>NW_022681460.1:23657330-24907330 GCF_009764315.1 Trachypithecus francoisi | reverse complement strand
CCACCAGTGACAATGATGGGCAGCCAATGTCAAAACCCACTGATTTTAAATAATATAGTGTGATGTAAGAGGCATTACTGTGAGCTCCGCACTATTCTAGGTCCTGGAGATTCTAGGTCCTGGAGAGACAATGATTATCAGAGCAGACAGGGCTCTGCTCTCCTGAAGCTTAAGAGACACATGATGAGCAGGTGAGCAACAACTGGCCTGGCTGTGATAGCGCCAGGGCAATGTGATGGAGTGACTAGAGACAGGCTTTGTCACCATGCAAGACCAACAATGGTCCGAGAAGTTGCAAAAAGCCTCTCTAAGATGGGTCAGTACGCTCCGCCTTAAGAAGGAGTTGCTATGTGACATTCCAGAATAAAAGAGATTTCCATGGAGTGGTAATAGCTCGGTCAGATGCCCTAAGGGTAAAACCTGCTTGGTACATCAAAGGATCAAAAAGATGCCTGTTGACTGGAGCAAGACAACAATGCGATTTGTTCAGTATCATCAGAGAATTTCACATAAGTGTCTTTTCCATAGACCTAAAATTTACTTAATCTTATTCCACTCAAAAATTTACTCATTTTATATAAAACCTTCCTCTCATGGATGGTTGACACAAAATGCATAAGACATGCTTCTTACTCGCAAAGGACTTAGAGGTCCATGATGTACCTAGTGTGAAAATAAATATGATTTAAAAGCTGTTGGAACCCTGAAGACACTTTAAGCCTTGAGAAGGATGTGACAGTGATCTGAGCCACACAGGGTTGTGACTTTTGTTTCTCAGATCATACGACTTGTTTCTTATTGCTCTTGTTCTGTACAATGACTAGAGAGGCCTAAACAACAACAGGGACAAAAACTTGCTGCCATCTTAATGACACTCATTATGGATTAACTTCCCCTTTCTTGTCCTGCTTTGCTTAGGCCAGTTGACAGAAAACCCATAACTACTATACCCTCTGTAACAAATGTTAAATGTATCCTTCTCAAAAGGAAACACAGCCTATACAACCAATCAAATTGCTGCAACTGTGTGCCAATTTTGTCTGAAAAATGTTGTAATGCTGCTAAAAACTCCCTGGTCTCTGACCACACATAAATGAAACTTCAACTTCCCTACTTTGGAATGCTGACTCCATTCCTTTGGAGCTGGTATTTCCAGGTGGGCTATCCCCAAACTTTGCCCTGAATAAACTCTCTTTAAGTCAGATTCTGACCCTTTTGATTATTTTAGGTTGACACCAACTAACGATAAATAAGAAAAGAAGACATTAAATGCTTTAACCAAGGTTTAAACTATGTGCTATTAACACAAATCAGGAATGTTTAATTCCAATAGTTGATACCAAAGACCTTCATAGAGATAATATTGTCTGAGTTTGGTCTTACAAAGTAGGAAGATTTCATTCTCATTTCGGCAGCACCTATATTAAAACAAGATTTTGACAGATAGAGGTAGGGAGGGCATCTTATATGGAAGGTCATTGGCAAAGTATCAGATACGTTAAAAGAACCAAGAGTTGCTTAACTGTGTAGGGTCAGGGTTCTAGGGCATCCTAAAGATAGTAGGAAATACGCCAAAAAGGACATTTGGTCCAGATCATAGAGGACATTGAATCGCACGATAAGGAGTCTGGAAGTAGTAGAGAAGCACAGATTTTTGAGCAGGGGAATGATAGGATAAGAGATGTGTTTAAGGAAGAAAACACTACTTTCTTGGTGCTATGATGCATTTCATGCATGACCTGAGGGGTTGTTGAGTTAAACGTCCTTAACCTTTAAACAAAAAGCTCAGTAATGCTGAGACTGTAGAGTTAATGGTTCTTCTGGATCTTAGCCTGCTGTCAGCTGGCATTTCTAATTTATTGTAAACTAGAAGCTTCCAAAGGAAATGGAAAAATCAACCTAATACTAATCCTATAATTAAGCAAAACAAAAACTCAAAATCCATAAGTAGTTCCAGTCCACTACTATTAGAAACTAAAAAGCACGGGGCCTTGTCCTTTCATAGGCTGTTTTTTAGAAAAAAAAAAAAAAAAAAAAAACTTTTCGGAAGACTTTTCCACAAAATTCTCTATTTATCTGAATCATTATGATTTAAGAGACTTGATCTATAAATTGAACCATCAGTGTTAGCCTCAAGAAAAGCAAAAAACCATTGGGTTGTGAGCTCCTTGAAGACTTGGGCCAGGGCTTCATGAATACCAAGGCCCCAGCTCACTCTGCAAGGCTCCTAGCAGTTGCTCAGTGAAAACTGGTTGCATAATGAATGCATAACAGCTTGCATTCTTACTAACACTGACGCTGGAATTGGGAGGGGAGGACATATATACACACATGAATTCATATATGTGTTTTTCATATATTTTTCATCATATGTGTTTTGAACATGTATGTTTTTCATGTATATGTTTTCATATTTGTAACAGTCATATGTTTTCCATATATATGGCTATTTTCTGTCCTTCCTCAGCACCCGCAGCAGTGTGGTGGCCTGTGAAGTTCTGCCATCACAGAGAGAGCACCAAAGGCAATAATTCACAGAAAAGCTGCTTGGGACTTTTGCAACCATTCTTCAGTCCACTGGTTCTCAGCTATTTTTCCACCCCGATATTCCTGAGGACTATGGCACACCTATGAGGAACAGTGACTCCGTGTGACAGCAACAGACACACCCACACCCCATCTTACCCAGAAAGCATATCAGAAGAGGGAAAAGGAAAGGATGAGGGAAAGGAAAGGGGAATATAAATATAAGCAGTTTGAACAAAAAAGTTCCTAAGTCCTGCTATACCCTACCAGGACAGGTCTTAGCCATAGCCTCCATTCCCCCAACTTGAAAATCAAGTATCATTTAAGTGGATGGCTTTCAGAGTTAGAGGGGCCTGAACCTAGTCCTAGCAACACAATTATCAGTGGAGTGATCTCGGTCATCACATTTAGCTTCTCTAAGCTTCACTTTCTTCATCTGCAAAACAGAGAAGATAATAGTAACTATCTCAAATAGCTACTTGGAGGATTAAATGAGACTAAATTATATAAACCGTTGGGTACAATGTTTAACACATGAGGATAATAAATAGATGTGAACAATGATTATTAACAACCAGTCCTTATAATTAAATGTTTGCCAAGGAGTTCACGGATGCTAATCAAAGCTTCCAAGAAATCAGGTGGGACACTTGTGATAGATCCAGCTGTCATTGGGCTTCATCAACAAAGTATATGTGCAAGTCAGGTGCAGATGTGAGAGAGGTGAGTCCATGCGGGTCAGTGCAGACTCAGGCCCGCCACCAAAGCCGACCGCATGCAGCAAAGTGCTTGGTTGGTATTTGGAACCACGACTAATGTTCCCTTTTCTTTCTGGGTTCTTATTAATTCAGAAAAGGGGGCTCAGCCCTAGTTGGAAAGTCAACACAGGGAACAAAAAACTGATGCTGATTTTCTTAGGAGTTAAGATCGGGCTCTCTGTTAAGGGGCTACTTCCTGCCCCAGGACTTGCTGGCAGATAAAATCAAGGGCTCTCTGGCAACAGCACATCCCCTGGTGGCCAGATGATGTCACTGCAAGTTTTTCTCCATTAAAAGAACAAAGTATGAATGAGTCACATCACAGCTGCAATTTTATTTCTCCTACCCGGGATAGACTATGCTTTAAGCTACCAGCAAGTACATTCTGGGATCCTGCTGAGGCAACATCAGATTATAAAAAAGGTTTTTATGTTGTTCTCAAAATTCTGATTGCTGCAGATTGAACCCAAAGAACTTTATTCTGCTCAGGTCAGCCGGGTTCTGAAACTCTTGGCATTAAAAGCAGGTGTCACTATGACTGGGTGACAATCATAAACCTACAGTTACATGTCTGGTGTCCTGAATGCCAGGCTCATCAGGAAAACAAAAATTTCCACTTGTAGTCAAAGCCAACCTCAGCCCCTCCCACTATTCTCCTACAACAAAGGCCCTAAGGGAACAGTGAGGAGAGAACATGGCTTTCCCCTGGCATGCTACAGAAGCTATCACGAAAGCTGATATGTCAGGGTCCTTCATTCATAATTTTGTTCAAATCTTTTGATTCTACTTAGATTCTGCTTTAGAATAGCAAGGTCCATATGCTATCATACGGTATGAATACTGGCTCTTTTTAATTTCTTCTTGAACTTACCTTGTTAAAAATAGTAATAGCTCGTAATGACAAGGTATGTCAGTGCCCATTGAACAGAAGGGAGGAGGAGAAAAAACAGAGGTATCTTGAGGCCACTGAGGACAGGGAGACATTTCACAGTTGTTCACTTCTTCCTTCGCTCCCAGCTTTCTCTCCTCAGATGATAGGGAGGTAAACATGCTTAGAGTTCATTTGGTCTTACACTCAGAATGTCTGCACCCTTTTTCTCTATTTTGATGAACTATATGCCAGGATAGCCAGCCAAGTAGAAAACACTGCTGTTCTTGCACATCTACAATGCTGCACAAGTAACATTACACAATGGGTAGGTTTCTCTGCACTGTTTCAGTTAGAAGAAAGAACACAATTTACCCAATTTTAAACACATCATTATCCCTTCACCATTTCTTTTCAAAATCAAAGAAAAGGAATTAAGTCCATATTTTGATGGGAGCTGGAAAAAAAAAAAAAAAAAAAACATTTGGCCTCTTTCTTCTTCATTTAGAAAAGGAAAAGTTTCTCCCTTTCACAGAAACACATCAAGCAAATGGACAATGAGCAACACACAGGTGCAAAAGCCAAAGGACAATTTGTTCTGCAAAATCATCCACCAGGAAATAAGGCTAAGAGTATTACTGAGAATAAAGAAAACACGGCTGGAACAAAATAAACAACAACACAACTCCACAGCAAGAAAAGAAAACCCAAGATCAGCAAGGAATGATTCAGTGTAAGAGAGAAATGTTAACTGTAGTTGTGAGGACAAGTGAATTTAAAATCATATTAGGATTCCACATAATGTTATATGATATACAAATCACTATAGTCAATACGTAGAGTGAAGACAATAAGACAACATTATTGTTATTGCAATAATGGTGCCATTGTTTCCTTGATGTAGCAACAGAGAATGATGTATTCAGTACAACATACTCTAAAGCAGGGGTCGACAGTCAGGAACTAGGCCGCGCAGCAGGAGGTGAGTGGCAGGCAAGCCAGCAAGGCTTCATCTGTATTTACAGTGGCTCCCCATTGCTTGCATTATAGCCTGACCTCTGCCTCCTATGGGATCACTGGCAGCATTTGATTCTCAAAGGAGCACGAATCCTATTGTAAACTGCACATCGAGGGATCTAGGTTGTTCGCTCCCTATGAAAATCTAATGCCTGATGATGTCACTGGCTTCCATCACCCTCAGATGAGACCATCTAGATGCAGAAAAACAAGGTCAGGACTCCCACTGACTCTACATTTTAATGAGTGGCATAATTATTTCATTATACATTACACTATAATAATAATAGAAATAAAGTGCACAATAAATACAATGTGCTTGAATCATCCCAAAACCATCCCCCGACCTTGGTCTGTGGAAAAACTGTCTTCCACAAAACCAGTCCCTGGTGTCCAAAAGGTTGGGGACTGCTGCTGTAAAGCCTGCTGGGACAGTCTTCGTGGCTCTGAGTCTCATGGGTTCCTGTCATCAATTTGGTTGTTGCAGTGACTCCCGCATGCCACCAACTTCAGTAGTGTTTTCAGAAAAAATAACCTAGAACCTATGCAGAAAATGGAGCACCAGGGACAACAGTCAGCTTCATTTGAGGCTGGTCACAAAATTGGGGTCATATTTTGAGAGTTCTACAAACTAAGAAAGGCATTCCTGCCATTCACAATGTCATAGCTGGTAGAAATTCTTCAAATTATGATCAATATAGTTCACAGGAACTATTTCCAGTGGCACTTTTCGTTACTTGGAAGTTATCTTCGGCCATAGAAAGACACGGCAAATGTCTTAGAAGCAGATAGCCATATCTATACTTCCTTCTATCCTAACCACCAACACTCCAATGTTGGCAGAGAATTCTAGTAAAGAAAGGAAAGTGGAAGGATGAGTTTTAGGAGTACCTATAATTTGACTTTCTGTGTCTCAAAATACCCTTTTTGGTTTTGTGTTTTGTCAAACCTAAGTTGTTATTGCTATTGCTTTTACTTTATATTCTACCCTGTGTGGTGCATACTAAACAAACCTAAAAGCAAAAATGGCTCAATTTACTTCAAATACTCATGTAAAATAAGATCGAGTGTCTTCAATATCAGATTTGGAACTACTTCAGAGTGAAAGGAAATAACAATGAGAATAGTGAAAGGAGGCCCACGGAAAAGTACCAGGCAGAGAGAGGTTGCCAACCTTTCCCCTTGTGATGAACTATCTTTTGACAACACCCACACAATCAAAGGCATCAGTGTTAATCATTCAGAAAAATAAGTTAGGTTAAAAAATAAAGTAAATGGCAGAATAGAAAAGGCTTTGTTTCCCTAGTGAATATCTAAAAATGTTTCTTATACACATCTTAAATTAGATATATTGTAAAAGAGGCCATAGGCAGAGTCCAATTTCCACTGGTTTTTTGAAATTCTTTGCTCCCAAATCCGGTTAGATATAACACACATCATTTTACTTTGCAATCAAAGTATGAGTCAGATTTTCAAACACTTCCACTTTAAATACCTGTATATAAGTCACCTGTGTTCTTATGACCTTCACGAATCCTGTATTTGGAACAGTGCACAACTGATCTCTACTGACTCTATGAAGAATTAATTAGGCAATATGCCCAACCGGGGTTATTATTATAAAAGAATATACTTAAGTGTTGCTTATTTTCATGTGGAAATTCTTTTTCCAACTTCAGCATATTATTTTAAAGCCTAAATGCGATTGGAATCCAAGAAAGCTTAGGGCAGAGTTGCAATCAACTGAGATGCCTTCCATTTACAACAAGATAACCAGTCTTCTCATGACAGTCCCAACTGTAGGAGAAACATCGTTAGCTAAGGCATCTACCACAGCAGGTAAAATTTATTTGCCTCTAGCTTAAGCTAATTCTCTTAAAAGTATTGCAATGCTTTTGCCCAAGGCAAACTTAAAACTACCTTAAGGAACCTGCTATCAGAAAGTCTTTCACATAAGCTGACCTTATTGGCATATGTGAAATGAAGTAAAACATGCCTAGGTCTGTATTTGACCTCACTGACCAACTGTCTCTCCAGTCCAGTGAAAATCTTCTGACCATGGAATGCCATAGCATGCCGCTTTGATAGGAGTCCTTTGATGCAGTATGTTTTCAAACTGCAGGTCACTACCCCATTTAGTGGGTCACTAAGTCAACTCAGTGTGCTGTGATCAGTATTTTTTAAATGAAATAAAATAAAGTAGACTAGAAGAGAGTAGAAATTGTTTGGAGTGCATATGATAAGAACACGTAATGTTTCATAAAATTTTGTTCATTATTTTATATGCACACACACAAGCATCAACACACCAACACAACTCAATGTGATATAAAACGTATTTGTTACCCTGTGTCAATTTTTGAGAAGTCTGAAAACCACTTCTAAGAAGGATATTTAATTTTATTGTTTCACATAATATCTAAATGTTCACATACTACCAATCTATTCTCTCTTTTCAAGAAGGTAAGGGTGGGAGTAAACAGGATGGGTGCACCCACTTTTAGCTACACTAAGAACACAGCTGTGGGAGGAAGAATCAACTCTTACTAGGTGAAGAAGACAGATCCACTGAAGGATAAAAATGTGCCTTTCCACTTGGATAACAAGCTGATGACGTGGATATCTTAACAGAAGAGAGAAGCGCTGTAAAGTTTCCATTTGAGTCACTGGTTTTTTCCAAATATGGTAACTGGTTCCAAAACCTAAGAAGCTGAAGGCTTTGGTAGAATGTACTAATTAATATATGCTTGGCTAACTATGAGATACTCTCATTCAATAGGTGATGCCATAAAACCAGGGCCTCTTCTCAATAGAAACTTCTAAAACAAGATCTCTATTAATTATTCTTAAATGTAAACGCTCCCCCACTCTCCACCACACCCCAGCTAATGCTGTGTTCCTTGACATCATGAAAAAAAAAAATCTGAGCTTAATTTCCCAGTGTTTGAGAGGGTAGTTTAATATCTTCTCTTTAAGGGGGGGTTACAAATAAAAGTGCATCTGACACTTTCTGGATTTAAAATAAAACAAGATTTCATTTATTCTTTGGCAATCTGTGCGTGTATGTGTGTACATATACATTTGCAATATAATTATACATACACACTACAGTATATATAATTATACATACACATACTAAAGTCTTTGCCACTGTTTGACAAAAATGATTTCATATTCTATAAACTCCTCTCCATCTTGTTAATCTTCACAATTCATACTCAGTGTATATGCCAAATGTTGGAGTTATAACTCATTCTTTTAAAAGACTGCTGAATATTTCATGGTAAGCAAATACTGCATGTATTCAAACATTGCTCTTTTCATGGATATTTATTTTATTTTGTTTTTTTCTGAGGAGGGGGTCTGCCTACTATAATCAGTGCTGCAATGCATAATTTTTGTACATGCATCATTACTTAAGCTAATTTTAGTTCCAGGAGAAGAATTTACATTTTAATAGCTGTTGCCTGATTATTTCCCCAAAAGAGTGTAGTAATTCACATTTCTACCAGCAACACATGAAACTACTCTTTCTCTATCCTCGTCAGCAATTGGAATTATCATACTTTTACTATTTTGCCTGTCCAAGGGATATAGCATAATATCATATTGTTACTTAAATCTGCATTTCCTTAGCATAGTTAAGACTCTTTTCATACACGGTTTGTCAGTTATCTTTGCTCTTCTATAAATTGCTCATTCAAATTATCTGCCTATTTTTCTATTGCTCTATCAAATTAATAGATTTTTTCATGTTTTATTGATATTAATCTATTAACTGCTATATGTGATGAAATTCTTTCTCCCATCTATTGTTTGTCTATTAAATTTGATGATATATTTTTCCATGCAAATATTTAACATTTTCATAAAGGATAAAATGCCTATTTTTTTCTTTTGTACCTTTGCCTTTCCAATCCCTTGGCTGAAACAGTCGCCCCAATTACTACATTGTACTTGGTCATCTCATTTTTCTGTGAATATTTGCATTGTTTTATAATTTTTGGTTGAGATTTTAATTTATATAAAATTAACTGTATAAGGCATGCAATAAAAGTCACATTTTATTTTTTTAAATAGATGGGTCAGTTATTACTAAATAAAGCCTATTTGCCACAGAATCACAAATATTAAATTCCAGAAAATTCTATGATCTGTCTGTACTCTATTCTGTGGTGCTTAGCTATGGTGTCAACATCACGCTGTTTTGATGAAGGTGGCTTTATGGTACGTATTAACAGCACATAAGGCAATTTCTTCTGCTTATAGTTATCATAATGCTTTGTCATGTCTCACAGTTTATTCTTCAACAGACGCTCCAGGAGCACTTAATCTAATTTCAAAATATCTTTGTTGGGACTGTAAAAGAAATTACACTAAATATAATATTAATTCATCTATTCAAGTTTTCAGTTCTCCTTGGCTCAATTTTGGTAGTTTTTATTTTGCTATACTGGGTTCCTCTGGTTCAGGATTTGACAAACTATAACCTGCAGGCCAAATCCACTCATGGCCTATTTTCGTAAATAAAGTTTGTTGGATCACAGTCATACCCATTTGATCCATTTGATATAATAATGTCTAAGGCTCCTTTTGTGCTACAATGATTGAGTTGGGTGGTTGTGACAGAGGCAGTATGGTCCACAAAGCCTAAATCGTTTACTCTCTGATCTTTACAGAGAAAGTTTGCAGATCCCTGCTCTAGGTTTAAAAATCTAGTTTCCAGGCCAGGCACGGTGGCTCACACTTGTAATCCCAGCACTTTAGGAGGCCGGAGCAGGTGGATCAGGAGTTTGAAACCAGCCTGAACAATATGGTGAAACACCGTCTCTACTAAAAATGCAAAAATTAGCTGGGCGTGGTGGCATGCATCTATAATCTCAGCTACTCTGGAGGCTGAGGCAGGAGAATTGCTTGAACCTGGGAGGTGGAGGTTGCAGTGAGCTGAGATCGTGCCACTGCACTCCAGCCCGGGCGACAGAGTGAGTCTCTGTCTCAAAAAAAAAAAAAAAAAAAAAGGTCGAGTTTCCAAAAAGTTATACATGGTATCTCCACCTTCTAGAATTTCTTCAATATTTTGGTTATGTTTGTTTTCTCATTTCTAACTTTTCTCCAGAGAAAGGTTTCAAAGGGGATTTGTATGTTACCACAAATTAACTTTTGAATTTATTTATCCATTCTGCTACTTTAGTTTTTGCTATTTTCCATTTTATTAACCTCTGCTTCCATCTTTTTACATTCTCTTTTCTTTTGGTGTATTTTTTTTTCTAGTTTCTTATGTATTAACTTTTATTATTGGCAGTCTCTCTTTGTCTCATAGATTTTGAAGGGTTCTCCTTTTCATTGTTTTCTAGGTAGTTCAGAATTTCATTCTGATTTTATCTTTGTTTCAATGTGTTTCTTAATTTCCAAGTTGTTAAAAATTTTTGGTTATATTTTAATACTTATTTCTAGTTTATTGGGCAATACTTAAAGAATGTAGCCTATAAAAGCTCTTTTGAATTTTTCTAGCCAAGAAAATTGGCTAGAATAGTCAAGTATTCTAGGCCAAGTACTTGACTAATTTTTCTAAATGCTTCATGGCACTAGGAGGCTAGAGAAAGGACATGAAATTCTATATAAAATTCTGTGATATATACCTAGTAAGTCAGTTTCTAAATTGGATCATTAAGCCTCTCTGTCCTGTCCTGTGATCTACTATCTACTCATTAAAATATACCACCATAAAACCGAATTATCAATCAATTCTTCCTGCATTGTGACAGTTTTTAAAAATGCATTTATACTTGCTATGTTATTTGGACATGCAAGTTTATGACTTTACATATTGCTCCTCTTTCTACTATTTTATGCTTCTTTTCCAACACAAATTGCTTTTAGTGTTTTTATTTTGTTTGCTCTTTGTCTTATATATTTCTGTTCATCTTTTCACTTCCTTAACTTTTAAGAAATATTGCTTAAAGTTTTTGCAAGAAACTCATGTGTGTTTTTATTTTTATCCAACATATTCCTAATCTTTCTTTATATAGGGGTATTTAGTCCTTTTACATGTTAATGTAACAATGGTGCACTTGATTTTTTCCTTTTTTTTTCTTATTTTATATTTACAATTTAGTTTACTTTTTTTGGTTTCTCCTCTTTTCCTCTACTCTTTGCTGACTTGGTAGAGTTTCAGCTTTTTACCTTTTTTTCTCTTGTTAATGTAAATGTTCTATCATTGTTTCAATTCTGTAAGTTGTTACCCTCCCTTCACAAATAATTGTATTAAAATGTTCTGAAAACACAATGCCTAATACTAGGAATCAAATGAAACCAAATGTTTGTTATCATATGCAAACAAAATACCAACTATTTCTTCCTTCCAGATACTTGCTGCTACATTGCTTCTCCCTCTCTGTGTGGATAAACCTGCCTTTGCTGCAAAGTACTGGAAGCTGGCCT
Organism: Trachypithecus francoisi; assembly: GCF_009764315.1. Taxonomy (NCBI): domain Eukaryota; kingdom Metazoa; phylum Chordata; class Mammalia; order Primates; family Cercopithecidae; genus Trachypithecus; species Trachypithecus francoisi. The sequence goes on along the minus strand of NW_022681460.1, from coordinate 24,895,720 downwards.
CTTCGGAGCCAGAGACTGAAAGGTAACTTTGGCCTGGTCAGTGAAAGGCCTTCTAAGAGATTTGTGAGAGAGCAGCCACTTCTGCTGTTCCTATAGTCAAGCACAGTCTTGGAGGCATCAGTTTTCTGTGGCTGAGGTCCCAGTTTTCTGCCCCTAACTACATGGTGTCAAAAATATCCCATCCATTTTGCTGGTGCAGACAGGAGCAGTTATGGAGCCAATGAAAGGAGCCACTGCTTGGTGCTGAGGCAGGTCCTAATGGCAGTGCCTTCCTGATCCTAATAGCTTCTTCATAAGCTGCCATGGCAGCAGCAATGTGGGGACCCAGTTCTGGGAGCAGCTTTGAGTTTGAGAGTTGTTCCTGAAAGTTTAGTTTAGAATCTACTACTTCAGCTGTGCAATGATTCTGAGGCCCACTTACCATGGCTCTGTAACAAATTCCTTCTTGTTTAAAATAGATGGGTGGATTCCGTCCTCTGCAACTGGAACCTGATTGATAGATGTTCTCCCTATCTCCCCATAGAATCTCCAGATTTTACTGAGATAATAATAATTTAATATTTTTAATTTTAGAAAAAGTTTTTCTTTCAATGTGTCTCTTCTGTATCAAGAACCTATATTTAGCTCATATCTTATACATTCCCAGTCACTATCATAATCCATTTATTCCATTTATGTTTATCCAGCATTTCAGTGTCAACCACATTGCCGGGAATTGGACTTTGCAGAAAAAAAGGCTGCTAAAAGTTTATCTCTTTCTTATTGTTCTATATTAGTTACCTTCACAGATTTTACGTTTTCCAGTTCTAATCTCATGTAATCCAGTGATGCTTTCTGTTCATCATTTTCATTAAAAATACTTCCCTTAAGATCTTGGGGAGTCATAAAGAGAGATATCAACTACATCATGTGCTTCTACTCAAGGCCCTTCACTGACTGGGCACTCTTCATATATCTATGCTTCTTCTGAATACATATAGCCTATCATTTCTTTTCTTTCTTTTTTTTTTTTTTTTTTGAGATGGAGTCTTGCTCTGTTACCCAGGCTGGACTGAAGTGGCGTGATCTCAGCTCACTGAAACCCCCACCTCCTGGGTTCAGGCCATTCTCCTGCCTCAGTCTTCCATGTAGCTATGATTACAGGCACACACCACTATGTCCAGCTGATGTTTTATATTTTTAGTAGAGACAGGGTTTTGCCATGTTGGCTAGGCTAGTCTTTTACTCCTGACCTCAAGTGATCCACCCACCCCAGCTACCCAAAGTGCTGGGATTACAGGTTGAGCCAGCACACCTGGCCTTCATTTCTAACTACAAAACCCGGCTCCAATCTCACCACTCAAAAGTTATCCTGCATAGCCCTGTCCCAGGCTGGCCACCCTGAAATCTTCTCGGTGCTTCAGTGTTCTTCATGCATTTTATTTTTATTTTTTTTATTTTTTATTTTTTGAGACAGTCTCGCTCTGTCACTCAGGCTGGAGTGCAGTGGCGCGATCTCGGCTCACTGCAAGCTCTGCCTCCAGGGTTCACGCCATTCTCCTGCCTCAGCCTCCTGAGTAACTGGGACCACAGGTGCCTGCCACCATGTCTTGTGAATTTTTTGTATTTTTAGTAGAGATGGGGTTTCACTGTGTTAGCCAGGATGGTCTCAATCTCCTGATCTTGTGATCCACCCGCTTTGGCCTCCCAAAGTGCTGGGAGTACAGGTGAGCCACTGCGCCTGGCCTCTTCATGCATTTTTAATGTTGCTTTTATGCTTTTCATCCCTACTTATTGTATAAAGACTGGTTATATTGGAAATTCCTCAAAAAAGGGGAATTTGTCTTTTGGCTCTACTCACAGTTTATAATATTATGACTGGCCTAAAGGACTCAAAAAATAACATTCCTTGCATTCGTAATCCTCACCATCTACGTGTGTGCGAATTCATATGTGATATGTAAACACACAGTAATTTTTAAATACTTGGCACACAAGCTGCTTAAGTTCTCTGGGCCTCTGTTTGCTCGTCTGTGAAATGATGATGACATCACCTACTGCACAGTTGTGTTTTGGAAAAGATTAAATGGAATCGATCCTGTATGGCAATATTTGCTGACAGTTCTTCAGGGCTGGGAGGCCAGAAAGCTGTAAGGAGAGTGGTATCTGACAGCTAATCAAGTGCTCTCAACTGCCCGGCTCTCTCAGCTTTTCTCAGTCAAGTAACTAAATGTCCCCTTTTTTCATTTACTCCAGAAGCAAAGGCTACTTTAAGAAGCTGTACGGAACATCATCACACTTCCAGATGGCAGGTTCCCTCCCTTTCTACCTTAAACCAACTCTCAAAAACCACCCCCTCAATGATCCTCTCCTGACTATCAGAGAGGGTAACACTCATCAGCACCTCACTCTCCTGAAAAAATGCAACTCCTACAACACTTTGCTCACGACTCCAGCTCACGACTCCTGAAAAAGGCAGCTGTGCTTATATATCATGAAAAGTAACAAAAGTCCACAGCGCTGTGCACTTGATCCGTGTTTACATGCTTTTTCTGAGCTCTACATGCTTATAATGTTTGCACATCTGCCCTAGATAAAGCACAGATTGGTTTAAATTGATTTGTACGGTGCCCAGCCAAGTAACACATGTTTATAAATATTCGCTTTTGAAAGGCCCCAGGCAGTTACTCATCATCTATACCTACCTGCCTTTCAAGTGGCTGTTGGTCATTATCTTTACCTGGTTTCTAGAAAGTACAGCTGCAGAGAAGTACACTTGTGCCTCCCTAATGCCAGAGGTATCTGAGGGGAAGCCTTGTCCATAAGCACTGACATGAAGGGGTGATTAGACAAGGGCCACCTGGGGAGTGGCTGTGCAAAGCCAACTTTCCAAATCAAACTCCATTGCCCTAAAATTATCATAATATCCCTGAGACACCTTAGTTCCTGGAGTCAGTGCAGAATCTACTACTGACTTGCTCCCAGTTATCCTGGAAAACCTTGGCCTTTGAAGATCTGGGAGAAGACAGAATATGTCTAAAGATCTATGGCTTGCACCATGCCAATGTAAACTGGCAAGTCCTAGTAATTCAGAGTTGTCTGTGCTGATTCAAGTTAGCACCCACTCTAGTTCATCAAACACTCTGTATCCCCAGAATCTATGCATGGCCTAGCACAAGGAAGATGTTTACCAAATGTTTGTGAGTAAATAAATATAACACATGCTTCAATTTAGGTCTTTCCGCAGTACTCGTGTAAAACACATACATTCTTTATCTGTTCATAGTTTGATATTTAAATCCCATGATACTGATTAAGTCTCAGTTTTGCTTCCTCTCTCTCTATGCTCTCTAGAAAATGGACAGCATACATATAATAATGTAAAACAGCAAGCACCTCTTCACACCATCGCTGAACCCCCCAAATGCCTTAGTTCTTTGTGTATCCTGACGCAAATGTTTCTTGGTGCTCTTAGAGAGGTCATTCAGTTCTCTTGGTTACTCCTATAACCTTCTGAATGAGTATCTTGTATTCTGACCTCTTAGTCATCCTGAATTTCGATCTTGACATAGTTTTTTATGCTAATCATTTAGATCAGATATTATCAGGTTACTACTTAATTACTATAAATTAATTACTATAGCATATAAGTAAATAAAATAAATAACATTATAATATTAACATCATATTCATTACTGGGTTCACTGCCATCAGATTCTTCATCTTTCCAGATCTTAAAGAGAAAAGCAAACTGTAGGCTTGAACCCAACTTCTAAGAATGCCTTAAGCCATCATTTTTTCCCCTTTTCCTGGTTCTAGCTTTGTAATCTGCATGAGAGCAACACCAGCCTCCTTCACATCACCAGAAAGGGCTGTGAATACTCACAATCAAATGTACTGAAAAGCATTCAGCAAATATAAAGACCTATGGTAATAGCAAGTCATTTGGCTGCAACTCTGTGGGCCTCCAAAGCAGGAAGCTGCTGTGGTTCTCTTCCTTTATTAAAATAATTCTGAACAAGTAAATAGAAAACATTTTTCATACCTGAATGCATCATTAGAAGGACCAGGAAACAAGTGTTTTATGCAGATGTTAAACAGCTCTCCTTCATGTTTTCCATTGTAAGTTGAATTATCCAGAATGGGGTAATTAACACTCTCCTTTACGTCCTCTATCAAGAAAAGACTAAATAACTCTCTTTCTCTCTCTCTCTCTCTCTCTCTGTGTGTGTATATATATATAAAATATATATTATGTGTGTGTGTATCTTAAATATATATTTAAAAACTATGTACCACATTTAATTTGCAAATTCTTATATGTGTCAGTAATTTCAGGACCTTAAAAGTTAGGGTAAATTTTTGATCAATTTAAAAAAGTTATAAACCGTGTTTGGCATTAACTGTGTCCAACTGACCTTAAGAAGTGGTAGATAATTCTGGGAAAGACTCATTTTTCAAATAAATCTGTGAAAATGTAATAGTACAAGCCTGCCTTTCTTTTCCTATCTCCCCTCCCTTCTACCTTCTCCCCATAAAAGAATCAAATTGACTTAAAACATCATATATGATGAAGTAATAATTACATAGAAATAAACAAGGGCTGTGCAGCAGTTATTCAAAATGACAGAAGGAAAGAAAGACATTTGAGTACTCCTAAAGCCTCTGAGTACAACAGTTACCCATGTGATAGAGTGAGAACTGAGGAACAGCGATGACCAGAGCCACAGGTTAGGGTCACGAAAAGGCACTGTCAGGACAGCATCAGAGTTCTGTCCAGTGATGGATACAGGTGCACTCAGACTCTAAGTAGAAAGTAACTTTTCTAGTTGAAGTAGCTTTCAAACACCCTCCTTTAACAAGATTGTCAAGATGATGCTCCCCAGAGCAACATGGCCCTCTTAAAAACCACTCCTGAATTTTCCATAGAATGCTCAAATAATGGTATAGTGCATGAGAGTAGAAGAAAACTCCTCTTAAGTAAGAGCTGCCTTCTTCACATTTCCATCTATAAAGAGAACACTGGTATTTAGAGTGGGATAACTGAATGAACAGAAAAAAGAAGTTAGTTCTATTGAGTGAAAATAAATGAAATTTCATCCTGATATATTGAAGCTATCCTGTGAAAAAGAACTTACGCCTGAGTATACACCAGTCACGATAAAATGATCAGCATTGTGAAAATAAAACAGTGGTACCACTCATAGTATCCTAAAGCCTAAATACAAAGGGAAAGGGACTATCTGCTTGTGAAATGCTTTGAGGGATTTTTAAAATAAGCATTCAACCATTAATAGTAAGGAAAACTAGCATTCATATAGTGGTTCTTAGTTTAGACAGTGCTTTGGGACACATAGGGATTCTTATAATTCCTTTTCACACTTGAGGAAGTCCAGTCTTTGAGCCACTGCCTGCAACCAAGAGGCTGAGTGGGACATGACCCTATGTCATTGAGCTGCACTATTCTGCTTTAAACAACATGTATTGAGGGACTGCTTGGGTAACCCATTGTGTTCTGCAGGACACAGTAATAAATGAGAAACAAAACAGAGCTAAGACATAATAGTATTTATCCTCCTGAAGTTCTCTATCCTCTTGGAGAGCTAAAATTGATCAAGAAAGTAGAAAAATTGTGTCCACATTTCAGGACAAAACCACGAGTGATGCCCAGAATTCAGCCAGATGTGTCTGTTTAGACTGAATGGTCTGAAGAATCTGAAGGACTTCAGGGCTGTGTCAAAGGTTGTTCTACTTGGGTGGGAAGTCTGTTTACATATTATTTTAAGAGCCAAAGACATACAAAATCCAATCAAGTGATGTGGGGCTACAGGTTTCCCTTTGGAAGTTCAGGAGTTGTGGACAAACAATAATAAATTCAGAGTATTCACCAGAGTCACCAGTGAGAATCCAGTCAATGTAACAAGCCAAATCTCTGATCCTGGTACAACTTCAAGTGTACTCAGAAGGTAACACCTCTCTGTTGGAAAGTAGCCTTAATTAATTAATAAGGTATTTGTGCAGAGTACTAATCCTAGAAAAAGGCAGCATCATCTGCAATCACCATTCCACCCATCCCTCACATTTCACATCCTGTCTTCATTGATTTTTTTCTTTAACATTTACCAAAATCTAGCATATATATATTTAGATGGAGTCTCACTCTGTCGCCCAGGCTGGAATGCATGGTGCAATCTTGGCTCACCACAACCTCCACTTCCCGGGTTGAAGTGATTCTCCTGCCTCAGCCTCCCGAGTAGCTGGGACCACAGGCATGCGCCACCACAGCTGGCTAATTTTTGTATTTTTAGTAGAGACAAGGTTTCACCATATTGGCCAGGTTGGTCTTGAACTCCTGACCTTGTGATCCTCCTACTTCAGCCTCCCAAAGGGCTGGGATTACAGGCATAAGCCACTGCGCCTGGCCTGTATTTTTTACTAATTTATGTTGCTTACTATTTGCCGCTTCCCTAGAATTTGAACCTCACAAGAACAGAAATTTTTATTTTGTTTGCTAATGTTTTTCTAGAGCCTAGAGTATTGCCTGGCACACAGGTATATTTTAGATAATTACTGAATGAAGAAATAAATAAAGCAAAATCATAGAACTAACGTTTTTGTGAGAAGGCACCCGAATATTTGGTGTTTTATATTATGATTGAAAGAATATGGTCTATTGAGAGACTATCAGGCTTATAATTACAATTTTAAATGTTTAATTAGGTTAGTGACTTAAACTTGGGATTTTTAAGTGGAAATCTTACTAAATTTGTAAGTAATATTGAAACTGCTAAAGAGAATTATTAGATTCACTTATATATTTAGCTTTTAAATTTATAAGATTTAAGTACTTAGGAAGGCTACTCAAATGGAAAATTGAAGTGCTTAAATATGAAATTGAGTATATTAGTTGAATTTGTGTATCAGTTAATATCATACTATTTACATATCATATTTATCAAAGTTGCTTTAAAAGTAATGGTTTGTTAATTTTATAAATAGTATAAGACTTGCAAGCTTCACTTAAAAGTGGAAGTTTTCTAAACCTAAACTTTAATTAATAAAATGTTAACTTTTAAATTAAAAATAAGCCTCTAAACAGTCTGTTCAATAAGACATATGGATGAATAACTGCAAAGTGCTGGAGAAGGTGAAGGGCTGATAATACAGAGAAAGGATCACTGGGCTGTAGTTAGAAAACCTCAGTTCTTTTTCTGGTTTTCCCGTATATAAGATACCAGCTCAGGCCAATCCCCTGATCCCTCAAGTGCTTTCAGCTACAAAATGTGGAGACTGTATTAGGACATTTATTAAGTCCTCTCCAACTTTGAATTATGATGCTGTTTTTTAAGGACACTAAAAAGATTCATAATGCTGTGAGAGTTGAGAAAAAAAAAGGAGGATGACTTCCAGGGGGAAAATCAGGAGTTCACTGTCAACAATATGGGTGAGATCTGACAAGCTGAAATGAGGGTAACAGCAGTGCAGGTGGACAAAACCAGCTGAGCAAATGCTCTAAATTAGGGAACATAGAAAACGGGTTTGGAAAATTGGAAATCTGAGAAAATGGTCAATGGTGAGCTAGCCATCAAGTCTGATCAAGAGTGGACTTCACCAATGTACTGGTGAATGTATCTCAAAACTCAAAAAGCTAAGGTACCAGTACCAGCTGTTACTGTATCCATTAAGATGACAGAGATTTTTTGTGTTGTTTTTACATTTATGTATGTATGTATTTATTTATTTATTTATGAGACAGGGTCTGGCTCTGTCTCCCAGGCTGGAGTGCAGTAGCATGATCACAGCTCACTGCAGCCTCGTTCTCTTAGGCTCAAGTGATCCTCCCACCTCAGGCAGCTGGGACTTCAGGCACACACCATCACACCTAACTAATTTTTAATTTTTTTGTAGAGATGGGGTTTCACCACATTGCCCAGGTTGGTCTCGAACTCTGGGCTCAAGTGATCCACCTACCTCGGCTTCCCACAGTTGCTGGGATTACAGGCGTGAGTCACCACACCAGGCTGCCAGAGATAGTTTAATAATATATGATAGTATTCACACAGGACCTAAACAGTTGATTATCATGATTTTAACATCTATTTGTATTAAGATTAGATTTTGCAGAAAGGATATGCTCTTAAATTACTCTCACAGTTACTTACACAAAAATGATCTGATACTACTGTATTAGTATAAGGCCAACAAGGATTCAAAGATTTATTTAACAGATTCCATCTCAAGTTCTATAAAGCTAAAAGAATAATCTGCTATTTCTGAAAGTGATTTCCTCTGCCCCAAATTCTCAACAAAGCTAAAAATACTCTCCATTGAAAGGCCACTGAAATTTGGAGATGAATGGATTTGTACTCATCAATATTTCAAACCCTAGCAGGCTATAAGTGAGGACTTGGGGAGATGGCACATACAGGGAAGGAAATCAGCATTTTACGGGTTTAGTTCAGTAACTACTTGCAACATGAAGAATAATGTTTTTAAGCAACAAGAATACAGATTTATGTTTTCTCATAAATCTCTATGAACCAGCTAAGCAGAGCAGGCCACATGTGCATTATAAAAGAAAATGCCACCAAATTATTGTCATTTTTATTTCTGTAAATGAGACTTTGATTTGCCAGGTTAAAATAACTTGAACAGGTGTTGCCAATCCAAGGTCTGCGATCACCCTGAAAATCAACCTGAAGACAATTTTAAGCTTAAGAGTCCATGGCAATCTAAGAGACCATTCCCATGGGATTCGGCTACATTCTCCCTTTCCATCTCTTCTACTATGTTGGAACCTCCAAATCAGGACAGCAGAAGAACAGGGACACGCAAAACATATGGCTCAGCTGCATATCTCATGCTGGTAGTCTGTAAGAATTTCCTCAATATTTGTTTAGTGGAGACAGGGAGAAAATGAATACCCATTTCTTTGTAAAATATACATCAGCTGTCCAGTGACCTCTTTCCTTTTAACCTCTCCCATAACAAAACTCTAATCCCATAAAAGTTTGAACGAGCAATGCAAAATTTACTAATTATTTCATAGGGGAAGCTAGGAGTTGGTTTATAGCATTTCCTGGGAAAACATTAGAAGCATCTCTTGTCCTACGTTTCTCTCCCTAGCCTCCAGGCATATTGTCCTCTCTCCCTATTTATTTTTCTCCTTCTGGAGCTCACTCTTTATGAATAATTTCCTCTCCAATTCCCATATCTTCCCCTTCTTCTCACTCTTTCTTAAGAAGGGTAATTTAGTTCTACCCTAGATTCTATCTTTATGTTGACACACTTGGACTCTTAAGCTTAAAGTTGTCTTCAGGATTTCAGTGTTGGGAACAACATTTAATACCAGTGGTGGAGCACGGAAAATTCTATCGTCCTAGCACTTCTTTAATTTTAGGAGCTTTTATAATAATTTATAAAATTTTTAAACTATTCATTTCTTATAGAAGTTGAAATGTCCATGCTGCTACCACCTGCCTGGTTGGATATAATGCTATATGCACTCAATACTATTCATTCATTTATTAATTCATTCATTGTTTTTTCCCCACATGTATTTATAGAGTGCTCTCCATGAACAGTCATTGTTTTAGACATGGGGATATGGCAATAAAGAAAATGATCAAAGCCCCTACCCTCAAGGAGCTTAAATGCTAGCTAGGAGAAAAAGTAAATGATTATGTATAATATAAAATATTTATGAAGAAAAATAAGGCAGAGTAAAGGTGATAGATAATGATAGGATACACACACATATATATGTAAATATACACAAACATATTAAAAGCTTTCATTTTGTGCCTTATTTATTTTTTGAAATACCTAAAATGGCAAGAGCTGAAATCAGAACAGTTGGAGGTCTCAAGCATGGTGTTAAGTAACAGACACCAGGATTGTCAAAGTCCTGCCATGGAGGACATGCACCCTTCTCCATGCACTTTGCACTCCTCTCAGCAAGCCTGTCTTGTTATCAGCAACATCCAAGCCACAAGGGACTAAGGAAAGATGACAAGAGACTGGAAATAGGATCTGCTAACTGAAGAGGTAAGCACTGTTGGCATTTTCCCTGGTGCTCTACTAAGTTATTTCGAAAGAAGCAATGGAAATGTAAGCAAAACATTTAACCTGTTCTTCCTCAAAATGTAACCAAACAATGAACATTGCTTTGTATATCCACTATGCAAGTCTTTAAGCTTTCATCCTAGTAAATAAAGAAGGACCAAAAGCAGCAACCATTTAAAACATTTATTGTCTCATTAGCAAAATTTCGGTCTTTTTTAGTAGGTACAATTTATGCTTCAGATTTACATGCAGGCCAGATAGCCAAATTCCATCAACTTACATATTTATTTCTATCTTCAACCTACTCATCTTTCCTTAGCTTCAGAAAGCTATTTTTAACTTTGTGGTAGGTAGCATACCAAAATCCAATGAATTTTTGGGTAAAAGAATGCATTACAAATAGTTATTTGACACCTAACTGTTATAACAAAAATAGGGTGGTAAACTCACAAAGGAAAGGACTTTGGTTTTTTCATGTCTGTTTCACTAGCGCCTAATTTAGGGCCCAGCACAGGGGATGTTAAATGCATATTTCACGAGAAATTGATAAATGAATCTCGCTTTTCTCTTTCATTGCCATAATAATACCCAAGCACAGTCGTAAGCAATTCATCTGCATCATGCCATTCAATCATCACAAGATCCATTGGGGGCCCCACATTTCCACCATTTTGTAGATGAGCAAACTGAGACTTGGGGAAGTTAAAGTCACATCGCTGATAAGGGACTGCACTGGGAAATGGATCCAAATCTTTGTGACGACATGTAGGCTCTTTGTCACTACACTAGGATCCCTTTATGTGACAGGCCCTTTACTTTGCTTTATTCTATGTTCTTCCTCCTGACTCCCTTCCCTATGACCACAGTCATCTCAGACTGGAGGAATTACTTATATGAGTATGCAGAGTCATTCCTTAAATGAGAAGTATCAGCATCTAGAGTAGCATTCTAGGACTTACTTAAAAAAATGCAAATATCTAACTTGACTGCAGACTTTCCTCATAGGAAATAAAAAAGCAAACACAGTTTAAGGAACAGCTTAATACATGTATTTGTATATATGTATGTATGCATGTATATATATTTAAAAAGCATCACCTATTGAAGGAGTTTAAACAGGTGTTTTAAGAATAAGCTGGGCAGGATCTCAAAGGACAACTAATCCAACCCTCTTGGGTAAGAAAGAGGTGAGCAAACAGAGGACCTGAGAAGGGAGTGGCAGAGTGGTGGTGAAACCAAGATCAGAAGCTGCACCTCTTGGCTTTTGGGCCAGGACACTCTGCATCAGGCTGCCTCTCCAAAGGGTTTGATCAAGAGAAAAATGGCAGAGAACAACAGAAAAGAACTACCAGAGAAAAATTTAGATTTACAATGGGGAGGACAACCAAGCTTCTCTATAAACCATTCCTTGGACCGTGTGCCTGACTCAAAGTGGAAAGTTCTTTAGCTTAAATGACTGAGCCAGGAACAGCCTTGTAATTAAGAAAAGAGAGAAAGGAAAACGGGGCACAGGTTAACAGGATGTTGGACTTTTCTTCCTCTTGGATTCCTTCTGTGAGCACGTGCTCACACATGCACAAACACACAGCAGTCAGGCCGCCAGGGAGTGAGAAGAGACAGGCTGATAGAAATTAAGGGCTACATTCAATTGCAATATTGGTCGATAAACCAATTGGTCTTGTAAAAACAGCAAACCCAGAGTCAATTGATTATTTTTAACGGGGCAAGGACAGGGAATGAAGTAAATTTTTTCATTTGCTTACTCCTTTGTTGAAATTATTTCCTTCTCATTTATTTTTATCATTCATGCAATTGCCTAATAATGAGGAAAGACAGTAGATAAAACCTGTTAATTTCAGTGGAGCATTTGCCAGGATCCAGTGGACTTTCAAAAACATTATAGCTTACTTTATTTATTCAATAAAGTCTGATTGAACCTCTACTGTGTGTCAAGCCCTGTTCTAGGTGCTGGAGAGTAAGCAGTGACCAACAGCAAAATATCTTGGGCCTGCAGGACTTACATTTAGAAGGGGTGGGAAGAGACAATGAAGAAAATAAATTAGGTAAATACATACATAGCATGATAGAGGGGAATAGCTGCTAAAAACAAAAAACAAAACACACATACACACACACACACACACACACACACACACACAAATCCAGGCCAGATGTGGTGGCTAATGCCTATAATCCCAATACTTCAGGAGGCTGCCGTGGGAGGATCATCTAAGGCCAGAAGTTTAACACTAGCAGGATTGCACCACTGCACTCTAGTCTGGGTGACTAAAAAGACTCTGTCTAAGGAAGAAAGAAAAATGAAAGAAAGAAAGAAGGAAGGATGGATGGAAAGAAGGAAAAGAAAGGAAGAAAAAAGGGAGGAAGGAAGGGAGAAAGGAAGGAAAGAAGGAAGGAAAGAAGGAAGGAAGGAAGGAAGGAAGGAAAGGGAAGGAAGGAAGGAAAGAAAGGCAAGAAAGAAAGAGAGGGAAGGCGAGAGGCAGGGAGGGAGGGAAGGAGGCAGCGGTGGAAGGGTACCATTTTAAATAGAGGGGCCATGACAGACCATCACCAACATTTGCAGATCCAAAGGCAAAGCAAGAGCACAAAGAAAAATATACATCCCATCCTCTCCTCCCACACAGAGCCCTGCCCTGTGTTAGCTCTCAAATGCTGCTGCATAACAAATGACCACAGAGTTAGCTACTTAAAACAACACACATTTATTATCTCAGAGTTTCTGTGGATCAGAAATCCTGGCATAGCTTAGCTGGGTCCTCTGCCCAGGGTCTCATGAAGCTGTAATCAAAGTGTCAGCCATACTGCACTCTCATCTAGAGGCTGGACAGGAGGAGAACTGTTTCAAGGCTCATGCAGACTGTTGGCAGAACTCTTTCTGGCAGTACAAAACTAAAGAACTGGGTTTTTGTTGCCTTCCTTATGTCCTAAAAGAACCCAGTTTCTAGAAGCTGCCCACAGTTCCTGGTCATGTGGGTTTCTCCAACTCAACTGTTTACTTCATCAACCCACAAGGAGGGTCTCAGCTCCAGTCTGCTAAAACGAAGTCATGTAATCATGGGAGTTACATCCCATCAGTTTGTCATATTCTATTGGTTGAAAGCAAGTTACTGTCTTGCCCACAGTCTAACTAGGGAGATTATACAAGAATATCAATAACAGAAGCCGGAAATCACTGGGTGTCACCTTAGCGTCTGTCTGCCACAAGCATTGATAGGCACCTTATGCACATGTATGTGGATAACCTAGTCTGTTAAGTGGGCATCATATCATCAAACATAAGTGGGCATCAGAATCTCCTAGAGTGCATGTTAAAACACAAATGGTTCATTCTCAAAGTTTCCGATTTGGTAGAAACAGAAATGGGTGGAGCCTAAGAATCTGCATTTCTAACAAGTTACTCCAGGTGAAGCTAATGATGCTGGTCAAGGAATCACAACTGAGAACTAGTTTCCTGGCCTGTATGTTCAAGCTACTTTCATTGCCACCCCCAAAATCAGTCAGCCCTTGGTCATCTCTTGGGGTGAGGAATACACATTCTGGCAGCATAGTCTGCCCATGAAAGGCTCATGGACACCTGGTAACACACTAAGGGTTGTTTGGATAGGGGATTCTGAAGTTTCAGATACCCAGAGCATGATCTAGAAGAGGCTGCACAGGTTCTACGTGAGCCTACAAGCTGCTCACTCTAAACAAAGTCTCAGCCAGAAGAGGGATAAAGTGGGGCTCTCTAAATCCAAAGGCTCTGAACAGGTGTCAGAAATGTGAAGGGTCACAATTTTACCCTATTTGCAAGCCAAGACAGCCTGCCAGTTTCATAGATGTTGGCAGAAGACACAAGATTTCCGGGTCACAGACAAAAGACAACTTATTACTCACAGCAATAGCAGTAGCCAGAGAAACATCCTTGTTCTAGTTCTCTGAGCCTCAATTCCAAAAGGATGATGTGACAAGGGCCAGGTATTACCTGTTCATGCAGTCTGGTGTGTTTCTGGAGAGTAACACTGAGATTAGGAAACCCCGATTTATATGAGAGCTACTAGCAAATCTGCCCAACATCTGGTCTTTATCACCTTTATTATCCTGGACAGAAATAAATCTGCCCCTAAGAGAGAAAGTTTCTATTTTTCAAGGCTACACAATAGCCCCTATACAACCTAATCTCAGTGTTTCCTAACCCCGGTGTCACTCTCCTGTAACACACCTGACTGCATTAATAGGCAACACCTGCCCCTTGTCACATCATCCTTTTGGAATTGAGCCTCAGAGAACTGGTAGAATGATGTTACTGTGGCTACTGCTATTGCTGTGAGTAACATGCAAACATCTGGAAAAGAGAATCCAGGGAAAATTACCTGTTCATACCTTTGATGGGAAGACGTGTTGTGCAGAAACTTGACAAAACCCAGCGATAGCTATCTGTCCCAACAGATCTGGGTCCGGTTGCCAGATCTAAGGGTGGTAGTGACCAGCAACAGTTAGGTAAGAAACCAAAGAAGGTGAGGAAACAGGCCCAGAAGACATCTGAGGAAGCGTTTTGAAGAAGAGGGATTAATAAACTCAAAGGCTCCTAAGAGGAAGCGAAGGGAATTAAGGGAGAGAACATTAGGAAATGAGGTCCAGGAAATAAAAGGGGAAGAAGCAAAGGCCATTGTAAGGTCTTTGCCCTTTATTCTGAGTGAACTGAGGAACTACTGGAGAACTTCAAAGGAAGGAGTGTCATGATACACCATGATTGAGAGAATCACTCTGATTACTCTGTTGAGAATGGAGTGAAGCCAGTCCAGGGCCAAGGCAGCGAGAGCTGCTGGGAGACTCCTGCAGTAATGCACATTGGAGATAAGGAAGGCTGGGACCAAGGCAATACCAGCAGAGGTGGTAGGAAGCTGTGCTATCCTGGATACATTTTGAAAGTAGAGCTGGCATGACAGACTGGAAATGGGGTACAATGGGGGGAAAACAAAGCTAAACCGTGGAGGATAGGTTTTGGGCTTTTGCATTTGAAATGGAGTTGTCATAAACTGAAATCAAGATGAATTTAGGAGGACTAGGGACATTTTGGAGGAGGTCAGTGTTAGACATGGTGAGTTCAAGATGTTTATTAGACACTTATGCAGACGCATCATGTAGGCAGTCTGAAGTTGAGAAGCGAGGTCCAGGCAGGAAAAATAAATTTTGGAGTTGTAAGCACATGGATCCAATTCAAAACATGAGTCATGAGATGGTGAACAGAGCTAGCGTAGATAGAAAGAAGAAGCAGGCCAAGGATGGATCCCTGGGGCAAGCCAGCAGCTAGCAAAGGAGCCTGAGAAGAAGGAGAACTGTTCAGTATCCTGAAAACCAAGTGAACAAAGTGCTCTGAGGAGCAGATAGTGGGCAACCCTGCCAAGATATGCTAATAGGTCAATGAAGATGAGCACTGAGAATACAGCACTGGACTTGGTACTTTGAGAGAGAGAGAGAAAGAGAGGTGGAAAGGAGTAGAGAGAGGAAGGGGAGGGCACAAAGAAAGAGGGAGTAAGAAAGCGACCACGTGCAAGTGAGTGCTGACTTTCTCTTTTTCCAAATCTAATGGAATCCAAATTCAAGCTATTATATGGGGCCATTATGTTTGAAGCATACATAACAGGTCCTATTACATTAAAACCAAAACATTTATTTTTCTTCAGTTTGGGAGAAGGGATAAAAAGAAAAAAATAAAAATCTGAGACGGTCTTAATCCCAGCACTTTGGGAGGCCGAGGCGGGTGGATCAAGAGGTTAAGAGATCAAGACCATCCTGGCCAACATGGTGAAACCCCATCTCTACTAAAAATACAAAAATTAGCTGGGTGTGGTGGCGGGCGCCTGTAGTCCCAGCTACTCCGGAGACTGGGGTGGGAGAATGGTGTGCACCCAGGAGGAGGAGCTTGCAGTGAGCCAAGATTGTGCCACTGCACTCCAGCCTGGTGACAGAGCAAGACTCCGTCTCAAAAAAAAAAAAAGAAAAAAACCCTGAGAAGGACAGGACAGAAGCCAGTTCTACAGAGGCAGGTGTAGGACACCATCTGAGAGGAGAGGGGATTGAGAGGAGAGGATACCCTTTGAGGTGGGTCTCAGGATATCATTTGAGGGGAGAGAGTACTGAGAGAAAAGGATACTAAGAAGAGAAGATACCCCTGTGATGGGTCTCGGAATCATCTCAGGGGAGAGGTTACTGAGTCCCTTATGATGGGTCAAGAGTCGAAGAACACTGGCACCAAGTTCTTTCTCTTCCTGAGGCCAGATGTCACAATAAGGTAGGTTTTGTATTTTCAAATGTTGTGAATTCCTGGGTCATTGAAAACAAGTATATTTAATAGTAAGTACCCCAAACGTGGGATGAATAATTTTCTACTGTTGCTCTCCATTAGCAAAGGTCGTACAAAGTTCTTTTTGTGTCTAATTGGAAGATTTGAGATAGTAAGTGATAAACTGGCAGTGCTTGATAGAACCGATCTATTTTCCCATCACTTAATGAAAGAAGTCACCAACCCCATAACCAAATGAATTTAATTCAAGGTGGCAAATATATTGTGACTTTAATTCTTTTCAAAAGTATGTCTGAATCTCTTTTCAGATGTATGTTTTATGATAGTTTACGGTTACTCAATCCACCCTATTTTTTTTTTTTGTTTTTTGTTCTGTGTTTTCAGTACAAGATTTGCTTTGCAAATGTATAAAGTTGCTCACTGCTGAGTATGGGGCTTTCCTACCCTGTGGATGCCACAGTGACTTCTGCAAAGGAGGGGTCAGCATCTTGGTGTCTTCTCCTACATGTAGGAGGAACTGTAAAGTGCACGTGTTATGCACTGCACGATGTAATCACGTCTTCTGACCGATGAATAGCACTCTCATATTTTCTACATGCAGGTTTTTTTGAAAATTGTAAAAATTCAAAAATATTTGTAACAATATTTCAAACACTTTCCGAATGTGTATTCTTATTTCTACATGTTCTCTAAATTGTCACGTGAAAATTACAAGTCCTAATCTCAGAATATATTTCCTGCTTTGAAGGCTACTGTTGTTGAGAATGGGCTACAAGAGCCTGGTGGAACATCTTAGAAATGAATGAAGCCACACCAGATACACAGTAGGCCAACAGTAAACAGGTATTTTCCTTTCCAGTAATGCCCATCATATAGTGGGTAAAATATGAGCAAATGATGAGTGCTGAAAGGGATTAGCATTTTCCATGCCAAAGTATGCCACTTTGCCATAAGAGGTGTTTTTTTGTTGTTTTGTTTTGTTTTGTTTTTTTCGAGACAGGGTCTTGCTCTGTCACCCAGGCTGGAGTGCAGTGGGACGAACGCCTCCTAAGCTCAAGTCACCCTCCCACCTTGTCTCTTAAGTAGTGGGACTACAGGCGTGCACTACCATGTCTGGCTAATTTTTAAAAATTATTATTTTTAGTAGAAGTGAGGTCTTGCTATGTTGCCCGGGCTGGTCTTGAGCTCCTGGGTTCAAGCAGTCCTCCTGCCTCAGCCTCCAAAAGTGCTGGAATTACAGGCATGAGCCACCCTACCCAGCACATAAGAGTTATTTTGAGCTGAAGGCATTTGAGTTCCTGAAATCCTTTATCTGACTAAAAGCAGAGGTTCCCAAAAGAACTCAGCTGTCAGAAATTCCTCCCACTGGGAGCAACTCTTTCTTCTCTTCTAGACATTGTCACAAACTGTCATATCTCCCATCTATTCTCCTAAGGGCCCATTTATATTAAAAAAAAAAAAAAGAAGAAGTCATTTGCTCTCTCAATATTGCCTTTTCTCCACCTCCCTTTCCTGTAGTAAAATGATACAGAAAATCAAATCTCATCACTCCTTGGGGGTATTCATTTCTTTCCATGACACCCTTGTGCAAGTAAAATTTAAAATAAGTAACTTTGTAAGCTTTTTCTCCTGTTAATCTGTCTGCTATAAGTTTAATTCACAGGCTCTTAGGCACTTCACCTAAAAGGGTAGAAAAAAAGTTTTTCCTCCCATCCAATGCTTATGAGAGCCTTCCTATCATTTCAAATAAACTTTACAGGTAGTGCAGGTATCTTGTAACTTCCTGTTGGAACCCTGGGATATCTAAAGAGGAATAACAGGAGCCAAGGTCTATACTTCTTTCCAGGGCTGACTTAACCCTTCAGTAAGAAAAAACATCTTTCCATGATGTCTTTATGTAGAAATGAGTCCATTTTGGAAAACAAAATGTTGGAAAATATTTATAGACAATGAACTGTTAGCTCTTTGCTCATTCATGTGAAGGGGAGAAAAATCAGTGAAAAACTACAAATATCCAACCATCAGAGACTTTAAAACTGAGAGATCTGAAGAGATCTCCTCCCACTACCCCCATCCCAAATTGGCGTTTTCTTTTGAATGAATCAGTTCTGCTTCCGTGAATATGCTTGGGAGATGGTTAAATGAATAAAACATATCCATGTAAACAAGTAATTATCATACTCATGAGGCAATAAAAAGCTTTCTTTTTTTGGGTACTCATTGAAATTAGTCCTTTCAGCCAACATCTAAAGGATACAAATCCTACTTTCTGGAAACAAGCACGCAGATCCTATGACTTATTTATTTTAAAATCCTGAGATTACTGGGTATGGACGAACACCAAGTAGAATAACATATTTGAACTATTCCATATTTGAACTGACTTTTCCTAGCAGCTGGTGATAAAATTCTATACTGGTTCTAAGAATTACATGTCATATGACTTTTACAGATCTCTTTAATCTTGAATCAGTTCTCCTTCCATGATCCTTGACAAGACGCTCTTGCTATTAATGGACAAAAGAAACGTCTAATTATAAGAAAAATGTATTTCCAAGGAGTTGAAGAGTTTTCTATATTTTAGATGTATGTCAGGGCAACTGTAATTTGTATAAGATACAAATAACCGTAGGTAAGTTTGGAGATGAGGTGTAACATATACATGCATTTTTCGTGTGTGGTACATGGTCTGGCTAGAGCAAAGTGCTAGATTTTTGCCTTTTGAGAAAGAAGCAATATGTTGGTGACTAAGGGTATTCTTGGAGATTTGTGGTTTTATTCTGGGAACTTCACTTCCTCTGCATCAAAATGCATCACTTATAAACGATTCACACTGTGAGAAACTGCTTAAAATTCATCTTTCCTTGAGGACCCAAAGCTTCCTTTTAGCCATTTCAAATTCATTAAAATATTCTCCTGCCTTCCCTGGTACATTAACAATGCTTCTCAATTTAATGCATACATTTTAAATCGTTACACTTTATTGCTTAAATATTCAATGAAAAGTGGGATGACAGATGCGAATATCCACATTTTGAGGTCATCTTTACACGTTCTTAACTGCATAGTAACTCAGTAAATTTTTTCTTGTTTTACTTTTTTCTTTTAGTTTTATATATATATATATATAAATACATACAATTTATATACATATATATAATTTTTTTTTTTTAAAGAGACAGGAATTTTGCTTAGCCTGGGTTTGAGCTCTGGAGCTCAAGTGATCCCACTGCCTCAGCACCTTGATTAGTTGGGACTATAAGCACTCACCACCATGATCAGCTTAACTCAGTAAATTGAAGAAGTATCTGGGTTTACAGTGTTGTTGGGGACATTTCGCAACAGCAGTAATGGTGAACCTCTGCCTGCATGGAGAGTATGCCAGCTGATCAATGGCTGAGGCAGATGCCCTCTTTTCTGCTCTTGCCTCTTCAAACCATGAAAATTCAACACAGAGATGGCTAGAGTAGCTTAAGGACAAATCCATTGATGGCTCATTTTTTTCAACAGTTTTATTAGGTATTTTCTTAAAGTAGATATTGTGCTAATATGATTGGGAGATGGTGAGATGAATAAAACATATTCATGTAAGCAAGTAATTACAATGTTCATGAGGCAATAAAATGCTTTCTTTTTTGGGGTACTCATTGAAATTAGCCCTTTCAGCTAGCATTGAAGAATACAGATTGTGCTTTCTGGAAAGAAGCATGCAGATCCTGTGACTTTTATTTATTTTAAAGTCCTGAGATGACTGAATATGGATGAACACCAAGAGGAATAACATATTTGAACTGACTTTTGTTTGAGCTGGTGATAAAACTCTGTATTGGTTTAAGAATCACATGTCATGTGATGTTTATAGAATTCTTCTTGAAAACAGAACAAAAATAGCAAGCTGTTGATAAATGAGCATCCTCTACCCGCAACTTGACATGTCACAAGGATTATTCTTAAAGATCTCCAGTCCCATTCATATTCCCAGACTTAGACCCTGCCCACATATGAAATGAACTGTACAATTAAATTCTGCCCCTTTAAAGCATCTTTGATAGTATAGAAAATAAAGCAAAACCATTATTTAAAACTTTGCACACTGCTTGTGCATATGAAGTATCTATAGAATGGTAATTGAAATCTCGAGGTATGAAGTCAAACTTTCTGATTTCAAATCCCAACTCCAACACTTCCAAGTTGTATGAGTTGGAGAATGTTGTGTAACTAGTCTGTCAATCAGTTTCATCATCTGTAAAATCAAAATGTTACCTTCCTTGTGAGTTTGTTATTATTATTGTAGGTTTTATTTATTTTTTTTTTTTTGAGACAGAGTGTCACTCTGTCACCCAGGCTGGAGTGTAAAGGCATGATCTCGGCTCACCGCAACTTCCGCCTCCTGGGTTCAAGTGATTCTCCTGCCTTAGCTTCCCAAGTAGCTGGAATTACCGATGCCCACCAGCTAATTTTTGTATTTTCAGTAGAGATGGGGTTTCACCATGTTGATCAGGCTGGTCTTCAACTCCTGACCTCAGGTGATCCGCCCACCTCAGGCTCCCAAAATGCTGGGATTACAAGTGTAAGGCACCATGCCCGGGCTGTTGTACTTATTAAATAACATGTTTGGAATTTTTTTTTTTTTTTTTAAAGACAGGGTCTTACTTTGTCCAGCCCAGACTAGAGTGCAATGATGCAATCATAGCTCACTGCAACCTCAAACTCCTGGGCTCAACCAATCCTCCTACCTCAGCCTCCCAAGTAGCTAGGAATACAGGCATGCATCACAACGCCCAATTTATTTATTTCTATTTTTTGTAGAAGCAGGGTTTTGCTATGTTGTCTGGGCTGGTCTTGAACTCCTGGGCTCAAGTGATCCTCCCGCCTTGGCCTCCCGAAGTGCCAGGAACCACTGCACCTGGCTAAATAACATGCTTTTTAAAAAAGCGCATGCCATGGTATTTGACATTTGTAAATACACTAAAATATTATTATCACCCTCAATGTGAATTAGCTCTAATTAGCACTTTAGTACTCAAAAAATCCCACTAGGACGGAAATACGTCCTCTTATTAGTTCTAGGTGTTAACCCACAGGCACAACTCTCAACTCTTTTTTGCCTATCCTCCTGAAAAGATGACACCATGTCAAGTTCATCTTAGCTTCCCCTTTGCACATGTGGCACAGCACACATTAAGGCACAGTGCAGTATAGCAGTTAAGCTCATTCTCTGGACCCAATTAAACTTGGAGTTGAATCCTGTCTTCTTCATTTAATTTTTATGACTCTTAGTTTCCCTGTTTATAAAACGAGTTAAAAGTAAAGGTATCTACTTCATGATGTTATTATAAGGTTTCGATAAAATAATGGATGCAAAGTTTTCCACATATGCTAATAAAATCAACAGCAAACATTTATATACTACGTACCATGTGCTGGGCCCTGCTTTAAGCACTCTGTATGTATTAACATGTTAAATCCCCATGACAATCCTATGATATTGGAGCTATTACTATCTTCACTTTGCATATGTAGAAACCAAGATAGAGAGAAATCAATAACTTGTTCATGGTCATATTAATGGTAGGTAACTTGGCAGAATTAAAATCCAGGCAGTTGACCTTCATCCTGGGATCTTAATCACTATGTCCTTTTCCCTCCCAATAGTATGTGCTTGTCAAATATTTGCTATTACTACAGTAATCAATAAGTATTTGTTAAAATATTTAATGAATCGATATCTGCTGAAGTATTTGTTTATTATTTACTATACATTATTAAGTAGCACATTTTATTATGGACCACAAAAATGGACTCCTTTGCTTACAAATTTTTGAAGAAATTCTTAGATTCTGCCTACCCAGATAATTAATAAAGTGTATACTAGGGAAGGCAATTCAAAATATGTTCCCATGTACTATAATAGTGCCATTTGTATAATTAGATTTTAAAATAATTTAAAATAAAACAATGGTATATGATTTGTTGCAAATGACTGACTTCATCTAAAATATACATCATCACCTATTTCAAAACCTTTACTTAACTAGGAAATAAAACTACAGGAGGCAACTTTGAAAATAGTATGATAGTCTTAATAATACTCTTAAAAATCATAAATCAAAATATATAACAGCTTGCTTTCATAGTTTGAGGTTTATTATTATGTTGCCTAAATTGCAATGTAACATTTTAAATATGAAACATAAAATGCAAAATAATTTTTTCCTTGGATAATTTAAGAGTTAGACATACCTCACTGCACTTCACTTTATTGTACTTCACAGATACTGTTATTTTTACAAATTGAAGGTTTGTGGCAACCCCAGGTTGTGAAAGTCTATTGGTGCCATTTTTCCAACATGTGCTCATGTCTTGTCTCTGTGTCACATTTTAGTAACTCTCACAACATTTCAAACTTTTTCATTATTATTATATCTGTTATGGTGATCTGTGATTGGTGATCTTTGATGTTACCATCATAATTGTTTTGGGGAACCATGAACTATGCCCACATAAGATGGTGACCTTAATCAGTAAACCTTGTGTGTGTTCTGACTGCTCTGCCAGCCACCCATTTCCCCATCTCTCTCCCTGTCCCTGGCCCTCTCCACTCTCTGAGACACAACAACATTGTTAGTATGACAATTTACCCTATAATAGTCTCTAAGTATTCAAGTGAAACGTAGAGACACATATCTCTCACCTTAAGTCAAAAGCTAGAAACGATTAAACTTAGCGAGGAAGGCACATTGAAAGCCAAGATAGATCAAAAGCAGGCCTCTTGATTCAAGTTGTGAATGTGAAGGAAAAGTTCTTGAAAGAAACGTAACATGCTATTCCACTGAACACACAAATGATAAGAAAGTGAAATAGACTTATTGCTGATAGGGAGAAAGTCTGAGTGGTCTGGATAGATCAAACCAGCCACAACATTCCTTTAAGTGAAAGCTTAATTCAGAGAAGGTCCTAAGTCTCCTCAATTTATGAAGGCTGAAAGAAATGAGAAAGCTGTGCAAGAAAAGTTGGAAGCCAGCAGAGATTTGTTCATGAGGTTTAACGAAAGAAGTCATCTCAGGTCGGGCATGGTGGCTCATGCCTGTAATCCCAGCACTTTGGGAGGCTGAGGCAGGTGGATCACCTTAGGTCAGGAGTTCAAGACCAGTTGGACAACATGGTGAAACCCCATCTCTACTAAAAATACAAAAATTAGCTGGGTGTGGTGGCAGTCACCTGTAATCCCTGCTACTCAGGAAGTGGAGGCAGGAGAATTTGCCTGAACCCTGGAGGTGGAGGTTGCAGTGAGCCAAGATCGTGCCACTGCACTCCAGCCTGGGTGACAGAGCAAGACTCCATCTCAAAAAAAAAAAAAAAAAAGTCATCTCTGTAACATAAAAGTACAAGATGAAGCACCAAGGGCTGATGCCAAAGCTGCAGCAAGCTCTCCAGAAGATCTGGCTAAGATCATTGATGAAAGTGGCTACACTAAACAACACATTTTCAATATAGATGAAAGAGCTTTACGTTGGAAGAAGATGTCAGCTAGGACTTTTATAGCTAGAGAGGAGGAGTCGATGCTTGGCTTCAAAGCTTCAAAGGACAGGTTGACGCTCTCGTTAGGGGCTAATGCAGCTGGTGACTTTAAGTTACATGTTCACTTACTATTTGAAAAATCCTAAGGTCCTTATGAATTATTCTAACTGTAACCAGACACAATGGTTCATGACTATAATCCCAACACTTTGTGAGGCTAAGGCAGGAGGATTGCTTGAGCCTAGGAGATCAAGGCTTCAGTGAGCTATGATAATCTCACTGTACTTCAGCCTAGGCAACAGAGCAAGACCCTTCATCTATGAAAATGCAAATACAAATAAATAAATAAATAAGTGTACTAAATCTATAGATTTAGAAAATGTGCTCTATAAATGGAATAACAAAGTCTGGGTAACTGTTTACAGCATGGTTTATTGAATATTTTAAGTCCACTATTAACACTTACTGCTCAGAAAAAAATATTTCTTTTTGAATACTATTTCTAGTTGATAACACAACTGTATAAGTCCATTCTCATGCTGCTAATAAAGACATACTCGAGAATAGGAAATTTATTTTTTAAAAAAAGAGGTTTAATGGACTCACAGTTCCACATGGCTGGGGAGGCCTCACGATCATGACGGAAGGCACGTCTCACATGGTGGCAGGCAAGAGGACATGTTCAGGGTAACTCCCCTTTATAAAACCATCACCTCTCCTGAGACTTACCATCACGAGAACAGCATGGGAAAAACCTGCAGCCATGATTCAATTACCTCCCAGTGGCTCCCTCCCATGACATGTGGGAATTATGGGAGCTACAATTCAAGATGAGATTTGGGTGGGGACACAGCCAAACGATATAATACATGGTCACCCAAAAGTTCTGATGGAGATGTACAAAGGGATTAACATTGCTAACACACGTCTACTAACATGATATCCACTCTTCAGCTTGTGGATCCAAGAGAAATTCTGACTTTCAAGTCCTATTATTTAAGAAATACATCTCATAAGAATACAGCTGCCATAGATAGTGATTTTTCTGTTGGAACTAGGCAAAGTAAATTGAAAACATTCTGGAAAGGATTCACCATTCTAGACGTCATTAAGAACATTCATAATTCATGGGAGGTGGTCAAAATATCAACATTAACAGAAGTTTGGAAGATGTGGACTCCAACCCTCCTAAATAAGTTTGAGGAGTTCAAGATGTCAGTGGAGGAAATGAAGTGCAGGTGTGTTAGAAAAAGCAAGAGACCTAGAAGTGGAGCCCGAAGATGTAACTAAATTTATGACATTTTAATTTCACGCTAAAACTTGAATGAATGAGATGTTGCTTCTTATGGATGAGCAAAGGGTGGTTTCTTGAGATGGAATCTACTCACGATGAAGATGTTTACAGCATTGTGGAAATGACAACAAAGGATTTAGAATTATATAAACTTAGTCGATAAAGCAGTGGCAGGGCTTGAGAGGATTGATTCCAATATTGAAAGAAGTTCTACCGCAGATAAAATGCTACCAAAAAGCATTACATGCAATATATAAATCTTCTTGAAAGGAATAGTCAATCTATGTGACAAACGTCCTTGTTGTCTTACTTTAATAAATTGCCACAGCCACCTCAGCCTTCAGCAACCACCATCTGGATCAGTCAGCAGCCATCGATATCCAGGCAAGACCCTCCACCAGTAAGACAGTTATCACTCGGTGAAGGCACAAATGATCGTTAGCAATTTTTAGCAAAAAGGATCTTTTACATAAAGGTATGTACCTTTTCTTAGATATCATGCTATTGCACATTTAGTAAACTACAGTATGCTATAAACATAACTTTTATACGCACTAGAAAACCAAAAAACCTGTGTGACTCGCTGTATTCCAATATTCACTTCTTTGGGGTAATCTGGAACTGAACCCACACTATCTCCAAGGTATGCCTGTATAAGAGACTGAATCTGCTGCTGTTTGACAGAGGGAAGAACGGTTCTTTTATTGTTTTATATCAAAATGTCATATACTTCCTTTACAAAGCAATAATTTGTTTTCCATGCAATATCAATAAAAGTAATGTGATTATATTCATTTTTCTAGAGCTTCATCCCTTGCTTCCTTTTCTCTTCTTATCTTCATTTATTTTCTTTCATCTATTTTTAATTTACATTATCTTGTTGCATTTCAAGTATCCATATAAACTGCCTTATGTACTTCCTGAAACAAGATACAATTATATAAATGTTCTGTGAGCAAAGTACAATGAAAGGTATATATGACATTTTCATTTAAAGGACTTTGCAAACAGTACGATGAATCTGATGTTTATTGCTTTATTTCATTTATGGACATCTGAGAATCTTCTTGAGTGGATGTCTGAATATAAAAAATAATTATTATACTAAACTGAATAATGGCTCCTAAATATATCTTAACTCCTGGAACCTGGAAATGTTACCTTGTGTGGAAGAGTCTTTTGCAGATGTGATTAAGTTAAAGGTCTGAGAGAGAGAGAGAAAGAGATTATCCTGGATTATCCAGGTAGGTGCTAAATGAAATCATAAGTGTCCTTATAAGAGAGAGGCAGAGGGAGGTTTGACACTAATAGAAGAGAAAGCAGTGTAACCGTGGAGGCAGAGAGATTGGAGCGATGCAGCCCGAGCAGGTCGGCAGCCACCAGAAGCTGAAAGAGGCAAAGACCTCCAGGGAAGGGCAGCCCTGCCGATACCTTGATTTCAGCCTAGTGATAGTGATTTTGGAATTCTAACCTTCAAACTATGAGACAGTACATTTTTATTGTTTTAAGCCACAAAGTCTGTGGTAATTTTTACATTGGCAATGAGAAACTAACACAGTTATTAATTTGAATATATGCAAATGTTAAAAAGAGACAGTTTCCCTTCTAACATTAAAGACATTGGGAAAGGCAAAAACAACAAAGTTATTTCCATTTAGAATAATAAAATATTGAAGGGTAGTTTAAAAGGATCAGGAAGTTTTTATTTTAAAGGACTACCATATGTTTCAGGAAAATGCTGTATTTCTAACCCAATTCGCTCTCTAACACATCAATTATCTTAAAGCAAAATTATCTGGTACCAGTGGAAAGCAAATAGGAATGCCGTTCTCCTGTGGACATCTCCCTCCACGGTGTTTTCCAGCCCTCCTCAGTGAACCGCTCCACTCATAATCCCACTTCCTGTTTTCTGTCCTGCCACCTCCCCTGAAAGTCCTCTTGTTTTGCTGGAAGTAGTCTATTACTTTACAAAGCCAAAGAACATATTTGCATAATTTCACTTATGGGAAAGTTTCTAGCGCACTAAGTTGCTGCACTTACTGAGCTATATGGGCGAATCATGTCCATGACACCTTGGTGGCTTCCTGGACAATATGAGGTACAACTCATCAGCATCTGCCTGCTTAACCTCACTTATCTTTACCTGTCTCTAGATTAGCAGGCAGAAAGGTAAGCCATCTCCACTCTAGATAGTTCTAAAATAAACTGTGCCAAAGGTGGAAACTTACACTTTGAAAGTCACAGAACTGTCTTATCTGGAATCTAAGAGGGAAATCATTCATTTAGCCAGAAAAATGTGCAAGTGGAAAAAAATATTTATCTTTAATATATGCTATAAACAGTTTGTGAGAAGGTTTTTCTTAAAGAACTCAATATGTCTGCTTTCTAAATAACAAAAACTCTGAAAATGAAAATCTTAAAATGCTAGGCAAATGAACATTTAAGAGGTAAGTGTCTTCCATTTGATTGTACAAGTAGGAAGCTGGGGTCATCCTTGACACTGCCCTCCTTCACATTCAATTTTGACTTTTCTTAAGTTTTTATTGTTGTTGTTGTTGTTCTCTTTCTGTTTATCTTTTTCTGAGACAGAGTCTTGCCCTCTCACCCAAGTTGGAGTGCAGTGGTATAATCACAGCTCACGGCTGCCTCGACCTGCTGGGCTCAGGTGATCCTCCCACCTCAACCTCCCAAGTAGCTGGGATACAACACGCACCACCACACCGGGCTAATTTTTGTATTTCTTTGTGACAGGGTTTCACCATGTTGGCCAGGCCGGTCTCAAACTCCTGGGCTCAAAAGAATCTGTCTCCTCCAGCCTCCCAAAGTGCTGGAATTACAGGTGTGGCTGGCCTTTTTTGTCTTTTTTTTTTTTTTTTTTTTTTTGAGACAAGGTCTCACTCTTGTCTAGACTAGAGTACAGTGATGGGATTTTGGCTCACTGTAGCCTCAAACTTCTGATCTTAAGCAATCCTCCCACTCTAGCCTTCCAAGTAGCTAGGCCTACAGGCACATGCTACCACACTCGGCTAATTTTGTTTATTTTTTGTAGAGATGAGGTCTCTCTACATTGTCCAGGCTGGTCTTGAACTCCTGGGCTCTAAGTGATCCTCCTACCTTGGCCTCCCAAAGTGCTGGGATTATAGGTGTAAGCCACTGCACCTGGCCTCTTATTTCTTAAATCTGTTCACTTTTCTCATATCCATTTGCCTTTTTACTAGTCCTCTTTACACCCAAAGTTTCCATCCAGTCATGAGGGGAAAGGAAGGGCACCACAGGGCAGCTGGAGAGTCAGGTGGGGACTGAAGTTTACCTTTCCTCCAAAAGTCATAAGCTTTGAGTGAGAATGAGTCCCTCACAGCATCAACTTTGCTACTTTTTACCTATCTGGCTGTAAACAAGGAATTTATTAAAAAGTCATGGCAAAAATTGCAATTACTTTTGCCACAATCTAATACCTTCCATGCTTGTTTCCTCTCTGTAGAATGGGAATGAGAACATGAACTACCTCATCGGACTGCTGTGCACAGGAAATGAGTCCATCAATACATGCAAAGCACAAAGAACAGAGACAGGCACACAATAAACAATCTGCTCTTCTGATTATTGCATACTAGGGTTATAGTTTTTCAGGCTCTCACTGCACTATGAGGCCCTTTCTTAGCATTAGCATGCAGTGATTTTACACATTATTTGTCAAATAGCTATTAAATTAATACTTGTCTCTTCCTCTACTGCAAATTTTATGAAGCAGATACCAAGTCTGTCTTTGCTCTTCTTAGCACAGTGCTTGGCAAAGGAAAGCACTGAAATATTTGTTAAGTAAATCTTGGAACTAAAGCAAAGCAATAAAGCAAACCAGTGACACCAGTGGTTACCAGTCTGTAGTTTCGGATGTCTTCAGAAGTTGTATGAATGTTTCCCATCTGCTATAGTTCTTCTCCAACCTCACTAACAGAATTACCCCGGAAGCTTTCAAATATACCCATGTTCAGGCTCCAAAGATTCCAGTTTGATTGGGATGGATGGGGTTGGCCAAGGCCAGTATTGAAGACTCTGTAAATTCTAATCTGCAAGTCAGGTTGGAAAGCTCCGGTGCTGCTCCCACACCAGCTTCAGTTCTGGTGTGAAGGCCTCCAACCTGACCTCTGCTTTTGAATTTGACCAACAGCCCGCACCCTCGGTTGAATTATCCTTTCCTGTCTACATAATAGAGGAAAGAATATGGGTAGCGGCAGCTTTATGGGCAGGACCTAAGCGGATGAAACAAACGAGTAAGGTTCGTGCTGTTCAGACAATTGTAATCCTGGCAGCAAACCTGTTGGGCGACTCCAGGCCCACGCACTCGCCAACCCACACTCATTCAGAGCATTCTGCCCCTAGAGGGCGAGCGCATCAGGTCATGAACCTCTTTTTTTTTTTTTTTTTTAATGGGATTTTATTTATATTAAGAGCCAACACAAAGTTTCCTACAGTGTAAAAGAGTGGTGCCTTAAAGGCTGAACTCCGCAAGCCATACCTTCTGGGCGTTGCTCCCCAAGGTAGATCACTGAGTCCGTTTCCTTCCCAACTGTCTCTCGCTCCACATCCACCCACCTCTACCCCTTTCCACGGTCCGTTTACCCCCATTCTTGAACGGTGCCATCGGAATTCCCCAACACTGTTCAAGTGTGACCCCAAGATATGAGGCCGACCTTCGTGAAGCCACTGCAGGTTCCTCCAGCGGGCAGCCCCGGGAGCAGGGAGCTGGGTTGTCAGGGGCCCCGCGCGCCACGGGAGGCAGAGGTCGCGCCCCGATCGCGGGAAACTGGGACTCATGTGTGGATCTGCTGGAGGTCAGGGGGCCAGTAACGTTCACCTGGCCTCCGAAGGCGGGTCCCCGCACTGGAAGCCTCTGGCGTAGCCGGGCTGCGGAGCCACCCCCTCGGCTGACGATCCCCTCACTCCCTAACTTGGGACCCACAAGACGCGAGTCCACGGCCCTGGGCGAAAAGAGTCACATTCCCTCCCCACTCCCTCAAGGGAAAGGGAGCGAAACACGCTTTCCGGACCCGGCACAACAGGTCCTTTGGACACCCGCGAGGTTGGGAAGGCCGGGGGCGACTGGCTGCGGAAGAGGGTAGAGCATTCCACCGGCGCATTTCCTGAGGAGGGGCCTCTCCACTTACGGATCCCCTGTCACTTTACTGATCCCCAGACCCACAGCAAATCCTGAGTTTGGTGAGCAGGCATTATACCGAAGGCGCGGGTGGGAGTGGAGTTCTAGACACGTAGCATGGCACCAGTCTGTTCTGTCCGAGAGCTAAGTTAGGAGGTGCAGGAAAAGAGCAGTTATGCGCGCCCCAGGACCTGACTCTCTGGGCGATTGGCGTCCACTCACCTTGTGCCTGCGCCTCCATGGTGGCTGACTTCGAGCTGAGGGCGGCGGGGACACCCCGGTGCTTCCCAGAGCAGATGGCAGCTGTGCTCAGCCTCAGAACGCAGCTGGCCCCGCCGCTCTCTCCCACTCCTGGCACGCGTGTCTCGAGCGCTGCGCGGAGGGGGTTGGGGACGCAGGCAGCAGCCACTGGCCGCTTCTGGTTACCTCCGCCCCTTCCAGTCCACCTGGCCCAAACCAAGCTGGAAAGAGCTCGCCGCTGGGCGCCACCTGCCGGCGCTCTGCACAGCCGGCGGAAGGCACCCACTCCCGGCGCTATACCGACATACCGCAGAGATATTGCAGATTAGGTTCCAGACCCCCGCAATAAAGCGGGTATTGCAACAAAACGAGTCGCACTAATTTTTCAGTTTCCTAATGCATATAAAAGTTACTTTTACACTATGTGTAGTCTATTAAGTATGCAATAGCATGATGTCTAAAATGCGCAATGTACATACCTTAATTTAAAAAGATATTTTATTTCTAAAAAATGTTAAAGATCATCTTTACCTAATGGGAATCTTTTTGTTGGTGGAGGGCATTGCTTGGATGTTGATGGCGGCTGACTGATCCTGGTGGTGATTGCTGAAGGCTGGAATAGCTGTGTCAATTTCTTAAAATGGGACAACAATGAAGTTTGCTGCATCAATTGACTCTTCCTTTTATGAAAGATTTTTCTGTACCATGCAATGCTGGTTGATAGCATTTTATCCACAATATAACTTTTTGCAAAATTGGAGTCAGTCATCTCAAACTCTGCCATTGCTTTATCAACTAAGTATATATAATTATAAATCCTTTGCTGTCATTTCAACAATGCTGTGAACAACTTCACCAGGAGTAGATTCTATCTCAAGTGACCACTTTCTTGGCTTGTCTATAAGAAGTAACTCCTCAACCATTCAAGTCTTATGAAATTGAGCAATTTAGTCATATATTCAGGCTCCACTTGTAATTCTAATTATCTTGCTCTTTCTACCACACCTGCAATTACTTCCTGCTTTGAAGTTTGAACCCCCAAAGTCATTCAGGAGGGTTGGAACCAACTTCTTCCAAACTCCTGTTAATGTTGACTTTTTGATCTCCTCCCATGAATTATGAATGTTCTTAATGGCATCTAGAATGGTGAATCTTTTCCAGAAGGTTATCAATTTACTTTGCCCAGATCCAACAGAAGAATCACTATTTATGGCAGCTATATCCTTACAAAATTTATTTCTCAAATAATAAGACTTGAAAGTTAAAATTACTCCTTTATTCATCGGCCGCAAGATGGATGTTGTTTTGCCAGGCATGAAAACAACATTAATCTCTTCTTACATCTCCATCAACTCCTGAGTGACAAAGTATGACATTAACCAGCAATAATAATTAGAAAGAAACTTTTTTTTTGAGCAGTAGGTCTTAATAGTGGACTTAAAATGTTCAATAAACCATGCTGTAAACAGATGGACTATCATTCAAGTTTTGTTGTTCGATTTATAGAGCACAGGCGGAATATATTTAGCGTAATTCTTAAGGGCTCTAAAATTTTCAGAATGGTAAATGAGCATTGGCTTCAGTGTAAAGTCACCAGCTACTTTTGCCCCTAACAAGAGAGTCAGTTTGTCCTTTGAAGCTTTGCAATCAGGTATTGACTTCCTTGTAGCTATGAAAGTCCTTGATAGCATCTTCTTCCAGTACAAGGCTATTTCATCTGTATTGAAAATGCGTTGTTTAGCGTAGCTACCTTAATCAGTGATCTTAGCCAGATCTTCTGGAGAACTTGCTGCAGCTTTGGCATCAGCCCTTAGTGCTTCACCTTACATTCATGTTATGGAGATGACTTCTTTCTTTAAACCTCATGAGCCAGTCTCTGCTAGCTTCCAACTTTTCTTCTGCAGATTCCTCACCTCTCTCAGGCTTTATAGAATTGAAGAGAGTTAGGGCTTTGCCCCAGATTAGGCTGTGGTTAAGGGAAGGTTGTGACTGCTTTGATCTGGTTTGATCCAGACCACTCAAACTGTCCCCATATCAGCAAGAAGACTGTTTCACTTCCTTATCATTTGTGGGTTCACTGAAGTGGCACTTCTAATCTCCTTCAAGAAGTTTTCTTTTGCATTCACAGCTTGAATAACTTGCACAAGAGACCTAGCTTTTGGCCTGTCTCAGCTTTCAACATGCCTTCCTCACTAAATTTAATCATTTCTAGCTTTTGATTTAAGGTGAGAGACAAGTGACTCTTCCTTTCATGTGAATACTTGGAGGCCATTGTAGGGTTATTAATACAATATTGTTGTGTCTCAGAGAATGGAGAGGCCTAAGAAGAGGAAGAGAGGTGGGGAAATGGCTGGCCAGTGGAGCAGTCAGAACACACACAAGATTTATTGATTCAATTCACTGTCTTATATGGGCATGGTTCACGGTTCCTCAAAATAATTACAATGGTGACATCAAAGATCACTGATCACAGATCACCATAACAGATATAATATAATGAAAAAGCTTGAAATATTGTGAGAATTACCAAAATGTGACACAGAGACATCAAGTGAGCACATGGCATTGGAAAAATGGCACCAATAGATTTGCTCAACACGGGGATGCCACAAACCTCCAATTTGTTAAAAATGCGGTAGCTCACACCTGTAATTCCAGCACTTTGAGAGGCCTAGGCAGGTGGGCAAATCATGAGGTCAGGAGATCAAGACCATTCTGGCTAACGTGGTGAAACCCTGTCTTTACTAAAATACAAAACATTGGCCGGGTGTGGTGGCGGGCACCTGTAGTCCCAGCTATTCAGGAGGCTGAGGCAGGAGAATCGCTTGAACCTGGGAGGCAGAGGTTGCAGTGAGCCGAGATTAGCCTGGGCAACACAGTGAGACTCTGTCAAGACAAAAAAAAAAAGTGAAGAGAAGTGCAATAAGATGAGGTGTGCCTGTAAAGGTCTGATGCTATGCCATGGACAGAGGAAGAGAACATGGTTTTACAATACCGAGCCATCACTCTTAGTGGAGATATGAAGGTAGATTTCCACAAGCCGTGGTTCCAACATTTTTGTCAATTCATCAATACACAATTTTATGTATATTTTAGTTTAAAGACACCTTATTTCATGTATATCATGTACATTGTTGCTTCATTAACATTGAGCTCACAGTCAACAGCACTAGAACTCATACCAGAATCAAGTTTATTAAGCTTATTTCATGTATATATTTTCTCTCTAAGGCACATCACAACCTTTTTGCACCTAGGAACACTAGACAGTACTTCAATGCTATCCCTGGGAGCTCAGAAAAATCACCAAAAAAAAAAAAAAAAGGTTTGCTTATCGACTGGAGGATGAAGCAAGAAGGCAGAGCCGCCTTGCTTGTCCTCAGCAGGAAACTTGAGTCTTCTGGGGTCTCTGTCCATGAGTCCCTGTAGGTTGTACTTGTAGGTCGATGAGGCAGTCATGTTTTCAGACAGGACTAGAAATTCACAGCCCTGTTCCAAGGCTTGCCTGGTAATGAGATTAGAAAGCATGACAAGAAGTAAGAAATATCAGCTACCATCTCTACTCCACTGGCTTTTGGGTGTTACAGATCTCCCCTTTTTCTCAACATCTACACAATCTTCATCTGTAAAACACAGTGTGGTACTTATTTACATTTGGTCTTGAATAGTTTGCCATTTCGGTTTTGTTTCCTCTTCCTTTCTTAAAATAGATGTTAAAGTCTGTCAGAGTTGAGTGTGCATATTATGTTAAACCTCCCATAATTCCTGCCAAAAAGTCTTATAAAAATTTCGCAGCTCAAAAAGATTTATTGAATAAACAATTAACTAACCAGTAGGTTATATTTTATCCATGCCCAAGTTTGCACAGTATAGACTAATAAACATAAATGGAGTCTTACATTTTTTTTCTTGAAAGAAAGAATACTAGTCATGGTTTCCTGGCACATGTACAAGCATCTCAGTGTGGTTTTTGTTATATTGAAGATCTCACTGATTTGTAATCGTTGCCATTAAAATTACTGTGTAGAACACTAAGCATAGGGCTTTTAAATGACTTTTGGTAATAGAGACCAGGGATGCATGAAGTGAAGAATCAGTGCTTAAATCACTTTTAGAGTCTATTCAGTTGTTCTGGTCTTCTATACCCTGGAAATTAAACACCAGGTTAGGGTTGACTCCCAGCTGCTAAAATGAGCTAAAAATAGTTAATGATTTTCCAGCTTGAGTCATCTAACCATCTATACTCTGACTCATTTTTCTGATTTATAACATTTTAAGTTACTACCCTTTTAATTTTTCAGTCATTATTTATACCAATAATAAAATATTGGTATTCATTCTGAAAAAGTTATTGAACATCTATATGCCAGGGACTGTGCTAGATGCTAAGGGTGTGGGTAAAGGACATGATCCTTCATTACCAGGGAGTTCATGATCTGGTGAGAAGCAGGGAGAAACAGGTTTTTATAAAGCAGCACCTCGTGGTAAGTGTTGTGCATAGAGGGTAAGTCCAGTGCGTCTGTTAGCACTGAGGGAAGCCTCCTAACTCAGGCTGGTGAGAAGATGCAGAAATGTTTCTTTCAAAATGCTTGCCTCAACTGTGTCTTAAGAGTAAAGGAATTAGCCGGGTAAGTTTGTGTTATCCCCCAAATAATGGTTTAGCCAAAGAAGACTATTATTGAAGTTAACATTTTATAAAAATGAGGATTTTTCTATTTTGTCTTTTCTGTCTTTGTCTTTTCCTTGTCACTGAAGATGGTGAACTTTCTTAACTTCTTTTAAGGTTAGTAAAACAGCCACCTTCACCCCCTCCTTCATCTCTATAGCCACTCTACATGGAAAACGCTGGCAAGTGTTTGATTGAATCAATGAAATTCTGTTTAAAAGTACCTTACTTAATGTATTTCGTTGCTTTAACATTAACATTGGCATTGACATTAACATTAACATGAGACAATCATGTTTTCAGACAAGACTAGAAACTCACAGTCCTGTTCCACAGCTTGCCTGATCATGCGATTAGAAAGCATGACAAGGAGTAAGAAATATCAGCTCACATCTCTACCAACAGCACTATAACTCATATAAGTACGAAGTTTGTTTAGAAAGTTGATCATTCTGTAGTGGTGAAATGCAGTAGAAATCTCAACTGTCCAAAGGGAAAGTGTATTCAACAGTTTTTACTTACACCAGTTCCCGGTCACTTATAATGTACGGGTGTGAAGGCATCTTGGGAAGTGGAAGGGACACAGAAATGAGAGGAATGAGTAGAAAGGACAGGTGAAGTGTGCTGCTCTGGCCTATGAACCTTACAAATACATTGAAAGAGAACATGAGGTATGGGGCTCTATTAGATTCCCACTCTGAAAACTACCAGCTGTATCATCTAAAGGAAGTGTCTCAGCCTCTCTGCGCCTGGCTTTCTGCATTTGCGTCAGGATGTTATTTGAGGTATTAATGGACGTGTTCTTTCCCTCCTCTCCCACTGGGCACCTCTGCTTTTAAAGCAGTGGTTTCCAGTCGTCTTCTACATTAGCACCACATGAGTGGCTTTTAAACATTTCTAATACGTGGGTTCTAACCCCCAAGTATTCTGATTTGTCTTTTGAAATCTCTCTCCGTGATACTGATGTGCTTCCAAGATTCACAATGACCATTTTAGAAACTGTCCACAACAAAGATGAAAGGATCTATATTCTCAGCTTTTAAATTAAAACGTTGTCACCCAAGTAAGCAGACAATAATGAAAAAGAAATATGAGCAGGCAGCACAATAATTTTTACCCCTAATTACAGGGGAGTTGGAGAGATAAAAAACGTTGGGGAGGGCAGAGAAGTATGAAAGACTTAGACATGGTTCTGCCTACAGATTTCACCCTTCCTCTCCCTACTCCCATGAGAGCAAAGAAGACCTGGCCTCGACAGTTGCACTGGGAACTCTGATGGCCAGATAGTTTTGAGAACCTTAGGGATAGAACAAGTGCTCTTCGTCACTTTGAATTTCTCACCCTCTCAAGTGGTGTAGAAAGGTAGAGAGGAGTTTCATTGAAGACCCAGGTGGGGTGTGGAAGTTAGCGGGAGAGAGAACTAGCTAGTAAGTCAATACTACCAGGAGGCTGGAAAAGGCAGCTTGCATTTCCTGAAGCCACATGAAGAAAAGGGTGCAACAGAATCATTCATGAGGGTAGGAGGGGCTACACAAAGGGAGAGGCACTCAGAACTCAGCCTAGCTGGAGGACTTACTGACTTCACCCCACATCATGCTGCTAAGCTGGGCAAAAGGAATGAAGAGAGATAGTTTGATTGCTCAGAAAGGGGGCCAGCACCACCTTTTTTCCACCTCTACCAACTTCCCAGTGCTCAGGAAACTTGAAAATTGGAGTCTACCCACCAGAGGGTTGGCTTTGGAGGAGGCCACCAGAGAGTTGGCTTTGGTGGTGGCACACGCCTGTAGTCCCAGCTACTTGGGAGGCTGAGGCAGGAGAACTGCTTGAACCCATGAAGCGGAGGTTGCAGTGAGCCAAGATCATGCCACTTCACTCCAGCCTGGATGACAGACTAAGATTTAGTATCAAAAAAAAAAAAAAAGAAGTTTTTTACTTATTTATTCAAAGATGCTTTTTTTTTTCTTTACAGCTCCAGGATGGCTTTTTGCTGATTTGAGGATTGTGATGTTGGTGGTAATGTTTTCCATGACTCCCCTTGCATAGTTTGATCTCTAAGTAAATGAATATTACTATACCGTTCTCATAAAATAAAAGCAGAAAGTTGTATGTCATCAGGTTCCTTTCAAACACAAATGTGCACTTCTGGACTCATTGTTTACAGGTGACATAGACAAATTAAAGAAAGCTTAAGTAGAATGCCACAAAGATTATTGATAATGTCCTTAGGGAAACTTAAAGGAGTCCGAAGGCTCATTAATTTTTGAAAGCAGAAATCTGGGTGATAGCTTGATCATGGCAAACACATCTATTGTTCATGATCACAGAGTAGACCATAAGCAACACTGCAAACTGCAAATAACTGCTTAGTGACAACAATAGCCAGTTTCTAAATCTTCGATATGACTTTCACAGGTTGACATAGCCTAAACTGAATCTTAAATAAACACAATGGACAATATAAAAATAAAAAAAAACTATGTAGTAGGTCAACAGGAACATGGCACAGTAAGTTCTGTTACACTAGCTGATGTCAAATTCAAGGACCTGGCCTAGTAGGTAGACTTTGTCTCAGTTAAGACCCAATGAGAATGTCAGCTCTGCTAGGGATGTAAATAAGTGAATTAATTTTTGATTTGGCAAACCATAAAATAGAATGAAACAATTTAAACTTGAATTTGAATTACTGCATATTACCCAATGTTTCAGCATATTGTGGAAGAAGGAAGAATGTCTAGCATAAATAATTATTTAAGGAATCATTTTGGAATTTAAAAATTCTTATGAGCACTACAAAATTCAGTTCTTCAAATATTCTACTATTAAACTTTTGAATAAAAGCCAGCAAAGAAAATGCACTTATAGAATTTTGCAGAGAAAAACATTTTCATGAGCTATCTCTTAGGAGTTGTTTTTTGATGGTAAGTTCCTTCTCATGGTAATAGTTGAAGCACAGAACTCAGTTTTTCAGGGAATATTCCTACAATCAGTTTACGAAGCAAATTTATATCAGAAAAATTAGAAGTCAAGTATATCCTATATAATACTGTTGGGGCTCAGAGAACAATACCCCAAAGTAGGGTACTTTGACATGCTGAGCACTTTGAACCAAAGAAGGAAGTACTGGAAGGGCTCGGAAGCAGTCTCAGATACAGTCTCCCTCTGATCTTCTCCTACCCTCCTGTCTCCCATTCCTTTTTCTCACCCAAAGCAAGTTATAGAAACCAGAATTCCTCTTCCCCATGGTGAGTGTATTTGTCTGTTCTCACACTGCTATGAAGAGATACCTGAGACTGGGTGATTTATAAGAAAAGAGATTTGATGGACTCACAGTTCCACATGGCTGGGGAGGCCTCAGGAGACTTACAATCAAGGTGGAAGGCACCTCTTCTCAGGGCAGCAGGAGAGAAAATGAGTGCCACACTCTTATAAAACCAGCAGGGCCAGGCATGGTGGCTCACACCTGTAGTCCCAGCACTTTGGGAGGCCGATATGGGTGGATCACCTGAGGTCAGGAGTTTGAGACCAGCCTGGGTAACGTGGTAAAAACCTGTTTCTACTAAAACTACAAAAAATTAGCTGGGTGTGGTGGCATTTGCCTATAATCTGAGCTACTCGGGAGGCTGAGGCAGAAGAATTGCTTGAACTCGGGAGGTAGAGGTTGCAGTGAGCCAAGATCACACCATTGTACTCTGGTTTGGGCAACAAGAGCGAAACTCCATCTCAAAAAATAAAAAAAAAAAAAATAAAACCATCAGATCATATGAGAACTCACTCACTATCATGAGAACAGCACAGGGGAAACTGCCCCCATGATTCAATCACCTTCCACCAGGTTCCCCCATGACACTTGGGGATTACAGGGATTAAAATTCAAGATGAGATTTGGGTGGGGATGAAGCCAAACCACATCAGTGGGTCATAGAAATTAGAACCCCTCAATCCCAAAGGCAGTCATAAAACCTACCAACATTATTCTAACCTTAACCTGCTTTTCAGTATGCCAGTTGGCCATAAGGAAAATGTCTAATCTACCTTGTCAGATAGTAGATCATAAGACTCATTCCAGAGGGCCCTGCTTCATATCCAGGAGGAAGGAATGCCACACAGAAAGATAGAGAAGAATCTGAGCAGCGAGGCCTTGCTGGGTTTCCCTCCTGGGTCTGTTACCATAAGATGATTCCCTTTTGTCCAATCACATTTCTACACACTGTCTATTCTTCAATGAATGTAAGCATTAAAATAGACTGTTTTACCTGGGTCTTTTTTTCTGAAGTATCCTGTGTCACAACAAACTTTGATTGCATCAATTTGTTGTGCTTTTGCCTTGTTAACTTGTCTTTTGTTATAGTAATGTTGGCTGTGACCCTTATGATGGGTGAGGAAAGGTGTCACATCTTTGCCTCCCCTACATTACTAGGTTATAATTAATTCAGGAATTATTTACATTTTACGTTCACTAACTCCAATCAATCACACAATCTCTGTAAAAAGAACTCTGTAAGTTTTATTTTGTTGCTCATGTTTACAGAATTGTTCTATTAGTTTATTAATTTCAAAATTTTAAACAATTGTTTAAGCATAAAACAATCATGTTCTCTTAGTGAAAATCTGTGAGTTACTTTTAATAAGACTAAACAAAAAATTTATAAATTTTATTTAAAAATGAGAAAAAGAATCCAAGAATTTCCATCATTCATTTAAGTTTCTGATATGGAACTTTGAAAAAAATCAATTTATGCATTCATTTCACTCCATACATCAAAATTAATTCCATGGAAATTAAAATATTGAATATTTTTAAAATGTAGAAAAACTAGAATAGAATAGAATTGAATATTAAGTTTTAACGTGTGAGTAGTACTTTCAGAGTTCAAAAGTGATAGAGAGAAATCATTAAGCAAAGGTTAATATATGTGGCTTCAAAAATTAAAAATTATGTCCATCAAAAATGACCAAAATTAGCAAATTAAAAAATAATTTAACAAAAAGATGTAGAGAACAAAAAAATATTTCCAGCTACCCTTCCAGATTCTTTGGCTGGTCTATGGATTAAACTGGCATAAGAAAGATCAACAGAAGAAAAACAATTTTAATTATGTCCATAGAGGAGTTTGACAAAAATGTAAGACTCACCAGATAATTAGGCTTACATATCATCCTGACCTACAGAAAGAAATAGGAGTTTAGGGATTCTAGGTAATGGTAAAGGCAAATTACGGGAGGGCAAACGGAAGAAATGTGTTGTGAATAGAGGTTGCTTTCTTACACAAGTAAAAGTCTCTCAGGTGATGCAATTGTCACATATCTTTACTAATGAAAATTTCCTTCATGAGTGTAAATTCCTGCACACAAGGGAATTTTTATGTTTTATTTTAGGAAGTTGAAAGGGAGAAAGAGCTTTTCTTGCTTTGGCTGGCTCTCAATTATTTTTAGCTCAAAGTAATCAGTATGCCAAAGTGGCATATTTGGGGGTGGCCTATTCTGATATCCTAGAGTCATATTTTGGGATGGTATGTCCTAAACTTCATCAATCGTAAATGGACTAAATTTCCTAGACTCTAAAAGACCTTGTATGGCTATAGCCTTGATGCCAAAACCCAACAAGAACAGTCTTAGGAAAGACATTATGAAAAATTATTACTATCATTGCAAACATTCTAAATACAATGAAGGCAATTCAAATTCCATAGTGTATTAAGTGTGTGTGTGTATGTGTGTGTGTATCACTTTACCCATCCAGGTTGAACTGAGGAATCAATGGATGGTTTCAACTCCAGAAAATGTAGCAGTGAAAGCAGTGGATTATTGGAGCCAGTTGATACTATCTGATGAAAGCTGACTGTCAAATTTTCAAGTAAAATGTAAAAGAATTTTATTCAGGCAAGAAGAAAATGAATCTAGATGAAAGGTAAAAAATACAGAAGGAAATGAAAAGCAATTGAAATGGTAAATATGAGTGGTAAAGCAAAATAAACAGACTGCATACTAAAATTAAAAGTAGTGTCATTTTGTGGTTTAAAATATGCAGGAATTAAAATGTACGGCACAGAGTCCATGCACCAACACTTAAAGTGATACACAGAACAAAGGCCTGGACATTAAGCAATGAATTCCAGTTGTGTTTTGAAGGTTTTGTTTACTTGTGTGCTTTTTCTTCTGCTGCTTTTTTTAAATCTTAACTGGGGAAGGATTGAATTGGATTGCCTAGAGCAAGCTTTTC
Organism: Trachypithecus francoisi; assembly: GCF_009764315.1. NCBI lineage: Eukaryota > Metazoa > Chordata > Mammalia > Primates > Cercopithecidae > Trachypithecus > Trachypithecus francoisi. Next base: position 24,854,276 of record NW_022681460.1, on the reverse strand, counting down.
CAACCCGTACTGGTGGGCCGCGTGCTGCCCAGGACGGCTTTCAATGCTGCCTAATACAAATTCCTGAACGTCTTAAAACACTATGAGACCTTTTTGCGATTTTTTTTTTTTTTTTTTTAGCTCAGTAGCTATTTTTTAGTGTTAGTGTATTTTACATGTGTCCCAAGACAATTCTTCCTCCAATGTGGCACAGAGAAGCCAAAAGATTGGACACCCCAGCCTGGAGTTTCAAGTTTGCATACTGTGAGCAGTGCTTAAGAATCAACTGGGCATGTAATTGATCAAGGAGAATGGAACATTTTAATGCCATGGGAGGTGAGGGGAATGGAAGGAAGCACAATGGACATGTATCTCTAGAGCATTAGGTATGAGTTTTGAAAGATCTAGGAAAAGACAAGGAATATGGTATAATTGCATCTATGTCAGGAGTTAAGGCGCTCTAAGAATCCTGGATTGTCTGGAAAGAAGGTAAAACCACCACTTAATGTTATAATTTCCTAAGTCAAGGATAAATGTTTTATCTTATCACTTACAAATCAAGACCAAAAGATATTAACCTAATAAAGTTGGTCAAAGGTAAGTGAGATAGTTTAGATATTTGTCTCTGCCCAAATCTCATGCTGAGATGTAATCTCCAATGTTTGAGGGTGGGGCCTGGTGGGAGGTGTTTGGATCATGGGGTTGGATCCCTCAAGGCTTTTGCTGTATTTGGATAGTGAGTGAGTTCTCATGAGCTCTGCTTGTTGTAAAATGTGGTACCACCCCCTCACTCTCTCTCTTGCTCTTATTCTCACCATCTGAGACATCTGCTCCCCGTTTATCTTCTGCCATGAATAAAAGCTCCCTGGGGCCCTCACCAGAAGCCATGCAGATGCCAGTGCCGTGCTTTGTATAGATGAGGGCCTGCAGACCCATGGAAAGATAAAGCCCCTTTCTTTATAAATTACCCAGCCTCAGGTATTTCTTTATAGCAAGAATGGCCGAATACAGTAATGAAAACGTGATTCAAGAAGAAACATCAGTGGTTCATAAATTGGTGAAAAGTACTCAAATTCACTGGAAATCAAAGAAATGCGAATTCACATCATAAGATATTATTGCACATTCATCAATTTTTAAAAGGTAAAAAGAACTAACAATTGTGTGGGTGGGACAAGGAGAATTATAAATTCTCACCCATTATTGGTGGAAGTGTAAATTTAGATGACAGCATGGGAGGACAATTTGGCAATGTCTAGTAAAGTTGAAGAGGCAGATCTACATCCCAGACTTAAAGAAACCCTTGCCCACACGCATGAGGAGACATGCACAGATACTGATTGCTATATTGGTTGTAATTGCAAAATGTTTTAAGCAGCCTAAATGTCTAGCAACCAGACAGTGGATAAATAAGTGTATACTTCTATGAAATACAAGAGATAAGTTGAAATAAACTAATTGGAGTTACAAGTATCACTATGGTTAAATCTCAAAAATATAATGATGAGCAAAAAAAAAAGCAACTTATAAAATATTTACCGTACTCTCTTTTTCTATAAAATTTAAAAATACGTGAAACAATGCTTTATAATACTAATGAGTATGACATATTTATCAATAGTATAAAAGATTTCCAGGAATGAAATGTAGCAAATTCAAAATCATATGGAAGGAAGGGAAGAGAATGGAATCAAGTAGAAGCACGCAGGGCTTTAACAATTTCAGTAGTGTTTTGTTTTTAAAATCTGACACCACATTAGCAAAATCTAGGCATTGGATAGAATTAGGTAGTAAGCACACAGGATTTATTTCATACGTTGTCCTTTGCAGTACTATTTTTATGTATTTTATAATTAAATGAAAGTTTTAAAAAGATAGTTACAGGGGTAGAAATAGATCAGAACAGACAAAGGTGATGTTTGTGAAAATGGAAAGAAGCGGAGGGATGTGAGAAGTACTTGGAAGATAAAAACAGTAAGATGTAACATGTGGTATGGATTATGTATGAGGGTGAAGGAAATTAAAGTGGCATGGGATTCACTCTGCAGGCTGGCACAACTGGTTGGAAGACGGAATCATTCACAGACTGTAAACAACATCCAAACTACAATTTCATGTATGATCCCACTTTCAAACATGAGGTTAACATTCTACAAAATGGGAAATGAGGGAGAGTAAATTGGTGCAACCCTTTCAACATTTAACATTAACATTTAACTTTGGCTGGAACGTTTAGAATTTTCCCAGTAATGCCATTCATAATAATCTATCCTAAAATCATTTCTAAGTGCAGAAAAAGTTTATGCACAAAATCACGTTCGGATTGTCCCAGTAATTCCACTTATAATAATCTATACTAAAATCATTTTCAAGTGCAGAAAAAACTTTATGCACAAAATCATATTTATAGAGATTTATTATCATAAAAATTTGCAAAAACTCTAAAATTCCAACTGTGGGAGAATTCCTAAATAAATTGAAATATTTGCTTAGAGAAACATTAAATGTTCTTTAAAATTATGATTTCAAATAGAGGTGAATAAAAAATAGATGGGATCATGAAAAAGGATATGATACAGTGTTTTTCAAATAAAAAAAGTTAAAAATTATATAGAAAAATGTATTTTAACCACATTTCAAGGCAAAAAACAAATGTTTTTAAAAGACTGAAGGGAATGTAACATTTTTGTTATATTGAGTTGTGCCTGTTTGAGTTACGGAAGTATGAGTGATTTGATTTCTGAGTTTTTCCAGTTCTCATTTAATGTCCTCTACTTTTCCAATGAACAAAATGAAAACTTTAAAACTTTAAAATTACATTAAGAAAACAAACACATGTAATTTTGGTTGGGCTAAATATGTAACACAATTTATGTGTCTATTCCTCTCTTAAATGTCCTTTGAGTTATTTCTAGTTTTGTGCTATCATAAATCAGGGCTACTATAAACATTTTTGTAAATATATTCTGGTGTAATTGTACAATATTTATATTAACAGATATACTTAAAAGTGGAATTGCTGAATTGAAGGGAGTGAATATATTATTCAATTTTATGATATAATTCCAAATTAGTTTTAAAATTATTTGCATTCCCATTCATACTTTCTTAGCAGTGTACTGTAAGAATTACTCTTGCTCCATGTCTTTCCTGACATGTAAAAATATTTTGTAAATTGTAAAGGCTGTACAAATAGAATGGACAAATGTAATCAATATTGATCTTTATTATTAACTGCACACACTTCATCAATGTGTGTTTATTTTTATAAACATTTTTAAAAATTAAATAAATGTTCCTTAAGCGTTGTCGAACTAGTGGATATAAAATCACATTATATTGCACTCCTAAAACAGATTTCCCAGAACAATAATGAGATTAAGTATCTTTTCATATGATTATTTGACTGTTCTGTTTCCTCTTTTGTAATATATGTTCATGTCTTTTGTTCACTTTTCTATTGGATTGCTGGCATTTTCTGGTTGACTTTTGGGAGTTCTTCACATATTCTATGTGTATGTTCTTTGTCAGTTACATGGATTGCAAACATTATCTCCACTTTGAGACGCCTCTCTTTTTTTCTATATCTTTGATTAAAAGGTACTCTCATTTTAATATGATAAACTGATCAGTTTTCACTTACTTTTTGTACTTCTGTGTTTAACAAGGGAAAACATTCATTACCCTAGAGTTACAAATATATTCTTATTGCATTTTATCCTAAAAGTCTTAATATTTTGCCTTTCTTATTTAAATAAAATTTTCTTCCAATGTAAGTAAATTTAATTTTGCTTACAGTGTGAGGAAGGGGTCCAAGTGTATTCTCCTGCATATAGGCCCGGTACAATTCTATTAATAGCGTAATTTTTCCTCTGAGATTTGTAATGCCAACTCAATAATATATCACATTTCCATGTATATGATTTTATTTCTGAAATATCTATTCTGTTCACTGTTCAATTTGTTTACCACTAGGTCAATACTACAGCATCTTAATTAATGAAGCTTTATACTAAATTTTAATATCTGCTCAAGAATATCTCCCAGCTCATACTTCTCCTTCAAATACGTCTTGGCTCTCGATGGCCCTTATTCTTTCACACACGTGTTAGAATCAGCAAGAGAAATTCTACAAATACTACTATTAGACATTTTATCTAAATTTTATGAAATCTACAGGTAAATATAAAGAAATTTGAATTTCCCATCCATAAACAGAGTGGCCCTTTCTATTTATTTAAGTCTTTTTTAATGTCTTTCAATAGAATTGTATCATATTCTTAATAAAGGCTTCGTATATGTTTTGTTATACTCGTCCCTAAGCTCCTTGTGTATTTTGTTGCTATTAATAATAGAGGCCCTTTAAATGACCATCTCTAGCCTTTCAACGTTTAGAAATGTTAATATTGATTTAATATTGATTTTTTACTTACGAAATGTGCTAAGCTCTCAATTATTTTTGAAGATTCCTTTGAGTTTTCTTGGTAAATAATTATGTAATTTTCTTTTTTTTTTTTTTTTTTTTTTGAGACGGAGTCTTGCTCTGTCACCCAGGTTTGAGTGCAGTGGCCGGATCTCAGCTCACTGCAAGCTCCGCCTCCTGGGTTTACGCCATTCTCCTGCCTCAGCCTCCCGAGTAGCTGGGACTACAGGCGCCCGCCACCACGCCCTGCTAGTTTTTTGTATTTTTTTAGTAGAGACGGGGTTTCACGGTGTTAGCCAGGATGGTCTCGATCTCCTGACCTCGTGATCCGCCCGTCTCGGCCTCCCAAAGTGCTGGGATTACAGGCTTGAGCCACCGCGCCCGGCCCATAATTATGTAATTTTCAAACGCAACTTTTTTCCCTTCCAATTACCGCTAAAAAATATTTTTGTATGGATGCAAAGTGTCAATAGGCAATGTCATTTCAGAACAGCCTGTATTTCTTTTATCATATTGTCCTCATCAGTAATTAATATCAAGGTTATATTAGTCTCCTAGAATTAGATGGGTAGAGTTCTTTACTTATGTATGTCAGCATGGTTGTATAAGTTTGGAATTATTTCTTTACTGACTATAGTAGAACACACATGTAAAATCATTTGGGCAGAAAGTTTTCTTGTAGACAGACTTTGAACTGCTTGTTCAATTTCGTTAGTTGTTTATAGGGCAATTTTAGTGTACTTCTTTTTGATCAATTTCAGTGGGCTGTATTTTTTAGGAATTTGTCTATTTCTTTGCAATTTTCAAATTTATTGGCATCAAAATATCAATCTTCTATTTTTTCTCTTTTATTAGTTCCTGTTTTTATTATTGTTAATGCCTTTCTTTTACGTTCTTTATTCTTTTGTTATTTTTCTGACTTCTTTCATGTTTGTCTTTATTTTTTGTCTCTTTTTTGATTCCTATTTTTTGAGACAAAGTCTCCATCTATTGCCCAAGCTGGAGTGCAGTGGTGCAATTATGGCTCACTGTAATCTCGAATTCCTGGGCTTAAGCAATCCTCCCACCTTAGCCACCCAAGTGGCTGGGACTACAGGTGTGCTACCACGTCCAGCTAATTAAAAAAATTTTTTTGTAAAGGTGGGGTCTCACTATGTTGCCTAGACTGGTCTTTTTTATCTACTATATACATAGAGGGTTTTATATATCCCTTCTGAGTTTTGCCATGTAGTGTTTTTATTATGACAGTTTCAAGTAATTTTAAATTTTTATTTTTACTTCATTTTTGACCTAAGAATTGTTTGAGAATTCTGTTTTAAATTTCTAAATATGTGGGATATTGTTGGGGTACAATTCCTTTTGAGTGTTTTTATTTCCGATTTAAATGTTCTTTTTTTTCTTTTTCTTTCTTTCTTTTTTTTTTTTTGAGATGGTGTCTCACTCTGTTGCCCTGGCTGGAGTAAAGTGGCATGATTTCAGCTCACTGAAACCTCTGCCTCCTGGGTTCAAGCAATTCTCCTGCCTCAGCCTCCCGAGTAGCTGAGATTACAGGTGGGCACCTCCACACCTGGTTAATTTTTGCATTTTTAGTAGAGATGGGGTTTGACCATGTTGGCCAGGCTGGTCTCGAACTTCTGACCTCAAGTGATCCGCCCTCCTTGGGTTCCCAAAGTGTTGGGATTACAGACATGAACCACCATGACCGGCTCCAATTTAATTTTATTGTGTTTAATAAATGTAGTCTCTAGGATAGTATTTCTCTGAAATTTGTTGAGAAATACTATGTCATCTAATAGATGATCAATGTTTATAAGTGTTTCACTTATATGATTTGAAAGAAATGTGTATACTGCCACTTACAGATATGTTTTTAGATCAAACTTGTTCATTATGTTTAAACATCTTCAATATTCTTACTAATTTTTTTCTGTACAGTTACTAAGAATTGTGTGTTGAAGGTTTCTATTAAATAGCTTAGTTCCTCCTATTTAAAGTGGTGAAAAATCTGTTTTAACAAGTATTAATATAGGTATACTGCATTTCTTTGGGTTTGTAGTTACTTGATATAACTATTTCCAAGATTTAATTTAAATTTTTCTGTGTTGTCTCTTATGAAAAAAAAAGCACTGGATTTTTATTTCTTTTATATAGTCTGACAATTTATTCATTCAACATCAATTGTAATTATTTATATGTATGAATTTATTTTTACCATCTTATTGTTTGCATTTCCTTCTTTCTAAAATTTACTTTCAACCAAATCTTTTCTCTTACTCCATTTATTTCTCTGTTTGATTATATACACAATAATTATATTCTTCTAGTGATTGCCCTTTATATTTAACATGCACATTTAAGAAAGTCTAAAGTTAGGGCCAGACATGGTGGTTCATGCCCACAATCTCGGCACTTTGGTAGGCTGAGGTGGGAGGATCACTTGAGGCTAGGCATATCACTTAAGGTTAGGAGTTTGAGACCAGTCTGGGCCACATAGCAAGGTCCTGTCTCTACAGAAAATTTCAAAATTAGCTGGATGTGGTGGTGTGTGCTTGTAGTCCCAGCTCCTTAGGAGACTGAGATGAGAGCTTGAGCCTAAGAGCTTGAGGTTGCAGTGACTTATAATCATACTTCTGCACTCTAGCATGATGACAGAGCAAGAGCCTGTCTCTGGAAAAAAAAAAAAAAAGTCTAAAGTTAGGTAATATCTTTATCTCTTCCTGCATAATACAAAGTATTTAAGAAAGATTTGACACCAATCATTTCTTCCCCACCTTATATATAATTGTGTCCATTAATTTAGCTCTGTCATATTATTTTTAACTCTAGGCTAAACATTATCATTATTGTTTTATATCATTGTACATTTTTAAACATTCACTCTCCTGCATTTCAGATCTTCTGGGAACATTTAACTTTGTAGTAATTACGTCTTTTAGAAATTGCTTTCTCATTTGTTTCTGAAAGATTGTTATTTAATTCTAGGTTAAAAATTGATTTATTTCAGAATTTTAAAATATTATTACACTGTCTTATGCCTTTAATCATTTCAGTTGAAAAGCTGGCTATTAATAAAATAAAATAATGCTTTTTATTTGTAAATAATCTCTGTTTTTTCTTCCAGCTACTTTTAAGATACTCTCTGTTTCTTTGGTGTTTTATTCTGCAGTTCTTTTAACATTTGTCTATGTTTGAATTTCTTTATATGTTATGCTTGGTTTTGCTATGCTGCACTTCCATCAAGTCTGAAAAATCTTTAATCATTTTGGATATTGTTTTTTCCTCTATTCTCTTTGTCACCTCTTTATATAATTCTGGTGTAACATATAGTAATCTTTATGATCAAGCTTACATACGCTTTAAAGCTTTCATATATTTCATGTATTTGTCTCACATCCTTTTTATCTATGAAATTTATCTAGTTATACTTTTCAGTAAACAATTCTCTCTTCAGCAGTGTTTGGTCTTCTTTTTTCTTATATTTAATATATTTTACATATTTATAATTTTAATTTATTGTATACTGTATATGGTTACAATATTTACATTTAATATTAAATATCACTTTTAATTTGTAAAAGTTTAATTTTGTTCTTTTAAAAAAGTATCTTATTGTTATTATCTCATGCTATTTAATCATTGTATTCATTGCTTATAGCTGCTGTAAATTGCCACAAGTTTGGCAGCTTAAAACGAATAAATTTATACTTTCATAGTTCTAGAGGTCAGAAGTCTAAAATTAGTATCACTGAGTTGAAATGCAGCTGTTGGCAGGGCTGTACTTTCTCCAGAGACACTAGGAAAGAATCTGTTCTTTGGCTTCTTCTAATTTCTGTGGTTGCATTACTCTCATCTTGTCTTTAAGGTCATATTGCCTTCTTCTCTTCTTTTCTCTTCTCTTCTGCTTTCCTGTGTCAAATCTTCCTCTGTCTCCCTCTTAGACAGATACATGTGATGGCATTTAGGGCTCACCTGGCTAACCCAGAATAGTCACATCTCAAAATCTTTAACTGAATCACATTTGCAAAACCATTTTTTGGCCATACATTCATACCAGAGATTATAATACAGCTATCTTTTGAGGGGTCATTTTCCAGCCTACCACAATCACAATTTAATTCTCCTTGTAACTTTTTAAAATGTAGTAAACATACTTTGTATTATGTCTAGTCATTCTAATAAAAGTCATTGATTCTGTTGATTATTACTAGTGGTGTCTATTTCATTTTATGTTTTGTGATTTTTCATTTTGATTCCATGTTTCGGAAGCTCTATCTGCAGTATGTTTATGCCTTAGGAGGAGCATTTGTTCATCTTGAAAAAAATTGCCTTTGCTTCTGCCAGACAACTGAAGATCCACTTTAAATTACAATTTCAGGCTAGTATATAGTTTTTTTTTGAACCATGCAAATGGTGTTAATTCAGTCCTCAGACCCAAATGATGACCAGCCTTTGTGAATACATTTTTGGGAAAAGTGTTTTAACCTTCAGCCAAAGACAGAGCTGAGTCTTGTTGTATACTTCTAAGGCTTAGAATTTATTCAAATATTCTGTTAAAAGAAAAACTTCAGCCTAATTAAATTTAAAGAAGTTTAATTGAGCAACGAATGATTCACGAATCAGGCAGCCTTCCCAGCCAAAGTTGAAGAAGATTTATGGGCAGAAAAAGGTGAGTGACGTATAGAAAATGCAAGCGAGGTACAGAAACAGCTGGATTGGTTACAGCTCAGCATTTGCCTTATTTGAACATGATTCAAACAGTTGGCTACATTTGATTGGTCAAAACTCAGTGATTAGCACTGGTATAGGCTATGGTCTGTTTACACCTCTACTTGTTATATATAGTTCATGGTATACAGAAAAACCGTGTTTTTTCTTTTTTTGAGATGGAGATAGAGTCTTGTTCTGTCACCCAGGCTGGAGTGCAGTGGCACAATCTCAGCTCACTGCAACCACTGCCTCCCAGGTTCAAGTGATTCTCCTGCCTCAGCCTCCTGAGTAGCTGGGATTACAGGTGCCTCCCACCACGCCTGGCTAATTTTTGTATTTTCAGTAGAGATGGGGTTTCGCCCTGTTGGCCAGGCTGGTCTCGAACTCCTGAACTCAAGCAATCTGCCGGTCTCAGCCTCCCAAAGTGCTGGGATTGCAGGCATGAGCCACCACACCCAGCCCAGAAAAATCTTTAGGCTTAATTAAAAATATGTAGGGAGGCAGCTTTAAGCTGAACTTGATTTAACAATTCCTCCCTTTTGGTCATTTTAATTTGAGAGATTGACCAAACGTTTAGTAATTGATGTCACTATCACCATTGGTCTTGAAACCCAATGGGAAATAATAGAACAATGTTTTGCAAGGTAGAAATAAGGATTGAGTAGAGGGTACCTCTTTATGCTGAAGTGTTCTGTTTACAGCAGAAAAGCAAACCTGGTTCATTCTGGGATGTATGTGTTTCCTTAAAGTCTTAGGGCTTTAAGACTGTGATATTTTCCTGTCGAACAAGGCCTTTTTACCATTATATAATGTCCCTCTTTGTCTCTTTTAACTGCTGTTGCTTTAACATTTTTTTTTTTTCTTTTTTTTTTTTTTTTTTTTGAGACGGAGTCTCGCTCTGTCGCCAGGACTGGAGTGCAGTGGCCAGATCTCAGCTCACTGCAAGCTCCGCCTCCCGGGTTCCCGCCATTCTCCTGCCTCAGCCTCCCGAGTAGCTGGGACTACAGGCGCCCGCCACCTCGCCCGGCTAGTTTTTGTATTTTTAGTAGAGATGGGGTTTCACCGTGTTAGCCAGGATGGTCTCGATCTCCTGACCTCGTGATCCGCCCGTCTCGGCCTCCCAAAGTGCTGGGATTACAGGCTTGAGCCACCGCGCCCGGCCGCTTTAACGTTTTTTAATTTAAAGTGATATTAGAATAGCTATCCCTGCTCGCTTTTGGTGTCCATTTGCATGAAATGCCTTTTTCCATCCCTTTTCTTTAAGTTTATGTGAGTCCTTATGTGTTAGATGAGTTTCCTGAAGGCAGCAGATAGTTGGTTGGTGAGTTCTTATCCATTCTGCGGTTCTGTATCTTTTAAGTGGAGCATTTAGGCCATTTACATTCAATGTCCTTATCCAAATGTGAGGTACTGTTGCATTCATCATGCTTTTTGTTGCCTGTGTCCTTTGTTTTTATTGTTTTTGTTTTTGCTTTTTAACTTGTAGTTTTGTTTTATAGGTCCTGTGTGATTTCTGCTTTAAAGAGGTTTTGTTTTGCTGTGTTTCCAGGATTTGTTTCAAGATTTAGAACTCCCTTTAGCAGTTCTTGTAGTAGAAGCTTGGTAATGCGAATTCTGTCAGCATTTGTTTGTCTGAAAAAAGACTGCATCTTTCCTTCATATATGATGCTTAGTTTCACTGGATACAAAATTCTTGGCTGATAATTGCTTTATTTGAGAAGGCTAAAGATAGGGCTAAAGGCTTGTAGGGTTTCTGCTGAGAAGCCTGCTGTTAATCTGATAGATTTTCCTTTATAGGTTACCTGGTGCCTCTGTCTCACAGCTCTTAAGATTCTTTCCTCCATCTTAACTTTGGATAACCTGATGACAATGTGCCTAGGCAAAGATCTTTTTATGATTAATTTTCCAGGTGTTGTTTGTGCTTCTTGTATTTGGATGTCTAGATCTCTAGCTATGCCAGGAAATTTTTCCTTGATTATTCCCCTGAATATGTTTTCCAAGCTTTTGGAATTTTCTTCTTCCTTAGGAAAACTGATTATTCTTAAGTTTGGTAGTTTAACATAATCCCAGACTTCTTGGAGACTTTGTTCATATTTTCTTATTCTTTTTGCTTTGTCTTTGTTGGATTGGGTTAATTCAAAGACCTTGTCTTTGAGTTCTGAATTTCTTTCTTCTATTTGTTCAATTCTATTGTTGGGACTTTCCAGAGCATTTAGCATTTCTAAAAGTGTTTCCAAAGTTTCCTGAATTTTTTGTTTTATTTTATTTTTTTTTAAGCTATCTATTTCCTTTGTAGCAGGAGGAGTCATGGACAAAAACCCCACAGACACGGAGATAGTGAAGGAAGTGGCTTTAATCAGCTGGAAGCATCGGCAGACTAACGTCTTAAAAATCCGAGCTTGTCAGGTGCCCAACTTCTGTCCCTTTTAAGGGCTCACAACTCTAAGGGTGTCCACATGAGAGGGTCGTGATTGATTGAGCAAGCCAGGGGGTACATGACAGGGGCTGCAAGGACCTGTGGTCAGAGTGAAACAGAACAGAACGGGAGGTTTCATAATGTCCTTCCATACAATGTCTGGAATCTAGAGATAACATCAGTTGCTAGGTCAGGGGTGGAATTTTAACTACCAGGTTTAGGTCAGACAGGCCCAGGCCTGGTTTCAGGTCTGGTTCCTTGGTTTCAGGTCTGGTTCCTAGGCGCCGGGCTACTTGCCTTTTGTTTCACTTTTCTTTCCTTTTCTGAGTATAAAACAATATGAGAGGGTCTGTCTCTCTTCTCTCACCTTGAATATTTCTCCCTTCACTTTTGTATCTTTTTTTTGGATTTCCTTGCATTGGGCTTTGCCTTTCTCTGGTCCCTCCCTGATTAGCATAATAACTAACCTCCTGAATTCTTTTTCAGGTAAATCATGGATTTCTTCTTTGTTTGGATCAATTGCTGGTGAACTATTGTGATTTTTGGGGGGTGCTGAAGAGCCTTGTTTTGTCATATTACTAAGGTTGGTTTTCTGGTTCTTTCTCATTTGGGTAGGCTATGTCAGAGGGAAGATCTAGGGCTGAAGGCTGTTGTTCAGATTCCTTTGTCCTATGGGGTGTTCCTTGATGTAGTACTCTCCTCCTTTTCCTATGGATATGGCTTCCTATGAGCTTAACTTCAGTGATTATTATCTCTCTTCTGAGTCAAACCACCCAGTGAGTCTATCTGGCTCTGGGCTAGTACTGGAAGATGTCTGCATAGAGTCCTGTGATAGGATCTCTTAGCCATGGATACCAGCGCCTGTTCTGGTGGAGACAACCGTGGGTGGGTGGGGAGCAGTGCGCAATGGACTCTGTGAGGGTTCTAAGCTTTGGTGCTTTAATATTCTATTTTTGTCCTGGTTGGTCTCCTCCCAGGAGGTGGTACTATCCAGAAAGCATCAGTTGTAGAAGTATAGAGAGGGAGTGGCAGTGGGCGGGGCCCTAGAACTCCCATGAGTATATGCCCTTTGTCTTCTGCTAATAGGGTGTGTAGGGAAGGACCATCAGGTTGGGGCAGGGCTAGGCGTGTCTGAGCTCAGATTCTCCTTGGGAGGGTCTTGTTGTCGCTGCTGCTGGGGATGAGGATGACACTTCCTGGTCATTGGAGCTGTGTACCTAGGAGGATTATGGCTGGCTCTGCTGAGTCATGCAGGTTGTCAGGGAAGTGGGGGAAAGCTGGCAGCCACAGGCCTCACCCAGCTCCCACGCAAAACGAAGGATTAGTCTCACTCTCACTGTGACCCCTCCACAGACAGCCCCGAGTCTGTTGCCAGGCAGAGGGCACGATGGGGTTGAAAACTTGCCTGGAGCTACCCCACCTCCCAGCTGCAAGAGTAAAGGGCTTGGTTCTCCCTCCACCTGTGGAGTCTGCACAATAGATTTGCACCCTCCCCCGAGTTCTGGCAAGGAGGCTTCTGTCCCATTCAAAACATTACAAAGTTCTGCTAGAGATGTCCTTCTCCCTGTGTGGTTTTATCCCCTGCTCCTTTGGTCACCCACCTGATGGGTCCCTGTGGTGGCAGGCAGGAATGGCCTGCTAGGGGACCCAGCAAGCTCCCAGGGCCTTTCTGCTGCTTCCTCTACCCCTGCACTTCACTTGGTTCTCTAAATTGGCTCAGCTCCAGGTAAGGTCAGAAACTTCTCCCGCAAACAGACCTTCCTCTTCTCCAGTGGGGGTGTGTGTTCAGGAGAGGAGGGTCTCCCTTTTCCACTTCTGTAGTTGGGGCCCTCACAGTATTTGGGGTGTCTCCTGGGTCCTGTAGGGGCAGTCCACTTCCTTCAGAGGCTCTGTGGGTCCTCTCAGGATTGTTGGTTTATTCTTGCAGTCAATCCGGAGCCAAAATTTACAATGAGAGCTTTTGCAAACTCCTCAGTCTGGAGCTGCAATCTAGTCCTGCCTCCCATCTGCCATGAATATCTCTCTTCCATCCTATTTAATTTAAAACAATCCTTTAACCCTCTAAACTAGGCAAAAATGTACGTTCCCATATCTTCTTATAATCTTTTACTAAAGGCACATTTCACTTTCTTCACACACCTGGCATGTAAAACTATTTTTTTAGAAGTCTCCAGTACATGTTATACTGTTAACTCTTAGCAACTTTAGTGAAAAACCTGGTCAGTAAATAATTTTAATTATGTATTAGGTTTGAGCCTAGGACATCAGACAGAAGTGCAGATAAGGTCTGACTCTTTCCAGCATAGCTAGGGGGCATGACTAACTCCACACATCCCCAGGCCTTACCTAGCTGTAAAGCAGGCAAGTTGAACAATTTTCAAAAGTCAAAGCAGTTTACAACCTTAAAGCGTTTAGTAAACTTAATATCTGACCTGCCTAATTTGGACCAAATGTCTATATTTTACCAACTATCTTTAAAGCTGTTTTTATTTCCTAAAGATGACTAAAGTCATGTAAACTAAAAGGAATTATAGCTTTTATTTTTCTTTCAAAATATTTAAGCACTTATTTTTCTTTAAGACAATTAATTAGAGCTCTTTTATATAAACATTAGACACACAACACATATATAACTATACAGACAGATAGAAGACCCAGTGGTTGTAGGAGTTTTCATTTACCAGTTTATAAGTTTCTTAATTGGATTACTGGCTTTAGGGTGGAGTCCTTGGAGGAACATAGCAGGAAAACAATAAAGTTTCTAAGGCCTAATAAGCAGGCACAGTTGGAAGGCAAAAGTAGATCTCCAAAATTAAGAGTCCCATTTTTATATCATACCCTGGATCCCCAAAAAGAAGGAAATGCTATGGAATAAGACGGTGCAATGCTTTTACTATGCATTTTATTGCAAAGCAACCCAAAGTCAATCAGTCAGTCAGCCCATTCTGTGATTAACCCATCTCCCATGGGAGTCTTAGTGGGGAGTGGAGATATTTTCATACTTTCTAGGTGGCCAAGAGCATACTTCTCTAATCCAAAGGTGCAAAAGCAAAGTATTCCCTCGTAACTGCCATTAGCCATTACTAAAGTATATTTCATACCTAGGTATCGAACACCAAAGCGTTCTCATAATAAGAAGTAATTTCTGATACCCCCCCAAAGCCAAAAATGTCAGAGAATGCAATGCAAAACACAGCAGAGCCCCACATTTTGAGAGGGCTCTATCTGGCTCCAATTCCTGGGGTTTCATGAGGAAATCAGATGTTCTTCCAAAAACAGGGTTGGTGGTACCTCCTGTTTTTCCCAGGGAGTCCCAGGCTCCTAGAGCTTGAATACCCACTATTAATTAAACTGACTTTTAACCATAGCACTCTTAAAAAGAAAAAAAAAAAAAAAGTCCTTTTAAATTTCTTATTACTAGACTCTAGCTAAGCCAAATGGTCAGTATTTCTGGCCTTTGAACTTTACCAAAGGTAACCTCCCAGGTGCTTAAAGAAAGGAAAATTCAAGAAGGGATGCCAGAAGTTGTTCATGGAGGGGAAGAGAATCAACAAAGAGTAAAGGTCACACAGATATCAACCAAAAAGTACTTGTTCCCTAAGCCAGGATTGAACCTGGGCTGCTATTGTAAAATGGCAAAGCCTTAGCTGCTGAGTTACAGCATTGGGCAGTTCCCATTGCCCTTCCCAGAAGGAGTCTACAGCAGTCCATTTTGAGCTTGCAATGGCTTTTAACTACTCAAGATAATTTTTAGAGCTAACTATGACATTGTTACAGGTAGTTAGGCATGAGCAGGGCAGGAGAGGGCTCTCCGCACCCAATACGAATGTTGAGTGATGGCTCAGAAATGATCACATTGCCTCTCTAAGAGTGATAAATTGGCAGCCAGTACCAGGGAGAGGCCATTTCCTGATGGTCCACACCTGCTGCCTTAAGGTGTTAATTGAATGCAGATGCCAGGGAGAAGCAAAAAGGGGCTTCCAATAAAATCTCAGGTATTTTGCAAGTTGGCCCAGGAATGTGCATTAAGAGACAAAATGGCAGAGTATGATCTTCTGGGTACACTCCACCAGAAAAGGGAAGAAAGCCTCAGATGGGCCTGTGTACAACTTGCTAAGCACACTGCGCATGCTCACCTCGCAAGCGTAAGGAGAGCGCTGCACATGTGGGCAGCCCACCCTAAGGGAAGAATCATGGGAAAGGGGCCAGCCTATAAGTCCTAGGATCAAGTCTAAATACCACACTTGACCTCATTGCCCACATGAGTGTCTTCCAAGCATACCTTCCTTTCTTTCCTTTCCTGTTCTAAAGCCTTTTAAATATAAAACTTCCACTCCTGCTCTGAAACTTGCCTCAGTCTCTTTTTCTGCCTTATGTCCCTCAGTTGAATTCCTTCTTCTGAGAAGCAAGAATCGAGGTTGCTGCAGACCCATATGGATTTGCTGCCAGTAATTTGGATACCTTCCACCGGTAAAAACACGATCTCCAAAATTCCTGTCCTCTGAGTGGTGGAGACAAAGAGAAAGTACCACCACATGGTTACAAGGTCAAACTCCCAAGCACATTATTGACCAGTTTTCTGGGCCGTCTTGAACAGTAGGCTAATGGGGTCCTAAGCTCGTGTTCTATCCTAAGGCAACCCTCTTTCTGACAGAAAAATAAAGAAAGACATTCATAGCACAAAGTAACAGATTCGCTACAGCTCATGACTAGCCTCACAAATCCTTTTCCCATTAATCAAAACTTCATGGAGGAGATAAACAGTGATTTTTACCATTCATTCAGCCAGTTTGCATGGAAAGAAAGAGGCCAGCAGTCTGACTGGTAAGAAATTCCTACCCTTCTGCTGGCATGTCAGGTTTCTGGGTTCTTTTTCCCGGAGTGGCCTTAGTGACCCTGCTCACAACACCATAGCTCTGGGGGCCAAGCCACATCATAAAGGAAAATCTTGGAACCACAGGCAAAATCCTCTCAATTTTGCAAGTTGCTGCCCAACCAGTGGAACTGAATATACATTTTTCATTCCAGCCAGAGCAAAATACATGTGACAAAATGTAGACATTAGCCACTCTGCTTAGCACCCAATATCAAATTGGCAAGTCTCAAACTTGACCCTGGATGGGCCCTGTCATCTTTAATTCATTTAAAGTGGATTAAAAGATTTTCAACATGTGGTCTCTGGGGAAGATGGTTGCACCAAGTAACAGAAAAGATAAGAAAGGGAAAGGAGAGAGAGAGAGACAGAAAAGCATTGCCTGTGGCAGTCAGGAAGGCAGGAGCTCAGGGAAGCCAGAGAAAGACCCATCCATCCCAGTGATGCTGAATCAAAAGTTCAGGCAGTTGCTTGTCAGCCACAAAGGGATCTTTTCCAGCAGTCCCGACAGCTCTCATGTTTCCCGTTTCGGAAAGAAAGAAAGCTCCCCATGTCCAGTGATCCTATACATGCCTCATCCTGTCACCCATAGCCGTCAGCAAAAAGTGCAAAGCAGATTTAATTTTTTAAAATTAATTAGTCGCTTAAGTTTTTTATTTGCCTTTTGTAAAGTCTTTAAATAAAAATACTGAAATCTTTTTAGAAACTTCTGCATATCAATAGGCATGCTTACAGGAGGCTAATTTGGGAGCCCTCATTTTCAAAGGCACTTCAGTGCGGCTTTGTTCATTTGGAATGTTCCACTGTAAGTTATCTTTGGTAAGATTTCACTATTACACTAAGACTTCACTACTTCTGGGGCCTAACCCTTACTCATGTATAAGCTGGAGGGAACTCAGTTTTCCAAAAATTAAGGATTTCATTTTTTACCTAAAATATTGGTTTTGTTTTCAGATTCCCTTGACTGACTTAGTCAATGATTTTCTTTTTCCTACCTAAGCACGCAAGAAATGAGAGAGAGAAAAAAAAGGTAGAACACAAAAATCCCTTTGAATTTTCAAAAGTCAAATTTTTACACCCCCTGCAATATTACTATTTACTACCAGTTTCTTTCTGACCCAGTCAGATGTGAGAGGCCTCTAAGTGGATCCAAGTCAGTTAATTACTGGATCAAATCTGATCCTGGACCCAGTCCAGTTTCTGTCATGACTTCCAAAGCCAGTTTGGATCAGAAATTTGCTCAAAGAAACTCAGAGAGCTCAAAACACACATCCTCGGAGCTCCGAAATGCCAGAGAGAACTTACCACAATCCCCAGCTGCTCCAATAGATCCATGGAACTAAATGGGTCCTGTAGGTACTTCACTTGGTCACTCAGCGCTCCCGAGGGTCCCTGGAAGCTCCACTTTGCATCCCATCCTCATCGCTATCTGATAAAAGAAAAGTTTGGCTGGGCACGGTGGCTCATGACTGTAATCCCAGCACTTTGAGAGGCAGAGGCAGGTGGATCACAATGTCAGGAGATCGAGACCATCCTGGCTAATACTGTGAAACCCCGTCTCTACTGAAAATACAAAAAATTAGCCGGGTGTGGTGGTGGGCACCCGTAGTCCCAGCTACTCGGGAGTCTGAGGCAGGAGAATGGTGTGAATCCGGGAGGCAGAGCTTGCAGTGAGCCCAGACGGCACCACTGCACTCCAGCCTGGGCGACAGAGCGAGACTCCGTCTCAGAAAAGAAAAAAAAGGAAAAGCTTCAGCAGAATTAAATGAAAAGAAATTTAATTTAATAAAGCGTTCACAAATTGGTCAGCCTTCACAGCTAGAGTAGTCTCTGAGACTCTGGAGTAGCCACATGGTAGATTTATGGACAGAAAAAGGAAAATGACATACAGAAAATGGAAGAGCGGAAAAGAAACAGTTGGATTGGTTACAGCTCAGTGTTTGCTTTATTTGAACACGTTCGAACAGTTGGCTACATTTGGCCAAAAGTTGGTGATTGGCACCGGTGTAGGCTACAGTCTGTTTACACCTTCACTTGTTATAGTTCATGATGTACAGAAAAACCTTTAGGCCTAACTTGAAATGTGTAGGGAGGCAGCTTTACACTCAACTTGATTTAACAATTCCTTTATCTGAGGTTATAGTTCTTTTTGAGTTGAAACTTTATAAAGGATATTCTCCCATTTGGCTTTTCACCCTTTGTAATTCCAAGACTTCCCCCCCGCCCAGGCCCTTATTTCTCTCATCATGGAAATAGGAAACTGTGTATGCCTCCAAGGATCCTTATCTCTCCAGATACCCTCTGACAGTTCTCTCCATCCTCATATTTACTTTACTATTTTTTAGTCTTATCTCTTTGTATAAAAAGTATATTTAACATTTTCAACAAGTATATATACATTTGTATTTAGTGGAATGGTATCAGGTTGTCTAGTGTATCATATTGTTAGAATTAAAGAATTTCAAAATGTTCATTTGTAAAATTCAAATATACAATACTAATACAATATTTTCTCATTCCTAGTTTTTCCTTTCTCATTCTCTAGACATTGAAGAAGTGATAGTTGTCATCTTCAAATCTTACCCTATGGAACTAGGATGCACTGAAAGAGGAACAAAGCAGACACACATCACCTTGGGGTGTTAATGAGGTGTCAGTACAGCTCTTTGCCAAAAATAACTCCTGACTCTTAAGATGATGCTTGAACTCTTCCTGTGAGTCACTATTCTGGATACTTTGAAGACAGTTGTTTTTAACATATTTGTTAAAAACCAAATATGTTCTTACAAATGGGTGATATATTAATTCATTGTCATATGTGAATGCATGTTTTGTATAAATTTATGGGATACAAATGCAATTTTGTACATGCATAGATAGTGTAGCGGTCAACTCTAAGGGTTTTATAGTATCCATCACCTGAATAACATATATTTACTCATTAAGTAATTTCTCATTTTCTACCCCCTTTTCACACCCCTGTATGCTAATATCTCAAGAAAAGAATTAGGGACTTGAGTTTGGTAAGTTGGATTGAGAAAAATAAAAATAGTATGTCACTTCAAAGTGAAGGTTCATTTGGAGTGTCTAGAGAATAGAATTTATTGAAAGCAAGAAAGACGGTTCCAAAGAATGTTCAAAGAATGTTAAAAAAAAAAAAAACTTTTGAGATATCGTTCATTATCTATAATATGATGGTTATACTTGTAAAAAAAGTTTACAAATGTTAAATATGATGATTGGGATTTCAGAACTTTCAGAATCAGTGTGTTTAATAGCAATCTCAGGCAGTATTTAAGAACAAGTAAGTAGACTTCGAGCAAGATGTCATCCAATCAGATCTGTGTAGTGAGATGGTTAATGGGGAGAAGGTAAGGCTTTTTAAGGAGTTGGAAAACAGTATGAGACAGATACAAAAATGGCAGAGGTGGAGGAAGGCTGGTTGATAAGGCCAGCCCCACTGAAATGAGGGGTTAATTCTGAGAATTAGTTATAGATAAGGTTGGATAGGTAAGTGGGTAAGTGGAACCCATGGAGAATCTGGAAAGCCTGATGGTTCTATTACCAATAGTATTAGAAGTTATGTTCCAATGTTCATTTTGAAAGGAAAAACCAAAGTAATTATACTAGTTTAAGTAAATATTAGCAAGTTTATTTTGACTGTGCTAAAATAATCATCATATATACACAAACACACATACACGTGTGTGTGTGAGTGTGTATGTGTAACACCTCTTGGGAGATTGGTGTTATTATCCCCATTTTACAGATGAAGAAACTGAGTCTTAGATCATTTGACTGGCTTAGATCAAACAGCTAATAACAGTGGAGTTGGGACATAAACCAAGATTAACTCCTCAGCCTTCATTCTTCACCATTATGCCACATTGCCTCCAATTTCTAGTTTTCTTTCTCTCCATTCCTGGGAATACTTAAATAATTACTATCACAGTGCATCCTATAAAAAACATTAGCAAATATTCAGTGAAAATACAAATGAACAACCAAGGTTCGTGGATTAAATTTACTTGAAGTAAATGTTGCACCATATTGGTGGACAAACTTGAAAAAAGAAAAAATATGCAACTTCCTCTTAAATATATTGACCTCCATCTATACCAGAATGCTTCATTTTCTGCATATCTAATGGCATCTGTTAAACAATCATCTGTTTTTTCAGAGGAGGAAGAAAAGGGCTGCTCTATGCATGAACTGGGTCAACAGTTTAAAGCATTCACTAGAAAAATGAAGAAAATTAACAGTTTGACAAGCTGTAGGAACTTTCATGCAGTGTGACATTTTAAACCAGTTCAGAAAGGAAAATACATAATTATTGCTCATAGCTGTCACATGAATATAGCAGCCACTCTAAATGCTGGTGAAGAAAATCAATCTGAGAGCAAACAAGATCCATCAAACTGCTTGCATAATTCAATGGCCTGTAGAAAAAATGTGTTCTTCCCCTTTAACTCAAATATTCAAGGAATTTTGCTTTCTACCTTATTATCTTTTCTCCTTCCTCCTCTCCCTATTTCCAGCTTACCTGCACTAACACACACACACACACACACACACACACACATTCACTCCCTCATCTGGTTTCAATAACTCACAAATGATAATAGTCACAATTGATTTCTACAATTCATAAGCTAGAGTGCTCCACCTAGATCTATTGCTTTCAATAAAAGCAGCAGAATATTGACATACATTATTTATTTATAATAATTATAGTTATATTCTGTAATTTATGCATTGCCATGGAGCATTTATTATATATTTGATTCTGTCATCACAATTCCCTGTTTGTTGTTACTCAAATTTGCTTCATGTTGTACTAATTTCTGATTGGCATGTAATATTTATATATCTTTCTATGAAGTCTGTCAGTTCTTTTTGTCTCTTGGATAGTATCATTTCTTCCAACAAGGATCATTGCTTTATTTAATGAGTTTCTTTTTTTGAAGAGCATAAACTACTGCCCTTGAATTTGCTATACCCTAAATCTGTTTTTATGCGCTCATAGTGTAAAACTCATGACACACACAGTGAGTGTGTTACATTTTCTACATGTGAATTAGGGGTGATCCAGTCATCATCTAGCTTATTTGGCAGCCTCTAGTTTTTTCCCCCTGAAAGTCACAACCATATTGTTATCCATGATCTAATAATGTTATTACTATCACAAATCTAAGCATGTTATTACTATCTTCATAAATTAAAAAAACTCTCCATAACCCAAGGACGTTTCACAAAATTTGATCTACCTGATGTTATCTATATTGCTTCCAAAATAAATAAAAACAAATCAGATAATATTTTTTAAAAGTAAACAGATTTCAAGATCAAACACATTGTGAAATCTTCATATTAACACTCCTCTTATAATTTTATTATATTGTAAAAATTTCTATAATTAAAAACAAAATTCTGCTTAATTTGGTTTAACTCAGCGTTTCCCAAAGTTGACTACACACACACACACACACACACACACACAAACATACACACCACAAATACACATATTTCAATAGTGGTGGGAACATTTCTTAAAATTTCATGAGCCTCTATTTTTGCAGAAGTGATGAATCTACAGTAAACAAGTCCACAGTCTTCTGCATGACACAGGAGGCCTTACCCAGTGGGGCCTCTGCCCACTTCTCTCCCTGCATTGCCTGTCTCTGTCCAATCATTCATTGCACTCTGGGGTCCAGCCATTTATAACAACTTGCAGTTTCCACAAGAAGCAAGTGTTTCCACAACTCTTTGCATTCATATGTACTTTAGCCTCTCTTGGGAAAGTTCGTTGCCTATCAAACTAACTTCTCATCATTCTTGCTTCAATTTTGAAAAATAACTTTTTTGTGTGTGACAGCTTCCCTGAACCCTCATACCATAAAACCTATTTATATAAAATTAGCTTTTCCAAAGTGTTGTATGAGGTATGATTCTAGTTGGCACTCAAAGGAAGAATGTTTTATGTTAATAGTTATGTATTCATTTTAGCATGTATTAAAACATACTGGTTTTCTATCAGAATGATTAAAATTGGCTTGTGTAATATATTGAGTTTATCTTAAGAAGCAAGTCAACTTAAATAGAAATTTAAAATAAAAACAGCTTATTAGGATATGGCAAAATAGCATGTAAATGATCATCACTAACTGATGACATTATTAACACTTATCAACTGATTCAAAATTGCAGGGCCCATGATGAACATCAGAGGGCGCCAAATCATAAACACTTTAAGATATAAGCATGTTAAAGATGACTTTATTTCAATGGTAAATTCAATGATAATAACTATAATTTCTTGATTAGCTATTTTGTTCTAAGCACTTTGTCAGGCAATTTATATATATAAACTCATTTTCTTCTCACAATATTTATTAAAAGTAACTATTATTATCTCCATTCTGTAAATGAGACTATCTCAGATAATAACAATGTTTTATTGTTTTGTTTTTGTTTTGATTTGTTTTTTTGCATTTAACATTGCTCAAAGGACTGTGCTAAGGCATCCATGTAAATGACCTCAGTTATAATTTGCAGTAACCCTATGAGTTATGGCATATTGCATTCCTTGTTTGTAGATGAAGACACTGAAGCTTAGAGAGATTAATTAATTTGCTCAAGGTACATGGTAAGGCAGTTATTCGTGGAGACAATTCAGTCGGAAGCTAAAACTACATATTTTACTAAGGCAAATGACCTCTCAAGGATCTCAGAATAAATTATCTCCCTTTATCTCTTTCTGCATTTTCATGTGCATTAAATACATAATATCTCAGAGTGACATCAGCAAGATGGCCAATTTGAGTTAACTGGATTTCATCCTAACCACAGAAAGGAGCAAAAACAATGAATAAACAACTGTATTTCAAGTAGAGTGACCGAGGAAGAACACTGAGAGCACCAGGGATACAGCAAAAACTCTGTGGAGTACAGAAATCCAGAAGAGCACCTTAGAGAACAAAACAAGGCATCCTACCTCTGCCACACGTCTCCCACACAGAGAACAACTTGGAGTCAGAGGCAACCTCTTTCTACAAGGAAAAGGTGAGCTGGAGAACCCTAGTGGCCTCCATTGCTTCCATATATGCTAGCAGTCCTTGCTGTAGGAGAGCATCGCAGTCCTCACAGGCTGTAAATCAAGTCTAGAGTGTAGCTGGGAGTCTGTGCAGCTACACTGTCTCATAGTAAAACTCTTCTTGAGCATGCTCCACCACCACAACCTACACTGTTCTAGTTTGGTGCCACCTTGAAACTGGGACCACTACTAGAGTCTGTCCTGCTCTGTGGTCACTAGCAACTGATTCCATTGCTAAGGCCCTGCCATTGTGCCACCGTGTTCACACAAGGGCCTGCAATACCACAGTTCCAGATGTCTAGAGTATAAACCAGATGGAATGACCAAGAACCCAGCATCTGAACCCATACAGCATATCACCCCTCCAGAGAACAGGTGGAACTGCATACAGGAGAAGCTGCCAAACAGCCTTTCAGCTACCAGGCCTGCACACACCCACAATGCACAGCTAATAGATCCACGAAGCTTTGTGGGCTCCCACCTGGCCTGACAGCTGGTCATGTGGTAGCCTGGCCTGAAGGATATACTACTGCATTCTGCCCAGCTCCACTGTGCCCATGAATACCCATGCACAGCCTGACAGCTGGTCCTGAAGTAACCTCATCCCTCTGGACAAGCTACCACAGAGCTACCTGGTCTTGAATACACCCAGTAGCACCCCTACCTGGCCTCTAACAGGAGGTCTGGCAGTAGCCCTGCCCTCTGAACAGACCACCGCAGAACCACCTGGCCCCATTGCACCCATGAGTGCCCATGCCTGGCCTCTGACAGCCAGCCAAGCAGCTACCACTGTCTCCTCAAAGAGCCCATGGAACTACCTGTCAATCCTCCACAAATACATTTTTCTGGCCCAACATCCAGCCTAGTGCCCCTGTCTTCAGCAAAACCATACCATCACATACACCGGCAGCCTTGGCCATTGAGGCACTCACAGACATATCTGACAAGGATTACAATGGAAGAAACTACACAGAGACCAAAATACCGAGTTCACTCAGAACTAAATCCAACTCTCTACAGCCAACCAGCATCCTAAAACCCACCTAGAGGAAAAAGTTTCTCACTCAAAAGCTACTTCACAAAATTGGAAAAAGTGACTTTTATACTAGATGTGCAGCTATCAACATAGAAACATAAGAAACAGGAAAAAGGAAGAAAACATGACGCTCCCAAAACTCAAATAGGCCTCAAGTAACAGATCCCAAAGAAAGAGACATTTATGAAATATCTGAGAAGGGATTCAAAATAATCTTAAGGAAACTCAGTAAGATAGAAGAGAACACAGGCACACAATTCAACGGAATTAAGAAAACAATTTATGGCCAGGTACAGTGGCTCATGCCTGTAATCCCCACACTTAGGGAAGCCAAGGCAGGTGGATCACTTGAGATCAGGAGTTTCAGACAGGCCTGGCCAACATGGTGAAACCCTATCTCTACTAAAAACACAAAAATTAGCCAGACATGGTGGCACACGCCTGTAATTCCAGCTAGTTGGGAGCTGAGGCAGAAGAATTGCTTGAACCTGGAGGCAGAGGTTGCAGTAAGCCAAGATCGCACCAATGCACTCCAGCCTGGGTGACAGAGTGAGACACAGTCTCAAAAAATAATTATGAACTGAAGGAGAAATCCAACAAAGAGATAAGTATCATTAAAAAGAATCAAATAAGTCTTGGAGGTAAATAATTCAATAAATGAATAAAAAATATAATTGAGAGCTTCAACAATAGGTTAGATCAAGAAGGAGACATACTTTTTGAACTTGAAGACAGATCTTTTGAAATAAGCCAGTCAGTGGACAAAAAAGAAGTAAAGAAGAGTGAAGAAAACCTGTGAGACTTATGACACACTATTAAATGAACAAATATTTACATTATAGATACGCCAAGAAAGAAGGATGGAGAAAGGTGTAAAAACCTGTTTAAGGAAACAATAACTGAAAACTTCCCCCAAGTATTGGAATAGATATGGACACCCAGATTCAGGAAGCTCAAGAGTTTCCAAATAGATTCAACCCAAAAAGTTCCTCTCCAAGGCACATTATAATGAAACAAAGACAAAGAGCAAATTCTAAAAGCTGCAAGAGAAAAATGTCAAGTTACATATAAGTGAATTCCTATGAGACTATCATCAGATTTCTCAGCAGAAACCTTGTAGGTCAAGAGAGAATGACCATATTTTCTGAAAGAAAAAAAGAAGGTCAGCCAGTAACACTATATCCAGAAAAGCTGATCACCGCTAGACCAGTGTCTTCTTAGTCCATTTGCATTGCCATAAAGAAATACCTCGGGCTGGGTGATTTGTAGAGAAAAGGGCTTATTTGTCTCAGAGCTCTGCAGACTATACAAGAAATGTGGTGCCAGCATCTGCTTCTGGTAAGGGATTCAGGGAACTTCCACTCAGGGCAGAAGGTGAAAGAAGTTAGTGTGTTACATGATGAGGGTGGGACCAAGAGAGAAGAGAGAAGATGCCAGATAGTTTTTGACAATTAGATCTCCTGAAAACTAAGAGTGACAACTCACTCACTATTGGGGAAATGGCATCAAGCCATTTGTGAGAGATCCAGCCCCATGACCTAAACATTTCCCACAAGGCCCCACATCTGACGTCGGGGATCAAATTTCAACAGGATATGTGGAGGGGAAAAATATCCAAAATATATCAACCAGTCTTACAAAAAATTCTTAACAGAGTATTACAACTAAAGTGAAACAACAATAATCACTGTCATAAAAACCTAAAAGTATAAAACTCAGGAAGATTAGGATAAACTCATAAATCAAACTCAGATTGCTCCAGTTATGTAATGGTGCTATGTAAATCTTTTAACTCTCTAATATGAAAGTTTAAAGCCAAATGGTCAAAAACAACAACAGCTACTATTAGTAGCTAAGGGACACATAACAGATGAAGAAGTGCATTAAAGCAACAAATGTAAATTATTTGGGAGAGGGAGAGGGGAGGAAGTGTAGAGTATTATCGTATGACTACAGTTAAGTTTTTAATAAGCTTAAAATAGTCTATTATATCTACAAGACTCTTTGTGTTACTCTATGGTAACTACAAAGAATGAAATTACAGCACATACATGAGAGAGAGAAAGGAAACAAAGTTTAACACTCCAAAAAAAACAAACCAAGAGTAAACAAAAAGAGAATAGATCTACAAAACAACCAGAAAACAATTAAGGAAATTATGAAAGTCCTTATTTATCAATAAAAACTTTGAATGTAAAGTAATTAAATTATCTATTTAAAAGATATTGAGTAACTGAATGGATAAAGAAACAAGACCCAACTATATGCTGCCTAAAAGAGACCAATCTCATCATGAAAGACAAACATTGGTTGAAAATGAAAGAATAGAGAAAGATATTTCATAGAAACAGAAAGCAAAAGTAAGCCAGAATAGTTATATTTACATCAGATAAAATAGACTTTAAGACAAAAACTATAAAAACTGACAAGGTTATTATATAATGATAAAGGAATCAATTCAACAAGAGGATGTAATAATTATAACTATATATGCACCCAACACCAGAAGACACAAATATGTAAGGCAAATATTATTAGATCTGAAGGGAGAGATATAGTGTAATACAGTAATAGTAGGGGACTTCAACACCTCACTCTGAACAGTGAACAGATTATCTAGACAGAAAATCAACAAAGAAACATCAGATTTGAACTACCTTAGACTAAATAAACCTAACAGATATTTACAGAACATTTTATCTAAAAGCTGCAGAATACTTGTTCTCCTCAACTGTACATGGAACATTCTTCAGGATAGATCATATATTAGGCCACAAAAGAAGTCTTAGCAAATTTAAGAAGATAGAGATCATATCAAGCATCGTTTTGAACCACAATGGTTGAAAACTAGAAATCAACAAAAGAAACTTCAGAAACATTACAAATACATGCAAATTAAACAATATGCTCCTAAATAACCAATGGGTCAATGAAGAAATAAGGGGAACTCTACAAATCCCTTGGAACAAATGAGAATGATGAACACAGCAAAAACAGTTCTAAGGGAGAAATGCACAGCAACAAATGGCCACATCAAAAAAGAAGAAATATTCCTAAATAACAACCAAATCATGAACCTCAAAAAGCTAGAAAAGTAAGAACAAATAATACTTCTTTCAAATTAAGTTGAAAGAAGGAAGGAAATAATAAAGCTCAAGGCAGAAATAAATGAAATAGAGACTAAAAAAATGCAAAAGATCAATGAAATTGATACGGTTTATCTTTGTGTCCCCACCCAAATCTCGTCTTTAATTGTTATCTCGTGTTGAGGGATGAACCTAGTGGGAGGTGAGTGGATCATGGGGGAAGTTTCCCCCATGCTGTTCTCATAATAGTGATTGAGTTCTCATGAGATCAGATGGTTGTATAAGTGTTTGGCAAGTTCTTCCTTTGCTCACTCTCTCTCTCCTGCCGCCTTGGTCCCTGCTTCCCCTTCTTCCATGACTGTACGTTTTCTGAGGCCTCCCCAGACATGCAGAACCATGAGTCAATTAAACCTCCTTTGTTTATAAATCACCCAATCTCAGGTAGTATCTTTATAGCAGTGTGAGAATGAACTAAAACAGAAATAAAGGGTTGGTGTTTTAAAAGATAAACAACATCAACAACTTTTAACTATACTAGCCAACACAAAAAAAGAAAAGATACAAATAAAATCAGAAATGAAAAGGGGACATTACAACTGATACCACAGAAATACAAAGGATCATAAGAGACTATTATGAACTATTATATACCAACAAATTTGAGAACATAGAATATGTGAATAAATTCCTGGACAATACAGCCTACCAAGATTAAATTATGAAGAAATAGAAAATACAAACAAACCAATAATAAGTGAGGAAATTGAATCAGTAGTAAAAAGTCTTCTATCCAAAAGAAAAAAAAATCTAGACTTGTGTATTCTCTCCTGAATTTTGCCAACCATTTAAAGAACTACCAGCCTGATCAACAAAGCAAGACCTGTCTCTACAAAAATAAAAAAAAAAAAATAAAACTTAGCCAGCCATGGTGGTGGATGCCTACAGTCCTAGTCACTTGAGAGGCTAGGGTAGGAGGACTGTTTGAGCCCAGAAGTTTGAAGCTGCAATGAGCCATGGTTGTACCATTGCACTCCAGCCAGGGCAACAGAGTGAGCTCCTATCTAAACAAATAAATGAATAAATTTTATGAGGCCAGCATTACCCTGGTTTCAAAATCAGACAAAAGCAACATAAAAATGAAAGCTGCAGGCCAATATCCCTGATGAACATAGAGGCAAAAATTCTCAACAAGATAGTAGGAAAACAAATTCAACTGCACATCAAAAAGATAATTCACTATGATTAAGTGGGATTCATCGAAAGTTGCAAGGATGATTCAACATATGCAAATCAATAACCATGATACATTACATTAACAAAAAGAAAGACAAAACGTATATGGTCATTTCAACGGATGCAAAGTAAAAAGCAGTTGACAAAAATCAACATTACTTTATGAATAAAACTCTCAACAAATTAGGCACAGAAGGTGTGTATCATAACAATAAAGTCCATATATAACAAACCCATAGCTAACATCATACTGAATGAGGGAAAACCTGAAAACTTTTTCTGTAAGACTAGGAACAAGACAAAGATGCCCACTTTCACCACTTCTGTATGACATATTAATAGTACTGGAAGTATTAATGAGAGTAATTGGGCAAAAGAAAGAAATAAAAAGCATCCAAGTTGGAAAAGAGGAAGTCAAATTGTTCCTCTTTGCATATGACATGATCTTATATACAGAAATACTCCACCAAATACTGTCAGTATTGATGATTTACAGTACTCCCAAATACTCTACCAAAAACCTGTTATAATCAATAAACAAATGTATTAACATTGCAGGATGCAAAATCAAAACACAAAAATGAGTAGTGTTTATATATGCTAATAACAAACTGTCTGAAAAAGAAATCAAGAAAGCAATTCCATTTACAATAGCAATTAAAAAGAATATATCTAAGAATAAACTTAACCAAGGGGTAAAATATCTCTACTTGGAAAATTATAAACATTGATTAAATTGAAGAAGACACAAATAAATAGAAAGATAACCTGTGTTCGTGGACTGGAAGAATTAATATTGTTAAAGTAGAGAATCACTTGAGACCAGGAGTTTGAGACCACTCTGAGCAACACAGCAAGACTCTGTCTCTACAAAACCTAAAAAAAAATTAGGTGGGGTTGGTGGTGCATGCCTATAGTTTCGGCTACGTGAGAGGCTGAGGAGAGAGGATTACTTGGACCCAGGAATTCAAGGTTGCAGTGAGCTATGATCGCATCACTGGACTCCAACCTGGGCTATGGGGGGAGAACCTGTCTCAAAAAAAAAAAGCTTTATTTACCTTTATTGTTATACTTATCCCAACCACCCTGTATTGATACCTCTTATGCTCTGTCTCACATTTCCTAGGTCCGTCCTTTTACTTCAGCCATATAGAGGCAATCAGTTGCTATCAAGTATAATCAGTCAACACCTTTCCTCAGATTTCTGGTTACCTTATGGTTACCTATAGCTTTAAACACATTTGTTGAAGGTTGAAGATTTAGAGCCTTTTTTTTTTTTTTTTTTTTTTTTGGTTTAAGAATAACAGCACCAGCCAGGCACGGTGGCTCATGCCTGCAATCCCAGCACTTTGGGAGGCTGAGGCAGGCGGATCACCTGAGGTTGGTAGTTCAAGACCAGCCTGACCAACATGGAGAACCCACATCTCTACTAAAGATACAAAATTAGCTGGGCATGGTGGCACATGCCTGTAATCCCAGCTACTTGGGAGGCTGAGGCAGGAGAATCGCCTGAACCTGGGAGGCAGAGTTTGCCATGAGTGGAGATCGTGCCATTGCATTCTAGCCTGGGCAACAAGATGAAATTCCGTCTCAAAAACAACAACAACAACAACAAAACAGAATAACAGCACCAAGTTAAGTTGAACTGTTCATCTGGGATAGGTTTCCGATGAACATTTGATTGCCTTTACTACTTCCCACTTCTGTTCCTGGACATATGCCTAATAATTAGATTATTGCTATTTTCCAGGTCTTTGTATTTTATTTGTGTTGAATATAAGCAGCAAGAAAAATGTTCTTCAGGGCTCTCAGCAAAGATGTAAGAGGTGTTTGAAAGTGTTTTCTAATAATCTGGTAATTGTTCAACAATGATATGTGAAGTATTCCAATAGAAACTTCTTATTGCCTCCAGTGGACTTAAAAAAATCAGATTCTTCTTTCTTTTTATTTTCATAATTACTGTTAGTCTAATACTGAGTTAAGCTTGAATACAAAGTAATAGAATGTGAGAAAAATTGGATCAACCAATCTTCTTTATGCTTTTCATTTAACAAAACACCATCAGCATTTAGCCACACAGCAGATTTAATACCCGGTCACTATGAAGCAACTCTGAGAATAATGGAATGATTTGGAGTGCCTCTGGTGGTTACAGGAAATTTTACAGTGATTTGTGTGGTGTTTAGCTCACAGATTTCTTCCTCAGAAGACTGAATGGTTCTAGCAACGAGCTAGCAACATGACTCCACAAGTTCTTTGAGTAGCCTTTATTCTTGTTGCACAGGATTCCGGCTTCTGGCCTCCTGGAGTTAATTGCAGCCGCCAGCCTTTCCTGCAGAGCCAGCTGCTTTTTATGGTCAGAGGAGATAAACAGAGGCTCAATAAGAGATCTATTTCTAGGCATTGAAAGGGCCTCTGTGCCGCTGGTTGAGGGGAAAATCATCCAATCTCCCTCATGAAATGCCTGGACCATTTCTTGGAGCTGTTCTCCTTAAACTGGCACTTCCTGTACCCAATTTAAATAGTAGATAGGCTAAAAAATATAAGCCTTAAAAAGTCTTAAGGTATGAAATCATGTCTAACTGAGCAAAACAACATTCTAAATTGGCAAGCTAATATGTGTTCATCCAATGTCGAATTAATGGCCAGTATGGGAAGCATATTAATTTGAGGTCACAATTATAACCCAGCAGTTGTCAATAACATTTTCTGGGTGAAGAGTGATTTGCTTGACGGAAGGGGGAAGGGAGTTTCCATTCATTGAATACTACTTTGGTCTTCCTACACGAATGGTATCCAAAGTATCCTTATTCTCATTGTATAGTTATTAAAGCAAAATTTAACTTTATAAAATTGTAAAAGAGGATTATAATTGCTGTAGTTTGATTTTATTGCATATTATTGGCTATATAGTATGGTATAAGTATGTGAGAAAGCTGGTTCCCCTCATAGTCAAGGGAAGGAAATTTAGCTACAGGGTTGAGCACCTGGTCCAAGGCCGCAGCACCCAGGAGGAGGCAATAGAAACCAGGCTTTTCGACTCCTGACTCAATGTCCATTTCACTACCCAGACCACCTTATTTATATGATGTAAGTTTCTTGATTAGGAAGCAAGTCAAGAACAAAACCCCTAGTTTCAATCGTAACGTTAAGAGTAAACATCTTCTTTTATAATGATTTTTATTTCCGAAAAGAAATAGCCTTCTGTCAAGAAACAATGCACTTTTAAGATATTTTTCACTATTACCAAATGATTACATAAAAATGCATACTGTAGAAGGAGACAGAATGATTTGATTCCAGTTCTAGGAAATAAATGTGCTGCTCAAATGATTTTCTAATAAGATAGAATCTGCTTATACTGCTATTTAAAAGCTATTTAGGTCCATTTAAATAGTTAGAATCACCTTCACAAATAGGTGTGTGCCTTTAAATTCAATGCAATACATATGGAAATAGGTTCTCTAAGGTTTAAAGACTTTTGAATTTTAGTGTAAGATGTTGTTGCCTTTGTTCTGTAATAAAAACACACATTTTCTAGAAGGAAAACTCTGCCTGTATCAAATTAGTTGTATGTCCCCTGCATCCTAAAACCAGATTATTCAGAGGAACAGTGGATGTGGAGTGGGTTTTCTAACATGGAAGGCTGGGGTGCTCCCTGGACAGTGCTGTGGCCTGTCCTA
Organism: Trachypithecus francoisi; assembly: GCF_009764315.1. Lineage (NCBI taxonomy): Eukaryota > Metazoa > Chordata > Mammalia > Primates > Cercopithecidae > Trachypithecus > Trachypithecus francoisi. The sequence goes on along the minus strand of NW_022681460.1, from coordinate 24,821,747 downwards.
GGGCCCCTGCTATTATGGGGTTGGCTGTCCCAATACTCCAGGCAATTCCATATAGGGAAGAAGGGAATGTATTCTTTCATTCTTTCAACAATATTTGTTGAGTCATTGATTACTCTGTATTAGACACTGTTCTAGTTATGGAAGCACCGCATACTAGACATTTTAAAGTCACAACAACCCTTTCCCATAAGTCTATAATAATTTTATAGATGAAGAATCTGACATACAAAGAGATTAAGTACCTTGCCCCAGGTCCCTGAGCTAAAAGGTAGTAAAAATTGGAGCCTAAATTTGTATGGGCCCAATGTCTATGTTCTTCCTATCATGTCTAGTGTACATGTGCATATATATGTGTGTATTTATATATATACACACATACATATATATATATATCTCACATTTAGGACATACTTATGCTAAAAATTGCTGCTTGTCTATCTGAAATTAAAATGTAACTGAGTGTATTATATTTAATCAGGTAACCCCTTGGAAGTGTTTTTCAGGGCCAGCAATGAGGCAACAGCATATTATCACGTTTCCTTTATTTCTTTCCTTTGCATGTTTCAAAGTATATTGCATACAGAAATTCAAAGATGCTTTAAGATACCTTTTGTTCAAGAAGAACAGTATTTTGTTTTGAAGGATGTTACTGAAACAAGGAAACTAGCAAAGCATGCATTTTTCCTTCCTTTTTTCCCCTTTCCTTCCTCTCTCTTTCCTGTTATTATTCTCTTTCTTTTCTTTTACTTTTTACTTCCTTTCTTCCTTCCCCCTTTGTAGAGCACATATTAAGGGCAAGGACTTGTGCCATGTTGGGAATAATTGTCCCTGCCTTGGAGGAACACAAACACCTTGAGGAAACTGTGAGAAGTGCTGTAATGGGTTGAATGGTGTCTTCCCAAAAGTTAATGTTCTCTTGGAACCTCAGAATGTGACTTTATTTGAAGTGGGTTGTTTGTGAATGTCATTGTAGCATTTAAGTCAAGGTCTGCATTCCTTTGTTAAGGCTGTCATAACAAGGTACCACAGACCTGGGGTGGGAGGGACTTAAACAATAGAAAGTTATTTTCTCCCAGTTCTGAAGGCTAGAAGTCCAAGATCAAAGTGTAAGCAGGGTTGATTTCCTCTGAGACCTCTCTCCTTGGCTTGCAGTTGGCCATCTTTTCTCTATGTCTTCAGCATAACCTTTCCTCTGTGTCCCAGTCTCCTCTTATGAGGATGCCGGTCATATTGGGTAAGGGCCCACCCGTATGACCTCATTATACCTTAATTACCTCTGTTAAGATTCTATCTCCAAATACAGTCACAGCCTGAGGTTGTGGGGATTAGTACATCAACATATGAATTTAGAGAGAACACATTTCTGCCCCAAAGATGACACTGGATAAGGTTGGGTCCTAAATCCAATGACTGAAGTGAAGATACAGCAAGTCAAAGAATGCCGTGAATTGCTGGCAACCACCAGAAGCGAGGAGAGAGACAAAAAACAGAGTCTCCTTCAGAGCCTCCAGAAGGAAACGGTGCTGCTGACACTTTGATTTCAGACTTTAGGCCTCTCTATGAGAGAATAAGTTTGTTGTTTTAACCCACCCAGTTTGTGGTATTTTGCTACTTCTACCCTAGAAAACCAATACAAGTGCCTTACTCAGTGGTGACTTACAAAGAGTCCTTAATAGAGGGGGCCATGGTAATGCACCCTGGATGGTTCAGGCAGGATGGCATCTAGAAGGAGAAAATGTTGGGGCTGTGGACGATGAAGAAGTAGGAGTTAGGAGGAGGAGGAGGAGGCAGAGACCCAGTCTATGGGAGTATGCAGATGCACAGCCTCTTGATAGGGCCTGTCTGGGTTAGAGAAATAATAAAACTGAACAGTTAGAACTAACTTTAAATATAGGTTACATGGGGCCGGGCGTGGTGGCTCAAGCCTGTAATCCCAGCACTTTGGGAGGCCGAGACGGGTGGATCACGAGGTCAGGAGATCGAGACCATCCTGGCTAACATGGTGAAACCCTGTCTCTACTAAAAAATACAAAAAACTAGCTGGGCGAGGTGGCGGGCGCCTATAGTCCCAGCTACTTGGGAGGCTGAGGCAGGAGAATGGTGTGAACCTGGGAGGTGGAGCTTGCAGTGAGCTGAGATCCGGCCACTGCACTCCAGCCTGGGCGACAGGGCGAGACTCCGTCTCAAAAAAAAAAAAAAAAAAAAAAAAAATATATATATATATAGTTACATGGACCCACATTTAATTGCTGAAAGAGATCTTAGAGATGACCCTTGCACTCCTTGATTTTAGACCAAAGTCTGGGAAGGTATGTGGCTATGCCAATATCACAGAGCAAATTAATGTAAGAATTCAAGATAGGAATCCATTTGTCCTAAATCTTTGCCTAGTACTCTCCACAAGACCAGGATTGGAGCCCAGCCTTCACCAAACTGCACATACAGGGTATGTCTAATAACACAGGAGGAGCCCTAAACATGCTTACTACTACTACTACTACTAAACTGAATTAAGTAATATTGAATAAACTTTCAGTGAATTGAATGTCAGAAAGAAAATAACTAGTATTGTACTATGTACTTTCAGATACACTGTCTCATTTTATGGGAACAAAAACTTCATATCTGTTTTGTCATTATTACCCAGTTTCCAATTACTCTTTTAGAGTTGCAGATGTCAAAGGATAGTTTGGGTACCCTGCCTGAGAGTCCCTGGTTAACAAGAGAAGGGCTCTGAGAAGCAGTCTAGCCTGATAGCTCAGGGCTCCCAGGCCCAGGTTTAGATCACACCTCTGTCCTTGCAGACTCTGTGATGGGGGGAGGTTAATCAGTCTCTGTCAAGGCTAATAAATAATGCAACAATGGTGATTCTAATAGTTTAAAACGGATCAGGATACCCTGATGTAGTGGGAAAAAACTTGCCCTTGGTATTCAAATCAGCTTGAGGATGCAACTCTGTCCTGACTTCACTTTCCTCATTTCTGAAATGGGAATAATGTTTAACTCATAGGGTTGTGAGGATTTTCCAGGAAAATCACACACAACCCGGCACGTTTCTACTCGTTTAAGGAACCCAGTCAGCTGAAGTTCTTGCCACCTTTCGTCCCCACCCCATCCTCAGGGCTCTTCCTGGTGGGCCCTCTTTCCTAGCCTATTTTTTAAAATTTTCTCTTCGTTCTGTCTTTCCTTTCTCTCTCCATTTCATCTCCTTCTCCTTCCATTCCTTTTCTTTTGGGTTACCTTTTTAATGAGATGTTGAAAATGTATCAGCAGGTTTATGAAAAATGAACTGGCAGATGGAAGATGCCATCAGGACACTGAGGAAAACTGTTTTCTAACCCCCGCCAAAGTACTTTAATTAATTCATACATTTACTTCCTCAAAAAAAGGAAAGAAAAAAAAGAAGGCTTTATGCTTTCAGCACGCAGGTAATGGAGACAGCCTCGGGTCGTGTTGCCTACACGCAGATGCTGCTTGCTGCCTCCCAGTCGCTTTCCTCACGCGTCTTCCCAGGGGACATCTGCCCTCCCGGGACTGTGCTCCGAACAGGGGCAGGGAGGTGACAGGCAGCGTCCCGCGGTGTGCACCGTGCGCTTCACTCCGCGCTCCTCTCGGTGCACCCAGACCCAGAGCAGCCCCCGCCCGGCAGCCAGCACAACTGCTCTGGACCACAGGCCGCCGCCCTCTGCGTGCCGGGGCTGCAGGGGAAGAAGATGCCCGCGTGCACCAGCTCCGCTTTCCCGAAGGAAGGTTTTCGCAGCCGTGGGCAGTGGACCTTGAGTCTCCTGCTCAGTGCGCTGGGAAGGGATCAACTGAGCGGCGCGGAGCCATCAGCAGTCTCTGTGTGGGGGCTGCAGCCCCGCCGACGCCCTCGCCCTCGCCCTCGCTCTCTATACTGTGGACAAAGGCAATCCGGATTTGTTTTTGTTTTCGTTGTTGGTGATGGGAGCTGGAATTGGGGAGGAGAGAATTTTGCAGTTGTGAAAGGGCATCTCTCTCTTCCCTTACTTATTATTTGCTTAAGAGATAACAGAATTTTCCCAGGGCAGGAACCGCAGGCTGGCAAGCAGGAGACTTGAGATTGATTTGAGCCTTTGCTGTGTGACCTCAAACAAACCACTGAATTGTATTTTTTAAATTTTATTTTTTTTTTAGTTTAACTGGGTTTAGCTTTGTTTTTTCTTTCCCACATTGTTTATAAAATGAGGATACTAAGAACACTACAGAGGGATTGTAAAGATTACATACACGTGGACAGACTATGTGAACACATAGTAGGCGCTAGATAAATATTTGTTTTGAAATTCTCCATAACAAGACCTACAATATAAGGAATAAGAGACCGAGGAAGCCCAGAGAGGGCAAGTTAGCATGCCAGTTGGAGGATGAGAACCGAGGCTGGAACTAAGGTTTCCCATTTCCAGCCTCGTGTTCTTCCCATTTCCTGCTCCTCCACTGATTCTAACCTAGTGCACTTACAACTCCGGAGAAGGAAGACACAGTTGGAATCCCTGGCTTCATCATTCTGAATTGGAGGCGTCTTGGGCACATCTCTTATAAAACATTTTTGCTTTATAGTTTTGTAATTTGTTCCTCAAACGTTTCAATGCCTGTGATGTACCTGCCAGTTACCATAGACGGTGCAGGGGATCCAAAAATGAATAGAACATGATCCCTGACCTCAGGGAATTCACGTTCTTGCTAGAAGGTCTCATGCATAATATAAGCAAAAATAGATAACCAATCTGTTGTTGATTATATTAATAGAGCATGGTGGAAGGAAGAGTTCTGTTTAATGTTGGGGGTTGGGGGATCCCAATGTCTCAACAGTGAGCAAGGACTGGAAAGGTAACTTGGAACGTGCTGTCCAGGTTCCACCTGCACCCCTTACCTTTCCCCCACGCCCTCCTCCTGCCCCAAGCTACTCTGTCTCATCCCAACCACCCACTCCCAGGGCTGATTCATTCACTGCCCAGCCTGAGAGTGTTGATGACTGAGAGTTCTAATCTGAACCCACTCTGGATTGTTCTCAGCTGGAAGAGTCACCTCCTCCCAAAGTCATGCTCCCAAGGGCAGCTCCCATTCAATGACTGATCTATGCAGAGTGTTAAGGCTTACCCTCATTTGAATTTGGGACAACTCTCTGCAGGGCCTTCCCAGCTTCCAGCGATAGGTTATGACTGATGAGCTCAGGCCTGTGTGGGGACTTCATTGCAGTCTAGTTTCTCTCTCTGCTCAATTCTGTTTATTTCACTCCTTCGTAGATGTGCAGTAAACCTTAGCAATAAACGTCCGGCATGCAAATTTCCATTTAGGAATCTGCTTCTCAGAAAACCCCATCCTGAGACAGAAGTGATAAAGTCAGATTGTTTTTTGTAGCATCACCTTAATAGCACTGTGAAGGATTCAGTGGACAGTGCCTATGGCCAGTCACATCACAGGCATGGACAAAACAGACGGAAACCTGAAGGCAAGAATCCTGATGCTTGCTATTATCTGAATAAGAAATAAGGACAATCTGAATTAAGGGGTGAAGGTGTGAATAGAGAGAAGTTATTTAGGAGATATAATTGAGAGGGCTGATGATAGATTGAGCTAGGTTGGGTGAAAGGTAGCCAGACAGGATGAACTCCAGGTTTTTGTCTTGGGCATCTCAAATCCATGCCCCAAAGGTTGAACGTCACCCTCACATATCTGAAGGTTTGAATGCCGAAGTCCACTAAAATATTTTTGGTTAAGCGTAAAATAGCTGTGTAACTTTTTTCTGGACCAGCTTTTGAGAATTTTGAAAATACTGTGAGTTTGACTCTCACATAGAGATTTGCCATTCTCTTTTGGGGATCCATGACAACATGGGCATCCTCCTATGGTGCTCAATAGCTGTTTATTGAATGAACACAGAGAAAAAGTAAACTATAACCAAGGAAGTGATTTGATTTTCATTGGCGAAGGTGGGAAGAAGTTCAGCTGTGTGAAGAAGAATACGGCCACTATTTATTTTGGAGCTGTCCTTCTGGCCAGCTGATCTGTACCTTTTTCTTCTGTCCATTTGCTTCACTCTAGTCTCATTGCAGCAGCCAGAATGATCCTGTTGGGACTTAGGGATGGCCATGTCACCCTTCTGCCTACAAACTTCAGTGGACTTTTCCTCTCACTCAAACTGAATGCAAATGCACCATAATTACTCACCTACATTTGTAGCACTGCCCCCACCTCTCTGTTTATCCTCCTCTCCTCTCCTTCTATTCTAGCTTACTCTGGAGTCTTGCCTTTCTGAGCCCTTGTCTCTGCTGGTTGCTCTGCCTAGAATGCCCTGTTAGCTCATCAATACAGCTCTCTTGCCTCTCTCATACTTTTGCTCAAACTTTACCTTCCCAGAAGCCCATGCCCTTTTACCCCCACTATCTGTCACTTTCCCCTGCTTTATTTTTCTCCCTTCACTCCGATGATTTACTTATTTAGCTTATTTGTCTGTTTCCTGTACTAGAACGTAACCTTCCTATGGCAGACATTTTTTGTCTCTTGTTCACTAATCTATAACCATGACTTATAGTGTCTGGCATGTAGTAGGAACTCAAAAAATATTTGTTGCATGAATAAATGGCAACTGTGCCTCAGAGAGTCAGTCTCTATAGGTCAGGAAACAGGGACAAGTTTCATGATCTGCTGCGACTGTTTCCATGGTGTGGTACCAGTTTTTGGGTCCAGGCTTTAAGAAAATGGTAGCTTTGGCCAGGTGCAGTGGCTCACGCCTATAATCCCAGCACTTTGGGAGGCCGAGGCAGGTGGATCACAAGGTCAGGAGATCGATACCATCCTGGCTAACATGGTGAAACTCCATCTCTACTAAAAATACAAAAAAAAAAAAAAAATTAGCCGGCCTGGTGGCAGGCACCTGTAGTCCCAGCCACTTGGGAGGCTGAGGCAGGAGAATGACGTGAACCCCAGGAGGCAGAGCTTGTGGTGAGCTGAGATCACACCACTGCACTCCAGCCTGGGAGACAGAGCAAAGACTCTGCCTCAAAAAAATAAATAAATAAATAAATAAAAATGAAAAAAACAGAGCTAAAAGAAAATGGTAGCTTTGGCCAGGTGCAGTGGCTCACGCCTATAATCCCAGCACTTTGGGAGGCCGAGGCAGGTGGATCACAAGGTCAGGAGATCGATACCATCCTGGCTAACATGGTGAAACTCCATCTCTACTAAAAATACAAAAAAAAAAAAAAAATTAGCCGGGCCTGGTGGCAGGCACCTGTAGTCCCAGCCACTTGGGAGGCTGAGGCAGGAGAATGACGTGAACCCCAGGAGGCAGAGCTTGTGGTGAGCTGAGATCACACCACTGCACTCCAGCCTGGGAGACAGAGCAAAGACTCTGCCTCAAAAAAATAAATAAATAAATAAATAAAAATGAAAAAAACAGAGCTAAAAGAAAATGGTAGCTTCAATTTCCAGGCTATTTGGGATGTTGCTCTCAGAATTCAGCCACCATATTGGTAGAAGGCCAGAGAAGCTTGTTGTGAGGCTTATGGGAAAAAGAACCCAGGCCCTATCTCACATAACCAAATGCTTGGAAAAAACAGAGGAACCATGAGGTCTCTGGGATGATGGAGATTCTTGAGAATGCTGCCAGGATTGTTCTAGCTTCATCTCACATTCTCTCTGTCAGCAGCTTCATTCTAAACTGAGGGCATTGAAAAAAGAGAAATGTGTTGTCTCACAGTTCTGCACGCTAGAAATCTGAAATCAAGATGTTGGCAGGGTCATGCTCTTTCTGACAGTTCTAGAGGAGAATACTTCCCTGTCTCTTCCAGTTTCTGGTGTTTGTTGGCAATCTTTGTCATTCCTTGGCTTTAAGTGAATCACTTTAGTCACATGACCATCTCTTGTAGGTGGCAGAAACATAGCTTCTGGAAGCTTCCAAGCTCACATTTCACAGCTACATCATTAAAAGGGGACAGAGACAGGCTTTTTATTGTCTCAAGTTCAAAAATCCTAGGGAGCAGATTAATTGACTTAACTTGACTTGGGTGTCCCTCTGTGAACCAATTGGCTTCATTGATGGGGGGAGCATGAGAAAAGATGGCAGCTTCCTAACGAACAACATGGTTGGGTGGGTAAGACAGAATTATTCAGAGGACAGAACAATAGATGTCAGCTAACATATGATAATTGACTCTTTGAGCAAAACTTTATATTTAACCAATATGCTACTCTAGAAATGTACGTGTTAAGCATTATCCATTAAAATAATTTGCCTTTTAGAATGCTTCATATCACAGCCCTGACACAATGTCTAGGAGTGATACTAAGCCAGTATTCTGTACTACTTGTAACTGACATCAATGAATCATTTTGTGTTGGCCAACATGTTTAAAATGAAGCACGGTCACTAACAAGAACTAACATTTACTGAAAGCTTGTTAAGAGCAAGGCACTATTTTAAGTGCTTAAGCATGTATTAAAACTCAGTTAATCCTCACAACTAACCTTGGAGGCATTGCACTGTTATTCCCAATTTACAGAAAACTGAGTCACAGAGAGGTTAAGTAATATACCCAAGGTTATATAGTCTGAAAGAAGCCAACTTGGGGTTTAAATACAGGAGCCTAGCATCAGAGCTCTTACCTTCTTCACAAACCTACCTTAATTGTGATTTGAGAGTTAAAACCGGGCCTATCAGGAGTTTCATTTTTAATAATCTAACCATTTCACTTTCAATACCAGTCTCCTAACAGTACCTTATTGAAATATACATTTAATTAACAAATATGTGGAGCACAGGATTGGGTAAGGGTGAGAAAGAAACTCCCTAAGCAGGGACTCCATTGGTGACTGACTCATCATCTTTCAATGGACTATTCCAGCTATATTAAAGGCATTAGAAAAAATTGTTGTGTGCCAGATGGCATAATTGGCTCAGAATAAGGGGGTATGTAGTTTGATAAACACTATTAAATGCCGGAATCACATTCGGCCTGCTCAACACTGGAAGTGGTACTCTGCAACCGGAACGCCAGAAGAAACAGGAGATTCATGATTCCCATCTCATGTTTATGTTGGAGCATATGTCATGACACATATTTGTGGTAAATTGTGTAAGTTAAATACATCTCTGCTGTTCTATGTATGTGTGTGTTGGCAACTGTAGCTATAATAAAAAAATCACCATTTTTGTATTTAAACATAGCAGCTTGGGGCTTGGAAATACAGGAAAACAGAAGGAAATTATGAGGGCTTATTACCATGAAAGGAACTAAATGCAAAAGGATTTAAGGAAAAGTTAATTTAGAAAACACATTTGGCACTGTGTGTTTGTGTGTGTGTGTCTGATTTAAAAAGATTAGATGCCATTTTTTACCTGCCAAATTGGCAAGTATTTTTTAAAAAGAGATAAAATAGTTTTGGTGAAAATGAAATGAAATAAATACTCTTGTAAACTGGTGATGGGAACATAAGTTTGCTTCAACTTGAAACGGTATCATTTGGATATATGTGGGAACACATGCTTCATAATTGTTTTTAGAATTTGACCTTGCAAGTCCATTACTAAGGGTTTATCTCAAGATTTTTGTTCAAGAATTTTCACTATAGTCTGCTGATATCAGGAAACTATAAATGGCTAAAATACATGCCATTTGAAAGGTTACACATCATGTTTTCAAAGGATTTTAGTGACTCAAGAAAGACAATATAGTATCTTTTTTGCTCCACTAATTTTTAAAATGGAAGTATAAAATACATTCCAGATTTTTTTTTTTTTTTTTTTTAGACAGAGTTTCCCGTTGCCCATGCTGGAGTGCCATGGTGTGCAATCTCCAATCACTGCAACCTCTGCCTCCTGGGTTCAAGCGATTCTCCTGCCTCATCCTCCCGAGTAGCTGGGATTACAGGCGCCCACCTCACACCTGGCTAATTTTTGTATTTTTAGTAGAGACAGGTTTCCCATGTTGGCCAGATTCATCTTGAATTCCTGATCTCAGGTGACCTGCTTGCCTTGGCCTCACAAAGTGCTCGAATTACAGGCTTGAGCCACTGCGCCCGATCCAGATTTTTTTTTTTTTTTTGAGACTGAGTCTGGCTTTGTTGCCTAGGCTGGAGTGTAGTGGCACGATCTCGGCTCACTGCAACCTCCAACCCCTGGGTTCAAGTGATTCTCCTGTCTCAGCCTCCCGAGTAACTTGTACTACAGGTGCACACCACCACACCCGGCTAATTTTTTGTTTTGTATTTTTAGGAGAGACGGGGTTTCACTATGTTAGCCAGGATGGCCTTGAGCTCCTGAACTCATGATCCACCTGCCTCAGCCTCCCAAATAACACCCTCATGAAGTAACAGACTATTTCTATAATCGTAGATTTTTTATTTTCCTTACCAGTCAATAATACCCACCCCAAAAGTAATCACCGTTCTGACTTCTATTATCATTGATCAGTTTTGTCTGTTTTAGATCATCATATAAATGTGATCCTACAATATATATACTCTATTGTGCCTGGCTTCATCTGCTTAACATAGTATCTGTGAGAGTCAACTGTATTTTTGCGTGGATTGCTCTCTAATTTTTAGAAATTAAGATTATTTTCATTCCAATTGTTCTATAATATTCCATTCTATGAATATACTACAACATGTTCATGATTTTACTGTTGAGGAAAATTCTTGTACTTACCCTTTGGTCAACAAAGGCCATTCTTTCCTTAGTGACAGATCTAGGAAAATAATTGTTAGGTTATAGAGTAGGCATATATATTTGGCTTTAGCAGTTTAGTGGTTTCTGCTTTCCCATCCCTGTAGAGGCCCCTTGCTATAGAGAGTAATGACCACCCTAAGCTACTCTCTTACTTTCACACTCTGCTTCTTTTTCATGCCTCATGCAGAATGTTCGCACTGATCTTCACTATTCTGTGCTCTTTCCCCAAAACATGCCACAGCAACACAACGCAATCCACCTTCCCAAAAGCACACCCTTGGTTCATTCCTGCTCCTCCATTTCTAGAATCCAATGTAGAAATTACTCCAGTAACTCTAGGCATGATAGTTTTGTTGCTGTCAAATTTTATTTTTTAATTTTTTAAAAATTCAAATCTATTGGAAAAAAAGACAAGAATTTTCTCTTTTAAAAACTTTTATTACGCATTGCTAAATAACATTGCACGATGTATTGCACACATCATGCGGTAAACAGCACTCCACAGTAATCCATACAATAGCTCGTACAATGACAATCAAAATAGTTTGAAAACCATTACAGTTTTCATCTGAGTGTCTTTATATTCTTCCATGCATCTGACTTCATAATTAAGATTACTCTTCCATTCTAAAGCAACCAACCAAAAATAATTTCTTATAAAAGCCCAACCACAACAAAAGGTCATTGAGACATTATGAAAAGTCCGAAATTAGACTCCGAAATATCACAAGGTGTCCATCTTTTGAAAGATTTGTCCCTAAAATTTGTGTGATCTGACACTTGGGTGGGTTTCACCGCCAGCAGCACGTGAGACTGTGCTTACTAAGAAGGAGCAGTACATTGACACATCGACTGAAAATCCTTGAGGTAATAGATTTTTAAATTTCACTGCTTAAAAAAAAAAATCTCTTCATGTTTAGGTCCTGTCCAGCAGGACCTACCTGTTGGCAGGAAGATTCTTTTCCTTTTTCTTTGTCAAATATTTACACATATCTGCATATACAACCTGTCTTTGTCTTTTCTAAGCACATGGTTTATTTTAATTATTCAGCATACATTCATCAGGAAAAGTTGAATTATATATTATGATACATAAAGAATATAACAAACCCAGCATTTTGTATAAAGCTAAAACAAAAGGCACAGATCAAGAAGAGCAAAATAACATATTATACAAAAAGGCTTGATGTTGATAAAGCTCACTGGGAATGAATAACATGTAAATAGCAGACACCATGGTTCTCCAGCATCCGTATGAAAGTATATTACTGACAAAATATTGCCAAGAATAAGTTGTAAGGAACTGGTCAAATTCCTGAAGTACCATACAGTTACTTTTATTTTTAATGCTTTTGGTAGTTTTGTCCTAATTGGAGCTATAGAGAAAACTGAGAGTCATTTCAACTCCTGTTCTAAACTTAATTAGCATTTGTTATGGTTTTAACGTACAGTTCAATTTTAATGGCTTTAATTTCTGGTGTTTAATATCCATTTGTATAGGTTAGCTTAAAAATGAACAATGAATTTAGGAAAAATACATTGGCTAACCTGCTGTTCTAGAGATAATACAGTAGATTAAGGTAGCAAATGCAGCCTATATACAACCCTAAAGATACGCTGTCTCCTTAGCACTTTAAATAGAGGGACCAAAGAACACTCACAAAAAATATATGGCTCTTTAGATAAGAAATAAAGCCAAGTGAAAAAAATAAGGCACTATTAACATATATAAATGTTATATACTCATCACACAAAGCACCATATGGAAGGTTAAAGGGATTATACATTAGTGCTATCGGAAAATGAGAATAAACCCAGTTTTCCTGGCTTTTATTCACCAACTTCTTCCTTTACTTTCAGCAATCAGAGTGTAAATGCTAACGTGGAAGAAAAGTATATACTATGCTAAAAACACAATTCATGGAACCAACAGCATGAAATAATCATTTGGAAATAAGTTGATTGCTCTAAGAAGTGTAAGAAATCAGGTTTTTAAGATACTCCTTATTTCCTAACATTTCATCTCAACAGAATTTTTCCTTTGCAATTTCTTTTGAGAGATTTCCACATATCAACATTGTCTAATTAAAAAAAAATTACTCTACCCCCTCTTTCATAAAATATATTCAGAATGATTTCTTCCACACAGTTTTGTGATTATCAAAGTTAATAGTATAATTAATGAAATAGAGAAAAAGTTAAAAAATAAAATTGCATAAATATTTTCCAATATCATTAAAAAGAATCAATGACATCTCTTTTCAACCAGGCCCATTTTAAACTTGAAAAATATTATAACTTTATTTGGAAAATGGCAGCAAATTTTATAGAAAACTAAAAATATGCAATCTAATGAAATGATGGACAAGATCTGGTACAAATTACTATTCATCTTATAATCAAGAAATTTCTTCTAATTTTCTATTGTTAAGGAAAATATAATTAAAATGGAATATAGTCTGATATTTAAGTAAAACATGGCAATAATTCCTTAGAACTGTAATTTCTGAATATACAGTAATAACAGATAAACACTCAATTTTTTTTCTCTTTATTATTTTACTCTACTTGGGAAAAGAATGAATAATTTAATTGTCCACAGTTTTGAAATATACATTGATATAAATATATTTGTTTCATAAAAATGCCTTACAACTTTGTTTAAAATAGAATCAAAACAACTAGTTTGTTAACATTTTAAGATCACTGTTGTGTTCCTTCTACAGAAAATCATTTCTGTCATCTCTCGGAATTTACTAATTACTATGTTAATAATTGCTTCTAAAAGGAACAAAATTGTCAATTAATTTTCATATTAAAAATCTGTAACATTGTCCTTGTCAAGGTAAATGGTTTTACATATACATATATATACACACACACACACACATATACACACACACACACAAACTATTCTGTTTCATGTGAAATATAAAGTTGGTCTACTTTTTAAAATACCATCTAGAGGATTGTAATTGTGATGAAAATGATCAAATAATAAAAGGTATTGAGGAGTTGCCATATGACACTTAAAAAATGGGTCTCAGAAGGGTTTGTTGTCCGCTGATAATGAAATTATGATGCTTTATCTAAAATTTTCATTATAAAGAAATATAAAGCATGCTAATTTTCTATAAAATGAAAGAATTTAGATATTTATATCAAATATTTAGATACTAGTGGCTTGAAACAATACAGATATATTGGGATATTGAAGAAGTAATACATTCACAAAAATGCTATTTTTAAGAATTTGATTGGATTACTAATGATACTTCCCAAGCTGGGGCATGGTGAGGTGAACACATCACAAATTTGCAGAGAACCACTGACAGCATAGCTTGCCAGTCACAAGAATCTAAAAGGATAATTCAGCAATTTCTGGGGTCCTTTAACACTCAAGTCTGCCTCTCCCTTGTTCTTTTCTGTTATGTACTGAATCTATACTAAATACATTGAGTGTGACTTCTATCTAAATCATATCAATAAAAAAGTCAAACACTTGCAAATGACAAATGTTTTCTCTAGCATAGGATTAATATCAGTTACATTCAATGTGATCTACTTTAGATTATCAAAAATCTAACAATGTTCACAGAGTATGAATCCATGATTGAATCTTATATACAAATGCTACACTATGTAAATCCACCCCAAGTCCAAGCTGTAGGACTTTTTGCTGAAACAAAGACCATAAACCATACCTATAACCCGTTTTGGATGAAGAATGAATGACCTGGGGTCAGGTTGGATGAATGTCCACACATGCTTTCTGTCCAACTAATATGCAAACACAATATTGATCTTACAACAGTCACGAAGCAATTTCTGAAGCTTGGTTTTAGAGTATTATTAGGCCCTCTGATCCAACTGGTATCTTCATTTGCTTGACTTACTTCTTGGCAGAGGGCTAGGCAGTGTTCTCCAACTCCTATCAAGAGGAAAAGTGTTCCAGGCACTCCTAATACATTTCCATTTACCGATAAAATAAGCCAAGGTAAATTATGCTCACTACCAGAGCTAAATTCTGGAGTGTGTTCAGTGTTGAATTCATTTCATTGCAGTGAAAGGAGTTAAGGGCGAGACAGAATTTATCCCACACTTGGCCAAGATGGGAAGAAGACTGAAAAGGCAAAAATCAAGATAATTAGGAAATTTAAGAGAAAAAGGAGCTTGATGTTGAAGTATGTGGGTATCATTTCACAAGGAAAGTCATTTAGTATTAATAATGGAATAGAGTGACACAATATAGCACAGAACTGAAAAAAAGTATTTTTTATGTTAGTAAGTCTGAATCATTTAAGTGATACAAAGTTAGATACACCAAGTGAAAATTTTTAAAAGAAAAAAGGAAGTGACAAAAAAAGGCAATGGCAATGTTTTGTGTATTAAAAAAATTATTGCCTTTTACATTCATATTGTTATTCTAAAATAGTTCTTGAGCCAAAAAGATATATATAGTTTGTAACATGCATAATTGCATTATTTTAAAACTGGCAATATGTATAAGGATTTTGTAATGTATGTGATATAGTAACGCTTCAGCTAATGCTCCAAAGTAGCAATGAGAACAGTCTCACTACTGTGACTCTCTTTCTTGGATTTGGAAGAAGTCAACTAAAGTTCCAGCCTTACAAAGAGTAACAATAGAAGTCCCACACAATTTTTGGCTATGAAATGTGTATTTGTTCTATTTTCAAAATCACAGTTACAAAGGAGTCCCACTGTAATTCTTAAATGTTTGTATCATTGGTTTGCATCCAAAAGATAACATTTCGCAATCTTAAAATACTCCCCAAACTTTGGAACTCTGATTTTGTCCTGATAATACTTTAATGCTTCTATAAAATTATTGTTTTATCAAATTAATAATTGTGGCCATACAAATTAACAACGTGATTTTGAAGACAGGCATAGTAGGCGCATGCTTGTAATCCCAGCTACTCCAGAGGCAAAGGAGGAGAGATCGCTTGAGTCCAAGAGTTCGAGACCAGCCTGAGCAACATGGAGAGAAGCCCCGTCTCAAAAAAAAAAAAAAAAAGAAAGAATTTTATAACTTATTTTCCATATTAGGGGGGATAGTATCATAATTAAATTATAATAACTTTAAACACAAAATATGCTTAAACTTGGGATTGGTATGCAAAACTGGTAGTTTTGATTGATCGTATTTTTAGTTAGGGAGATTTCTTTTATAGAACTCATGAATTATGAAACTGCAGCTAAAACTTTCAGTAGAAATTAACTCAATATTTTAAACAAACATTCCAAGTAGATATATTAGGTAACACTTACTGAGTATTATTTGCTAGCTTTGGGGTCCTGATAACCATTCCAAGATTACTATAATTTCAGAAATTGCTACTTTTCTTCAGGTATGTTTTGTTTTAAATCTTTAGCTTCTGACTCCTCTCAAATTTAAAGAGATGACACATATTTGCTAACACTGTTATCCTACTATCTCCATTGAAATATATGTATATTGCATATTGTCTCCATTAAAATGTATGCATTGATTGCTTTGTCATTATTTAAATGGTACAAGTACTTTAAAGTGCATTACAAAATGTTAAGGCTATATTTATAACAGATATTAACATAAAACAATAAAGCAGACCATGGGAAAGATCACGTTCAATAGTTGGGAGAGATTTCAGCCACAAATATGGAAGAATAAAAATATAATCCAATGTGAAGACTCACCTTAAGGCTTATGTGCAGCTTGCTTATAAAACCAAAATCTAAAAATGTTTTTTTGGCATAAATTTTCTTGTTTTTGTACTTAATAAAAAGTAAGCCAATTAAGTTTATAGAGGCCACTAAATTTTTCATAACTCTAAATGTAACAGCCAGTGTAAAAGTGTAATGTTAAAAAAAATTCATTTAACAAGGGAGCAGCTGAATCCATGTCTTGGCAGATGTGCCCTCATTTGACAAAGGTCAGGAAGGAATGCTAATGCTTCGCACATGCCAGAGTGAGTTTTTTGGCCCCTCCTGTCTCTCTTCTTCTCCGTCAGTGAAGAGGAATAGTTAGAATAGCAGAGGTATGGAGAAAAATGAGGATGAGGAGGGGCACCAGAGACTGGAAACGATTACAGTCGTTCATAGGTATTTTAGGAGAGCAGTTGGTCATATATTTGGGTGGTAAGATTGAAAGATAAAGGCTCAGTTGGAGCCTTGGGACTTAAGAGATAGTGGGTGTCACAGAACAAGGTATTTTCTGACAAGCACCACTGAATCTTGATACCACAGCAGAGAGAGTACAATTACAGATACCATGTTGTAACTTGACTTGTGTTTAATTATCTTTGCTTTCTTGTCTGTTCTACTCTTAGGATACAATAGCACCTATGAGAAAATCAAGGTGGTGGCAACAGGATGTTGCTTGTACCAAAAGGTTTGACCCCTCTCTTCTAACTCCACATACATACATTATTCTATGATTTATAATTATCCCACCAAATCACTAAATCATACATAATCTATTTCTCTGGGAATTGCTGTGGGCATTTATAATTGCCAACATATTCTTTCTTACTTTTCACAATGGCATAATTAAGTTCCTCTGTCAAGCAACATACACAAAAATGGATAGTGTTATTAAAAATGTGAAAAGTATCACCAATTTGGCTTGAGTATTTCATTTAAATCCCTCAAGTTTTAAAATGAGGCAATCCAAAAGTCAATTCATCTTTATCTGACAGACATCTCCTCAAATTTTATTTTTATTGAAAAAAGATTTCCTATTGTAAGTTTTGGCAAGGTATTTATTTGGCTAATCAGGCAGAAAGGAAATTATCCTTCAAAAGATGATTTTCTTTAAAAATTATGCACTCCTGTACAATCTTTCTTTTTATCCAAAAAAGGGTCTCATATTATTTCTATGACCTCATCTCCTGAAATTACATTACAATGTTTATTACAAAGATCTTGTAAAAAACAAATATACAATCTTATGGATATGTTCACGCAAGGTGACAAAATTATATGCAAAAGGGTCTTCACTCTTGCTTTCTTTGTAATACAGAAGTGAAAATAATCTTGTAGTCCATTCAACAGGGGACTAATTCAATAAATTAAAGTATGCCCCTAGAATGGATTATGCAGTAATTTATAAAAGAATGAGGTAAATTTATTTAAACACTTACGGAAAGGTATCTACTGATATATAATAAAATGACAAAGAGTCGCAGCACAGTAAGAATATTTTTCTATTTGTATAAAATGAATACACACACAGACACATACACACTTATTTGTAGACAGTGTCTGCAAAGACACATACCAAACCATTAACAGTGGTTACCCCTAGAAAATAAGGGGTGGGGTAAGCAGAGAAAGTTGTATTTTATAAATTCTGTATGGTTCAAATTTTTAAAGTAGTATATATTAAATTTACAATAAAAGCATATAAAATGACAGGCCGTGGATAGAAAGATACTTATTTTATGTGCATGTTTCTTTTTAAAGCAGTTTTTAGAATTTCTCCCAAAAGTTACTACTATTGTTTTACCTTCAAAGTTGGCACTGACATATAAATAATACTTTTTATTTTCTTCTCTCTTTTAAAGATCTTGATGAAACTTAGTAAAAAATTCACAAATAATCATTTTAAGTTACCAGCAGAGAAAGGCCTAACAGATATGACCCTTTAAGGAGAAAAATGTATATGTTAATTTAAAAATATCTACTCAATAGAAAAATGAAAAACTTGTGCAACACAGCGCACACTACTTCAAGCATTGGTGAAATAGCCTTCACTGAAAACAGACACCACTTTGTAATAGGAATATTGGAAAGTTTTCTAAATAATATAAAAATATGTTCAAAAGATAAGTTATTTAAAGAAAGAAATAAAAATCCCTGAGTAGGCCAAAGATAACAGATACATAACCTAGAAAACAGATTATCCAAGACCAAAGAGTATGTTATTCAGCCAGTTGGTACATATGTATATGGCATATGTGTTCATATGCAGTTACGGGAATATTTCATATATACCATACATATGATATATTACATCATACATATACAGATCAGCTAGGTTTAGAGTTCATCATATTCACATATTGCCAAACTAATGTCTAAGTTCAGGAAAGATGAATTTACAAAACCTAAGTACTCTTATGACAGGCTAGAAATTCTCTTTCCTTCAGTCTTAACACTAGAACACCTAAAATAGGCACTCAATAAATATCTGTCAAATGGATGGATGAGTGAATGAAAAGATAAGTTTGTGAAACCAGAGCATCACTATTTCTTGTATTATATTATGCTTTAGAACTATGCTATTCTCGAACCATAAATGTCACACACTCCTCTAAGTGGAAATAGACAACTAATCCAGAAACTGTAGTACAGTTATTCTGTGTTATTTGGAAAGAATGAAAGCATGCTGGCTTCTTATTCACGCAAGTAAACTTCACTTTTTATGTCAAACAAAAATAAAATATTCTTACACTCTGGAGCTCAACAAAAACAAACTACTCATGTTAATGCATGTTTTATCATATCATCTATTTCAAATCAGACAAGGTTGCTGACAAATGTACATCTAAGACAGACGACTAATCTTAAGAATTTGGAGACAATTCAAAGCTTTAGGCTTTTTAGGGGTCTTTTTTTTTTTCCTGTTTGCTGATGAACGTTTATGATGAAAACAAAGGCATATCAGAGTCTAGTTACTTGTCTATTTCTTATTTTTAAAGCTTTCATAAGTTGAGAAAAACTTCCTGAAAATATTTCCTTCACTTTTTTGTTTCCTTCTCCAAAAGCAGCTGATATTGGACAAACTCCAGAACATAAAAAGTTTTCAAACTAACTCCTCCATAAGAAGACGCCCCCAAAATATTACATGTTTCAGCAGTTAAATGTAAGAAAAAATCTTTCAAAACTGGTATTTGTTTTTATGAAAAACCTTGAGAACAAATAAAAACAGAGAGGAGGAGGCAAGAGAGAACAGGGTTAGGATATTAAATGATGTAAGACCTTGACCTAAAGCAGAATTATCTGTAATTACAAGTTGGTTAAAAAAATTAGCAGAATAGGATTTTTTTTAAAAAGGCTTAAGCAGTTCTCTAGGGCAAACTTGTTTATGAGATTAAATAATCCCAATGTGAAGGATCTATCTATAGAGTGAAGCATGTATTTCAAAATATAAGATTTTTAAAAAGACTGAATATTTGGATCTTGAGGATTTCCTAAAAGCAGCCAGTTTTGTCAGTTTACAAAGCTTAATACTCCTTGGGGTGACATTGCACAAATTTCTGTGTTTGTATGACAAAAAGAAAGAGCAAGAAATAGAAAAGTTCAGCATCAAAATAGCCTGTTGTCTACGTTGACTTTAATTTAATACATTGCCAAATTATGTCCACAAAGGAACCATCATCTTTCAATAGGTCTACAAAAATGTGGAAAAATAATGTAGCAGTATGGAACTGGGTAAGTACAAGGTTATTGGGCCTAGTTTTAATACATATTTATATACACACACATTCACACCCCTACACATATACACTTCAGTAACTTAGTATTCTTCTCATTAATTTACTTTCATTCATTCCCTTTTGGACATTGAGACTTTTAGCAATTATAATGTTTGAAAGATAAAGAAATTATACTGCTGGGGCCACAGATTATAATAGGTGCATTCAGTGAACTCTTATCTTCTGAAAAGTGGCCTTGCTTGTTGGTACAGATAGGACTTCAGCTATTCACACCAAGTCTCACAAGATGGCCTGGAAGGAGGTGTAGAGTTCAATGACAGTCCAAGCAGTTCTCAGAAGAGGTGTGCTCAGAAGAATTCTGAGGATAACTGGTTCTTAAAGTATCTTCTTCCAAGAACCACAAAGGTCAGAGTTATGATACAGATGTTTACAGTTTATGAAAGTGACCATTTTTTAAAAGCAGCAGCAATTTGTTTAGGGAAAGGACAGGATACCATGTTGGGAGTGCACCATAGCTAGAGGCATTGTGGCCCACAGAGAATCACTGGGAGATGAGATGGTAGAAGGTTCCTCTCAGTATTTTTCAAGATGTGACTCACAGATGGGTGTACCATTTGGTATCGCTCCTACTCCAACCAGCTAAGCTGGATGAAATCATCTGCATGCTACCAGTGCATACCTGTCCGTGACCGTTTTCTCTGTTTTTTACAAAGGCAATAGATAGGAAATACAAATAAACCTAGGGATAAAAAAAATTAAAGTTAGTTAGGATGAGAGGCATTTAGGTTTTCCTATTTTAAAATATCCATGTTTATTTGTTTGCAATCTATGAACATGAAAAGAGGAAGACATCTACACTATGAAATGTATTTACTTCTATAATACTTCCTTCTTTAATATTTCCCTTTAGCTTTTCTCCCCTTTCAGCACCCTCAGTGATACCAGTTTAATAATAATGATTCTTATCAAAATATCAAAACTTTGGTTTAAATCTTCTTTATTGTCCACAGTCATATCATTTGCACACTATGATACTCATACTTGTTTCAGGCAGTATAGCATATCACTTAACAATACAGGCTGTGGAGCCAAATGTTGGGTTTGATTCCCGATTCCACCACTTATGAGGTCCTAGGAAGTCTTAATTTCTTCAACTGTATAATACAGATAATAATATCTATTTCATAATGTCCTAACTCACATTGTAAGAACTGAAATGTCAGATGCTTTATAATTCTGTTCTGCACATTTATTACTTGCTAAACAGAAGTTGACACATGAAAATCATTTTTTTAGCAAAAAAAAAAAAATCTAATATATGGAACAATGATCAAAGCAGCCTTCATCTATAGCATTTAGCTTAAAATTTTTAAAGCAATAGTTCTCAAAGTATGGTCCCTGAACCAGCTGCATGAGTATCACCTGGGAACTTTTTAAAAATAAAAATCAATGGACTTTTCCCACATACTGAGTCAGAAACTGCAGATAGAAACCAGCAATCTGTGTTTTATCCAGCCCTTGAGGATATTCTAAAGCACATTAGAGTCTGAGAACCACTGCTTTAAAATATATATTTTAATATACTTGCATAAATAAAACTATGCAAGCAAATCACTGCAAGGTTTTCTATTTGTCAGTGCTCAAGTGTATGTTGGGTATATGTTCCTGTACACACTGATTATCTGTTTGTATCCATGGCATCTTTTATTGGACCAAACGAAACACATAAGGTGCACTAGAACTTCTTTTCCTTGATGCTTTAACCTGAACTCAGAATTAGAAAATTTGAGTTCTATTCCACTTGCCGTTTTCCCTAAGATACTAATTCTATTAACTTTGTATCATAAAAGAGTTAATAATGCTTTATAAGATACATGAATCACAATGTTCATAGACTGAAAAATTCATACTAACATATCCTACAGGAAACACACTGCTCTGATCTTTTAAATGATATGCTGGTACTCTATCTAAAGCAGGCATACAATAGAAATTTTGTCCATTTAATAACTGATTCGTATTATTACATTTACACTCATATTCTCTCTATGGCCCTCAGATAATTCTAATCTCAGATACATGAAGTGTTTCTTACCGATTACAACTGCTATGGCCCCTAGTGCCAATCCCAAAACCATAATTAGAGGTGCAATGAATAATTTTCCAGCTGGAAAACAAAAGGCAAAATAATTTAAGGAGTCTTAAAACTAACTTACCATATAATTACAGTGATGCTTTTTAAATACCACAGTGTCTATAATTTTTTAAGTAGTCTGATTACACTTAAGGCTGTATATATCTAAGAAATATATCAGGATTAGGTATAGAACAGATACACACGTGTAAGTTTAGTAACCTCACTGAAGTCCTGAGCACATGCATCAAACATAAATCACTTATCCTTTCTAACCAAAAACATTCCAAAGCAACTGGCTTACTGTATTCTACAAGACAGTTCATCTTTGTGCTTTTCCTTAAGATCCTTTCCATTTTCAGTGTTTGCAATGCTAGAAGACTAAGAAAGAAGTGGCACATTTTGAGTTGGTAGGGGAAAATCTTGTTAGCTCACAACATGGAGAGCTGGTAGGTCCTACAGAGGGCTTCTCTCCAAGCCCACATCTAAAGAAGTGGTTTATTTACATCCTGGGTCCAAAGAAAACTAATAATATGAACGCCTAACGGACCGAACTCCAAAGGGGACATTTCAAGATGTTAGAGAAAACTACGAATAAATATGCAGTACGCTGAAAGTTACTCAAGTGAATCATTTCAACAAATTGAAAAAGGAAGCATTTATAAAATAAAAAGGCAAAGTGCTGGTAAGGATGTCAAGTGGTATCAGCCAGCATTTTCTTTTCTAAATGAATCATCAAGCAGTGATGA
Source organism: Trachypithecus francoisi (assembly GCF_009764315.1). Taxonomy (NCBI): domain Eukaryota; kingdom Metazoa; phylum Chordata; class Mammalia; order Primates; family Cercopithecidae; genus Trachypithecus; species Trachypithecus francoisi. Next base: position 24,798,728 of record NW_022681460.1, on the reverse strand, counting down.
TAAACTTTAGCCATAAGTATACATAGCACAGTACAACATAAGAATCCCACTGACGTTGAAAGACACAGGCACAAAAAGAGGCTAATAAATAACGTATTGTTTTTGTATTTTAAACCTCAAGGCATGTGACACAGCTTCAGAGCTGCACAACTCAAATGCCACAAGAGATGAGAGTGAGAAACTTTGCAGTAGACTCACATGGCAATTTAAGAATGAAACAGCAACATCATTCTATAAATTAAGGACAGTAATTTAGAATAACCAATTACATTAAAAAAAGAAACTAACACAGCCATTTGTTGGAAGTTTGTCAAAACATATTAACTTTTTTATTCTTAAGAAATGATCTTTGGAACCAGATGACCAGGCATGTATACAATACTGTTTTAAATATCTAATTTAAAAAGATCGCCATTCAATTAGCACCATGTCTAGACATGGGTTTTATTTATATTTTTTGCCAATGACAGAATCCAAGTAAGTAGTAAGTCCCATTGAAAATTACATTTAGTACACTCTTAAAGTGATGCTTAAGAGTTTAGAATATATAAGCACATATATTTTAAAATAATGTGTTTTTCTCCTATGGACATAGCTCAGTCTGTTCATTCATATTTCCTTTTAATTATCAGTATATTTTCCTAATAATAAAACACGACTAAAAAGTTAACAGCATTGATTTTCTTTTTCCTCTCAAACATCACAGAATTCAAGGAATCAGATAGGAAATAAGCTTATTCCAATTATGTAATCCATGTTCAAAACATGTTTACATCTACTTTTGAAACTGTCTTAAGGGACTGGGCATAATATCTCTTATTCCTAGGTTAGTAACATTGTTCTAAAACATCATATTCAATTGCTGAAATAATATTCTATCATATCCATATATCATATTTTATTTAAATATTCCTATACTTTTTTGTTCCTTTTTCCCTATTTTAAATTATACTTGCACATAAACCATTTTCAGTCTATCTAGATTTATCATGTTTTAAAATGTACTTCACATTAGTATCAAATTTCTTTGAGAAAGAATTGTACAAAATTTTCAATTCATTAAGCATGAAAGTCCAGTATTAAGTATTAACTTGATAAAACATTTGCTAGTCTATAGTTAGCAGATGTTTTATCAAGTTAATACTTAATACTCAAAGTATCTAATTTTGAGGCTGCTGATTTACATTTCTCTGACAGCTAATGACACTGAATATTTTCAAACATATGTATTGGCTATTTGAATTTCTTCAATTCTGGCTCCAGGCTTGTCTTTCTTTTTTTTAACTGGGTATTCGTTTTCAGAGACGGCTCCTTGTTTTTGTTCATATTAATTATTTGCCATCTAGAAATCTATTGAAGACATATTCTTAAAAATTACATGACTTGATTTAAAAACTCAGAATTTTTGTATGGAGTAATATGAGAATTTAAAATTTATCCTCAGCCACTTTTACTTCCAGTACCATTCCTTTAATAATCTGCCCACATCTCACTGGGGAGATGCCCCTACCTCAGAGGCTGCTAATCATCCCCAAATCTCTCTTCTCCTTTGTAATATATGAGCAGAACCTCTGATCTCTAGCTGAGCACGTGGTTACAGGTTACACGGAATGAAGACGATGTTTCCAACCCTTCAACTGTGAGAGATGAAGGCCCTTTCTCTGCCTCTGGCCAAGGACCACATGAGGCTGTATTCCAAGACTGAGGGAGCAAGTTGTGTTACATCACACAAGGACAGTGGGTGGGAGGGCTTCCCTATACTCCATCTTCTCTCTGAAATGGCAGGGAGTAAGTAACTTTGTAAATTACAACATTACTCTTCCTGCTTTTTGTGGAGATGGGGGAGGGAGGATCGCTTCACTTGGAGTTATGGTCCAACAGCAATTAGACGCAGCTGTGCTTGGGGTGGGGAAAGTATATGTGAATGAAAGAGTTTATCTTAAAGCCAGCTGCTTCCTACTTTGACAGGTTCAACCTGATGTGATTTTATGTGCACACATGCACGTGCACCCACAAAAGACAGGCCAAAAAGGAGGCTGAGAGGTTGGGCCTTTAAGAGGTGAGTAGGTCTTGAGAGCAGAGCCCTTATGACTGGATTAATACCACTATCATAGGAGTGTGTTAGTTATCAGTGGAGCGGGTTCCTGACAAAAGGGTAAGTTTGGCTCCCATTTTCTCTGTCTTGTGGGCTTGCTGGTCCTTCTGCCATGCTATGATGCAGCACAAAGGCCCTCACCAGATGCAGCCACTGGATCTTGGACTGCTCATCCTCCAGAACCATGAGCCAAATGAATGTCTTCTCTATTTAAAATAAAGAATGGAAGGAAACACGCTGCCATGACAAAATTAGAGGTGGCACTGAAGTAGAAAATAAAATAGCAATGCAGAAAATACAGTGATTTTGTGTTTTCATGTTGCTCTCTGCATATACAGATTTGCAAATAGGTTCTATCTCAAAACTTAATTTGCAATTGATTTTCTCACAGTATTAGAGGTTAAGGTTAGATTCCCTAGTTATCCCTCTGTTTAAATACATATATATTGTTTAAATACATAATCCCTCTGTTTAAATACATAAGTTTAATACATATATATTGGTTATATAATGATAACATCCACCATATTTGCAAATTAAGAAGCGGCACACACTGGAAAATCATTAAAAGCAGTCTTGACTATTGAATGTTATTGGCTGTGGAAAATTATGCTCCATTAACCTCAGGAAGAATATTTTCATAGAAATCACATAGATTTTAGAAAATGATGGCACTGGTTTCCATATGTGAAAGTGCATTTGCTGGTATACGTTCTATCTTTTACCTGATAGAAATCTATTACTAACATCAGCTTCGTTCTGATCAGGTATCATATGCTTCTAAGGAGGAAAATGGTTCACAACAGTTACGAAGTGACCAAAGGCTAAGGAGATATAAAGATTTTCATTAAGTAACTAGGCAAAAGTAGAAGGAAAATGGAAATGTGGAAGATGATAAAAAGTGTTGCCTATACATGAGAAACACTGCCAGAAAAGGAATTCTAACAGACATCCACATGATGAAAAAGGGGAAGAAATCTCACATGGTTACATTCCAGAGCAGCAGGGAATGGAACACATTCCAGAGGAGTAGAAGAAGAAATATCCCATCAAAGAACCTTGTATTACCCAAAGGCAGTGGCATTTGGCCAGGGTGATTTGTCTATGGGCAGGTATCTGTGTTTCTGTTTGCGTATTTGTGTGCCAGTGTGGGAAGGGGTTGTGTATGAGGCTAGTATGTGTTGTTGAGGAAGAGGGGGTCAACCCACAAAACCATTTTCACTTGGATAATTCACTTGGATAATTAAACTTGGGTTTGTATGCACTGAGGGCATTTGATATTATTATATTAACTGTTACCTATTAATAATTAAAACAATGGAAAATACATACAACTTACCAATTATATAGATATAATGGAACTCTATTACAGGGCTCTAAAAGGTAGATTTCTTTCCCCTGCCTTCTTAGACGAGGCTCCATGCTGTACTGTATTGCATGTCCTCCATGAATGAGTGGAGGATATTGACCTGCTGCTGGATATTGTCCATTACAAAAATATACATGACACAGCCCCTCTTGTTAAGTGGCTTACGACAGGGTTTCAGACATTTAAGAGGCAAATAATTTCAGATTTCTATGTGTGATGACTAAATTGCTTTTTCAAACAAAATCTACTTGCTCATATAAGTAGTGTCCTGGTAACAAAATTTAAGTTTATAATTTTAATCTTAAAGGGTTAGAGAATATCCTCCTGTAAATACTGGGCACATGGCAGGTGCTCTGAATTACCATGGCTGCATATTTCCAAGTTCTGTTTTCACTACTTAATTCCCAGGGAAGATACCCATAAGCACATCAGACACTCACCACAGACTGACCCTCGCACTAATCTCCTTAAATGAGGTCTCTCTGGGAGGTAGCGATATTTGCATCCAAATATACTGAGGTTTGATGTGTGGTCTCCAAAAAATCGGAGCTGGCGGTATCTCTCACCACATCGGTAACAAAAATTAGTGTTACATTGTGAGCAGGTCATATGGTCACATCCTTCAGTTCGCTGGATGTGGATCTGTATCAGCAACAGAGGGAAAGAGAAGGAAAGTTAGTCAAGTTTTTAAAAAGTAAAATCACAAATTTTATGAAACAACACTTCCCATAGCTGATGAGCTAAAATAAATTGCAAAAAAAATCTCGTAATGTTTTAAGAAAGTTTACAAATTTGTGTTGGGTCGCATTCAAAGCTGTCCTGGGCAGCAAGGGGCCTGCAGGATGGACAAGATTGCACTTGCAGTAGGTACTTGCTCCATTCAAGTCACATCTTTACTCATTCATATGTGAGTTCTTTGCTTACAAATTTTATTTAAAACACTCTCGATACCATTTTGATTAGTGTAAGCTTCTATTCATTGTGTTGTTTCGGGACTAGAGTGTCAGTGAATATTTTAATGCAATTGGGAATTTTACAATGAACAAGTGTTTCAAATCCTTCGGTAGTTGTTTGACTCTTGTCAGTCAAGCCTTGGCCACAGGCCACAACTTTGCATATTTCCTTTAAAATTATCCTTTCCTTCCTCTAATACAGTGTATTTATTTGAATTTCTGAAGTAGTGTAGTTATAACTACATTAAAAAAAACTGGTCAGTGATTATGGAGGTGGGCTAAAATCATCCAGGAAAAAGAGAAGAGCTCTGCGAAAGGAGAAATGAAAAGGTTGAGAGATGAAAATTTTTCTTTACTTTAAAATGAAACCTTGTCGTACAGCTTTTAGGAATAAAAATTTTTTGAAGTTCCTAACTCCAAATTATGTGCAGTATTTCAGTTTTAGGGACTAAATAACTAAAATATAAAACTGCAATTTAAAGGAACAATATCAATTTCAAAAGAACTCACGAGGCTGCTTGTAAACTAGTAATGGCCGTTATGATAACAACTCTCTCTCCCCCTTCCTCCCACCTCTATCTATGTCTCTATCTATGTATCTATCTATCTATGTATCTATGTGTCTATCTATCTATGTATCTATCTATGTATCTATGTAACTATCTATCTATCTATCTATCTATCGATCGATCTATCTATCTTCTGTCTACCTACCTATCTAACTGGAAGTTTCTTGGTGACTGTGACCATTCTGAAGAAGTAATAATTCAGTGGAACACAGCATATTACAGACGGGTGCTTCATACATGGGGAAATGAAGTGACCAAGGAAAAAAAGTTTGCCAATTGGCTGGCAGGACTTTATGTATTCAAAATTGTTAGGTGAACTGGGAGATGAAATGTTCATTCCTTTCCAGTGGCTGGCTGACACCTGGCAGGTAAGCTTCAGCCTTACAGGGAGGTTGGAAAGAACATGAGCTTTGACTTCACAAAGCCCTGTGTTTGAATTCTAGCTCCACTAGCTGTTTAAAAAGAAGTTACTTTACCTCTCCCAAGCGTCAAGTTAGAAAATATTCCCTACCAAGCAGTGTAAAATGTGATAACCCATGCACAGCGCCAAACTCATTTTGGCCCGTAGGGAGTCAGGTCAATGTAAGTTGTTTCCCATCTACGCATTCCCATTTTCCCACTTAAAATGCCAGAAGTCAAATACCTGGGTATTTTAGCTGCAAGTTCCTGGATTGCCAGGCAGTCCCTTTTCTTACTGCTTCATATGGGCAATTCTTAGGCTGACGCTGGACCAGAGAGAGCTTTCCTAGATAGGCAAGCGTGCGGTCAAGGGCATATAAGCACCCAGGGTCAAGGGTTACCAACAAATCATGATTTGGGCAAGAAAAGCAAAATCACGTTTCTTGCTATGGGTTGCCTTATCCTTTTTTAGTTATGGCGATTTTTTTTCCTTTTACATGACAGACCAGTAGCAGTGGATCCAGGTTTTGCGAGGCCTGTAGATTGTTTAATTTGAGAAGCCTTCTTTAAGCAAAATAATGCAACTTACAAATATCAGTTAGATACAAAGCCTAAGAAGGGGCCTGTGCAGGTGAAGGTCTTTGAAGCTTAAGCCCTTTAGCTTTCTGTAAGTCAGTCCCTAGTCCAGCACTTACCCTCCGTTGTTCATGTTTATCAATGGTTACTGTAGCCACATCCATTTAGCACAGTAAATGGCATTAGGAATACCACAGGCCAACAGCCCTACAGGATCTCTGAATCATTTCTGATCCTTATTTAAATCACATGAGCACCAGGACATGTTTGAAGACAACTGCTGAAAACCTGAAGCATTGTACACTCAACTTTTTGACTATATATTGTGTTTGGTCTTAAAGTGGAGTTAACACGACTTAACAAATTTCCTGATTTGACACTGATAGCAGTGTCATGGGTGATCTACCAAGGAAAGATCACTGATTTTTGCTTAGAGCCTATTATGTGCCAAGCATTGTATACAGATTAGCACTTTGAAGCCTTACAACGGCACCATGAGATTGGCATTCTTTTTCATAACCAGAGCTCAGAAAAGTAATCTGCCTGAGCGATAATCTTTGTGAGTGAGAAAGGATTTTGAATTCATGTCTATTTCTCTATTATGCTAAGTAGTCTCTTATTATGAACTTCAAAGGTAACACCAGAATATCATCATATTATTTGCCAACCAGTCAGACAAACATGTCAACTCTCCCTCCACAAGGTATAGCTGTGTCTTCTTGTTTTTGCCATTCTATGCCATTCTTCCTTCAAATGGCATCACTTTTCCTGACAGAAAAACTTGTTCTAATAAGCTTTGCCTCATATTTCACATATAATTTTCAGTGTAATTTTATATCTGTTTGTCATATTGCTTCCTTGGGTTCTAAAATCTTTATGTGGCCTATTTATTATTTCATTTAAATAATTAAGATTGCAATTTCTAGCCTTTCTCTTTTAACAGTCTTTCCTTATTAGCATTATTATATTCCAAACACAGCAGGCAACTAAAATACTGTTGATCAAATAATATTTCTGTAAAGGAAGTGGTAAAATTGTAAGCTCTATAGTAACCTTGTACATTTTGGGATTATATGGCTCTATAGATTAATTTGAGTATTTTATGCACATAATCATGGAAAAAATTATTTCATCATTTACCAACTGTCAAATACACAGTGCTGCCTTTAATATTATGAATATATCTTGATTACATATGAATATTTTATTATTTGACACTAACAGAGAAATAAACAAAATGCAAGTTAATCTGCAACAGGAGACATTATTTTTCACATTTGCTGAGCAAGCTGTAATTCTGAACTCATACTGCCAGGGGATAATACATTTCTTATGCTAATGAATTCCACAAGTACACCTTTATCAGTCTCACTCTGTAACAGTGTCAGCTTTGTTTTTAAAACATAAAGTCTTAAAACATAGGTTTAAATTATATTTACAGAAAGTTCATTTTGTTCTCAATGAAGTTGTTTTTATTTTTTATTATAGCTCCCAAAATATTCATCAGTTTAGCTCTGCTAAAAATAAACTAACTGCTCAAGTAGCTAAAATTTAGTACCAAAATTCTCTTTTTACTTAAAAGATGGAGAAAGACTAGGTAATCCTAATCCATTAGATAAAACTGACCACTCATAAACCATGAATGACATTTGATTTGTTAGTACTCATAGTTTCTTCTATCTATAACAAATAAGGATGACTGACATTTAAGGAACTGAATATTTAGGCACTAAGCATTACTTATATCTTTCTACACTTAAGGTGATAAGATGAAATGTTCAGAATGAGCTAGATATTCCCTTTTAAGAGTTTGATATTAAGTCTACATTGTTGTAGATGGAAATGACACAAGGAGCCATTTTTGTCCCTAGGATATTCTTCAGAGGATAGATTAAAACCTGTAATAAGAGATTAATCTATATATACACATACTGGCAGATGCTCCAAGCTGAAAATATCATTGGTTGAAAACGGGCAATTTGTAGACATGGGATGTGAAAACACAAAACATAACATCCAAAAAATGCTGGCAACCCAGTCCACTATGGGTATCAGTTGTTCACCCTCGTGATGGCGCGCGTGACTGCCAGCTGCAGCTCGCTGCCACTGCCCAGCTTACTGTGAACCTGGGAAAATATCAAAATTCAAAATTCAAAGTATTGTTTCTACCAAATGCATGTGACTTTCACATCACGGAAAAGTTGAAAAATGATAAGAAAGTCAAAACCATGTCAGACCATCCTAACTTGGGAACCATCCGCATGAAGAAAACAGTACCTGTCCTCCTCAAGTGGTTTACATTTAGTTCAATAAAATGCCCACAAAGTATCTAAAAAATAGAACTGGAACATGGCCTTTTATTTTCAAACAAGGTTCTACCTAATCATAAGGTAGAAGAATAACAATAAATGAACTGCTAAACCTACAATGTTTTATGACTAAGTCAGTATACATCTGTATTTGTCTCCAGTTTCACCAAGAAATGAAGGCTTACTTTATTGTTTAAACAGCATTTGATAACTAAATTGACTGTTAAGTATTACTGCTCCCAAGAAATATTTTACTCTAGATAAAATCCTAACTTCTAATTTATTTTTTAAAGTATTTTTATATATGTATTTCCTGCAATGACTTTTGATACCTGGAAGAATTAATTAGAAACAAAAGTTACAAGGAAAGCTTAAAAAAAAATTTCCTGAAACTCAAACAAATCCCATAAAAAAGTGGACAAAGGACATGAACAGACATTTCTCAAAAGAAGATATACCAACAGTCAACAAACATATGAAAAAATGCTAGCATCACTAATTATCAGGGAAATGCAAATTAAAAACACAACGAGATACCACCTTAATCCTACAAGAATGGCCATAATTAAAAAGTCAAAAAACAATAGATGTTGGCGTGAATGTGGTGAAAAGAAAACACTTTTATGCTTGTGGAACTGCAAGTTAGTACAATCACTATGGAAAACAGATTCCTTGAAGAACTAATAGTAAAACTACCATTTGATCCAGCAATCCCACTGCTGAGTATCTATTCAAAAGAACAGAAGTCATTATATGAAAAATACACGTGCATGCACATGTTTATAGCAGCACAATTCACAGCTGCAAAGACGTGGAACCAACCTAAGTACCCATCAACCAATGAGTGGATAAAGAAAACATGCTATACAGACACCATGGAATACTACTCAGGAGCATAAAAGAAATGAAATAATGTCTTTTGCAGAAACTTGGATGGAGCTGGAGGCCATTACTCTAAGTGAAGTAACTCAGAAATGGAAAACCAAATATTGTATGGTCTCAATGATAAGTGGGAGCTAAGTTATGGGAATGCAAAGGTATAAAGATGATCTCATGAAGTTTGGGGACTTGGAGTAGGGGGTAAGAGTGGGAAAGGGATGAGGGATAAAAGACTATGTACTGGGTACAGTGTACACTGCTTGGATAATGGGTGCACTATAATCTCAGAAATCACCACTGAAGAATTTACCCATGTAACCAAAAACCAACTGTACCCCAAAAACTATTGAAATAAAAAAATCCCCTGAGATTTCACACCAGTCAGAATGGGTATTATTAAAAAGTCAAAAAACAGATGCTGGTGAGGCTGCAGAGAAAAGGGAATGCTTATACACTATTGCTGGGAATGGGGATTAGTTTAGTCACTGTGGAAAGCAGTTTGGAGATTTCTCAAAGAACTCAGAACTACAGTTGGACCCACGAGTCCGATCACTGGGTATATACCCAAAAGAAAATCATTTATGAAAAAGATGTACTTGCATGCTCATTGCAGCACTATTCACAATAGCAAACAAACTGAATCAACCTAGGTGCCCATCAACAGTGGATCGGATAAAGAAAATGTGGTATAGATAGGCCATGGAATACTACTGAGCCATAAAAAAGAATGAAATCACATCCTTTGCAGCAATATGAATGCAGCTAAATTCAAGTAAGTAAAATGAATCCTCCACTGCCATGTCAGGGAGTCAACAGACAATTTCAAGGACTAGGTGTAAAAGACTACTATTTAGAGGTAATTATCAGATGTAAAACTCCAAATGAACAAGAAGCAGTTGCTTCTATCACAGGGGACTATGTTGCAAAAATAAATAAGATGCTGATTTCAATATTATTTGGTGTCTCCTGCTATAATGTTAGCTTTTTAAGGCCAACATTCTGATAGCATTTTGTCTCCAATGTACTGAGGTTTTTTTTTTTTGTTATAGAAAATTTCATATATTTCAAGTTATGTCTTACTAATTTATAATGACAAGAATTCATTAAAGTGCAGTATACTGTCCAAATCTCATTCCTCAGGGTAGAGCCATACAATACATGAGCCTAGTTTTCTTCCTTCTTCTTTACCACACTACTTCCCTTGATCCCACTGCCCCATGTTCTCAGAAATCTTCAGATGCCAGTTTTCCCCTCCTTCAGCTTCATCTTCCCCTCTCCTCTCTGTGATTATACATCCCGTCCTATCAAATCCTTCCTTTAATTCCACCTGACCCTCTCCCCAATGATTACCCTCACCTTTTCATATTTAACACATTTTTCCAAAGAATACTCACTGTTCTTACTTGCATGTCAATTCCACCTAAGCTGACTGCAATCCCATGTTGCTGAAACATCTAGCTGTCTTTTATTCATTTATTCATTCAACAAATACTTTGTTCATTGATAAAATCTGACAGGGCTCCTGCCTTTAAGGAGCTTATAGGTGTAGACAGATAGTAATTGATTGTACTAACAAACATATATTCATAAACTATGCCAAATGCTGTGAAGGAAAAGTAGAAAGTATGAAGACAGTACTCAATAGATGAGCTTGATCTGGTGTAAGGGTCAAAGGAGGTTTCTCTAATAAAATGACATTTGATCTAAGAAATGAAGGACAAGTAGCAGCTCACCAGTTAAGGAGACTTAAAGGTAGGGAGAGAATTCTAAATACAACATATTTATGGCATTGTATCTACTAACTGAGAAGCACCCTGCACTAGCCCTGTTGCAGCATTCCTCACTCTACATTTTAAAACTCTTTAATTATCTGTATCCCTCCATTCAGACTCTCTACTCTCCCAGTCTATAAAATCTACAGAGGCCCAGATCATGTACTTCTTTCTCATTATCTCATTAAAGGGCCTTGCACAGTACCAACACACAACATGTTCTTGACAAATACTTTTTTTAAAAAACACATGAATATTATACATGATCCCCTATCTGTCAAATATAGGGAACATGTTTTAAATTTTTATCTTATTGTAGCTCTGTGTCATTTAATCAGTCGCTCAGTACCTCCTTCCTGACCTTTGATGTACTCTTGCTTCAGTGACATCTTTTTTCCAGTTTCTCCTCTCCTCTCGGAAGTTCCTGTTCCTTCACCAAGCCCTTAATTCCATCCATGACTCACCACACTGCATTTGCTCCTTGGGTGATCACTTCCACATTCAAGTGGTTTCAACTTTATTCCAACAAAGGTGGATCTTTATTTCTACTGACCTGGCTCCTGAGCTTCTAACTCACATAGCAACTGTTTGCTAGTCAGATACACCTGTATCCCTTACAGCCATTTCAAAGTCAAGTGAACAAAACCAAACTCATCATCATTTCATGATTCACCACTGCAACAGAAAATAAATAAATCTAACTCTGTCTCCATTATTTTATTTTAGTTTATGGTATCACCATCCATTTAGATACCCATACTAAATATTCGGTGGTTATCCTGTTTTTACTTCCCACATTCAGCTTTCCATGAAGGTCAGATAGTTTTAGCCCCACAATATTTATCTAATTCTTTTCTCCTCCAGCCCTTTGACAACTAGCCTAGTTCATACTGTCATTATTTCCTTTTACACGTCTACAGCTACCACCATAAAATAAACAAGCAGCCAACCTAAAATATAAATCTGATACCATTATCCTCCTGCTTTTATTTTTCAATGGCCCCTATAGTCTGGAGGATTCAATCCAACTATCTTAATGGTGTTTGCAAAGTCCCAGCTCTTGTTAGCTTCTCCAGCCCCACCTGTCACCACTTCCTTCCATAAACCATACGCTAAGTTAACCACAAAGTGCCTATGGCTCCCACAGACATCAAACACTTCCTGGCTCTGTGCCTTTGCAGTTTTAATTGTAATCTCCCTCTTCGGGATACCTTTCAACATGTCATAATCCATCCAACAATCCTCCACAACCGAGCTCCCTCGGATTCCTCAAGATGGTGTTAAGTCCTTTCGCCATGAACCCTCTTATAATACTCCCTGCAACATTCCACTTAAGTGCAATAGTGTTTATCACTGTCAGTCTATGCCTCCCCTTCTGCAAGTTCCGCGAGAAAAAGAACCACATCCTACAGTACACACAACAAATTCTCATTAAAAGTCCTTATAAGGTAGAATGAAAACGTATATTCATTTATTTATCCAGCCATTATCTATTATTTAGTGCTATCCAAAGCCTGGTAGCAGCTCTAAATACTAGAGGTAACTCAGAGAATAAAATAGATCAAATATCTGCTTTCATGGCTGCAAAATATGTTCATTATTTTATGTAGTGATAAGTAATATAATACTATGGAGAAAAAATAAGGCACATGGGAGGGGATAGTACCTACTGAGGTAGGGGAGGGTGGTTTGAAATTATAGATAAGGTGGCCAAGGGAAGTTTTACTGAGAAGCTGAATTTTCCTCAAAAACATGTAAGAAGTGAGGGAGCTGGCCATGCACACATCTGTGGCAAGAACATTCCAGACAGAGGGACAAGGCAAGTCTGAGACCCTGAGAAGGGAGAATACCTGCTGTTTTGAAGCACAGCCAGCAGTGAAATTTGATAGTAGGAGGGTGAAGGAAGGAAGATAAGGCTAGAGGAGTCACAGAATGGGGACATGTCCAGAAGGTGACGGGTTCTATGGTCGTCATAGGACTAACTTTGCTCTGTGTGAGATAGGAACCATAGACAATTTTCAGCAGTGATGTAATCTGCGTTATGTTTAACAGCATCATTCTAGCTGCTAGGTTAAGAATGTAGTGAAGAATGAGAAACCAGTTAGGAGGTTATCATACAAATCCTGGAGGGAGAAAGGTGATGATGGCTTGCCCCAGGTTAATGATAGTGGGGGTGCTGAGATGTGGTCACATTCTAAATACATTTTAGTGGCACAATCTACAAAACATAATGACTCATGGGACATGGGAAATGAAAGAAGCAGAGTCTGGGATAACCTAAAGTTCTTGGCCTGAGCAGCTAGAAGACTGAAGTGGCCATTTACTGAGACGAAGAAGCTAAGAGAAGAACCGTATTGCAGAGAAGAGAACATAGTGTATTGGAGAAGTCTGTTAGATCTGGTTGAAGATGGTGAATAGCTATTTGGATGTATAGCTTTTCTCACAGTTCCCCAAAACTTTATGATCTGCCTACCGACTGAGCCAACAGCAAAATGTGTGCTCTGTTTTTAATTCTATGGGTAGTTTGCTGTAGAAAGAGAAAGGAACTCTTAAAACCTGAAAGGAAATGAAAATGGAAACTAATGAATTACATAAGAAAGCTTTAGATCCTTTAGCAGAAATGTCTCCATCAGCACCCACATGGAAAATGGACAGCCTTGTTTTACTCAACTTCCTGTCTACATAGATCACTGGAATTCATCCTTTGCAGAAGCCCTCATCATCTATAACAGAGCCCTCAACAGGTGCTCTCATGCCCCAGGAGACGCTTCAGAATTTAGTTGTTGTTGGCACGTCTAGTTGTCACAAAGATGGTGAGGCTGGCATTTATGGATGTCGTGCAATGCTTAGCATATCCTGCACAATACAGAATTAAGCTTTTCTCGTGTAATTTTTAAATGCATCGACATTCATATTGGTAAAATTCTGTTTGAAATATCTTGAGATAAAACCAAACTCTATTTTACATATAAACACAAAATAACATTTGCATGGTTTTAATATACAATGAATTTTTCAGTTATATAACTACTGTGTAAATTGATGAGACTGGTTATATTTAGAACCTAATTCTACTTTATATAAGCCCAAAACATGTTTGCATGGTTTTAATGTACACTACATTTTCTAGTACCCTACCTATATATATATATATATATATATACACACACACACTCACACACACATACATACACACACATAAATACATGTATGTATATACATACAAGTATAGATGACATGCAATATATATATAAATAATAAATACACACATATTTATTTTGTCCTCATATTAAAATATTCAATATAAAGGATAGGTATTGATAACATTCAAATTTCACTTCAAGGTTTCTTAAATCTAAATGCATGCACAAATTTGACTGCTTCATTATTTCTTCATTTCTTCTTTTATTTCTTCATTTTTGGGTACCATAAACTGTCATGGTATCTGAGTCTTTACATGTTAAAATATGCATTATTTCATTATAATATTTTCACTTATTTCTATTTTATAACTAAGACAACATATTGATTTTTAAAATAAAATATAAGTAGTCACATTATATTTAATCTCAGGATAGTAAGCAAGTACTAACATTATTTGTCATAAAAACAGGGATTGGATACAATGCAGTTAATATCCTAGAAAGTATGTGCCATCAAACAATTATGCTTCTAACAACTAAGGTCTAGAGCTTGGCACACCATAAAAACAGTGCCAATGATAACCCTTGCTCCAGAGTTAGTGATTTCAAGCAATCTGAGAGTTAAAAATGGTTTATCAGTAATTCAGGGAAAGCTATTTTATCCTGAATGGGCACTATTTGAAAGTAGTCATCAGCCTCTGAATGTGCTTTTGCAGTGATATATGAAGTACTAAGGAACTGCAGGATACCTATAAGATACAACATTAATACTTCACATTCTTATTTCAGCAACTACAAGTTACATAGCCACAGATCTAAGAGACCACAAAAATGGCTTTTGTGTTGACCTTACGTGAACAGGGGAAAATTATCCATTTTCTTTGAGTCAATACATTCTTGCCCAAAGCATTCTGTTATAGGATTTAAGAGAATACAATATCTAAAGGGAAATATCATGACAAGTAAATCCCTGTAATTCCACATTCATCATAAATTATGATTAAATACAATTCACTTTTTTTTGCTTGCTTTTTTGGTCATTACTTAAAGTCTCTGAAACTGGCTCTGCATCTTGAAATGGTGGTAATTACCTCTTGTTTACAACTTTCTTTTGAGAATTGAGACAACAAATGTAACTTACATACTACCAAGCCTGTTATGCTACAATTATTGTGCAAACCCTTAAAGTTTTATCAAATCACTTAATAGTGATGATCTGAATGGTACACTGAAAATCAGAATCTTAGTATCACATCTGAAGTTTGGATGAGACAATATATTTACAGTAACTACAAAGGAGACTGACATGCAATAAATGTCAGTACATGTTAGTGTTATTATTACTGTGTTAACACCACAAACAAAGCACACCAGACAAAGGTACTTTGTATAGAGATGGCATATCAGAATACAGAAATGACTATTCACATTTGATATTTCTTTTAAAGACAGAAAAGTAACTTCCTGTCATCTAGAAATCATGAATATGTTGACCCTAGAATAAAATAAATTGCAATTTAGTGTATATATGTGTGCCCGTGGTTATTAACTGTTTATTTGCTTTTATAATGTATAATCCTGTTTTTAGCATGCATCTCACTTTTAATTTTTGACTTAGAAACTTTTCTTCTTAACTCAGACTTTAGTATCTAATCTGTGGTATAAAACAGTCTAAAATGAATTTTTGCATGACATCGAACAAATACTCTAATACCTCCAACAAAATTTAGATTGCCTACTTGCTTTAAATTTAATATTAAAACAATTATGAACTAGATTTGGTTTTGTAATGACTAAGTCTACAAACTAGATTTATTTTTGTGATAACTAAGATAACTAAAGAAGGCATTTCAACATTAGCACATATTTTCCGTAGGCTAAGAATTTACATTAAGTAGAAAACTCATCGTTAAGATAAAAAATGGTGTTTCATAAGTGACTGAACAATACTTTGCATTAAGAAGCAATGAGGCTGTGGCTCATGCTTGTAATCCAGCACCGTGGGAGGCTGAGGCGGGCGGATCACCTGAGATCAGGAGTTCCAGATCAGCCTGGTCAACGTGGTGAAACCTTGTCTCTACTAAAAATACAAAAATTAGCCGGGTGTGGTGGTGGGCACCTGTAATCCCAACTACTCGTGAGACTGACGCAGGAGAATCTCTTGAGCCCGGGAGGTGAAGGCTGCAGTGAGCCGAGACAGCACCACTGCACTCCATCCTGGGTGAGAAGAGTGAGACTCTGTCTCAAAAAAACAAACAAACAAAAAAATCAAAGAAAGGAACAATGAGATTCAAATAAAAAAGGCTAAGTAAAATTGATCTTAATGTGGTGGTGTTATGTTTTCATAAAAATATTCTATAAATACATTCTAGATATGTTTGTATATTTTTATCTTACTATAAAAATCACACTTGTAAGTAAGTATCTTGATTATGAGGAAAAAACTTTCAATGTTCATCTGTATTATCTGCCATAATACAATTATAAATAAACATTTTGATTTCTAAGCACAAGTCAAATCTCTTCATAACACTATATCATGTATTAAATTGGTCTATCCATTTGATAAAAAGGTAAAAGCTCACTAAGAGAGAAGTAATGTTTATAAATAAATAAGATACAATTTTGTTTTGTTTAGAATACTAATTAAAATAATGAATTAATAGATTATCAAACCTTGCCTAGATTAGCAAATTTAACAAAGGCATAATCATTTAAAATTCACCAGTGTTAAGCACAGACTTTTCTTTAAAAATTAGCAGCAAGAAAAGAGACTATCATGTATTATAATTTAAGATATAATTTAGAGATAAATTACAAATCATTTGATAAGGGGAAAGTCATCCCATAAACACAATTAGGTTAGATGGTTTCAATTTGGAAAAATATTACTTCAGGTACCCAATGCATAATAAACACTAAAATAAATTATGGTTGGATTAAAGAGTTAAAATATTAAAAAATCAGATAGTTAAAAGAAAGGAAGAAAATTGAACTTTTAATCAAACTTCTGAATAAATGACTTTTTAAACTTAGAAGCAACATATTTACAAAAGATATACAAAGATAAGTAAATATATAAAAATATGTGTTCATATCATATATGTGCTTGTGTATTTGACCACAAAGAAAGAGAATAATTTGGTAAAACAAAAATAAAAAACATTAAACAATACATATGCAAATCATTTAAGTAAAAAAAAAAAAAAGAAAAACCTACCACTCATAAAGGAAGAAATAGAAAATAGGGAAAATGTGGAGAAAATAATGCCAGAAGTGGAATTTAAATATCTAAATAAAGAGCCCATATAATTTGATAATAAAAATATGCACCAAATTTCTATCTGATGTTATATCACCTTGATAAACAAATCATCTGAAAATCAAAATATGCACCCACATAAATGGGCAAAGGGTATGAACAGAAAAATTTAAAAGGGAGCATTACAAACTCAAAAATACATGAATTTATATTCAGCTTACAAGTAAACAGGAAAATATAAAATATAAGAAAAAATATTTTAAAATTATTAAATTAATATTTTAAAATATACTTAAAATGCCAACAAATGCTCATACTGAAACAGGTTCTCAAACTTTCTAGGTGGAATTATAAATTGATTCATTCCTTTTAGAAAGCAAATTGCCAATATGTGCTAAATACTAAAAACTTGGATATTCTTTAACCCAATCATTCTACTTTTATAAATATATGCTTTCAAAGGTATAAAATATGGAAAAAAATTCTAGATGAATATCATCCACACATTATTTATAATACACAATTTTTTTTTTTTTAATTCCCAGAACAAACCAAGCAAGCCTTGGTATCCAATAGTGGAGGAATATTTAAGCAAGTGTTATACAGTTCATGGTTAATGAAATATATGTTTTGAAAACTATTTAGTAATATGAGAAATGTTTGCAATGTTAGGTGAAAATACTAATGATATTAAATTATTTGAACACCACAACTAAAGCTTTTTAAAAAGCCATTTAAATAGGGTGAAAGACCAAGAGCACACAATAAGATGCTAGGAGTGAGTATACTGGAGCAGCAGAATTCTGGGTGAATATTTTCCCTCTCTTTTCCAAATTTCTATCTGATGTTATATCACCTTGATAAACAAATCATCTGAAAATCAAAATATGGTTGGGCGTGGTGGCTCCTACGTTTAATCCCAGCACTTTGGGAGGCTGAGGCGGGTGGACCACTTGAGGTCAGGAGTTTGAGACCAACCTGGCCACAATGGTGAAACCCTGTCTCTACTTAAAAAACAAAAATTACTCAGGCATGGTGGCTCATGCCTGTAATCCCAGCTACTTGGGAGGCTGAGGCATGAGAATTGCTTGAGCTTGGGAGGTGGAGGTTGCAATGAGCCGAGATAGTGCCATTGTACTCCAGACTGGGGAACAGAGTGAGACTCTGTCTCAAAATAAATAAATAACAATATTTACTAAAATTATGAACTAATTGAAAACATATACCTATAGTAGCATACAAATATATATACTTTCACAACAAAATTGTAAATACATTTGGTTATCATGATTGAAAGCATTTATATGAAAATATGTGATAACTGTTTACCTGGAGGCATTATGTGAAAAATTCTTCATTTCTTTTTCACAAATTCCTATCATCTTCCTACTTTATATTTAAAAATGGTAAAAGATATATTTATGAAAAGAAAGCCTTACAGTATAAAACAAAAATCAATTCACTGAGTAATACCTCCTCACGGGTTTCTGTTATAACAATAGAAATGTTTCATGGGGCAAAACATAATTTTAAGGTCCAACAAAAAAGGTAAAGTTTTAAAATCGTGCTTAAAAGAGAAAGAAAAATGAAACCATTTATACTCCAAATAAATCATAAAATACGACTTGACAGAAACTTCATAGAATCCAAATCCCACCAGAAAGTAGGCTCTCTGCTACAATGGAATAATGTCAACTGATTCCATGGTTCTTTTCCTTTCAGCTATTTAAAAGGTAATCCCTTTTAAAGCCCTGACCTTTTAGCTACTACTTCAAAACGGAACCAACATTTATGCTTTCTCTTAACAGTTTATCTACATTTGTTACAACTGTGGGAAGTTGTTAGAGTATTCAGTAAATTCCCCATGGTTGGCTTCTTTTTCTTTCTTTACATTATAGTCCATTTAAGGTTGGGTTAACAGATTACAGTAATAAATGTATGTATTTTGTGTTACATCAGTTTATTCAGAATTTCCCCAATGTATAATGCTGTAGTGGAGTTCATTCCAAATTCAGCTGTAGAACCAGGCTAACTTGTAATTGTTTTTACAGCTTTCCAAAGGATATAAAGTGTACTTACGAATAACTGTTAAGTAGAATAACTTAACAGTACTCTAAGTCCCTACTGGTCTTTGTTTTGTTTGAAACTGAGCGGTAGCTTTGAATAAACTAAAAACAAAAGAGAAAGGGGGGAAAGGCCTCATTTTCTAGTTGTTCTGTAATGGAATGAAAAATAAGAGCACTGAGCCAACTGATGCAGTCATCTGAAGTAGCCCTAAAACAAAATGGGTGACTGTGGATGAATTTGCCTTCTACCAGGAAAACAAAGAAAACTTTAGGCCAAATATCTTTAGACATCACTTCTATTAGAAAGCCAGGTCATCTAAACTATTTCAAAAATTTCTTTCAATTGCTAAAAATGCAACACGTTATTTCATACAATACTTTTTCCTTACTATATTTGTAAACTAGCATGTGAATTTGGTATAGTAAATCTGTACATTTATTATTATTATGCTCATTTATAGGCTTAGAATATACTTTCACTTCTAATTGTATTCATAATTATTGAATTTTAAACATTTTCTGGCAATCAAGTTTCATTTATCTGGTGATAAGTCTCCAAGAAGTAATTGCAGAATTGTGCTTAAAAGATAATTAGGCCAATTTAGAGATTCTTTCCAAAAATAAATTTGGCAAATGGTAGAAACCACATATGGCAAAGTGTACACGAACATATGATTTTCTAAAGTAAGATTTTTTAAAACTTTCAAACTTCAACAGATCCCTATACTATAACTATCAAATCCAAAGTTTTCTGGTTGAATTTACTGGCTGACCTCCCCACAGGAGAGCCTTCCCTCGCTGTTGACTTGGCTAACTTTCAACACATCTAGGTCTGAGCTCAAATTGCCTGCTAAGTCTTGATTACTTGCATGATTATCAAAAGAAAGATGAAAAGTGGGATTCATAAAATCCCTAAGTCCTAATTTTAGTTATGAGCTTTTATTTCACCAGATTTGCAAAAAAGCAAAACAATCAGTTCAATTTAATGTAATTTTTAAGTGATCAGCAATGTCACCAAGGAAAGAAAAGCAAGATTGCAAGGATTCAAAGCCTATATAATTGAGAAGTAATTATACTACATGTGGCAGACTAGAAATAATACTTTTATATCACTTTTATGCTATATTTTTCCTATAAAGTACATCCTCATTTTTAAATGTAGTATAAGGACTCCAGTATCTTAAGTCAATTTGTATATGTGGCCCCCTTAAATTTTGAAGAGTAATGCAAATAATAAGAATATACATTGTTTATCTATAAAAATTTTCAGTTTAATTATATAATTACTTTTTTAAAATAAAAAAGCAAATACTCTTTTTCTACATACCTGCATTAAGACAGTTATAATTTGCTTCAATATTGTAAATATTGTTCAGTCATATCCAGATGTACATGTTTTTTCTTTTCCTCCTAAAAGTTATCTCACCTTGCACTTTGGACACTTCTGGGCATTCCTCTGCCCATGCTCAATTTCGCTGGCCCAGTGACGCAACAATTTGTCTCCTTTTTTGTACTCCTTGCAGTTAACACCTTCATGCCAAGGAGAGTGGCACTTAAAACACCAGACGAATTGGCAGGTAGGGCACTGGATCTGTGTAAGAAAAAAATCATATTAATTACTAGTGGACATACTGAAAGTGTCTAAAAGGATAAGAAGGTGATGCCTGGGGAAATTAGCTAAAAGTTTATAATTTAAAATGCCTCCCCCTCTATAAGACCAAAACTACACTAAGATATGAATACTCTGTTACTAGGGGAAAGAATTCCTTTTGCGAGGATAACTTGGCTATTTGTAGGCTGTCCTGGAGTTAAACATTTGATTCTGCAAACCAATTTAGCTTTAGGAAAATCTCCCAGATTTTAAGTGCAATCTCCCAGATTGAACCTGAAGGCTCACAAGGCCCCAGATCCACACACTCAGGCTGCCCTTTAATTCACCTTTCCCTTGAACGAATTACCTAGCCATTTCCATTGTCTTCTTAAGAATGGCTTATTTCATTTTATTTTTTAAAAGTCCCACAGATGCTTCATCAAATAAAAAACACAGTAGCAGTCTGGGTGCAGTGGCTTATGCCTGTAATCCTAGCACACTTTGAGAGGGTGAGGCAGGTGGATCACTTGAGGTCAGGAGTTACAGACCAGCCTGGCCAACATGGTGAAACCCCATCTCTACTAAAAATACAAAAATTAGGTGGGCATGTTGGTGCATGTTTGTAATCCCAGCTACTCAGGAGGATGACATGAGACATGAGAATCTCTTGAACCCAGGAGGTGGAGGTTGCAGTTGAGCCGAGATCGTGCCACTGCACTCCAGCCTGGGCGACAGTGAGACTCTGTCTCAAAACAACAACAACAGGCCGGGCGCGGTGGCTCAAGCCTGTAATCCCAGCACTTTGGGAGGCCGAGACGGGCGGATCACGAGGTCAGGAGATCGAGACCATCCTGGCTAATACGGTGAAACCCCGTCTCTACTAAAAATACAAAAAACTAGCCGGGCAACGAGGCGGGCGCCTGTAGTCCAGCTACTCGGGAGGCTGAGGCAGGAGAATGGCGTGAACCCGGGAGGCGGAGCTTGCAGTGAGCTGAGAGCCGGCCACTGCACTCCAGCCCGGGCGGCAGAGCAAGACTCCGTCTCAAAAAAAAAAAAAAAAAAACAACAACAACAACAAAAATACAGTAACAAACTGCTAGAACAGCATTTGCTATGAAGCAGCATCTAAAATATGGATACTCCTGGTGTGCTACCAATGTAAGGGAGGCTAATTATAAAAATAATGCAAAGCATTCTATTAGTAGAAATATATCAATATAGTGGCCCTGTGGCCTGTACTTAGAAAACCATCAGAAACAGGCCTTCATATTTCACTATGTGGAAGGGTATATGACAGTGCATGTGTAAGTTTAGTAAGACTATGTCTTCTGCTTGACATGGAAGATATTTTACCTGACTTCCTTTATTTTGAATGATAGTGGAATATTCCATTCATACACATTATTTCCACTCCTAACTCCCTAAAAGCATATGAGTATAGCCTGACTTACAGAGCCTCATGTGATTACAATGGATTAACAAATTGTCTCATTATGAATTATATTTATAACTGACCACTCTCTTTGCTCCTCTATGTCACGTCACTGCAGCACGTGTGAATTTGCTGACTACATTTTAAAGGTTAGAATTTCCTTTGGTAAACTATACACAATATTGTCACTTAATTTTTTAGAAAACAACTTTTCTGACAATGGAGGATCTACTATATAGATTTTTGAAGTGGCAATTACAATCACAGCTCTTCTGTTAACAACTCAAAGCACTGTAATTTTCACTTATGTCAAGAATGGATAATGCTCCTCCTGTGAAAATATTAAGTAAAAGTACTTCTGTTATTAACTTTATATAAAAATGGCATTCTGTCATAAGGCTTAAAAGATTTTCATGTTTATTTTTTAATTAAAATTCTGTTCAATGGTAATATCTATGCTTAATATGTTACATGCATTACTTATTTTCATCCTCAAAATAATGCTGGAAGGTAGATATGAACATCATCAGTTTACAGATGATGAAAATGAGACTCAGATAGATTAAATAACTTGCTGAAGGTAACAGAGAAAATATGTGTGAAGAAGGAATTTAAACGTAAGTTTGTCTGGCTCCACATTTAGCATACTTTTCACTATATTTCTTATACCAAACAGCATTTGTTCTTTGACAATTGGCAACTTGAAAATGTAGTAGTCAAAGATGGTCATATCATTAAACTATTTAATAAGTCAGAATTCCACATGATTACCAAGATAAGGTGAACTTTGAAAATTCTTTTCAAGATCTACTCTGTATAAATTGAGAAACTACTTGGTTTAACTAAAAAAATTAAAAAAGAAAAAAAGGATGTTACTATTTAGTTATTGAAAATAACTTTTTTTTTCCTTTTTGATCATTACAATTAAAATAAATCATTTTTTAAAGAGAACAAGTTGAAGTAGATGAGATTCAGCTAAGAAAACAATATAAAATCTTTACTTCCATTTGTCATTGAGCAATGAAGACTAGATGTAAATATCACATGGAGCCTTCCTTTTGAATGTAATGAATGAAATGAGGAAAATAAGAAGAAAATGTTTTCCTTAGGCATCTACCATTAAGTCAGAAGACCTGAATAGTTAATTTAGTTATTTTCTACTGGACGTTATTCATAATTCTGATTCACTAGATTTTAGCATCATTAAATAAACTTTTTGAAAAGATCTCTCTAGTTTTTAACCAGTCTTAGACTATATTTATGAAATAATAGAATGAATGTAAAGATGCTTTGAAACTGGGATTCGCTCTATAAATGTCAGACATTGAATGGCTCAAAGATCTTTGTGACTAAGTGCTGAACTATCACATTTGTGAATCTCTAATGAAGACAATTACAGCAATGCATGATTCTCCTAAGGCACCAGAATAATAAAGAATCTGTCGCGTTGTTTCCACCCTGGGACTCTGGCTCATAATAAACAACCAAGTCCTACTGCAGATCCTCCTATTGCAAATCCTCACCAACAGCCCAGACTTAGTGGGAAACTGTGACCAGAGTTATGGGGCAGGCTCTCAAGTGAATATGAGTAAGTTAAATTCATACTGGATTGCTATCTCTCACTGAAAACATCAAAATCACTATTTGCTTCGGATTAAAATCATAAAAGGACCAATAGCCAACTCCAACAACTTGGGTATTAAAAGACTACATATGAAATTGTCCCAGATTTTTTGTTCTGAAGATGCCTCATTCATTTTGAACTTAATCACATTCAAAACTGGCCTTATGTAAACACATATAGACATCAACACTGCATCTTCCTCCACTCTTTTATTTACAGTTATTCTTCCACATGAAATGCTATCTCACAACCACAGACCCACCACATGGAGTGCCTGCCTTCTTAGTAACTACAGTCACACAGAAGTCATCATGCCCTGTCTTTGTGGCTCAAAGTGTGGTTGCAGGGCCAGAAACATCAGCATCACCTGAGAGCTTGGTGAATTCATGAATCCTTAGACCTTAGAGCCAAAAGTGCTCATTTTCACAAGGTCCGAAGGTGATTCGTATGCATCCTAAAGTTTGAGAGGCTCTGCTTTATATCATGTGACTCCATCGCCCAGACCACAATTTATTGGGCCAGGAATGAGTCCCTAAGCCAAAAACACGTATCCACTAGTTGGCAAGCTGCCTAAGTGGTGGCATGAGCTTTGTGTAGCAGGGGTGCTCATTGTTGAAAGGAGATTAGCCAAGATAGATTTTTCTCTCTTGAGGAGTGTCACGGAGATACAAAGGATGCCTTCATGGAGGCAAAGACAGAGAAGAGCTAAGTGACTACAATGCAGATCACTGGAGAAGGACACAGACATTGACTTTTGGTGAGATGACAGACGTGCTCTCACACTACCAGAACTTGTGTCTGATTCTATGAGGCCTGCTTGGACAGCTGCAGAGAATATTTTTCTGCCCTTCCTACTCCCCATGGAGCCTTATGGTAAACCTCACTAATTGAGGTAGCCCAAGAAACAGCACATTTCTGCTTCTGGTAACTGGAAGAGTCCAATGAATTATATCTACTAAAATCTTATCTTGATCAAATGCTCCTTTCTTCAAGTTGTCTTCCCTATTCCTTGCAACCAGATTCAGTACCTTTCTTATGGAACTTCCACTAGGGATGTAGATGTCTAATCTCTCCAACAGCTCACAAGTTCACTCCTCAGTGAACTGTGTTTGTCAAAGGCTTTGTCTCATGTAAAATGAATGATTTTGCACACCATTTAGGTACCACGTATCAGTTAACATTAAACGAATTCAAAGAAAAACCAACATATCTAATTTATAACTAGTGGCTGAGACGGTATTACTAATTCCTATATTATCAGATGAAGTTTACTAAACACATTATCCTAATGAACTTTTACTGAACACTATGATCAATGCACAAACTCTTCTAAAAGAGGCAAGCAGAGCTTCAGGTGCTTCAAGAATCAAGTTATCAGAGCTAAGAGTCTTGATTAGCTTTCTCCAGAATCCACAAAAGATAAAAGAACTTTACATTAGATTTTTGACTTTTGAATACCCTTAGTTTTACCAGAAATCTGTGCTATACTGAGATGAAAGTACACCGACTCAGCTGCCCTAGGAAAATGGCATTTTCTCCTGATATTCATCAAGTCAAGTAAGGAAACAACCCACAAAATAAAAACAGTGTCTAAAACCAAAGAAAACCCCAGATTGTTATTTTCCTGCCTAAATTCTAGACACCCCTATACACATCATTATTTCAAATAAACCACAAAATATTTACTTATCAAATTCAAAATATTAGACAACATCCATGTGTAAAGTGGCATTGCAAATGTAAGAGCTAATTCAGTTTTCCAAAAAGGATTTGCTTTACTAGAACCTCAGGTTCAGATTCTCAATAACGAAACACATTTATCAATTCATTTTCCCGTTCAACAAATATTTATTGGGCACTTTCAAGTAGCAGGAACTGCCTATGTTGATTGCATGCAGAAAGAAATGAAAATACTTGTCCTTAAGGAACTTACTGGGCTCTGACAGATATAAACCAAAAGAGCTATAAAGGCATATACTAACTGCTAGAATAGAAGCTAGGACAAGTGGGTACCAAGGAAACAGACTTCAGTGAAGGCTGGAACATAAGCGTTCAGAGAGAATGTGACCTTCAACAATGAGTAGAATGTTACCGAGACAAGTGTTGAGGTAACACTTTGGGTAGAGGGTCCATCCTGAGCCACCACACAGAGGCCCAAGAGCACATGATGCACTGGGGAAACAGCAAGTGTTCTAATGTAGCCTGAACAGAGATGTGACTTCAGCTAGCTCAACTTTGATCCTTGCTAAGTGTACAATAAACAGAGCCAGTAAGTTCCTATAATCCTGGCATGTCCCCCAAAATATACCATGGTCCAGAAACTCTGCATAGGAAACATGTAAAAATCATGGCTGTCAGATTCGGGTATGTCCTAAAGAAATGAACCAAAATGGTAAATAACTGTGAAATCTTGTAGTTATTAGTTATAAAAATGTTTTAAAAACTGAAGATGCTTTTCTTGAAGATGAGCTGTGGAGAGGTACAGTATGTTACAGAGAGGAGGAAATGAGTCTTGATGCATGGCTTCAAATACTTTCAATGAAGCACTGTTTGCTCCCTTATAACATCAAATCCTAAAGCCAGATTGTGGCTTTGGAAAGAAAGGGTGGCAATGGAAAGAAATTCTCCATATGGGAAAATATGTTTTGATTTCTTGCCTTGATCTTACTCCCTGAGATTTCACTGGCTACTTGGAGAGCTCTCCCTGCATGGAAATGCCAGTAACATACAGCCTTCATGAGGCACTGCACCCTTGAACACAGTGCGAATGTGGCCAAGTGATCCTTGCCTTAGTTTCTCACAGCACAGCTAAAACTAAGCTGGAAAGGGAAAGAGAAACTTTCCTAAAGGCTGAGGACCAACAGCAGACCAAAACAAAACAAACAAATTAACCACACACACACACACACACACACACATACACACACAAAATGTAGAGTAACACATGACAAAGTAAGCTATATTGAGATATGGTGCCTATTTATATAAATAACCTTACTGAACTCCCTCAATACTGGTTTCCTTTTACATATACAACACAATTATTTATTGCACAATGCATTCACCTCAATACTAGCTTTTATGTTCAAGCCAGACTCATGCTTTTTTTTGGACAGCATGTCGGAACTTGAGAATGGGGGTTGTTTGAAAAAGTACTCTCTCCCTAATTTGAAAATCACTGTTCCATATCAGTCTGTCTTGCTCCTACCACCTGGAAACACCTTAGGCATTTACAGACTCTCCCTGTAAATCCACAGAGCAAAGCCCAGAGAAGCATTTGTCTGGGTCTATTTCTTGTCTGAGGACCCACTTCTTCACTGGTGAATACAAAAAGGGTACTGGAAAATTCTTCCCTGATTTGCATAGCCCAAAGTCCTGGCCAGAAAAATGTGGTATCATACTGTTTTGAACAAGATGTCCTGTTCTGAACACAACAGCATCAGGATGACATCTCACAAGAGGTACCCACATAAAGTAGCAAGAGGTCCATTGTGTTACAGTGTAGAAAAGGAAATGGGAATATTCTCTGTGAGGAATAAGTGAAGGCAGGAGGGAAGCATACCTTAGCCCAAAGGTAACAATGAATTCTTAATAATCTGAGGTTTTTGAAAATGGAAAGGAATGATTCTATTAACAACAAGTTCCTTAACAAAAGCAGTGTTCAGAGTCTGCATGGCCAACTGGTAGGCATATTGTAGAGGGGATCCGTGAACTGTGTACACAGCACCCGTAGATTCTCTTACAAATCTAAGTAGGTAAATATGGAAAGGTAGTACTACAGGGGGTGGTAGATAAAAAATGTAAGGTCTTCATTTCTTTCAGAATATCTTCTAGACCATTTTATAATGAACACCACACTTGGTCTACTTTAACACACTATCATGGGGCCATCAGAGAGAGACGATTCTTCACTTGTTCATTGTGCTAAAGACCCAATGACAATGGGATAAAGTGAAAACAGTTCTTAGTACCACTGCAGGTCAATTTATCCTAGCTGCAAGATTTGATTGTTACTATAGTTTTTTTTGTTTGTTTTTAAGGTGAAGTGTAGGCTAAAATATCAGATAAATTCCAACACTTGGCTGTTAGAAGTTCAAGCACAAGTTAAAAACCTCTAAAAATATTGTGTCTAATTTATGCATCAAAAAAGCAAACAAAGAACAGCCTTAGCAAAACACTTCATTAGTAACTGAAGAAAGAAATGCTAATATAATTTAGTAGGCTTGCATCATAGCTGAGTGCTACATATTTTTTTCAAGGGTAATGTATGTAACACACACTTTATTTACACTGGCGTCTATCAACAGGGCTAGACAACTTCGTCTTTATCTGCCTCATAAATCTATGCCAACAACAACCATTTAAGAAACTACACTTTTTTTCTATCTGCTCCTGACATGAGTGATATATTAATCCCAAGAGAAATCAGTGTGTGTTGTAAGTTACCCTAACCTTGCAGGGAAAATGCACAACCAGATTCTCCATTTGTAAACACTGTCAACTTAAAGTGATGGTGTTAGGGAAAACCGGAACAAAACAGCATACTAATTACATGTTCATGGGAAAACTTTACACATTTTTACATATGGGAAACAGTTCTCAAGTCATCTTTACCAGAAGGAAGATTAAGCACGTTTTAAAGTACACCAATTCTCAACAATCGATTGATTTGACTGTATTCTTAAAGCCCTTAGAAAATTCTTTTACCACATGAGAAAATATTTGTTTAGTGTTTATAAAATGTAATTTCTACTCAGAGGATTTATAAGAAAGGAAAAAAAGACAGCTAGAGAAATAAGGTAAGCACACAGACAGAGTTTCTCCAGGGAATTTTATAGGCTTTTTTTCTTTCACCTGGTGGTGAAAGATGCGTCAAAAGTGCCATTGTATAAATCATCAAGATTCTGCTTAACATTTGTGGGAAGAAGAGTGGGGATTATTATTAGTCTTGTCTGAAGAAAACCAACAAGAGAATTACCTCTAACATGTTTTCTAACATGTTGATGAGCATGACCTTCAATTCTTTCTCCAAATCGATATGAAAAGGGGGATCATTTCTTAAGTCTACACTAGGAATAATAACGAAATCCAGAAATGCACCTACCTCAGTACAACTTGTATGAGTAAAATAACTACTTTTAATCCTTTATACGTCTCTCCTCTCTTCCATAAAGAACTGCTATCACCTCCTCTATCTCCCAAAGAATATTTTTTTCATTTTCGTAAGTTCAATGACCATCCCCTTCACTACCCCCAATATTGATGACTTCCACCAAATCACTCCTGAGTCATGTTTTCTGGACATCTCTTTGATGCCCTAAAGGGTCTTCAAACTTAACACTATCAACATATTTCAAATTGAATTAATTTTCCATTTCCCAAACCTGCTCCTCCTCTTCCAGACATAGTCAATTTTACCCTTCCTTTCTGCCCATTGTCCACCACTCACCCCACGTTTTACTTCAACTATATTCTTTTTTACTCCCCCATGCCCTTCTCAATACCCAGGGTTGCTCATTCTGCTTTCTTTGCCTAATAATAATAACAATCATAATCCTTTCCAGTATGTATCATACATGGTGCTAAGCAATTTATATGTGTGATCTCATTTAATTCTTACTACATTCTTTTGACATAGGTACTATTACTATCCCCAGTTAAAGACATGGAAATGATACTCAAGGTGACAGAGCTAGTGTGTGACAGGCTGAGAGTTTAATTCCAGTTTGAAAGCAGTGCTCTGACCTGCCTTTTCCACCTTGGTAAATGCAACATCTCAAGGCTTAATGTGTTTACTCTTACATGAATTCTTCAACAAATATATTTTGAGTGCACCCTCTACCAGACATAGTGCTTGACACAGGTTATCAGCAGTGAATGAAGTGAACTTGGACCTGGACTCCTAGAGACCAGATAGAAAGAGAAACTCAAAGCAAATAACCACAAACATGTATCATAAAATCCCAGGTGATAATTGCTATGGTGAAAAGCTTTCGGTGT
This sequence comes from Trachypithecus francoisi, assembly GCF_009764315.1. Classification (NCBI taxonomy): domain Eukaryota; kingdom Metazoa; phylum Chordata; class Mammalia; order Primates; family Cercopithecidae; genus Trachypithecus; species Trachypithecus francoisi. The sequence continues at coordinate 24,768,689 of NW_022681460.1, read as the reverse complement.
GGGTGATGTGTCTGTCTCCAGGCATCACACGAGGACATTTGAGTCACAACTTCAATATTTTTTATTTCTCCATCATTAACTTGTTCTCTTACTGATATGTGGTTGCTGCTGCACTGATAAATTATAGGAACTATTCAGGTTAGAAATTAGATTTCTACTCAAGCCTGTAATCCCAGCACTTTGGGAGGCCGAGACGGGCGGATCACGAGGTCAGGAGATCGAGACCACCCTGGCTAACACAGTGAAACCCCGTCTCTACTAAAAATACAAAAACTAGCCGGGCGAGGTGGCGGGCGCCTGTAGTCCCAGCTACTCGGGAGGCTGAGGCAGGAGAATGGCGTAAACCCGGGAGGCGGAGCTTGCAGTGAGCTGAGATCCGGCCACTGCACTCCAGTCCGGGCGACAGAGCGAGACTCCGCCTCAAAAAAAAAAAAAAAAAAAAAAAAAAAAAAGAAATTAGATTTCTAGTTGGAAATTGAAGTCAATCTTGTAGAAATGGAATGGTAAGCCTTTTTGGCATCATGACAAGAGTTTTAGGGAGAAGAAGACAGAAATACTATGAGTGAAAAAGTGAGACTGGATTTGACAAAAGGCAAGGTTGTCTGAATGCAAATCTCTCACTTTACGAATGCACTTGTTCTATTTGATATAGTATGAGTTTGACAATGTTCAGAACATAATATAAAGCTCTATTTACTCAAATTTTTGCCGGAAGGGAATTGTTGGGTGTTGGGCCTAGAAGGATAAATGGACAGGTAAGAGCTCTAGTTACTGCTTATTGTTTTATTCTTTTTACCCTTTATCCACCTGCTGAGTACAAACAATTTGACAAGTGGTCTTTACAAAAATTAAAACCCCCAAATATGATATTTTAGGTCTCAAACTCCATGTGAGAAGCACTAATGCAGCTATAAAACAGCTATAATATTTTCAAACAGCTGAACTGACAGCAAAAGCCATAATAAATTTTCAAAGAATGGCATCTTAGATCAAGATACTGTGAATCAATGACTCAGAATAATATTAAAATAAATATTACAAGGGTTTTATCAATAGATACAAAACCACTTAAGCCTGTAAACATTACTATAAAGAGACGTTAAATTGCACAGATATGTCAGACAATAGCAGCAATCTTTTGTTTTTCTGTTTCTGTTGCCTTATAATGCAATGTATTGTGTGTGAGTACTTGAATTCACTCCTCTTAAAGTTAGAATAAATGACACCAGTTTGGAACTACCTTATTCTATTGGGGAAACTGAATTTTTAAAAATGCTGCAAAATAAAAAAATGTTCACCTGTTCATCGCAAAGAACAAAGATCTTAATCTCAGTACAGGGTGCCATACTGGGCCCATGAATCTCACAATTGGTTGGCTGGGGTATCCATGTCAGTGCTCTCCTTACCTATAATACCCAGACAGGTATGGGCATGTAAATCAGGTAGTTAATGTTAATGTAGACCACAGAGTTTCATGATGAAAAATGTTATATAAACTTTACACTAAAAGAAGTAAAAATTATTGCTTCAGGAATTACTTGAATTATCGCTAGAACTTTGTACAACATAGATCAAGGAGATTACGGACTTCTGTTATTGATCTTCTCTTCTACACTAGTAAAGAAGAGTAACAAAAATAATCATCCTCAAATTCTGTGGTAGTTTTACTCTTTTGAAATTTGCTGAAGTTTCATTTTATAGCGTAATGAGATATCCACCTCACACCCACTCCTGAGGATCTTAACTGCTTCATAATCAACATTTATTGTGTTGTTGAATTCCTCCTCACACCAAAGCAAATTTTTCTTTTCTTCTACTAATCGAAAGGAATCAGTTGAGTTTAATAAATTTAAGATGTTGATTCATTTGCCCCAGCTTCTCTCCTTACCCACAAATCGATAGACATTGGAGAAGCCTGACCTCTGGGAAATGTTATCAGAATAGCATGGGATCACTCAAAATTATATAAATATAGAATCTTCTATTTGTCAGTTTTTACACATTTCACTCTCAATACATGTGTACTGTGATACACTACACTCATCACAACAGGATTTTGGTTATTTCACTCTCAATACATGTGTACTGTGATACACTACACTCATCACAACAGGATTTTGGTTATTTCACTCTCAATACATGTGTACTGTGATACACTACACTCATCACAACAGGATTTTGGTTATTTTAGATGAAATGAGACATAAAACATTTCACTGTTGCCATAATTTTGACTTAAATTATAACTCCATTACCCATTTCATGAAAACAACACATTTAAAAATTACTCAATTATTCCCACTCTAACTCAATTTTGTACATGTTTTAATTACTGCAATTTAAAAAATTAATATAGTCTGAGTTTCTATATATCAAATATTAGAAAAAAATTGAATATCCTAATTTATGGAATTATAAGCCCTTCTAAATTCCTGTTCTTATACAGTAACACACAACTGCAATAAAAATAACTTAAAATAATCTAAGGATATATAGCATGATATAAAAGTATTCTATTAATGTTCAGTTAGCTTTCAACACCACTGTAGGGCAATACTTTAGTTATACAATTTTGCAACCTCAAAAATAATGCTTTTTATAGAAGGGAAAAAAAGGATTTTTTTCTAACAGTTATACCTGATAGAGAATGGCCTACATAAAAACAGTAAATTAACTATGAGAGTCAAGCAGTTTCAAAGAACAATTCATGAAGAAGCTTTGATTAACCTACAAATATCGTAGCTTATCACTGCAACAGCAGAGGAAACTACCTGCTAAACCATGGTCCCCTCAAAGCTACAAGATGAATAATGTAACCGCTGCTCTCAAGAAAGGGAACGGGACCAGAAACTTACCTTAAATGCAGAGGACTTCAAACAGCTTTTGAAACCACTTCATCCTGCCATTTTGCTGTAATGACAAGGATGAAAACTACTACCACAGCCTCACTGGTTTTCTGCTTCATTTACTGCAAAGATTCTCTGCTGTGGATTAGTCACCTGGTGAGGCTCAAAACTTTGGAAGACAATTGTTCTGGGTGGGCCTGGGGCACTGGTGTGTCATGAAAGCCCCTGGGTGATTCTAATACACAATCAGGGCTATGAAGCAATGCTCTGCTGCCACAGTTGTTGCCTTGGTTTCCCAGGCTTCTGTCTGGCCCTCTTGTGATAGCTTCTATGAATGCTGCCAGATGACATTTCTCTAATTCTCTAATGCTCACAGAGTTAAATCCAAACTTCTGCGCAAACTGCACAAGACTCAACATGATCTGCTCTTATCTGCCCGATCAGCTGCCTCTCCCCTACTCTCCACCAGCTCTAGAAGCACTTGATTGCAACAAGCCTGGCCTTAGCCTCAGGGGCCGTGCACTTACTCATTCCTTGCTCTGAAATGCTCACCATGTTTATGTGTCTGGAGAACTGCAGCTCCTCTGTGAAGCCATTCCTGACATCCTAGAGCTCAACCCTCCTTTAAGTGTCCTCAAAGCACCCTATATGTACACAGTTTTGTGCTTTTTTTCTAACCATATTGGACGGTCATTTTTAGAACACATGTCTCTCCCATCTTCATTAGACTTTTTTGAAGCAGGAACTATATCACATTTGCTCTATAGCCTTCAAACTTAACACGCTGCCTAGCATATACAGCATTCTGTATTTGTTGAATAAATGAATGATATCATTTATACTATTTTTACCTATTATAGATAGAGCAAGAGGAGACTTACATTGGGACCACTGGAAAAAAATCAAGTCCATAATAACAAAGAAAAAGCCTTACTATTTATTTAGTATTTGGTAGTAGTAACTATTATTAAAGATCAGTCTTCCAATAAGGTTACCAGATTAATTTTTAACATGGTTAAAGTCAAAGACAAAACTGTAATTAATTCCTTAAGAGTGCCCTCTTATCATCAGCCTTCCCAAACCATAGGCTTTCAGAATGATGGCCAGTATATGCTCACCTTCAGCTCCGTAAAGGAAAGAAACCCCCTTAATGCCCACCACAAGTGGATCTAATCTGGCTGCTTCTGCTATGTGATGTCTAACCCACAACTCTGGTGAAAACGCTTACTTTGTATTTGCTTTCTGATCTGGAAGGGGTGGGAATATGTCCTTTTTTCTTGAAGGTTGTAAAGTGCTTGCACTGAGGACATGGCTTGGTGCTGGAATCAATACGGCCAAGTTCCAAGAAGTACTTATACTTGATGGAGTCTTCATGCGTTAAGTTATAGACAACAGTCGTTTCTTCCAAGAATTCAAAACACTCTGTGATGGGGCATTTGATTTCTACTTGGCCAAGTTGTACCTGCATGATGGAAGAGCAGATGGAAGGAAAAAAAAGTCACTGGTTATTTTCTTTCTTTTTTTTTTTTTTTTGTATACAGTATTACTTATTTCATGATTGCAATAAAGGATTGTGTGCAATTTTTAAGATAACATAATCAATGTTAATCACATTGATACCTGCTTTAGGCAATACCAAAATAATCACTATATAATGTTTCTGAAATGATTTACAGGGCATTTAAGTCTTCTCTGATCATTGTTTTTGTGAAAAGAAATGGACCTAAGCCACAGGCTCACCAAAGAAGCAAATGATCATCTCATGTTTCTGGAAACTGCAAGGTTACACAGCATTCAGATGATGCACCAACTGCAAGAACTGCAGGGTCAGGCAGCATTTAGACAACATGCCAACTAAAAGGTGTTTCATATTTTTCAACATCACTGCAGAATACTTCAGCACTAAACTCTGGGCACATTTTACTATTTTAAAAGGACAAAAGAGATTCTGTAATGTAGAATGCCTAATAGTTTAAAAAATGTTACAAAAAATAACCGTTTCCTCTGACCCTTCTGTGTTAAGAACATAAAGTAAATAGTTCATATATAATGAGAATCATAGGAACAAGTAAGAAAATGAAACCAGCTATAACAGTGTAAAAAAATCCTTATGAAATCTGGCTACTACTGAGATAATTTACAAAATTAATGTATTCAAAGGACTATGGCGCTAGATTAGGAGAGAAGGGAGGATACATCAAAACGTGACATTTAGTATGTGGTATGGAGTACTAGATATGGTTAGCATTAAAGATTAAAATACAAGATTACAGCACAAAGTATGGACACAACTAATTTTTAGATGATTAAAATAAACAACTTTAAAATAATGAGTAGCTAGAGTGTTTTTTGTAAGTAGCGAACAATAACTCTTTATATTCATGGCATTACAATCTCTTTTGTCCATCCTAATGTAGTAAAGGGAGGCACTAAAAACTCCAGATGACAAACAACACCAAACCCTTTCTTTTTTATTTGAGTGAATCTGACATTCTCAGAAAGCAAAGCATACACACTTGCAGTAGAAAAGTATGCTGTGAAGACTCAGGTAGGAGTAGGAGAAAGCCACGCAGTTTGGGGAAAGAAAAACACCAGAGAGCAGTTAAAAAAAGAAAACTAAATTCATAGTAACTGTTAACATTGCTATTTATCTGGCACAAGCTTGAGGTAAGGTAGTTAAGAAGTCGCAGGCTGACATGTTGAATATCAGTAAAGAACATGAGCTAAGCTGAAAGCAAAATGAAAGAGGCTGGCTTTGGATAATTATCCTTATTAGTATTGACCTGTTAAAAGTATAAATTGTTGCATAACTTTATGCTACTATTGTACAAAACATGGCCCAGAGAGGATTTAAAAATATGTGTCCATTTTTTTCTACTTTTTCTGATGAGTCTGCTCACAGTCCCAATCAGATTTTATTATTCATGTTACAGTGTTACGATGCTATTATAATTCAAATTATGTTTTAGAATAAATTATTTTGTTCTGCCTCAAGACAAAAATTCTCAGGAGACTTTTGTGTAGATAAAAACCCCTGTGTAACATACTAAGAACCTGGTTTAATGAAGTATAGAACTTAAGCATTAAAAAATGATTAAATGTTTCCTCTTTTAATATTCTGTAGACATTTATCGAGCACGATTCTGAGGCAGGTACGCGCTAGGTACTGAAGCTTTGCAGGTGCAGGTCAGTAAAGAGGCAATCAGGATGCAAAATGGTGAGTATAAGGTGTCAGGAGAAGTACAGTAATCTCAGACTTGGGGGGATCCAAAGAGGTTTCTTGGAAGAAGTGAGGTTTCAAGTGAGAGCTTAAGACTAGCAGGATTTAGCCAAATAAAGGTGAGAAGGGGTTCCAAGCAGACAAAAGAGATAACTTGGGCAAAGGCCTAGAGGAAAGAGAACATAGCACTAGCATACCCCAAATGCACATGCATCTGAACTTGTATAGCGCCCAAATGCACATGCATCTGAACTTAAAGATCACAGCCTTGGGACGGCTCTTAAAGATGAGCAGCAGCCTGGACCACAAAGTGTGAGTAAGGAAAGATGAGGCTGTTATGCAAAGATGAACCAGCTTGGACCAGAGCACAAAGGCCGAGCATGAAGCCATCTTAGGAGTCTGTATGTTTTTCCTATTTAAATAGAAAACTATGCAGTTTTCAGAATGTGAAAGATAGTTTTTTTTTAAGTCCACAGAAAACGGGCTTACTTGGGCCACCTCGAGAGGCACTTGTTATTGGGCAGCAGTACATTTTTGTGATTAAGAGTCTGAATTTTTTATTGTCAGGTCAGTGTTCGAATCCAGTCTTCCTCACCTATGAGTTTATTTTAACTATATAAATGACAACAGTGGAGACAGCAATTTCACAGCCACTCAGGAATGGACAGGTTTTATGGAAACTGAATGCAGTTTATGGACTAGAACAATCCAAGGCAGCTAAAGAGGGCAGGTTGTCTTGATACTCCTTCAGCAGTGGGTATTTATTACTCAACCACATCAGGATACCATCCAACATCCAATCAAACACTTAACTTTACTTTTCTACTGCAGTATTTCTCAAATCTGTAAACCTATTCAATTTCCATAGATTACTTCCTCTAGATTTCATACCCTCTGCATTGACTTATTCCTTCCCTTCCTTTCTTTCTCAAGGCTCCAAAATCCCTATCCTACTACATTGAACCAAAGACCTCATATTTTATTGAACACATAGAGGCAATCAGATGCATATTCCCATACCTACCCACTACCAGCTCTAGCAATTTACATCTCTGTTTTCTGTCTTCCCTCTGTAGAGGGCTGAATCTATTTCCAGAACAACTGTATATGAGTCTCTTAAAGTGTCTGTTGGGCATTCCAGTTTCCTGGCCCACTCAAGGCCTACAGAACTGGGGTCATTGTTGACAAGCCAGTAATTGGCAGTTTGGAACCGCTACTCATACAATCATTCTTCTTCATACTAACAATATCCTCTTTTTCATAATATAGTGTTACTCATCACCTATGCAATCTCTTGGCCTCTACATGGGTATCTTTTTCAGAAAACTGTCCTCAAAAGATCACTAGTAAACAACTAATTATGATTAAGTGAAGTACACTTTTTCATGTGTTCAAGAAGGTATGTATTTCATCAATTCAAGAATGCATTTTAAAAGCACATTTTAATTTCTTGAAAGTGAAGTTTTTTATCATCAAAAGAAATCAGTATTGTACGTAATTTACTTGGCAGTGTTTTTACTTTCTTGGTGGTATATAACCAAATACTGCATCCTACAATTGATCACATCTTTGTTTTCAGTGAAATGTGGTTTCTGTGAGCTAAGTAGTGTGATGGACTTCTGGTGAGATAAGAGGAGAGAGAAACACAGGGTTTCTACTGAAGGAAATGAATAATAAACAAGCAAATAAACAAGGCAGATTGTAACCTGTGTTATGAATGAACTACACATCATGGAAGCAATCTCTAAGGAAATGACAACCTGAGTTGAGAACTGAAAGGCCTGTCATGCAGAGAATGTGGGGAAGAGACACCAAACAAAGGAAACAAGAACATTGGCTCCAGCCAGAAGGTGTCTGATGTGCCTCTGCTCAGAGCACAGAACTCAGTGACAAAAATATATACTAAAAGAGGGAGAGAAGAGTGTGAGATGAAGTTGGAGAGTCAGGCAGAAAGCAGATCACATGGACCTTGTTGGCCATGTGTAAAAAGTCTGTATTATAGACAATACGAATCACTGGTTTTAAGAGGAGGACTGACATGCTCTTCTTGGAGAAGAGACTGTAGAGGAATAAAAGTGAAGGCTGGGAGAATTCTGGAAGTCTGGATTCAATGGCTCTTCCCACAAGTGATGTCTAACTGTTACAGGCAGTTGATAGACGACTGAGAGGTAACAAGATGCAGGGTGTATTTTGGAAGTGGAATCAATGAGATTTTTTTAAATTGACAAAAATTTTATGTATTTATGGTATACAACATGAGGTTTTAATACATATGTACAGATCAATATATATTATTCAAGCTAATTAATAAATGCATTACTTCACTGTTAATTTTTAACAGAAGTAAGAACAAAGATCATTAATAGGAGTGGTGAGAGAGCGCATCCTTGTCTTGCGTCAGTTTTTAAACGGAATGTTTCCAGCTTTTGCCCATTCAGTATGATATTGGCTATGGGTTTGTCATAAATAGCTCTTATTACTTTGAGATATGTTCCATCAATACCTAATTTATTGAGAGTTAACATGAAGGAATGTTGAATTTTATCAGAGGCCTTTTCTGCATCTATTGAGATAATCATGTGGTTTTTGTCACTGATTCTGTTTATGTAATTGATTACATTTATTGATTTGCATATGTTGAATCAGTCTTGCATCCCAGGGATGAAGCCGACTTGATCCTGGTGGATAAACTTTTTGATGTGCTGCTGGATTTGGTTTGCCAGTATTTTATTGAGGATTTTCGCATTGATGTTCATGAGGGATTTTGGCCTGAAGTTTTCTTTTCTTGTTGTGTCTCTGCCAGGTTTTGGAATCAGGATGATGCTGGCATCACAAAATGAGTTAGGGAGGAGTCCCTCCTTTTCAATTGGTTGGAATAGTTTCAGAAGGAATGATATTAGCTCCTCTGTACCTCTGGTAGAATTCAGCAGTGAATCCGTCTGGTCCTGGGCATTTTTTCGTTGGTAGGCTATTAATTACTGCCTCTATTTCAGAACTTGTTATTGGTCTATTCAGGGATTCGAATTCTTCCTGGTTTAGTCTTGGGAGGGTGTATGTGTCCAGGGACTTATCCATTTCTTCTAGATTTTCTGGTTTATTTGTGTAGAGGTGTTTATAGTATTCTCTGATGGTAGCTTCTATTTGATGGTAGTGTCTATTTGATTCCCCTCTCTTTTCTTCTTTATTAGTCTACCTAGTGGTCTATCTATTATTTTTTCAAAAACACATCTCCTGGATTCATTGATTTTTTTGAAGGTTTTTTCATGTCTTTATCTCCTTCAATTCTGCTCTGATCTTAGTTATTTCTTGTCTTCTGTTAGCTTTTGAATTTGTTGCTCTTGCTTTTCTACCGTTGTGATGTTAGGGTTTTGATTTCAGATCTTTCCAGCTTTCTGATGCGGGCGTTTAGTGCTCTAAATTTCCCTCTAAACACTGCTTTAGCAGTGTCCCAGAGATTCTGCTATGTTGTCTCTTTGTTCTCATTGGTTTCAAAGAACTTCTTGATTTCTGCCTTAATTTTGTTATTTACCCAGGAGTCATTCAGGAGCAAGTTGTTCAATTTCCATGTAGTTGTGTGGTTTTGAATGAGTTTCTTAATCCTAAGTTCTAATTTGATTGCACTATGGTCTGAGAGACTGTATGTTATGATTTCAGTTCTTTTGCATTTGCTGAGGAATGTTTTACTTCCATTTATGTGGTTGATTTTAGAATAAGTGCCATGTGGCACTGAGACAAATGTATATTCTGTTGATTTAGGGTAGAGAGTTCTGTAGATGTCTATTACGTCCACTTGATCCAGAGCTGAGTTCAAGTCCTGGATGATCTTGTTAATTTTCTGTCTTGTTGATCGGTCTAATATTGATAATGGGGTGTTAAAGTCTCCCACTATTATTGTGTGGGAGTCTAAGTCTCTTTGTAGGTCTCTAAGAACTTGTTTTATGAATCTGGGTGCTCCTGTATCGGGTGTATATATATTTAGGACAGTTAGTTCTTCTTGTTGTGTTGATCCCTTTACCATTATGTAATGCCCTTCTTTGTCTTTTCTGATCTTTGTTGGTTTAAGGTCTGTTTTATCAGAGACTAGGATTGCACCCCCTGCTTTGGTACATGTATCCCGGAACTTAAAGTAAATTGTTTTTAAAAAAGAAAAAAAAATGTGGTACATATGCACCATGTAATACTATGCAGCCATAAAAAGGAATGAGGCCATGTCCTTTATAGGGACATGAATGGAGCTGGAAGTTATTATCCTCAGCAAACTAAAGCAGGAACAGAAAACCAAACATCACATGTTCTCACTTGTAAGTGGGAGCTGAACAACAAGAACACATGGACATAGCAGGGGCGTGGGGCGGAGGGAACAACACACACTGGGGCCTGTCAGGGGATGTGGTGGAGGGAGGGAGAGCATTAGGAAAAACAGCTAATGCATGTGGGGCTTAGTACCCAGGTGATGGGTTGATAGTTGCAGCAAACCACCCTGGCACATGTTTACCTATGCAACAAACCTACACATCCTGCACATGTATCACAGAACTTAAAAAATTAAATTAGAAAAGAAAGATCATTAATACACCAAAAAAACTTGCATCAAGCTCCTAACAATAGGATAGGTAATATAAAAAGTTCATAGTATAAAGTGAATTAAGCCATGAATCCTGCCTTCATAGACGTTGAGAATGTAGCAATTAAATTGGTATTGATAGTCTTCTAGCAATTGGGATATGTTGGTATTAATTCATCTAATTTTTACCCAATAGTTTAAAAACCGTTTTATTAGGGGTAATTAAAAGTATATGTGAAGGTTGGCAGATTGCCATTATGAATCCTTAAACAGCCATCCTCTAGCTTACATTGTCAACTTGGAGCCAATCTTATTTCTTCGATACCTTGAGTAATATGGCCCTCCCATGTTATTTTGAAGAAAATACCAGATACCATGTCATTTCGTTCATAAATATTTCAGTATGAGGCTAAAAAATTAAGAAGTCTTTTTAAAACCATAACCATGATACCATATATCTCCAAAAATGTCAATTTTTTAGTATCAAGTTAACATTCTAAATAACATATCATCTAACTTCTGTTTACTGGATTTTATCTCCTATTAAGGACTTAAAGATATTTTGCTGCTCTGTGTGTTCAATGTTAATACAACTATTTATATCATTGAAAAAGATGCTCTTCAGTTTTTCTGAACAAAAACATTTCCAACCTTGAAAGAAAAAAATTGCTTAACTCTAAAGGAATCTATAAGGCATCATTAAGAGACACTATTATCCACTTAACGTTCAAGCTACATGGCTAATTTGCCACCTGGGAGAACTCAAAAGTAACTTAATGACTCAGGTGATGAAGACCTTTGGAAAAGTGGCAGACTAATTAATTAAATTCTCCAAAGAAAAGGACAAAAAAAAGTACAAATCTTGGGCCTCATTGCTCAATTTATCAAATGTGTGGTTTATGACTCTGAACATGGTTTTAAGTGTTGGTCATGATAGTTTACAAGGTGCTTTGGATTTTGCTCATTTGATACTAGAGGATTTCATATTTCCTCCGTTTTGAAAAATGGAAATATGTTACTATGACAGAGAGAAGAGAATACTGTAATGAAAGTGGTAACAATAATCACAAAATATACATAGATCTACTACAGGCAAAGCACAGTTCCAGGTAGTTTGTGTGGATTAATTACTTTGAAGTGCACCATAGGGGCAGATTGATTTCAGACTCACTGATGTCCCCATCACTTTACTCATCAGTGATTATGGGAAGGTGCCTGCTCTACTGACACATATGGGTTTTTGTTTATTCAGAAGCTACTACAGGGCTTAGTGCTAGATGCCTTTGAATTTTTCTAAAAATGATTAAAAAAAATCAAGTCAAAAATTCTAGAAATCTTTTAACTCTAAGCAAGATAAATACAGTACAAAGAAAACCACATTTAAGTACATCAACTAAAAGTGATATACCAAACACACGGTAACAAGAAGCAACCAGGGAAAAAGGCATATTCCCAAGTAGAAAACTTCAGCCTCAAGTGCCTTGCTGGTAGCTTGCTGTTTAAAAGCTACTCAGTTTTTGGTATTTTGACACAACAGCCTGAATAGACTACTATTCTTGATCTAGAAAAATAAAGTCATAAAACTATTTCTGCCAGAAATAAGACTGATCATAAAGCTACAGGAATTACATTAGTATGACAGTGGCACAAGGATAGATAATAGAACAATAGAACAGAAAAGAGAATAGAACAAAACCACTTCCATATGAACACTACAGAGCCGTGGGGAGGGTTTTTTTTTTTTTTTTTTTAATAAATTGTGCTGTTGGTTTAATATCCATTAAAAAAATCAGTCTTTTTTTTTTTAAAGATGGTAGATAACATTTTTATTATAAAGGTTTTATTTACAGGGGACACATTAGAAGCCAAGTAATTGGGTCAGATTTGGTAATTAAAAGCAGCTGAATAATTAACAAAGGCTTAACAAAGGTGTCAGAATAAGATCATATTTTAACAGAAGATGAAATATATAGAAAGATTTTTATACTTCAACACTTATCCTTCTGCTTGTTTTGCATTTTTCTTTTTTTTTAAAGCATTTTTTTTTATTATACTTTAAGTTCTAGGGTACATGTGTATAACGTGCAGGTTTGTTACATATGCATACTTGTGCCATGTTGGTGTGCTGCACCCATCAACTCGTCAGCACCCATCAATTCATCATTTATATCAGGTATAACTCTCAATGCAATCCCTCCCCCCTCCCATGATAGGCCCCGGTGTGCGATGTTCTCCTTCCCGAGTCCAGGTGATCTCATTGTTCAGTTCCCACCTATGAGTGAGAACATGCGGTGTTTGGTTTTCTGTTCTTGTGATAGTTTGCTAAGAATGATGGTTTCCAGCTGCATCCATGTCCCTACAAAGGATGCAAACTCATCCTTTTTGATGGCTGCATAGTATTCCATGGTGTATATGTGCCACATTTTCTTAATCCAGTCTGTCACAGATGGACATTTGGGTTGATTCCAAGTCTTTGCTATTGTGAATAGTGCCGCAATAAACATACGTGTGCATGTGTCTTTGTAGTAGAATAATTTATAATCCTTTGGGTATATACCCAGTAGTGGGATGGCTGGGTCATATGGTACATCTAGTTCTAGATTCTTGAGGAATTGTCATACTGTTTTCCATAATGGTTGAACTAGTTTACAATCCCACCAACAGTGTAAAAGTGTTCCTATTTCTCCACATCCTCTCCAACACCTGTTGTTTCCTGACTTCTTAATGATTGCCATTCTAACTGGTGTGAGATGGTATCTCATTGTGGTTTTGATTTGCATTTCTCTGATGGCCAGTGATGATGAGCATTTTTTCATGTGTCTGTTGGCTGTATGAATGTCTTCTTTTGAGAAATGTCTGTTCATAATCTTTCCCCACTTTTCGATGGGGTTGTTTGTTTTTTTCTTGTATATTTGTTTGAGTTCTTTGTAGATTCTGGATATTAGCCCTTTGTCAGATGAGTAGGTTGCAAAAATTTTCTCCCATTCTGTAGGTTGCCTGTTCACTCTGATGGTAGTTTCTTTTGCTGTGCAAAAGCTCTTTAGTTTAATTAGATCCCATTTGTCAATTTTGGCTTTTGCTGCCGTTGCTTTTGGTGTTTTAGACATGAAGTCTTTGCCCATGCCTATGTCCTGAATGGTACTACCTAGATTTTCTTCTAGGGTTTTTATGGTATTAGGTCTAACATTTAAGTCTCTAATCCATCTTGAATTAATCTTCGTATAAGGGGTAAGGAAAGGATCCAGTTTCAGCTTTCTACTTATGGCTAGCCAATTTTCCCAGCACCATTTATTGAATAGAGAATCCTTTCCCCATTTCTTGTTTCTCTCAGGTTTGTCAAAGATCAGATGGCTGTAGATGTGTGGTATTATTTCTGAGGACTCTGTTCTGTTCCATTGGTCTATATCTCTGTTTTGGTACCAGTACCATGCTGTTTTGGTTACTGTAGCCTTGTAGTATAGTTTGAAGTCAGGTAGCGTGATGCCTCCAGCTTTGTCCTTTTGACTTAGGATTGTCTTGGCAATGCGGGCAAGGAGCCTAATGTTAATACCCAAGATCATGAGGAAAATGTCTCCAGGCCATCTCACAGACCTTCATGGCAGCCTCTCGCATCACAGGCCCAGAGATGCTGGCAGAAAAAGTGGTTTCGTGGGCTGGGCCCACAGTCCCCGGGGTGTGTGCAGCTGAGGGACGTGGTGCCCTGTGTCCCAGCTGCTCCAACCATGGCTAAAAGGGGCCAACAGACAGCTTGGGCTGTGGCTTCATAGGGTGGAAGCTCCAAACCTTGGCGGCTTCCATGTGGTGGTCAGCCTGCACGTGCAAAGAAGTCAAGAACTGAGGTTTGGAAACCTCTGCCTACATCTCAGATGATGTACGGAAACGCCTGGATGCCAGGCAAAAGTGTGCTGCAGGGTCAGGGCCCTCATGTAGAACCTCTGCTAGGGCAGTGCGGGAGCAAAATGTGGGGTCGGAGCCCCTACACAGTGTCCCTATTGGGGCACTGCCTAGTGGAGCTGTGAGAAGAGGGCCACTGTCCTCCAGAACCCAGAATGGTACATCCACCTACAGCTTGCACCGTGTGCCTGGAAAAGCCACAGACACTCAATGCCAGCCCATGAAAGCAGCCAGGAGGGAGACTGTACCCTGCACAGGCACAGATGCAGAACTGCCCAAGACCATGGCAACTCACCTCTTGCATCAGCGTGACCTGGATGTGAGAGCTGGAGTCAAAGGAGATCATTTTGGAACTTTAAAATTTGACTGCCCCTCTGGATTTCAGACTTGCATGGGTCCTGTAAACCCTTTGTTTTGGTCAATATCTCCTATTTGGAATGACTGTATTTACCCAATACCTGTCTTCCCATTGTATCTAGGAAGTAACTAGCTTCCTTTTGATTTTACAGACTCTTAGGCTGAAGGGAGTTTCCTTGTCTCAGATGAGACTTTGGACTGTGGACTTTTGGGTTAATTCTGAAATGAGTTAAGACTTTGGGAGACTGTTGGGAAGGCATGACTGTTTTTGAAATGTGAGAACATGAGATTTAGAGGGGCCAGGGGCAGAATGATATACTTTGGCTGTGCCCCCACTGATATCTCAACCTGAATTGTATCTCTCAGAATTCCTATATGTTGTGGGAGGAACCCAGCGGGAGGTAACTGAATCATAGGAGCCGGTCTTTCCCATGCTATTCTTGTGATAGTGAATAAGTCTCACAAGATCTGATGGGTTTATCAGAGGTTTCTGCTTTTGCTTCTTCCTCATTTTTCTCTTGCTGCTGCCATGTAAGAAGTGCCTTTCACCTCCCGCCATGATTCTGAGGCCTCCCCAGCCACGTGAACTCTTAAATCCAATTATACCTGTTTTTCTTCCCAGTCTGGGGTATGTCTTTGTCAGCAGCATGAAAACAGAGTAACAAAGCAGCTATGTCCTAAGTAAACTAAGCCCTATGGGAATCCCACCCTACACAATGCTGTCATCATCTGAGTTAATTCACAGAAAGCAATGTTCATTTTATGTAGCTGATTTCAAAAAATTTTTTTATTCCAAAACTTTTCATCTTCAAAACTACTTAACAGATACAACAAGATCATTTCTTATGATAATAATTGCAAACCTGGGAGGTAATCAATGTTTGACACTTTAAAAAAATACATGTTCTACATTTTTACTAACAACATTTAAACTTTTTCCCCCTACAGATTTTAGTCTTTCAAAACTGGCAAGTATCAATGCCTTCTTAGATGTTAAACCAAGTTAACATAGTTCTTTAACAGAAATTTCAACGGAGCCTTTTCATGCCAAAACAAAGTATCTTTGTGCACCATAAACCCAGTTCTACGAATGGTCTGTTCATTACCTGGAGATTTTAGATTCAATAAAGAAAGAAATAATTTCTTCCTTCCTGGCTTCTATTCATTACTTCCAAATATAAAATGCTGTTTAGTGTAGAGGAACCATATTTTCCTTTATATCCCCCAGGAACTAAATTAAAGTGTATTTGAATATGAAAAAAGAAAAGAATACAAATGTTTTTAAAAAGCTGTCTTTGCTTTTGATGTTTAATACCTTCAAAATAGGGAGAAAACTTATTCTAGGAATATAACAATGTCTCTTAAAAATATTACTGGATTAGAGAGGTGTCCAAAAAAGACTTTCATGCTGAAAGAATATACTCCAAACTCTTACTGCAAAGTTTGCAATTAGGTTGAAAGGGGGTTGGAATATTCAGTTTTAAACATCTTGTTATTGAAAATACATTTTAGAGACTCCTGTTCTGCTTCAAACTGAGCTTTCTAATTTCTTTGGGTGATTCAAATACAGTTAAAACTTCTTGATTTATCTATTGGTCAACCAGGTAAATATTTTCTCACATGTTATGACTGAGATAGATCAAATGTGAAGTTTGATTGAAATAATTCACTGAAGAAAACTAGCTAAGATAAAATATATAAAAAGGCAGTAAGGAAGCACATCAGAAGACTTACATAAACAGTAAAAAAAGCCCAGTGGAACACATCACAGTAATTTAACAGAGTAAATAATAAGTAAAACTAAAAAAGAAAAAAACTTATTTTAAAACGCTCTTACACCATTCTCTTTTAAGTGAAACATAGGTACAAGTGTAAAAAGAGAATAATTGCATAATTTAAGGATTTTCATATAGTGCAATTTTGCATTAGTTATTATTTCCAGTTTTATTTTATGCTCTTTCCACTTTTAAATACTGAATTACAATAAATTTTGTCATAATATATATTCTAGAAACATATTTCTTTTGGAACCACACTAAGTATATACACTGAGAAACTCAGTGTGGTTCCAGAAGAAATTTTGCACTATATTCACTCAGTATAGTTCCAAAATATACACTGTATACACTATACACACTCAGTGTAGTTCCAAAAGAAATATATAACAACCTAATAAAAAAACGGACAAAATATTTGAATAGACATTTCTCAAAAGAAGACCTACAAATGGCAAACAGGCATATGAAAAGGTGTTCCTAACCTGGGGTCCTCAAATTATCTTTGTGTGTTATTCACGTGTGTATCATTGGGAGTAGATACTCCTAGATTTTGTCATATATTTAAAGGGGTACTAAACCAAAAAAGGGGGATTAAGATAAACTAACAAACTATATCTGGCATTAAGAATAGGACACACAGGAAACCAAAACAAACCTGGACAAATGGGATCGACAACCCATAGAATGGGAGAAAGTATTTTCAAACTACCCTTTGACAAGAAATTAATCACCAGAATATATAAGGAGCCCAAACAACCCTATAGGAAAAAAATAATCCGATTAAAAAATGGGCAATGATTTGAATAAACATTTCTCAAAAAGAACACATAAAAATGGTGAACAGGCATATGAAAAGGAAGGAAGGAAGGGATATTTCCAAATATCAACATCACTGATATCAGAGAAATGCAAATCAAAACTACAAGAGATACCATCTCACCCCAGTTAAAATGGCTTGTATCCAAAAGACAGGCAATAATAAATGCTGGCGAGGATATGGAAAAAAGGGAACCTTTGTACACTTTTGGTGGGAATTTAGTACAACCACTATTTCTAGGATGATTATTTCCACCTGCCTTGTCAGGAATCTCACCTCCCTCTGCTAACTTCAGACACTCAAGTTGATAAGCATGTTCAAGTTTCTCCCAATATAAAAGCAAAAGAAAACAAAAAACTCATCAGGATTGTGTGCCTTGGTCTCCACTCCTTAACCTCTTTCCATTTGCAGCCAAATGAAAGATTATTTAATGTTCTTGTGTTCATGTCCACATTGAAAAACCCACTGCTATCTGTCTCACTTCCTCCACTTTCAGTCATTCTCTACAAAACTATCAATCACTTTCTGGTTACTAAATATCCATTTGAATCCCTACCTTGCTGCCTGCCTCCTTTGCAGCATCTGA
This sequence comes from Trachypithecus francoisi, assembly GCF_009764315.1. Classification (NCBI taxonomy): domain Eukaryota; kingdom Metazoa; phylum Chordata; class Mammalia; order Primates; family Cercopithecidae; genus Trachypithecus; species Trachypithecus francoisi. The sequence continues at coordinate 24,750,627 of NW_022681460.1, read as the reverse complement.
CACTGTTGAGTTCTGTTTCTCAACAGTGACCCTAGCACATCACATTCTTGACTTTCCTGATTTCTTTCTGTCCCCTGTATCCTCCTTTGTGTATTTTTTCTGCGTCTATCCTTTAAGGCTTCCTGAGTCTCTGAGGTTGCATTTATAATGGGTTGCTCTCATTAGTTAATCTTTCTGAGGGTTAGTTACTCTTCCACCCTCATGGTTTCAACTCCACATAGATATATATAGTGAAAGCTTCCACATGTTAAACACCAGTTCAGATCTCTATACTAAGCTTCTGATATCTATGTTTAATTCCCTACTTGATGTCTTCAGTCAAATACCTCAAACTCAACAGTCTAAAAACAAACTCATCACTTCCCATGACCCCTGAATGCCCACTTTCACTCAAGTTCATTTTTTATTTTTGAGACAGAGTCTCACTCTGTCACCCAGGCTGGAGTACAGTGGCATGAGCTCAGTTCACTGCAACATCTGCCTCCCAGGCTCCAGTGATTCTCTCGTGCCTCAGCCTCCTGAGTTGCTGGGATTCCAGACATGCACCACCACATCCAGCTAATTTTTGGTATTTTAGTGGAGATGGGGTTTTACCATGTTGCTCAGGGTGGTCTCGAACTCCTGACCTCAGGTGATCCACCTGCTTCAGCCTCCCAAAGTGAGCCACTGCGCCTGGCCTCCTTCATGTTCCTTATCATGAAAATGGCACAGAAAGCAAAGTAATAACCCCTCCCGACTTTTCTTCTGCTTCCTCTCTCCCTCAACCATCAACAAAATCCTACTTCATTAATTCTTAAAACAATGATTTACATCTTTTGATCTCCAATGCTACTAAGTTAGTCCAGGCTCTGGAGTACTTTTTGTTTCATTTTGTTTACCTCACATATTTGTGGTGAAAGTACTTAAAATCTACTCTTTTGGCAATTTTCAAGTACACAATGTATTGTTATTAACTATATCACCATGTTGTACAACAGGTTGCTTGAACTTATTCCTCCTAACCGAAATTTTGCATGTTTTGAACAACATCTCCTTAGTCCCTTTCCCCTGACACCCATCCCCTGGTAACCAACATTCTATTTTCTGCTTCTATGAGTCTGATTTTTTAAGATTCCATATATAAGTGGGACCATGTGGCATTTGTCTTTCTGTGCCTGGTCTATTCTACTCAACATAATGTCCTCCAGGTTCATCTATATTGCTGCAAATGACAACATTTCCTTCTTTTTAAAGACTGATTATTATCTCATGGTTAAATATACCAGATATTCTTTATCCACTCATCTATCAATGGGCACTTAGGTGGTTTCCATATCTTGGCTACTGTGAACAGTGCACAATGAGCATGGGAGTACAGCTATCTCTTCAGCATACTAATTTCATTTCCTTGAGACATAGATGCAATAGTGAGATTCTGGATCATCTGGTAGTTCTATTTTAAGTTTTTTGAGGATCCTCCATATTGTCTTCTGTAATGGCTGTACTACTTCACATTCCCACCAAGAGTATACAAGGGTTCTCTTTTCTCTGGAGCACTCTTTTTAAAACACAGTCTGATCATATAACTCCAGTAATTAAAATACTTCAAGAATGCCCTTGTGTTCAGGATAAGGTGAAAACTCCCTCCATGTGAAAATGTGACCACTTTTCTGGACTCCCTTTTGCCCCATTGTAGGCTATGACTCAGTCATATTTGATTTTGTCTCTGGGCCCTTCTGTATGCTTTTGTTCTACCCAGGACATACTTTACACACATTTCTCTTGCTTAAATCCTTCAGGTCTTACCTCAGACATTAAATTCCTTTGGAAGCCTTTTGTAATCCCTCAAAACTGTATCAGGTGATCCTTAACAGGACTTGCTCCTGTAGCAACCTGTGCTTATTCCTGTCATTTTTACTTATCCTACTATAGCATACTTGTCTGTTTTCCCTATTATCCTATGAATTCTTTGAGGGCAGAAACTGTGCCTTGTTTATTCTTACATCTCTAATACCTTGCTCACTAACCTGACATAAAGTAGTTGCTTAAGAAATAATTGTTGAAATTCAAAAAGAGGTTAATAGAGATAGTATAAGGTTTTTCTAAATAATGATCTCTAGCCACAGAAAACTCAAGGTCAAGCAGGGCCATAGGTGACAAAGGACAGCACCAGGCCACTAGTCCAAGGGACATTAATTAAAGGGAAGGAAGTGTGATTACGTATGTTTGTTTTGTCTAGGGTGTAATGTGTAATTGTAAGTAGAAAAATCAGCATCCTGTTCTGGACTATTCTAAGGGGTTCATGGGGTGGGGAGAGATGACAGCCAAATTGGCCTTGATCATTGGTTTATAAGAAGATAAAAATTTTCAGTCTTTTTTTTTTTTTTTAAATGTTCAGTCTTAACTACCAGGGCAGAGGCCGCATGTAGGCCAGAAGTCCAGCCTCCCTTAAAGGAACAACCACACCCCTGGCTGGCTGCAGTTCAGTTGTTGCTCTCAAGGAGGTAATTGAAAGAAAAAGGGCAGAGATGTAGAGAAGGAAAACCCTTCTGGCTCTGTCAGTCTGCTCATCCTTCCTAGTCCAACTTCCTCCGAGTTTCCTAGGCTGAACAGGTTAAATAACGTTAATTGTTACTTATTTTTGTTCATGTGCTAATTTTCAAAACTGTTAATGCCTAAAATTTCACTGAACTTGTACTGTATATAATGGAGCTATATAAATTTTACCTAGCTATTGAATACTCTCTTCATGTTTTGAGGGAGAATAGAAATGTATTTTCTCCTGTAAACCAAATAGATCTGCTGTGGGCCTCACTCGCTAGAACCAGCAGGAAAACAGGCCAGGCGTGGTGGTGCAGGCCTGTAATCCCAGCAATTTGGGAGGCCGAGGTAGGTGGTCACCTAAGGTAAGGAGTTCGAGAGCAGCCTGGCCAACATGGTGAAACCCCATCTCTACTAAAAATACAAAAATTAGCCAGGCATGGTTGCGCATGCTTGTAATCCCAGCTAACTGGGAGGCTGAGGCAGGAGAATGGCTTGAACCTGGGAGGCAGATGTTGCAGTGAGCTGAGATCATGACAGTGCACTCCAGCCTGGGTGACAGAGTGAGACTCCATCTCAAAAAATCTGGGGAAGGCATGGGAAAGTGTTTAATGACAATCCTGGGAGTGAGTGGTCTTACTTATTGAAGAGCACAATGTCTGATCTTCCTAGTCAATTTTTCAGATATACAGGGAAAGTAAGTTCACCTGTGTTTGTGCAGCTGATAAATGATTTTATAAAGGAAACTGGGAAAACAGAAAAATGGGGAAAAAATCAGGCTTTGTCTTACCATCCCAATACTATTAATATTAACATTTTCATATAATTCCTTGTAGAATATATGATATCTATTCTACATGTACTCTGAATTCAACTTGGTATATTGCTTTTCCATGTAACATAAGGTAAGCATTTTCCACATTATTACTGTCTATAATCATTGCTTCTGAACATAGTATAATACTTCAGAGAGTAGAGGAACTACAGTTAAACTCCACATGGAGGCTGTCTCCAACTTAATGCTATTATAAATAACGTGGGATGAATAACTTTTGCATAAAGTTTATTCTGGGTTCCCTTAGGGTAGATTTCTAGAACTGAAAATATTGGGTTAAAGTATCTGATTACTGTAAGACTTTTAACACATATTGCCAAAGTGCTTTCTAAAAGCTGTATTTATTTACACTCTGTGATAGTAAATACAACTTGCTATGATGAGTTCTATCATTTAGAAAAATAAGCATACAAACAAAAAAATGCAAAAACCCTCTGAAACTTTTGCCTTTAATTTGATAAGCAAAAATGGCAATATTATTATTTTAATGCTTGTGTGTATCTTACTAATTATAAGCTTTAATATATGTTAAGAGTATTTATTTGTTGTTTTCCCCTCTTCTGTGAATTTTCTAGGCATGTGTTGACCCATAATAGTCCATACATAGTATACAGTATTCATGGAGATTAAATAATATTCTATGTGAAGTAAAAATAGTTTCCAACAAGTCAAGCCACAGCAGCAAGTCTTTATCTAGAATCCTACCCTGAACAGACGTTTACTTGGCAGGCCAGTTGCAGTAATTAACATCAGAAAGCAGGGCAATTAAAAAAAAAAAAAAGGCAACAACAACCAGCTCTCACATCCATGAATCATAGTTCTATAAAGTCCCAAACCATCTGGCTGACTGGGCTCCAGCCCTCCATTCTGAGAAAGACCTGCATGATAGTAGTAAAAACTAGGGGGACTTGTGAATGCCAAATGCTCACAGAATATTGTCTGCCTCTGAAATCATTTCACATTCTCTACCCTTTTAATAACAGATATTGATTTGTCTCAAGCCCTCTTTCTCTGGATTATATAGTTCTCATAGGCACATACCACATTTTATTTGTCTTGGCATCTTAGGGAACACCAGGACCTTGCCCTGCATACAGTAAGCACTTAGTATTTGTTTGTTGAAATACACTAAAATAGTATAATCAAGACCTTGGCAGACATCTGAGCCCAAGCCAGCGGGTGTCTGTGAATTGCACTGGTAGCTCTAAGTTCTGCTGAAGGTGGGAAGTCTGGCACAGGGAACTCACCCCAGCAGCACTGAATGGGAAAAGCGGCACAGAGACCAGCACTTGGCCCCCTGAGACAGGCGGGACACCTTCACAGCACCTGGAGTCCCTCGCCCAGGGTTACTGTGCTCTTCTCCACAAAGCTGACTAAGCTAAGAGGCAAACAGCAACTTTAATCTGTTGGGCAAAAATGGCAACATGTTATTTTAATATACATTATTTTAATAGAGGATTTTTTCACTTTCCCAAAAATAAAAATAAAAATAAAACAATGATGACAGGTGATTTTCAAGGAAAGGGATTTTCAAAGGGTGTACAACTTAAGTGGTAACCTGGATTTTCATTCTAACACCTCGATGCTATTAGATCACATATTTTCAAAACATTTAACTAACATCTAGTCCACGTTTTAGGAAAACTGTTGATTGCCTTCAATTCCATTCTAGGTGAAGAGTTTCGTAAAATCTCTTCAAAGAAAGATCTTCAAACTCTTTACCAAGTCCCTGTATTGGCAAAGAATCTACTAAAGCACTTAAAAAAAATACACAAACCCTCCTTTTTTCTCATTTTATGCATAACCATTAAGAGTTAGCAGAGTTCTTTTATGTAATCAAAATATAATCATCTCATCAGGAAACTTGGCACAAATAAAGTGGTTTTAACCTCATACAAACTCCATATTCATATTTTCCCAATTGTTTCCCAAATGTTCTTTATGGCTTATTAAAAAAAAAATAGTACCCAATCAAGGATCACACAATAACTGTCATTTCTCTTTCACCTGTTTTAATCCTTCTACTTTATAAAAAAAAAAAACCTGTAATTAAAAATTTGAAATAGTAAGGCATGTTTTGTAGAATGTGCCACAATCTGAATTTGTCAATTATTTCCTTGAAATAAAAGTCTATTGAATCATTTTTGGTGATGGGTATGTAATCTGTAGTTGATACTTAACCATGCGACTATACTGTGTTCCCCAACAACTTTACCCAGTGGTTTCACCATCCACTGATGACCTGAATCAAACACTGCATGGGTGGTTACAAAATTTTGATCTTTCTAGTTCTATTGTTCCTTCTACGTTTATTAGCTCACATTCTTCTGTTTAAAAAAGCATTTTCATGCCACTTTAAAAAAAATCACCATAAACTTAGAATATCTTTTTTTATTCCATATGTTATAATCCATTACTCTCTTTCAAATTGTCCCAATTTGACCAGTGGTGATCTCTTTAACTCATGATCCTTCTGATGGGTCTGCATTAGTCTTGAATGATTCCTTATCCTGCAGCCCAGATCAGCTGATTCTCCAGAGTCCTGTTTCTTTTAGGGGAGAATGATATTTTGAAACCAAGGTCCACACTTTAGATGCATTTATTTCTACTAGAATATCACTGCCCATAGGCTTTTTTGGTGATGAGTCATTTATCAGTTGTATACAGATTTCTTCCCTTTGTTTTAAATCACAATTTCACACTGATGCCTCAGATTCTAACCCAATACTACAAGTGTTCTCCTTCATCTTCCCTCATTCCATATTTGTAACTCTCTTCTCCCACAGTCAGAATACAGATATGAACTTACTTATTAACTTGCTTTGTCTTCTAATACATACAGAAGTTTCCTAAGTACTGTACCAACAAACTGGCACCAACAAACCACTACATACAGACCAAGATTTTTTGAAATTCTTTTTCTACTCAGAACATAGGGCACTGTGTTTAAAAATTGCCTGAATGAATTTTTCTGTGTGATTATGCAATCAATTTGATAAATAGCTTAGTTCCTTGGTTTCTGTTCCTATTCTTTTTTCAGGCTTGCTTTCTAAAAAATCCTTTTTGATTTAATTTCATTTTTGCTAAGTAAAAATTAATATGGTCCAAATGTCAAAACTACATGAAAAGTATACTAGGAGTATTTTCACTCAGAGAGTATTTGTACTTAGAAAGGTATACTCAGAGTATTTTTACTACACACTATCTCTTCCACAGCATTCCCACTCACCTCTATAGGTGACCCTTTCATTATTTCTAGTTTATCCTTTCCATGTTTCTTCTTGAAAAATAAGCAATCAGATTCATATACTCCTATTTTTCTTTCATGTTGCTCTAAAGTATTTTAATCTAATTGAAGAGATAAAGAATTCTCACATAAAAGTTAGCTAAAGAATACCAGGCAGAGTATTGGTGCCAGAAGTAGTACAGAAAATACATATACTTTCAGTAAATATTCTGGTGGTCTTCTCTAGTGTATCTGTAAGAGATATTTAGAGACAGAATTTGACAATCAGATTAATCATGCTTGGAATTTAACAATCTATAAACTTCCAAAGCTTTGCATTACCAAAACGTAGTACAGTAAGATTCTTTTCCTAACTGAAGACAATTTTCAGTTCTAACACAAATGGTAGTCATTATGTGCATTTATTCTCAAACATCAAATGAGCACTAACAATGTGCCATGCACTTGAGAAGGAGCTATTACACATAGAAAACACTGGAAACCATGAAAACCTGCCTTAGAACCAAATTTTAGAAATGTTTAGCAACCTAAGTAGGTATAAGCTAAAAGCTCGCTTTTTTATTTTTAAATGTATTTTATTTTTAATATTTTTATTTTACTTTAGGTTCCAAGATACATGTACAGAACGTACAGGTTTGTTACATAGGTATACGTGTGCCACAGCGGTTTGCTGCACCTATTGACTTGTCCTCTAAGTTCCCTCCCTTTGTCCCCAGCCCCCTAACAGGCCCTGGTGCGTGTTGTTCCCCTCCCTGTGTCTGTATGTTCGCATTGTTCAACACCCACTTATTGGGAGCTGAACTCTCACTCACTTACGAGAACATGTTTGGTGTTTGGTTTTCTGTTCCTGTGTTAGTTTCCTGAGGATGATGGCTTCCAGCTTCACCCATGTCCCTGCAAAGGATATGATCTCATTCCTTTTTACGGCTACGTAGTATTCCATGGAAAATACACCATTATTTTTTATACACTACCTCATTGATTCTAATTTCCTACTATTTCTTTTTTAATTTTACTTTAAGTTCTGTGATACACGTGCAGAACATGAAGGTTTGTTATATAGGTATACATGTGCCATGGTGTTTTGCTGCACCCATCAACCCATCATCTACATTAGGTATTACCTAATGTTATCCCTCCCCTTGCCCCCCACCCCCTGACAGGCCCTGATGTGTGATGTTCCTCTCCCTGTGTCCATGTGTTCTCATTGTTCAACTCCTGCTTATGAGTGAAAACATGCGGTGTTTGGTTTTCTGTTCCTGTGTTAGTTTGCAGAGAATGATGGTTTCCAGCTTCATCCGTGTCCCTGCAAAGGACATGAACTCATCCTTTCCTTATGGCTGCACAGTATTCCATGGTGTATATGTGCTATATTTGCTTTATCCAGTCTATCACTGATGGGGATTGGGGTTGGTTCCAAGTCTTTGCTATTGTGAATAGTGCTGCAATAAACATATGTGTGCATGTGTCTTTATAGTAGAATGATTTATAATCCTTTGGTTGTATACCCAGTAATGGGATTGCTGGGTCAAATGGTATTTCTAGTTCTAGATCCTTAAGGAATTGCCACACTGTCTTACACAATGGTTGAACCAATTTATACTCCCACCAACAGTGGAAAAGCGTTCCTATTTCTCCACATCTTCTCCAGCATCTGTTGTTTCCTGACTTTTTAATGATCACCATTCTAACTGGCATGAGATGGTATCTCATTGTGGTTCTGATTTGCATTTATCTCATGACCAGTGATGATGAGCTTTTTTCATATGTTTGTTGGGTCACATAAATGTCTTCTTCTGAGAAGTGTCTGCTCATATCCTTCACTTACTTTTTGATGGGGTTGTTTTTTTCTTGTAAATCTGTTTAAGTTCTTTGTAGATTCTGGATATTAGCCCTTTGTCAGATGTACAGATTGCAAAAATTTTCTGCCACACTGTAGGCTGCCTGTTCACTCTGATGATAATTTCTTTTTTTTTTTTTTTTTTTTTTTTTTGAAACAGAGTCTCGCTCTGTCACCCAGGCTGGAGTGTAGTGGTGCAATCTCGGCTTACTGCAACCTCTGCCTCCCGGATTCAAGCAATTCTCCTGCCTCAGCCTCCCGATTAGCTGGGATTACAGGCATGCACCACCAAGTCCAGCTAATGATAATTTCTTTTGATGTGCAGAAGCTCTTTAGTTTAATTAGATCCCATTTGTCAATTTTGGCTTTTGTTGCCATTGCTTTTGGTGTTTAGTCAGGAAGTTGTTGCCCATGCCTATGTCCTGAATGGTATTGCCTAGGTTTTCTTCTACAGTTTTTATAGTTTTAGGTCTTATGTTTAAGTCTTTAATCCATCTTGAGCTAATTTTTGTACAAGGTGTAAGGAAGGGGTCCAGTTTCAGTTTTATGCATATGGCCAGCCAGTTTTCCCAACACTATTTATTAAATAGGGAATCATTTCCCCATTGTTTGTTTTTGTCAGGTTTGTCAAAAATCACGTGGTTGTAGATGTGAAGCATTATTTCTGAGATCTCTATGTTGTTCCATTGGTCTATATTTCTGTTTTGGTATCAGTACCATGCTGTTTTGGTTACTGTAGCCTTGTAGCATAGTCTGAAGTCAGGTAGCATGATACCTCCCGCTTTGTTCTTTTTGCTTAGGATTGTCTTGGCTATACAGGCTCTTTTTTGGTTCCATATGAAATTTAAAGTAATTTTTTCTAATTCTGTGAAGGAAGTCAATGGTAAGGCTCACTTTAAAATAGAGAATACAAGCTAAAGCTTCACTTTAAAAGGGAAAACTCAAAACAAAGAGTTTTAGTAAATAACTCTAACTGGCCTTAGAAGTACCAATGTTTCCAGTGATATGACCTTCAATTAGAAATTCCTTAAATATCCAGATGCAATCATTTCTGACTTTAAAGATAATAAAGTAAAGCCAAAGTGCTATTTGGATGTAATCTGATTTCTCACAGCTAATAAAAACTTAACAGATTTGATAGTCAAATACATTTGTAGTAAAATATCAAAACAATATTAACAATACCCAATATTGATAATATGTTCCAAACATAAAACCAAGTGCTTTTGTATGCATCATTTTGTTTTCTCTTCATAATATTCATTTGAGGTTATTTTATTGTATTTATTATTATTACCCTCATTTTACAAATAATGAAACTAAAACCTTTCAGAAGGTAAGTAATATTCTCAAAGTCACAGAGCAATAAAATCATGTCTAAGAAATGTAAAATTCACAGTTAGGTAAGTCACCTACATGTATTGCCTACTCTATTTTTATCAATATTATACATGTATGTTATCTTTTAAAAGTGAAAATGATTCTTACAAGGTGGGTAATAAAAACAGATATCCAACCCTAACTCTTATTCCTCAGAGGCAAAGAGTTTTCCAATCTTAGCTATTTATTTTGGTATTATCTTAATGTTTCTAAGTATATTTATGCTCCTGTATTAGAGATTGACTTCCTATTACAAAAGATTAGAACTTACAACTCTGCTATCTTTCTTACCATTTTACCCACCTCCATCCACCCATCCTCTCAATAGCCATAGTACAGTTTTTTGTTAATAATCTACATTTAGAATATTGTGACTATATAAGCAACACTTATTATTTATTGCTGAGTCTAACAATATGTTATTCTCATATAACTATTACATTCCTAAACCTAAATTTTTCCCTTTTTATTTTTTAGCTTTCTATACTAATTACGAATTAATTTCTAACCCTTATTACCTTTTACTCTCCACTTGAATTATAAACTTCTCCGAAGATCATTTTCCACCAAATCAGATGAATAATTTAGTTTCTCAAGTTCCATTTTTTTCCTTCTTAGAGCACACTTTCTGGTGCCCTCTCTCTTTCTCCTACTGGTGCTAGGCCTGCTACTTTTCTCCAACACTGAAGCCCTTGGTCTCCTGGATTCCATGTTGCCTGCTCTCTTGCTTGATGTTCCCTTTTTTGATGGAGAAGATCCTTGTGGAGGTGTCATGAAATTTACATTTAAGAGAGAGGCAGTAGGAAGCTAACTGGAAGATCTGTGAGCCAGCCTCATTGGCTAATTGCATCACAGTGATCAGGGGCAAGCAGGCTTTTTCACTGGGAGATCAAGTGTCCCAAGCAGCAGTAACCTATGGTCTTCTCCTTGGGGCTATACACTTTCTCCAGAGAAGAATCCCCCAGTTTTATCCCTGGAGGTGTATGTCTGCCAGTGCTGGAACATGTGGCCAAATGGAGTCGGGGGAGATTTACCACCCTTTATATGGATTCTCCATAGATTCCCTACTTTCAGTATGGTGCCTCTGTCTTACCACACTGCAGTATCTCCAGTGCACACCTCCAGTCTTCATTACTCTGGGAGAGGGGTAGTCACCTGATTATGGTCAAGAGAGGTGAGGGGGGTAGCATTCCTCTTCCTTATTTAGGTTTTCAACTAGTCCTACTACCATCTTTACCAAAAACTTTCTGAGATTCACTGGTGCACACTAGCCTCTTTATTGTTGATATTTCTTTTTTAATCGTCTAAGTTAACAAACAGCTTTGCTAAGTCAGTTTATCCATCTATCCTTTTTTTTCCCTAAAAATAAATCTGATTTCTGGTTCACTGTTGGCTTTTCCTTTTCTCTCACTGTCTTTGTGAGTTAAAGCTCAAGTTTTATAAATGCTAATGTGTTTGAAAAGTCTTCAACAAAAACAGGATGCTATGTTTTCACCAAAAAATCTTGTGCTCAAAGAGAACTGTCCCTTAAATAAAATGATATCGTTCTGTTGCATAACTAAAGCCAAATTCTGAAGAAAATACTATAAATAATTCTATTTTACTCAATACCAGTGCCCCCTGGATTTCCATTAGTCACCTAATCTTATAAAAATAAAGATAATTGTTAATTTTCCTCAAATGAAAGGGGGAAGACTTAAGTAAGAAATTATTTAAAACATTGTACAAAATACAGATATAAAACTGTGACATTATATGATTCTATACTACCTCTAATTAACACTCATTTGTAAGTTAGGAGTCCTTACACCATGTCTCTATAAAAAACATACAACTTTTCTTAAACAATCCCATGTTACCCTACCACAAATTATTGAATAACTACTGTTAGAAATGGATACCTGTTATACTTATAAAAACTCTAAGTCAATTGATTATGTGCTACTAGAAGATTGGATGTAACCAAAAATACTCTAAATGCATCAGAAAATGTGTGTCATGAAAATATATGGTAACCTCTTTATAAAGTGAATTATTTCCCTTAGCATTGGCAATGCTATGTTTCATTTTGACCTTTCACCGCTGCCTATGTTATCTATTTATTATGCTATGCTTGTGTCAGAATAACTACTGAACACAGTTTGAATAGAAGGATTAAAATGACTAGTGGCCACAATACAAAAATACACTCAGTTAATATGTAATAATAACCTCCCAAAGTCAATGGCATTTAAATATAAATAATTAAGAAAAGAATTTAATCCCTATTTTAATGATAGGGTTGTACAGACTTGAGCTTAAAGTCCTACAGAACAGATGATCCTAGTACCAAGTGCAGAGAAATGTGAACACTTCTCATAATAAGATTACCTATACAGAAGTCTTCTTTCCCCAAGATAGGTTATCCTTGTTATTTTAGCCACTCATACACTTGTTTTGTATAGCTAATTTGTAATTTCACAGAACAACCTTAAAGCAGCTTATGACAATAGAGACAAATAAAGCTACCAAAGACAGGGAAGGAACACCTGCCAGTTCATCAAAGAGCTAATACTGCTGATTCAAAAACCTTGCTTAGGACAACTACCAATTGATCCTCACATGTAACAGTTTCCCAGTGAAAAGGCAAATGAAAAACACAATATGGTGTATAAGAAAAACATACTAACTCATTGGGCAAGAGGAAGTTTTCCATACATGAAATGCTAAGAAAATTCATATGACATATTTACACTGAAAGGCAGTGTCATCAAGTTTTCAAAACATATTTTCTTATGACCATGTCTTTTTAAAAATTTTAAGTTGTACTCACAGCTATGATTTACTATAGCAAAAGTGAAAAGAAGCAAAGAGAAACGGTGCATGGGGCGAAGTCCAGAGGAAACCAGGCTCAAGTTTCCAAGAGTCTTCTCCCAGTGAAGTCACACAGAATGTGCGTAATTCCTCCAGTAATTGCGTGTGTGATGTGTCATCTATCAGGGAAGTTCATCAGAGACTTGCAACTCAAGGTTTTTCCTGGAAACTGCTCACATAGGCTCCCTCTGTCTAGCAAGCACTAAAACTCCAGAATTCCAGAAGAAAGGCATGTTTTCAGCATTACTGTGAGCACCAACAATTTAGGCACTGTAAGCCACTCTTATCATTTAGGGAAAGTTTTCTATCAGGGTAGGAAAAGGCTTAGTAGTTATGTTCCCATACGTCAGCCAAGCGTCAAACTTACAAAGAGAACTTTCTAAGGACAGCAGTCCCAACCCTGTTAACTCTTTTCTGCACAGATTCCATTAAAAATAATGGAGTGACCATTAAATAATGGACTAAAATAATGGAATGGTCAGTAATGACCCACTACATTGATTTCATATCCCATCGAAGAGTCACGGCTCAATTCAAAACACAGCTTTAGTATATCCCATCTTTAAAAAAAATCTATTGACAATGTATTCCCCTCAAGCTTCTGATGGTTTTCTCTTCTCTCCTTCACTGTAAAATTTGAGTGCTCTAAATTTTGTCTTTACTTTCTTGTCTACAATTAGGTGTTTAATTTTTTGAGAAATTTCTAAAGCCTGGAAAGGTACAAAGAATAATGAAAGAACCATATGCCTCTAGCTGTTATTAAGTTGTTATGTTTGCTTACAGACTTAATCTATCTACCCATTTATTGAAGTCTCTTTTGACCGGACCCTTTCCCCTCATATTCTCATTTCTTCTTCCAGTTGGCATTCAATGCCATTAGATTTGTGGGGCTGCTTATATTTTATGTACCAGTGAATCCATTCACATAACAGTGGACACATACTGCTCTGTATTGTGCTTTCTTCACACAACATTTTTTGAGATCTACTTATGCTGGTGAACAAAAATTTATTTTTTGCTGAAATGCTACATTATAGTCTATCCTATGAATATACTATATTTTATTAATCTAATCTCTAATTGCTGGACTTTGAAGTTGTTTCCAAATGTTAGTTCTTAGAAATAATACAGCAATGAATGCCCCTGTACACGTTACGTATGTGTGTGAATTAGAAGTAAAATTCTTGAGTTTTGAGAAGCCATGTCTCTTTTTGTATTACTATTTTCTTTCTGAGCATGTGAAAATGTAGAAAATAGAGAAAATATACAGTATGCAGCAGTACCAATATATACACAATTATAATGTGTATATATTAAAATGTAAGTAAAATAGGGATCATAACTTGGCATTTATGCTTATTATATCATAACCACTTTTCTTTTCTAAAATAGCATAAAGTTCCTCCATATACAGGCATCCTACTATTAATGTAATTAATCTCTACCATTCAGCATTTAGAGTTTTCCATGTTTTCTCTACTATATTGTAGTGATGAATATCCTAGTGTATTTGTTTGTGGGCATTTCTGATTATTTTCTTAGAAAAACTGATAAAATTGCTGACTTTACAAGTATGAACTTTTTAAAAGATGTCTTATAAAACCGATACATAGCCATTTTAAAAAATCAACACATCTAATGAAGGTTTTTTTTACAGGGATGTAAAGTAATAGAGTTTAGGTATACAGCTTTCTGAAGATGTGACTTCAAACTATATAATATGTTCCTTTGCTTCCTTTTCTGGAATATCAACTCTTTTAGGTGACTTTCTGATAAAAACCAGATAGCATACACATTGTTATCAAGCAAACAAGTGACTCTAAGTGACTTGTTAAGTGTTAGGTGAAAGTGACTTCACCTAAGTGACTGCTGACTGTTAGGTGAAAGTCTATATGCTTCAGACATGAAGTAGCTAAATGGCAATGTTGCTGGTTTTCTGTGAAAATAAAAACACATATTTAAATATATTTATACAATCACAGGACCAGTTCATCTCAGTGCACATGTGGCCTGAAGAGGATTTTGAGCAGGGTCCACATGGTTTATTGGGAAGGCACTTTGGGTTTGCTCAAAAGTTCAGTCAAGCACATGCATGACTGAGTCCCTAACAATACTACAGTAAAGTACAAAAGAGAGATCTTGACATTAAATGGTATTAATTTTTATTTTAAAAAGTAACTTCCTTTCATCACAAATGTGAGTTCATGGGAAGATTGTATCCCAGGTAAATGAACGAATCACTAGGAGAATGAAGTTTTCATACTATCAGAATGTTAAGACTCTAACCCATGAGAAAAGTTTGGTTTTAGTGTGTGTGATTTTGAACTGCTTCTGACCATAATTGGCTAAAAGATTCAGCTATCTCTGGAGGCTGATTACTCCAGCTACAGTGAGATGATGCAATCATCACAGAGATGGATTCATAGCTCATTTCCTGCACCAGAAAGGCATATATATTGTTTGAATAATAGCTGTACCAAATAACTTAATGATAACATTAAATAAGAGGAAAGCAGAGCTTGATATCAATTATAATTTGATTTTTCTCTCTGTAATTCAGTTTCCTCATCTACATATACCTCACAGAATTGTACCGAGGCTGTGGTGAGCTAATGCATGCAAGGCATTTAGAGTACAGCCTGGAATGCAGTACAAACTCAATAACTGTGAGTGATTGCTATCATCATTTCCAAAATCTCTTCCCATCTACTCTATGGTGCTATTTTGATAAAGGGATGCAAGAGTTTTCAATCTATTCCAGGATCACTTGGTTTAGTTAATGACCATCCATTCTGACCAACTCCAGGGAAAACAATGTAAATGATGCTACGTGAAGTTGTCTAAGCAAACAGCATCTTCTGGATGTGTGTACACACTAGCCCTGAATGAAATCCAGAGTCAGTTCCCATTTAGAGAACAACAGGCAGACAAATAAAAACCTTAAATAAAATAAATTCCTTTTATAAATAAAGACAGGATGACAGGATGACTTGCATATATAGTGGGTGGGGCATTATGTTTCTAGGATTTATGTTAACACATTTCATAAATTAATAAGAACTGCTTTTATTTGTTGCTGCTGTTACATGTCCTTTACCTTAGAAACATCATCCAGTAGGTACATGACAGAAGAATGGGGATTTGGAAATAGATCTGCTAGACTAAAAATCTTGTGCTCTTTCTGGTTATCACTCAGTGAGATGACACAATGAATGATTAGGATGTAATTGATATATATGGAGTATTCTTGCTATTATATATCCATTTTCTCAGAATTCACATACTTCTCTTTTACTGTATTATTTAACATGCATTAGATGTGGTAGCTGAATATGAACTGTATAAGTCTTTACTAAAAGAAAATAGCCAAAGCTTTCAGACTTTTTCTTTTCTTTTCTTTTTTTTTTAAACCCAGGCATATTCTGGCCTCAGGGCTGTGGTACCTGCTTGACCTTCTCCTGGAAAGCTCCTCCTCTAGGTGTTCCATGACTCATTTCCATAGTTCTCTCGCATCATTCAGGTCTCTTATGAACATCCCCTCATCCATGAACTATTCCATGACCATGCTCTCAAAAACAGCACACACACGCATGCAAGCACGTACCTTTCTTTTCGGCCTATTCCTACCCTTCTTCTTATGTTAGCTTTGTTCTTCTGGTAACATTAACCATTATCACCCCTGTCTCGTTATGTATATTTGTTTATTACCTGTTTCTTCTCACTAAATTATAATCTCCAAAAAGCAGGGACTCATTTTGTTTAACTGCTATATCTCCAGAACCATGAACAGTTTATAATACATGGATAGGTGAATATACTGTTTCATACTGAAACAATGAAAAAAAAATCAGAACTAAATGTCAATGATTTCAAGTACGTTTCAATTCTTTTGTTCTTATGGGCATATAAGAAGAATCAAGACAGAAATGTTAACTTTCTGGAAATAAACATTTAACATTCTGTATCTGAAAAACTACCCATGAAAAAGACTGGGTTGTTCAAAGATATTTTACTAGAAGTTCTGAAAAGATACCTTCAATTTAAGGAGTTATAAATAAGGATTTGAAAAGAAAGTGGAATATAGTGATCAAAACATAAGCACATAAATAAGAAATTCCAAGATGATCATAGATTTGCTAACAAAGCCAAAAATCAAATTAAAGCATCACATCTGCTTTATTCAAATATTAGTGGCACTTGAACATTACAAAAGTAAAATAAAACTTTAACTCCCAAAACTGTCCGCTACCATATTACGCTAAGGAGCACCAAAGGAAAACATAGGAACAAACTCATGAAAATTCTGCATAGAATAAATTTCTGCAAAACACAAAACTAATGCTTTCTAGGAATATGTCAAATACTCTAGTTATACATCTACCATTATCAATGAGGTTCATGTTAAATTATCATCATGCAAATATATTTTAAACAGAAGATCCAAAGTAGTATAAACAATTGTGAACCATTACCCAATAATGGGTATATTCAGTAGGCATATATAAAATGGGTATACATAAAAACACACTGTAGACATGACGGAGTACCTTAAAAGTATTTGTTGTACATATCTCAAATTCATCAGTAAATGTTAATTTGCAAAAATTATCCAAATTCTGTCATATAAGCTATTCAAACTGAAAAATACTCATTCTGTTGTGCTTACCAGGATAGCTCTTAGCAATGCTTTCATTTTTAGTATTGTATATGCTGTATTTTAAATATTTGGAAACATTTAAAGTGCTTCAATTCCTTCCCATTCCTTCATAGTTTCTTATTCCTTAGTAGTTTCTTATTGTTTCTTTTTAAGTATCTTTTTCTTTTGCGAGACTACATACCAAACTACCTCTGACTAACTCTTTTATGTAATCCAAGGCTTTTAATTAGATTCAGTATATATTTGTTCAATGAGTATCCTTTTAAAAGTAGAAAGTGGTTTTTGATTTTAAAGATGCATCTGGCCAGCCCCTCCTGATGGGGACTCCACATCACACTAAAATGCATATGAAGACAGAAGAAAGAGTCAAGAACTCAGCACCAAAAATTAGGGCTGGTGGCTATCTCACCAAGAAGAGTTTCTTTAAACAACACAGCTGATCAAAGTAGATACAGAGGAAAATGAGCAAAGAAAAGAAAAATGAAATGCAATGGAAAGTAAAGAACTAGATGGGAAAATACCATGAAAGAAATAATACTGGCTTCCTAGTAAATCATTTTTTAAAAAATTAAAGTGACTTTTTTAGAACCTGACATTTCTTGCTCTCTCATGTGAAACTATGGGATCTAATCCAATTAAAAATGTATCTACACTAATGTCAGTAGATGCTTTCAGACATTAACCAAGTGATTTTTTTCCAAGTAATTACATTTAAAAAATTGTTAACAAGGCTAAAATAATAGATCAAGAAACTGAAAATCATGAGGTGAGATGAACAAAGTAGGGGGCTCTGGAATTGGAGCACGCTGGGTCTAAAACCCAATTCAATATGTATCTGGTCCAATAAGTGATCGTCTAATCTCGCTGAGCCTTCAGTTTCTGATTTTCCAAGTGAATATGGTAATGCCAAAATTGTCAGGCTGTAATAAAAGAAGGTGGCACCTGGCACGTAGCAAATACCTAACAAATGATGGCCATTATTATTACCTATATAATTGGAGGTGAGAACCCAATTACATGTAATATTTACTTGCTTTTAGTCTTTAGCTTTCTACTGTCCCTAAAGGTTAAAATTATTATGGTCAGCCTTAAACAAAACTTTAGAAGAAGAAAAACTTGTCTTTGGCATTCTGCTTCTTTGCCTTTTTAACAGCTCCATTTCTTTTCTTAACATTCTTGGTGCCCTATACCACCACCCCCCTACTACCTTCAAAAATATTGCTTTCCAAAGTGATTTAAGAAATCTTAAGAGTCAGTGCTAATGTGTCTGGCATGCCAGTGGCTTAGGTGTCAACCTTCTCAGGTTATAACTGAATTCAACCCCGTCTTTTTGAAGGTACATCTTAACTGAAACTTTGCGTCTAACTGCAGAATTTTAGGTACTGTGGTAGCCCCGGGAGGGCTGGACTTTGGAGCTGGCAGACCTTAGATCATTCCTCAGCTCTCTCTGCTACACCCAGGCACAGCAGCATCAGGGAGACTACTAAACACACATGAACCCCAGAGTCCCTGGTTTAACCTGTGGGTAATAGGGTAGTAGGTACAAAGAAACAAAAAAGTACCCTTTCTGTAAATTTTGCCAAAGGCATCAAGTAGAATAGGTAGTTTATTAGTAAATTGTAAAAGATCTATTTTTTTAACACAGCAAACTATTTTTATTGCATAAAATAAACTTAAGTTGGTTTAAACTGAAGCACATTTAAACAAAATTTCCTGGAGATTTAATGTGAAATTGTTTGCATCAGAAGAAGCAGAAATTGGTATAGACATCCAAATCTGCCAAACATGATGTTCCTTTGAGCTATTTCATGACTTGCTTGTTTGGAAGAGAATTACAGTAAGGCGGATATCTAATCCTATTATAACTTCTTACATCAAGTCACTTCATGCATTACACCTAAAAAGCACATTATAAATAGAAGAATCAACTGAAACTAAAACTGAACATACTTGATCACTAATAAACGAGAATAAAATAGACAAAAACATGGTCAATTGTTATACTCTGGCAATTCTTAAGGGGAAATAATTACCAGTCACACTGAGCAGCCCAGTGTCTGCACCTTAGTAACACTATCTTCATTCCTTTAGAGCAAAATAGTGAACAAGCATAATGTAAGAAAACGTTCATTTCAGTTACATGAAATGGATCACACGGAGAGAACAGGCAGTACACCCTGAGGGTGCTGGCCAACTGCAGTCTTCTCTTCCCCTTTTCTCTGTGAAAGCCAAATGTGCTGTCTGAAGACCTGTCTGACCCTCAGATTTAGTAGGAAAAAAAAAAAAAAAGGCTAAGCTGTCTTCAATTCACATTAGCAAAAGGGAACAGAAAACGACAGGCACGAACCAAAAAACTATTTTCTGAAATTAGTCTAAAATAGCTGGAGCAATATGGGAATCTGAACATCTTTTTTTTTTTTTTTTTTTGAGACTGAGTCTCGCTCTGCTGCCCAGGCTGGAGTACAGTGGCCGGATCTCAGCTCACTGCAAGCTCCGCCTCCTGGGTTCACGCCATTCTCCTGCCTCAGCCTCCTGAGTAGCTGGGACTATAGGCGCCCGCCACCGCGCCCGGCTAATTTTTTTTTTTTTTGTATTTTTAGTAGAGACGGGGTTTCACTGTGGTCTCGATCTCCTGACCTTGTGATCCGCCCGCCTCGGCCTCCCAAAGTGCTGGGATTACAGGCGTGAGCCACCGCGCCCGGCCGGGAATCTGAACATTTTTAAAGATTGTGTAATATAACATGGGTCAGGTTAACTGGAAATAAAATTGAGAGGACATAAATAGTTTTTGCTGAAAGTTCTCCTAACAAATGTGCATTGAGATGGAATGCAGCTTGTCAGCAATTTATCTCTGATACTAGTTAGGAGAGCAAAGCTTTGATATCTGTCTACGTTTTCAGAGGGATCATACAACAGAGGTTAAAAAAATAGAAAGAAAAGGAAGGAAGGGCAGGAGGGAGAAAGGGAGAGAAAGGAAGGAAAAAAGAGCCAATAATTATAACGCAATAGAGTAGTCAGCTGCCAGGCACCAACGTCCTACCATCATAATAAATGATTACATGGATATAGCTCTCCATGGTAAATAGTCTCTGTTTTTCTTTTTTTTCTTTTTTTTTTCCTGCCTTCTTACATTCTTTCTAGAAAGAGATGGCATCATCTGAAAGGAGATCACTTATACTCGAGGAAAGTGAAAAAATCTACTCTTCCAGGCTCTATGTCTGTGACAGGGCTTCACAGGAGATGTTTTAAAGAGATTACAAGGGCTCCTGCAGCACAAATAAATGTGGCTTCTTCATCTATGTACTTTACCTTCATCCCTTTCTTGAACTGGTTTATGGGTGTGGATGAGAAGAGAACTAATTATACAACAGCTTTGATTCTCTTACTGTTTATCTTTGCTCAAGTGCCAGCAACGCACCTATGAATGTGAGAAGAGAAAAAATGCAAAAGGTCAAAGAACAAATCCGTTTATATGTACATTTCTAACATGTCTATTCAGGGAAGCACATTCTATCTACTTCCTTGTTCTCTATGAACTAGTGATATAAAATTACATGTAATATATCATTTTCAACCATTAAACCAGGGGAAATACATTTTATGATAACAATGCTAATGTCAGTATGGAGAAACTAATACGCACACGTTGCTGGTGGCATAGTAATCTGGTGGATTTCAGTTCAATATGGGGAATTGAGCTGATAAGGAAAATCTCTCCACCAGCTACACACACATAGAAGTATTAAACACAACATTTTCACTATCTAATTAAGCTTGAAACAAAGAGAAGGAAATCTACAGGATTAAAAAATAATAAATAAATAAATAAATAAATAAAAAGGTAGCCCCTGGGAAAGGACCAGATAGATACAAGCTGGGGCTGAGGGCGATCAAAGGAAGAGAAATGATACAGTCACAAGGAAAGCTTGACCTGACCTAAATGCACAAAGCCACGGAGGGCTGCTATATTTGCAGGACTAATCAGCACTCTGTCAAGGGCACAAAGCTTTTCATCAGCTTGACTAAGGGTAGAGAAAGAATCACTCCAAGAAGTTGGAAACCAAGACCTGGACTGTGCTGATGACTGGGATATTCAGACTCACAGTATGCATGTGATTCATGGACCCTGAGCAGAAAAGAGGTAGGATGGCAGGTCCAGGATTAGTAAATGCTTAACTTCCTTCTAAGTACAGAAGTCCCACTTTATCTGTGGTTTTGCTTTCCATGATTTCACTTACGTGTATTCAATTATGGTCCCAAAATAGGTGAGTACTACTGTAAGATATTTTGAGAAAGACCACATTCACATAACTTTTTTTTTTTTTTTGAGACGGAGTCTCACTCTGTCGCCCAGGCTGGAGTGCAGTGGTGCCTTCTCAGCTCACTTCAAGCTCCGCCTCCCGGGTTTATGCCATTCTCCTGCCTCAGCCTCCCTAGTAGCTGGGACTACAGGCAGCTGCCACCACGCCCGGCTAATTTTTTGTATTTTTAGTAGAGACGGGGTTTCACTGTGTTAGCCAGGATGGTTTTGATCTCCTGACCTCGTGATCTACCAGCCTCAGCCTCCCAAAGTGCTGGGATTACAGGCATAAGCCACCACTCCTGGCCACATAACTTTTATTATAGCATATTTTTGCAACTTTTTAATTTTATTAGTAATTGTTGATCTCTCATTCTGCCTGATTTATAAATTACACTTTATAACAGGTATGTATGTATTAAAAAATAGTATATATAGTGTTCAGTACTATCCGTGATTTTAGGTATCCACTGGGGGTCTTGGAACATATGCCCCCTACATAAAAGGTACTACTGTCTGGTCCTCTAACCTGAAGTATAAGGGATGTCTGTGGAAAATAGTTTCCCCTCAGTAAAGATGACTATAAGACGGTGCAAGCCAAAGTTAAGAACAAGAAAACAGACATGTGAGAAGCATTAGTCACCACAAACAAAAGATGTCTACACCCCAAGTACTGAAGAAAACAGAACAAATGGGAAGATACTTTAAAATAACTATGTTTAAAATGCTCAAAGTCAGCTGGGAGCGGTGGTTCACACCTGTAATCCCAGCACTTTGGGAGGCTGAGGCGGGCGGATCACCTGAGGTCGGGAGTTTGAGACCAGCCTGACCAACATGGAGAAAACCCGTCTCTACTAAAAATACAAAAAATTAGCCAGGCGTGGTGGCACATGCCTATAATCCCAGCTACTTGGAAGGCTGAAGCAAGAGAATCACTTGAACCTAGGAGGCGGATGTTGCGGTGAGCCGAGATCATGCCATTGCACACCAGCCTGGGCAACAAGAGCGAAACTCCATCTCAAAAACAAAAACAAAAAATGTTCAAAGTGATAAAAGGAAGAATTGAAGCTATTAGGCAAGAAGAAGCCTGCATGGAAAAAATGATGTAAACAACACAAATTCTAGATAAGGAGCACATTCTTTGAAATAATTCAACTGACAAGTAGATTTATAGACTAGAGACAGCTGAAGACAAAATTTGTGAACTAGATAACAAATTTCACAATTAATTGTCTAGAACTTTATTTACATATTTAATAATTACCGTAACAGAACAAATAAAAATCAGACAAAGCTGTATACACAAAGATGTCTATCATGCATTCTTTTTTTTTTTTTTTTTTTGAGACGGAGTTTCGCTCTTGTCGCCCAGGCTGGAATGCAATGGTGCAATCTCGGCTCACTGCAACCTCTGCCTCCCAGGTTCCATTGATTCTCCTGCCTCAGCCTCCCAAGTAGCTGGGATTATAGGTGTGTACCAGCACACCCAGCTAATTTTTGTATTTTTAGTAGAGATGGGGTTTCACCATGTTGGCCAGGCTGGTCTTGAACTCCTGACCTCAGATGATTTGCCCACCTTGGCCTCCCAAAGTGCTGGGATTATAGGCGTGAGCCACTGCGCCCAGCCCATGCATTCAACTTTAATAATAAAAATCAAAACTCAGAAATAATTTTTAATGTCCACTGATAGGAGACTATTAGGTTGTTATATATTCGCTCAGAATAGTATGCTTTCATTGAAATTAATTATGAAGTTTATGAAGTAAATTGGAAAATGTATGTTAAATAAATCTAAGTTTAAAAAAGCATGCTGTGAATTTCTATGGATTGTAACTATATAACATAATAGAAAAAATGAGTACAAGTAAAATAACATTATAATAGTAACTGTGCTAGGAAAGTGAGATTAAACTATTATAACTTTTCTATAGCCCTGTGGTTAGAAGTGGAGTATTACTAATCACCTGCACCGAATAACTCTTTTAATGGAAATTTCTCAACTCCTGCATCACAGTTATAATGTGAATTTTGGAAACTCGAGTCAAAAGTTCATCACTCTTTTCTCTTCATTTATTGCAACATAAACATCTCCAACATAAAGGCATACTCTACTTTTATGCTCCACTCTTCATTCACACTTCAACTGACAGAGTCACCTCCGAAAAAGCAGGAGTTCCTGGGAAGTATCCTCAAGCCTCTTATCATTTGCAGGAGCTATGGAAACAGTACAGACTTGGAAAGCACTTTCCTGGGTCTGGCAGCGTGCCTTAAAAACTATTTAATTAATTAACAGCCCATTACCAAGTTCTTATAACAAACACCTTTTCTGACCTATTCCTCAAAGCTAGCACAGTATAAATGATTTTTATCTGAATTTTAAATACTATTCTTAGAGTGTGACATAAATCAAGTCTGAATTTCCAGTATAAATGATAATAATTTCCCATAATTCCTAACTATGCTAATACCTTATGTTCTATATAAACCATATTTAATTAAACAAGTCTATATTTGAAAGCTTTCTATTGCATACAGTTTTATCTAAGAGAATAACAGAATAATCACATGAAATCATATTTAGAATGTAATATGGTACATGAATTTCTAGCATTACATCTTAAAGATTCTTAAAAATTAAGTGCTCCTTCAAGATTTCAAAGGTATGGATTTAAGAAAAAAGTTCTTTCATAAGATTTTTAAGGAAACTTTTTTTGTTTTGAGACGGAGTCTCGCTCGCTCTGTCGCCCAGGCTGGAGTGCAGTGGTGCAATCTCAGCTCACTGCAAGCTCCGCCTCCCAGGTTCATGCCATTCTCCTGACTCAGCCTCCCAAGTAGCTGGGACTACAGGCACCCGCCACCACGCCCAGCTAATTTTTTGTATTTTTAGTAGAGACGGAGTTTCACTGTTAGCCAAGATGGTCTCGATCTCCTGACCTCGTGATCCACCCGCCTCAGCCTCCCACAGTGCTGAGATTACAGGCGTGAGCCACTGCACCCGGCCTCAAAGGAAACTTTAAAGAGCTGTTGTTCAGTGATGACCAGTTCAGTGAAGCTTCAGTGATGACCAGTTAATGACTGAAAACCCAATCCAAACATACCTGTTTTTATCATGACTTTCCCGCAGAGATCAAGTTTATTCTCCTGCCTGCAAAATACAATTTCTTTCTGCTTTCTCATCATGATTAAGGTGTTTCATCTTGTACCCTTATGTTATGCAAGCCATATCTGTCTTTAAGTTGCAGAGTCAACATTGTGCACAGAATTTTTTATCCTTTGATGTCTCAATATGCTGATATTTCAGAATGAAGAAGCTTTAGGCACTTTCCTGACTGACCTGAGGTGCCAAGTTTGAGGCTGAGTTTACATCAGTCCTTTCCATCATAGTTATAAACCTCACATACAGGCCTGTTATAGTTTGAACATCCCCTCTGAAGTTCATGTTGAAATTTAATTGCCATTGCAACATTATGAGGAGGTGAGACTTTAAGAGGTGATTAGGTCATGAGGGTTATGCCCTCATGAATAGATTAATGCTGTTATCCTGGGAGTTTTGCCCCCCTTTCCTCTCTGCCTGGCACCCTGGCTTGCCCTTCTAATATGGAATAACACAGCATGAAAGCCTTCACTAGACACCAGCACCATACACTTGGACTTCCCAGCCTCCAGAACCATAAGCCAAATCAATCTCTTTTCTTTATAAATTACCCAGTCTGTGGTGTTCTGTTATATAAGCAAAAAATGGACTAAGACAAGGCCTTTAGAAAGTGCCTTTATTTCCTTTTGTCAACTACTGAAAAAAACCTGTAAAGTTTGTGTAATTATTAATATATTGTGAGACTTTTGAAGAAACACACCAGAATTTATATTTACACATGAGCTGTGTTTCTTGTCCTTTGTGCATATATTTATGCATTTATAATTTTAACTTTCCCTTTCAGCAACAGGTGAAACAGAGGATCATTTAAAAAGACTTAGGCCTTCACAGCACTTCACTAAAAGCCTGTTCTCCCGGTGATACTATCCCAACTTAGAACACTTTTGTACCTACCTTTGGAGGCAATTTCCTAGCCAGGGAAGAAATTTGCCAGACACTTATTCTCCCCAGGGCTAGGTTCTTCACTGTTCTGCTCATCTCCCCTCAATTTCCACCCTCATCCCTCTTACCATGTGATTCATCAGCCACAGGAAAACTATCTTGGCTAGACAGTGCTGGTACAATCCAAGGGTAAGGGCATAAGTAATGGCACTTAACTAGGATGCAGGACAGAGAAATTGCACCTGATGCCAGCTGTTACTGTGCCAGGCATTCCTGTTGACTATGATTACTTTTGTGGTCACAATCAAACTGTAACTCAGTAACAGGGTAAGGATTAGATGTGTGCCCTACAACAAAAGGGGAAATATAACTGGCAAGCCCTGTTTTTTTTAATATAATTTAACATTTGTCTAATATTTCCTCTCAGATTTTATTTCAAAGCTACCTCTAAGAAAGGCAACCTTATTTGATTGATGAATTTTAAAGAAAAAAACTTCAACCCATTGTTTAAAAAAAAGATTAGAATTTAAAAATCTAATCTAAAAAGTGTGTTTTAGGTGCAGATTTTTGCAGCACTTGATGTCATTTGGCTACTGGACAACAAGTTTAAACACAGATGTTGGGATCAATTAGTTCTGAGTTCCCATCAGAGGCCTTCCCTAATGTATCTGAACCTCAATTTCTCCTTCAAAACCACATACCTAACAAGGAGATTATGAGGACTACAAGACATATCGTATGAGAAGCTTCGTGGTATGAGCTCTGACAATAGATATAGACAATAGAAAAATCACACTGGGTTTTCCTTTGCTATAACTACTTGTATTTTTTAAATTGACAAATAATTATACATACATATTTATAAGGTATAACGTGATATTTTAATATAGGTATATATTGTGGAATGATTAAATCAAACTAATTAACAAATCCATCATCTCATATGTTTAATAATATTTAAAATCTACTCTTTTAGCAATTTTGAAATATAAATTAACTACAGTCACCATACTGTGAGGTGAATCTCTAAAGTTTATTCCTACAATCATCTTTGGATGATGATGATGATGATAATGATGTTGCTATTTCATAATTTCTGAGTATTTATTATGTAGTACTGTATCACTATTGTAACATGAAGACACTGAGGCTTAAGGAAGCTAAATAACTTTTCCAAGGTTACAAGCCAAAAAACAGCAGTGCTGGGATTTTAATCCCTATGGGTCTGACTCCAGAGCCAGTGTTATTTTCCACTATGATACGCTTACTTCATTATCTTATCAGTGATTTTAGAACCACACAGCCTCTTGATTCTGCTAATCACTAAATCCTATGATCTTAGTGTTGAAAATCAAATTTTAAATCTCTTCTACTCACCCATATATCTGATTTGTAGCCTCCTTTACAAATCTGAAGGTGAATAGGTATAAGTGTGTGTGTGTGTGTGTGTGTGTGTTTGTGTGTGTTTAAAATGACAAAGGGCTCACTACTTACTGAGGTAGGCCATTTAATCTTTGGCTACCACTATTATTACTAAATCAGTCCTTTTAATATGCAAACCATTTTTTATACTTTCTCATTATTAGGATAATAACAATATTTCCTGACTCCACAGCATCCTAGTTGCTCTGATTTATATGATATAATTGCCTTACACTGTAGACCCAGAACTATTACAATATAGCAAGTAGCCTCCTCTGCCTAATAAAGTCTGCAAGAGTCTCCTTCATCTAGCTATAATAGAACCAAATAGATTCCACAATACGCATTAAGTACTTAGTTACAAAAATAATGTAATGGGCGAAAGTTCCCATATAAGGGATATGAAGTTTGATAAGCCAGCACAAAAATCACGTGGACACTGTCAGAAAGTAGAGAGGAGGAGGGAGACTTAGCAAGACTTCAAACAGGAACATACGGGGCCAGCATGACGCTGACAATTACAAGCAAGAAGAGGAAAATGGGGTGGCTGTGGTAGGAGATAATAAGGTTAAAAAAATTATTTGGGGATGAAAGTCAAGGAAGGTATTCAGGTTGGAAGTAAATAAGGAAATGAAACCAAAAAAAGCAAAGAGAAGCAAGCAGTTCTCTAAGTCTCAAGGGAAGATGGGGATAAGAGGCGCGCAGGGGCCACGACAGCATTTGGATACAGAAATGGAAGCAGAAGTAGAGCAGTAATTAAAAGTAACTTGGGCCAGTTAAAGACCATGAAGCTTGTGACGAGGAGGATTAGAAGGCTTGAGGTCATGGTTTCGTTAATCCACGAATGGGCACATTGTTCCAGTGCCTGGAAAGTGCAGCTAAATTCCTCAGCAGCCAAACAAGATTCCTCACACTCAGTAGCAAGAGACCAGACAGAAAGGCACTTCATTTAGAAGCTAACAACAAGACAAAGATGTCCTGGCTAGGCTCATCAAAGTAGGCCATTCTAGAGATTATTATTCTCTCCAGTATTTTACTCTCTAACAATACAAAAATAATTCAATGTATACCATCCATTAGGAGTTTGGGGTTCATAAAAAGATCTGTAACTAAAGATCTTATTTCATATGGAGAATACAACAGCACCTAAAATATAGGTGGAGAAATTATTTTAGTACACCCTGCCTAGATGGAAACAGTGATTCCAGAGGTCTGCCTGAGAATACACCCTCATCTGTCAGGAATAATTGATGGGAGTAACATTTGTTCTACAGCTGCTATGCATTTTTCACTTATCTTTGCTTTGAATCATTCCACTCAGCATTAGAAAATAATCATTTTGTTTCCCTCTCTCAGCACAAATAATACAAAATCAATGCAGTGATGCATGAAGGATTTCATTACAGTGTGTTCCTATCACACAAGAGAGAAATCCTATACTTCGTTCAAAATTGCAAACTTAAAGGGAAAGACCAAGACAAGTGTGTGAACTCTGGATTAGTAAGCAATAATCCTTAATTTTAACAACTGTGACTCAAATTTTACTTTATAGTTTATCACTAAAACACCATACTTCTAGGAATTAATCAGGAAGATGTTTACTTATTTCAATTGTCATATTTTAATTACTAGTTGACAAAATATATCATTACATCTTTATCTGCTATGTTATAAGACAGGTGGTAACATTAATACGGGATTCTCTGTGCCCCAGACTTCACTAGTTCCTTCATGCTACCGTTCTCAAATTAAGTCCAACAAGTCTACAAAAGATAACTCCATTTACTACTGACCTCAAAAGCATAGCCTCTAAGAATGGGGGGTGGGCAAGGGAGAACAAACACACAAAAACTGATAACAAGAAAAAAAACACTAAAAATACAAGAAAACTTACATAGAATTTCACATAAATACTGAATTTAACATTCCCTAATATAACTAACTCCAATCTTCAAAAAACTTGACTTCTTTTGTTTCCCTTATAAGAAAAGCCTCATAAATCAGCAGTAGGTGGTATTGATCAATAGAAAAATCAAAGAACAATCTAAAAATTAATATTTTGCAAAGCGCCAAACCAATAAGTAAAAGGTAATCTTAGAGTTGGTGACTGGATATTTCAGACTCTATATTCCAAGGTCATTTTAGAATGTTTTCACTATATGTAATTGAAAGATATTTCATACATCATACTTCCATACTTTTGAAATATCCATGGCATTAAATATAAAAGAAAGAACAAAAAATCCTGTGATATGCATGTTATGCTTGAATTCTAGGGAGTAAAGCTTATTCTATTTTTTGAAAAATCTTTTTACTACAGTTATCCATCCAGAACTACCCCTTCCAGTAATATGGCACACTGCTAGACTATGAACTTAGTTGAAGTAGGAATATGGAAAACTTCCTTACAATGTAGGCACATAAATACTCACGTATTTCAGCCAGTATATTTAGATAAAATATATTCTAAGGTGTCTATTTCTCTAATAGGCATACAAATCTGAAATGTACCATATTTTCCTAGAATACCTGATTAATGTGAGGACCAAAATGTCCCTAGTAAATTATAAAATAATAAGATATTTAGGAATTAATCAGTAGTTGTAGTTTTCAAAAAATAATACTTTTTTTCTCTATAGAATGTTGTATCATATAAAAATGGCTGAACAATTTACAACTATTGTCTGATATCTATAATACCCCTTTTACATTTACACATTATGTATTATATAAAACATATCAAATATTATAACATTATGTGTGTTTCTCAAAGTATAACCTAATATACAGCAACTATTATTAAGAGTCTTGTTTTAATCAGCTTTAAGACAATTTTTTAACTAATAATTCATGTCATAATACCATTCAACAGAATACATTTTTAGTTTCTAGAATCTCAAATAAATTAAAACACCAACTTAAATTCAAAATAATGGTATGACGTGGCAAGTATATTAATGCTATTTGCCAAGCACTAAAGAAAAATAAACAGAGATGTAAATTCAGAAAGTAAATATTAAATAATGGGACCATAAGCCAAGGTTTCTCTAGCTTAAACAGAGACATGGCTTGAGAGAACTGAATCATTACATGACCAGTGGCAGTAATCAGTACAATGCTCAGTTACACTAATTTAGTTTCAGCAAATAGCAGCGAAAACAACAATATTGTTCATTAAACTGATCTTGTCAATTTGTAAATAAGCTATTGTTTGTACAACTGTTCTGGGACCTTTTTCATAAATTTATTTCAGTTTAGTAGCTGTTTATCTGTATAAAAGAAATAAGTATAAAGTATGTGAAAAGTACAACTGGATTTTTTTTTTTAACATTACAGTGCTAAGTCAACACCAGGGGTCCATGATAATTTTTTCCTTTAAAGGTTATCTGAACACTTCTCAATGTGGAAAAACTCTGCTCCAAGCGTTTCAAAGCAGTTTTCATCATTTTATCTGATCCAGAGAACAGCCCTAAGGCTCACCCTTACTTTCAAGATTAAGCAAATGTGGCACAGGTAGGTCACCTGGCTTGACTGTAGTTATACTTTAGGCTCTGGCAGAGCTACAGTCTATGAGCCTGAAGTACAGTGCATTTTCTACAAGATCACACTAAACATAACAATGAGTTTGAACTACAATTTTAATGCTTGGAAAAAAAAAAAAAAGGTAAAGGCCATTTTGCTCTTTTTCAGGGCCTCTTAGTCAGGGCCCTGAAGAGGGAAAGATGAGAGAAGAGATACACTTATAGGAATTCACAAGACAGAAAGCATGCAGTGAAACTAGAGAAGGGATCTGTTGGGGCATCGGCTAAGGAAGAAATGAATCCCTGTCAGCTCGAAGTGCCATCTTCCCCGTGCACCTGCGGTTAGCCACTCATGTCATGGGCAGGCTAAAAATGGAATGGCATTCCTACAAGAGGAAATTTAAAATGAAATATCCCAAAGACCAACCAGTCTCAGAACTGGACTAGGGGCCACCAGGCCTTGTTTGTCTTCAGCATGATACACAGTATGTCTTTCCAAGTATGCGTTTTAGAGGCTCGAAGTCACCTTGAGAAAGAAGTTGTGTTTTATGCCAAATACTGCTATAAATCAACTGCAGGCTCTAACTATATGTAAAGGTATAAAGACGTGTATTTGTTTTTGAAAACAAAAAGTGGCAGCAAAAGGGACTTTTTTTTTTTTTTTGAGACGGAGTCTCGCTCTGTCGCCCAGGCTGGAGTGCGGTATCGCGATCTCGGCTCATTGCAAGCTCCGCCTCCCGGGTTCACGCCATTCTCCTGCCTCAGCCCCCGGAGTAGCTGGAACTACAGGCGCCCGCCACAGCGCCCGGCTAAGTTTTTGTATTTTTAGTCAAGAAGGGGTTTCACCGTGTTAGCCAGGATGGTCTCGATCTCCTGACCTCCTGATTCACCTGCCTCGGCCTCCCAAAGTGCTGGGATTACAGGTGTGAGCCACCGCGCGGGGCCAAAAGGCACTTTTGAAGGAGTCAATTCCACATGTATTTTTTCAGGGCCTCTTATATGAAAGGCATTGTTCTGGACCAAAGTGAGAATAGATTCCTTGCCCACCACATGTTTATAACCATACAGGTGCTTATAATCTCATGTTGACAAAATATTACTACACTTTTTTTTTTTTTTTTTTTTGAGACAGAGTCTCACTGTGTTGTCCAGGCTGGAGTGCAGGCGTGCGATCTCGGCGCACTACAGCCTCCACCTACTGGGTTCGAGCGTTTCTCCTGCCTGGGCCTCCCAAGTAGCTGGGACTATAGGCGCATGCCACCGTGCCCAGCTAATTTTTTTTTGTATTTTTAGTAGCGATAGGGTTTCACCATGTTGGTCAGGATGGTCTCAATCTCCTGACCTCATGATCTATCCACCTTGGCCTCCCACAGTGTTGGGATTACAGGCTTGAGCCAAGGTGCATGGCCTTCTATACAGTTTTTAAATGTGATGACCAATATAAAAAAAAATATAGAAAAATGGTAGAGAAATTCTGAATTCTGGGATCATGGACAAAGTGAAGATGGAGATAAGCAGATGGATTTACATGAGCCTTTAGGAAAAGTTGAATTCGTCTTCACTCTCCCTTGTCCGTATCCCACAGCAGTTTGTACCTCTCTTAGAGAATCTGAAATGGGAGAAAAGAGCTGAGGGAAGAAAAAAGGCAGGTGTAAGTGACATATCAGGTAAATCCATAGGATAGGAGAGTAGAGGGGCGAAATGAGGGAAGTAAAGTGTGAGAAAATGAGGTAACAGAGATGACAAAGATTTGAGGCTACATGACTGGGAGAATGAAAATGACTGGAGCTGAGAAATGACTGGAACATGGAAAGATGAAATGGTGAATGGTCTGGAAGAAATATTAAAACTTTGCTCTGAACATATATAATCTGAGGCATCTGATGAGCCATGTCAATTAGGAGATGCCCCTTGCTCACAATCAGAAAAGGGACTCTGGAGTCTGGGAGACACACCAGAATTCAACATGGAAATTTTGGAGTCACCCTCACATAAGAACAGGTAAGGACAGTTCAAGCGGGTGGGATCAGTAAGGTCAAAGGGATACTTACAGGATGAAAAAATTAAAAGCAAGGCAGATATTGGAGAAATACTACTGTTAGAAGAGTCTAGAGAAGCCTTTGAGGGAGAGACAACTAAAGGTACGAAAGTAAAGAAAACAAGCAAGGGAAAGTGTTCAGGGTTGTAGAGAGAGTGAGCAGATTAAAGATGCAGGACTTAACCTGAAACTAGTGTCCGGGTATCTCATTGCCACAGGCTGTTTCCAAGGACCTAGGAATGTGCTCGGTGCGTCAGATGTTTTTGCGGGAGTAAGAGATTTAACTGTAATTGGTTAAGACCCCTTTCACTTTCCACTCTGACTTCCCCACCATCACTGCATCTGCTGTCATTATTACAGTTATCAGTGAACATTTTTTGGATTTGCCTAAGGAATATTTGAATTGGGAATATATTAACTCTTGAGTTGTGCGAACTTGTCTGTGATTTACAGTCACTTTTGAGTATGATTAAGTAATTGGCAGAGCCCTAGGGTAGGAATGATTTCCAGGAATATCTTCCATTCTTTTGTGCCGACTTACCTGGAGTCATGACTTAAGCACAAGGATTGTAATACATGTTCTATAAAGCTCAGGGTGGGGAATATGTGAGTAGTGAAGCAGCCATACATGGAAATATATGGAGCCATGAGCTCTTCTATAGAAAAATCCTTCCAATCATGAAACAGAACATTTTAAACAGAGGATTCTCTTTTCTATGTCTGGTCAAAACAGAAATTCTCTTCTCATCAGCTTAACAAATGAAAACACACCAGACTAAAACAGAAAACAATTCTTTTTCGATAGAACTGATAAAAATATAATCTACCAGCACGTCCATGTTTGTAGAACATAAATTTGTAGGAGTACTACAAACAAGTCTGTGTGAAGAGGAACATATTTTATGCAACTCAACTGTCAATACTAAACCATATTAAGATGATTTAAAGAAAATATGGATCGTTTTTACACTCAATCTTTCAAAATTACATTACAAACTTTTCATTATACAAAGGTAATCAGGCTTTATATAGTTAAAAAAACAGATAAGTGATATAAAGATACATAAGGCAGTTAAGAGGAATGTTATATTTTAAAACTGTGCAATATTTGTAGTATTTGGTAGCTTTTAAAATTTGTAATTGTGATTTATAGTCTCATTCTAATCATTTACCTTTTCATCTAACTTTATATTCATAACTTAAAAGAGTATGTTCACACTGCATATGCTTCAGGTTACCCAAAACTTGACTCTTTCCCTCATTATGAAGTTTGCCTTCAAGAGCCAATGTCAATAGAGCTGTGGGGACAGAATTCAGATTGCAATAGATTAAAGATAATTAAAACTCTTCATAAAAAGACATCATAAAAATAGAAAAAGAATTGGTAGAAGATATCCACAACACATTTAACAAAAGATTAGTGTTGAGGGTATAAAAACAGTATTAAGGGTATAAAAACAGTATTGAGGGTATAAAAACTCCTATGAATCAGTAAAAGACAACCCAAGAGACAAACAGAAAAAGGGGGTAAAGATATGAAAAAGCACATCAGAGAAAACATAAATGATCT
The DNA here is from genome assembly GCF_009764315.1 of Trachypithecus francoisi. Taxonomy (NCBI): domain Eukaryota; kingdom Metazoa; phylum Chordata; class Mammalia; order Primates; family Cercopithecidae; genus Trachypithecus; species Trachypithecus francoisi. The sequence continues at coordinate 24,716,408 of NW_022681460.1, read as the reverse complement.
TCAAAAATTAAAACAAATCTTCAAAATTAAAAATCTTCAAAAATTAAAAAAAGCTCAAGCTAATTATAAATGAGGGTAATGAATACATAAAATCACAAGATGTTTATTCATACCCTGCAGACTGGCAAAACACTTAAATATACTACGAAGTACTGTTGAGGTTATGGAGCAATGGGAACTTTCATCAGCTGTGGGAGTGAGTATTAACTGGCAGAAACACTTTGGAAAACAATTTGGCAATACCAAGCCAGGTGAAAGATCCACGGCCTTGTGAAGCAACAATACCTTTCCCATATAAAAAAAATCTGGAAAAATTCCTATACATGTACATAGTCTATAAGAGAAATAGGAAAAAAAAAAAAAGAAATATTCCAAATGTTTTTCTTTTCTTGATTCTTTTTCTTTTTTGAGATAGAGTCTTGCTCATCACCCACGCTGGTATGCAGTGGCATGATCTCGGCTCACTGCAACCTCCATCTCCTGGGTTCACATGATTCTCCTATCCTAGATTCCGAGTAGCTGGGATTACAGATGTCCATCACCATGCCCAGCTAATTTTTGTAATTTTAGTAGAGATGGGGTTTTGCCATGTTGGTCAGGCTGGTGTCGAACTCCTGACCTCAGGTGATCCACCCACCTCGACCTCCCAAAGTGCTGGGATTACAGGCATGAGCCACAGCACTCGCCCTCCAAATGTTTTTTGATAGGCAAAGTGTAAGTAAATCGGGTTATATTCATACAACAAACTCCAAAACAGCAATGAAAAATGAACAAATTGCTGTCTCATATAAAAGAATCTCAAAATGTTAACTTTGAATAAAGTAAAATTCCTATAAAAACATGCAAAGAATGTTCTCATTTTTATAAAAGTGATTAAAAATCTGCACAACTAAGCAACAGTGTTTAGGGATGCATACATTTGTAATGAAACTAAATTAATAAATCAATAAAATCCAGGACATTGCTTAGCTCTGAATCAGAGTGCACAGAGTGTTTTGGATGGGCAACATGATGGCCTTCAGTATTGTTACTGTTCTATTTTTTATGTGAGCTTTCATTTTATTACTGTTTTTAAAACTATATCCATGTGTTATACTCTTTTGTATGTATAATATTTTACAAAATAAAATTTGTAAAAGAGATTAGAGGCAATAAAAGTACACTAACTTTTAATAAAATATGGATGAAGAAGGTGATGGTATAAATAACTGACAAACCACAAACATCTCCCTACTCAAGGGTACAAATACAGTCAACAAAGAGAAATAATCTTGCTTTATTTTTTCTTAATAGAACTATAAGTTATCCTTAGGTTAATATTTGGACACATAACATCCCATTTTTACACAATATTAGTAGCCTGAATTTACAAAGTTGTCTATCCCTGGATCATAAAAAATTCTTGTAGTATATCCTCAACTTTCTCAGTACTACCTCTTTTAAATAGCGAGCTCCAAATCTCTGAGCCTGCCAATAGTCAGCCACGGAGCTATAAAATTCAGGCTCAAGTAACAGGTGTACAGTTTTTCAAGTATAATTCTTACTCTTAAAAAAGATGAAAGCATAGTTGGAAATATAACACCATACAACTGCCTAATGTAGCACTTACTAGCACCAAAGAACACTTGAGCAGCTCAGGATGTAGTAGTTTCAGGATATATACAAAAAGCAGGTTGTAGAAACTTTTGCACCTACCTAATATCATGCTAGTAACTAACTTTTTTTCTCCAATTTGGGAGCAGCAAAGCAGCCGTGTATGGGAGAAAGCAGATTCACACATCTGAAGTCAGAAGTCTAGACAGTCTTAGTTACTTCACTTACAAGTTTGTGAAGTCTACCATTCATGAGGCAACTGGAAATTTGAATACTGACTAAATATATAATGATATTAAGAAATGATTATTATTTAGGTGTAATTATGTTTGCATTCAAAAGAATAAGTCCTTACTTTAGAGAGATACATACTGAAAGATTTGCAGATGAAATCATATCAGGATTTGCTTCAATATAAGAAAGGGAAGGGGAAGTGAGTGGGAATAGAGATGCAACACAATTGCTCATAAATCACTCATTGTTGTGGTTGTGTGACAGGCACACGGGGTTATACTATTCTACCTATATTTTAAAAATATGTTTAAACATTTATAAAACAAAAAGATGCACGCATATCCCATATATTTTTTTCTCTAGGCTAATATTTTAAACTTCCATTGTCTTCCAAACTTGCTTTTTCCTCTTCCTTCCATCATGACCCCTTCCCTCTTTCCAATCCCTTCTCCATACTCCAGCCAGAGTAATTTGTTTTCTCAAATGCAAAATGTTTTCAATGACTTTCAATCACTGCCCACTAACTGCAGAATAAAGGCTTCAATTCCTTGTCAGATTAATGGCTCGAATTCCTACTCACCTCTCCAGAGGATGTCCTGCTTCTTCTGAGCCACTGCAGTTCACTGAAGAAGTATGCCGTCTCAGCAGTGGTGCTCTTAGCCCTGACACGCTCTTTACACATCCCCTTCTTTAGCTAACTCCTACTTACCCTTAGATCTCATCTGAGGCCTCACTATTCCTTACAAAACTCTCCCTGACAAACAGCCGGCCTGCCTGGCCTTCCTACATGCCACCCAGCACCGGCACCCAGCTCTAATGTAGCACCTACTACACTGTAAGACAAGTGATTTTACTTATATATCTACCTAAATAGGTTACAATTCCCTGACTTAAAAACATGACAGGTTCACCTCTGCACTGCCAAGATCTGGAATAGTGCATGCCACAACTAGAAAGCCCTCAGTGAATATTTGGGCAACTGAGAAATCATCTTATTCTCTCATATTTCCTACACTTCTTTATCAAAGAAAGGAAAACCTAACCAAATTTTGGTTATCAGATGGGCTAATGATAATCATTTTAGTGGAAAGGAGAGGAGGGGAGGAGAAGACCTAATATTTATTTGTAATTACTATCTGCCAGTTTTTGTTCTAAGCCCTCTATTTATATTGTTCACTTAGTCAGAAAACCCAAGGTATTTGTTAAAAATACAGATTCCTGGGACACATCCCAGAATTACTAAATCAGAATTTCTTGGGGCAAGACCTCAGGAATCTATTTTTAATAGATGCCTCATGCATTTATGATAGTAAGTCAACTTTAGGCATAACTGGCCAGCAATAGAGACCAAATGAAAGTTCATATATCAAGTACATTGTACAATTTGAAGTCAATTATTACAAAATATATATTATTTGATTATGCTCTATAAGTTTGCCAATACTACTACTGTAGGCAGGACCACTGACAGTTGTTTCTTAGTCTATAAAATGAACAAATATTCTATTACACTGGAAAATTTAGACAGCTTCATGGCAGTGTCTTTTTCTGATACCTAAATGTAACATCATCAAAGACATAAACTGTTTTAGGTAAAAGCTGGGTGGTCATCTGTATAAGCAACTAAGGATAAATATATTAAATTTATTTAAAGTAAATTGATTACATTTACTAACCAGTGATTTATTAAAGTAATCCAATTACTTTACAATTAGAATTTGACCAAAAAAATTATCAAAACAAAGAATGATGTCCAGGTAATGAATTATTCTTTACAAAATTTGGAACAGAAAAATTCAATGTACTTTTATCATTCAAAAGATAGCATCATACTTTCCAAAATCAAATCTACATTCTGAAACAAATGGAATAAGTCAATTTCAACAAGAAAAACTTCCCCTCCTCTCACTATTCTAAACTTTTATTATATAATACACTAGAATGAGCTAACCACATCCAGTATCTTGCTATAGACGTTAGCAGAACAGCCATTACATCTACACAGCACTAAAAATGTAAACCACAAACCAGCCTATGTCAAGTACATTCTTAAAATCAATGTTCTATATAGCCTCTTAGTTTCTTGTTTTCTCCTGCTTGGCTATGATTTATTAAGTTTTCATTTGGGAATAGAAAACATGTTTTAATATATGCAGCTTTGTACAAAACCAGTATTTAAGGTTTCAGCTAGTTTTATTAGGAAACATTATTCTAATTACAGAATATATCTTTGCAGTAAAAATGAATATATGTCCCACTTAAAATGTTCAAAGGTGTTACTCCTTAATATCTTAGAGCATTCTACAGCCTTGCTACTCAAAGTGTGATGCTGCAGGTCAGTATTACTGGCATTACTTTGTAGCTCGTTTGAATTGTAAAAGTGTATGGCTCAAGCCTGTAATCCCAGCACTTTGGGAGGCTGAGACGGGCGGATCACGAGGTCGGGAGATCGAGACCATCCTGGCTAACACGGTGAAACCCCGTCTCTAATAAAAAAAAAATACAAAAAGCTAGCCGGGCGAGGTGGCGGGCGCCTGTAGTCCCAGCTACTTGGGAGGCTGAGGCAGGAGAATGGCGTAAACCTGGGAGGCGGAGCTTGCAGTGAGCTGAGATCCGGCCACTGCACTCCAGCCCGGGCGACAGAGCGAGACTCCGTCTCAAAAAAAAAAAAAAAAAAAAAGGCCCCATCTCAGACTTCGTGAACCAGAATTTGCAATGTTAACAAGATCCCCAGGGCATTTATATGAGAATGGATACTTTGTAATTTTCATAAATCATTTGAGTCCCCTGGATTCAGTATCAGTCATGGACTAATGACCTGCATGACCTTGGGGAATCCATGGGCCCTGGGCTGTCCAATAGAGCTTTCTGGTATGACAGAAAAATGCTATACCTGAGTGGTCAAATACAGCAGCCACTGAACACAAAAGCCCTTAAAATGTTACTACTAGGACTGAGGAATTAAATCTTTACTTCATTTTAATTTATATTTGAATAGTACCATGTGGCTATTAGCACAGGTTTAGAAACTACTTATAATATAAAATCCCTTCCAGCTCTAAAATATTACAATTCTGGATGTAGAAAAAACGATTTACAAAATCGTTTTCAAGATACTATTTAAAACAAATGTCTGTTGATCACCTACTACGTGTCAAGCACGCAGGTCTCATGAATGAACAAAACCAAACAAAATTCTTATCCTCATGGCCTACAGACTCGCAGAGAGAAAAAGACAAAAAAAAAGAATCTCATAAATAAAACACATCATTATTCAAAGATAATAAAGCTATGAAAAAATAGAGCAGATTAAACAAGGAAGAAGAATACTGGTATGAGGGGGATGAGGGTTGGTAGCATTTATACATGGGGTGCTAAAAGAAGGCCACTAGGAGAAATTGGTATTTGAGCATAGACTGGAAACAGATTAAGAGCTAGCCATGTAAATATTAGAGGAAAGATGAACAGCTATTGGAAAGGTCCTAATGTGGACATGGGTGTGATGTGAGAAAGAGCAAAGAGTCCGAGAAGCTTGTTCTGAGTGAGCAATGGCAGAAGGAATAGAAAATGGAGTCAGAGAGGTCAGAAAGGAAACAGCATGGGGGAACAGAGTCATGGATCACATAGGGAATTGCAGGCCACTGTGAGATCTTTGGCCTTTACTCTGAGGAGCCATTGTGAAAGAGCAACATGTCAGGTCTTACATTTTTAAATGATCTCTGTGGCTTCACTGTGTCACCCAGGCTTTGCAGTCATGTGATCTTGGCTCACTGCAACCTCAAAATCCTGGGCTCGAGTGATCTTCCCACCCGCCTCTCGGGTAGCTAGGACTACAGGAATGAGCTACTGTGCCCAGCTAATTATTTAGTTTCATTTTTGTAGAGATGGGGGTCTTGTTTTGTTGCTCAGGCTGGTCTCAAACTCCTGGTCTCAAGTAATCCTCCCACCTCAACCTCTCAAAGTGCTGGGATTAAAGACTTGAGCCACCATGCCCAATTTGGCTTCACTCTTGAGATCACCCTACAAAGGTACTAGGGCAAGAAGAACAGTTAAGATTTTACTGCTAGATTCCTGGTGAGAATGATGGCGGCATGGTTCACAGTGGTAACAGGGGAAATGGTGAGAAGTGGCTCAATTCTGGTTATATTTTAAAGACAGATCTAACAATCACACATGAAAAATAAGAATGTGCTATCACAGAAAGAAGAGTCAAGAGTTGATTCCAAAGTTCTGATCTAAGCAACTGGAAAAATGGAATGGCCATCAACTGAAATGGTGAAAACTATAAACAAAACAGGCTTACAGGGAAATATAAAGAACTGAGTTTTAGAAATGTCAAATTTGAGATATCTCTTATAAAATCAATTGCAGATGTATTACGTAGATATATAAACAAGTCTAGAGTTCCATGAAACTGCCTGAGCTCGGGATATAAATTAGAAAGCCAATGGCAGATAGAGAATACTTACCAGAAATTGGATAAGATAATAAGAGCAGTGAGCATACATAGAGAAGATAAAAGGACCAAGACTTATAAGAGTCAAAACAAAAGTTAAGAAGTAACTCAGAAGGAGATTAATTAACAACAAATCATAAAATAAATATCCAGTGTGGAAGGAAGAAAATGAAGACTATAGTGTCCTTGAAGTCAAGAACAGAAAGTATTTCAAGGAGGATAGAGTGATCAATTGTGTCAGATACTTACAAAAGCAGTTACAGTGGGGAGGTAGAGGCAAAGCTTGATTTAAATGGGTTCAAGAGAAAATGAAAAGAAAGGAAATAAGAGATGGGAGTGGGGACAACTTTTGCAAAGCATTATAAAGAAAGCAAACAAGAGGAATACTAGCTGCAAGGAAAAATGGAGCCACACAAGGAGGGTTTCCTAGTCTTTATTTTGTTGGGATTTTTTTAAAGAAGAGCACAATAACAGGTGGTTTGTATGCTAGTAAGAAAGATCCAATAAAGAGAAAATCAATAATACAGGACAGAGTTCTGTAAACTATTTGGTCCATGGGCCAAATCTAACCTGCTGCCTGTTTGGTACAGCCTACGAGCTGTGAATGACTTCTACCTTTCTAAATGGTTAAATAGAAAAATGAAAAGAATAGTAATAATTGAGAACATATGAAAATTATATCAAACTCAAATTTAATAAAGCTTTATAGGAACAGCTATGCTCATCATTTATGCACTGTTTATGGCTGCTTTTGTGTAACAATGGCAGAGCTGAGTTGTGACAGAGATCACAGGTGACATTCTCATTGATTCCCACCATTGCTCAGTTCACTATGAGTCACAGTGACAGTTAAAACTCGACAGCATTTGGAGTACCATGCATATCACCTTACCATGACTCTTGCATTACTTTTTTCATTACTATTGCATATGTCAAAAGAAGAAACAAGATAAATAAACTTCAAGTGTCATGCTTTGAAGGCACAATGGATTATTCTGCTATATAATTACATGGCAAATAACTTTGTTTATTATGCAGTGACACTGTAGTTATACTAAAACAATACAATAAATGACAACATTACTAGCATAAGCATAAGCACTCATCAAAATATTACCAACCAGCAGTAAAGTGATGGTTAAAAAAACAGTAAATTTAAAAAAAACCAATATTCCATCACATAGAACTTCACAAAATGTAAACATGAAAATGAAGCTGCAACCAAAGTAACTTTTCAAATGTCACATTTGTCAGACAAGCAAAGAAAGCTACTTACCAATGGTAAGGTAATTAAATCATATTATATTGTAGCAGATACATGCTTATAAAGAAAATAAACTCGTTTAAGACTATTAGCATTTTGGCGATACCCCTGTCCAAAGAACTGCGAAACTTGGAAGCAACATTAACATGCAATTTAAAAACAAGGTAAATGGTTTCAAGTTGTTTTCCTTGGCTCTTTACATGTCAACTGACATACAGATATGGCTTAATTGTTATTGTTTATTTGAGGAGTCAAAGCTGAGTTTGAAGTGACCTGGAAAATTAGTTTCTATGAATGAACATTCTCTGTGGAATAACTACAGGCAAAGATTAAAAGTGTTAACGATTAAAGAACTTTAATTAAAGAAGTTTAAAGGTTAAACAAATTGAAAAAACACAAATTCAGTACAATCTCAAGTAGAATCTGCTAAAATGTGTTACAATGGATGGTGGCAAAAATGTGTAGGATAGAAAAAGGCTTAGTTTGACAAATTTAAAAAGCTAGTGAACATTTTGGGTGCTTAACGGTTGTGGTTATTCACTGTATTACTTATCAGCAGGTACTTTGTGAAAAATACCCAAATCTATCATGTGTTATTGAACTAATAGTGTCACTTATAAAATTCATTTGATTTCATGGATTAACAATCATTCTGTGAATTCTGTCATGAGTAGAAGCTGAATATCCTGATGTGCCTTACCCAGTAATTTGATGGGTTTAGCAGTCGTAAAGTTTTATTGCAGTATTTTGAGCTTAGGCTGAAACTTTTCAGAACAGGAAAAACTGCTGTAGACCATTGAATGCAATCGTCCCCAACCTTTTTGGCACTAGGCACTAGTATCATGGAAGACAACTCTTCCATGGATGAGGGTCAGGGGCGATGGTGTTGGGATGAAACTGTTCCATTTCAGATCATCAGGCATTAGATTCTCATAAGGAGTGTGCAACCCAGATCCCTCGCATGTGCAGTTCACAATAGACTTAACACTCCCATGAGAATCTGATGCCTCCACTGAGCTGATAGGAGGCAGAGCGCAGGTAGTAATGTTCGCTCACCCAAGCATTACCTCCTCCTACGTGGCCTGGTTCCTAACAGTACAGGGATGGATCCCTGGGTTGGGGACACTTAATCTAACGGCTTTGGAAATTAGCTTTTGCTGCAGACTTTCTAATGTATATTAATTAATACAATCTAAAATCACAAGAAACCATAGAATGTACAAGTTAAATTTTACTGCAGTAAAATCATTGTAACAACTAATATTTGAATCACAAGATTCAAATATTGAGCTGCTATATCAACTTCTCATCCTGTCAAAAATTAAAATAAGAGCCAGGCAAGGGATAGTCCCAGCTATTCCAAGGGTTGAGGCAGGAGGATCACTTGAGCCTAGGAGTTCAAAGCCAGCCTGGGCAACATAGCCAGACTCTGTGTCTAAAAATAAGCAAATAATAATTTTAAAAAACAAGAAGCAAGATCTCTATTTTCACACAAATTTTGCAGTAGATACATTTTCTGAGCTCAACTTATGATTTCAATATCCCAGGAACATTTTTTGGACCTTTACGCAGTGCACAGAAATTTCCTTATTTCAAAATCCATTTGTCAGTTACAAAAGACCACATATTGCATGATTCTATTTATATAAAATGTCCAGAAAAAGCAATTCTATAGAAACAGAAACTAGATTCATGGTTTCTTAGGATGGGGATGGGAGGCCTGGGCTGAGGGCAGGGAATGATGAATAATGGGTATGGGATTTCTCTTACGGGGAATAAAAAATGTTTCAAAATTAGGTAGTGATACTGATCTCATATCCTGCAAATATACTAAATAATAATTATACACTTTAAATATGTGAACTATATGATATGTGAAACGTATTTCAATAAGGAAATTTTTAAAAATCCATTTGACTGTGCAACTGAGGAGCTTCCACCTAATCTTCAATTGGAAGTATTTTGCACTGTAATGAAATTCTAAAAGGCAAATATCAAGAGATGAATTTAAAGAATTGTATAAAAAACTTCCAAATTATGAATGTGCATACATGCTAGTAGACTAATACCTATATTTGGCAAAACCTATATGTGTGAAAAGATATTTTAAATATGAAATATGTAACATTTCAACACAGATCAGTATGACTGATGAATATTTAAAATTAATACTAATGACAGGAAACATTAATGTTGAACCCCAGTCAAGCAAAACATTACCTCAAAAGAAATAATTCTATTATTCACATTAGTAAATCTATATTAAAAATTTCAAGATACTTTGTTATTATTATTACTAATTTATTATATTTTCAATTTTCTCAATAAAATATATGGAAATTTGTCCTTTCTCTTGTATTACAAGTACCTACATAATATTCTTCATTTTGCCTCTTGGCCTACAAAACCTAAAATATGTACTATCTGGCCCTTTACAGAAAATGTTTGCCAACCTTTGATATAAGACAAAGAAGAGATAGATGTTATAAAATTCTTTGAATATACACAAAAAGAAAGCTATTGCACCAATAATTGGTTTAATTCAACTTTTAAAAAGTCTATTTGAAATGATTAGGCCTGATTACTAACATGAAGATAGGGCATACAATAATCAAAATACATTAAAGCAAAAGCTGAAGACAACTGGAGGAAGGGATCTGATGGAAGCCATGCATTAGAGTATCTTTGTAAAAACCCAAAGGACACCTTAAGATCAGTACTTGAATATGACATCAAAGGAAGTCAGATGGTTGTCCTCCCCTTCTCACCAAAAAACTTTCTCGATGTGGAGGGAAAAGGGTCAACCTGACAATCATCAAAAACAAGGTCACAAAAGAAGGTAAGGCATTTATAGAAATAGCAATCTTTGGCTTTGTAAATAGAGAAAGTTACAAATCAAGACTAACGCCAGCCTGGCTGAGAAAACAAATGTAATCAAGGGATGCAATCTGAATTATGCTCCTCTAATGGAGATGATCATTTCTACCTTTGTGACATATCTAGAATTCATTTTAAAAGGCAATGAAAGAAATGAGCTCTCATGACCTATATCACCTCCCAAGGGCCCGCCTCATCTCTTAACACTATTGCATTGATGGCTGAGTTTCAACACATGAATTTTGGGAGGAAACAGACATTCAGATCTTAGCAGCACTTATTTTCCAAAAATCAAAGAAATATCAAAAAGTTGATTAATGTAACATAACCATGTTCACAATACCCCTTTATTAATAAATCTTAATATTTTACCATTCTGCTTCCTATTTTTTATATAAAAAGTACAACATTACAGATAAATACAATTCCTTGCTATACCTCTCTTCCTTCCCACAACTAGGCACTCATAAATCTGATTTATGTTTTTTTACTATACTATACATATTTCTCTGAACCGTATATTGTAGCTTTATGTGTTCTTAAAACTTCACTGCTTTGAAACTGCTTAAATTCTGAAATTTGATCTTCTTTTCCTTAACATTGTATTTCCAATACATATTTTCATGTTAATATGTAGAGATTTAGTTAAGATTATGTGCAGTTGAATATTCTACTTTATGAATATATCAGAGTTCTCTCATCAATTTCCTAAAGATAGAAATTCATTTCCAAAATAACTAAAAGAGTATAGTGGATTATTTGTATCACAAAGAATAAATGTTTGAGTGGATGAATATCCCATTTTCCATGATGTGATTATTAAGTATTACATGCCTGTATCAAAATTTCTCATACAACCCATAAATACACATACCTATTATGTACCCACAAAAATTAAAAATAAAAAATTGAAGAAAAACAGAAATTTGTTTCCAATTTTTTACTATTACAAATAATGCTGTAATATATAAACTCATATAGACATCTTACACATGTGCAGGAGTTTTTCTCAGAACAAACAGTGTGTGAACATCCCTTTTTCTCCGATCCTAACCAGCACTTGGTACACACCAGACTTTTGTATCTTGCACTTTAAAGTGCGAGACACTAACTGGTTTTGTTGACTTGCATTATTCTATTAGTATGGATCACGTGACCTAAGAATGAGTATGAGCTTTTTTGTATACATTTATTGGCCATTAATGTCATTAAACTTTGCATTTCTTTTCTATTGGGTGCTTTGTCTTTTGCTTATTGATTCGTATGAGTTTGCATATACTATGGATAATAACCTTTTATGTCTTACATATTATAAAACTATTTTCCCAGATGTGAATTGTCTTTTGTCTCAGTTTATAGTATCATTTTCCCCCTTCAGGAATTATTTGCTTAGAGGGAATCAAGCTTAGTCATTTCCTTTCAGAGTTGTATTTCTCCAGTTCTAAGAAATATTTTTCCATACCAAGGTTATACAGACATCAGAAAATCAATTCTACTAGTACACTTAAAATTTGATTACACATCTGGGTCTTCAACATATCTGGACTTTATTTCTCCATATGATGAGATTTTTTAAAAACCTCATTTTTTATATGGAAAGCCTACCATCCTTGCACCTTTATTGAAATGTCCACTCCCCTCCACTCTATTTTCTTTCTTTTTTTTTCTTGAGAAAAGGTCTCAGTCTGTTGTCCAGGCTGGAGGTGTGATCACAACTCACTGTAGACTTGGCCTTGCAGTCTTGGGTGATTCCCCCACCTCAAGTCTCCCTAGTAGCTGGGACTATAGGCATACACCACCACACCTGGTTACTTTTTTGTATTTTCTGTACAGACAAGATTGCTCTATGTTGCCCAGGTTGGTCTCGAACACCTGGGCTCAAATGATCCACCCACCTTGCCTTCCCAAAGTGCTGGAATTACAGGCGTGAGCCACCATGCCTGGCCACTCTATTTTATTGACTACAGCACAACCACAATTATGTCCCAAGTTCCCATACACAAGTGGGTCTCATTATTAGCACTTTTCTCTGTTCCAGTAAATTGTTTGTACCTATAAAAACACAAAATGATTTAACTTATTGCTGTGATGTGAATATTTGCTTCTCCCTAAAATTAATGTTGAAAACTAACACCCAAGGTGAATGGTATTAAGAAGTGGGGCTCTTGGGAGGTGACTGAGGGCTCTGCCCTAATAAACGGGATAAATATCCTATAAAAGAGGCTTCAGAGAGCTTGTTTTGCCCCTTCTGTCATGTGAGGATGCACAGAAGGTGCCATGCATGAGGAACAGGCCCTCACCAGACACTGAATCTTCTGGTGCCTTGATGTTGAACTCTCAGCTTACAGAATTGTGAGTGATAAATTTCTGTTGTTTATAAATTACCCAGTCTCAGTATTTCGTTGTAGCAGCACAGACCAAGACACTAACCCATTAAATATCTTTTCCAGGAGTCTTACAGTTATTACAGGGCAAAGATTAAACCCAAATTATCTAATTCCAAGCCTCTTCCTACTGAGCCAGTAAGCAAATACTTCATTTGCAATATAGCCACAAAACACCATAGGAAATTATCAATTAATTAATTTTACTAGGGGTAAAAACATCATTATGTATCGCCCCCACCCCCTTATGAAAGTGAAGGCTACCACAGAAGATGGAATAGAATGAGTGGTATTAGTTTCAGTATTTAGTATCTACCTTTAATTATATAACCTGTAAGGTCCTTTTCATTAGTGACAAGTGAGGACATAAATCCACTAAACCACCACTCAGGCTCTAAATTTACATTTGTCCTGACCATATTTCACTCACTACCTTAATTTTCTCATGTTTGTGTCCTCCTCTGTATACTAAATAAAGTACATAGTCAGAGTTCTATCCCACATCTTAGTTACCATGAAAACCAAATAATCCCCAGAATCTAATTGTCTCTACATCACAAGACACAAAAGCCTTTTAAAACCAGTGGTTCTAAACCTTGTTGGGTAATGGTCCAAAGACTTAATAAACGTTATGGACCCACTCATAAGAGAAAAATTGATTTTACATAAAATTTCAGAACATTTATGACCCTTCTGAAGACAATACATGAACAAATAGACTCTCAAGTTAAGAACCTCTATTTGCGGTGGGGTGGGGGAGTGTTGAAGAAGAAATATATAGAAAGCTTTTCCTTAAAACAAATTACTCTTTGAAGTGATCCTTTTACTGTGACGCCTTTATGTGCTTCTTCCTTTTTCTTACCCTTTCATGAACCAGCAGCAAACCTGCTAGCCAAGGAAAGATGAATGAATTCCCTTCACAGCCCTTCAATATATTCATCAAAGCTAACATGTGAATAATGCAACCCCATTCCTATTCTTCTCACCAGGAAGTGAGTAAATAACTTTCACATACTATTAAGTCATCAACTTTGGACATATTTTACTTTATAAATCTATCAATTATGTACCAAAGATGACTTGGGAAACCAGTGTTTTCATATCATCTAGAAACCAAATGCCTTTAGAGGGTAGGTACATAAAGCAATTGTTTAATACTTTGTTTTCAGGAAGGATCTAGCATAGACTCATATGTAAATACATTATTAATAATAAATGATCTACAAAATGGCAATGATTAAAAATTATTATGCAAAATGTGTTACTGAAACAAAATTCAATGCAGGAATCCTTTTTTGTTTTTTTTTGGAGGCTGGGGGTGGGGTTTAGACTACAGATTTTTCCCATACATGAGGTACCAATGACCACATTTTTGCTATATAAAATATCCAAGTATCTAGAAAGTGAGGTAAATATTAAAAAAGTATCTTGTATTACCTTATGAAATATCTTCTGTTTTTCAATAAAGTTGGTACTTTTGAGGAAAAATGCTAAACTGTCATGATCCAAAAATTAAATCCTATCACATTTACAGAGAAACTTCTTGCAAACACTGAACTTACTTTGAAGTGAGTTGATTCTTGACAGAAAGATTAATATGAGTGTGAAAGGAAAATAAATCTTGGGACCCCAAAAATTACTAAGCCAAGGGAAAAGTCAAGCTGGAAACTACATCAGGCAAACCTGCTTCCCCTTTTATTCCTAAATAAGATAGCTACAAACATAAAAAAGCTACATAGCTACATACCTCCCTCACAATTTGCCCACAAGGAATTTCCTTGTGGGCCTCAAGATCTTTTTTTTTTTTTTTTTTTTTTTTGAGATGGAGTCTCGCTCTGTCGCCAGGCTGGAGTGCAGTGGTACGATCTCGACTCACTGCAACCTCCGCCTTCCAGGTTCAAGCGATTCTTCTGCCTCAGCCCCCAGAGGAGCTGGGACTACAGGCGCCCATTACCACACCTGGCTATTTTTTTTTTTTTTTTTCGTATTTTTGGTAGAGATAGGGCTTCACCATGTTCGCCAGGATATTCTCTATCTCTCTGCCTGGGCCTCCCAAAGTGCTGGGATTACAGGCGTGAGCCACCGCGCCCTGCCAAAATCTTTACTCTGTGTTAAACAGTTCTGTTGAATTTCACCCTGGCAATAAATGATAGCGTATCTTCACAAGTCCAGGACAGAAAGTCATCCCTCTGCTCAACTGAGGCAAATGCGTATCTGATTGCTTTCTCTGCCTTACTGTTTATGTAAAAATGTAGATTCACTGAGCCAGACTAAATTGTATATTCAGTGAACGGCTGATCAAGAACTCAAACGAATGTAATCTTTTGTTTCTTATCTACCTATGACCTGGAAGTCACCCCCTCACCAAACCAATGTTTGGTCACATACTGATTGATGTCTCATGTCTTCCTAAAATGTATAAAAGCAAGCTGTACCCCGACCACCTTGGGCACACATTGTCAGGACTTCCTGGGGATATGTCACAGTGCATCCCTAACCTTTGCAAAATAAACTTTCTAAATTAATTGAAACCTGTCTCAGATATTTTGTGTTAACATGGGGAAAAATTACAGGTAAATGTTCCGTAAAGGATTTAAAGAGATATTACAAATTTAATGAATGTCCTAAACATAAAATATAAAATCAAATTTTTAATTACTTTAATTCTTATCAATTTTTTCAAAAACATTATAAACAGTATTCTTAAGCACCATACAGTGTCTTGTGACTGCTCACACCATGTAATTTGAAAATATTTTAAATTGAGTAAATTACTGCTTCTTAAATTACATTTATCCAGATATGCAGAGAAAACTGAGAAATCAGTAATTAAACAGACGTACAGAGTTTATGTTCTTCTAAAATGTAGACAACATGCACATGGAACATATCTATTTTAAAGATAAATACTTGAAGGCCGGGCGCGGTGGCTCAAGCCTGTAATCCCAGCACTTTGGGAGGCCGAGACGGGCGGATCACGAGGTCAGGAGATCGAGACCATCCTGGCTAATACGGTGAAACTCTGTCTCTACTTAAAAATACAAAAAACTAGCCGGGCGACGAGGCGGGCGCCTGTAGTCCCAGCTACTCAGGAGGCTGAGGCAGGAGAATGGTGTAAACCCAGGAGGCGGAGCTTGCAGTGAGCTGAGATCGGGCCACTGCACTCCAGCCTGGGTGGCAGAGCAAGACTCCGTCTCAAAAAAAAAAAAAAAAAAAAAAAAAAAAAAAGATAAATACTTGAGGCTTTCTCATAAAGTTTTTTTTTTTTAAATCACACTGCCATTTTAGTACCTTCCACTGAAATACTACTTATTTTATGATCAATATAGAGTGTAATTAGAGGGAAATTTCAGGACTCTACAAAATTAACAAATCAAAGTATGGAGGGAGGGGCAATTCAGTCATTCAGCATAAAATCAACAAAGCAAATCTTTGTTTCAGTTGTTATTTTATCACTCTTCTCTAACTAAAAACAAAGAAAAGGACAGGCACAATCAAAACAGCTATTGTATGGTTAAGCTGTGACCCCAAGGCCTTTGCCACGAAAGGTAGAGGATGTGGAACTTACACCAGAAGGGAACACTGTTATACAAAAAAAGAATTAGAAGGAAGAGAGGAATATGTGTAATTAAATAGGAATTAACTGGGGAAGCAAATAAGTTATCCAAAACAATTCAACAAACTAAAAACAAGAACTAACTAGAATTACCAAAAAATTCCAGTAACATTCTCTCAGAACTGAAGGTTGGCCAGTAAGACCTTTGTTATCTCTGGGAAGGGGAGGGTGGTAGTTTCTATTTGTTTTAAAAAATAATGAAGATAAACTGTTGAGCATCAAATTAAGGAAAGACTAAAAAAAAGCAAATTGCAAAATATTGAGAAGCAAAGGATGGCTCAACTGTTTTAAAAAACCGATTCTGACAATTAGTGAAGTAACTATGGACATCTTCTCAAAAGATGTTTCCAAAATTTTTGGCCAGTGACTTTTTACATGTCTCTGAAACCAAACATTAAAAACAAACAAAAAATCCATCCCAGATGGGTAAAATACGAGAGAATCAAGTTGAACAGAGGCTAATCCTATGTTGCTTGAAAGATAAAAGCTACAGCTGGTACATAGAGTTGTAAAACCTGGGATGTCTCAACAGAAAGGCTGCAAGGATGTTCTGCTGCACTAAAGACAATGCACTTCCAACACTTTTTAAAGGCAAAGATCCAGTAAGTGATAGGACACGAGACAGAGCCATCTCCACCACTTGTACACTAGTGCAAACCACTGTCACCTCTGACTACTGCAATTGCCTCCTAACCCATTTCCCTGCTTCTACTCTTGCCAACTCAACCCTTAAACACAAATTCTCCACACAGAAGCTAGAATCTTCTTAAAGCATTAATTGTCATGTTACAGCTCAAGCAAACTGTCCAAAGATTTGCCATCATAGTATAAATAAAGTATAATTTCCATGGAAGATTTATACTATCTGACCCTCATATTACCTTTGTAAGTCATCCCCTTCAGGTTCCCCTCTGCTGTCTGTGCTACTGCAACCTCACTGCCTCCTTCAGTTCTTAAAACATGCCATGCCTATGCCCACCCCAGGCTTTGCACACTTGCTCAGGTGCCTCTGCCTTTGGTGCTCTGCACTGTGCTGGTATCTGTTCTGCTGACTCCTGCTGTCACCATTCCGCTCTCACCTTCCTACCGGTATTTGCCACACTGCCTTTCTGAACCCCTCTCCAGTCATGGTCACTTGCATACCCTCTCTATTTCCACATGCTTGCTCACTTAGAGAGCTGCCCACCCCTAACTCCTTTCTCCTACCCTCCCTATGCAGCAACAACCATTTTTCAGACAATAGCCAAGTTCTAACTTTTTCTACTCCTACAAAGACAGCTTTCTCTTCCTAGAACACCTTAAGTCAACAATCAGCATTACATAACTGATAGTAACAGGGGACAGACAAATTCGTAGGCATACAGGGTCAGGTCCCTGGTGAAACCCAACTTTCAAGTCAAGACAGCCTGAAACCTGAAAACCAAATTGCCAGCTCTGGATCGAGTCAATGACCAAAGTGAGAATTTCTATCACCATCTTACACTCTCTCTCTCTATTGGTTTATTCTGGATGATACCTGTTAGCCAATCGAATGGTGCTTTTTCCAAAGACCACTCATGGACCAATCAGCATGCATTCCCACATTCCATGCCCATAAAAACCTTGGACTCAGCCACACAGGCAGAAAGTGGAACTGCTTTCAGGGTCCTCTCTCTGCTGACAGCTTTGCTTCTGCTGCTCAATAAAATTATTCTCTGCCTTACTCACTCTCTGGTGTCCATGTACCTTATTCCTCTTGGTCATGGGACAACAGTCTAGACTTGCCAAGCTGTGGGGAGTGAGAACAAATGAGCTGTAACCCTCGAATTCACCAAGTTGCAGGCACCAGGAATGAATGATCTGTAACCCTCCTTTTTGCCCACTAAGCTGTGGGCGACAAGTATAAAGGAGCTGCAGCACACTCCTGCTTGTCAGACTATGGGAGAAAGAAGCTGTAACATGTTCCTGCTCACTATGGGAGTGAAGAGCTGTAACATTTTTGGGGACTCAGATCTTGGGACTCCACAAGCAAGAGCTGCAACACCCCTTGGGGCTCCACAATTGCTGGCATCTCTGAGTTATCAGGTGCCACCGCATTCCCCTCATCTATTTGCTGGCACCCGAGGCAGAAGCCGCTCACAGCATGCCTGGTTGATCCATGGGTTGAGCACAGAGCCATGGTGGGCACAGGATCTGGTCTGGGGCACAAGCGGAATGCAGCCTGCCAGGCTGAGCAGGTGGAGCAAGCCCAGCAGGCCCTGAGCGAGGCCCAGGCAGAGGCAGCGGTGGCCAAAGAGATTTCTGACTGGTGAAGAAGCACAGAAGGAATCCTGTAACACAATTTATTCATATATATGGCCCAATATTTGCCTGGAAAGCTTTATTTTAACCTACTGAAGTTCTAAACTTCCTAAGAAGCTGGACCATGGACTACTCTATAGGGACACATTGTTTCTTTTTATCATAATGATTAGCATGGTGCTAAGCAACTATTTTGTGCTCAGTATTTTTTTTTTATTTTTTTATCATTTTATCTTTAACAGAATAAGAATATGCCAGCTCCCCTCCCTTTTGATTCTCTTAAACCAACTGTATACTAAAGAACAGATCTACCATGGTTTGACTACAGTAAAAAGAAGGGAAGTCTTAGCCAGTGGAAGAAAAGATTTCTCTATGTAAAATCTCTGCAACTCACTAATAACCTGAACGTGTGCTTCCATTTGTTTTTTCAGAAGAGGTGATGAGATTAACAGTAATTCCTCCATCTTGTCTCAGTCACAGTCTTATGACCAGAAGCAGACACTTTATGATATGACTGTGCAGGGTTAAGGGTAGTTGATGGCCACAGGTCAGCACGTTGTTAATGAGGCTGTAAGGAGACTGCCTGCTTGACCTTGACCCTCCTTACCACCCTAAGCAAACCAACAGAGCTCTGTCAAATCCATTTAGATTGTAAAAAGCCAAAAGCATATTAGAACAGAGCAATCTAAATGCTCCCATGATTTTTTTCAGCATCTTAATTTTAATACATGAATTAATGATATAAAACATTTTGCTGTCACGAGTAATTGTGAAAGCAATGTTTTAGAACTGGCTGCATTATTTTATCATCTTTGTTCAGCATTTAGTGATCCTAAGTTTCTAAAGTCTATGTTCAATTTATTTCAATACTTTATTTTAACAACTGTTATAACTGAAAAGACACCTCATACAGGCAAAGAGATGCAAAAGTATGCACTGTTGCTTGTGCTTTCTAAATCATTATACTACTTTGGTGTCTCATTTATCAATTATGCAAAGGTTGTTGCTGAAATTCAGCTAGTACATTTGTGCTTTCTGTGATGTCAATCTTGCAACTAGTCAGAAAGTGTTAATGTTTTATATTACTTTTAAAAAGGGTTAAAAACTCTCTCTGAAGCTCTTCATTAGGATCATTTTTAAGCAGGATGGAAAATTCTGATTCCAAGTTTTTAGTTTGTAGACATACTAGTGATTTTAAAGAAAAAAACATGTATGAACAGTTTGTTTTCAAAAATACTGAGAACAAACAAAAAAAACGAGCAAAGTGTCAGGAAAAAATTACTATCCTTTCACGGTTTTCCTGCTCAGCATTCCTTCTAAGCTTTTCCTTCATCTCGAAGGAAAAGCCTCAACGATTCAAAAGGTGGCATAATAAAAACTAAGAACAAAGGAAAGGTAAACCCAAGGGTTATCTATTCTGGTTGATTTAAGCTACACCTGAGGCCAGATGCATTGGCTCACACTTGTAATCCCTGCACTTTGGGAGGCCTAGGCAGGTGGATCACTTGAGGCCAGGAGTTCAAAACCAGTCTGGTCAACATGGTGAAAACCTCATCTCTATAAAAAGCACACACACAAAAATTATATGGGTGTGGTGGTATGCACCTGCAGTCCCAGCTACTCGGGAGGCTGAGGCACAAGAATCACTATGAAGAATTCGTCTCAAAAAATAAATAAATAGGCCAGGCATGGTGGCTCACGCCTACAATGCCAGCACTTTGGGAGGCCGAGGCAGGTGGATCATGAGGTCAGGAGTTTGAGACCAGCCTGGCCAACATAGTGAAACCCCATCTCTACTAAAAATACAAAACTTAGCAGGCACCTGTAATCTCAGCTGCTCGGGAGGCTGAGGCAGGAGAATTGCTTGAACCCAGGAGATGGAGGTTGCCTTGAGCCGAGACTGTGCCACTGCACTCCAGCCCAGGCGACAGTGTGAGGAATGGAGGAAAAGAGAGACAGAGGGAGGGAGGGAGGAGAAACTACACCTGAAATACATGAACTTAACTAGAAATGACTAGGCTTAGGTTTTTTTAAATTAAGATCAGCAAATATTCCCCGTGACACAAAAACAACTGTGAGAACTTGACAAACAGTATGTATACATATGTCTATGTATACATATATACATATATACACATATACCATATAAGTTTAACATAAAGCATCAACACTTGACGACACAAGGAATACTTCTTTCTTTAATTTTAGGAGCCTATTGTTTTCAAAGTGTTTGTTTTAAAAAATATCTTGAGGAAGAAAAATTGTAATGTAGGAAAAATATTTTTTAAAACTCTTGAGGCAGAAAAATGATAACATAGGAAAAATAAAACACTGAAGTTAAAACTAGTTAAAAGTAGGATTAAATGAGAATTTGGGGATTGCACCTATTGTTTTCCACCAAGAGTATCTCTGGCAAGAGAATGAAAGTCACTTTTCCCACTTTGCTTATATATTCATATGAAAAAAATGGACTGATTGCGGTGGCTCACACGTGTAATCCCAGCACTTTGGGAGGCCCAGGTGGTTAGATCGCTTGAGCCCAGGAGTTCAAGACCAGCCTGGACAATATGGAAAACTCTATAGCTACTAAAAACAAACAAACAAAAAATTAGCCAGGCATGGTGGTACATGCCTGTAGTCCCAGCTATTTGGGAGGCTGAGGTGGGAGGATTGCTTAAGCCTAGAAGGTGGAGGCTGCAGTGAACCATGATTGAGCCACTGCACTCCTGCCCAGGCAACAGAGCAAGACACTGTCTCAATGAATGAATGAATTATTCATTAATTAATTACTTTCAAAAAGATGGGCTACAATCTGGCCATATCAGAGTCACTTGTGATTTCACCCAATAGCTCTACTTAGATGAACATACATTAATAATACACTAAACTCTAAACATTAGGAAAAATGGCTTATAAGCAATTGTTTCATTTTGCCTGCTGCTTTAAATTGTTAAGGAACCAGAGGAAAAGCTGCGCTGATTAAACTTGCCACATACAACTCAGAGCTCATGAGTTTCATGAACCCTGAGTATGGCCAATAATCATGTAAGGAAATAGCAAGCAAGAATCAACACCACAAAAAGGGAAGCAATTTGCCAGGTACCCTATAATTAAGTTTTGAATCTTACAGTAGAGAATATTATTGAGGCAAATAGCTTAGAAAGATTTAAAAAGGGATTAGTCATTCACATGAATGACAAAGCCCAGAATTTAGTTACCTGAGCCAGGGAGCAAAGGTGGAGTGGGGCAAACATCATAAAAGCAACCTGCCTCTTCTGTTCCAGAGAATACAGATCTCTAACAGGAAGAAACTCGAGGACAACAGTTTCTGGAAATTTCTTGATTTCTTCTGGAAATTTATACAGCTATCTATTCAAGAAGATACAAATCACACGATAACATCACCCACACAAACTAGAATACCACAAACAAACAGTCACCCACACAAACTAGACTACCACAAACAAACAGTAGGCCAATTTCACAAAGATTGACTAGGGTGGTTAATTCTGCAGTGTCATTAGATACAATACTATTTCTATACAAAATATATCTAGACTACAAAAAAAAATCTGTTACATGAACTCCTTTTATTCAGAAAGATAGTGCTAAGTTTTTCAAATATTTTAACTGTAACTGAAGCTGTAATTGTGATCTACTCTAATGGAAAGGAAATTATGCTATACAGAATAATATTAAGTCTTGTTAATCAGAATTATTGGAAGCTGACCCTGACACCTTGACATATTTCAATTACAGTGGAACTACTTAAAATATTTAATTTTAAAAGAGAATAGCTTTCACGTAAGTTTTCTTTAAAACTACGTGAATCTATATTATTAAATTATTTAAAGATAAAGCACAAAAACACACCAACAAAGTATTTGCTAATAGAATGATATGAATTGGAAATATTTAAGGAAATGATAGAAAATATATAATTTTTTTAAAAAAATTAAAATTCAGGCTCGAAAGCTAATTCACCACATTCTTGATTTTTCTCTTAAGTAGTGGAGGTTTTAAAATATGGCCCCAAATTTTCTGACACTTGCCCAAAATAAGTTGGGGTCAATGTCCCTTCCCCTTGAATCTGGGCAGGCTTATCACTGCCTCACCAAAGTGATGCTGAGGGCCTTCCAAACTTAGGGCAGAAAATGTCATGCAGTTTCCACATCCCTTGGGATGCTGGCTCCGGGTAAGGCCAATCTGCAAGTAAGAAGCTCTGGGATTGCCATGCCGGCAAGGCCATGTGTGGGCACTCCGTAGACAGCCACAGCTGAGCTCACTGACAGCGGCCGGAATCAGCTGCCAACCAAGCGAGTGACCTGACATCTGACTAAAACTGCATGAGAAACCCCGAAGGTGAACTGACTGGCTGAGGCCTTCCCAAATCCGGACCCACAATGTCATCATCAAAATAAAATGTTTTTTGTTTGTTTGTTTGTTTGTTTTTTAATGTTCCTAGGTTCTGGAAGAATCTGTTAAACAGGAGACAGTAACCAGAACAGGTATTGGAATTAAAGAAGACACACCTCAGTGATAGACGGGATGCTAGCATGAAGACTCAGGCCACAGTAGTTCACTGGATTGATGCAAAAGTCATTGCAGTTTCTACCATT
Organism: Trachypithecus francoisi; assembly: GCF_009764315.1. Classification (NCBI taxonomy): domain Eukaryota; kingdom Metazoa; phylum Chordata; class Mammalia; order Primates; family Cercopithecidae; genus Trachypithecus; species Trachypithecus francoisi. Next base: position 24,693,085 of record NW_022681460.1, on the reverse strand, counting down.
ACTTTTGCACCAATCTAAATAAATGCATTGTAGAATAATATGTCAAAAGTTCAGATTAAAAGAGTTACCTTACTTTTTATAGCAAACATAATTTATTTTCAATCATTCATTCTCTTCTGGGCTCTGTGCTAGGTGCTAATTATGAAAGTAGCTCAAAGAATAATGGGGGAGCATTGATGTAATAAACATCAAATTATCACATACTATTTAATTATAAAAAGAGGTAAATACAGTGGTGGCAGAGGAAAAAGGACTCTAAGAACCTTAACAGGACTAACTCAGTCTGGTGATATAAGGAAGACTGAGTCAGTGAACTGAAATTAACCATGAGAAGAATACTCTATGGCTGGAGGGAGGAGAGCTGGAGTGACAGAAGAAGGGACTGAAGAAGATGCAGAGGCCAAACCTTACCCACAGTGTTATGAGCTGGAATCTCTATGTGAAGCAATGAGGAGGTCTTACAGGTTTTTAAACAAGAAAATGAAATATTCAAATTTTCATTTAAAAATATCACTTTGCCTATCCAAATAGTTTACATATTGACAATATTAGCTTCTACTGTATTATTTATTTGTGGAATAAATTTAAACATCCACTCTACTTATAGAGTATATACAACACACAAAGTGCTAGGAAATTAGTTAAGAAAAAAATTTACATGCATCAAGCTTTGTAGTCTAATGGAAGCACAGAGCAGGAAACAGGCGATTTAAATACAGGGAAACAAGAATAATTGTATAGAAGATTCCTATATAGTTTGATAACCTTAGGTAAAGAGGGTTATCAAAGAATATAGGAAGGATGTTTAATCAGAGGGTCAAGAAGATTCTCCCAGAAGAATATCTAAGCTGAACTAGAAGAATGGGTGTGAATGGGGCAAAGAGAGTTAGGGCAGCAAGGAAAGAAAGAGGATTCCCCTAAGACAAAACTTCATGTCACTAAAGGCAAAGGCTCATAATTCAGAGTCATGGAGCATTCAAAGAAGAAAAAATTTCATATCTCTACAGGTGTCGTGGGACAGTTGAGAAAGAAAGCTTGGAGGGACACACAGGAGTCAGAATGCACAGGGACATACAGATATTGTTATAAAGTTTAAATTCTAATTTATTAGCAAGAAGCAGGTGTTGAAAGGCTAGGAAGGAGAGTGCTGGTCCAGCATTTTATAAAGAACCCTCTGGCATATGTGTGGAGAGTAAGTCGGAGAGAGTCAAGAGAGCATCACTGGGACCAAGTAGGAAACTCTCATAACAATCCAGGAGAGAAATGGTAGAGGCTGAGCAAGTGAAATGACAGCAGAAACAGAAAACGGTAGAGAATACAGATATATTTTAAAGATGTAGAATTGAAAGGACCTGGTGATTTATTAGATGTGGGAGATAAGGGAAAAGAATAGCTCAGTGATGACCCCCAGTTTCTGACCTGGGTACAATTACTGGAAATGGAATCTCAAAAAAGAAGCAAGGCTTTGAGCATGTGGCAAAGAAGGGGAGGAAAGGGGGGCTTAGTTTTGAGAAGTTTAAGGTGGCTATGTATGGGACATCCACTACAGTTGTTCAGGAGAGAGATGGCTATATAATACTGTTGACTGGGGACAGAGATAAAGATTTGGGAACCAACAACAGGTAGGTGTTAGTTGAAACCATGAGAGTGGGTAAGATGGCCCCACTAACAGTATACAAAGTGAGAAGAGAAGAGGTTTAGTACAGGACCACGCAGACAGCAACATTAAGAGATGGTAATTAATACAAGAAAGTTCTGACAAAAGGAATGACCAGAAACTTAGGAAGAAAACAGGAGAGTATGCTGCCATTAAAACTCAACAGTAAATCGGCCAGGCGCCGTGGCTCATGCCTGTAATCTCAGCACTTCAGGAGGCCGAGGCGGGAGGATCACCAGGTCAAGAGATCAAGACCATATTGGCCAACCTGGTGAAATCTCGTCTCTACTAAAAATACAAAAATTAGCTGAGCGTGGTGGTGCGTGCCTGTAGTCCCAACTACTCAGAAGGCTGAGGTAGGAGAATCGCTTGAGCCTAGGAGGTGGAGGTTTCAGTGAGCCGAGATCATGCCACTGCGCTCCACCCTGGTGACAGAGTGAGACTCCATCTCTAACAAAACAAAACAAAAAAACTTAACAGTAAATCATATCAAATCATAGCTTTCCTAAGCCAAACTCCTCTTGACTTCCTTACATGAAGATGAGACTGAGTTTGGCTGTCATCTCTAGATCTAAGCATGAGTGGGAGCCTTTCACTTCCTCAAAACATGTAATTAAGTGTCTTCTTCTTGGATTGGAAGACTTGTGCTTTTTGTACAATATGTGTATCAACTTAAAAGAAAAAGAAAAATACAGGTTTACCTTATAAATGAGATAATCAATTTAAAGAATGCAAAAAAGCCATAGGTTTTGAGCCAAACATCTGCATTTCACTTCCACCTTTGCCATTCCCTTGCTTTGAGACTTTGGGCAAGTTATTTAATCTCTCTAACCTTGAGTTCCCTCATATAACATTCTACTACCTGCAGTACAAAAACAGAGTTGTTCCTGTTCTCTTGAACCCACTCTAACCTGAAAACCATCCCACGGCTGCCAATGAAAACAGCACTAGACTCACAGTTACCAATAAACTCCTTGTTGGGAAATCTGACGGTCAATTTCAAACCTCATCCTGCTGGAACTATCAGAAGCATTAGACACAGATCATTATCCCTTTTAAAACACTGTCTTTGACTTCTGGGTAAGTACTCTCAGTACTCTTCTTGCCTAATTAGCCCACTCCCTTTTAGACTCTTTGCTTGTTCTTTCTGATGTCCCAGACTCCATATTCGTGAACACTGGTATGCTCGGACTCAATCTCCTATCCTTCTTCTCTAGCTAGTGACACTCCACAGGTGACCTCATCCAGTCTAATAGCTTTAAATACCATCTATATCCCATCCAGGTTCAAATGTATATCTTCTGCTCAGCTCTCCTTTCTGAATGCCAGACGCCAACCGCCTACTCAACATCCCTTCATGAATGTCTAAACGGCATGTCAAATTTCTCATTCTCCCTAAACCTAGTCCTCCTACACTATTCCTCATCTTATTAAACGGCAACCCCAGTTTTCTAATTGCTTGGGCTCAGAACCTGACTCATGCTTGACTCTTTCTCTCATCCCACGTGCAATCACTGGCATTCTGTCAGTTCTAACTTCACAATATATTCCAAATTCCACCAGTTCAAACCACGTTTGCCTGTATCACTCTAGTCTGAACTGTATTGTCTCTCCTTTGATTTATTCCAGAGTCTTCTAACTGATCTTTTTACTTCCAGTCTTGACTCCTACAGTATATTTTCCACAAAGAGATGGAGTAATCTCTTTTAAAGGGAAAGGCATATCTGGTTAGTCTTTTGCTCAGTATCTTCTTACAACATCTTACTTTAGGGAAATGATGATACTTGATGGCCTTAATCCCTGCCCGACCAGCTTTCCCCACTCCTCCTGCTGTATTCTTTTTAGCACTATCCACTTCATTCTCTATGCTTCAGCCACACAGATTTCCTTGCAATTCCTGGAAACTTGCAAGTATGCTCCTACCTTTGGAACTTTACAACTTATTATTCTATTAGATATATTCATGGTTTGTTCCTTCATTTGCATCACGAAGATCTCTTCTCAAAAGTCCCTTCGTAAAACATATCCTCCCTGACGATTCCCCCCAAAACTATAAAGTTGTCAAGGAAAACCCCTCCCCAATATCACCCTTCCCTTATTTCTCCTTCTCCATAGCCCTTATTATCTCCTAATATGCTAAATAATTTACTTATCTCATTGTCCATCTCCACAGCCTAGCATATAATTCCAAGGTCAGGAGCTTTAAATGTTTTAGTTTCCTGTATCCCCAGAGCCTAAAACAGTGCCTTATATGTAATAAGTATTTAATACATAAATGAATTAAAATTAAATAAAAATACATGTAAGAATGTTTACAAGATAGATGTCCAATAAATGGTTTCTCTTACTGTTTGTAAAAACTTACAAATTCAAGTGCAATTATCCCAAAATTTGTGGGGCAAATAGTAGTGATAAAGTTGATAGAGAATGATACAAACTAGGAGCCATTCTCCCATACACATTGAATTTTTAAAGCAAAACTTCAATTTGGGAAGGCTCATTTTGTTTATAATGTAAAACCCTTCCAACAAACTGAATTTGAAAAAAATAAATATTTTTAAGTATGTCATGAATGATCCAAAACAAACTGAGCAAAACTGTGTTTTCTTTTAAATAAAGGCAGAAATTATTTTGAAATGAACAAAATACATACATCTTTATATTTACTAATATATTTCCAGCAATCAAAAATAGCTGAAATATTTATATTAAGAAATGAGTAATAGATTTATAACTTTGGATTAAACATAACAGAAGGAATAGTAAGTAAGATTAATAAAAAGATAGCTGGTGTCCCAGAACTGGCTTAATAAAAATCTCCCAGAGAGAAAGAAGATCCATAGCTGTCTGGTAACTTTTTTAAAAAAAGTTTATTTATGCCATCAGATAAAGCTGGGAAAAATACTGCTAACAAGGCTATAAGATGGTTCCTTTAGAACATTTAATACATTTATAGAGTATCTCATGGTGCTTGTCATACAGGTAGCCCAATAAATGCTTGCTAAATGCACAAAAAGTACACTGATAAATGAAAAATTATAAGAAATTACCGCTCAGGTATGCCTACCTTGTCCATCACAAACCCGTAATAAAAAACTGAGAGTTTAAATTCTAATGATCTCTTTTTTATGTCTTTTGTATCAGGAGTTAAGGAAGAGCCTTCAGGTATAAAAGCTGAGCTCTACTCTAGGAGGGAAAAAATCACACTCAGGTATCAGCTGATGCCTTATATCAGTAGTACTTGTAATGTTATTTGAGATATTTTAGGCAGTGGAACGCAATGCAAGGTTCCTCTATGTAGTCTCATCTCCAGACAACTGGAAGAGAAAGGAAATACCCATGCAACATGCCTCGGAAAAAGTTCTGCTGGCCCCAGGGCTTAGCACTTGACAGAGGATTCCTCTAGAGAAATCAAATGCCAATTAAAATCAGATTGCAAAAAGTAAAAGAAAAAGGGAAAGACAAAAGAAAAATTATTAAAGAGCAATGATGTAGAGAGTGGAGGAAAATAATGGAATGAGTAAGGCATGAAAGCAAATGTTATTACACCCCCAGACACACACACACACACACACACACACATTTTGCACACAGAAGGATACGTTTAAATATGCCTTAATTCCCACTTTTAAAATTTTTAGAGTGACTTCAACAAATTTCAGTCTCGTATTATTCTTTACATTTTCAGGACTACCAAAACCATGACGGGCATGACAGGTTCTATAAATTCACCTGTGTGAAGACAACTGCATTCAAACTCAATACTGAACATGATGGTTTCTAAAAATATGCAGGGTGCTTTAAGGTTTAAAGGAAATGAATTTATGGGGCCAGGATCAGTGGCTCATGCCTGTAATCCCCGAGCACTTTGGGAGTCCAAGGCGGGTGGATCACCTGAGGTCAGGAGTTCGAGACCAGCCTGGCCAACACGGTGAAATCCCGTCTCTACTAAAAATACAAAAAATTAGCTGGGCTTGGTGGCATGCACCTGTAATCCCAGCTACTCACGAGGTTGAAGCAGGAGAATCGCTTGAACCCGGGAGGCAAAGGTTGTAGTGAGCCGAGATCGAGACATTGCACTCCAGCCTAGGCGACAAGAGCGAGACTCTGTCTCAAAGAAAAAAAAAAAAGAATTTATGTTACACTTTTACCCATGAAGATATGGATGACTCATAATTTAATAATAGGATATATAAGCTTTCACCTCTGGGTCACTGATTCTAGGGTGACTACAGTAGACAGTCATTTTAGGACTTTATCATCTAGCAGCTGTTTTGTTCACAATCTGTAGAAGAAATGTGTTGCTTGTATCTATTAATACTCATTGGACAGGTGTATACATTCCAAGTTATATGCATCTGCCAATCTCTAGCACTTTTAGGCAGAGTGGTGGAATCTACAACAGCTGTCACCTTTAGCAAGCCCTTTGGCATCCTCATTTCTCTTCCTTTCTTCATCTAAAATACTAAATATTAATATTTCATATTTATGACAGATTTTTCTCTCTAAACCAAATCATAAAAGAAAGATATCTGTGGAGGATTTCCGAAATGAACATAGTATCATTCTATGAAACAAAGAAGGCAACAGAAAATATTTCCTCCTAGGAAAATGTGGTAAAGGCCAAGCCAGCTGAGAAGACCAATACCGAGAAGGGTTAAGAGACCTGCAGGATATTGCAGGCATCCCTGGGACTACATGCTTTAGCCATATTCACACATGCATACACAGGTCACTGGGAAATGTACTTCTGAAATGAATGTGCCAGAGATTTATGTACATGAGCAATATAATATAAATAATACAACTACCTCTGTCCTGGAGCTCTACAGCTTCTAAATCAACATCTACTGTGGTGCTAAAGATTTATAATCTATTAGTCCACCCCTTCACCATGACAATCAGAAACTGGATGATACCCACTGCACTGTAAAGTTATTCCACTAAGAAGGGCTCCCTAGCCACAGTCATGGCAATAACTGGAGAAGAACTACGTTTAAAAAAATAAAACTAGAATTTTATACACAGCATAGAGGTACTTAAGTCACCATCTAATTTGCTATGTCTATATTGAAATATTGATGACACCTACCAATTGGCCTTTGTCACAAATTAGTCCATGGCACTGCTGAAAACATACTGTCTAAAAATCCACATTCCTATCTTCCAAGTGCATATCTTCTTTCAAAGAACTCTGCATCTCCTTTTAGAAAAATATTCATTTAACCAGGTAATAGTCCAACTCACATTTAATATGCATTTTAATGTTGGCATGAAATGTTTAATGGGGACTCTTTTATTTTCTTAAATGATGTTAAATAATGCACTATGTGGCACAAACTAAAAGAAATGGTGGGAAAAAAGTCACTAATAGCTCTTTATCTCAAATACATCATTTTTTTTAAAGGTTTTAAGAACCTTGAAAGTTTAGGCTTGACACATTTGCTTCTGTCAAACCTAAGAGAACTTTTAACATGAGAAAGAAAGCACTCACTATGCCGTTTTCATGTGGTTCGGTAGGACAGAAAAATAACCATGCAGTTTGATTTTGTTTTGCTTTGGAACTGGTGGGTTATTACAGATTGTCCGCAGTTACATTTCACTGATGAGGAAATTAAGGTATAGAGAGGTTAAGTGACAGAGAAACACAACCTTTGAGTAGAAGGGACCATTGAATTGACATAGATCAAAAATATTACAACGACAATCCTGTATTTTTACCCACTGAAAAAGGTTATTTTATGTATAAGCTACAAGTTTATCTAAGCTCTTTAATTATAAGTTTAATTACAAACTTAGCAAACCTGTTACTTTTGTCCGCTTTAAGCCTTTGTCTTTTGTCTTAAATATCAAGAAGCTCAGAACAGAATTTAGTGCCAATGCGGAACACCACTTCCTAGCCTTGGTTTCTGGGGCAATCTCAGGCCTTTCATAAATTCAGTAGGTTCTGGCTGCCCATCTGTTATATACCAGACAATGCTATAGATGCTAAAGATACAGAAGTGTACAAATCACGTGAAAACTTCTGTCTTGACTTAATTAAGTGTAAGACAGAATATGTTAGTGCTATGGAGAAAATGAAAAGCAGGAAAAAAGAGAGCGTGTGGGGTGGTCAGTGAAAGTCACAGAGGATGATGTTTGAATATAGCCCTGAAAAGGAGTACAGTGAGCAGATAAGAGGACCACGGAGGGAACCTTCCTGGAACAGGTAAAACCAAGTACAAAAGCCTGAGGTGAAAGCATGCCCGGTATCTATGACTCATCTTTTTGTTGCTGTTTATTATTTTAAATAATGTATATTATTATTATTATTTTATTTATTTATTTATTTATTTATTTATTTATTTTTGAGACGGAGTTTCGCTCTGTCACCAGGCTGGAGTGCAATGGTGTGATCCTGGCTCACTGCAACCTCTGCCTCCTGGGTTCAAGCAATTCTCCTGCCTCAGCCTTCCGAGTAGCTGGGATTACAGGTATGCGCCACCACGCCCAGTTAATTTTGTATTTTTAGTAGAGACAGGGTTTCACCACATTGGTCAAGCTGGTCTTGAACTCCCGACCTCAGGTAATCCACCTACCTCAGCTTCCCAAAGTGCTGGGATTACAGGCGTGAGCCACCACACCCGGCCAATAATGTATATTATTCTTTATTGAAAGTCCCAGCAAATACTTTGGAAGAAGGTTAGGACCATACATACAATCAGAAATGCTGCAGACAAGCTTCAGATACTGTGTCACTGCAGAGTGGTTTTTAGTGGTTGTACTGTACACTGCAATGACCACTTGACTATCTCCCTCTGTCTCCCTACCACCATTACTAAAACTTCCTAAAATTAACTTATGACATGTAATAAAGAAAAAGAAAACTGCTTTGGGGAAAGGGCCCATCGCAAGGAAATCAAACTGCTAGTTCAAGTGCCCCAAGCCACAATGACTACCTCCCTTGAATTTCTGGTACGTGTATCCAGCATTTAATAGGAAGTGCTATCTGGAATTGTTATTCTATTGACATCTCATCCCATGCTACCTTGTATTGTTCTTTTGTACACATCTGCTCTCACAGTGACTTCCTTGGAGCCAGGCTTATGTTTTGAAAATGTCTGACTCCCATCACAGGGCAGCGAAATCTGTTTGAGGATGATGATACAGAAACTACCACAACCAGCAGCAGACATTCCTCCTGTTTTTAAGAATCTCTGTAGATAACGCATGAAAGAAACAACAGTCTCTCAGAGGCTTTTAAATAATCTCCACTACTTTAGCCAACTTACTGTTTATGTAACATACCGTTATAAGTGTCTGTTTGCATTTTCAGTTAGGGACTGTACACACTTCCAGTCTAGACCCAAGCATGAGTTAGCCACAAAACATAGAGGAATCACACGGTATGGAGCCCTGTTCAGTTTACCCCGGCCAATGTTATTAAAAACACTATGATGTGCAAGGGACTCAACATGAAGCTACCACATATGGGACTCTAAGACATTGTCCAGACAGTCTAACAAGACAAGCAGACACGAAAGAAACAACTTCAGTGCATGTAAGATAATGTAAGATACTGTGAAAGTATATAAGCAGTGACTTGGAGGGTGAAGCAACGCTTCACAGAAGAGTTGGCACCTGAACACACAGGGTTTTGAAAGATGAATAGGCCTAGGACAATTGGACACAGGATCAAAGGGCATTCAGGATTGTGCAAAACACTGGCAGACACATCACAGATTGAGAACTGCTGGAAGAACGCATTCACCCGCAGTGAAGGAAAGCTGGTCTGGTGCACTCTCAAGCTTTCCAAGAAAAAAAACAAGTTTTCAAATAAAAGCAGAGGAAGAAAGTTTCACTAGTACTTGTTTTGAGAAATCTCTTAGCCTCTCTTTGCTTTGTTTTGCTCTTTCTGTTTTGCTTCCCTCTTAAAGAGTGCTGGCTTAAAACCTCAGTGAAAAAAAAGTACTTCAACTTTACTGTGGAAAAAGGAAACTGAAAAGTAGGCAAAGGCCAAGGGATAAATTTTTTTAAACATTCACGCTTTTCTGGAATATATAAATGAAGCAAAATTACAAATTCATGTATTATGGGTCTAAAATATTTATTTCAATTCTTTTCTCCACCAGCTCCATAAATATTTATTCTATGCCCACTACTTGTTAGTTTCTGGGATACCAGGCCGATGAGGCAGTCTCTTGCTCTCCTCCTTTGAGCAAGCTCGTGCTTGCAATCCTGTATAAGAAATAAGAGGAGGGCAAAGACTTGTGTCTTGTGCCTTCTACACCTGCCAACCATAGCCTGACGTTCACAGCAAAGTTAAATTCTAGTTAAGTAAACCAGTGAGGTCAAAATATACTTAAATAACAATCGAGACGTGAGAAACTAACAGAGATCCTCAGTAAGTGTGTCGGTCACCTCTTCGTGCGAGCAGGGAGATCAGATCGAGAGCAGGACCTCCTCGCCAGTGATTTGGAATGATAAATGGGGAAGGGAAGGGGGTGAAGTTACCTGGGCGCTCAGGTAGACTTTGAGGCACTCCTCGCACACGGCCTTCTTGCAGCAAGGCAGGGGCTTGATGGGCTTGTCTTCCAGGCACACCCGGCACATCAGCACCATGAGGGGCGCATAGGGATCCCCTACACCGCCCAGGCCAGAGTAGGGTGGAGCTCCCAACAGGCTGGGCATGGAGAACGGCTCGGGCGCCAGGTAGAACTCCAGCTCGATGCTGCCGCCGTCGGGGGAGAGGGAATCCGTTGGGAGGGACAGTCGGGGGCTGGGGAAGGAAGAGCGGGTGCTGGGAGGGTTCAGCACTGGCGGAGCCCCAGGAGGCGACGCGGGCGGCGAGAGCTGCTCCGAGGCGGGGGCCTCGGGCAGGTCGCTCTCCACGCAGTACACGGAGCAAAAGACTTGCCTCTGGGCGAGGGGCAGGCGCCGCTGACCCAGCACGTCCAGGACCAGTCCGTCGGCGGCCCCCGCGCGGGTCCTGGGCTCCAGCTCCTCGCCGGGGGGCGCCTCCTGCTGTTCATCCCCTCCCTCTTTTCGATCCCCAGCTTCCTCCTCTTCCTCCTCCAGCTCCAACTGCAGTTGCAAGGTCTGGGGGTTGAGAGGCCCGGTGAGTGCCAGTCCTGCAGGCTGCGCCGGTGCTCGGCTCTTCCTCCAGCCCGGGGCCCCCAGGGTCCTCGCGGGCTCCGGGGCGCTGGTGTCCGCGCAGCCCCAGTCGCTTCCGCAGCCACCGCCGCTCGGCTCGGCGGAGGCGGCGCGCAGCGGGGGTGCCCGGGCGCTGTCCCCCTGAGGCCTCGAGGGCTCAGAGTGGCCCGCAGTGCCACCGGCCAGGGTCTGCGACTCCTGGGGCCCGCCGCCGCCGCTCACCGTGCTCTGCTCCTCGCCCATCGCCACCCGCGGCCCGCGCCGCCGCTGCCCATCCAGCCGCCGGGACCCCCACCCGGCGCCGGCGGGCAGCGGGGGCAGTGGCTGGGCTCGACTCGCGGCTCCGCTTCTGCTTCCGGGTCCCTCCTCCTGGGCTGGGACGCCCCAAGTCCCCTCCGGGGAGCCCGTGCTCCGGAGCCGAGGCGCGTGGGGAGCCTGGCCCGGCCCGCCGCTCCTCCTCCTCGTACTCTGGCGCGGCCAGGCACCGCCTCGGGGGCGCCGAGGGCCGCTCGCTCTGGGCTCGGGCGCGCCCGCCCCACATGCAGCTTAGGGCGGCGCCGCAGCCCCAGCGAGCCCCGGGCGGGACAGAGGGGTCCGGGAGGAGACTGCCGTCAGTCCCGCGCCATCACCGGTCCCGGCTGCCGGACGCGCGGCCGGAGGGCGGTGGTCAAACGGTCGAGGGGCCTGTGGCGCCGCCGCGGCGCGCACCAGGAGGTGCAGCCGGAGCGCTGACCAGCCGCAGGGCCCCGGGGGGAGAGGCCGAAGCGGGCGACCTCCCTCTCCCCGCGCTTCACCTAGAGTCCTCCTCGCCGCCCCTCACCCCACCCCTTTGGTGCACACCTCCCCACACGTACACACGCGCGCAGGCACCCGCGCGCACACACACACACGCACACCCTGAGTGGGTGTGATCTAAGAGCTGAGATGCACTCTCTCGCCCAGAGTTCACACTCGGCCTCAACAAAACCCTCAAAGCAGGCAGGCACCCCTTTGGTCTCCGCATTCAGTAGAACTTCCTACAAAACTAAACACTCAGCTCTGGAATTAGAAAACGCTGGCTATTTAGGATGTCGAGTTCAGAGAAATAATGCTAAGGATTATGAATTCTAAATGCTGTGTATTACACCTCTGTTGTTCTGCCTATTGGAGTAGGAAGAATCTTTGAAACCCATAAATAATCGAAAAAGTACTTTCGATCTACTCCTCCAACTGTAATCCTTACAAGAGTTGATAACTAATTTAAGATTTGTCCCTTTTTCTTCCCCTACAGAAGTGAGAAGTTTTTTGTTTTTATTTTTTAACCCTTTTCAGTATTCCAAAATGGATAGCACAAGGTGGAAAACTGTCCAGGCCTAATTAATAAACTGGATCATTAGTGGAAATCATGGGCAGTTTCATTAGCATAACCATATTTATCCTCAAAACTGTTTCCAAAACAACAATTATACTTGAGCCAGGACTTAATTATGTGTTGATCTATCTTTATTTTACAGGAAGTATTACTCACCCAGACACTGGTGTGTTTTAGTTCCCTAAAGCCAATGAAAACATTTTTGGGAAGCCAGCCCTTGTTTTTTTTCTCCTGAGAGGGAATTCAATTTACACATTCATGTAATAGCACGGAGCTGTAAAGTGTGTAGAATTTTATTTTTTAATCTCGAATTTGTTGTTGGGTTGTTCTAAAATATTTTCCAAATCAGATGCAAATGATACAAACTAAGAAAGCAGTGTAATGTCAAAGAACATTTCCATCATATATGTGTGTCTGATGCTCAGTTGCAAGCGAAGGTATGAATTCGATGTCTAAACGCCATGTCATCATCTATCGGTCTGACCCGAGAATGGAAAATTCTTATTTTGAAGATTAAATGCTATTCGAGGATTCTTTTCTTTTTTGTCTCAGCTAGGTGATTTCCTGGTAACTGCTATTTTCTCCAAATGATACTTTAAGTGCTTATTGTTTTAAAGACAGAAACAAGAAACCTACTTTTGTGTGCCTTTTGAGTGTGCCAACTGATGGCCAAGCCACTATTCTTTCCAGAGATATAAAAGTAATCTGCGTTTTCCAGGTGACAACAGGCTAAAACCAGAGTAACAGTAATGGATGCCAAAAAGTATATTCCCACAGCGTCTATTGGAATAAAACCCCTCAAAGTCCTCTTACAGTTTTGGGAACCCCTCCTCACACACATTTTTCACTCGTATTCTGAGAACTTGTTCTTCCAGTGTTTACCATTTTATTCCTTATCCCTTAGGTTCCAGCTTACTGGAAGTGGCTGTCCTCTACACTAAACCCATTAGAAGTCCCTGCTGGGACACCTGATGGCGGCCCATATCTCTGCTGCTTAAAACTGCAGCCATTTATTCTTCCCTATAGAATTCATCGGCCTTTGTGAAAATAGAATAAGATGTGGTTCCCTTTTTCCACCCTCTAGTTTGGCCCAAACTTGCCTGAATCCTTGACCCACCATCCCTGGCATTCAATCTAGCGCTCATGGGACTCCAGCAGCATGGAAATGAATTAAATTGAAAAGTTAACATGGTGGTTCCACCAGGAATTTTCTCTGAAGTGCATGAAGCACCAGTAATGATTGTGCCGATAGGATTAATTTTTTTAAAGAAGGATTGGTTGAAAATATTTTATTAACTAATATTTATTATTTTAGCAAAAATTCCATTTATGTACCACAAGCTTAATATTCTCTAAACTCAAACCATCTGCTCCATCTCAGGTTGTATACAACTGTTGATACAACGTAGGTACTATCACTAATATCCTGCTCCTACATCAAAGCCTCAAAATGTCCCAATCTGCAGTGAATTGCGTACCTTCCCTAAAATCCAGACTTCAGTATCAGAAAACTATGTCAGTTTTAGAATGCTGTTTTTTCTATTATTGCCTTTCTTATTCTGGCATTAAAACATGACTTGTTTTTGGCTCCCTTGAATTTTTTTTATCATTTTTATTAATGCATAATATTTGAACATATTTGTGGGATATACGTGATACTTTGATATATGTGTATGATGTGTAATGATCAAATAAAGGTACACAGGAATTCATCACCTTGAACAGTTATTATTTCTTTGCATTGGAAACATTTCAAATATTCTTTTCTAGCTATTTTGAAATATACGATATATAGCTAGAGTCAGCCTACTGTGCTATTGAACACGAACTTAGTCCTTCTATCTAACTATATGTTTGTATGCATGTAACCAACTTCTCTTCATCTACCCTATGTTTCCAGCCTCTGGGAACTCTCATTCTCCTCTCTACTTTCATGAGATCAACTTTTTAAGCTCCCATATATCAAGAACATGTGATATTTGTCTTTCTACGCCTGCCTTAGTTCATTGAACACAATGATCTCCAGTGCCATCTGTGTTGCTGTAAATGACAAAATTTCATTTTTATGGCTAAATAGTATTTGATTGAATATACATACCATATTTTCTTTATCCATTCATCGGTTGATAGACACTTAGTTTGATTCCATATCAACCTATTGTGAATAGTGCTGTAATAAATATAGGAGTGCAGATGTCACTTTGATTTATTTCCTTTCCTGCTACTGGATAAATACCCAGTAATGAGATTTCTGGATCATAGGGTAGTTCTATTTTTAGTTTTTTGAGAAGCTTCCATACTATTTTCTATAATGGCTGTACATATTTACGTTCCCATCAAGAGTGTATAAAACTTCCTTCTTCTATGCATCCTGGCCACCATTTGTTATTTTTTGTCTTTTTGATAATAGTCATTCTAACTGCGGTAAGATGATATTTCATTGTGGTTTTGATTTGCATTTCTCTGATGATTGATGATGCTGGGCATTTAAAAAATCAACTTGTTAGCCATTTGTATGACTTCTTTTGTGAAAGAAAGTCTGTATAAAAGAAAGTCTTTTAAGCTGATTTGTGTGATCAACTGTGTGAGTGATACGTGTCTAGTTTCATTCTTCTGCATATGGATTTCCAGTTTTCTCAGCATCATTTATTGAAGAGAATGTCTTTTCCCCAATCTTTATTCTTGGCACCTTTGTTGGAAATTAGTTGGCCATAAATATGTGGACTTAATAATATTTCTGGATTCTCTATTCTGTTTCATTGGTCTATGAGTCTGTCTGTTTTTATACAGACTTTCTTTTATACAAACAAGAAATGTCTATTAATTTCCTTTGCCCAATTTTTAGTGCAATTATTACATACATTATACTGTTGAGTTTTTTGAGTTCCTTGTATATTCTAGATATTAGTCCCTTGTGGGATGACTAGTTTGCAAATATTTCCTCCCATTCTGCAGTTTATGTCTTTGCTCTCTTGATTGTTTCCTTTGCTGTGCAGAAGTGTTTTAGTCTGCTGTAATCCCATTTGTCTATTTTCCCCTTTGTTGCTTGTGTTTTTGCAGTCTTAGTCATGAAATTATTGCCTAGACCAATCTCCTAGAGCATTTCCCTTGTGGCTTCTTGTAGTAGTTTTATAATTTCAGGATTTGCATTTGTATTTAATCCTTTTTGAGTTGATTTTTGTATATAGTGAGTGATAGGGACCTAGTTTTATTATTCTGTATATGAATTTTCAGTTTTCTCAGCACCATTTATTAAAGAGGGTGTCCTTTCCACAGTGTTTATGTTTAGTGCCTTTGTTGAAAACCCAGTTGGCTGTAAATATACGGACTTATTTCTGGATTTCTATTCTGCTTCATTGGTCTAGAGTCTGTGTTTATAACACTACCATGCTGCTTTGTTTACTATGGCATTGTAATATAATTTGAAGTCAGGTAGTGTGATGCTTTCAGCTTTGTTCTTTTTGCTCAGCATTGCTTTGTATACTTGGGCTCTTTTTTATTGCATTTGAACTTTATATTTTTTCCTTTATTTCCATGAAAAACGACATTGGTATTTTGATAGAGATTGCATTAAATTTGTAGATTGCTTTAGGTAATACGGTCATTTTAACGATGTTCTTCTCCTTATCCATGAGCATCGGATGTCTGTCCATTTGTGTCCTCTTTAGTTTTTCATCAGTGTTTCACAGATTTTTTTCTAGAGATCTTTTACCCTCTTGGTTAAATGTATTCATGGGTATTTTATTTATTTATTTATTTTTAAATATTGCAAATAGGATTATCTTCTTGATTTCTTTCTCAGCTAGTTCATTATTGTTGTACAGAAGTGCTACTGATTTGTATATGTTGGTTTTGTATTCTATAACTTTGCTGAATTTATCCATCATAACTAGGAGTTTCTTTGATGCCTTTGCTCATCTCTTCTCCTTCAGGAACACCCAAAATTTGAATATTTGGTCACTTTTTTGTGCCATACGTTATGTAGGCTTTGTTCATTCTTTTTTATTCTTTTTTGTTTTTCGTCTGATGGTATTACCACAAAAGGCGTCTTCAAGTTCAGAAATGTTTTCTGCTTGACTTAGTGGATTTTGAAGCTCTACATTGTATTTCTTATTTCATTCATTGACTTACTCAGTTTTAGGATTTCTGTTGGTCATTTTCTGTGATATCTCTTTGTTGCGTTTTTCATTCAGATCATGAAGTGTGTTTTTTCTGATTTGTGTTTTTTAATCTATGTTCTTTTGTATCTCACCAAGCTTCTTTAATTTCATTATTTTGAATTCTTTTTCAGTCAGCTGATTTCTTTTTTGTTGGAATCTGTTGCTGGAGAATTATTGTGTTCCTTTGGAGGTGTCATGTGTCCTTGTCTTTTCATGTTTCCTGTGTCCTTGCACATGTCATGTAACAGTCACTTCTTAATATTTTGGATTGGCTTTTGTAAGGAAAGCCTTTTCCCATAGATGTATCTATGGTGTTGGTTGGATAGGGCGCTTTAGCTTTGATTCTGGGTGTGTGTGGTTTCTGTATGATTTCTTCAGCTGTAATCAGCATCAGTGGTATCTTTGAGTTCCTCAGTAGCTTAGGTTGCAATTGTTAGTGGAGGATGTGGTGAGGCTATTTTGGGATGGGAGACACCAGTTGGGCTGGTTATTGAGCTCTGATGGTGAAGGTGGTGGCAGGACAATTGGGCCCATCCTTGGGCCCCAGGTGGTATACACTGTCACTGGTGTTTGCAGGTCCAGGCAGGCAGCCAGGCAGCTTGCTTAGGTTCCAACAGTAGCAGAGGTGGGTCAAGCAAGTGGGCATGTCCATAGGCCCCTTGGTGGCATGTGTGGTATTAACAATGACAGTAACAGTGGCAGGCCAATACTCAGGCCCTCAGGCACCACTTGTGGTTGCACGTTGGAGGGTGGCAGCCTTTGTGGTAGTGGCAAGCTGGGAGGGCCCATCCTCAAGCCCCCAGGAGAACTGCACAGACATCAGTAATGGTAGACTGTGTAATCAATCCCTAGGCCCCCAGATGACGCTTGCCAGCAATGACAGGCCTGGCACCAGGCGAGACTGTTCTGTCCTCAGGCCCCAGGTGTTACACGTGGGTGTAGGCTGTGGTGGCTGGGACTGCTCGATTCTCAGGCTCCCAGTTTATTTGCACAGGTGCTGGCAGGCTGAGCAGGCCTGTCCTCAGGCCTCTGGAAGGCATTGATGGGCACTGGTGGCAGCAAATGAGGTGGGTCAATTCCAAGGCCCCCAGAGAGCATGCTTTGGCAGCATTGGCAGGCAGGCTGGGTCTGTTGTTAGGCCCAGCTGGCAACGACAAAGCTACAGATGTTGTGTGCATATGCCAATGGTTCAGGCAGGGCAGGTCAATCTCCAGGACTGCAGACTGCACACCTGAGCACTGGCAAGCATGGTGCCAGGCATGGCAGGCTTGTCCTTGGTTCCCCTGATAGTGTACGTGTGCACAGGCTGTAGTGTGTGAGGCAGGGCAATCCCCAGTGTCCCAGACAGCCTGCGTAGGCACCGGTGCTAGGTAGACTGGGTCTGCTATTAGGGCCCCTGACAATGCACTCAGCAGAAGCAGCAGATAGGGTGGGTTGGTCCCCAAGCTTTCAGCTGTTGTGCTGGTAATAGCAGCAGTGAACAAGGTGTGCCTGTCCTCAGGCCCTTGGATGACATCTGTGTGGACCAGTCACCAGGTCCATTGAAGGCATGTACATGTGCATGGTGGCCCTTCTGCTGGGGTGACCAGGCTGGCCATCAGTGACAGTGGTGGTCTTCAGGCTCTGGGGAGTGCACATTTTGCCTTACTTCTTCCTGGATGCATCCTCCCCAGTGTGCTGCACTGCCTGTTCCTTGGGGTGTAAGACTCTGCCTGGGCTAGAGGCCTTAGAATGCAGCAGCACCATTAGGTTCAGCCAGTGTCCCAGTGTTGCAGTGCTCTGGGTTGAATATTGGCAGGGTTCCAGGAATGTTAAGATGCAGGGGCTTTTGGGCCCCAGGGCAGGAGGTAGGCTGCTGGGGGCTCTCAAAATAGCACCACACTACTTGGGTCTGGGGAATGTGTTAGACCCAGCAAGAGCTCCCCTCTGGAACAGTTCTGTTGCATGGACTCTAGGCAGCTCCCTATATTATTCTCAGTGCTTAGGGCTGCAGGAGTCCACTTTTGGGGATCTCTCCCTTACCCTTTCCCCACACTGGGGAGCCTCTTTTGACTCCTCTGGGATCCCAACTGGGCCGGCAGCCTTGTTTCTCTCTCCTTCCGTGCCTCAGATAGTCCCTGTGATTTCCTTGCTGAATTCGTGTTCTCTCTTTGATACTGTAGTTGATATATGATTATGTACTTACTGTTTTGCACCTTCTCTGTGGAGGAGATGAGTGCTGGGTGCTTCTAGTTAGCCATTTTGAACTGTCTGAAATTTTTTATCCAGACATTAAAGAGTTGAGATGTATTAACTCATTAAAAATGTTATATCAGAAAAACTATGACTCATTTTAGTTTTACATATCAAAGCCAAAACTAATTTCTTCTGAACTATTGTGGAGAAAAAATACATAATATTTGAATACCATGAAGCAATTATACAGCAAATACCTGACTTGCTTTTTTTACCAATCTCTCAATTATCAAAATAGGCATAAAAATACAGAAAGAATTTAATTTAAAAAATCCATTCCTAAAAAGCAATGTATGGGATAGAATTTTTTCTATGTCTGCTTCTGAAAGTTGCAGTGTGATGTTCATCCTACCTTTCCTATTTCTTCCCTCTCATATGTGGAGGAAGAGAATTTGGAATCATGAAAGAAAGGGCGCATCAGGTGGAAAAGAGAGGAACACAGTCATTTCACTTTCTTTTTCCACCTAAATCCCTTAAGGAAAAATCCAAATAGCCAACTTGTATGAGAGAAAGTTAAAAATAAAACAAAACAGTATAATTTGTTTAAATTTTAAAAGTAATAAAAACCCAAATGCTTAGAACACAAAGGAAACCAAGAAAAGAGAGGAAGAGGAGAAAACGAGAAAGGAAATAAGGGAAGGAAGGAGAGAGAGAAGAAGGGAGGAAGGCAGGTAGACAGGAAGGAAAAAAGGTCTTCACTTGTAACTTATTACCCAGAATAACCACTTTAACACATTGGTATATTTCTTTCTAGTGTTTGCATTTGTGTGTATAAAATATATATTAATAAATGGCACTATTGCCAAAATAAAATAATAATACTCCTTTCCTGCTTTTGTTAATTACTAATGTATCCTCAACACTTTTCATGCAACTAATATATCTTTACATTATCATGATTCATAGCCATACAGTATTTTACTATATAGATATAATTTATTTAACTAATTCCATTATATTAAACATATATCATTCTTGATTTTAATAAAATATGTAAATATATGTTAATATGTCATATAATTAATATATTTATTAACATATAACATGATCTTTGCATTCCTAATATATCACAGAATAAAGTCGTAGAATTAAATTGATGCAGAAAGGGTGGATGTATTTTCAAGGCTTTTGGCACACATTATCACAGAAACTTATCACCAATTTATAATCCCATCTGATAGTGTGAGTGTGACAGAGTCTACTTCCTTAGTCATTCTAAAGAGATTTTTTAAAATTAAAAAAAAAAACCATATATAACATCACACTTTGAAATTAATGGGTATATTCTTTTAAATTAAAAGGGTAAAATTAAATATTAACTGTTAATCTTCTGTACTTACAAATTTGCATTACATGTTATGGTTTTCTTTCTCAGGTGATGGTTCTGACAGTTCCCCTTCCTCATCTGTTTTGAATTTTCTTGTAACTTCTTCCAATGGCAAAAGTGTTCTAAAGAGTGTTCTAATAAATTAAACTTAGTCATAGTTAATATTTCTTAATTTTTGATGCTAATTCCTATTTCTGCTTTTATAATGAACTAGAAAGAGAAAGTTGTTGTTGTTGTTGTTGTTGTTGTTGTTGTGTTGTTGTTGGAGTGAAAGTTTCATCCCAATGAACAGAGAAATAAGCTTGGTGTTAAAAGCTATTATTTGCATGCACATCCAAGACAGTGCGAGGTAAGCAAGTCTTCCTTTTTTGTGTTACAATTGAATTCAACAAACATTTCCTGGATGTCTGTTAGATCCTGCGTCAAGCTCTGGAAAATTCAGTTTACTAACTTGTTTAATAGAGAAAATAATCCTTTCTCCAGATTTCCCTTTATTATTAACTTTATAACATCTATGAAACACTTCAAACTTTCCAGAGCAGATTTTACTTGTATATGGAAACCCAGTTCCCAGCATTTTACACATATTTCAATCCCAAAAAAGCATTTTTAAGGGAAAGAAACAATATAATAATTCTATTCTGTAGTAACTTAAAGCATCATATGGAACTGAACTTTCCAAATTATGGATTGAAGTGTTCTGAAGCACTGCAACAAACCCATAGGATCACATGGAACATTAAAAATTCTTGAGGGAATCACAACATTACCTTTCAACACATGCAAATGCTACTGTTAAGTTGTTTAGACCCAATTACTATTAGGAATTTATTTTGGCCTAAAAGCCACCATGAAAAATAATAGAAGAGCACCATAAATCAAGACAGCTTGGAACCTTGGATTGGACACTTCAGGTACAGGGTAGAAACAACAGAATGGAGACCCTATTCTCTAGAAATGTATATTTTAAATTTACAAGGCACACTTGTATAGTAAAGGATCAACCTTGCCTAAAGAAAGGTTTGTCTCTTGCCCCAGCTCCTGAGAGGTAGGTAACCTCAAAGCTTTTGGAGTGGCCAGCCAGATGAGTGTCTTTATTTGACTTGGAGTCCTTGAGCCATGCCACATAGTCTCTGCTAACAATGTGATTTATGGTGGAGGCCTTGAGTCAGGCAGTATAGGCTTGACCTCTGGAGGTGCTAGAAACTGAGGTCAGCTATGTGGGTGGTTATCCCCCAATAAAAACCCCAGACACCAAGGTTCAGGTGAGTTTCCTGGTTGGTAACACTCAATGCATATAGTCACACATTATTGCTGGGAGAAATAAGCATTGCTTGCACAACTCCACCAGGAGAAGATCACTGGTAACTCTGTCTGGTCTCTCCTGGACCATGCTTTATGTGCCTTTTCTTGGTGTTGATTTTAATCTGTGTCTTTTCACTGTAATAAACTATAATTGTGGGTAAACAGCTTTGCTGAATTATGTGAGTCCTTCTATAGCAGTATTGAACCTGAGAGTAGTCTTGGAAGCTCCTGACTACCACTGACTAACCACTAAAACATTAACTTTTATAGGTTTTCATTTCTGATTTTTTTCCCCAGCAGAAAGATGTATTGAGAAGATATAGCATCCACTAATGTAAGAATAAGATAAGTTTAATATAAAAAATACCTGATCTTGTCACACAAGAAAGTTCATTTTATCAAGTAATATAGATAAGAAACCTACCATTTTTATTTATGAGCTACATGAAATTGGTTTTGACATTTTGCATGACAAAATCAGCAACAGTATTAAATGATTCTGAAAGTTTGAAACTGACAGCTTAAGCGATACAGTAGTATTTTTTTTTAAAATATGGCAAATAATTTTATCTATTTATCTTTTAAGACACTGCTACCAAGTTGGAATGGGAGAACCCAGCTGCCATTGTTTGCAGGATGTTAAATACCACAAGCTGTTTTACAAACATTGTGTTATCAATAAAGCTCAAAATATTTTCTCAAATACTTTCTAAAAATTTCCCAACATGCAAGTATTTTTAAAAAGCTTTTTACTTAAGTATTCCTAACTCATTTACATTTTATTTTTTCTTATCTTTGTAAGACTTTGGAGCTTCTACTAAGAGCTTTATGACAATGATGTTTGTTCCATATTTGTATGGGAAAGATACCAGACCATGCAAGTAAATATCTTTTTCCTAGTTCTATTGTTCCATTAGTTGTCCATTTGCCTGCAATTTTTGGGTCTCATGTTTTACTTCTATAAATTGGGCAGATTGAACTGGATGACTCCAGGGTTCATTTCAATACTAAAATTACCATTTTCAACTTAATCAGTGTACATGAATCACTACTTGTGTGCTTTGTTGTGGTACACATAGGGCCTATAAATGGTCAATTCAAGTCCTGAGGAATCTTGCAATTACATAAAGAAGACAGATCCTTAACTATAATATCAGACACATTTTGGTGGATACAATTAGAGAACTGTAAACTCAGGACTCTGGGAGTTGCAATGCAGGGGTCATTTCTTCCTAGGGGGATCTTAGAATGTTTCATGGAGGGCCTGGAAGATGAGTTAGATTTTTACAGATGGAGAAGGTTGAAAATACAGTAAGTATTTTAGAAGATGGACTATATAAGCAAACCTCATAGCAGAACATGTAGAGTGCCTTGAGTGGCACTGGTCCTGGATGTCCTGGTTGTACGAATGGTCCTGGATGTCTGATTGTATGTTATTTCTTAAGAAAGAACAAGAGATGAGACAGGAAAGATAAGCTGACACAAAGTTTTTTAGGGACTGTATTAGCCCATTATTATGCTGCTAATAAAGATATACCCTAGAGTAATTCATAAAGGATAGAGGTTTCATTGACTCATAATTCTGCATGGCTGGGGAGGCCTCAAGAAACTTACAGTCATGGCAGAAGGGGAAGAAAATGCACCCTTCTTCACATGGCAGTAGCAAGGAGAGGAATGAGAGCAAAGTCAGGGGAAAACCCCTTATGAAGCCATCAGAGATCGTGAGAACTCATTCACTATCACTAGATAATCATGGCAACCTCCTCCATGATTCAATCACCTCCCACCGGGTCCCTCCCACAACACATTATGGGAACTACAGTTCAAGAAGAGATTTGGGTGGGGGCGCAGCCAAACCATATCAGGCCCTTTGTGCAAGACAGTTCTATTTTTTCTAGATTCCCTTTCTTCTCTTGTCCACCCTCTGTGCCCCTGGAGGCTGATCCACAGAGGCATACATCAGTGGCTTCAGTTACCCTCTTTCAATTTAGTTCAGCAAATGAAAGGTAACTGCAGGTAATCAGAGGGCTGACGATGTTTATTTTTTCAGCTCTCAATCTGCCATTTACCTGTATGCTGTATTGAAGGCCATAGGTGCTACCATGGCAGGGTTCTGAAAGTTTCTCCCTTTGGGCCAAAGGGAGTTGTATTAGTTTCTTAGTTTCCAAAGTACCATAAACTGGATACGTTAAAACAACAAAAATTTATTTTCTCATAGTTCTGAAATCAAGTCGTTGACAGGGCCAGGCTCCCTCTGAAACCTGCAGGGAATAGCCCTTCCTTGCCTCTTCTAGCTGTTGGTGCTTGCTAGCAATCCTCAGTGTTCCTCAGCTTGTGGGTGCATCACTCCAATCCCTGTCATCTTCTCCCTATGTGCCTATCTCTGTGTTTCTTCTTCACTTCTTATAAAAACACCAGTCATGTTGGATTGAGCCCATTCTACTCCAGTATGACCTCATCTGAAATAATTACTTCTGCAACAACCCTATTTCCAAAGATCGCATTCTGAAGTACTTGGGGTTATGACTATATATCTTTTGTGGGGACACAATTCAACCCATTTCAGGGGATAAAACTTCCCAGGGTTGTTAATCTCAGGTTACTGCGCTTTCTGTTATTCAAAACCCAAACTTTGTCTATTTCTAATAGAAGAGTCGCAATCAGTTCGGAGTTAAAAAACAAACAGATATTATTGCAAAGTAAAATATGCACTAGAGGGAGGAGATCCAGGAGGCAAGACATGAGGTTATTGCTATGCTGTGTTATGTTATTGTTACGCCTATTGTTAGGCTGCATTGTTATGTTGAGACATGGATGGAGTATGAAGTGGGAAGGGGCACCAGTGGTTTCCTAAGTTAAAATCCAAAGTCTTCCTTCAGGCCTTTTATATGGTGCCATCTTTTCGCCACACACACCCTTCATGCCACACCTTCACCCCCAATCATTTCACAGACTGCCACCTTCTTCGAATGTCCCATTCGTGCTTTCACCAGAGGACCTTGATCTGTGTTCCCTTTGCCTGGAATGCCCTTGCTCCTTGTCATATGTAGCCACCCACACTTTTCATTTATTTTATTTTATTTTTTTCTGAGACTCTTCTTGCTCTGTCACCCCTCCTGGAGTACAGTGGCATGATCACAGCTCACTGCAGCCTCAGTTTCTCAGACTCAAGTCATCCTCCTACCTCAGCCTCCTGGATAGCTGGGACTATAGGTGTGCACCACTGTATTCAGCTAATTTTATTATTTTTTTAAAGACAGAGTCTCACAATGTTGCTTAGGTTGTTTTCCAGCCCCCACTTTCTTCAGGTCACTGTTCAATATATCCCTTTGTTCGAAAAGCCTTCCTTAAACAACCTAGATAAAATATCACTACCACCCCCAATACCTCATCCTCAATCACCTCTATCCCTTTATCTTATTTTTCCTCTTGGTACTCACACAACTGATGTAGTATGTATTTGTGTTTTCATTTGTTAATTGTCTTACCCCCACCTCCCATTAGATTTTAACCACCATAAGAACAGGGACTTTTTGGCTCCTGTTCTGACCCAGTTGATAGAACTGTGCCTGACACAGAGTAAGTGTTCGATAGACATTTATTAGGTGGCAGTCACCATTAGAGGTAGAATCTGTAGGATATGGTGATAGTTGTAATGTGGTAAAAAGAGTGACAGAGAAGGAATTAAAGGACTCCAAGGGCTTCTTTTTGTTGTTGTTGTTTTTCCTCTTGGGTTAACCTGATTTCATATAAGGAATTTTTATGCCTTTCTTATAAAACAAGAGCTAACCCAGTTATTTTCGCATTTTACATTTTGAAGGGTAATTTTGTCATTTCCAGTATCATTTTAAAAGTTCCAAGCTTAGTCATAGAAATCAGTAATTCCAATGAGAAATGTGAGTAGGTTGTGACTCATAAATGCCTTTTTGAGATTGTGCTTCTGATTTGTATTCTGTTATTCTATTAACAGATTCTATTGATACTATTCTATTCTGTCTGTGGGTTATGGCTGGGAGTTCTAGGGCTTTTTTTCCCCATAACTCATGTAATAGTCTTATTATTCATATGCCTTACCAGTTGATTCAGTGCTCCCCTCTTTTCATCAAACAGTTAAGTTCAAGAATTAGTCAATGTGTTTAACATGATTATTCAGCTTGTTCTGTGATGCATGATATTTGCTATTTGATTATTTGCTTCTAAATTTAGGCGTGACTAAGAGATATCGTGAAATTACAACTCAACAATGATTTACAGCACAGGCTTTTCACAACTAAGAGACTGTCCAGCATGGTACCAGTGATTCTCAAAATGGCATGTGTGTATAAAATTCTACAGGCATATGGGGTCGTGATCCGCTAATCTCCAGTTATTATAGTGAGTCATAGATCTGCAAGAATTCTCAGTCCTTTGCTCTAGAAAATATGCTATGTTATTATTTTAAGAATAGTCTTTAAATTCATAGAAAAAAATGAATAAAATTAGGATAATTTTTAATGTTATCAGTAATAAATGTCAATGAACTTGAATTAAGACTTGATTCTTGAGAAAACTTGCTTGTTTCTCCCAGAAAATCATGATTCATAAAGTATTTTTATATCCTCTAGTCAAAATTATTTTACGTACATTAAAAGGCAGTAGCAAAAACTCAGAGTATGATCATTTTTAAATTTACAATACTCATGTGAAAGACTATGAAATAAAAATTTGTTGAAAAATACATTAAAATAATTATGAGAAAGTCAAATAATAGCATATTCTTAGCTAGAGATGACGAAATGACTGGTTTTAGCCGTTTTTGTCTAATTCCAAAGCAACCAGATTCTTTTTGCTAAGGTTGGATTTACAAAAATATTGTGAAATAATCAACATGTGTGTGGATGTTCCCTGCCTTACCTTACTCATGGTATAAGTGCTAGGATCATGCTACTCCTTGGAAAATAGTGTCTCCCACCATTTTTCTAGAATTTTCATACCTCATTCCCCCCATGAACACCTACCTTATCTCTGTTCAATTCCCTCAGGCCTTTGTGCTGCCCTCCAAATGACAATGGGTAACTATTACCATTAATAATATCACACATATGAATAGCATGATTTACAATGTTTTCTACCTGTGTTATCTCATCTGATGCTTCAACATTTTACAACAGGAATTCTAATATGCAGAAGTTGGCAAACTATAGTCTACCACCTGTTTTTGTACAGCTCTAAAGCTAAGAATGATTTTCACATTTATAAGGGGCTGGTAAACAAATAATATACAATAGAATGTTGTTCACAAAATCAAAAAGAGTTGCTATCTGCCACTTTCCAGACAAAGTTTTCCTACCCCTGGATTAGTGTTATAATTCTCTTTAAAAGATGAGCAGACAGAGACAAAGCTACATATAGGTGAAGAGCTAGACACCTTTTGACTTTATTGTCCTATGTATACCAACCACTCAAGAGGCCCCGTGATTCTTAGCAGCTCATAAAATAATATGGCTGTAAATACACCCAAAAGAGAGATCGTAATATATAGTGATATATTATGGAAGTAAAATTCCTAAGGTATGTTCCAAATAGTTCTTATTGGATGTGCAACATCAGTGAACTTTAGCTGATTCTGATGTATGCTGTTTAAATCACATAATCATTTGGTCTTCAATTTTTGATCTGTAAGATTAGAAGGTTTACCTCTGTCACTTGAATCTATTCCATTTCTACAGAATCTATGGGTCTGAAATCTCACACTAGCTCAACTGTAGACAATTGTTCCTTCTGGGTCTAAAGTATACTAACTGTTACAGTGAAATGTTGCAAGGGGGTCGTATCATGACTTTGACTCTTCTGAAGGCTATGAAAGTAAACTGGGAGCTAGTTCAAGAGAAAATACAACTTCTCTAAATACATATCTATTGTCCTTGACATTTAGGACACTGCAATTGGTATTTTTCTTCTAGAGACTTAGCAATTCCATAGGTTTTTAAAATTTCAAAAACTGACAACCAAATTTGACTTTCATGGCCATGTGAGCTCCCAGTGGATTGACCCTCCTCATGCAACAGCTACATAGTGAATCAAAACAAAAAATAAAACAAGTAGAAACCACACACACACACACACACACACACACACACACTACCTGAAAGCTCTGGACAGTGTACAAAAGCAGGGATATTATAGAAGTAAGTCGCTCATAAAGAAGTAACTGGCTCATAAGGAGTCTTCTACTTACACGGCTTTTACCTAGGACTGGCCATGGTCTACACTGTACAGGGAGGCAGAAACGTTGATAGAAAAATCAGAGGTTTGAATTTGCAGAGGAGAAAGTTTAGGGCAACATCAACTGCCAGAAAATGAAAAGCAAATCCCAGAAAGAGAGAGCCAGAAGGGTAAACCACAAATTCTATGTATTAATTCTGCCACAATCCCTGCGTGACCCTGAAACACAGAAGCACGGGGCACACTGCAAGCAGCCAAGCTAATAATAAAATAATTAAACTGAGATGCAAGCTGCTACAAAGAGACAGCATTGATCGTTGGAATCTAGCCACGTTAATTGCTTGTTAAAGCAGCAAATATCAACAATTTGGAGAAATATAAAGAACTGAGAGTTTTTACAACATGATATTTCCAATGCTCAGGATACAATCCAAAATTATGTGACATAAACAACAAGGTAAATGTGATCCATTTTCAGAAAGCAAAATAATCAACAGAGAGCAATCACAAGATAACCCAGTTGTTGGGATTAGCAGACAAATACTTAAAGCAGATATTTTAATTATACTCTGTGAGTTGAAGGAAAATCTCATGATAAATTTTAAATTTTCAGCAAAACTACAAATACTTGAAAACAGAACCAAATAAAAATTCTAGCAGAAGAAGACAGTGTGTGAAATTGAATAATTCATTTCCTGAGAATGACAGCAGAATGATGATGACAGAGGAGTCAATAAAAGTTGAAGACAGGTGAATACAAATTATTTAATCTGAAAATGAGGGTAACATTTTTTGAAAGAGCAAAAGCCCCAGGAACCGGTAAGGGAATAGCAAAATATCTCATATGCAAGTAACTAGAGTCTCAGAAGGAGAGGAGAGAGATCATGGAGTGAAAAATATTTAAGAAAATAATATCTCAAGGTTTCCCTAATTTAGTAATCAAGGATTTTGACAAACTTCAAGCAGGATAAATATAAAGAAAATTCAATGTTTGCTTATCATAATCTAGTTGCTGAAAACAAAATATAAGTAACATTTTTAGAGCAACCAGAGAAAACTTACACATTACATAAAGGAGACCACTGCTTCCAATTATTACTGACCCTTTTATCTGAAACTATGGAGGCCAAAATATATTGGAACAACATTTTTAAAGTGTAAGACAGTAAGAGCATACAACTGTCAACTTAGAATTATACACTCAATGAATATATCCTTCAAGAGTAAAGGTGAAATAAAGACATTTTGGACCAAAGAAAACTAAGATAAATCATTACCAATAAACTTACCTCTACTAGAGTAGTGCTAAAGAAATTTCTTCAGGCTGAACAGAAATGATACTAGAAAGAAATTGTTATCTTAAAATATTAAGAGGGTCAGAAATGTTAAATATTGCATTATTTAAACAGAAAATATGTTTTATTTTCAATGTATTTAAATTACATATTCTTTAAAGCAAAAGTTGTAACAATGCTTTCTGGGAATTATTTTTTATTCTGAGTTTATTCCCTTCTTTTTTTCTGTTTTAAAATGTCCTGTCTTACAAGGGAAGGATGCCCACTCTTTCCATCTATATTCAACATTATATTGGAGGTCTTAGCCAGTGCAACAAGAAAAAAAAAGTGATATTAGAGGAAAAAAAAAAACGAATAGTAGCCAGGTTACGTAAGTAATTCCTGTGACTCAGTAATAAAAATGTTAAACAATCCAATAAAATTAGGTAAAGGATTTGTGAAGAGAAATTCACAAAAAAGATATATGAATGAATAACATGCATAAGAAAAGCGCACATCATTAGTCATCAGAAAAATACATTTTAAAACCTCAAGGGGCTACACATCTGTTAAAACGAGTAGAATTAAAAAGACTGGGCCAGGCGCGGTGGCTCACACCTGTAATCCCAGCACTTTGGGAGGCTGAGGCGGGCGGATTACAAGGTCAGGAGATCGAGACCATCCTGGCTAACACGGTGAAACCCCGTCTCTACTAAAACTACGAAAAATTAGCCGGGTGTGGTGGCGGGCGCCTGAAGTCCCAGCTACTCGGGAGGCTGAGGCAGGAGAATGGCGTGAACCCGGGAGGCGGAGCTTTCAGTGAGCCTGGATCGCGCCACTGCACTCCAGCCTGGGCGACAGAGACTCTGTCTCAGAAAAAACAAAACAAAACAAAACAAAACAAAAGGACTGATAATATCAAATATTGCTAAGGATGTGAAGCAAGTAGAATTCTCATACATAAAAATATCTAACAATTGAATATAAACTAAACATACCTATCCTATAACCCAATAATTCCAATTCTATTTATTTACCCAAGGAAAGCAAAAACAAGTGTTTTATGCATAATAGCCAAAACCCGGAAGTATAGGGAAATGTATTTGAAAACCTGTAGTATACTTACATAACGAAATATTATCCAGCAATAAAATAAAGAATAAACAAGTGATACACACATTAACGTGATACATCTTTAAAATATTATACTAAGTGAGAGATACCTTACAGAAAAGCACCTATGATATTATTCCATTTATATGAAGTTTTAAAAACAGGTCAATATAAAACATAGTAGAAAGAATCAGAACAGTAGTTGCCTTTGGCAGTAGAGGAAGGGATTCCTTGGGAAGGAGGGTGAGGGAACTTTCTGAGGGGATGATAAAGTCTTGGTACAGGGTTGGGTTATATCAATACATACATTTGCCAATGCTTATAAATTTAAAAAATATTCTAAATATGCATGCTCAAGTATTTAAAGGAAGTGTACAGATGTCAGCAATTTATTTGGAATTATATCAAAAACATCAGATGGATTAATGATTGGAAAGATGGATACATGAATAGATAAATGAAAAACATAGTTAAATATTAATGGTAGTATTTAGGTGGTGGGTATGTGAGTGTTTACCATAATATTCTTTCAAATTTTCTTTATGTTTAAAACTTTTCATAAAATTGTTGAAACAATTTAAAATTGTTAAAATGTTGGAACAAAATCAGAACTATTTGTGAGAATGACTAAAATATAATCTTATTTAAAACTCTTGTTGGGTTCTAGATGTTTTAGATGCTTGAAGATGTTTTAGAAAGCTTCTTTGTACCCCAGTCAATTAAATAAGCATTGGGGAAATTTCAATTCCATATTAATCTCTACAATCTTAAAACGTAATTCTAATGATAGTAATCTAAAATTATCAACAACTCCATTAGTAATTTACAGATAAACTAAATTATTCATGAAAAGGAGAGAAAAGCACAAACTAAGTCTAATTGTTTTATACAGAAATTCAGATTTAATCCAGAGTGAAAACTAGAGAAGATGGTCTCTGGGAGAAACGTAGCCTGATTGGTTCTCATGTGAGGAATAAGCTCCAAGTCCCTCAAAGGCATTGTCCATTAACAATTATCTTCTTGCTCTCTTTGGCTCTCTATAGGAATTTAGACATGAAAGAGTGGAATATATCCTGTTTTAAAAATATGATTGTAAATTGTTGCACCTGTGCGTCTCTTCCAGACTACTTTGAAAAGACACTTTCCAGCTATCGGTACACTATCTCACAATTACCCTTGAACCAGAAGACAATAAATGATTTGCTAAATAGATGGCATAGTCCTATGACACGCATCATATGTGTGAGCAATCACAGAAGGTATGGCTTTTCTCATGGGATATTTTCAGACAAATATTTTAAGTTAATCTAACATTCACTAAATCTACCAACTGATTTTAGGTAGATTTTCTTTCTCCAAATAAACATTTTTAAATAAAAATTTTCATTGTATTGTACTGTATTTTATTGGTTATCAACAGCACCATGTTCTTAGTTTTTTTTTTTTTTTAAATAAATGTTTAATGAGTTGGAATATTTATGTCTTTAAGCAAGGGGTTCCCTCATTTTTCCTGTCTTTTCTGGCTTGATTTGAAGTTATTCCTGGGTATCAATATTCTACACACATTGTCTACTGCTTACCTCCAACACAGCATTTATTTCACTATCGTGTAATTATTTGTTTGCTCATCTCTCTTTCCCATGACTATCAACTCCTTGAAGGTAGGGCCGTCATTTATACGTCTTATAACAGAAGCTTATAGCATCGGATCAATTATATGGTCAGAACACAATGTTTGTTGCAGAATAAATGAATAAACTTTGTTAATTCACTCAGGTCTAACTAGCCTCCTACATGATGAAATATAGCTAAGAAAATTCAAAGTAGAGTTCCACAAAAGAAAAACAAAGTAAATATCAATTTATTAATTTATAATTTGATCCAAAGACCAATTTCCAAGAGGCTTTCTCAGGTACCAAATTGCTAAAGTCCTTCTCTAGGACATCTCCCTTCCTGGTGTCAAAGTATATGGAAAACTGAAGCTTTAAGCAAAAGATGGCTTGGGTATATATTTAACCTAGCTTCTGCTGAAGCATCCCTAGTCTGCAAATAACACATTTCTCTAGTGACCATCTTCATGTCTCTAAACCTTAGACAATACTGGTTAAAACACTAACAGATATTATGTTTCCGAATATGTGCTTTATTTGCTAGTTATCCTATTTCTAATGACATATTCAGTAGATTTGTTTATGTTATAAAACGAAGGGCTATCAATTTATCGTTATCATGAACAATCAGAATAAATATTGAAACCTCTTATTTGGGCAAAAACATGATCTGGCTCATTTTACTTTCTCGACTTCATCCCATAGTGTTCTCACTTTCTCACACTATGCTGTATACCTATGAGACTCCTGTATATGCCAAGCTTATTTCTATCTCAGGCCCTTTGCAACTGCTATTTCCCTGCTTAGAATGTACTTTCCCCACCCCCATTCAGCCCCATTTAGGCATAGCTGTTTCCTTCTCTGCATCCAAGTCTCAGCCGAAGTATAACCTTCATAGTTATTCTCTGTCACATCACCCAGAGTTATTTTGTTCATAGCATTTATCACCAGATGAAACTATCTTTTCTATTTATTTCATTTATTTATTTGTTGACTTTCCATTTGAATGAAGGCTCCATATGAAATAGAACCTTGTGACAGTTTTTCATTACCATAAAATCTGCCCCAGTGTTCAGAAGAAAGCTTGTCATTTAAGCCTTACAGGCCTCAAAAATATTTGTTTAATGAATGACTAAAGACAGAATACAGTTTTCTCTTATCACCTGTTGATATTTGCACTGATTTTTGGAGTCTTGAGAACATTTGCAGCCTGCAACTTCACTTACCTTTCAAATACTATCACCCACTAATCCCTTCTTCTTATTTTCAGTTTCTCTGTTCGTCCATCTATTGTGATCTACAGATAATTTTAAGTACTTTGAGGTCAGGGCTTTTTTCTTATTTTTCTTTAAAATTCTGCACCCTTGTTTCTTCGGTAGTGATTGTGTGTTGATTTTTTTTGCTTGTTTGAGATGGAGTCTCGCTCTGTCACCCAGCCTGGAGTGTAGTGGTGTGATCTCAGCTCACTGCAACTTTGGCCTCCTGGGTTTAAATGATTCTCCTGCCTCAGCCTCCCGAGTAGCTTGGATTACAGGCGCCCGTCACCATGCCCGGTTAATTTTTGTATTTGTAGTAGAGATGGGGTTTCACCATGTTGGCCAGGCTGGTCTTGAACTCCTGACCTCAAGTGATTTGCCAGCTTTGACCTCCCAAAGTGCTGGGATTACAGGCGTGAGCCACCGGGCCTGGCCTTGTGTGTTGATTGTTTAATGGTTGCCCTTCCAAGAGAAGATGCTTTTCAGGCAGCTGGAAATATAGAACTACACTGTAGTAAGAAACAGGGTACTAATTCACAATAAAAAAATATGGAAACAGCCTAAAAGCCCATCAACCAAAGAGTGGATTAAGAAAATGTGGTATATGTACACCATGGAATACTACTCAGCTAATAAATCAAATAATGGCATTTGCAGCAACCTGGGTGGCGTTGGAGACCATTATTCTATGGGACGTAACTCAGGAATGAAAAACCAAATATCGTATGTTCTCACTTATAAGTGGGAGCTAAGCTACAAGGGTGAAAAAGCATAAGAATAATATAATGGACTTTGGGGGACTCAGGGGGGAAGGGTGGGAGGGGGTTAAGGGAAAAAAGACCACACATTGGGTACAGAGTACACTGCTCGGGTGACAGGCACACCAGAATCTCAGAAATTGCCACTAAGGAACTTATTCATGTAACTAAAAGCCACCTGTTTCCCCAAAACGACTGAAATTTAAAAAAATAAATTAAAAAGAAACAAGGTACTCAGATTGGGATTCACTAACATGGGGATGAAACTGTGGGGCAAAATTCTCACTACCAGTTGAGTACCAAGAGGAGCAGAAGATCCTGACAAGGAACTCTGTGAGATAAATTAGGAGAGGCAGAAGCAAAACAGGAGAGTATTCACTTAGAGGAGGAGGGAAGGTGGGAGTGGGGAAGTTATTAGGATAGAAGCAAGATATAATTCTAAGGAGTTAACAGCAGTGGATTTGGATAGGAAAAGCAGTTTCTCTGAAACTGTGCAATCAAAACATGATTACAAAATGTTCTGGAAGAGAGTACTTAGCCATATATTTGGCATTAAAAATTCCTTCTTTACTTCCTTAGCAAGCAAAATATTGGATAAATTATTGTGATTTAATGGACTAGATTGTTTGACCTAATTTTCCAGATGGAACATCCACACAAATGTATTTCTACTACCTTAGATTTTTTGGTTTCAAATGTAACTGTATCTGGATATTCTCCATTTATCTGCACTTCATTTTATTTCCTGATAACCTCCTACGTTTCAGTACCTTCTCTTTTGCTATCATCTTGTCTCTGCACTACTCCCAAAGTCGTTTTGAAATGCCTGGTGGTGATGCTAGTTCACTGGAATATATTGAAGAGATCTCAGAGAAGACACAATGTCCATAGATAAAAAGGTAGGATATGGTAGATAAGAATTCCATCCTTCCATTCTTACCTTAAGAAGGAAGAAGGATGTGTCTACTGAAAATCTACCCAAGGTATCCTGTAAAGGTAACTGGGAGGAGATTAAGCTTTCTTGGAACATTAGACCCTTGGGATGAGTGTATTAAAGCAAGTAGAATTATAACTCTTTTCAAAGAAGTTAATTAGTTCATTCAAGTTGGGGTTGAGCAGAAAGAACATGGTGTTCTAGTGCCAAATTGGTCATCAATTGGTTATATAATTGAATCAAGTTATTTAGCTTTCATCATTTCAGTTCTCATGTTTGAGTGATGAGAGGCCAAACTAGGTGGCCTCTAAGGTCTAGCTGAGATCTAACATTCTGTCATCCTTTACAGAAGACAATTTGAATATAAAAAATAATAATAAAATACAGAAATGAAAAAAATCAGTTTGTTAGCTTTCTTGTTTAGATATTTAGTCCAGAACAACATTTCTGTTCTTAAAGTTTCCACATTTTGAAATCTCTTAATGATTTCCATTTAAAAATTATACAATTTTTCTTTACTACCAAACAAGAAAAACACAGAACACATGAACACATTTAGTAGAATTTTCAAAAACTAAAAGAGAAGATAAATGCCAAATAAAAGTTTTCCAACTTGGTTAATTCCTAAGTTATACTTATTTCTAAAAACCAAAACCTCGTAGTCAACAGAACGGAGAGTTGAGGCAATGATTTTGGTTACTGTCAGGATAGGATAACAAAGAATTTCCGTAAATAATATGATATGGTATAGAGAGAAGTGTGTTTTCTTTATTTAGGCCCACAAGTCGAGAGAGAGAAAAGAGAGAGAGAGAGAGAGACAGAGAGAGAGAGAGAGAGAGAGAGAGTCCTAATCATAATCTTTGGTGATTTTTCTACTTACTGGTTTAGGTGTATTAAAGATATTAATCCACTGCCTATTATAGATATTAATTTGCTTAGTAGATGAATAATATTATGATAGCCAATAACATATTATTTTACTCAACAATTGCTTTACATAGGCATTCATGATTTTATTGGTATAAGAAATTAAGATACCAAGCTACAGATCAGTAGTTAGAGGAAATATATCTAAGGTCTCATATGCACCTTTCTAATAAACTATGGTTTTTAAAGTCTCCCATTAATAATTTGAAACAGTTGGATTATAGCGCATTGATTGAACTGTAGATCCGGTTAATGAGGACTCTTCTATGTACCTAACAGTTCCATCCCATATAATAATGTTTGAGGTGTTACACTTACTCCTATAAATGCTTTCTGGCACACAGGACCTTATACTTCAGTTACAAAATCACCAGAATTTCATCAGAGACCTTAAAAAAATAAAGAGACAAGAGAAATTATTGTCTATCAGGGCCTGCTTTGGGAAAGAAATTGAAGAAATTTTCACAAATAGGTCATCTTGACTTTATGTCATAATTAAAATGAACAGAAAAAAATAAGAACCTAATTTTAGCACTAGAATTGTGGAATCAGAATGAAATAATTTTGTCCAATTTTATGTTCTTTGGAAAAGTTTTAGGAGAAGTCAGAAATGAGAATTCAATTTATTGAGAGCTACAATCACATGAGAATAATCTAAATACTAGAAATATTTTTTTGTTTCATGAAGAAGGAAATATTTGTGCAATTTTTAAATGCTACATTTATATTAAGAATTAAATATTTCCATGGTATTAAATGACAAACAACAAGCAGACAAAAATTATAACAAAGAAGCAAATGAATTATAACAGAAGTTATTAAATTAACCAGCTGTTCATTCTAATATACAAGTGAATGTTGGAACAAATTAAGACTAAGTCATTGTGTTATCCAAATTAGATCATGTATAATTCTCAACAGAACAGCTATTCTTATCATTTCCCTTGTATTTTTTCTTACCTGAAACCTTATTAAGCACTGAACATTTGTAAAACATTCATTAAGAGTAGCAATATTATAAAACCTCTTTTCATCATTCAGAATGTTTCACAATATTAACAATTTTAAAAGTATTCTGGAATATAATCAAATTAAGTCATTAAATATGGTCAATGTGTATGGGCACCTGAGATGGCTTAAATTTACCATTTAATTCCATTTCTTTTCTTCAGGCAAAATTCTCCTTCAGAATTAGATTAAAAAGAAGACTCTTATATGAGTAGGTAAAATAAAACTTCCTTTATCATCTTATGTCATATAATCTATTTGCTTCCTAAAAAAATTCACTTTATCCTGGCCAGGCATGGTGGCTCACGCCTGTGATCCCAGCACTTTGGGAGGCCGAGGTGGGAGGATTACGAGGTCAGGAGATTGAGACCATCCTGGCTAACATGGTGAAACCCCGTCTCTACTAAAAATACCAAAAATTAGCTGGGCATGGTGGCGGGCGCCTGTAGTCCCAGTTCCAGCTATTCGGGAGGCTGAGGCAGGGGAATGGCGTGCACCCAGGAGATGGAGCTTGCAATGAGCCGAGATCGCACCACTGCATTCCAGTCTGGGCAACAAGAGCCAGATTCCCTCTCAAAAAAAAAAAAATTCACTTTATCCTTTAAAGCTTCTGTGCTAATTGTAATATGACTCTTTAAATAAAGTTATATTTCAATAAATTAAAGTTAGTGCCTAAAGTGACATAATGAAATGCAAAATTACATTATCTTTGAATAATAAGGAAAACACTTGTAGTTTATAGACTCATTACTATTTCTTATGAACAGTTTAATTGCCAGGACTTGTGGTCCAGAGAGGCCTTAATTTTTTTTTTTTTAAAGCTAGTCACGTAATCACAGATTGATATTGTCTGGCTCTGTGTTCCTACCCAAATCTCATCTTGAATTGTAATACCTATGTGTCAGTGGAGGGATCACGTTGGAGGTGATTGCATTATGGGGGCGGTTTCCCCCATGCTATTCTCCTGATAGTGAGTTCTCATGAAAGCTGATGGTTTTAAAGAGTTGCACTTCCTTGTTCTTGCACAGACTCCTTCCTGTTGCCTTGTGAAGAAGGCTCCTGCTTCCCCTTCACCTTCTGGGTGAGTGTAAGTTTCCTGAGGCTTCCTGGCCATGCTTCTTGTTCAGTCGGCGGAACTGTGAGTCCATTAAACCTCTTTTCTTTATAATTACCCAGTCTCAGGTAGTACTCTTTATAGCAGTGTGAGAAAGAACTGATACACAGATTGATTGCAATGCTAGAAATATTTTTTAGAGCACATTTTTCTCAAACTTAAAAAAACATTAATTAATTTTTTTGCTTCAACACATCAATAATTCTGGGGAAAATCATGGTGGCCTGGTCGCTTGGGCTATATATTAGAAACTAGGGATGTGATAATGCTTATCTCCCCCTCCCTGAATTAAAATCATTCTTCTATGTAATTGGTTGACAACCTTTTTGTATGTGGGACACCCTTTTGAATACAACTGTTGCTAAAAATTTGTAACAGTTGAAAGTCTCAAAACAAATCAGAAAAATTTACAATAAAAACATTCCTGCTTATAACAAGATCCCACAGACTTTAGAAAAGCATCCATAGACAGCACATTATTTATTTGATTGCTTTTCTGAACCGTGCCTTTGAGAAAAACTCTTTACTGTTCTACATTCTGTCTTAGAGTCACAGAACAAATTTCTCATCTAGCCTTGTAAATACATAATTTTTCTTTAATATTGTTTGGACATTATACCTTCCTATCTTTTCCTTAGCGCTAGCTGTATCCCACTTTGTCAAGTCTACTCTAAGTGCTCATGTTGTAATACTATGTAGCTGCATTTCTAACAGAAATGATTTTTTCACACTGAAAAATTCCACAGTTCCCAGAACATTCCCAGCAACACCATGAGACACAGTACGTAAGAGCTAAGAAATGCTTGTCCAGAATCTAGTCTGCTTATATGTCTCTTTCATTTACTCCTGATACATGCTTTTATACCCTATCTAAATTTCCCATTGTTCTGCATCATTTAATATTTTCCAGACATGTAGTGAGCATTGCTTCGTTTCCCCTTTTTTTGTTACTGTTGAGTAGTTAGCCTTTTAAGTTCTCCTTTTACTAAATCTGCTACCAATGATTGCTTTTCTTTGGATTAACTCCAACTTTTGTAGGTACCTTATCATAGAAGTAGAGGGGAAATTAAGAAATCTCTAGATCTAGGCTCCTAAAATAGGGGCAGAGAAACACAACAGCATTTAGAGTACTTTCTTCTCTTCCATTCTTTTCTTTGTCTAGAATCTAGACCATCTGAGTAGGTTTGGAGGGAGTGCCATTTCAGAGCCTAAGACTTGGTGTAAGTCCCAAATCATAATGTTTAGGAGCCAATTTTAGGCAAAATTGGTTTATTCAGTAATGATATAATGCCATTACATTATTTCCCAAGGACTTATTTAAGATTTAATTTTCATTGATAATCTATGGGCAATATATTGTCATATAGGGAAATTAAGAAAGCTAATTTTGGGGAATGTAAGAAAAACCAGCACATAAATAAAATTTTTAAAATTTACTTTTACTGTATATGGAGATAGTCAGATACGAATTAAGAATGAAGAGACTATATAAAAATTAAAATATCAATAAGTTAAGGGATGTATTAGAAAGCCAGACTAAATGAAAAGTCTAATTACTAGCCAAGTAAATGAATAAATGGCATAAAATGTATCTATAAATGCTTGGATGAATGCTTACAATAACATTTGTAGAAGGAAAAATAACCCCATCACTTTCAATCTAGTATCCTTATTTTGTAGATGAGGAAACCAAAGTCATAAATGGTTAAGAATTTACAGTCACATAGTCAGTTAAACTGACTCCTTGGGTATTGATCAAGTGCTAAATAAAACAGAAAATATGAAATTATACCTTAAAAATAAATTATATAAACACTAATGTTAAAAATAGTTATAAACTTGCAGCATGGTGATTAGAGAACATACAAGTTTTTACATGTATAATTGTGGTAATTAGCTCCCAAAAATTTCCAAATGCATACATTCATATGAATATTTGAGAAATATTGTAAATATTGATAATGATATGGAGAAAACTTATTTAAAAGTTTTATTGGCATAATTAAAATGATAGAGGTTATCTTAAAATGTCAGTGTAGCATATTCCATTCCAAAACATGCCATTTTATCCTAAGACGTACTAAAGCTGAGCCTATTTCCCAGTCAGAAATATAAATTTGTTTTTCTCCTGGTGATGTTTTGAGACAGACCCAGGAGGCTTTTCAGAAAGAAAATCGGTGCTTGGGTAAAGGGACACAAAAGTACAAGAAAGATAGAAAGAATACCAAAAAGCATAGCTGTTATTTGTAATAGAGTAACTGAAGGCAGCCACTGGAATGATCTTCAAAAATAAATCAGATCAAGTTCTGCTGCTGCTCAAAATTGCTCAATGGCTTTCCAAAATTAAGTTCAATAGAAAGTCCTTCCTATGGTCTGTAAGGATGGCCTGACTCCTCTTAGGTGACCCTTCTCTCCTCCAACTCCACCATAGATATTTTCCCTTTTCCCCAAGTTAATTTCCTCCTTGGGGCCTAAATACTTTTCTTGGGGTCTTTTGGACTTTGCCTCCAGATGTAAGCATGGCTGATGTCTGCGCACCAGGCAGATCTCTGTGCACATATCGCCCTGGCAGAGTAGTCTTCCCTGTCTTGCACAACCTTCCACACAACTGTCTGACATTTTTCTCCTGTTTTATTTTCCTGCCCTGCACTTACCACTACCTGGAATTATATTATCTATTGCCTGCCTCCTCCATGAGGATATAACATCCATAAGGGCAGAAATTAATACTTTGCAAAAAAATATGCATTTTCACTTATAGAAGAATAGTAAGATTTCTTTTACATTTACTATGACTTCTGCATTATAAGTTCTTTTACATGCATTGTTTCATTTCGTCTTCATACTAACCTTATTAGGAAAATACTATTACTATCATCATTTGCACATGGGGAAATTGAAGCTTATAGATGTTTAAAATGTGCCATAGTTTACACCGTTACTACATATCTGGGACAGGATTCAAACTTAGGTCTTTTTGACTGTATGTCCTGAGCTGAAAAGAACATGAGAAATGGAATTTCACGGCGTGTAAGTGACATAAATACTCATATATACAAAGTGAAAGAGCTAAGGCAGAATGCAGGTATCACGACTCTTAAAGAATAGAATTACAAAGAGAATTTTTACAGAGCACTAAAAAAATGTATTACATTGTTGAAGATAAACATAGCTGAATATGTAATAAGCTCTTAAAAATAAAGTTTGCATTGCATGACAGCATCTTGGTCAATGATGAACCACATATGTGATGGTAGTTTTATTGGAGCTGAAAATTTTCTATCACCTAGTTATGTTGTAGCCATCTTAACATCACAGCACAACTCATTACTCACGTGTTTGTAGTGATGCTGGCACAAATGAACCTACTGTGCTATCAGTCGTATAAAAGCATAGCACACACAATTATGTACAGTACATAATACTTGATAATGATAATAAATGACTATTTCTAGTTTATGTATTTACTATATTATACTTATTTTTGTTATTTTAGAGTGTACTCCTTCTGATTATTAAAAAAAAAGTAACTGTAAAACAGCCTCAGGCAGGTTCTTCAGGAGGAGTTCCAGAAGAAGGCAGTGTTATCATAGGAGATAACAGCTCCATGCATGTTATTGCCATTGAAGACCTCACAGTGGGACAAATTGTGGAGGCAGAGGACAGTGATATTGATGATCCTGGCCCTGTGTAGGCCTACACTAATGTGTGTGTGTTTGTGTTTTAATTTTTAACAAAAAAGTGTAAAAAGTTAAAAAATAATAATATTAGAAAAAAGCTTATAGAGTAAGTGTATTAGGCCATTCTTGCATTGCTATAAGGAAATGCCTAAGACTGGATAATTTATAAGAAAAGAGGGTTAATTGGCTCACGGTTCGTCAGACTTTACAGGAAGCATGGCACTTGCGTCTACTCAGCTTCTAGTGAGGCCTCAGGAGGCTTACAATCATGGCAGAAAGTGAAGCGGCAGCAGTCATGTCACATGACAAAAGCAGGCGCGCAAGAGAGTGGGGCATGGTGGAGGTACTACACACTTTTAAACAACCAGATCTCCTGTGAACTTAGAGTTAGAGCTCACTGATCACCAAGGGGATGGCTCAAGCCATTCATGAGGAATCTGATTAAAACACCTCCCACCAGGCTCTGCCTCCAACATTGAGGATTACATTTCAACATGAGATTTGGAGGGGACACATGTCCACACTATATTAATACTGATATAAAGAAAAAAATATTTTTGTACAGTTGTACTATGTGTTTGTGTTTTAAGCTGTGTTATTAGAAAATAGTCAGAAAGTTACAAAATTTAAAAGTTTATGAAGTAAAAAGTAACGGTAAGCTAATGTTAATATATTTTAAGTGAATGTGTATAACTTAAGTGTACAGTGTTTATAAAGCCTAGAGTGCTAGGTCCTCACATTCACTCACCACTCACTCACTGACTCATCTAGAGCAACTTTCCATCCTGCTAGCTCCATTTAAGTGCCCTACACAGGCGCGTCCTTTGTTATCTTTTATAGTTTATTTTTACTGTACCTTTTCTATGTTTAGATATGGTTAGAGATGCAAATACTTAGTATTGTGTTACAATTGCCTGTAAGTATTGAGTACAGTAACATGCTGCACGGGTTGGTAGCCTAGGAGAAGAGACTATACTGTATAGCCTATGTGTGTAGTAGGTTGTACAATCTAGCTTTCTGTAAGTACACTCCATGATGTTTGCACAATGAATTCACTTAATGATGCATTTCTCAGGGTGTATCCCCATTGTTAAGCAATGCATCACTGTGTTTGCTAAATTGATGCAAAAATTGTTTATACTATTTTCAAGTCTATTATATCATCATGTTTGAATATAGAATTTTAGATTCTTAGAAGGGGACAGTGTTTTAAGAGCTCTTTATTTCCTGGCTTCTTGGTTCATTGAGGTTAATCTCTAAGATATCACAAAGAAAGAACTCTTCATGTATCAAGTATTCTTGGAGTCCAGTTTTTCTTTTCTTCCCTTTGGCCAAGTAAATTCTTCCCCCTTTTAACCTATACTTCGTGTTTTTGCTTTTGTTTTGTTTTGCTTTGTTTTTTCCCCAAAGTTTCTTTTTTTGTTGTTCAGGGCTTTTGTGGAGTTCGGAGAACAAAATATCTGTGTTTCTGTATCATAATTCATTTTGGTTATAGATTTCCTAGTTCTACATAGTTGTACTGGCATTAAAGAGACCCTTTGATTTCTCAGTAACCAATTCCTCCCTTTACATGGACTATGAAACTTAAGAGCTGACTGAAAGGTATGAGAGAACTTCTGTTATCTCTTAAGTAGCTGGAAAATTGCTAACTGTTCTGAAGTGAGCTTGTTTTCTTGGTCATCTCTTTGGGATCCTCAAGTAGACTGAAGTACATCTTCAGAGGACTAAGCCCTGGCAACACAAAGACTGTGGTGTCAGATACAAAGTCACCACATTGTAGAACTGGGAAGGAAGTTGAATTCATCGTGGTTGAGTAAGTCTAGTCAAAGCTAGTCTCTCTAAGTCAGGCTTCTGCTTAAATGAACAGATTATGAGCTGATTATTCTACATGAAACACAATGGGCTCATTTGCCTCTTGGTGCTTAAAGAGAAAACCAATAGCGTAGATTGGCTCCAATTAAATTCAGTGAATCGAGCTTCCTATGGAATTAACCAAACAATTATGTCTAGTACTGGCCCAAGCATGCTCTCGGCATTTTTGGATGATGATGTAGTGATTAAGAGTGGCAATGATGGGTCTAGACCATGCAGGCACAGCTCTGCTAACCACAAATATTTCTTTTGATAGGTAGGGTACAGGGTAACTCTTGTCTTTAAAATCTCTAATGAAATCTTTAAAAGCATGGAATATAATTAAATTCGGTGTTTTTCAGGTGATGGAGGTTGTCTGTGTGAATAAACATGTGGTTCAGTTGGACCAGCTTAAAAATTCCTTGGTTGGCTTGTCTGTGTTTGCTCTTGGCTGCTTTAATGCTTTAAAATGGTCCAGTTAAATCAGACTGTCAAAATGGTGAGGTTCCTATTTGATTTACTCATACCACATAAACCCACACAGAGTGTTATGAATGCCACATTTGAGAAAATCTCCCATTTGTGAAAACATATTGGGTCATATTAAAAAGGAGATTAAATGAATCCCTTTTTCAAAAAGTTTTGGTAGGTAGAAAGGAATGCTGAGGTGACGCCTGTGTAATGGCAGAACTACAGATGCCT
Source organism: Trachypithecus francoisi (assembly GCF_009764315.1). NCBI lineage: Eukaryota > Metazoa > Chordata > Mammalia > Primates > Cercopithecidae > Trachypithecus > Trachypithecus francoisi. The sequence goes on along the minus strand of NW_022681460.1, from coordinate 24,649,487 downwards.
CTTTCTCGTGGAAATATGTTCTATGGGCTAAATTTCATCACATCAGGGGAGGGGAGACTATAAGAAGCAGGCTTCAAATTACCCTTCAATGGAAGGCTGGCAAATTAAATCCTGACCTTCTGCATGATATTTAGAGTGCAGAGCAAGAAGCAGCTCACACATTCTCGAAAGAAACCCCATTGTAAGCATTGCTATACCTCAGCACTGCTGGGCCTGCTCTCCTTTACTTTTCCACATTGTAGAATACATGCAATTGCATGTGTGACCCACTTATTTTACTTCTACAGCATTTACTGCAGGCATACTTTATTTGAAAGTTCTCAATGCTATTCAATTTAAATAGATTTATAAGGCCAATGGATTTAAATGCACAAATAGGTATATTATATAGATGTGTCCTAAGTTAGATAAGATGGGATTTTATAGAAAGGATAGTGTCTTCCAGATTGGTGTGTGTACCACTGTCCAGCAAGGTACATATAAAGCTCATCTGATGACTAATGATGACTCCTGGAACCTTAATTCATGGGGAACAAAGGGCTTTTATGGTCAATACTAGACAAGACTCTCCAATTTCATGTCCTTCCTCTAAGGAGAACTTGCAATCAGACCCTTAAGAAATGATTCTAAACACTACTGCTCCTCATTCCCCTTGAAAACTGGCACAAGACATGGATGCCCTCTCTTACCAGTCCTGTTCAACATAGTGTTGAAAGTTCTGGCAAGGGCAATCAAGCAAGAGAAAGAAATAAAGGGTATTCGATTAGAAAAAGAGGAAGGCAAATTGTCCCTGTTTGCAGATGACACGATTGTATATTTAGAAAATCCCATCGTCTCAGCCCAAAATTTCCTTAAGCTGATAAGCAACTTCAGCAAAGTCTCAGGATACAAAATCAATGTGCAAAAGTCACTAGCATTCTTATACCCCAATAACAGACAGAGAGCCAAATCATGAGTGAACTCCCATTCATAATAGCTTCAAAAAGAGTAAAATACCTAAGAATCCAACTTACAAGGGATGTGAAGGACCTCTTCAAGGAGAACTACAAACCACTGCCCAGTGAAATAAAAGAGGACACAAACAAATGAAGAACATTCCATGCTCATGGATAGGAAGAATCAATAGCGTGAAAATGGCCATACTGTCCAAGGTAATTTATAGATTCAATGCCATCCCCATTAAGCTACCAATGACTTTCTTCACAGAATTGGAAAAAACTACTTTAAAGTTCATATGGAACCAAAAAACAGCCCGCATTGCCAAGACAGTCCTAAGCCAAAAGAACAAAGCTGGAGGCATCACACTACCTGACTTCAAACTATACTACATGGCTACAGTAACCAAAACAGCATGATACTGGTACCAAAACAGAGATATAGACCAATGGAACAGAACAGAGCCCTCAGAAATAATACCACACATCTACAACCATCTGATTTTTGACAAACCTGGCAAAAACAAGAAATGGGGAAAGGATTCCCTATTTAATAAATGGTGCTGGGAAAACTGGTTAGCCATAAGTAGAAAGCTGAAACGGGATCCCTTCCTTACAGCTTATACAAAAAGTAATTCAAGATGGATTAGAGACTTAAATGTTAGACCTAAAACCATAAAAAACCCTAGAAGAAAACCTAGGCAATACCATTCAGGACATAGGCATGGGCAAGGATTTCATGTCTAAAACACCAACAGCAATGGCAACAAAAGCCAAAATTGACAACACTGGCCATCAGAGAAATGCAAATCAAAACCACAATGAGATACCATCTCACACCAGTTAGAATGGTGATCATTAAAAAGTCAGGAAACAACAGGTGTTGGAGAGGATGTGGAGAAATAGGAACACTCTTACACTGTTGGTGGGACTATAAACTAGTTCAACCATTGTGGAAGACAGTGTGGTGATTCCTCAAGGATCTAGAACTAGAAATACCATTTGATCCAGCCATCCCATTACTGGGTATACACCCAAAGGATTATAAATCATGCTGCTATAAAGACACATGCACATGTCTGTTTATTGCAGCACTATTCACAATAGCAAAGACTTGGAACCAACCCAAATGTCCATCAATGACAGACTGGATTAAGAAAATGTGGCACATATACACCATGGAATACTACGCAGTCATAAAAAAGGATGAGTTCAAGTCCTTTGTAGGGACGTGGATGCAGCTGGAAACCATCATTCTCAGCAAACTATTGCAAGAACAGAAAACCAAACACCGCATGTTCTCACTCATAGGTGGGAATCAAACAATGAGAACATTTGGACATAGGAAGGGGAACATCACACACCAGGACCAGTTGTGGGGTGGGGGGAGGGGGGAGGGATAGCATTAGGAGATATACCTAATGTAAATGACAAGTTAATGGGTGCAGCACACCAACATGACACATGTATACATATGTAACAAATCTGCACATTGTGCACATGTACCCTAGAATTTAAAGTATAATAATAATAATAATAAATTTAAAAAATTTAAAAAGCACTACTGCTTCTTATTAACTGAAAACACAAAGATTCTAAATAGATGATCAGCAGAAAGCTTTGTTGTGTGAGGTAGGTATGAGACAACTGTTTTATTTCTTTGAAAGCAGAAAAGTGACTAAAATTGTCATGTATTTTTGGTTACAATTTTACTGATTCAAGACTTAAGTTTCACAAGCAATTAAAAGGTTTAAAGATGCTCCACTTATTAAAGTCACTTATTTGTGTTCTTTGACATAATTTGCTGCAAATGAGTCCTATTGGAGTCATATCCCAATAACAGTTCCAAGCCATTACCAACATTACTGCATCATTGGGGTTTAATGGGGGCAAAACACATTCACGTAGCTTTTCTGGAGCTCTGCATTTAGTAGCCTCTCACACTTAATTTTGCTTCTGTCCCTGTAATATTACAAAACAAGCTACCTTTAAAGCCAAATACTTGGTGTTTGAAGCACTACATTTCAGAGATTAAAAAAAGGCCTAAGTAGTCAGGCGTGGTGGCTCATACCTTTAATCCCAGCACTTTGGAAGGCCGAGGCCGGTGGACCATGAGATCAGGAGATTGAGACCATCCTGGCTAACATGGTGAAATCCCGTCTCTACTAAAAACACAAAAAAATTAGCCAGGTGTGGTGGCGGGTGCCTGTAGTCCCAGCTACTGGGGAGGCTAAAGCAGGAGAATGGTGTGAACCCGGGAGGCAGAGCTTGCAGTGAGCTGAGATCGCGCCACTGCACTGCACTCTAGCCTGGGCGACAGAGCAAGACTCTGTCTCAAAAAAACAAACAAACAAACAAACAAAAAAAAGAAGGCCAAGTACCTCAGTAAAAAGGACAAGCTAGCATGTTTATTGCTATACATTTTCCCTTTCAGACAGGATGAGAGTAAGAAATGCTACCTACAACTAGAAGGAAAAATGTTCTCCCTTATCTATTTGCAAAATCCTTCACACTGCTAACTTACATTAAAGCCCAGATGAGTTGAAAACGAAATATATATAAAGGGTACATTTTATGTATCATATGTCTGGGGTTGTGTCTGCAGGGCCCTAAATATTTAAAATAAAAATTGTAGATGACAGTGGACATAGGGATAGAGGACATTTGACAGTGTGTTAGAAGAGGGACCAAACATAGCAAAAACACGATTGGCCATGAGCTGCATGGACAGTAGGGGCTGCTAGCCAGGATGATTCCTTCCCCTAAGCATGAGCATGGCCAATATGGAGACTGTCCTTTTTAAAAGTGACGAGAGGCTTATGTGTTAGCACTACCTGCAAAGAATAGACTTTTATCTCACTCAAATCAATGTTGAGTCTCATCCAGCAAAGTGCTATGTTAATGTATCAAATAGATTAATTTGGGTTCTAAATGATTTCTTTCAAAAGGCGGTCACATGGCAAGAACTTAAAGGTCAACATGATTATTAGTCTATTATTTAATTTTGTTATTTGGGAATATACAATTTAACCCTTATAGGAGAAGAAAAAAAACTTTTCCTGTACTCTGCTATGTTTATTTCCTGGGGTTTGTGAATTAAATGGACAACAGACAGATTAACAAAGGAAATAATTTATCTATATGCATATGGGAGCCAACAAAAGACAGCTCCTTAAATGATTAGAGACTCATATACCTACCTTAGCAGGAGAAAGAGAGTGGGGACAAAAGGCATATATGAGAAAGACAAATAGATCTTCTCTTTTTAGGAGAAGAAATGAAAGCAGAATGTGATAATATTTGTCTATATAGGTTTGAATAGTCTTTTCCTCTCTTTCAGGGCCATAAAACTTCATTGGAGAAGGGATTTGATGTAGGTTTTATTCACCTTCTCCCTTCTAAGGTTAGATTCATCTTGAAGAGGAAATTTATGGTAGCCCTGTTTCCCAGAATATGCTGCTATTAGTCAGATAAGGGAAACTTATTTGTGCATCTGTTGATTCTCAATTGCTTCTGCCAAAATGACATATTATGGGTGGCATATTTGGATACCCTTCACTCTATAAGCAGCAGTCATAATAAAACTATTATAAGCATTGATTTAACATCCTTGATAAGTGGTTAGAGGCTTTATATTAAGTGACAAGATTTTGGTGAGTTCTTGGCATGTGAGGGTGAGAAAATGTAATAGTTATCTTATTTTCAAATTCCAACATGAAAGTTTTTTTCCTCAAACAGATTGGACAAAATCCATTGTTCCTTAAGGTTTACATAATGTTAAAAATAACGAGCAATATTTTGGCAAGAGAACACGTAGCAGAGGCAGAATTTACTAAGTTATATATTTCATGATAACACAATAGTGACAATATATTGAAGAACAAATTTAGTAGAACGAATTTAAATTTTACCATATCAATTGTAGGAGGCATTTGAAAAATAATAGAAAAAACACTTAAAGGAATAATTATTATTAATACATGCTTCACTTAGAGTTTACATTTGTAACTCAAAAATTTACCTAAAATTTTGGATAAAGGAAACATGGTATATGTAAACAATGGAATACAATTTAGCCTTAAATAATAAAGAGGCCAGGCGCGATGGCTCAAGCCTGCAATCCCAGCACTTTGGGAGGCCGAGGAGGGCGAATCACAAGGTGAGGAGGGTGGATCATAAGGTCAGGAGATCGAGACCATCCTGGCTAACACGGTGAAACCCCGTATCTACTAAACATACAAAAAATTAGCCGGGCGTGGTGGCGGGAGCCTGTAGTCCCAGTTAATCCGGAGGCTGAGGCAGGAGAATGGCGTGAACCCGGGAGGTGGAGCTTGCAGTGAGCCGAGATTGGCGCCACCGAACTTCAGCCTGGGCGACTGAGCGAGACTCCGTTTAAAAAAAAAAAAAAAAGAGGCCGGGCGCGGTGGCTCAAGCCTGTAATCCCAGCACTTTGGGAGGCCGAGACGGGCGGATCACGAGGTCAGGAGATCGAGACCATCCTGGCTAATACGGTGAAACCCCGTCTCTACTAAAAAATACAAAAAACTAGCCGGGCGAGGTGACGGGCGCCTGTAGTCCCAGCTACTTGGGAGGCTGAGGCAGGAGAATGGCAGGAACCCGGGAGGCGGAGCTTGCAGTGAGCTGAGATCCGGCCACTGCACTCCAGCCTGGGCGGCAGAGCAAGACTCCGTCTCAAAAAAAAAAAAAGAAAGAAAGAAAGGAAGAGAAATTCTGGCTGAGTGTAGTGGTTTACACTTGTAAACCTAGCCCTTAGGGAGGCAGACAGACAGAGGTAGGTGGATAGATTGCTTTAGCCCAGGAATTTGAGACCTGCCTGGGCAACACAGTGAGACCCTCTTCTCTGCAAAAAGGAAAAAAGAAATTCTGCTATATGTGACTACATGGATGAACTTGAAGGACATTGTTCCTAAATAAGTCAGACACAGAAGGATGAATATGGCATGACTTCATTTATACGAGATATCTAAAATATTCAAGCTCACAGAAACAGAGTAGAGTGGAAGCTACCAGGGTGTGAGAGTGAGGGGGAAGGGGAGTTGCTATTAAATGGTTTAAAATAATTAATTGTGTGGCTGGTAGACTGAGATGGCTCCAGTGCCCTGGGTTCCCGTGTAAGCAAACTGAAGCCTAGCTCTGCATAAATTGTCTTAACCAATCAGAAAGCACCAACTCACCTCTAACTACGGGACTTTCCACTGGAATGATCCAAATAAGGATACCGCTCCTCTTTAATCAATCAAATATTTTCTTTGGCTTGCTTCCATCTTTACCCTATAAAAACATTCTCCTCATGCCCCTGGATAGAGCCTCAGAACTGCTTCTAGTTTGAAGCTGCCCAATTTATGAATCTTGTCTACTCCAATAAACTCTTTAAAAGTTTAATATGCCAAAGTTTATCTTTTAACAATGAGAATAAAGTTTAAGTTATGCAAGATGATTAAGTTTAGAGTTCTGCTGTACAGCATTGTACCTGTAGTTGACAATACTGTATTGTACACTTGAAAATTTGCTAAAAGGATAGATCTCATGTTAAATGTTCTTACCAGAAAAAATTATTGAAAATACCTGGACTTAGAGAAAATTTTGTAAAGAATCCTCTCTGTGGGGTAGACCATCCATCTGTGGATAGAAAATTGGAAGATGTACATCATTTAGCTGTCTAAAAAGTAACAAAGTTCAGCAAAATGCACTTATAACAGCTTTATTTTGCATGGTGAGTTTTTTTTTTGTTGTTGTTGTTTTTTTTTTTTTGAGACGGAGTCTTGCTCTGTCGCCGGGGCTGGAGTGCAGTGGCCGGATCTCAGCTCACTGCAAGCTCCGCCTCCCGGGTTCACGCCATTCTCCTGCCTCAGCCTCCCCAGTAGCTGGGACTACAGACGCCCGCCACCTCGCCCGGCTAGTTTTTTTTTTGTATTTTTTAGTAGAGACGGGGTTTCACAGTGTTCGCCAGGATGGTCTCGATCTCCTGAGCTCGTGATCCGCCCGCCTCGGCCTCCCAAAGTGCTGGGATTACAGGCTTGAGCCACCGCGCCCAGCCTTGCATGGTGAGTTTTAAAAATAAACAATAACAGTATAATATTAGCTAAAGCACATCGCACTTACTATAGGTCAGATATTGTTTGATTGTTTACATATCTTAACTCATTTATTTCTAACTACAACCCTCTAAGGCGGGTATTGTTTATGGCTGCATTTTATAGATGAAGAAACTCAGGCACTGAGAAAAGAAACATATACAAGTATATTGCCTTGGTCTGTTTATACTGCTACTTAAAAATACCTGAGACTGGGTAATTTATAAACAACAGAAATTTATTCTTCACAGTTCTGGAAGTGAGGAAGCCCAAGATCAAGGTGCAGCCATGTTAGGTGTCTGGTGAGGGCCCATTCCTCATAGATGACACTGTCTAGGTATCCTCACACAGCAGAAGAAATTGAAGGACAAAGAGGGTAGTGGTGAACAGCTTTTTCTCATCTTTTAGAAGGTCATGAATCCCATTCATTAGAGCTGTATCCTCATGACTTAGTCACCTAAGGCCCCACCTCTTATTACCATACAAAGTCAATTAAGTTTTAACACATAAATTTTTGGGGACACACTTAGTCTACAGCAGACATAGTATGAAAGTATGAAATAGTTGGTTAAACTATTAACTACTCACTCAACAAGTACTTATTGAGCCCCTATTACTTGCCAGACACTTTTCTGAGGTCCAGGGAATATAGTAGTAAACAAGACTGCAGTGTTTGTGTCCCTAGTGGGAAAGAGGAAAATACACAAAGGTAATATTGAATGTGATAGGTACCATGAAAGGATATTAAGTGTTTAGTGATGGAATAACCTAGTTTGTGAGAAAGTGAAGCTGGGAACTGACAGAGGAGTCAGCTTGGTGGATGAGGGAAAGAAGGACATTCCAGGTATGGAAATAGCATGTATAAGGCTGATATGGGAAGAACCTGATGTATGAGAGGAAATGAAAGTGGTCTCAAGTGGTTAGACCATAATTAACAAGGTGGAGTGACAGAAGATGGGTTAGAAAGGTAGTGAAGGGTGTGATCATCTGAGATTTGTAGGACATTTTTAAAAATGCTGGTTCTAGGCCAGGCAAGGTGGCTCACACCTGTAATCCCAGCACTTTGGGAGGCCGAGGTGGGTGGATCACTTGAGTCCAGGAGTTTGAGACCAGCCTGGCCAACATGGTGAAACCACATCTCTACTAAAAATACAAAAAATTAGCTGAGCATGGTGGCACATGCCTGTATGCAGAGACTTGGGAGACTGAGACATCAGAGTTGCTTGAACCCAGGAGTCTGAGGTAGCAGTGAGCTGAGGTCACAGCACTTCACTTTATGCTGGGCAACAGAGTGAGACTCCGTCTCAGAAAAAAAATGCTGGTCTTATTTACAACTTTCCATGGCAGAACAGTTAGGAACTTATGATAATAGCTCGTTGAGAGATATCCGTAGGCTAAACTAGTGGCAGATGCAAAGAACAAAAGGTATGGTTGAGAAAGGTCAATCAGATTTGGATGTAATAAAAGAGGGCAGGTGGTATGAGGCTTCTGATTTGTTTTTCTAAGACCACCAGAGCGGGCACAAAAGAACCAGCGAGTAGGCAAGTGTAGGAGCAAAACTGCAAGTTTATTTTGGTCACCTAAGGTGTGGGGAAGAGGTCTGTCGGCCTCCGGCAAAGAAGGCCCACAGAGTCCCCCCGTGGGGCTCTCGGACAGAGTTCCTGCAGTCCTGACATCCCGACAGGAGTGGAGGACTGAAGAAGGCCGCGCGTGGCGTCCCTCCGGAGCGGCTTTTCTAGGAGTGGGAGGGCAATAGGCGGGGCACCGGCGTGTCGGGGGCGTTCCGCAGGTGCGACCAGGTAAATCTTGGTCTCTTCGGATTGACGTCACCTGGCGCATACCCGGTTGGTCTGCACCCTCCCTGGGCGCTGGCTGCATTTTCGCGCGCGCGGGAAGGGAAAAGTTGGTGAAGAAGAACCCAGAAGTGCACCATCTTGCCTCCGTTTGTCCAAACAGTCCAACCTTTTATTGGTAAGAGTGATAAGGGGCGCCGTGGTCTGTCTGGCTACTTCCTGCTGTTAAGGGGCGTCGTTAAGGTCGGGGCCCATGGTTGGCATTTGGATGTACGGATGAAGAATAAAATAAGGCACAGTATTAGTATAGGAATGAGGAATGGAAGCATTTGTTGGAATAGGGGCAAAACCCAGAAGGAAGCTCCCAGCAAGGTTGAGGAGTATGAGATAGTTAAGAAAATTTAGTAAGTTTGAGGCGAGTGGGGGAAAGCCAAACTGATTTCCACTGATTGCTTTCGGTAGGGGCCCTTTTTAGCTGGGAATGAGGAACCAGTGCGCAGAGTAGTTGTTGGCCAGGCAGCAATTAAGGAGTGGAGTTTTTGTGGAGTGGATGGCTTTCCGCTTACTCCTACTACAGAGATATTGGATGGAAGGCTAGGTCCAGAGAAGGACGGCAAAGCAGAATAGGTAGCCTCGCTGTTGATTAAATAATTGATTGTCTTACCCGCTACCAGGAGAGTTACCCGCGGCTCGGCGAGGGTGATGGGGGTCCCCGAGTGTCAGCACCTTCAGTTGTCGTTGTCGTCCAGATGTAGGAGCTGGAAGGAGCTCCCAGGGTCCTGGGAAAGGGGGTCACGTGGAGACGCAGCACCTGTTCTCAGGGTGGGGCAATGAGACTTCCAGTGTCCTCCCTGCTAGCAAGCAGGGCAGGGGGTTGCTGGTGGACGAGGGTTAGGACATTCACTGGCCCAATGTCCTGATGTCTTGCACTTATAGCAAGACTGCGTTAGGGCTCGGGGACCTTGCGGACACCTGTTGGCATAGTGTCCTGCCTTGCCGCACTTAGAGCAGGCTCCTTTTGTAGCCTTGGAGTCTGCGGAGTGTGTACTCTCTGGCCTGGGGTTACGACTGGGCTGTAAAGCCGCTGCTAGGAGCTGTAACTTCTGTTTGAGGCGAGCCTGCCATCTCCTCTCTGGAGTTATAGATCTTAAAGGCTAATTTAACCAGGTCTTGTATTGGTGTCTGAGGACCATCCTCTACCTTTTGAAGTTTTTTACGAATGTCAGGAGCTGATTGAGAAATGAAATAAGACGCCAAAATGGTGGCCCCTGTGGGGGAGGCCGGATCTAACCGGGTATATTGGGTTAGAACCTCAGTCAGCCTATTTAAGAATGCGGCTGGATTTTCTTCTGGATTTTGAATACTTTCTTTTAATTTGTTAAAATTTAGTTTTGTTTGAGGCTGCTTGCATACCAGCCAACAAACACTGAACCATTATGTCTCGCCTACGGCGCCCAGGCTGGCTTGCTTGGTAGTTCCAGTCTGGGTCTGCCGAGGGGACTGCTTGCTTCCCTAGTGGGATGGCGGCGTCAGTTAAATGTAGTTGGTTGGTGTGCTGCCTGGCGGCCGCTAGGATGCGCTCTTGCTCCTCAGGGTTTAGGGTGGAGGTTAGGATAACCTGGAGGTCATGACAAGTTAAGTCATAGGCCTCTAAATTCCTTTATGTAGATGGTGGGATTAGCTGAGAAATCCCCTAAACGCTTCTCAATTTTGGAAAGATCGGCCAATGAAAAAGGGACATGTACTCTGACTACCCCCTCCGCCCCAGCCACCTCTCGCAAAGGTGCTAACACTGTAGGAGGGTGTGGGCAGAGATAGGGGACTCAAGACAGCCAGTTGGGGGCCCAGAAGGAGGCACGGGACCGAGTGGATTACTAGTAGATAAGGAGGAGGAAGGAGGAGTCTGGATGGGGGAGGAGGAGGAGTCTGGGCAGGAAGGGAGGGGTTGGAGACAACCGGGAGAGAAGGAGGAGTATAGGGCAGGTCGGGACGAGAGCATAAGGCCCAAAAGCCTTGTATGTAATTAATTTCAGACCACTTGCCTAGCCACTGGCAGAAATTGCTGAGGTCGATCACGCCACAGTGGAAAGGAACATTAACCGCTTCCTCCTAAGGTCTTGTTCAAGCTGTAAGGTTTTTAAATTGGCTAGGAGGCACCCTAAGGGGGTGCTCTTTGGAAATTTGGACTGGGGGGTTTCCCGTTTGTTTCCTCTTTACTTACACAATGGACACAATGGAAATGGAAGTGGATCTCTGCCTGGCTTCAAAGCGTCCTTTGGAACCAGCAGAGACAGACTGGAGGCTCACGGAGCCAAAGTGGAGATTACCTTCAGGCGGACGTCTCCGTCCTGAATGGGTCTCCCGAGCCACTTGGTGGCTCAAAATGGACCTCGGACCTGCGCAGGATTTTGGCCGAGGGAGGTAAAGAGGAGACAAGGGCACTTACCCCAGAGAGGCCGTGAGAGTGAGGGAAGCGGGTCTCAGGTCCTGGTCCGTCTGCCGTATGGGAGCAGGAGGAGGTTCCTCAACCCTTAGAGGCCTGAGGAGCGGTCTCCTCCCGGGTCTTCGGCACCAACTGATTTGTTTTTCTAAGACCACCAGAGCGGGTACAAAAGAACCAGCGAGTAGGCAAGTGTAGGAGCAAAACTGCAAGTTTATTTTGGTCACCTAAGGTGTGGGGAAGAGGTCTGTCGGCCTCCGGCAAAGAAGGCCCACAGAGTCCCCCCGTGGGGCTCTCGGACAGAGTTCCTGCAGTCCTGACATCTGGACAGGAGTGGAGGACTGAGGAAGGCCGCACGTGGCGTCCCTCCAAAGCAGCTTTTCTAGGAGTGGGAGGGCAATAGGCGGGGCACGGGCGTGTCGGGGGCGTTCTGCAGGTGCGACCAGGTAAATCTTGGTCTCTTCGGATTGACGTCACCTGGCGCATACCCGGTTGGTCTGCACCCTCCCTGGGCGCTGGCTGCATTTTCGCGCGCGCGGGAAGGGAAAAGTTGGTGAAGAAGAACCCGGAAGTGCACCATTTTGCCTCCGTTCGTCCAAACAGGTTCTAAGTTGAACAATGAAGTGGATGTTTAGGGTGGGGGGAGAGATGATGACTTCAGTTTTAGATTGGTTGAATTTTAAGTGTTCATGAAATATTTGAATGGACATAATGAGAGAAAACTAGATATATGTACCTTGATCTCTCAAGAGAGGTCTGAGTTGGAGTTATTGGATGTTAATAGCCTGTAGATGGTAGTTAAAGACCTGCAAGTATATATAATTATGCTACAGAAAGAGTCCAGAGGGAAAGGATGAGGGCTGAAGATGGAAAAAAAATTAATAAATACTCTTTGAATGAATGGACAAGGTTTCATAACACATGACAGGGCAGACAGGCCAGTATTTTTTTTTTTTCTTTTAGGAGCTAACAATCCTTAATAATATAAGACAATATATACAGGAATTGATATGGTTTGGCTCTGTCCCCACACAAATCTCATCTTGAATTGCAGCTCCCATAATTTCCATGTGTAATCAGAGGACCCAGTGGGAGGTAATTGAATCATGGGGGCAGATTTTTCCCGTGCTATTCTCATGATAGTGAATAAGTCTCATGAGATCTGATGGTTTTATAAATGGCAGTTCCCCTGTGCACATTTGCTTGCCTGCTGCCATGTAAGACATGCCTTTGTTCCTCTTTCACCTTCTGCCATGATTGTGAGGTTTTCCCAGTTGTGTGAAACTGTGCATCAATTAAACATCTTTTTCTTTAATAATTACCCAGTATCAGGTATGTCTTTATCAACAGTGTGAAAACAGACTAATTCAGTAAATTGGTGCCAATAGAGTGGGATACCACTACAAGGATACCGGAAAATGTGGAAATGACTTTGGAACTGGGTAATAGGCAGAGGTTGGAACAGTTTGGAGGACTCAGAAGAAGACAGGAAAATGTAGGAAACTTTGGAACTTCCTAGAGACTTGGAGGTCTCAGAAGACAGGGAGCTGTGGGAAAGTTTGGAACTTCCTAGAGACTTGTTGAATGACTTCAACCAAAATGCTGATAATGATATGGACAATAAAGGCCAGGCTGAAGGGGTCTTGGATGGAGATAAGGAACTTGTTGAGAACTGAAATAAAGGTAACTCTTGCTATGTTCTTGCCCCTGGCCTAGAGATCTGTGGAACTTTGAACTTGAGAGAGATGATTTAGGGTGTTTGGTGGAAAAAATTTATAAGCAGCAAAGCATTCAAGAGGTAACTTGGGTGCTGTTGAAAAAAAAATCTAGTTTTATATATTTACAAATATATTGTTTGGAATTGGAACTTATATTTAAAAGGGAAGCAGAGCATAAAAGTTTGGAAAACTTGCAGCCTGATAATGCAATAGAAAAGAAAACTCCACTTCCTGAGGGTAAATACAAGCCAGCTACAGAAATTTGCATAAGTAACAGGAAGCCAAATGTTAATCACCAAGACAATAGGGAAAATGTCTCCAGGGCATGCCAGAGGTCTTCAGGGCAGCCCCTCTCATCACAAGCCAGGAGGCCTAAGAGGAAAAAAAATGGTTTTGTGGGCCAGGCCCAGGGCCTTACTGCTTTGTGAAATGCCCTGAATTTGGTGCCCTGTGTCCCAGCAGTGGCTAAAAGGGCCAGCATACAGCTCAGGCTGCTGCTTCAGATGGTACAAACCCCAAGCCTTGGCTGCTTCCACGTGGTGTTGAGCCTGTGGGTGCACAGAAGTCAAGAATTAAGGTTTGGGAATCTTCACGTAGATTTCAGAGGGTGTATGGAAATGCATGGATGTCCAGGCAGAAGTTTGCAGCAGAGTTGGAGACCTCACAGAGAACTTCTGCTAGGGCAGTGCAGAAGGGAAATGTGGGGTGGAAGCCCCTACACAGAGTCCCCACTGGGGCACTGCCTAGTGTAACTGTGAAAAGACAGCCACCATCCCCTAGACCCCAGAATGGTAGATCCACCAACAGCTTGCATTGTGCACTGGGAAAAGCCACAGAGCTACATTGTGCACCTGTAAAGCCAGAGGAGTGGAGCTACCCAAGGCCATGGGTGCCCACCTCTTGCATCAGCATGATCTGGATGTAAGACATGAAGTCAAAGGAAGTCCTTTTGGAGTTTTACCATTTGACTGCCCTGCTGGATTTTGGACTTACACGGGGCCTATAGTCCTTCATCTTGGCAAATTTCTCCAATTTGGAATGGGTGTATTTACCCAATTCCTGTACCCTACCCCCATCATATCTAGGAAGTAACTAACTTGCTTTTGATTTTACAGGGTTATAGGCAGAGGGGATTTCCCTTGTCTCAGATGAGACTTTGGACTGTGGACTTTTGAGTTAATGCTGGAATGAGTTAAGACTTTGGGAGATTGTTGGGAAGGCATGATTGTTTTTGAAATGTAGGGGCATGAGATTTGGGAGGGGCCAGAGGTGGAATGATATGGTGTGTCTGTGTCCCCACGCAAATCTCATATTGTATTGTAGCTCTCATAATCGCCATGTGTCATGGGAGGAACCAGGTAGGAGGTAACTGGATCAAGGGGGCAGGTTTTTCCCATACTGTTCTTGTAACAGTGAATAAGTCTCATGAGATCTGACAGTTTTAGAAAGGGCAGTTCCCCTGCACATGCTCTCTTGCCTGCTGCCATGTAAGACATGCCTTTGCTCCTCCTTTGCCTTCTGCCATGATTGTGAGGCCTCCCCAGCCATGTGGAACTGTGAGTCCATTAAACCTCTTTTTCTTTATAAATTACCCAGTCTCAGGTATGTCTTTATTAGCAGTGTGAGAACAGACTAATACAGGAATCAAAGTAGTAGATGTGGGAAATGTTGTAGGCAATCAATAGAGTAAGGAATTAGTTTTAGAATGGTCAGGAAGGCCGTATCAAAAGAATAGAGCCCTAGTAGGATATTGAGATGACCAAGTGGGAGGGGACTTTAAATGAAATGTGAGGAGAAAGGAAGGCACAAGGCAGATTTTGCATAGGATCTGCCAAAAGAAGCAGAAGAATAGAGATGATGATTTCTATCCATGGAACTTACATATAAATGAAAAGACCATAAACAGAAAAAAAAACATGAACTATTTAAAAGAACCATATTTTATGGACTATGTTAATTAATATTATGGGTTGTCTATATGGAAGCTGAAGAAGCCTTAGAGTGGATGTGCTCTTCTGGTATTAGGAGAGTATTATGGAGGAAATGGGTTTGGGGTCACAGTTTAAAGAGAGTCATGGATGTGAATTTCTTACACTTAATTCATATTCTCACTAAAGAATTTGATTGCCTAGTAAATATATATTGACTGTCCATTCTGTAGCAGATTTTCAAAGCCTAATAAACTGCATTTGAAAGGTTTTCCCCTTTACTGTTCATTATAAATGTAACTTGTAATCGCTGCAATGAACCATAATTACTTAAAGCCAGATTAGATGAAATGTAAGTGCCATTACTAGCTCCCTTAATTAGAAAAGCAAACTCAGGGGAAAATGAAAATGGATCCAGTGATGATTGCTTGTACTCAAGTGCAACAAGGACACTCAAGAGAAGTTATACTACAGTATTCTAATTCTAAGCTTATTAATGCATTAAAAAATTGGCCATTTAATACATGTTCTTACTGCTATTTTGAAGTCACATCCCAAATCCTGAAATCTCTAGTTTGGTTTTTCCATTAATAAGTCATTTAAATATTTGTATCCAGTGAAAATCCCTCTTCTGACAACTAAATATAGAAAGCTAATCACTTCGTGGTTAGAACCAATGAACAACAAGCTTCTCAAACTTAGTACTCACGTTTTTTTTTTTTTTGCTTCAATTGAATGTCAATTGTTTCATTTTCCCATTATTATGATTTCTAAGGGAAGATAACTCTAACCTAACTTAGATGGAGGAGACAGAAGAAATAGACTTGTTTTTCTACAGAGAATATAAATTCACAAATGTAAAAGACTCTTGCCATATTTGCTTCTTCTTTTCTAGCTCCCTTCATTATGGAAGTGGTAGTAAATAATTCCTGGAGAATGATATAGATTAATCGCTGTCAGGAAAACAAAACCCAAACCAAAGTAACAACTAAAGAATGATACAGAACTTCTTGTGCACTCTTTGAGCATAATGTCTGCTTTATGTCTCTCACAAGGCAAGATCTCTGCAACTCAGGCCTCCTAAGGGACCCTATTACCAGGCTGTAAAGACTTAGTAGGAATGTTTGAACATGTTTTAATATAGTTAAGAGCTTTTAAATTTTCTTTCAATTAACAAAGTTTTATTGTCATCATGCAGGACCTCTAGAACTATATCTGATGAATTATTAAAAAAGGGTTGTGAAACAGGTTTACTGTGCATTGATTACCAACTTGTCTGAATCTAGTGAGACAGAATACCCCTCACACAAGTTATATTTAGATATTTTATTATAGATAGCAGCAAGAGTTTACAGAAACCTGGGATTTATTGTGAGCCAGTTCTTCATGGCTCAGGAAAGCTGCCCAAGGCAGTTGAGAAAGCCCAGAAAGCAGCCTTCCCTGGTTTTATGCCCCAGGGGATCATGACATGCTGAGCTAAAGTATTAAAGAACATCCTGTTCCAGGGGATTGGAACAAGCCAGAGCTATATGGGCTAGCTCCTCCTTATCCCAGCACATTCTACAGTTATTCTTGAGAACTGAAAGGGAAAAAGGCAGAAGAATGGGGTTTGTCCAAGGGGGCACCCAGAGAACTGTCCTACAGAAGGTAAAGGAGGTAGAGGCTTATACATGTTTTATATGGGAGTTTGGATGCAAAACAATGTGGTGCCTAAGGATATAACATTTCCAGTCAAAAAAAAAAAAAACCACAACCCAGAGTTTGAATAACTCTTGCTGTGTGACTTTAGAGAACTCCCCATCTCCACATTTTTTAAAACAAAACATTTTTCTTACTACGAAATAATGTATGACAGTTGTAATAAAAATATTCAAAACATCATTAAGAAATTGTATTAAGTCATTCTTGCATTACTAAAAAGAAATACTTGAGAGTGGGTAATTTATAAAGAAAACAGGTTTAATTGGCTTACTGTTCTGCAGGCTGTACACTGAAAGCATAACTCCAGCATCTGCTCCGCTTCTGGGGAGGCCTTAAGGAGCTTTTACTCATGACAGAAGGCAAAGTGGAAGCAGGTACATCACAGGGCCAAAGCAGGAGCCAGAGAAAGTGGAGTGGGGGAGGTGCCACACACTTTTAAATGACCAGATCTTGTGAAAACTCACTCATTTGCAAAAGAGCACCAAGCCATGAGAGATCTACTGCCATGATCCAAACACTTCCCACTAGGCTCTACCTCCAGCATTGGGGATTATAATTCAACATGAGTTTTGGGTGGGGAAATATAATCAAACTATATCAGAAACAAACAGTAAAAATTCATCATCTATTTTCTCTTTCAGTTTTATCACCCAGAGGAAACCATATTTACAGTATGTCCATAGGAACTTTTTTCATATATCTTCTTTTTCTGTCATGTAGATACTAATTTTAAAAACAACAAAAACCAGATTATATTTGTTTGACAAAAATATTTCTGGAAATTATGTGATTATGTGAGTGAATTACTTAAACTCTTTAAGCCTTAGTGTCCTCAACTATAAAGTGAGGATATTTTTCCTATTTCAAAAAATCTGATGAGGAATAGATGAGTTAAAAGCAAAGTGACTGAAATATGGAAAAGGTTCAATAACTGCTGCATGTTATTTATCCAGGGCTCTTGCTCCTTTTCTTTTCTCTGTTTGCAGTGTACTTTCAGTGTTCTATATGTAGTTGCACAAGTGCATGTTATCTGTTTATATCAGCCCATATCCTAGAACCAGTAACAGTTCATGGAAGATGCTTAATCAGTGATCACTGAATGAGTGAACACATCATGAGTCTAATACCTATTGACCTGCTTTGCATATATTTATTATGTCAGTTTCTCTCCTATTTTTTTCCTCAAAGCTCCTTGAAGACAGTGGCCTCCTTGTCTCATTCATTTTTTTTTCTACATCACACAAAGTAGGTCTTAACCAATATTTGGTAAACATAGGCATGCTCCTAATCTAGTCAAACTTAGAGCTACTCTTTACTTCTGCAGAAGAAATTTGAAAGGAGCACATTCTAAAGGCCGACTGTGGAGTAGAAGCAGTACCTCACAGCCTTATTCATCTCAGGCAATCTGCCATTGTTTTAAAGAGCTGAATAATCCTTTCTAGGTCCTTGTGACATTTTGATCTAGAATGCTTGCTTGGAGACTACCAAGAAAAGGAGATCTGATGTTCAGGATTATGATTTATCTTTGAAAGAACCCACAAGGGAGAGAGAATTCATGGAGTTGAGGAAAAGCCAAAGATCTCTGGGGTCTTTTCTGGTTGGTCACCAGGCCTGGATTGACTTTTCTCTTCAAGCCCTCTGCATTTTTGGAGCAAAATCTTGATGAAAACTCTTCATTTTCATTTGAAAAATTACTCAATCTACTTGACTTTCCAATTTGGGTATGTATCTTCTGGTATTTATCTGGAGAAATTAAATAATAATTTTCCTCCTAAGTTGCTTTTAAACGTATGATTTACATAAAAATCTTCCAGTTGAGGTGGAGGTGGTGGTGAGCCGAGATCACGCCATTGCACTCCAGCCCAAGCAACAAGAGTGAAACTCCGTCTCAAACAAAACAAACAAAAATCTTCCAGTTTACTTTCCAGAATTTCTTGGATGCTTTTTTATTTATTTGCAGTGCCACATCATCAGTTTCCCTACCTTGAAGCATAAATCCACCCATAAAAGCAGAAATTATCAATATTTCCATGTTCTCTATAATAAGTTTCAAACTTCCCATAGGTAGTCAACTACACACATAATAGTTTCTTTTTATTCTAGACAACATCTAAGGACGTTTTCATTTCATAAAATATTATTATATCTGAGACAGTGAAGTAGTCTCTATAAAAATAGTGGTAAAAATAGATAAAACAAAATGTTTCATTTTAACCATTTTAAAGTTTGCAATTCAGTAGCACTACACACATTTAAAATGTGTGTAATCATCATCACTATCTATTTCTAGAACTCTTCTATCACCCCAAATAGAAACCCAAAATAAACCTTTTTAAATGAGACTTTAAAAATCATTAATTCTGAAAGCATGTTGAAAACATTTGTGGAATTCTTTTTCAAAGTTGGAAAAGTACATGAAAAGACAAATTATAGATACTATGTAAGTAGTTATTTGAGCTTTCTTTTTTAACCACAGCTTTAAAAATAATGTAAAAACAGATTAGAAGTATCCAACATTGCATATAGAACAAAAGTAGAATTAGAAAGTAGAATAACAAATTAATTAACAAATATACCCCTACCCCACTTGACTTTCTAAGTTTTTTTGCACTGAGTTCAAATTTCACTTCCTCCTCAAGGAAATGTTCTTTGTTAACCTTCAGCAGAAATAATCTCTTACTTCTTTGAAATTTGCTTGGTTATTAGTTTCTTTTACTTCACGTTTACTTTGTATCTCATTTAGAACACATCTCCCCCACCAGAGAAATAGGTCCTTGACAACAAGGTCCCATTCATTCATGAATAAAATACGTAATTGTATTCCTGTGATAAAATGTTTATTTTAATCATACTTTTAAGTTCATTTACTTTCACATGAAAAAGTTAACTTTTCTCGAATAACCAAACAATCTTGCCTCAGAACAAGTTTGGAGATCCCATATTTTCTGATTTTAAATTTTACTATAAAGCCATGGTAATCAATATAGTGTGGTACTGCCATAAAGCCACACACATAGAGGAATGGAGTGGAATAGACAGACCAGAAGTAAAATCTTGCATGTATGGTCAAGTGTGTATTTCACAAGCATATATTTGATAAACTTGCATATATTTGACAAGTGGGCCAAGACCATTCAATGGGAAAAAACAATCTTTTCAATAAATGATGCTGAGAACACAGAATATCCACATGCAGAAAGAAAGAAAGAGAGAGAGAGAGAGAGAGAGAAAGAAAGAAAGAAAGTTGGAGACTTATCTTACACCATATACAAAAATGAAAAAATGAATCAAAGACCTAAATATAACTGATAAAAATTATAAAACTCATAGAAGAAAATTTAAAAAACCCTTCATAATGCTGAATTTGGCAATGACTTTCTGGATATGACACCAAAACACAAGAAACAAAATTTAAAAAGCAGGTAAGTTGGACTTCATCAAAATTAAAATTTTTTGCACATAAAAGGATACTAGCAATGAAATGAAAAATGCAAACCCACAGAATGGGAAAAAATACTTCCAAGTCATATATCTTGATAAAGGATTGACATCAAGAATATCTTCAAAAAGAAACTCCTGTCTTACTGTCTTAGTCCATTTGTGTTGCTGTAACCAAATACCACAAGCTGGGCAATTCATAAGCAACATAAATTTGTCACAGTTCTGAAGGCTGAGAAGTCCAAGAGTAAGGGCAAGCAGTGGAGGCCCATTTCTCATGCATGATGCTGTATATGTATCTTCATGTGGTGAAAGAGCAGGAGAACAAAAGACCTAAACTACTTTCCTCCAGCCCTTTTATAAGGCACCGATCCATTCTTGAAGGTGGAACCTTCATGAATTTCTTCACTTTCCAAAAGGCCCCACCTCTTAACGCCACCAAAATGGGAATTGAGTTTCAACATGGATTTTGGAGGGGACACATTCAAACTATAGTAGGTTTTTTTTATTTTATTTTTTATTTTTTTTTATTATACTTTAAGTTCTAGGGTACATGTGCATATCATGTATAACTCCCCAATGCAATCCCTCCCTCCTCCCCCCTCCCCATGATAGGCCCCAGTGTGTGATGTTCCCCTTCCCGAGTCCAAGTGATCTCATTGTTCAGTTCCCACCTATGAGTGAGAACATGCGGTGTTTGGTTTTCTCTTCTTGTGATAGTTTGCTAAGAATGATGGTTTCCAGCTGCATCCATGTCCCTACAAAGGACGCAAACTCATCCTTTTTTATGGCTGCATAGTATTCCATGGTGTATATGTGCCACATTTTCTTAATCCAGTCTGTCACAGATGGACATTTGGGTTGATTCCAAGTCTTTGCTATTGTGAATAGTGCTGCAATAAACAGACATGTGCATGTGTCTTTGTAGTAGAGTAATTTATAATCCTTTGGGTATATACCCAGTAGTGGGATGGCTGGGTCATATGGTACATCTAGTTCTAGATCCTTGAGGAATCGCCATACTGTTTTCCATAATGGTTGAACTAGTTTACAATCCCACCAACAGTGTAAAAGTGTTCCTATTTCTCCACATCCTCTCCAACACCTGTTGTTTCCTGACTTCTTAATGATTGCCATTCTAACTGGTGTGAGATGGTATCTCATTGTGGTTTTGATTTGCATTTCTCTGATGGCCAGTGATGATGAGCATTTTTTCATGTGTCTGTTGGCTGTATGGATGTCTTCTTTTGAGAAATGTCTGTTCATATCCTTTGCCCACTTTTTGATGGGGTTGTTTGTTTTTTTCTTGTATATTTGTTTGAGTTCTTTGTAGATTCTGGATATTAGCCCTTTGTCAGATGAGTAGGTTGCAAAAATTTTTTCCCATTCTGTAGGTTGCCTGTTCACTCTGATGGTAGTTTCTTTAGCTGTGCAAAAGCTCTTTAGTTTAATTAGATCCCATGTGTCAATTTTTTCTTTTGCTGCCGTTGCTTTTGGTGTTTTAGACATGAAGTCCTTGCCCATGCCTATGTCCTGAATGGTACTACCTAGATTTTCTTCTAGGGTTTTTATGGTATTAGGTCTACATTTAA
This sequence comes from Trachypithecus francoisi, assembly GCF_009764315.1. Taxonomy (NCBI): domain Eukaryota; kingdom Metazoa; phylum Chordata; class Mammalia; order Primates; family Cercopithecidae; genus Trachypithecus; species Trachypithecus francoisi. The sequence continues at coordinate 24,627,847 of NW_022681460.1, read as the reverse complement.
GTCTCTAATCCATCTTGAATTAATTTTCGTATAAGGGGTAAGGAAAGGATCCAGTTTCAGCTTTCTACTTATGGCTAGCCAATTTTCCCAGCACCGTTTATTAAATAGGGAACCTTTCCCCATTTCTTGTTTCTCTCAGGTTTGTCAAAGATCAGATGGCTGTAGATGTGTGGTATTATTTCTGAGGACTCTGTTCTGTTCCATTGGTCTATATCTCTGTTGTGGTACCAGTACCATGCTGTTTTGGTTACTGTAGCCTTGTAGTATAGTTTGAAGTCAGGTAGCGTGACGCCTCCAGCTTTGTCCTTTTGACTTAGGATTGTCTTGGCAATGCGGGCTCTTTTTTGGTTCCATATGAACTTTAAAGCCGTTTTTTCCAATTCTGTGAAGAAAGTCATTGGTAGCTTGATGGGGATGGCATTGAATCTATAAATAACCTTGGGCAGTATGGCCATTTTCACGATATTGATTCTTCCTATCCATGAGCATGGTATGTTCCAAACTATAGTAGTTTTTAACAGCTCAAGATCAAGAAACCAAATAACCCAATTAAAAATGGGCAAAGGACGTAAACAGACATTTCTTCAACAAAGATATACAAGTAGCAATCCCATGAAAAGATGCTCAACATCACTAGTCATTAGGGACATGCAAATGAAAATTGTGATGGGATACCATGTTACACCTGTTAGCATAGCTATTGTCAAAACAAAAACAAAACAAATACAGAAAATAACAAGTATTGGCAAGGATGTGGAGAAATGGGGGCCCTTGTGCATTGTTGGTGGAAATGGAAATGGTGTAGCACTGTGGAAAATGGCACGGCAGTTCTTCAAAAAAATTAGCATGGAATTATCACAAAATATAAATGCCACATGGATATATACCCTTCAAACATGAAAGCAGGGACTCAGACAGATATTTGTACACCCATGTTCGTAGCAGCATTATTCACAATAGCTAAAATGGAAGCGACCCTAGTATCTATCAACAGATGAATGAATAAGCAAAATTTTGTATGTATACATGCTGTACAATGGAATATGATTCAGCCTTGAAAGGGAAGGAAATTCTGACACAAGGTACAATACGGATGAAATTTGAAAACACTATGGTAAATAAAATAAGCTAGTCACAAAAGGAGAAAGATTGAATTTTTTAGATGAGGTTCCTAGAGGAGTCAAATTCATAGAGACAGAAAATCAAATATGGCTGTCAGGGGCTGGGAGGAGGGAGAAATGAGAAGTTAGTGTTTAATGGGTACAGTTTCAGTAGGGAAGATGATGGCAGAAGAGGATGATAGTGATGGTTTTATAATGATGTGAATATATTTAATGACAAAGAACTGTGTGCCTAATGGTTAATATGCACATTTTATGTTTTATATATTTTACCACAAAATTTTTGATTTTTTTCAGGCTTACTTTTTTTATTTTTCTAACTGCCTAAAAGAAGATTTGATAAGAAAAAAATTTTCTCTTAATGACCTTAAAATTTTCTCTCATTGAACAAGGTCGTTCTGGACCTTGCTCTGGAACAAAAACGATCTAGTGAGATTTAATCAGTTATACTCTGGAAGCATTTGTGACGTCTATAATTTTTCCCAGAACGGAAAATCAGCAACAGAATCCGTGAGCTCAAAGATAATCAAATCTAACTCCTGAGTTTCACAGACAAATATGCGGAGACCTGGGGGAATATCGTGACTTGAGAAAATAACACAGTTGCTCTCTGAGGCAGTAAGTCCCTTGGCATTACTGCTTTACCAGAGGCTGGGAGGTTTACAGTCTGTGTACTACTTGGGCAAATCATATTAGCCAAGAAAACAAAGTACTGATGAATTCAGTAAACAAGACAGCCATTAGAAAAGCAGGATTAGGAAAAAGCTTGAAAGAAGCTTTAAGGCGGTTATGTTTTAAGATTATGAAGCCTTTGATTCCTAGACATAGCACTCAGTAGTTGTATGACCAAGGACACTAAACAATTCACTTCCATCTTCTGCAAATTGAGTGCAATTGCAGGACATACCATACGCCATAGAGCTCCTAGGAGATTCAGTAAAATAGCGCATATAGAGTGTCTGGCATGGGATATGCACTCTATCAATGTTAACCTTTGCTATGTAATCCAAAGTGATCTATTCCATAAGGAAAAAATGAGTTTGCTTTTTGTTTGCTTTTCCTGAATTCATCAGCACATAAGGCAGGGGTTTCACGGAAATACAGTCTTGAAGAAAAAAATAAATATTTTCCCCTGAGAGATGGAAATACATGTGAAAAGAAATAAGCAGGAGCACAGGAGCTGGAGTAAACCTCTAGAGCAGGGGTTCCCAACCCCAGTTTGTGGCCTGTTAGGAACCTAGCCGCACAGCAGGAGGTGAGTGGTGGGCAAGTTAATATTACCACCTGAGCTCCACCTCCTGTGAGATCAGCAGCGGCAATAGATTCTGATAGAACACAAACACTATTGGGAGCTCTGTATGTGAGGGATCTAGGTTGTGTGCTCCTTATGATAATCTAATGTTTGATGATCTGAGGTGAAACAGTTTCATCTGAAAACATTCCACCCACCACCCCGTCCATGAAAAAACGGTCTTCCATGAAGGCAGTCGCTGGTGTCAAAAAGGTCATGGACCACTGCCCTATAGACCTGGTTTTTTAGTTTAGTTTTAGTTTCATTTAGTTTTGTTTTGTTTGAGATGAATTCTCTCTCTGTCACCAGGCTGGAGTGCAGTGGCGCCATCTCTGCCCACTGCAACCTCCACCTCCCGGATTCAAGCGATTGTCCTGCCTCAGCCTCCTGAGTAGCTGGAATTAAAGGTGCATGCCACCACACCCAGTTAATTTTCATATTTTTAGTAGAGATGAGGTTTCACTATGTTGGCCAGGATGGTCTCGAACTCTTGACCTCGTGATCTGCCCGCTTCGGTCTCCCAAAGTGCTGGGATTACAGGCCTGAGCCACTGCACCCAGCCTAGAGACCTCTTTTAAAGGGACTCCTCAACAGGCTCCTCAGTTCAGGGTCTGTGCCCTCTCCCTTGTGGCTCCTGTCTCTCCAGGGCCAGCCATGCAAAAGTATGTATCTCTCAGGTCTCCCTTTCCTGGTAATTCTTTCCATTTTAAGGGTTTTATTGATATTCACTATAGAAAAACAAACAAATAATATGTTGGGCAGGAGCAAAGGTTCAGGAAATTTCAAAAGGATCTTTTAGTGGTCACTTCCTGGCTTATGCTAAACTGCAAATGATACTAGATTTACCTTTTTCAGAGACTATTTCCACTTTTAGATGGACCTGTGGAATGATTCTCTTATTATTTCTGATTCTTTTATTCTAAAAAATGGAGCAGTCCAAATTTGCACAATGGCCATGCTATCACAACCCCAAAACTATAAAATTGTACTATATACCTTTTAAACTTTTTTCTTATATATAGATTTTGTTCAACAAGTCACTGCCTCAAATGTCTGGGAAATTGTGCTGAGAGATATTATTCTTAGGTATTCTGTATAGTATTTGAAAGATTAAGAAGTATTTAATAGTAAACTTATTAATAATTATTTATGCTTATTAGAAACTTGTTACCTAAAGTAATTTGGGGTTTCCAGTTACAACAGACGCTAGACTGTAAGATCTTTGAAAAAAAGAACATTGCCTCATCTCTGCTTCTCTAACTAGAGTTGTAGGCACATAATAGATTATCATTGAATGGTCAAATAAGTAAAAGAACTCATACAGAAATAATAAGCTGGTTGTTCGTTGTTCAGTGAAACCAAATGGTCCTAATTATTTTCTGAATGTATATTTGATCTAATTGTACTATCATTTTGATCAAGTTCTTTCTTTAACAAGTACTTAAGGACTAATGAAATCCTTTACAAAAAAAGTACTTTAGATTAAAAAATAGTTTGCATTTTAAAACTCTGTAAAATGTGCACTAAGGTCCACACTGATGCCCAATATGCAGCCTATATCTACAGAAGCTTTTCAAATATTTGGATGCAGATTTTGAAGTCCTAACGTATGCTGCTCCAATTTCATAAAAAATTTTACTTAGCAAATGAAACAACTATGTATTTCAGTTCCAAAAGAAAAATAAAATTATTTCCATGGGTTTACACAAAGAATAAAAACTGTTGCATTGAGATATCAAAAACATGTAGAACTAATAGGTTCAGTGAAGTATAACTAAACAAAATACAAAAATCAATATGTGATATACAAAAATCAGTGATATTTTCATACAATGGTAATGAACAATCTGAAAATGAAATTAAGAAAACAATTCTATTTACAATAGCATCCAAAATAATAACACAGAAATAAATTTTACAAAATAAGTGCAAAACTTACCTTCTCATTTATAATGCTGAAAGAAATGTTAACAGACCTAAATAACTGGGAAGATATATAATGTTCATGGATTGAAGGACTCAATATTTTAAGAAGACAATACTTTCCACATTGATCTAGAGATTCATTACTACCCCTATCAAAGTCTTAGCTCACATTTTTGCAGAAATTGATGAACTGACTCTAAAATTTATATGGGAATTGAAAGAACCCATAAGAATCAAAATAGTCTTGAAAGAGAAAAAAATTAGAGTACTCACATTTTGCAATTTCAAATGTGCTACAAAGCTACAATCATCAAGACATTATGAAACTGGCATACAATTTGACATATAGATGAATGGAATGGAAGTGAGAGCCAAAATATAGCTTCATATCTATGATTTACTGATTTTCAACAAGGACATTAAAGCGATTTAATGGAGGAAGAATATTCTTTTCAACAAATGATGCTAGGACAACTGGGTGTCAACCTGCAAAAGAATGAAGTTGAACTTCTAGCTCACACCATATAAAAAAATCAACTTAAAATAGATCAAAGACTCTAATGTCACAGGTAAAACTAGAAAATCCTTAGAAGAAAATATAGGCATAAATCTTTGTGACCTGTTGGTAGGCAATGATTTCTTAGATATGACACCAAACACACAAGGAATCAAACAAAAAAAAATAGATAAATTAGACTTATTTAAAATAAAAAACCCTTTGTGCTTCAAAGGACAATACCAAGAAAGTGAAGAGAAACAGAGAGAAAGAAAATATTTGCAAATCATTACATCTGATAAGGGATTTGAATTTGGAATATAAAAGAACACTGAGAACTCAACAATAAAAAGACAGCCCAACTAAAAATTAGGCAAATAATCTGAGTAGACATTTTTCTAAAGAAGACACGCAAATGACAAAAAGCCCATGAAAAGATGCTCAACACCATTGGTCATTAGAAAATTAAAAATCAAAGCCACAATGCGACACCATTTTATACTTACTAAAATGACTATAATCAAAAAGACAAATCATAACAAGGGTTGGCAAAGGTGTAGAGAAATTAGAATTTTCATACATTGCTTGTGGAAGGGTAAACAGACACTTTGGAAAACAGCTTGGTACTTCCTTCAAATGTTAAAAAGAGTAACCACGTGGTCCAGTAATTCCACTCCTAGTTATATACCCAAGAGAAAGCAAAACATACACTCAAATAAAAACTTATTCATAAATCTTCATAGCAGCAGTATTCATAATAGGCAAAACATGAAAACAACCGAAAGTCTGTCAACTGATAAGCAAAATATTACATATTCAATACACAGAAATATTATTCTGTCTGAAAATGAATATAGTACTGATGCTTCAACAACATGGATTCTACAAAGTGAATAAATCTTGAAAACATTATGCTAAGTTAAAGCATAATGGGAGGAAATGGAGAGTGACTAATAATAGACACATGATTTTTTATCAGTGTGATGAAAATGTTCTAAAATTGATTGTGGTGATGGTTGTATAACTGTGAACATCCTAAAATCCAAAGAGTTGTATACTTTAAATGGTTTAATTGTATGGTACACAAATGATATCTCAATAAAGCTATTAAAAAGATGTCATAGTTGAACCTGTGTGTTGAAACTAGGTTTACATCAAACCTTCTCTCCATATTTTATAGATAATTTACTAAAGCAAAACTAATAATAATTTCATAATGACATTCATTCCAGATGAGGAAACTAATTCTTCCTTTTAGGCCAAGGAAATTAAAAACAATTCTTATCTGAAGATTCGCTGACACAGACCAGAAAGAGACCATATATTTAATTTCCTGCTTCATCTCTTCTGAAGATGGCAGGGAGACTCTAGTTTGTAATACAATAGTGAGGATTCAGAGTCAGCCACTTGGAGACCAACTTGCTCATGTGGTGCAGCCCCATATCATTCCTGATTCCAAAATGCATCCTCTTTTAGGGACAGGTGACTATAATATTATAACATCATCTCACTTAGGCAGAGTCATCTTCCTTGAATGAGTCAACTCATGGAAGATAAACACCAGGTGGTTCTGTCTCAGTGCTCAGCAGTGACTGAAAATTTTGGGCCAAGCACAGTGGCTCATGCATGTAATCCCAGTACTTTGGGAGGCCAAAGCAGGAGGATTACTTGAGCTCAGGAGTTCAAGACCAGCCTGAGCAACATGGCAAGACTCTGTCTCTACAAAAAATACAAAAACTACTGGGTGTGGTAGCGTGGCTCATGTCTGTGGTCTTGAGAGACTGACGCACATGAGGCTCACTTGAGCACAGGAAGTTGAGGCTGCAGTGAGCCTACTGTTACATAACAGTAACAGAACTGTTTATCAGCAAAAGTAGATTGCCTTGTGAAAGGTAGCATCTAGATACAGTAGAAAATAAGGAGGTAAGTTGACAAGTAGGTACTTTATATCTATCTCTCAGAGCATGATTTTTTGATGACAGATAATGTTAAGTTTCTGAACATGCAGATATGTTAATCAAATTCTGGACATAGTGACTCCTCTTCAATCAATATATGGTACTATGTAACCACTCCAAGAAGCCCAGCCTTGAAATTGTAAGCATTAACCATACTGCTATTTATTTTTAAATTACTTTAAGTCTAAAAACAGATGAACACCAAATACAGTGTATAAACTTTTATTAATTTCTCTATTTAAAAAGTACAAGTAAGCATACTATTTAAAAAATGGGAAACTTTAAATATTGATCATGTATTTGATGATATTATTGAATTGTTATTAACTCTCTTGGGTGTGGTAATTACATTGTAGATGTAAAGGAGAATGTCTTTTTCTTAGGACATAGGTGCCCACATATTTAAGAGTGAAGTGTTTTGACATCTACAATGTGTTTTCAAATGTTTTAGAAAAATAAATACATATATAGAGAGGAAAATTGTATCTGAGAACATGTTGACAATTGGTAAATCTGAGTGAAGGTTATATAGGTGTTCATTGTCTTATTCTTTCAACTCTTTGGCAGCTTTTAATTTTTCAAAATTAAAAGGAAAAGTTATTATATTACATATCAATGGCAACCATATCTATATTCAATGGTCTGCTTTGTTTTCTGGTATTAATTCTACCCATTTGTTTATTTACTTATGCATTTGTTCGTATGATCAATGTTTACTGAGCACCTACTATGTGCCAGAAGGTAAGGATAAATGGATGAATATGGCATGGCTCCTACCATCAAAGAATTCATCATAGCCTATCACTTAACAGGAAAGACCACATTTCAGAATCAAAGATGCTGCAGTGACTCTCAGGAGGTGGACTACATTCAGAAAATCAAAGGAAAGGAGGGAGTATGGATAAACATTAACATGTATTGAGCATTCCCTTTACTGCAGTGAGGGAAGGTATGTGATTAAACATGCAATTACAATAAGCTTTGACTAGTGTTCTGTTATGACGGTAGGGTGTTATGGCAGTACATAGCTGCGGGGTCCTGACTTAGTCTGGAACACAAACTTGTGGCAGAAATGGCATTTATCTAAAACTTGAATTAATTACCCAACTAGACAGTGGAAAAACCACAGTGGGAAATCGTTTGCAAAGTTATTTGCAAAGTTTGTTATTGAGATGGAGCACAGCACCTAAGTTTGTTTGTTTCAGTCTGGTTGAAGCATACATTAAATGCTAGAGGAGAAGCTAGAAATCAGACAAGACGGCAGTCAGGAGCACAATCATGAGGCATCTCTAAGCCTTGATAAAGAGTTCAGCCTTCATCCTAAAAGAATGGGAGGATTTTAAGCGAGGGAATGACATGACAGGATCTGCATTTTAGGAAGAACATGCTTCCCACACTGAGGAAAATGGATTGGGGGGAACAATATCAGACCTAGGCAGACCTAAGGTATTGTACATTTTGTTTTATTTGCCCCGAAGTCTACTTTATCTGATATTAATATAGCTCTCCTACTTTCCTTTGAGTAATATTTGCATGGTTTATCTTTTTCTATCCTTCCACTTTAAATCTGCCTATATTGTTATATTTGAAGTGAGTTTCTTATAAAAAGCATATATTTTGGTCATGTTTTTAACAAACTGTTCCAATCTCTGTCTTTTAATGGGTGTATATAGGCCATGCATATTCAATGTAAATACTGATATGTTGAAACTTAAGTCTTCCATTTTTCCCGTTTGTTCTATTGTTTTCTGTTTTGTTTTTCCTGCCATTCTGTGAGTAATTTAAACAATTTTTAGAATTCCATTTTGATGTACCCATACGATTTTTTCAAGTATATATCTTTGTATAGCTTTTTAAAGTGGTTGCTTTAGTGGCTATGTGTATATATATTTATACACACACACACACATTTATGTATATATATGCACATAAATATATATAGCCGCTATATATATTTATATGTTAAATATTTTATACATATTATATATTAAATATATATAGCCACTATATATATATATAAATGTAAAACTTACCGTAGCCTATTGATGTTGTCATTTTACCAGTCTGAGTTAAGTACAGAAATCATATCTGCTTTTACATTTTTTGTCTTAAATATTTCCACAATCCATATTTATAACCACATCAGATTGTTCCAATTTTTGCTTCAACAGCCAGAATTCTTTAAAAAACTCAAGAGGAGAAAAAAAGTCTACTTTATTTACCCATATTTTTGCTTACCGTGTTCTTTATTTGTAATCTTTCCAAAAGATTTCTTCTTTTGTCATTTTATTCCTGTTTAGGAATCTTCTTTCAGGAATTTTTAAAGGGTAGATCTGCTGGTTATAAATTCTCTTAGTATTTCTTTATCTGATAATGTCTTGATTTCTTCATTCATGAGGGATATTTTTGGTGGGTATAGGATTTGGGGTTGATAATTCTTTTTTTTTTTTTTTCTTTCAGAACTTGAAAAAATGTTTTCTATTTCCTTCTGGCCTGCATGGTTTCTGATGAAAAGTCTCTTTAAATTTAAATTGTTTTTCCTAATAGATAAGGTATCATTTCTGTCTCTCTGCTTTCAAGATTTTTTTCTTTGTCTTTAGTTTTTATAAGTTTGACTATTATAGGTCTTCGTATGAATTTCTTTGGGCTTCTCCCTTTTGGGGGTCACTTAACTTTTTGAATCTGTGTACATTTATATCTTATGCCAGATTTGGAATGTTTTTAGCTATTGTTTGTTAGAGTATTTACCAGCTCTGCTGTCTTTCTCCTCTCCCTTTAAGACTCTAATTACAATAACGCTAAATCTTTTGCTATGGTCTCACAGGTCCCTGAGGCTCTGTTCACTTTTTGTTTAGTCTTTCTTCTCTCTGTCATCCATATTGTATAATTTCTATTGATATCTTTTCAAGTTCATTGACTATTTCTTCTGTCCCCTCTATTCTGCTGCTGAGTCCTTCCACTGAGTTTTACAATTTGATTCTTCTGTTGTTTTAGTTCTAAAATTCACATTGGTTTTTATTTATATCTCCTACTTCTTTATTTTCTTTTATTTGCTTTTTATTGCTATTTATTATTCCATTTGAAGCAATACTTTTTATGATGGCTGCTTTAAAACCTTTTTTCAGATAATTCTAACATTTCTATTAGCTCAGTGTTGACATCTGTTGATTGTCTGGTGTATTACACCATTCTCCCACTGCTATGAAGAAATACCCAAGACTGGGTAATTTATAAGGGAAAGAGGTTTACTTCACTCACAGTTCCACACGGCTAGGGAGGCCTCAGGAAACTTACAATCATGGCAGAAGGCAAAGGAGAAGCAGGCACCTTCTTCACAGGGTGGCAGGACTGAGTGAGTGCAAGCAGAGGAAATGCCAGACGCTTATGAAAGGGAAGAGGCTTTCTACTTCCTGGTGAGGGTGAGAGTACCAGTTTCCTACTGTCATCCATCTGACACCACCCTAGTGGGGAATGTGAGGTGGTGGTTTGGGCACCTAGCTTGAGGCGTACAAGAGTGGAAGTCTAGGCTCCCACTGGGCCTTTGCTGGCTTATGTGGGAATGGGCCATAGTTTTTTCTGTGGTGTCTGGCTTGAGCAGAGAGATTATTATCTAAGAATTTTTGTTTTTTCTAGCTCTTTGACTAGAGAGAGCAGCTTTTTGTTGGGGGTTATCATCTGCATTGCTATGTAGTCAGATTCTTCAGCTCTAAGTCTGAGATCTATAAGGCAAAAGCAAATATAAAAAAAAAAAAAATGCAGGGAACTCACCACATTTTTCTTCGCTTCCAATATCCCTAGCCAGTCTGCCATCTTCTCTCCCACTTTCAGAGTCTTTTTGTGCTTGTTTTATATATAATGTTCAGAAATTTTAGTTGTACTTCAGGGGAGAAATAGATAAAAGTATGTCTACTCAAACTTCCCCAAAGCAGACATTTCCTTTTTGGTGTTTATTGAAAAGAGATATATTTAGGATACAGAATTAGCTTGACTTGATTTGTTAAATGTGGACCTTAGAAAGTGTTGTCTAAGGTCCTTAGAGCAATAATGCCCCAATTTGGGGCATCCCTTTATCCCAGGCCCAATGTCTCTGTTTCTATGAAAACAGATTTACTTTCAGTTATAATTTTGTGTTATCATTTTAGTTATATTGCCTGTGTTGATAAAGAACATTCCAAGCACTTTGGGAGGCTGAGGCAGGTAGATCACGAGATCAGGAGATCAAGACCATCCTGGCTAACACGGTGAAACCGTGTCTCTACTAAAAATACAAAAAAAAAAAAATTAGCCAGGCGTGGTGGTGGGCCCCTGTAGTCCCAGCTACTCGTAAGGCTGAGGCAGGAGAATGGCGTGAATCAGGGAGGTGGAGCTTGCAGTGAGCTGAGATCGCGCCACTGCACTCCAGCCTGGGCGACAGAGCGAGAGTCCATCTCAAACAAACAAACAAAAAAACCATTCCAGACTACCGCAGGGATTAAGGGTGGTAAGAGAACACTTTGGTGATATTCTAGAGTGAGGCGGAACAATTAACATACTAAGGATGAAGAACTAGGTTCCGGGCTTAAGGTGACATCAGTGGATATCAGACTTATTTGAAAACTGGTCTTTTTTTTTTCTATGATGATCTTGTTTTATCTTAAACCATTTTAATCAGTAATTTTTTTACATTAATCTATATTAATTCTGATTGTTAATTTTTCTCCCCTCACTTTCTCTTTTTTGGTCATTTCTTTTATCATAAATAAGGTAAAATTTTCTTCTACCATTGTTTTCTGTTCCTCCAAGCCTATAAAAGTATTCATAAAGTAAAATTATAGTATTATGTGAAATAGATGTTGTAGAAATCGGATGTGATTTATAATCATTTGGGGGTTGGAATAGGACAACTAGTTAGTCATGTATAAAAAAAGCATTTCATTTGCTGCAATCTGGTAAATAACTATTAAATCTATTCTCTGATTTTCTGGCTACTTTTGCAAGAAAGAATTATGGTAGTTTTGAAAGTAAAATTTACTTTCAGTATTGAAAAGATTTTTAAAAAAATACTGTAGGAATATTAGCCTTTAATTATTTATTTAACAACTTTCTATTATCACAGGAATTAAATTGAGGATTATATATTAATTCCAGGAAAAACAGCTGTTCTAACTATTATCTCCTTTTGGCAGAAGGATATATATAAATTCAGAGAATATAGAAGTATAATTGGCCGGGCGCGGTGGCTCAAGCCTGTAATCCCAGCACTTTGGGAGGCCGAGACGGGCGGATCACGAGGTCAGGAGATCGAGACCATCCTGGCTAACACGGTGAAACCCGTCTCTACTAAAAATACAAAAACTAGCCGGGCGAGGTGGCGGGCGCCTGTAGTCCCAGCTACTCAGGAGGCTGAGGCAGGAGAATGGCGTAAACCTGGGAGACGGAGCTTGCAGTGAGCTGAGATCGGCCACTGCACTCCAGTCCGGGCGACAGAGCGAGACTCCGCCTCAAAAAAAAAAAAAAAAAAAAAAAAAAAGAAGTATAATTAAAAAAAATTTTAACCCTAGTTGGTCAGACAATTTAACATCTAAACTCAAAGTTGCTGATATAGTTTGGATATTTGCCCCACCCAAAGCTCATGTTGAAATGTAATCCTCAGTGTTGGAGGTGAGGCCTGATGGGAGGTGATTAGATCATCCGGGTGAATTTCTCATGAATGGTTTAGCGCCATTCCTTTGATGCTGTCCTCATGAGAGTGAGAGAGTTCAAGCAAGATCTGGTTGTTGTACAGTGTGGTGCAACCCTTCCACCCTGCTCCTGCTTTCTCCATGTGATATTCTGCTCCCTCTTTGCCATGATTGGAAGCTTCTTGAGGCCTCCCAGAAGCAGATGCTGCTGTGTTTCTTGTACAGCCCACAGAACTGTGAGCCAATCAAACTTTTCTTTATAAATTATCCAGTCTCGGGTATTTATTTATAGCTATGCAAGAGCACCCTAATACAGTTGCTTTAAAAATATTAATAATAAGAACTTAAAGAATTTGGTTGATGTTGCCCGGGCGCGGTGGCTCAAGCCTGTAATCCCAGCACTTTGGGAGGCCGAGACAGGCGGATCACGAGGTCAGGAGATCGAGACCATCCTGGCTAACACGGTGAAACCCCGTCTCTACTAAAAAATACAAAAAACTAGCTGGGCGAGGTGGCGGGCGCCTATGGTCCCAGCTACTCGGGAGGCTGAGGCAGGAGAATGGCGTGAACCCGGGAGGCGGAGCTTGCAGTGAGCTGAGATCCGGCCACTGCACTCCAGCCTGGGCGACAGAGCGAGACTCTGTCTCAAAAAAAAAAAAAAAAAAAAAGAATTTGGTTGATGTGATGGAAAGACTAGAGAGACAGCAACTCTGTTTCCCTAATCGTTTTTTTTCTAGCATCAGATTATCAATAATCTCAGAGCTCACTCAATTTAGACATAGAATAATTTGTTAAAATTGTTTCCTTAAAATCTTGATCCATATTTCTAACTTTCCTACTGTCTGTTTTAGAACTGGTGCATCTGAAGAATTTTGCTTTTCACTCCAGAAAATAGTATTGGGCTTATTACTGTATTTCATATTATCTCAGCTAAACTTCCCTCTTGGTGTATGTTGAGGGCTGATTTACAAACAATACCCAGATGCAAGCAGTTTCTTAACTGCTTTCTGCCAACCTCTCATTAGCATGTAGTCAAGGTGATTCATGACAAGCATAAGTATTACCATTGATTCAGTACTAAGATGAGTACAATTGGCAATGTAGAGTTCAAGGGAATAGTGGAAGGCCTCATGAAAAGACGTGATGTCACTGATGGAAAGTGTAGTATATGGAAGCAGGTGATAAAGGCAGCAATGGCATGGGGTGATAATTGATTGTTCTTGATACAAATGGAGAATTTATGATAATGAAATCTCAGTCCTAGTGATACACCTGCACGTTCTAGGAAGAAGGGGGAGGCCAGGGTAGACAGCAAGGAATGAGCAAATGGAAAGAAGATGGAACTTGATATCAAAAATAGGTAAACTTCTAAATAAAGAGAGGTAACAGGATTACTCGAGTGTCTGTGTTAAGAATCGACTCTAGGCAGGAGAATGGCGTGAACCCGGGAGGTGGTGAGCCGAAATTGCGCCACTGCACTCCAGCCTGGGTGACACAGCGAGACTCCTTCTCAAAAAAAAAAAAAAAAAAAAAAAAAAAAAAAAAAAAAGAGAGAATGTACTATAGGGGAAAAGTTGAGTGAAGGTTTTGAAGCCAGAAGCGCTAAGATATGCTAATACAAAATGTGGAAAATGAGAGAAAAGAGGCAGTTCACTCTATATTTATTGAATCAGTATAGGTATCAGACATAGTGCCAAGTATCTTGGCATAGAAAGATAGAAAAACAGATGATCTATTTTTTTTTCCTTTTTACTGCAAGAGTAAAAGCCAAATTATATCTTATGCCCTAGTACCCACATATTGTATGTTTGTGTTTGCATAACTGAAACAAAGATTTCAAAAAACTATATTTACCCATGCAATATATAATAATATAAGACATAAGATAAATTTAAAATATGACCTTAATAGTATTAAAATACAATGTTCTTTTGTACTTCATTTTCAAAATGCTGGTCACAATTGATTAAATCAGTGGTTCTCAAGCATTTTGATTTCAGGAACTCTACTCCCTTAAAAATTGCTGAGGACCATAAAAAGCTTTCCTAAAAGTTACTTGCAGCATCGGATCTAAAACTGTGTCAATAAACTTTAAGTGCATTGTCATTAAAATTAATTGACTTATCTTGTACTGTGAATGGATCTTTTACCCATGTATGATTTTGGATTATCATGCATTGGCCATTTGGAAAATATTGGTTCACTGAGTTATGAAGATTTTCCAAATATTTGCAAACTTCATTATATAATAGTTAAAAATCACATTTGTTAATATCACCATTGATCTCTTCCAAAGAGTCATTAAGTTTTTGGGAAGCTATCAAGCTCACAGTGTTGGATACAAGGTTTTTAAAGTTCCAGTTTTCCTTGAAACTTAAACTTTCTGGTGGGCAAAAATGATATAAAATAACTTTGTTCATGTTAAAGAAAATCTCAGCCAAATATCCTAGTCTGCATAACAATAGAGTTAGTCATTCTTGAAAGTAAAAATGGTATCCCACCAAAAAAAGTACCCAGTTCAGCTTGCAACTGAATTGAATAATTTCTCTCAAGATAACATCTTATTTCACTATTCCCATTTTGTCACAAAGAATATTAGAAAGATGTATACTAAAGGTTGAGATGAATAATAATACTTTTTCAGTTTTTTTAGGACATTTTAAAGTGAAAGGCATTTTTCTTTGAAATGGTGAATTACAGCAGTGAAGAATAAATACTGTGTACAGTATGGTACCACCATTAGTGCAAATGTCAGCATAATGGAAAAGGCAACTCGCAACTTAATGTTATGATGACAATTTTGACTTCATAGATTTCCTGAAAAGTCTTGGGACCCCCAGGGCCCCATAGATGACACTTTGGGAACTACAAGTTGTTTTGACAACTCACTATCAGGTGGCAAACCACAGTTTGATATACAGAGTACGCTAGGGCAGGAAAATTTTGAAAGATAGAAATTTGGAGAAAATAAAAAAAAATCTTTGAGCCGGATTTTAATTTCGTCCCCACCTACTAAAATCATGGCTAATAATGGGATGAGATGGAATTAAATTTAAGTTTATACAACTGCAAAGCCTTTATTCTTTCCAATGTGAATGCCATCATTTCATAAGAAAATCATATCAAAAATAATTATTTTTTTCAAAAAATATTTACTTAGTATCTGCTATAAGCAAGATCCTCTTCTAGCATCAGAATCCCTGTGATTCCAGGTACAAGAGATGAGTATTCTTTTAGTGCAGTGGTAAGAAATCTTTTTAAAAGTAGATGAAACAAGCAAAATAATATTTTAGATAGTGCAAAATCCTATAATAGAAATATGGAAATGTTAGAGGGGTACTACCCAGGCCTCATACTTTAAAGGGCTCCACTGTGGCCCTGCTGTCACACCCCTACTTACAAAGCCTCCCTGGGGACAAGAGCCACAGGGGTGAACACTCACAGGACTGTGTGGCAAAGTAGGGAGGTTGGACTGAGCTCTACATAGATACTAGTGCAAGGCTTTTCTTTGTCCGGGATGAAGTGGGATGGGAAGGAAGGTGGGCATGGGGCAGGAGGCTCCATTTATACTTTTGCCTTTTCCTGCAAATGTTAAGAGTAGGCCTCCAGGTTGGTGGATTGCTTGAGTCCAACAGTTCGAGACCAACGTGGGCAACATAGTGAAACCTTGTCTCTATAAAAAACACAAAAAATACAAAAAATATCCTGGAGTGGTGGCAGGTGCCTGTAATCTCAGCTACTCAGGAGACTGAGGTGGGAGGATCACTTGAGCCTGGGAGGCACAGGTTGCAGTGAGGTGAGATCATATCACTGCACTCCAGCCTGGGCAACAGAGTGGATCTTGTCTCAAAAAAAAAAAAAAAAGTAGGCCTGAATAAAGGGATGGACTGGGTGCTAAGTTTAGGCCTATTTACAGTTGAGAAAAACAGTAAGCTATAGTCAAACATAGACTAGGTACTTTTGTAGACATCTCACCTCACATCACATCAAACATCAAAAATATACCACAGTAAATGTTAACTTTTGCTATAAAAATTTTGAGACATCTTTGTAGTTTTGTTCTTGCTAGAATTTGGCCATGAGAAACTCATATTTAAGTTATGATTTGATTTTTTTGGCAATTATTATGTATACTTGGGAACTCTTGAGAAAAGGAAAAGTATAAACAACAAACTATTTAGAAACAATGCAATTTGTTCATTTTTTAAAAATTAAAAATATGACCAGCAATGGTGGCTTGTGCCTGTAATCCCAGCAGTTTGGGAGGCTGAGGTGGGCAGATCACTTGAGCTCAGGAGTTTGAGACCAGCCTGGCCAACATAGTGAAACCACACAGCTGCTAAAAATAATAAATAAAATAAAATAAATAGCTGGGGCATCGTGGGCCATGCCTGTAATCTCAGCTACCCAGGAGGCTAAGGCATGAGAATCGCTTGAAGCTAGGCAGAGTGAGACTCTGCCTCAAAAAAGAAGTTAAAAATATTTAAATCGGACAGAACATGCTTAATAATATTTTCTTATGTTATATCAAAATATTTATTATTTGTGAATCTGAGGCTTGTTTACATTTTGCAATAATATTGTTTTCAGATCTCACATATTTCCTAGGTCCTTGAAAAGTTTATATTATGTACAATGGGCTCATGTCTTACAGTATAATTTGATATTTTAGGGCTTAGACTTACAGTTTGTTGTCCAATAGAGTATCCACTAGCCACATACAGCTATTTAAATTTAAATTTATGAAAATTAAAAATTCAGTTCCCCAGATGCAATAGTCACATTTCAAGTGCCCAGTGGGGGTTAGTGGCTACCATACTGAAGAGCACAAATATGGGACATTTGCATCACTGAGAAAGTTTTACTGGACAACATCGATCTAACCCAATCTTAGCTGTGGAATTACAAACACTGATGTTATCTTCAGGCTACAAATTGAGTTAGGTATAACGTAGTGGGAGAAAGTTCTCTCAGTGAGATTGTAAAGGAAAAGGGTATGAAGAAGACAGATAGAGTTTGGAGACTGCTTTGGAGAGAGATCTCCAAACCACGTACAGATAAATAACTGGGAACTGACTGCAGAGTGAAAAGAAATGCTGCGGGAAAATGTGAACAAATAAGAAGATAGAAAAGCTGATACAGATAACTTAAAAAAACTGGAAAACCTTGAAAATGAGGATTTGTGGCTCTTGAGAAAATGAGAGACTATTTAGTCAAAGATGAGAAAATCTGATTCAGGTATTCCTCTGTTTGCATTGAGAGGAAGAGGCAGACCTCCGAGATAATACAGAGAAAATAACAACCAAATATGGTAGCTTATTAAACGTGATAAGGAAACAAAAGCTCCTAGAAGACAGAAGACAAAGGAGAGATAACTCTGCAGAGCTAGTGCAATTGAGAAGGGTCCTTTTTGTGACTGGTGAAAACTTGAGAGGAAACAGACACTTGAGTGTTCATGCTTTTCAACTGAGAGGGTGGTTTAGAGTGTGTCACCATCAGAAAACAGGAAGAAATGTGGGATTTGGTGCAGCCAGGGGTCAGGGAGTAAATCATTCACCAAAAAAGAAAGCAAAAGACCTGAAACAGATGGATTTTCTCAAGGAAGAAAGAAAATCAACAGAATCCTTGTTTGAAGGGACCCTCTGCTCAGTGAGAGGAAAGAAAAGCAATGTTAAAAGGAATGCAAAAGAAAGTGTCAGTAAGGTGTGAAACGCCCAGAAGACAGACACTTCTGAAAGTTAGTAGGAAGATCTTAGGGGAAAGGAACACAGAGAACCATGAGTACAAAAAAACTTTGAGATAAAAATAGAAAATGAGTAGATCTGTAACTTTACCTCACTGAAAACTTTTCTCTTAGTGCTTGAACATGAAGGCAAGAAATACCTTGGCCCTAAAATATGGTGAAATAGATAGAAAATTCTGGAATTGGGACTTTTCATATAAGAAAAATAGGCACACAAATTTGTGAGGTGACAACAGAGGATATATGGTTCAATGATTAAGCCAGGGTTTAAAAGAGCTGAGGCATACATTCAGTTATTCAGTAAGAACAACTAAAACTTGTAAAGCACTTATTGTTTCCAGAGGTCTTTTCCTTGAGCGTATTATCTTATTTAAGTTCTAACATGCAGCCTGCGAAGAAGGCAGTACTCTCACTCCCATTTCACAGATGGTCAGTGAATGAACTGAGGTAAGAAGATCATTATTTGTTTTGGTATAGCAGGAAGCGACAGACAACAAGCTAAATGTCAGCTTTGTCTTCTGTAGTCCTTTCAGTCCTTCTTTCTGAATCAGGAAAGATTCCCTTGTACCCCTCGCAGGGTGTGTGATGGGAATGTGGCTCGCTTCTTCGGTCCCCCGCTGCTCAAACCTCTAGGTGAACATACAGGCAGGCAGGCTGTGGGGTTCTGACCCCACCGCAGTGTCTAGGAGTGAATGCTTACAGCTTCTGAAGCCCCAGTGGGTGTGTGTTACAGGGTGCTCTCTTACTTTGCCAATCTATAAGCACATTGTGTTAACCAGTTTAATTAGACTCCCTTCCTTATAACAAGGACAGAAGGATTTCTGATCCTGGGGTTCTTGCCTTGGTGTACTGGTAGAATTGGATCACTCGTGGGCTTGGAGAATGAGTGTAAAGTTGTATTGAGTGGAAGTAACTCTTAGCCAATGGGGGATCCACAAGGGAGATGGTCTTCCCCTGGAGTTGGGCCCCAGCTCTCCTCTGACTGCCCCGGCCAAACTCTGCCTCATCTCACTGGTGGATGGCCTGACTGCATGCTGGTGCTGACAAGCGTGCTTTTCTAGATGCCCACTCTAAACAACCAGCGTCTTGAATCTTCTGACGATGTGCTTCTCTTGACGTCTGGCCTCCTCTGTGTCTGCCTGCTAGCGTCTCCGGGGGTTTTTATGGGCACAGGATGGGGATGTGGCAGGCCAGGATGGTCTTGGGAAATGAAACATTTGGGCACGAAGGCAGGAGTGCCTGTCCTTTCCTAGGTCCATGGGGGTGGAGCCCTACCCAGGGACCACGCCCTCCTCTAGCCAGCACTTCCCTTCCCCACTTACGCATCACTTAAAGGAACCATGCTCTTCCCTTCCCAGCCCTTCTGTATTATTTCTACAGGCTTTAGGCTGCATTTAGGGGTTGTGTAAAATGTTTTTCCTACAACAACAAGCTTATACTTGTCTGTTGGACCCACCACCAATTTTGCAGACTAGAATCTATTTGCCCTGGAACTATGTAATATTCTAAAAGTTCAACCTTGGCCTGAAAAAATAGAAAAAGAGAGGTTTCCAAGGTACTAGCCTCTTTAGGTTTCTGTGTCACAAAATTGGTTTATATTTTGGCTTAAACCTATTGGAGGTACCTTATACCAGAGTAGATTTTGTGTCTTTCCAATGTTACCAAGGCTGTTTTGTCATAGAAAAAGATGAGAAGTTCCCGCCCCTACTGCTAGGAGCAGGGTTTGAGGTTAAAGTAAAATTTTATGTAGATGAAGCTGTACTTTACCAGTAACTCCCACAAAGAAAAAAAAAGTGTCAAGAGAAGTTTATTACTTTAAGAGCAAAGCAGAGCAACAATTCTTATTTGAGAGCTTTAATCAAGAATAGTTTTCTCATTGGAGACATGGATTAGTGACTTTTTAAAATTTCTGTTTCTACTGTGTGCATAAGAGAATGTAAAAGGGAATTAGAGACAATAAGTCTGATTTAAGATTCTAAAAAGATAAAGGAAACCCTTTACAAACAATTTAAAGAAGGTGGACAGCATCCTCATGTCAGTTTTCTGGTTAAAGGTTTCCTGTGGTTCTTACCTCCTCCTGGAAAGTCTAGATTGCTTAGCTTGCAAAGGGATGTCCCTCATCGGATGCCGCCAGCTTATCTTTCCAGTCTCATCACCTGCCAGTTTTACCATGTACTCTCCATTTCAACCATGCGGAAAGCTCCAAATGCACAATTGTGTTTGATGCCTCTATGTGCAATACACAGTTCCCATTGTCTGGAACCTTCTCCCTATATCCTGTTTGGTAAACTCTTACTCATTCTTCAAGAGCCACTTCTAATTTCACCTCCTTGTGAAACTTCTGGACCTCCCTGAGGCTGAGAATCTTAGTCAATTAGGGCTGCTATAATAAAATATCATAGACTGGGTGGGTTATAAACAACAGAAATTTACTCCTCCCAGTTCTAGAGGCTGGAAGTCTGAGATCAGTGTGCCTGCATAGTCAGGCTCTGTTGAGGGCCCTGTTCCAGGCTGCAGACTGACTTCTCCTTGGTTCCTCAGGCAGAAAGAGAGCAAGAGAGTACTCCGGAGTCCCTTTTAGAAAGGCACACATCCCATTGTTTTAGGGCTGTACCCCCATGATCTAAATTATCTCTCAAGGTCCCCACCTCTTAATATCATTGCACAAGGGGTTAGGCTATCAACATGTGAATTTTGAGGAGACACAAACATTCAATTCATAACACTGAGCCACTTTCCACTGGGTTTGCAGATAACTTCCTAGAAACTCTTACCGTAATGTTTATTACTCCATTCATTGCTTATGCATTTTCTCTGCCTCTAGTTTTTAAGCTCATTGAGGTAAAGGATCCCGCCTTAATAATCTCTGTGGTTGGGTGACAGCCTCCAAATATTTTAATATCAAGCATCATTTAATCTATAAACCTACTGCCTACTGAAGAAAGAGATGACTATATGATTGGTGTGAGGTGAATTGGAAGGGGGCTGAGGTATGAGGACAGGTTAAGGATGAGTAAGCAAACTAGCAGAGTTTTTGTTTATGTCTCCAAAGAATTTGCTCTAGAGTTTCAATTTTTTAAATAGTTGCTGTACAGTCGACTTCAACAGCTCAACAAGAGTGAACTAGTTTTTCATGTCTCATTCTCTGATAAGGCATACACCTTATGTTTTGGATCACTTGTGGTGGTGGAATCATTCTGTTACTTCAGTGGAAGAATATGTATGGAAGAACAATGAAGCCTCTGGATATCATTTACTTTAAAGTAGTAGCAAGCACTATAGCAAGCCAAGGGGATTAGATTAACTGGGAAAAATATACGTAATTTATAATCTTAGAAATGAATGCCAAATTCTTTTCATCTGATTAGACTTCTTCTAGTGCAATTTAGATATATTCTAAATTTGTGTGATTCCTAAAGGGGAGTTTAATAAAACACAGGTTCTGTAGACTATTAATAAGAATTATGTTTAAAAAGAATTTCATAGTCAACTTTGGGGAAAATGTGGTTAAAAAGAATTAAGGTGGCCTTTCCAGTATTGTTTTTCCTACCCGAATGTGCATTATAAACCTCCAAGAGATGTACATGGTATAAAGCACTTTAAATTTTCTTGACAAGAGCCTCTTCTCTCTCTATTGTAATATATCTAGGGGTACCATTGTTTAATGAAACACTGAGAAATCCTGTTCTAAATTAAGAGCTTTATAAGAACTTAGTTCCCTACAACTACACTACATATACCAGTTGTAACATTTTCTGTCAAGCAAATGTGTGTAAAGACTAAGTATGCAGCCTCTAGCTTTTCATTTTTGCTAGCCAGGCTATCAATGAATATTCTTCAAAGACATTTTTTAAAAATCTCTCTGCTATCTTTAAAAAAAAAAAAACACTGTGGAATATCAGCTTTCCTGAATCTTTATTAATTTTTATTTTTTTCTTTTAAATCAAGGGACGACAGAAGAGTAAATGCCTCTATAATTTATATCCAGGTGAGTCCCAATATAAGATACAGCTTCCCAGGATGCCCAGGTAATGTGACGGGAAGAGAGAAACAGAGAGAGAGAGAGAGAGAGAGAGTGACCACTTGCCTAAGGGAGCAGTGAACAGCTATAAGGATTTTTTTTTTTTTTGAAATGGAGTCTCACTGTGTTGCCAGGCTGGACTGCAGTGGTGCAATCTCAGCTCCACTGCAATCCCTGCCTCCTGGGTTCAAGCAATTCCCTTGTCTCAGCCTCTTGAGTAGATGGGACTATAGAGGCACGCCACCATGGCCAGCTAATTTTTGTATTTTTAGTAGAGACGGGGTTTCATCATGTTGGCCAGGATGGTCTTGATCTCTTGACCTCGTGATCTGCCTGCCTCGGCCTCCCAAAGTGCTGGGATTACAGGCATGAACCACCACATCTGGCCAGGATTTTTTTCTTTTTTCTGTTTTTCAAAGATTCAGGAGGTACTTGTGCAGGATTTTTACATGGGTACAGTGCATACTGCTGAGTTTGGGGCTTCCATTGAGCCTAAAGTAGTGAACATAGTACCTAGCAGGTAGTTTTTCCACCTTTGTCCCTCTCCCTCCTTCCCCACTTCTGGAGTCCCCAGTGTCTATTGTTGCCATCTTTAAGTCCAAGACAAGGATGTCCACTTTCACCACTCCTATTTAACGTAGTCCTGGAGATCCTAGCCAGAGCAATCAAGCAAGAAAAACAAACAAAAGGCATCCAAATAGGGAAAGAGAACGTCAAATTACCTCTGTTTGCCAAGGATATGCTAAAGAAATACTAAGTACACTTCAAGAAGGTGGAAATGGCTGACTCCCTCAGGTTACTGCTCAAAAGATGTGAATAGCACAGATATGAAAGTATTAAATATCGTAAGTTAGTGATAGAGTAAGAGAGAAAGAGAGAAAGATAATTGTCTAAATGAAAAGGCAGATGATCAATCTATTTCCATGGGTTAGTTTTGTTTTGTTCTAGTGCAGAAAAATTTTCCTGTCATAAGCTAGACACTCACACCTGTATCTACCACTTTCACATAAACAAAACAGTGTAAGGATGAGAATGGAGAGAAAGAGAAAGTGTTTTTGAACTATAAATCACTACAGGCTTGCTATAAAGTCCACTTTCAAGAAGTGAACTTTATTTTGAACAATGATTACAACATGAGATGCCAGGGTATTTCACAATGTGAGTAATGTATTTGACCAACAAAACAATACAAAACAAAGGCAACCAAGTTAAGAACAAATTACAGAATAATGCTTGACTCACTTGAAAACTGTCCCTGATGAAATTTCATTTGACAATTTGTACTTTTCTGGTTTTGGCTGTTTGAGGGTCTTTTTCCTTCGTTGAAAGAACTTGACAGGAAATGATTATTTCCACTGAGTTAAAGAGGGCATATTTACATAGTTCCTCATGATGTGACCAGGAAATCCTGTGTAGGAAAAAGTCGCTGAAAAAAGAAGGGAAAAGTGTAGCCTGCTTATGTTTTCTTAAACTCCTCCTGCCCCACCCTGGAGCCATTTAAGATACAATCTCACTTTTCTTTTCTTTCCTTTTCTTTTCTTTTTTCTTTTCTCTTCTTCTCTTCTCTTCTCTTTTCTTTTCTTCTCTTTTCTTTCTTTTCTTTTTTCTTTTCTCTTCTTCTCTTCTCTTCTCTTTTCTTTCTTTTCTTTCACATAGATTTCAGCACAAAGGCTCATATATTTGGGCTTGCTTTTTTCTTCTCAATGAAAGTCTTAGAAGGTAGAGACTTCAGATGCATTTTTCTCTCTTTCCTGAGTCTGTCCAATAACAACAGGGATAGTTGAAAATCTCCATACCTAGGAAAAGGTTCTTGCTTTGCAGGTTTCCAATCTCATTCCTGACAAGTCGTCTGGTCTCCTGCTGACGTCTAGGAGATGCACATCAAAAGCAGAAATGATATAGGCTTTGTGATCTCTCTTCTGAATGACAGTAATGCTGCCAGCCAGGAGGGGGTTGTCACTTCAGACTCTCCAGCAAACTTGTGCAGCTGCAGCTGTCGCCTGAGGGAAAACCAGATGCATCAGTATTTTGAATGTACTTTCAGATTTGCTAGGAATGCACAGACGTGTTGCAATTGCTTTGCAGGACTCTGCTATTTGAAATCTGTCACAAAGTCAATTCCAATTTGGATAAGAATATGATTACTATTTGAGTGCTAGATTCCATGTGCTAAATTTTACATGAGGGTTCATATATTTTTACCAACAAGTTCTATGAACCCCATGTGATAAATAGGGAACCTACCCAGGATGTCTAAGAAACATAGTGAACCAGTTCTGTAAATGGCAATCTGGCAGCACATCTATTCTCCAATAACTTTCAACCATTTATGTTTGCCCTATAACCTACTCCATCCTTGGGCAGGAAAGGGCCATTTATTGCCACCTGGGAATAAATAATTAGCAAGTTAATCAATTGCTCTAGTTCAAATTTGTGTGGAAGGAAGTATTATTATTGTAGTTCAGAGATAGAAAATGATGCCTTTTATATTATATGAATTTGTCTATGTTGGCTACTGGGTATTCAAATGTGACTCACTCTCAAGTTGCTTTTCTTTGTAAAGAAGGCCAGCCAGTTTTGCATTTTCCAAATCTGGTTCTCTCCTTCTATAGCTATTTCCCAAGTTTGCTGTTTCTGTCACTTAGAAAGTTTGAGCATGATAACTTAAGATCGTATCACAGAGTTCAAAGTTTTAAAGACTGTAATTCTTCCTTGTTCTTTTGACTGAGGATCTTGACCCTTAACCTAAGAGATATTTAAGATGTCTGAAACTTAGTTGAATTCTTTGATCAACTAATAAGGGTTTGCATTAAGCAAAAGCAAAAACAAGAGTAATTAAAGTCCTAATGTGTTCAACTTACACTTCAGGAGACTTTACTTCTAAGGAAGAGGATATGGGCATGTTACCTAAGCAAGGATGTTGTTTGCTTTGCTCTTTCTCTGTCTCAGACACATAGGACAGTGCCTGCCTAAGGTAGGAACTCTAATCATATAATATTTATTGAAGGAAAGCATGAATGAATGAATAAGCAAAAGAATAAATTGGATGCTTTCAGCAGGAGCTTTGGATGAAAGAGAACATTGTTATTCTTGGAGAAAAAGAAAAGACTGAATGAACTGTCCTATCCGTTTCTTTTATCCTCACCTTTAATAACATAAATGTTGCATGCATTGAAAGTACTAAGGTATAGTCTGTGTCCTCAAGATGTTTTCATAATAGCAACTGATTCTGATGGCTAACCTCCAGTCCTCAGATCTTCTAATGTTAGAGATATACCAGATTTCCCTGGTAAGAGTCTGGTATGCTATCTTCAAGATTCAGAGAACATGTGCCATGTGTTATGCATCATTGCTTTTCATTTATGGATTTCTTTCAGCTCTGCTTTATTACATATTATTGGTGTAACAATATTATTTATTATATATTATTGGTGTAATAATATGTAATAAAGAGATGAAGAAGCTAAGTTTCAAGACATGTGCACATAGAGAGCTGAAATTAAGCTATCTCTATAAAGCTAGAAGCTATTAAGGCTGCTCAAGCTATAAAAATAAGGCCAGAAAACATTTTTTTTCTAAAAATATTTATTGAAAGATTCATCTTATGTCTATTAATTTAATTTAATTTAATTTATTTTTTAAAACTTTTAGGTTCAAAGGTACATGGTAGGTTTGTTATATAGGTAAATTGCATGTCATGAGGATTTGGAGTACAGATTATTTTGTCATCTGGGTAATAAGCATAGTACCCAATAGGTAGTTTTTCAATTCTCTTCCTCCTCCCATCCTCTACCTACAAGTACATCTTAGTGTCTCCTGTTCCTTTCTTAGTGCCCACAAATTCTCAGTGTTTAGCTCCCACCTATAAGTAAGAACAGGCAGTATTTGGTTTTCTGTTCCTGCATTAGTTTCTTTAGGATAATGGCCTGCAACTCCATCCATGTGGCTGCAAAGGACATGATCATATTCTTCTTTTGTGACTCTATAGTATTCCATGGTGTATATATGCTACATTTTCTTTATCCAGTCTACTGTTGATGGGCATTTAGGTTGATTCCATGTCTTTGCTATTGTGAGTAGTGCTGTGATGAATACACACATACATTGTCTTTATGGTAGAATGATTCATATAGAGTGGGGGCTGGGGACTCACAGAGAAGAGAGACTGGGTTTCTTTCCACATAGTGACTGTGGCATGCTGGAGGTGCCAGCATAGCGACCAGGTTCTTAGTTCCCTCCCCAGCTTGAGGGCAATAAGGGCAGTCACTGCAGCTGCAAAGGCAGAGAGCTGTGGGCTGTCTCTGGGATTTCCTCCCCAGAGAAACACAGAGCTGCCACCAACTGAAATGCTGAGGCTGGGGCAAAGTTGTTGTGATGAGGGGCCCAGGTCAAGAGACCTTGTCCATTGAGGAGTGGTGGGGTGGGACCCGCATGAAAAGCAGTCTGGCCACTGTTCTGTAAGGCTGCTGCTCTGTGCTGGGTACCCAGATTAGTCTCTAATCATTTCGTTCCTTCTAGAGCCTGAGGGTAACAGGAGCTAGGGCTGTGGAGCAGAAAAAATGGCACCTGGCCTGCTACCTCTGGAAGCTCCATCCCAGGGAAATGCAGAGCTGCTTCTGGCCACAAATCTCAGGCAGGGCTGGGGTGGTCACAGTAGAGTCCCAGGCCATTTGGCCTTACCTGATGAAGTACAGTGGAGGCTATAGTCTATCTGCTGCTCAGCCCCATGGATTCAGCCCCTATCCAGGGGTGGTATGAGGGAGCCTGGCCTGTTTCCAGAGCTGCAGCTGCTGGTGCCAGGATGCCCAGGGATGCAAGGCTCCAAAGACTTCTCATGGGCCTGAGTGGTGGCTCCGTCCAGACTCCATGTAGCTCTCCCTGTCAGTCTGAAGGCCTGAGGGGTGGGGATGTGGTAGTCACAGGGGTTCTCCCAAGCCTAGGGTTGTAAAGGTCCATGGTAGAAGTGTGAGTCCCCAGGGATGCTCACTCACTGTTTCTTAGTGGTGGGCGGCCTGCCTTGGCTCTGCACCACTCCCAGGTGGATGATTGTCCTGCTGCTCTCCTCCATTCTCTGTGAGTCATGCTGCTTCCTTGATGAACCCAGTGTGTCCACCTGGATGATCTAGTTGAAGAGCTAACGTTTAGTCAACAGTCTTTTTTCTCTCTGTGACAGCGGTGCACACTAGCTGCTTCTAGTCAGCCATATTGGCTGGAATTCAGAAAATATCCTCTGGCCTTGGGGATATGAAAAAATTATTTAATTATATGATTATTATTTTTTAATTTTTTAATTTTAAATTTTTGTGAGTACATAGTAGATGTATATATTTATGGAGTACATGAGATATTTTAATACAGGCATACAATGCGTAATCAAATCAAGGTAAATAAAGTATCCATTGTCTCAAGCATTTATCCTTTCTTTGTTATAAACAACCCAATTATCATTTTTTAGTTATTTTTAAATGTACAATAAATTATTGATGACTGTAGTCACCATATTGTGTTATCAAATGCTAGATCTTATTCATTCTGTCTAATTATATTTTTGTATACATTAACCCTCCCCACTCACTCCAACCGCAACTACCTTTCTCAGCCTCTGGTAATGATCATTCTACTCTCTATCTCTATGAGTTCAATGGTTTTAATTTTTGCCTTCTACAAATAAGTGAGAACGTGAAGTTTCTCTTTCTGCACCTGGCTTATTTTACTTAACACAGTATCCCCCTATTCCATCCATGTTGTTGAAAATGACAGGATCTCATTCTTTTTAATGGCTGAATAGTACTGCACTGTACTATGTACCACATTTTCTTTATCCATTCATCTGTTGATGGACACTCAGGTTGCTTCCAAACTTGGCTATTGTAAATAGTGCTGCAATAATCACTGGAATGCAGATCTCTCTTTGATCCACTCATTTCCTTTCTTCTGGGTATATACCTAATAGTGGGATTGCTAGATTATATGGTAGCTCTATTTTTTAGATTTTGAAGAACCTCCAAACTGTTCTCCATAGTGGTTGTACTCATTTATATTCCCACCAACAGTGTGTGAGGACTCTTTTTACTCCACATCCTCACCGACATTCACTATTGTATGTCTTTTGGATAAAAGCCATTTTAACTGGAGTGAGATGATATCTCATCATAGCTTTGATTTGCATTTCTCTGATGAAGAATGATATTGAACACACCTGTTCTTATACTTGTTTGCCATTTGTATAATCTTCTTTTGAGGAATCTATTCAGATCTTGAAAGGAACATTTTTATACCAAACAGTTTCATAGATGAAAAACTGTCACCTTCAAAAAATAGATGTGCGAAACAACTATTTGGTCCTAATTAATATTATTCACAATTTACGAAGATTTTAGGCCAATAAAATGAACCTAACTACATGCTATGTGTAAAAAACACTTCACATTCAGTGACATAGGTAGGTTGAAAGTAAAAAGATGAAAAAAAGATATATCGTGCTAATATTAATGGAAAAGGAAGGAATGATTTAATATCTCATAAAGTAGACTTCAGAGCAATAAAAATTACTGGAGAAAAAGACGGACATTATGTGATGTCATAACAAACTTAACTGTGTATACACTGAAAAACATATGCAGGGAAAAGAAACATGAAGCAAAAATTAATAGAGCTGAAAAAGAAAGTAGACAAATCCAAAATTATAGTTATCAAGTACATAGAAGACCTGAACAATATGATCCACCAACAGATGTAATTGACATACAGAATACTACACCCTATCATAGTAGAATGTATTTTTAAAGCCTCCATAGAAGACTAACCAAGATAGACTATATCCTGGGCCATGAAATGATATAGAGTGTGCTCTCTGACCACGGTACAATCAAATTAGAAATTAACAGTGTAAAGACAAGAGGAACCTCTCCAAGCACTTTAAAATAAACAACACACTTACAAATATTAATGGATCAAAGAGCAAGTCAAAACAAACAACAGCTACAGGAAGAAAAAAAAACAACATGAAATGAAAAGACACCATGTAAAAATCTATGGGATATAGCATTAAATGCTTATGTGAGAAGTAAGGAAAGTTTGCAAATCAGTATTTTAGGTTTCTGGCTCAAGAAACTAGAAAACAAGGAGTAAAATAAACTCAAAAGAAGCAGAAGAAAGAAAATAAAAAACAAATCAGTAAAATAAAAAATAGAAAAACAATGGAGAAAATTAATGAAACAAAAAGCTGTTTTTTTCACAAAAAATCAATAAAATTGATAACACATTTAGCAAAACTAATGTACATAAAAAGTAAAAAACAGACATAATATCAGAAATGAAGTAGGAGCTTTCACTACTTATACTGCAGCCATTATTAGGATAATAAGGGAACCCTGCAAACAATATTACTCATATATTTGACAGTTTGGAAGAAATTAACCAATTCTTTGAAAAGCTCATACTACCACAACTCAACCATGAAGAAATAATTAATTTGAATAGTCCTATAGTCAGTCAAGAAATTGTAATCATAATCATAAAGCTTTCTTAAAAAGATCTCCAGGTCCAGATGGTTTCACTGGTGAATTTCACCAAACATTTAAAAAAGAATGAATATCAATTTTACACAATATTTTTCAGAGAAAGAGGGCATACTTAACCAACTTATTTTATGAGGTCAGTATTACTCTGATACCAAAACTAGCCAAGTACAATAAAAAAAAGTGAAAGAAGACTACAGACAACTCTCGTGAACTTAAAGGCAAAAATCTGTAGCAAAATATTAGCAAACTGCATTTAACAATGTATGAAGCATTACATACCATGATAAAGTGGAATTTGTTCTGGGTATACAAGGTTAGTTCAACATTTGAAAATCAATTAGTGCAGTCTACCATACTAACAGACTAGAGAAGAAAAATTATATGATCACATCAATTCACAGAAAAATAATTTTGGTCAAATCTAAGAGTTTGTGATAAAAAACTAACTATTAGGATTAGAAGGAAATTACCTCAACTTGTTAAGGAATACATACAAAAAAACCCATACCCAACTTCACACTTAATTTCAAAGACTGAATAAGATAAGGAAACAAGGCAAAGGTGTCCTTTATTCTCACTCTTAATTCAAAATAGTAATGGAAACACCAGACATAATAACAAAACAAGAAACATATAAAATGCATACAGATTAGAAATGAAGAAATAAAACAGTTTCTATCTTTATGAAGATAAAATAATTGTCCATGTAGAAAATGCCAACGCATCTACAAAACATCAAAAAATCCCTGCTAGAATTAACAAGTGAGTTCAACAAGGTTGTAGGATACAAGAAAAACACACAAAAGTTAATGGAATTTCCACGTGCATGAAGATACAGAAAAAAATAAAAACAACATTTATAAACACCCAAGAGAAAACTAAATACTTAGGTATACACTTCATGAAACATGTAAAGTATCCATATGATGGAAATTCTTAAAAATGTTAATGAAAGGACTCAAAGAAGACCTAAACAAATGGACATATTCCATTCATGGATTGTAGGGCTCAACACACTAAAAGATGGCAGTTTTCTTCAAATCCATATGCAGATTCATTATAATTTCAATAAAAATTCCAGTGACATTATTGTATTTTTAAATTTTCTTCATTTATTTCTTATTTTTTAACTTCTACTTTAAGTTGAGGGGTGTATGTGCAGGTTTCTTATATAGGTAAACTTGCGTCATGAGGGTTTGTTGTACAGATTATTCCATTGCCCGGGTATTAGGCACACTACTTATTAGTTATTTTTTCTGATTCTCCTTCTCCTCCCATCTTCCACCCTCCAACAGGCCCCAGTGTGTGTTGTTCCCCTATATGTCTCCATGTGTTCTCATCATTTAGCTCCCACTTATAAGTGAGAACATGCAGTATTTGGTTTTCTGTGTCTGTGTTAGTTGGTGAAGGATAATGGCCTCGAGCTTCATCCACGTCACTAAAAAGGGCATGATCTCATTCTTTTTATGGCTGCATAGCATTTTATGGATATACGTACCACATTTTAAAATCCAGTCTGTCATTGATGGGCATTTATGTTGATTCCATGTCTTTGTTATTGTAAATAGTGCTGCAATGAACATACAAGTCCTTGTGTCTTTATAATATAATAATTTATATTTCCTTGGGTATATACCTAGTAATGGGATTGCTAGGTTGAAAGGTACTTCTCTCTTTAGGTCTTTGAGGAATCACCATATTGTCTTCCACAATGGCTGAATTAATTTACACTCCCACCAACAGTATATAAACATTCCTTTTTCTCCACAACCTTGCCAGCATCTGTTATTTTTTGACTTTTTAATAATAGCCAATTCAACTGGTGTGAGATGGTATCTCATGTGGTTTTGATTTGTATTTCTCTAATGATCACTGTTGTTGAGCTTTTTTTCTCATATGATTCTTTGCCACATGTACGTCTTCTTTGGAAAAGTGGTCGTTCATATCCTTTACCCACTTTTTAATGGAGTTGTTTATGTTTTTTCTCATAAATTTGTTTAAGTTCCTTATAGATGTTGGATACTAGACCTTTGTCAGGTGCACAGTTTGCAAAAATATTCTCCCATTCTGTAGGTTGTCTGTTCACTCTGTTGATAGCTTCCTTTTTTGTGCTGGGACTCTTTAGTTTGATTAGATTCCACTTGTCAATTTTTGCTTTTGTTGCAATTACTTTTGCCATCTTCATTCTTTGCCCTGTCCTGAGTCCAGAATGACATTGCCTAGGTTGTCTTCCGGGGATTTTATAGTCTTGGGTTTTGCATTTTATAATGACATATTTTTTAGGCACAGACAAATATATTCTAAAATTTAATATGGAGAGGTGCAGGGTCTAGAATAGCTAAAATAATCTTTACAAAGAATATGTAGGAGGACTCACCCCAACCTAACGATTATGCTTACTATAGAGCTACAGTAATCAAGACAGTGAGTTGCCAGAGGGATAGACACAGATCAATAGAAGGGCGTGGAGAAACCACAAATGTGCTTAACTTGTTTTTGACAAAGGTGCAAAAACAATTAAGTGAAGGAAGGGTAGTCTTTTCAACAAATGGTGTTGGAGCAATTGAATATCCACAGGCAAACAATGAATCTCTACCTAAACCTCGCACTTCATACAAAACTTAAATTAAAATGGACCTAAATGTAATAGATAAAATTTAAAAACTAAATATATAAGCATATATATGTAAATAATATATAAAACACATTCAGCAATGACTATAGTAATTGGGGAAATCTTAGCAAACTCAGTGAATTGTACAATATTACCATCCTGGTTGTGAAACTATACTATTATTTTGCAAGATGTTACCATTGAGAGAAACTGGGTAAAGGATACAGAGGATCTCTCAGTATTATTAAAACTGCACATGAATCTGTAATTATCTCAATAAGAATGTCAATTAAAAAAATTGGCCCTGAACTGGCAAAACCAATAGCGCCTTGGCAGAGAAAAGTGAGAAGCTACCGTATAGAAATGCTTCGCTTCCAATAAGAAGCCCCTTCACACTCTTAGCTCATGAAAACAACACTGTCTTGGGTCATTCAAGCTGCTATAACAAAATGCCTTCCACTGGGTGACTTATAAACAACAGAAGTTTATTTCTCATAATTCTACTGTCTAAGAAGCTCAAGAACAATGCTCTGGTATTGTTGTGTCTGTGAGGGCCTGCTTTCTGGTTCACAGAAGGCATCTTCTAGCCATGTCCTCACATGGCAGAAGTGGGGATCTAGCTCTCTGGGGTCTCTTCCTTAAGAGCATAACCCCATTCATGAGAGCTCCATAACACTGCTGAAAAGGACTGTATGTTTAAAATTTTAAGGCTTATGAGAAAATGAACCACTACAAAAGAATGTCAGAAGGTGAAATACATGTGAGGTTCACATCCAATTATTCAAGATGGAAGAATTTGAAAAAAACCTGTCAAACTTGTCTGTCTGAATTTTTTTAGGAAATGGTGGGAAGAAAAGAAGCCATAAATCGATGACAAGAATATTCTGGAAAAATATAAGGAGGATTGAAAAAAGAACTAATTAGAAATTATAGCTATAAAAGTATATCTAATAAAATAAAGAATTGTGTGAAGAGATTAAACTAGACGACCAAAAAGAACTCAAGATAAATTTAATGACTAGGTGAGAGAGATGAGGAAATGGATCAGAATGTAGTACAGAAAGATAAGGACATGGAAAGTGTAAAAACAAACAAAAAAATTAAGAGATGATAAAAGCTGTAATTAAAGAACAGAAAGAAGACAATGGACTCAAGACACTGGTAGATTTTAGAGACTGATTACGAAAGATATGTGGGAATTGTGAGAGAGGGGACTGACAATGGGTGTAAGATCTTTATTTTGGAAGACATTGGGAAATTGAGGTATCCGCAGAAAATTTCAGTATGGTGCACAGTATTCAGTTATGTTTATGAACCTGGGCTTCGGGGCAAGCAACACACTGGAAAGACCTAGTTTTACAGAGAAGAAAACTAAAGCCCAGAAATGTGGTGGAAACTTTCCTGAAGTGGAGGAGCAGAAATTTACACCTACATGTTAGAAGGATTGATTGACAGACAACCAGCTCAAGCTGAGTGTGGAGCAGATAAAAATCCATATTAAGAGTTAAAAGCATTTGTTTTTTCCCAGACTTTTTAAGAGGACCATATGATAAGGTTAAGCCTAATAGTTCAGTTACATAAAAACTTTTGATACACTGCAATAAATGAGCATCTTACCCTGAAAAGTAGCTCATTAAAGTATAATTATTTTTAGAGAATAAATGAAATAAATTAGCTGCTTTGGAGGTAGTTACTAGGTTATTCTTGATAAGAGTAAAGAGCAAATTGCTAGAGTTAATGTTGGTTGATTTTAGGGAGGTGATTACTGGTCAATATAATTTCTTTTTCAGTATTACTCAAACAGAATGAGCATTTTTGCAAGTAATATCTGTTGAGCTTTAAGCATTAATGAATGAAAAGGATATGTTTACTCACTTATACATTAATATGCTGGGTCAGTGTCAATATATTTAGAACTTTACTATTAATTTACTTCCATTTACTAGATTTTCTGTTTTGTAGGGCAAAATCATAGTAGATAATGGTATAGGAATCTATCTAAAATGATGGGACTGGAGATTGTGATGTATAGATTAGTCAGATTAGCAGGATTGGAACATATATACAATAAATTTGCTTAGGAGCTTATTAAAATATACTGAGAGTTGAAAACCTACTGCAAATCATGTGTACTCAAACCTTCTGTTTCAGAAGATGCTTGAGCAGTGAGGGGAATGGTTAAGAATTCTGGTTTTGTGGTCAAACACATTTGCTTTGTTGAGCAGTAGCTGTGAGGTTTTGAGACAATTAAGAAGCCTCTCCATGCCTTCATGGGTAAGTGGATGACAATAACAGGACCTATATCGAAGGATAATAATGAAGATTAGCCTGTGATGTACGATGCCTAATAGGCAGTTAGTGCTCCAAAAAGTTTTAGGTTTTATTAGAATTTGACATTGCTTTGGTGTTATCATTACATAATCAACCACCAATCTATGTATGAGAAAGCCTTGATATGGAAATCTTCTGATAGTTTTCTGTATGTGGTTTGTATATTTTTTATTATTTATTGATTGATTGATTTTTTTTTTTTTTTCAAGACGGAGTCTTGCTCTGTTGCCCAGGCTGGAGTGCAGTGGCGCGATCTCGGCTCACTGTAACCTCCGCCTCCTGGATTCAAGCAATTCTCCTGCCTCAGCCTCCCAAGTAGCTGTGTAATCCTTATGCCAGTAATACCATGAGGTTGTTGTGACAACTAAAATAAACAAAATGCATAGCTGGTGAATTCAGACATCAAGGTCCTGTCCTCTGTCCACTAATACATGAAGAATGGCAGAGTCAAGTGCAAAAAGAGTGTTGTAGAAAAGAGAAGAGTTTGTGACTCATTTATTTATTCAGTCACTCATTTAACAGGCATGATTAAATGTGTGGACCGTAGAGTATATGTTGTTAAAATAAGCACGTGCCACCACCCCAAACTTATTTTTGTATTTTTAGTAGAGGTGGGGTTTCACCATGTTGGCCAGGCTGGTCTCGAACTCCTGACCTCGTGATCTGCCTGCCTCAGCCTCCCAAAGTGCTGGGATTACTGGCATAAGCCACGGCGCCCAGTCTGGTTTGTATTAAAGCACAAACTTTAATGATAGAGGCTTTGTAAAATTAGAAAAGGAGACAGGCATTTATATTGAGCAACTGTGTTACAGACACTGTGTAAAAAACTTGCACCCATATATAATTTCATTTAATCTGTCCAACAGCCTTGTAGAATAGTAATTATTCTTCTCGTTTCAAAGTTAAGATAAGCAAAATTCTATGTTTTAAGAGTCTCAGAGATAGTGACAGAGCATTTTCAAATCCCCAGTCCCTCATTTTTACATCCTTGTTTCACACCATTACCCTCATTTTACATCACATTTTACATAGAAAATGTGAGTAAGCCATAATATTGATTGAATGGAGATGATTTTTTTCTCTTCTTGGTGCTTCAGATAATGTAATTGACTGAAGTAGTACATGCCCTAATCCTTTGCTCCTTCTCTTTTGTATATAACTGTGCTGGAATTAAATTGTGAAATAATTATGGTTTTCATACTTTCCGGTAATGTCTGAAAAATTACTAATATATAGATTGTGAGGTCTGAACTGATAAAATTATAAAGAGAGAGAGAAAGAGAAGTAGACAGCAGGATAAATATAGATATAGCTATTAAAAACAATAAGAACCAGTCAGATTTGACCACAAATGGATAAAGACTAATGCTGCCAAGAATCATAGAGATTTGACATTTGTATCGCCTTAAGAATGTGTTTCTAAATTTTAGCAACACGGAGAATTAGACTAGAAGAAAGTTGTAACAAATAGAAAAATGACCCCATTCTTTACATATTCTCAAACGTTTTTATGCACAAAACGGGTATATTATCACACATAGGAAAAACTTACAAATATTTGTATGTATTTAAATATATCAGTGGACTTTTAAAAATAAACATGTCTTGAAAGCAGGCATTTCATGTTAATGATATTAAAGGAGTTTATATTGAGTTTGGGACAAAAGATAAATTATTCCATATTTAAATCTTTGGATGATGGATCAGAATTTTTTTGCTGTTTTCTTGAATTTATATAGTTTAGATATTTTTGGTTTAGAGTTTGTTTATGCAGGTTCAAAAATTTGATCAAGTTTTAGTTTTAAGAAAGCTGGAGTTTGAATTCCAGGCTTAGAGCTCCCTCTTCTGCTTACTGGTAGATATGGGAAATCCTGGGTTTTTATCAATGGATTCTAAGATTATGTCAAAATTCCTACATCCATATTTTTCAATTACCTTTCTGAAACATAACTGTAATTTATTACTTTTGATAGTTAGTGATTAACCAGTTTACCTGAAAAAATGTGTGATAACCAGGGACCAGAAACCTCTAAAAAATACTTATATTTAGGAGAAATGTATGTACCAGAAACCTCTAAAAAATGTTTATATTTAGGAGACAAAATTGTAGGGGTCAAATGGAAACGTCATAAGGAGAGAAGAAAGAAGGAAAGTAATGTTATTAGGTAGTTATATGTTAAGCAAAGTACTATGTATTCCCAGCCATTATCTCAAAGAGTTTAATGATTGCTGGTTTGACAAATGAGAGAATTGCGGTACAAAGAGTTTAAGTGACTTTCCCAAGCTCATGAAGCTGGTGAATTCAGACATCAAGGTCCTGTCCTCTGTCCACTAATACATAAAGAACGGCAGAGTCAAGTGCAAAAAGAGTGTTGTAGAAAAGAGAAGAGTTTGTGACTCATTTATTTATTCAGTCACTCATTTAACAGGCATGATTAAATGTGTGGATTGTAGAGTATATATTGTTATAATAAATAGATTCTAATTTGTAATATTTTAATGGGGAAATAGACTGAGTTATAAATACTGTTAGATGATACATAATCTCTTCATTGTTATAAGTACTAAGATTGTGTTCTTATTTGTGTTTTTCAAGGTCAAAAGAGAGGGAAAGAAACAGAAAGACTGATTTTTGTTTAGTGTAGACTATGTGCTAAGTGTTTATATATTTTTATTAGTTGTCACAACAACCTCACGGTATGAGGCATTTACTTTTTTCCTTCTTCCTTTTTAAAAATTAATAGATGTTATTTCTTGGAGCGATTTTGGGTTCACAGCAAAATTGAGCTGAAGGTATATATATATATATACTCCCTCCCACTACATATGTACAACCTTCCCCACTATCAACATCCTCCACCAAAATGGTACATTTGTTACGACTGATGAGCCTACATTGACACATAATCACTGGAAGTGCGTAGTGTACATTAGTGTTCACTCTTGGTATTTTACATTCTACGTGGTTGGCCAAATTTATAAGGACGTGTAATTACTATTATGGTATCATTCAGAGTAGTTTCACTGTCCTAAAAAATCCATGTGCTCTGCCTACTCATTGTTTCCTGGCTTTTAATCCCTGGCAACCACTGAAGTTTTTACTGTCTCCATAGTTTCATCTTTCCCCAGAATGTCATATATTTGGATTCATACAGCATGTAGCTCTTTCAGATTGGTTTCTTTCACTGAGTAATGTGAATGTAAGTTTCTTCCATGTCTTCTTATGGCTTGATACCTCATTTCTTTTTAATGATGAATAATCTTCTGTTGTCTGGATGTACCAAAGTTTACCCACCCATCTACTGAAGGACATCTTAGTTGTTTCTAAGTTTTGGCAATTATGAATGAAGCTACTATAAACATCAATGTGCATATTTTTATAAGGAGGTAAGTTTTCCATTTATTTGGGTAAATACCAAAGGGCACAATTGCTGGATCTCCAGGTAAAATTGTGTTTACTTTTGCAAGAAACTGTCAAACTGTTTTCCAAAGTGACTGCACCGTTTTGCATCCCCATCAGCAATGAATGAGAGCTCCTGTTGTTCCACATCCTTACCCGCATTTAGTGTTGTCAGTGTAGGCACCGGTTTTTAATTATCCTGATACGATGGCCATACATCCTGGCTTGCCTCTCTCTCACAGTATCGGTTAATCCTGTCGTGCTGGTTTAATTATTAACAGTACCCCTCTCCCCTATTTCACTCTTTGAAGAATCTTGATTCAGAAAACGTGTTATATGTCCTTCTAATTATCCATACATTAAACTGGTGAAAACTAAGGTCCAGAGAAGTTAAGCAACTTGCCCAAGGTGACCGGTTTGTAAATTGCCAAGTACTGGGACTGGGAGAAAATTCTGCCTGACCCTAAAGCCCATACTCTTCCCACTGTGCCAAGGTTGTGTCTGTCTGCAACATCTTCCAAATGTCTTCAGGGCCTTCCTGACTCTTCCTTGCCAATTGAGAGATATGATTCATTGCTTATTGCTTATCTTTTAGACTTTATAAGATATTCATACCTGTGATTCAACATTCCACATAAAATACAATTCCATTTTCAAAATGAAACAGAGGTCTTGTTGACACAAATACTTATGAATGCTAACAGCTTTAAATGGCTGCATTGGTTGCTTTGTATATTGATCACCATACAATACTTTACTAGGTCATATCAAAAGGCTCTTATGATATTGATAGACCTTATTTTCTTTGTGTATTTTTTTTTTCGTGTGTAAGCTTTTCCTGTAAGGCTCTGTCAGATGACAGTGTTAACCTTGTTGAATAATAATTTTGCAAATGATTATTCTGGTAAAATGGTGACATTGTCAGAGACAAGAGAGTCTTTTGTATTAAAACTTTCAACGGTGGAGTCATCAACTGTATAAATCCTCAAAATGTATCTTCCGGAACATTTTACACAGGCAAAACATGCCATATGAACACAAGGTCAGCATGGGTTAAAGCCAAAATGTGAAATGCATAGCAATATCACCCTTGGGGGAAGAACTTATACAAAGGCAGCCTAGGGGGTATATAGGAAGGATGTGCCTAAAGGGAAGTGGTTTTACCCCCTTTTTCTTAAGGATAGTGGTGGACTCTGAACAGCTGGAGAGTAAGATACTGTACTTGATAAAACATATTCACTTTAATGTGACTTAAAACATGTCTTCCTCCATGAGTATTTGAATTTTAAAAAATGATAGGTAGACAGAAATCTCTGCATTAGTTGACAGCCTAGACAAGGATACATACAACAGTAAGGGGTCTGTCTGGAAAGGCTCAATTCAAAGTTTATCTACTCACAATTTGTAAGACACCTACCAGGACAGTGGTATGGATTTTGCTGGGTTTAAAGAAACATTGTGAATGATGTTTTTAAAAAGCTGTTTTCTTCCTGGGCTTTGTTTCTGATATAAAAAAAATCCAAATTATATATTCTTTTACTTCTCTCTCTCAGCTTAAAATAATATATACATAACAAAACTATGTCATAAACTTTCTTTTGTGTCTATGTAGTGAGAAAAGAATTTTTGTGTGTGTGGATAATGAGGGAGAAGGAAAGAGAAATATTTAAAAATCAGCACTTTCTACAGAGAAAAACTATCCTAAAATCTTGCAGAAGCACTTCCACAAAGTCAGCTGGCTGAGAACCTGTCCAATATTTGCAAAATCCAATTGGAAGAATTCTTTACCATTTTCTCAGT
Source organism: Trachypithecus francoisi (assembly GCF_009764315.1). Classification (NCBI taxonomy): domain Eukaryota; kingdom Metazoa; phylum Chordata; class Mammalia; order Primates; family Cercopithecidae; genus Trachypithecus; species Trachypithecus francoisi. The sequence continues at coordinate 24,587,963 of NW_022681460.1, read as the reverse complement.
ATCTTCTTTCTCATGTTGCTTGTTAGGGATTGCCAAAATGTATTCCAATGTACATTACCAGAACCTTCCCTTTATTTTTCTACTTACAGGTCCTTGTCTGTGGCTTTTTAATAGCCCATAATCAGGTGAATTGTTTATGCTGCAGTTAAGAGAAGAAGGCCTTATGCTGGAGGCACCTTGGTATGTTGCCATGGAAATGCCATGATCACTAATTCAGCATTAGGATTTTTGGTCACACTATGGAAATGAGCATAGAGAGAAGGCAGGTTGAGATTTTCTTTAAAATGATCCAAAATAACCTCAGTTATACTTGTCCCTTGCTTATGCAACAGACATGTTCTTTGACAAGTTATTTTTTAAATATATAACTTTAAAAATAAAATCCTTTTAGAGATGTTTTAAAGTAGCTTGATAGCTATCATTGGCTGGAAACAAACAATAGGAAGATTTTTGTTGTTGCTATTGTTTTTAGTGATAACAGTACCTATCACCTGGTTATACTATTTTTTGGAAAATTAAATTTGATAATATATGGAATTTATTATGTCAGCATGGCACTTCACAGTACAGTAGGCAGATTTCTAAAGTCGTCCATCCAAGATTTCCATCCCCTGGTTATTCAACCAAATACTAATCTAGACATTGTCCTGAAAGTCTCTATACATGTGATTAAGGTCACTAATCAGCTGACTCTAATTGGGCCCACTGTAATCATATGAGCCCTCAAAGGTAGAAAATGGAGGCAGAAACATTAGAGATATGGCAGATGGGGAAGTCAGAGGGAGTCGAAGCATGTGAAAGACTTGGTCCAATGTTGCTGTGAGCCAAGGAATGTGGGCAGTAACCTGTTCTCAACCTGAAGCTGAGAACAACCCCTGGCCTATAGCTAGCAAGAAAATAAGTGCCCCAGTCCTACAACTGCATGTAATCAATTCTGCCAAAGTGGAATCAGGTTCATCTTCAGAGATTCCAGAAAGGAGTCCAGCCCTGTGGATGTCTTGATTTCAGTCTCGCAGGACCCAGAGAAACTATCCAAGTGTAGGATTTCTGACTTACAGAACCGTGAGATAATAAACTTGTGTTGTTTTAAGGAGCTAAATTCGTAGTTATTTCTTACGGCAGCACTAGAAAACTAAAAGAGGCACCAAGCAATGACCAATAGATATTTTTGTTTCTTTCTGCTTTCCCTGTCACCCATTCACTGCTCCATCATGGCCTCCTCCCTTATCAGTAACCCTAGCTTTCTTTGCATGTGTGTGTGTCTGGGTGTTACTCATACACTTAAAATCAGAGGAAGTGAGAGAGAGAGAAGCTTCACTCTCTGTTTAGAGTCTTACTTTGTCCCTGCTCTCCTTAGAGTGCTCATTAGTCCCACAGACCTTCTTCTTCTCCCCTTGTCTTGTGTATCCTTTTTCCTATTTCCCCAGTAGTCTCAGGGTGGTAGGCTGTGGTACCTGAGAGTATGAACAAGATTATTTGGGGGGTGGGAAAATAATATTCCACTCATTTCTTCTCACACACACACACACACCCTTGTACCTTATTCTTAAGTAAAGGCAGATTTCAACAAAAACAAAGATAGAAAAAAGATGAAAGTGTTTGACTTAATCCATTTCTGCTGCTATGCAAAACACTGTAGAGTAGGTAATTTATAAAGCATAAAAATTTATTTCTCACAGTTCTGGAGGCTGTGGTGTAGTGTCCAAGGTGCTGGCAGATTTAGAGTCTAGTAACTGCCCACTCTCTGCTTCCCACATGGTGCCTTTTGGCCACATCCTCCCAAGGAAATGAACATCGTGTTCTTACATCGCAGAAGGGACCAAAGGGCCGGGTCACTCTCTGAAGCCTCTTTTAAAAGGGCATTAATTCACGAGGGTGGAGCCCTCATAAGTTAATCACTTCTCAAAGAAGTCCATCCTCTTAATTCCATCACAATGGGGATTAAGTTTCAACTTGACCTTTGGAGGAACACAACATCCAGACCACAGCAGGAATAGGCTTGTTTTTAAATGTAGTGCTTGCTTGTTTTTGTAAAACATTGTGGAGGTGATTGAGAAGGTAGTAATCATGAGTTTGTGAGAAGGATGGAAATCTATGGATATCCTCTTTAAGGTCAGAGTCATTACTGCCAAGATTCTACACTTATCATCAGTGTTTCCTCATCTTAATAGGTTGATGGCCACTATGGTAAGTACCTAGCTCAATCACAATTCCATACAATAGAAGACATACCCCCAAGTCAAATTCATTCCTCAGATAAAGACATCGGATGATAGAAGGATGTGGTTTGTTTAAGGTTAAGTGACATAAAATATCATTTTCTCCCCAAAAGTGAATTCAAGGGAAAAGGGCATGAAATCGGTCAGGAGAATGAGACAGACTGACGTTTTCCTTCTAGGACCTTAGAGGAGGTCTGAGTGTCAGGGAATCTCTAGACATTAAACTAATCTGCCTTAGTTACGTGTTCTCTTCAGCATAGTTAGCTGCTCAGGCTTAGGTAAGAAGAGTTTTCATGACAAACATGAGAACGAGAGTCTTGGGAGTAGAGGGCATTTGCAAAACGGAAAAATCTGCTTTCTTCTATGACTAGCTTAGACGTCATAATTACGCACCATGAAGTCTAAGCTGGTCATAGAAGAAAGCAGATTCTCATGCTAGAAATGATTTTTTTTGAGGTAATGATATTTCACATTTGACATATGAAAGGCAATTAAAAGTCATCAATGTATAGTTTGAGAATGTGTAGCTTAGAAGGAAGTCAAGAATTTCCTGTAACTGGATTTCTTGTCATCATTATGTTTGATACTAAAAATACTTCCCAAGTGTACCGAGCTTTAGAGTTTATAAAAATATTTACTTACAAAATCTTATTTCTCACAAGATACTATGAGTTAGATATCATTATTATTTCCATATTACAAATGAAAAATGCTGTGTCTCAAATAGTTAAATCACTTGCCAAAGGCCACTCCTTAAGAAGCAATGAAGACAAGATTCACACTTACGTGTTTTTTTTTTTGTCTGTTTGTTTTTTGAGACAGAGTCTTGCTCTGTTGCCCAGGCTGGAGTGCAGTGTGGCACGATCTTGGCTCACTGCAACCTCTGCCTCCCAGGTTCAAGCAATTCTCTGCCTCAGCCTCCCGAGTAGCTGGGATTACAGGTGCTTGTCACCACACCTGGCTTATTTATTTATTTGTATTTTTAGTAGAGACAGGGTTTCACCATCTTGGCCAGAATGGTCTTGGACTCCTCATCTCATGATCCACCCGCCTTGGCCTCCCAAAGTGCTGGGATTACAGAAGTGAGCCACTGCGCCCAGCCCACACTTACGTTTTTTAACTCCAAAGTGGTTGATGTTTTCTAGCAAGCTCTCAACTGCCCCCATAAAGGTCCTTGCCAGGGACTAGTATACAGTCATTTCCCCCCCAATAATTGTTTTTATTGGAGTAAAATATACATAAGATTTGCCATATTAATCATTTTAAGTGTGCAGTTCAATGGTATTAAATACATTCATCTTGTTATGCAGTCATCACTGTCATCCATCTTCAGAATTCTTTTTTTTTTGTTTTTTTTTTTTTGAGATGGAGTCTTGCTCATCACCCAGGCTGGAGTGCAGTGGCGTGATCTCGGCTCACTGCAAGCTCCGCCTCCCGGGTTCACGCCATTCTCCTGTCTCAGCCTCCCAAGTAGCTGGGACTACAGGCGCCTGCCAACGCGCCCGGCTAATTTTTTGTGTTTTTAGCAGAGACGGGGTTTCACCGTCTTACCCAGGATGGTCTCGATCTCCTGACCTTGTGATCCACCCGCCTCAGCCTCCCAAAGTGCTGGGATTATAGGCGTGAGCCACCGCACCCGGCCACTTTTTATCTTACCAAACTGAAACTCTAAACCCATCAAACAATGACTTCTCCATCTCCTTTTCCCCAGGTCCTGGTAAACCATTTCATTTTCTGTCTCAGTTAATTTGACATACTTTATAAAAGTGGAATTATATGGGATTTGTCTCTTTGTGACTATCCACTTTTTAAAATTTGAAATAAGAATTCTAGGAATCTTGCAGCTCAAGATTAGCCAAATAATGTTCCCCTCCTCCTGCCCCCGATTCCTAACTTATTAAGTGATATGGTTTGGCTCTGCATCCCCACCGAAATCTCATCTTGAATTGTACTCCGGTAATTCCCATGTGTTGTGTGTGGGAACCAGTGGGAGATAATTGAATTAAGGGGGTGGTTTCCCCCATACCATTCTTATGGTATTAAATAAGTCTCATGAGATCTGAGGGTCTTTTTAAGGGGTTTCTGCTTTTACTTCCTCCTTATTGTCTTCTTTTGTCTGCTGCCATGTGACATGTGCCTTTCACCTTCCGCCAAGATTGTGAGGCCTCCCCAGCAACATGGAGCTGTTAGTTCAATAAACCTCTCTCTTTTGTAAATTGCCTAGTCTTGGGTATGTCTTTACTAGCAGCATGAAAATGAACTAATACAGTAAATCGGTACCTGTAGAGTAGGGTGCTGCTGAAAAGATACCCAAAAATATGGAAGTGACTTTGGAACTGGGTAACAGGCAGAGATTGGAACAGTTTGGAGGGCTCAGAAGAAGACATTGAAATGTGGGAAAGTTTGAAACTTCCTACAGACTTGTTGAATGACTTTGACCAAAATGCTGATAATGATGCGGACAATGAAATCCAGGCCGAGGTAGTTTCAGATGGAGATGAGGATCTTCTTGGGAACCGGAGCAAAGGTGACTCTTGTTATGTTTTAGCAAAGAGACTGGTGGCATTTTGCTCCTTCCATAGAGGTTTGTGAAACTTTGAACTTGAGAGAGATGATTTAGGGTATCTGGCGGAAGAGATTTTTAAGCAGCAAAGCATTCAAGATGTGACTTGGGTGCCTTTTTACAAGGGGAGTAGAGCATAAAAGTTCAGAAAATTTGCAGCCTGACAATGGGATAGAAAAGAAAATCCCATTTTTTGAGGAAAAATTCAAGCCAGCTGCAGAAATTTGTATAAGTAATGTGAGGCCGAATGTTAATTCCCAAGACAATGGGGAAAATATCTCCAGGGCATGTCAGAGGTGTTCCAGCAGCCCCTGCAATCACAGGCCCGGAGGTCCAGGAGGGAAAAGTGGTTTCCTGGGCCAGGTCTAGGGACTTTGTGCCCTGCATCTCAGCTGCTCCCGCTGTGGCTGAAAGGGACCAACATAGAGCTCAAGCTGTGACTTCAGAGGGTGCAAGCCCCAAGCCTTGGCATCTTCCATGTGGTGTTGAGCCTGCAAGTGCACCGAAGTCGAGAATTAGGGTTTGGGAACCTCTGCCTAGATTTCGGATACATGGAAACAACTAGTTGCCCAGGCAGAAGTTTGCCTGTACCCCCATCATATCTAGGAAGTAACTAACTTGTTTTGATTTTACAGGCTCATAGATGGAAGGGACTTGCTTTGTCTTGGATGAGACTTTGGACTGTGGACTTTTGAGTTAATGCTGAAATGAGTTAAGACTTTGGGGGACTCTTTGGAAGACATGATTGTTTTTGAAATATGACGACATGAGATTTGGGAGGGACCAGGGCAGAATGATGTGGTTTGACTCTGTGTCCCCACCCAAATCTCATCTTGAATTGTACTTCCACATGTTGTGGGAGGGACCCGGTGGGAGATAATTGAATCATGGGGGCAGTTTTCCCCATACTATTCTCTTGGTAGTAAATAAGTCTCATAGATCTGATGGTTTTTTAAGGGGTTTCTGCTTTTACTTCCTCCTCATTCTCTTCTCTTGCCTGCTGCCATGGGAAATGTGCCTTTCACCTTCTGCCTTGATTGTGAGCCCTCTCCAGTGACGTGGAACTGTGAGTCCAATAAACCTCTCTCTTTTGTAAATTGCTCAGTCTTGGGTATGTCTGTATCAACAGCATGAAAATGGACTAATACACAAAAGTGATGTTCTCCTCATTACTCTGAGTGACTTACTTACAGACTTCATTCTCCTTTCTGCAGCCTCTGCTAGGTTGAAGATCCTAGTTTCTGGAGGATGGATGATGAAGTATGTTTCCAGTAAGGGATACCCTAGGTGGTCCATTGAACCTGAAACTATATACTGCCATTTGGTCACTTAGAGATTCTCATGCCAAAGGACCAGCAGGCAAAGAAAGGACTACTATACTAGAAAGGGTAATTAACCCAATTTTATTTCAAGAAGCAATAGAGTCAGTTACATAATGGAAGAAGGAAGGCTTATGTCTAGATTTTGAGAGATTCCCTGGAATGTCTCTTCATAATTCCAGGTCTGCTGATAACAATCATGGGCAGTTGCAGCAACCAAGTCCTGGCAAAGACCAAACAATCAAGGGCATAGACTCCTCAGTAGTGAAGATCTGGGTCATCCTGACAAACAAGCACCTTAGATGAGCTAAAGATGAGGGAGATGTGAGGGAAATCCAGAAGGGGCTAGGGAGAAAGGAGATGATGAATATTACTTATAGTCAGATTGTGACCAGCAACCTTTTAAGGAATCTATGACAGAGTGGACTCAGTATGGTGCATGGGCACATCTGAGGAGTGCAAGGACTGTATTATAGCAGAGGCCTTTGCTGCCTCTCACCACATCTCTTTGGTCTACCTGAGAGTTTCAGTCATTGCCTATGGGCAGTTCTGTGTGAGCTCGGACTCAACTTGTGCTGGCAGCTGTTCCATCTTAATATGCTGCATACCTTTGAACTTTTAGGGTATTCTCCAATGCCAGAGTAACCTACTTGGCCCATGAGTTCAGTGCAGCTCAAAAGTGCAGGGGGAATTAGAACCCCCAGAGACAATGCTCATCCAAAAGTCAGTGACAGGAACCAGTGAATGAATTCTTCAGTTTCCAATTCTGCATGTGGCAATTTGGAGAGAGATTCTCGGAAGATTATCATAAGAATCATCAAGTCCCAACTGCCTACAGCTTTTGTCCCTTCCCTACTCTCCAAGATCAGCTCCTCATAAAGCTACCTGCTTCCAAGCCCCACCGAGCCCTTGAACTGTTTTAGAAAGCAAATGTAGCAGAAGTGTGTTTTCAGTATTGATGTGGATTGGAATCCACTAAGAAGATGAATTTGAGAGATAACTCCAATTTGCACATTTAACTTTCTGTATGGATCTTTAAAAATTTATGACTTAAAAATTAACTTTGGGGAAGGTCTTTGGTGCAAAAACAACTTGTTTTAGTTATCTCAGTATTATCTAGTACTGTTTACAGTTGCAAAATAAAGGACTATAAAGTTGTGCAGTCCTTTTACATTTTTTCTGGGTCACATAATGCAACATTCAAAGCATGTATGCATATGCCACTCATGATAAGCTGATTACTTATCACATGTTAAGTAACCATTTTTTACTGGGCATTTTCTCACAATTACCTTATAAACTGGGAATATGTCATTAACTTCTAGACTTGTTTCTTCCGAAGTTAAAGTGTCTTAGAAAAAGGAAATTTTTCCCGCCAAGATCACAGATCTATTGACTAGCCGAGACAGGATTTATATGTAGGCATTTCTGACTCTAGTGTCTAGTGTTTATTGTCTATTGTCTATGTTTTTACTATATTATGAATGTTTATGATGCATAGAATAGGTGTAATCAGACCTAATGCTTTGTAACATAATCAAAATAGCAGCAGATATAAAATTTTGGAGAAGATAAGAAGCAAGAGAGCACCAACTGTTTTAACTTTCAGATAGTTGAAGGTTTGGAAAATATTTATAAACCTATGTGAGGTAATAAAATTATATAGTATGTTAGCATAAATAGTATTTTTAATTTTTACCTAGAGTCACTCAGTGAGAAAAGTAAATATTGCAAATATGTAATGAAGATAGAGAAATAGAAAATTAACAGTAGAAGTTTGACCAGAGGAGATTCATAAAGCCTGGGCAATTGGTCATCTAGGACGTCACTCACATTAAAATAATAAACTCAATTTTGATTTTATCTGACTTAAAGAATAGACAGAAACCAGAGAGAAAAAAGATAGATCCAACATACTTGAGAATTCAAAGCTAAGTAATCACACAAATAAACATAAAACGTTTCTGTGAAAGAGGTCTGTGGAGCTCTGGAAGAGGATTCTGTCCTAGCTAGAGGAAGCTCCCTTTAGGATGGGGACTTTGAGTGAGATCTCTTTCAGTTATTTACTGCTTGGTAACAAATTGGCCCAAGTCAGTGGCAGAAAACAAAATTTATGCTAAAAATTCTCTGGATCAGGAATTTGTTCAGGACATAGAGAGAATTTTTATCTCTGCTTCATGATATCTGGGTCTCGAATGGAAGATTTAAAGACCTGGTTGGAGGGTACGGGGAAAGGAGGAGACTCTATAGCTGGGAGCTGGAGTCGTCTGAGAGCTTAGTCATCCACCTGACTATTGGCAAGGACCTTAGCAGGGGGATCTTGACCGCAGCACACACGGGACCTCTCCATGAGGCCTGGACTTTCTCATTGCTGGGTTCCAGGTATGAGAATTCTGAGACAGAAAGAGGCAGACAGAAGTTGTATCATGGTGTTGCTTCTACTGTTTTGTTCTGAAGGTGGTTACAAAGTTATGGCCAGCTTAAAGGGGAAGAGAAAATAGAATCCACCTCTTTATAGGAGTGAGTCAAGGTTCTGGGGAAGCTCATATGAACAAAAGTGTTGCTGTGGCCATTTTTGTGAAATATAATCCACTCATTCTAAGGAATGAGTAGAAATCAGCTGAGCCAAGAAGGAGGGAGTGAGAAGGGACAAGGAGGAAGGGCATTCTCATAGAAGGAAAGTGGACTGTAAGCTCTGTGTGAGGAGAGTGAGGGACTGTATGCCTTGAAAGCAGAGAACCAACATAGAAGGCAAGATAGTGATTGTGAAGTCGACAGGGCCAGGCCATGCAAGGCCTTGGAGACAGTGTTAAGAATTTTGCCTTTATTATAAAAGAACTGGGAAGCCTTGAAGCACTTTAGGTGGAAGTGACTGTGTGTATGTGTGTGGGATGTGGTGGTGAATGTGGGGATAACCTGATTCACATTTTAAAGGTATCACTTTGATGACAGTGGAGTGTAGACTGGGGATAGATGAGGATGGATGTAATGTTAACAGCTGAGTGTGATGGACCTTTTCATAACTTAGACCTGAGAAGTGATTAGAGAGATGGAGATAAATAGGGTACCTTGAACATGGTCAGAACATAAAACTGTCAGAAATTGGTAACCTAGAACCTGGAAACACTGGTTTTGGGGTAAGATCAAGCATGGATTTGAGTTTTAGGTATCTTTCAAACATCCAAATGTGAACATCAGTTTGTGATGTCAGGAGATCAACAGTTTTCTTTAAGCAATATCAAATACGTTTTTTGTAGTTCAATACCACCTTAAGAACTGGAAACTCTAGACTTCCTTAAATTCCTCCCTGTCTATCAAGAGTTTCTTACTTAATCATTTCTTTATCCAATAAGTATATAGTGAGCACCATATGTACCAGTTACTGTTCTAAGTGAAGGACACTGTTAAAAAGATATCAATGTTTCTGTCCACATGGATCTTATATTCTAGCGGTGGAGACAGTCAATTCTCATACAAATAAATGATAATTATAAGTGCTATGAAGAGAAAACGAAAGGCAGGTGTGGTACTAAGAGTGACAGGCGGCGGTCATTTTAGATGGCATGGTCATGGAAGACATCTTTGAGATGTTTGATTAGAAGACTTGATTGAAGTGAGAGTATCAGCAAGCAAATATCTGAAGAAAGAATGTTTGAGGCAAAGAAGACAGCAACCATAAGAATCTGAAGTGAGAGTGTTCTTGATGTATTTGAGAAAGATCAAGGGAGTCAGTATGACTGGAGAGAATGTGGTGGTAAATGAGGCCTAATATATATATCCTGGAGCTAGCTCACAGTAGGTCCTTGAAGTCATAGTAAATGAGGTTGATTTTATTCTGGGTGTAATAGAAAGCTGTCAAAGAGTTTTGGAGAGGAGAGTGATATGATCCAAGTTATATTTTAAGTGGATTCTTCTGGCTGCTATGTGAAGAACAATCTATTATATATATTATTATAATAGATGGGGCCAAGAGTGGAATCAGGAAATATAATACATTTAATTATATAATATAATATATATTAATATTTAATAATATATATAATATATATTTGATAATTATATTTGATAGTTATATTTGATAAACTGTAAATATATTATCATATATTTATTGTAATTATATAAAAATATTGTAAATATATAAAAATATATTTGATAAACTGTACCCCTTCCAATCTGACCATTCTCAGCATCTCTGCCCCATCACACTGACCCAAGGCACTAGTTTTTACCTTTCTTGTGCTACTACAGTAGTCTCCTAACTAGCTTTCCTCTTCTACTCTTGGCCCCATGTATTATAATAATAGATATATAGTAGACAAGTGGCCCCACCTACTGGCTACTGATTATATTAAATGTATTTTATATTTAATATGTTATAATTATTATATATAAATTAAAATATATAATTTAATATATAATATTAAATATATAATATATTCAATAATATATAATATATTTGATTATTCTAGATAGTTGGATAATAGATAATTATAATAGATATTAAATATATTATAGATAATATATTATTAAATATATGTAATTATAATAATTGATAGCCAATAGATGGGGCTAAAATCTACTATATATCTGTTATTATAATCCATGGGGACAAGAGTAGAAGCAGGAAAGCTAGTTGGGAGACTACTGTGGTGACACAGGAAAGGTGAAAGCTAGTGTCTTGGGTCAGTGTGATGGAGGCAGAGATGCTGAGAATGGTCAGACTGGAAGGGGTACAGCTTAAAGTGGAACCTACAGAGAAGGCTCTCTCTCCAGATCACGATGTGACTTTGTTGTTTCCAGCTTTCCCAGCCAGGCTCACTGCCCCCATTGGGCTGGTCTGATTTGCTCCTCAGGCCATGTTGTCTCATCTCCTCTTGCTCACTTGGTCCATAAAATGTCACCTGAACTAGTGTGGGCAAGAGAACATTGACAATCTGTGTGGTATGATTAGCATTAAGCTCTGGTAAGTGGCTTAATGATTTTCACCATTGTGGGACTCTTAGAAATTCAAAAACTGAAACTGGCTTATCCAGGATTGCATAATAAAAGATTAACTGTCTCATATCGTAAGGCGTTTGCTCCTTTTCTTACGACACTCTTTAAACATTTTTACTGATCTTTGCTTCCCTTTGTGTGTATTCTGAAAAAAAAATTGTCCTTCAAATCTGTAAAATGCTTCCAGCTTTTTCAGAATCAAGAAAGAACTTTAATATTAAATGAAAGAACAAACAAATGAATTTTTAAGTAAATAAACTATTTTGACTTAAAGGATTTGAGGTAAAGACCTAACAAAAAAAAAGAAGCAATTATTTATCTTACAGAGGAAAGCTTCACAAGGCATCTTAAAGCTTATTTTTCATGCATATGTGAAAAGGAATGCACTAATATTGATTTTCTTTGAACACAGGACCTTAGAAATTGGCTTGGGTATTTAACAGAAATACCCAAGGATGAAAAATAAACACTTATTAGTTAGATAGAATTTCTGTGTAGAGAACATTGTGAAATATTGGAAAGAATCAAATTAAGGTAGTTGTGATTGGAACTTCTTAGGTAGTTAAAATAATTTGTTTTCATGTGCCTGAGACTGCTTAATTGCAATTTTATGTGGAAAAAAGGATAGAATGAATGGATTAAATAAAAATATTTATTACAATAAAATATATAATTCATATGTAGCTTTCTTATAAATTTATTTCTTGAAAAATAAAAAAATTCAGTTTAACAATGTTCCAATGATAAAACTTTTTGTAATGTAATAAGATTATATCACATTTGAAGCAATTTGTAATGGGTTGTTTAAAGGAAAAAATAACGAGCAAACACAATGACAGGTCAAATTTGTGACTCTTTCTTGTTTGTCATTTCTATATTCAGCTTGAGGACTAGTGTTCAAATTGATTATAAGTAAGAATTGTCAGCCTAGATTTAACTATCCACTATTGTAACCAGAATACATTTTAGGGTTAAAGATGAATAATTCAAGAACATTTCTGGGAGCTTTTTTAACATTGCAACTCTAATCAGCAGGTGGAATTTAATATCAACTGCTTTAATCAGAAACTAACAAGGTAAAAATTGCTTCCTCTCTAGATACAGAAAATGTTTCTCATTTGCAGTTGCTTTTTTTTTTTTTTAAAGGGAGATATCATTCAGAGTATTTGTATTTAGTACCTAGCAGGCATAGCAAAGTAGTTGAGAGCCTGCCACGTGAGAGATAAGATGTGTGCTTATGGATCAAAGATTGACTCACAGCAAAATATACTCCATTGGGCTATTAGAGAGGCTTATCTGCATTGCTTGTCACTTCACATACACAGTTCCTCACATACACTCACACACTCCTACTGCTGCTGTTGCTAACAGTTTTAATCAGGGACTGCCCAGCCAAGCACGACTTGCCCGCCTTGCACATCCTGTTCTCCTCCTCTGGGGTTGACTGGAGCTCAGTACTGCCAAACTGTTGATTGAAAATTTCTTGAATGAACTTATCAAACACTTCCATGACTTCCTGGTAGTCCTGGAACATAGTCCTAGAAAAGTAGTCCTATAATTCCTGGCACAGTGCTACCGGCCCATGTAAGCCTGGACTAGACTGACCAGTCTGAGTGTAATTAACATTGCCCCTGCAGAAACAGGGTGACTAAGAGGTGGTGCCTGTGCGGATGAGTCTCCTGAGGACTGAACACTGTGCATCCACCTGTGTGTAGAAGCACCAATTGTATTGGTCAGGGTTTTCCAAAGAAACAGTGTCAGTAGTATATGTATAGACATATAGAAAGATATTTATTTTGAAGAATTGGCTCACACAACTATGGAGGCTGAGAAGTCCCAGGACCTGCCATCAGTAAGCTGGAGGCCCAGGAAAGCTGGTGGTATAATTCCAGTTCAAGCCCAAAGGCTCCAGAAACAGGAGCACCAATGTACTCCAGACAGGAGAAGATGGATGTCCCAGCAGCAGCAAAAGGCAAATTCACCCTTCTTCTGCCTTTTTGTGCTACTTGAGCACTCAATGAATTGTATGATGCTGACCCACATTGATGAGGGTAAATCTTCTTTAATAATCTACTGATTAATACTCTAATCTCTTCCAGAAATGCCCTCACAGACACACCCAGAAATCATATTTTGCCAACTGGGCATTCCTTAGCCCAGTCAAGTTGACATATAAAATGGACCATTTCATTTCATCAGTGTGAAGTGAGAGTAGTCTTTGTGTGGCATTGCTGCGTTGTTACAAATGCCTATGTGAGTTGAAGGGAGTGGTTTGTTACTCTGTTTTCAAAAGTAAACCTAGGTTAAAAACAAAGATTATGATATTTTCTTGATCTTATGATATTTGAAGTATGCATCTGGTTTTTGAATCTGTAATTTGTTTTGACTTTGTTTCTCAGTCTAAAACCTCTGAATAGAAGAGCAATATGAGTTTATTGACATCTAAATCAGCTGTTTTATATTGTCAATGAATTAATAGTAAGTAAAGGAGAATAAAGAAAACAAGTCCGTTGCCTATTTCTCATGTTGAATTTGCAGAATATATTTTTAATTTCTAGTTTTAAGTTTGGCACATAACAATAAAAGGTTTTATTAAGTGATAAAAACAGTTAGGTAAGCTTTTGTTTGTTAATGTAATATTGTTTTTATAGGATACAAATAGTAAAATCAAGCAAGCTATGTTATTTTGATTAAATTGAGATACTTAAATATCTGGATTTGGTGAGAGCAACAGTTAGTTGACTGATTTGTTAAATAAAACCTTTTGCCTTTAGTAGAGCTATAAAGTTGGTCATAAATTATTGTTTAAAAAGATATCACTTACACAGCTTAAATTCAACTTGATTTAACCAAACATATTCTTCTTGACCTAAGACTCTACGAAAAATGTCTATCCGATTGGACATTTCACTGAGAACTAGTCTCTTTGTCTTATAGTGGCTTGAAGTCCTGACTTGTCTTTATTCAGCATAGTGACAGAATTAATTCCTTTTATTGCATAATAATTTAATTAATTTCTAAAAGCTCTGAGGACTTAAAATTAGTTATTTTGTTGTCAATTTTCAATATAGAATCTTAGATGACATCACTGAGATATAGAATCAAAGAATGTATGTTGATAAAAATTAAAACTAAATTGTTTACTTATTTTATTTTGTCTATAGTCTTTGAGAAATTCATATATACTCTTTTAAACACTAGATGGCACTAGAAATGTATCCTAATAAATTCTGTTTCATCAGGAGGAATTATTAATTTTATGACCTCCTAAGATGGTGCTTTCTTTGGTTATATATTTTTGAACATTTAAAATAATTTAACTATTTCCACTAGTACCTTTGATTATTGAAATAAGTAATGAGGTTCCCAAACTATAGAAATACATAATTCATAATTAGAATTTTTCAAAGTATTATCTTAGTGGTCCATAGATATTGCCACACCTCAGGTTTCCTCATCTTATGAGATTGCTTCCCTTTAAGTTCCTTGAAAAGAAGACACATGGTCTACAAATAGAAATAATGAATTGGTTCCTGAACTGTTTAATAACCTGATTACCCATGAGGCATGAATCATCTGAACACACTGGGAAAAGATTTAAATTCTTGACACATATTACTTCCCTCAAGAAAGATAGCATAAAACGAATGATATGCCACTATATGAGGACATTAACGACAAATTTTTATCAATTTAAGAAATATTTACAAATAGTCACTGAGCAAGATAATTTGAAATGCCCGGAAATCTCACAGTGTAAACACTTTCCTAAATTTGACAGTATTCCTAAAAATTTACCATCATGAACAATGTTTTGTGAAGCTGAAAGACACTTCTATATACTATCAATAAAGCATTTCAGTCAGCTGTGCTAGAGGAAAGGTGGCTGAGTTATAGTCTTTATCTTACGGAGATGTGATTGAAGAGTGTAGCCAGTCAATGGTCAATGGGGTATTTCGGATAGTAACATAATCCAAGCATTAAGATCGATTCTGGATCTTGTGATTTTTGTAGCATTTGTCTACTTTTAAAACTTTTTAATTTGTTGTAACTTCTTTTCTCATTCTGAATACATATTTACTTTTATGTGTAATTTTATATATATTCTTTTTCTTCAGCAGGGCTTAAAACACTGTATGAGCTTCTACCTGCCCAAACCTGGATTCATTCTGTTCCAGGGCCTTTTAAGTCCCAGTAATGTCTTGCTCCCATTTAACTCTCTGGCCTTATCTACATTTAGCACATTACTTTATATTTTTATAAAAAGTAATTATTCATTTTTGTTTCACCTAGCTTTATTGTTTTATTACTGGGATTTTATTTATGTTGTACTCTTTGTTTTTTATGTCCTCTCCCTTGGTGTTGTCTTTTAGATTTTTACTTATCCAAGTCTATGAGACATGTCTCATATATGAGGTGCAAAAAGTAATTACGGTTTTTGCTATTACTTTTAATGGCAAAAAAAAGCAGTTACTTTCGTACCAACATAATGTTATTTTCTTCAGGGAAGGGGCTGTGATCTCTCTCCTGAACTTCCACATTTCCTCAAGCCAGGTAAGAGTAGTTTCTCCCTCATCTAGAAAAATGTATTTTTATTTCTTCTGTGACACATTTCTATGTGTATCTAACATTCTGTATATGTAAGAATGTATTATTTTTTCTACTGGGTTCTTAACTTCCTGATGAAAGGGACTGAATATTACCCATCTTTGTGTTTCTTATAGTACCCAGCACAGCTCCTTATGCATCACTGGCACTGGCAACTCATAAAGATGTTTAAGATAAATTAATGAATATATGAAAGCTGTTTGATCTGAGGGTCATAGCATGTATTTTTCTCTGCCTGTTTATTTGAACTCTTAATTTTTCAGACTTTGGTACATGCTTGGATTTAAAATAAAGTATGCAACTATCAGAGACTTTAGGAGACAATAATAGAGGATGTTTCCTGCTGTTTACAAAAAAAATTGTGCTTCTATCTCAATATAGACAACATCACAGGACCATAGTTTTCACTTCTGGCATAGTTTTAGTCTATCTTAGGAGTTGACAAACTGCAACCTGTGGGCTCAGTCTAGTCAGTTGTCTGTTTTTGTAAATAAATTTTATGGAAACACAGCCACATCCATCATTCTAATGATGTCTATGGCTGCTTTCAAGCTATAATGGCAGTGTCAAATAGTTGCAGGAAAGACTGTCTATGGAATCAAGATGTAAACCCTGAAATAATTTAATAGATTTTACTTAGGACTGTTGCAAAGGGGTAGGTTGCATCATCTTCTCTAAAATGGGCAATTTATTAATTGCCAAATTGTTAGTACAGTAACAAAACATATCATTTCCTACAAAGTGTTAATAAACTAGCATGTTATAAATTTATGTATATTTTTAAATGCAATGCAAAGAAAACAGACCTCAGATTAAAATACATACGATGACAGAATTACATTCCTCTTATGTGACTTAATAATTTAAATATTATGATCATCCAGTTGAGAAATTCAGCTAGCTTTCTTAGGCCTTATTTTTTTATGACCTACTTAAAGCTTTCATCACTGTTGAGTTTGATCTTCTTAAACTATTCTCTCAGCTTCTTTGATACTCCAGTGTTTCCGTTTCTACCTACCTCCTAGATGTGCCTTACCTATGTCCCATTTGTCCTTTCCTTCTTTCCTCCTAAAAATTTGAGTATATCACCAGGCCCAGGATTGGTCTTACCTTTTTCTAATTCATTATTTCGATTCCTGAAAAACTCTTCTTTTTCAAGCTTTCAGCTTGTATCCCATTGTAAATGATGTTCAACTTATCTGTAGTGTACTTCTTTCCTTGGTTTCAGCTCTACAACTTTAAATGCCTGTTGGAATGAAATAATCTTTTTTTTTTTTTCTGCCCTCAGCAATCCCCGGTAACTAAGTTATCTTGGTCCTATTTATGACTTTTTGTTTCATACATTCTCATCATCTCCCATAGTAAAACAAAGTTTTCCCGTTCTATTCTAATCATATTGCAGAGTCTTGCTTCCAAATCTGTATTACTTCACATTTGCACAAGCTGAGTGTTTTAACTAGCTTCCCTGACTCTTCTTCTCTCTAATTCATTTTACAAAGTATATTAAATATACTTATTTGCTCTTTGAAAGAAAATATCCTAGAACATACATTATTAGTTCTATTTGTAATTTAATCAATTAACAATTGAGTTTGATAGAGGTTTTATTTATTCATTGCTAAATATTTAATTGAATAATCATGACTTGCCAGGCACTATTCTAGGTTTTGGAAATGTAGTAATAAACAAAACAGAGATTTCTGCACTCATGGAGTTTGCATTCTAGTTGGAGGAGTAGATGATAAGGTAAAGAAGTAGAATTATAGTATTGAATTGTATGTGACAAAGGTAAGAATTAAGAGGGTAGGAAGATAAAAAATGTTGACCGAAGACTCCATTGAATAGATGACTAAAGCCATGATGAAAGCATAAGAAACTGCCATGTTGATATATGACAGGAGAGCATTCTAGGAAGACAAAATAGCAAGAAGCAGATAAAAGATGCCTAACATATTTAAGCAACAGCAGAGAGGGCAGTGTGACTGAAACATAATGGAGAAAACTGAGGGATAAAAAGATCAGAGAAATGGTAGGGGTCCAGATCTCATATCTCAGAGGGTCATGACATGTTGATGCACAGGAGAGTTTTATGCAGAGAAGGGACATAATCAAAGTTAGATTTTAGGAGATTTGCTTTGGATGCTGTGTTGAGAACTAAGGGGAGAAAGGGTAGAAACAGGAAGGCCTGTTTGAAGACCTCTGCAATAGTCCTGATGTTGAATTAGGATCCTAGGGAAGTAGACTCTGAGACTGAGATTAATGTAAGTATAAGTTAGATCCTGGAACTGATACCCATGGCAGGGAAGGGAAGAAAGCAGAATCAGGTGATGGGAGAAGTTGGGTTGAGATAAAATGTCCTAAAAGTTCTCAGCCACCCTAGTGGGAGTGCTAAAGCTGGAATGGCAAGCAGACTGCACTAGGTTAGAAGATTTGCCCTTTATCCCCTAATGTGGACTAGTCATTGGATGTGGAATCTCCCAAGAAGATAATGTAACCTTGGATAAAATAGGCTTTTGTAGTGGAGGCAATTTCCAGAGAGGGATAGCCACGGAGTTGCTGTCTACCAGAAGTAGAGTACTCCCTGAAGAGGGGAAGTTAGTCTTCCAGGCATAAAGGGATATTTGTGTCATACACCACAGCATCCTATACACGAAGAAAGAGGTAATGATAGTTTGGACCAGGGTATTGGCAGTGGAAATGATGAGAAGCTATCAATCTATGGAAATGTTTTGAAGGTAGCATCTATAGGACCAAATTATAATGTTCTGTTAGATTGCATTTGAGACATGAGAGAAGTAGAGGTGGCAAAATTGACACCATATCTTTGGCTTCAGCAACTGATAAATGGATATTTCATTAACTGAGATGAGGAAAACTGTGGAAGGAACTTGTACTAGTCTGTTCTCACACTGCTGTTAAAGACATACCTGAGACTGGGTGATTTATTAAATAAAAAAAAAGAGGTTTAATGAATTCACAATTCCATGTGGCAGGGGAGGCCTCACAATCATGGTGGAAGGTTTAAAAGGCACATCTTACATGGCGGCAGGCAAGAAACAGGATGAGAGCCAAGCAAAAGGAGTTTCCCCTTATAAAGCCATCAGATCTCATGAGACTTATTCACTCCCACGATAACAGTATAGGGGAAACTGCCCCTGTGATTCATTTATTGCCCACCAGGTCCCTCCCATAACACGTGGGAATTAGGAGAGCTACAATTAAAAATGAGATTTGCAGGGGAGACACAGAGCCAAACCATACCATTCCACCCCTGGATCCTCCCAAATGTAATGTCCTCATATTTCAAAAATAATCATGCCTTCCCAGCAGTCCCTGAAGTCTTAATTCATTTCAGCATTAACTCAAAAGTCCACAGTCCAAAGTCTCATCTGAGACAGGCAAGTCCCTTCTACCTATGAGCCTGTAAAATCAAAAGCAAGTTAGTTACTTTCTAGATACAATGGGGGTACAGGCATTGGGTAAATACACCTGTTCCAGATGGAAGAAATTGGCCAAAATAAGGGTGTTAAAGGCCTCATGCAAGTCCAAATCCAGGGGGGCAGTCAAATCTTAAAGCTCCAAAATGATCTTATGTGACTCCATGTCCACATCCAGGTCATGCTGATGCAAAAAGTGGGCACCCACAGCCTTGGGCAATTCTGCTCTTGTGGCTTTGTGGGGTATGACCCAACTCGCAGCTGGTTTCATGAGATGGCATTGATTGAGGATTTTCTAGGCACGGAGTGCAAGCTGTCAGTGGATCTGACATTCTGGGTCTGGAGGATGGTGGCCCTCTTCTCACAGCTCCACTAGGCAGTGCCCCAGTGAGGACTCTGTGTGGGGGCTTCAACTTCACACTTCTCTTCCACACTGCCCTAGCAGGGTTCTCCATGAGGTTCCCGCCCCTGTAGCAAACTTCTGCCTGGACATCTAGCCTTTTCCATACATCCGCTAAAATCTAGGTGGAGGTTCCCAAACTTTATTTCTTAATTTCTGTGCACCCACAGGCTCAACACCACGTGGAAGCTGCCAAGGCTTGGGGTTTGCACCCTGCCAAGCCACAGCTCAAGCTGTACCTTGGGCCCTTTTAGCCACAGCTGGAGTGGCTGGGATGCAGGGCACCAAGTCCCTAGGCTGCACGGAGCAGAGAATCCCTGGCCCACAAAACCACTTTTTCCTCCTAGGTCTCCAGGCCTGTGATGGGAGGGGCTGTTACAGAGATCTCTGACATGCCGTGGAGACATTTGCCCCATTGTCTCAGCAATTAACATATGGTTCCTCATTACTTATGCAAATTTCTGTAACCAGCTTGAATTTCTCCCAGAAAATGGATTTTTCTTTTCTTTTTTTTTTTTTTTTTTGAGGCGGAGTCTCACTCTGTCACCCGGACTGGAGTGCAGTGGCCAGATCTCAGCTCACTGCAAGCTCCGCCTCCCGGGTTTACGCCGTTCTCCTGCCTCAGCCTCCCGAGTAGCTGGGACTACAGGCGCCCGCCACCTCGCCCGGCTCGTTTTTTTGTATTTTTAGTAGAGATGGGGTTTCACCGTGTTAGCCAGGATGGTCTCGATCTCCTGACCTCGTGATCTGCCTGTCTCGGCCTCCCAAAGTGCTGGGATTACAGGCTTGAGCCACCGCGCCCGGCCTGGATTTTTCTTTTCTATCACATTGTTGGGCTGCAACTTTTCCAAAATTTTATTCTGTTTCCCTTTTAAAACTGAATGCTTTTAACAGCACTCAAGTCACATCTTGAATGCTTTGCTGCTTAAAAATTTCTTCTGCCAGATACCATAAATTATCTCTCTCAAGTTCAAAGTTTCACACATCTCTAGGGCCAGGGCAAAACATTGCCAGTCTCTTTGCTAAAACATAACAAGAGTCACCTTTACTGCAGTTCCCAACAAGTTCGTCATCTCCATCTGAGATCACCTCAGCCTAGATTTCATTGTCCATATCATTATCGCATTTTGGTTAAAGCCATTCAAACAGTCTCTAGAAAGTTCCAAACTTTCCCACATTTTCCTGCTTCTTCTGAGCCCTCCCAACTGATCCAGCCTCTGCTTATTACCCAGCTCCAAAGTTGCTTCCACATTTTCAGGTATCTTTACAGCAGCGCCCCACTCTACCAGTACCAATTTACTGTATTTGTCTATTCTCACACTACCGATAAAGACATACCTGAGACTGGGTAATTTACATAAAAAAAAAGTTTATTGGACTCACAGTTCCACGTGGCTGGGGAGGCCTCATGAGCATGATGGAAGGCAAAAGGCAGCAGGCAAGAGAGAGAATGTGGGCCAGGCCAAATAATGATATTTTAATAAATAATATTTGATATCTGATAATGATGGATTCTGATGTAGACCAATGTTTTAATTCAATATAGCTGTAGTATTTTATTCATTGGAACATGAAATATTGCCAGAAGAGACCTCACATATAGATCATTATCTTACTTTGGGCATTCTCTGAGAGCAACTCTGAACCAAGGACTTGAGTGTGGGTAGTTTAATTGGAAGGTGATCCCATAAAATACAAGTGAAGGCCGTAGGGCAGGGAAAACAGAGAAGAATAAAAGCTGGGGAAGTATATGATAAAAAGTTCTGAGCTCTGTGCTATTCATCAATTTATTGCATCTCATCTCCAATCCTTCCTTTTTTAAAACTGCTTTGCAATTAGGGATCTGGATACATTATGTACTTTTCATGTGCAACAAGCATGATATTAAGCTTTATATAGAGGGGGCTGGAGGGACCATGCAGAAAAACAGAGATTCCCTTCCTGGATCTAGTGTGCTGCTCTCATTAGCTTCTTGGGGCATGTTCGTTGCTTTTTTTCAGTGCCTGGTGGCCAGCAGTCCATGGTGCCTTCTTGTGGGTAATTTCTACTGGTACAACCCTCAAGTGGCTTCACAACTTCTCTGCTGTCAGAGAAGGGAGTGCCACTAGTGGACATGGTTTCCATGAGTGTTTTTCCCCAGGCCACCACCCATTTCAGGTGGCTTTGTAGTACAGTGCCTTGACTAGGCATCTTCTGGTGGATAACTGTTGGGCAGTTCGGCAATCACCTCTGAAATATTGTTCCTTCTTCTGCATAGCTTCCTTTGGCACTTCAGAAGAAATTTCCCAATGAGTTCTACTGGTGTGCCACCTCAGTGAAATTCCCTGCCATCCAGTGACCCAGCTATGCCCTCTTCAATGAGGTCTGGATGTCAGATTGGAAAGAGGTAGCCTCTCTTCTTTGTGTGCTCTATCTCAGCTCCAATTCTCTGTTAATTTTTACACTGATTTTTGACTACACAAACTACTGTGTGATTTTTGTCTCCTGATTGAACCCAGACTGATACAAATTCTCTGGGTGATTCTAATGTAGAGCCAAGGCTAAGGGTCACTGATCTTTAAGGTGAACTTGAATAAAGTTCAAACAGTTTGATAAAGTTCAACACCAGATAATGGAAACTCTCAGCAAACTAGGAATAAAAGGGAAATTTTAAAATATGATAAGAGAAATCTGCAAAAGCTTTGTAGCTAATACCCTAGTCAATGCTGAAATTTCCATCAACTTTTCACTGAAATTAAGAAAACACAAAGATATTCACTATCAAAATTTCTATTCAACACTATAATAAAGTTATTAGTATCTTTATTTAAAAAGTCGATAAAAGATATTCTTATTGAAAAACAATAAATAACATTATTACATTGTAGAAGATACAGTTGTGTAAATAGAAAATCTTAGACAATCCACACATTGATTATTAAGTAAATTTACCAAGTTGCTGAATTAAGTCAACATACAAAAATTAATTTGACTTCTATATATTTTGACTTTTATATATTTATTTGCATTTATACACATGTGTTAAATAGGACACAAAGCCAGCAAATAACTGGCAATAAATCTAAAGAAAGATGTACAGATATATACATGGAGAATAATAAAGTATTATGAAGACCTACATAAATGGGGGAATATTCATATTCATTGACTCAAAGACTCAATGTTTTTCAGTTCAGTGTAAATAGAACACAATTTAACTTAAGTGGGTTTCATTTTTAGTTTTTAGAATTGATATGCTACTTTTGAATTCCATATGAAGATGACTAGAAAAGCTTAGGTAACTTTCATGAATAACAAAACCATAGGACATACACTACCAAATATCAAGACATGTTATAAACCTGGAATATTTAGGGCACTGTGGTATCACTGCAAGGACAGACAAATAGACAAATGGAGCAGAATACAAAGCCCAGAAACAGACCTACACATTTACAGTTACTTGATTCAAAACAAATTAGTAGGAGAAGAATGGTCACTTCATAAATTGGCAGTAAACCAATTGGATATAAGGTTGGAAAAAATGATCTCTAATTTCTTTCTTATACCCTACCAAAAATAAATTCAAAATATATCATAAACCTAAATGTTAAAAGAAAAACAATGAAGCTGTGGAAGAAAACATAGGACAATATCTTATGATATTGGGGCAGACAATGTTTCACAAACAGGATGCAAAAAGCACTAATCATGAAAGGAAAAGTTGATAAAATGGACTTTATTTAAATTAAGAACTTCTGTTAATCAAAAGATAACATGAAAAGAGCAAAAAGACAATGCAAGCCACAGACTGGGGAAATATATTTGTTATATATATGTTTTACAAATATCTTTTATATGGAAAAGATATTTATAATTTATATTTACTTATATATTATATAATTATTTCTATAAATATTACATATTATATATAAATATTCATATATTATATGTAAATATTTCTGAGAAATATAACAAACTCATTTAAGCCAATTAGGTAAAAACACAAAACACAATAAAAAATGAAGCAAAGACTTCACAGAAGATATCCAAATTACCAGTATGAATATAGAAAGGTACCTATCACTAGTCATCAGAATAAAGGTAAAAAAAAATTATGGAGACCCCACAACATATCTGCCAGAATGGCTAAAATTGAAAAGACTTAGGGACAATAATAAATGTTGGGGAGGATGTAGAGCATGTTTGCTGATTGAAGGGTAAATTGATTTGATAGCTCGAAGAGCTATTTGGCAGTATTTTCTAAAAGATGATAGATGATAGATAGATAGATAGACATATGATAGATAGATACTGCCAGACAGTTTTCAAAAGAACTAATTTGTATTTGTGTGTGTGTGTGTGTGTGTGTGTGTGTGTGTGTATGAAATCCATCTACCTATCAATATCTATCTCCAATAAGTGAACCATGCCACTCCTGAATATGCATCCACAATAATTTAAAACAGCATTATTCATAACTATTTCAATCTAGAAACTACCCAAATATATTCAGTAGCAGAATGGGTTAATACATTTTGGTATATTCATACAAAGATGTATTTTTGTTTGTTTGTTTGTTGTTTTTGAGCCAGGGTCTCACTCTGTAACCCAGGTTCGAGTGCAGCATGATACGTGCTCACTGCAACCTCCATCATCCAGGCTCAAGCAATCCTTAACTCAGCCTCCCAAGTAGCTGGGACCACAGGTGCGTGCCACTATGCCCAGCTAATTTTTTGCATTTTTGGTAGAGATGCGGTTTTGCACGTTGCCCAGGCTGGTCTCGAACATCTGAGCTCAGGCGATCCACCTACCTCGGTCTCCCAAAATGCTGGGATTACAGGCATGAGCCACCGCTCCTGGCCTACAATGTTGTATTAAATAGCAAGAAAGAGAATCAAATACAGCCCTTGGCAACAACCTAAATAATCACAGACAATATTGAGCAAAAGAAGGCTGACACAAAATAGTATACACTGTGATTTACATAAAGTTCAGCAACAGGCAGAACTAATTAATGCTGATTGGGATCAGAGTAGTTATTTATTTGGAGGGATGAGGTAGAGAAGTAACAACTAGATGGGTACATGAGGCAGCCTGCTATGTGCTAGAAATATCTATCTTGATTTAGGTGTCTCTTAAACATGTGCAATAGGTGTAAAAAACTTTTGAGCTATACACTACATGTTTGTATAGTTTATGTAAGTTATACTTCAACTAAAAATATAAAAAGAGCCATTAGCTGAGAGTGAGAAAGGAGTAGCTAGCTAGAAAGGTTTTGAGACTCTTACAGTATATTTGAAATAGTTACTGTGGAGAATGACAGAATAAGCTAGTTAAAACAAAGAAGAGTCATTGAGAGCTCAGTGCAATTGAAGATAATGGAAATGGATTTTTACAGAAGTTCTTTCAGTTGTTGTGGTGTAAGTCTAGAAAATAGTTAAATCTTATACAGATTTACCAGAAAACGCTATGAAGTGGATTTCAGATATTTGCAAAAGGAGGGTTAGAATTCTGCACCTTGGAATTCCCCTTGCATAAGAAAGATGAGAAAGGCAATGAAGACAGGAAAAGAATGACAGGCAAGGAGGAGGTAGAGAAGTCAAGAAACTGATGATTTATGTAGTCAACAAACAGGTGTCAGATGAACACCAGCGTGAGAGGGCTGAAGACAGATCTGTAGTCAGAGAGGGGTCTGACTGAAAGGACATTTCAAATATGCAACAGCTTTAGTTATTGATATGATCAGAGGTCATTTTCCCTGGGGATCAGCATCTGAGTAAGACATCAGGATGCAGAAAATGTACCAGGGAGAGCTCTGGGAATTAACAATCATGGGAGAGTGAAGGAAGTATGATTGGACAGAGAGAGAAGTTGAACTGTGAAGGAATGAAAACAAAAGCCTCAGTTGATTATACAAGGAGCTTTGGGATTAGGATTGTCCTTCAATATTGAGGCAAGAGGGCTGTTCTCTTATACCCCCACATAAAGCAGTCATGAAGTGTGGGCTTTGGTGATGGGAAGGTTGTGTGACCTTGGGTTATGACATCCAAGGATATGTCCCACGGAAGGTCTTAGTAGAAAGCCGTCAGCCACCAATGCTCTCAGGAGCTGGAGGAATAGATGTCTCTGTCCTAAAAAAAGAAATCTGGATGGTGAACCACAGTGTTCAGCACAGATATATTCCAGGTCTAGACAGCGAAAGAGACATGTGAGAAAGATCCCTACAGATGGGGCAATCAGAGAACCACAAGGCCAGACAGTTGGATTGACTGCTCACATGGAAAAGTCATCAAAGATGAGGTCAGGAAGAAGGGAAAGTCAGGAGGAAGACTGGGAGCTGGGTGCCAGGGCTCCTATTGGTCTTTTGCCTTTTAGGGGATGATGATTATTCTCCTACATCACTTTAACCTCAGGCTTGGATGTGGTTAAAGGCTCTCCTCATTTTCCAGAAAGTGTAGCTTCACAGACCTAAACTTCACCAACCTCAGCTCCAGTTTTATACTAATCTGTTAGGCGCATATCAGCTCTTCCTCATCACTAATCATCCAGCTCAATTACTGGCCCCTCCTTCATAATCTCCCTGAACACAGAGTCCTCAGGTCATCCTCAGTAATTTAAACTCCCATGTGAGTAACCATCAAATAACCTGGCACTTAGTTTTTTGATTACCTCACCTCCAATGACTTCCTTCTCCACCCTATTCTACTTCAACTACCCACACTCCCATGGCCAGGTAAATGCAAGAATGAGATAAGCATTCAATTAAAACAATTGATGGGGTGTTACAGACTTCTCTGAGATTATACACTGTGAATTTTATTGGCACAAATTGGCAAGATCCTGGATTTTTGTTTTGTTTTTCTTAAAACCTTCAGCAGCATTTGAGATGAAGAAGTACAAAAAAGAATTTGCTCCCTGAGAGTAAGCAGAAGCTAGGCATGCTAAATAATTCAAGGTGCTGGGAATATTCTGGAAACCAATGATCTAAAAAATTAAGAGAGCCCAACAGGAATTGATAGACTGGAAGATAATAAAAGGATGAGTAGACTAGACATCTCTTTGTCTAGAGTAGACTAGACATCTCTTTGAGGTCAAAGGCTTGGAAGTGGGCTTGGGGTGTGAGAGTACAGCAACAACAAGAGAGTGTGGTCAGAAAGTGATCAACTGAAGTTTGATGTTTCTGGGACAGAGCAGAGGCTGGCCATGACAATATCTAGGAGGAGGTAGCCTGAGAACAGGGGGAGTAGAAATGGGGTGACTACCTTGCTCTGTGTGGGGTTATAGCTTCTGGTTGGATGTGTAGAAAGGGACTTGGTTGCTGTCAAAATGTGTGCAGTTTAGTGGTGCGTGGTCTCTACCCCAAGAAGACAGGTAACCGATCTGCAAAGCTAATTCCTCTTAATATTTTAAGCAGTGAATTAACAAAAAAGCTCTTCAACTGATTACTCTTTCCTTCTACAACTCTAGAAAAATTTATAGAACTTCAACTTGGCAATTATTTATACTCATTCTTGAGCTGTTTTGAAATTGTTTCTTTTAATTTAATTTTGATTCCCCTGGAGACAGTATACTCGCACATGGCAGGAAATTATCTAGTATCTTCCATGATTATAAGCATGAGGAAGGAAATGGAATAGGGACACAAGAAATACGGTATGTTTTGGTGATTCCAATTTTATTATTCTATAATTTCTGCACATAGTTTGTATAATTGTTGGAGGTGATTTTAACCTTTATGAAACTACTGACATAATAGGGTCTTCTGGGCAAGCTTCTTTCTGTCATGAAGTTAGGAAGTGATTGGATTGATCGAAAAGGCTTTGTTTTCACAGCACCTCTGCCAATCCATAGGTAACACTTTCATCGAATTTACTTTCTCCAAGAAGGCATCACTGATAACATTTACCTAATGCTGATTGACTCTTTGCCCTGGTCTTACCTGTACTTGTATAAACACTTCTCATAAAAATCACACCCTTTTATTTCTATATATAAATGTACTTTTATACATTTTATTCTTTGAGCTATAGATTGTAAATATATCTTTATTTTTCCTCATAAACTTTGGTACCAATAATTTATGTCAGGACTTGATGCAATATGAAAGACAATGTAATATCTATATTCTTAGTAATATAAGACACAAAGGGTAAGAAAATGATTCAAATACTTACTGTATTAGTCAGTTTTCATGCTACTAATAAAGACATACCCGAGAATGGTTAGTTTATAATGTAAAGAGGTTTAATTGACTCACAGTTCAGCATGGCCAGGGAGGCCTCAGGAAACTTACAATCATGGTGGAAGGGGAAGCAAACACATCCTTCTTCACATGGTGGCAGCAAGGAGAAGTGGCAAGCAAAAGGGTGAAAAGCCCCTTATAAAACCATCAGATCTCAGGAGAACTCACTATCACGAGAACAGCATGTGGGTAACCATCCCCATTCAACTACCTCCTACCAGGTCCCTCCCATGACATGTGAGGATTATGGGAACTACAATTCAAGATAAGATTTGGGTGGGGACACAGCCAAATCATATCACTTACCTATGATCACACAGCTTGCTAATGAGTGATCTTATTTTTCCAGTGTGTGTTCTGGGATACCCCACAGTTATCCTATAACCTAACCCTGTACGGAGATATACATGATAAATTTTTTCAGCAAAGAATGAAGGGGTCAGAGTATATTGCAAAAAGTAGCTGGGCAGAAACAAAAAGAAGATCAGTTCAGGGAAGTGGAATCTGAAGGGATCCAGAAAGAACACAGGAAATGGAGGTTAGGTTGAAGGGCAATGGACACTTGGCAGGAGGATGACACGGTACATTATCAGATGGGCATCA
This sequence comes from Trachypithecus francoisi, assembly GCF_009764315.1. Classification (NCBI taxonomy): domain Eukaryota; kingdom Metazoa; phylum Chordata; class Mammalia; order Primates; family Cercopithecidae; genus Trachypithecus; species Trachypithecus francoisi. The sequence goes on along the minus strand of NW_022681460.1, from coordinate 24,559,595 downwards.
GAGACCAAGAGCTGTTGGATCCCAAGGTAATCAGCCAAAGCATGGCATGACCTTGGTAGTGCCAAACAGGGACACTGAAGGCTTCTTAAGTAAATGAAGAAAGGAACCAGGGTAATCAAAGGATCTCTACACGAATTCCAGAGTCTTCAATAAGGATAGAGTTGGGCTTAAGAAAGATATTGACGTGAACAGTAGAAGGGAGAGAAGGACTAGGAGACAGAAGATCATCGCAACAAGGATGGGTGGTGGATGGTAAAGTCTAATAGATATGCACATCAAGTGATCTGAGATTTTAAAATAAGGATGAAGGAAGGTACAAAAATGTTAATGTTGAGAAAGAAGATTACACTCAACCAGTATGCCCTAAGAAATATTAAGTATGAGAGAGAACTAGCTTTTATGTATGAAGTCTTCAAATTCATGTAACAACCATCAGAGGTGACATGCCTAAAATAATTCAAATGACAATAAAATTGTGCTTAGTTCTGAAAAACACACTTTATTCAAGATCCAGTCATAATTGTAGATCTGCTAGCTTCCACCCAGGTCTAACTGCAGTAGCACCAAATTGAAATTACGGCTTTTACTACCTGAAGACAAACATTCCATTTAGCCTTTCAGCATTTTATCTTTCAAGTGTGAAAAATACATGAAAACGAAGGCATTTTTCCCATTGCTTGAAAAGGGAAACATTTCATTTTTATTTTTGATCCTCCTGTGGTCTAGATCCCCTAGGACTAGTCAGTTAACACATGCTTAGGGCAAGACATCTGGCATGATTTAAATTGAACTAGGAGAGGGCCTTCTGATGTCTCCAACTATTTTGAGAGTAAGACAATACAGTACGAAAAGATAGAAAACCTTTGCATAATTGCAAATTATTTTGATCTCTCTTTCTTAGAAGATAGAGAAAAGGTGGCATAGAAGAAACAATCAGCGCAAAATGGATTTTACAGAATCTGTTGATTACTTTGTTTTTTCCACTACTTAAGAATACTGGATTATTAAGAATTTGTAAGCTTTTTATAGTATAAATGCCAATCACCAGAGGCATTTTATTTTTCCTTACTAAGACCATATTCACTGTCATTTGCTTAAGGAAATCTCATTAACATGGATAAGAAATAAACCACTGAAATTAGACTGTTTTTGGCCATAAGTGGTTATAATCAGCATTCATATCTATAGAACTCACTGCACACTTACCATGTATTACTAATTCTTTACGTTCAGTGAGGCAGAAATCTCGGTCTTAAAATATATTTGTATTCCATCAGAGTTGATAGTACACAGTGGACCCTGAACAAATTGAGTTGATTAATACAGCTCTGAAAGATAGGATCTATTAAAATTCATTGATAATCTCAATTGGAAAATTTGAGATCTGTTCCTCTGCACATACATGGTTTAGTGTATATTTATAAGGGAAACGTCTGGTGGACAACAAGCTATTCTGTCTTCACTGAAGATAAAGTAAATGTCAATAATCTTAAATTTCTGAAAAGTGCACTTAGAGTAGACACAAGATCGAATTTCTCTGCAGCGAATATTGTTAGGGATCTGTTTGGGTAGATGGCGTCAGAATAGATTTTGCTTATGAAAAACCTTGGCCATCTTAATGAGATCTGAATTATCATAGACAAATGTACACTTTTCATATTTTGGAAATTAAAAAAAAAACAAAACAAAATGAAAAGTTCCTACCAAAAAGCTCTTGCTACAGAAATCTCAGTTCTTCCCAGGAACTAGCCCACACCTTGGTATAAGATGCCTTTTCTGAGCATCAGCATTCTTAATTGTAACATATAATGTCGTGAAAGATCCTAAAAATCTTAAAAGGACTCACAGAACTACTAAAATTAGGATTAAGTCCTCTGCTTCCTATCAATATAAGTTAGAATTCTGAAATTCTAAGAAAAGACAGATTCTTAAAGATGAACTAGTCACTTCTTTCTTTTGATGCAGGAGATTGCTGAGTATTAGGCTGAAGGTATCCAAGTGGAAGAGACATGATGAGACTCTCAGGCCACTGCTATTTCCACTGCATCCCATTGTTGCTAATAATTCATAAAATCCAACTCATTTCTCATACATCACTTCTAAAGAGTCACTGTGAGTAAAAGAAAAAAGAAAAGAAAGTCTTTAGAATGGATAGCTGCTATCTATCAATTCATAACATTTTTATGGAGTTTTCTATAATATTGTATTATCCGTTAATTTGGGTTCATGTTAGCTTAGGAAAATATGGGCTATGCCATTGAAAACTTTCCACAAAAGCATAACATAAATTCACATTTAAGTGTTCATTAAATAAAAATATTACCTACATATAATAAAAATACTACAGAAATTTATGAAATGGCAAATAAAAGTCATCCTCCCCATACATTTCTCCTTGTAGAAAAGAACATTGATGTGTACAACAGTCTATGTATATAGTTCTTTGTGTGTTCTTAAAAACATACAGAAGTGAAACTGAACATATTGCACTTTGCTTTTGTTAATTTGCTAGTTTATGTAGGCCTATTTTTATTTTTATTCATTTATTTTTTGACCTGGGGGTCTCACTCTGTTGCTCAGACTGGAGTACAGTGGCATAATCTCAGCTCACTGCAACCTCTATCTCCCAGATTCAAGTAATTCTTGTGCCTCAGCTGCCTGAGTAGCTGGGATTACAGGTGCATGTCATCACGCCCAGCTAATTTTTGTATTTTTAGTAGAGATTTTCATCATGTTAGCCAAGCTTGTCTCGAACTCCTGGGCTGAAGTGATCCACCTGCCTTGGCCTCTCAAAGTGCTGGGATTACAGGCATGAGTCACTGCAGCCAGTGTACCTCATTGTTTTTAATAGATGCAAAATATTTTCTGTTACATGGAGTACCATAATTTATCTAATTTTCTATTGAAAAATATTAGGTGCATTGAAGTCTTTGGGTTTTTTTTTTTTTTTTTTTTCGGTGAGATAAGGCTTTTAAAATTTATCTTATTGTTCCAAAGATCAAAAGTCCAAAATGGGTTTCTCTGGGCTTGAATGAAGATGTCAACATGTGTCCTCCAGAAGGAACACGGTCCTGTTGACATCTTCCTTCCATTTCTTTGCCTATTCTGGCTTCTAGAGGATGTCTGCATTCCTTATGTCATAGCCCCTTCCTCCCTCTTCAAACCTAACAGCATTGCATCCTTAAGTCATTTTGACACTCTGACCTCTGCTTCCTTTGTCGCATCTCCTTTTCTGACTCTGGTCCTTCTGTTTCTCTCTTAAAAGGACGTTTGTAATTACATTGTCTAATCTAGCATAATATCCCCATTTCAAAATCTTTAAATCACATCTGCAAAAGGGACTACAAAAATCCCTTTTGTTATAAAAGGTAACATATTTGTATGTTTCAGGGATTAAGACATGCACATCTTTGGGTCATTATCCTGCCTGCCACAGTTGCCTGTATTTATTCGTGTTGTTTTAAGCCACTAAGTTGTGATAATTTGTTATAGCACCAATAGGAAACTAATATAGTGGTTTTAATCTAGAATTACAATTTAAGGGTCCTATCAGCTGTTGTATGTTTCCCTTTCTTTAAATACAAATAGAAATTGTCGACCAAAGAAAGACTGAATTTGTGACCACACTACTAATAATCAATAATATACATAAAAAGCTGTTGACTTTTATGGATGAAATGTAAGATACTTTAATTATTGTTTTAGGAAATACTTTTTTTTTCTTTTTTCTTTTTGTTCTGATGCCTGGTTTTTCATTTTAATGTTCACTATTTATGAAAGAGAAATTACCAAAAGGTGTTTAATGAGGGTAGAATGAGGGAATACCATTACACTGCCATGTATGTTGGAGAAATGGAAGTTTCAGCTTTTCTTTAGTCTTCTAACGTAAACAGTCCCTCAGGAAGATGTAACATTTTGTGGTGACATTGAATGCTGCTGGTAAGAATACATGGCACTGACACCAAATACCAAGCAAGGCCTGCTTTACTGCCCATCACTGTTCCTTTCTGTTTCTGCTCAGCAGTTCTCTGTTAGTTTTCATTTTAAATGTCAAGCGCAACCAAAATGGGAATCGTAGAGAAAAGATCTTATAGACACAATATGTCATAAACACCTTGTTTTCTTTGAGAGTTGACCAAATTTGTCAAAGTTTACTAAGTTTTTGTTTCTCCCTGCACAGACTGGGAAAGCATGTTGGTGAACATCCTGTGGTCATGATAGGACCAGAGATAAGCCACGAGAGGGATAATTCTAGCATTTTCTCCTGAAATCCACTCTCTTCCTAATGAGCCTGTTGTCAAGAAATCCTATTTCATGTCTGAATTAAATGTATTTGTGGAAAGTGGGAGTGAGTGAGGTGGGTTGAAGGAAGGAAGTTCCTTGAATAGGGTGGGAACAATTCATTCTGTGAGTGAATGAATAAGATTGACTATAATCAGAGAGATAAGCCTTCTCTGATAGCAAAGAAAAAAACATAGCTACTTATATCTGCATACTGCTCTCTGGAGATTTTGTTTATTAGAAGTTAGAACTGTGGGATTTTATGAACAGAACAACTTGGTTTGAAATTTGGGTCTACTGCTTAGGTGCTGTGACCATGTAAAATATTGTGTCACTTATTGTGTACTTAATATTATCTTACACTGCAGAATGTTAAAAAAAAGAAAAAAAAGTAAAGGAAACTTTAGTATTCCAGTGCTTCCAATATATACCCATATAGAAAATATAGCTGAAGAAAATATAATCTTTAATTACATAAAATATAATCAATTCAATTTATTCTTTTGACATGGAATGTCTTGATTCAAGATGCATTATAATTGGGTATATTTTTAGCTTCTACATACATATTAACAATAAATCCATCTTATTTTCAATAATTGAACTTACACTATCATTAACTTTAACAATTTTTATTTTATAATTTTAGCTGAAAAGCAGCGCTTGCTGTTATTTAAAAATTTTCTTCTTGAATTTACATTCTCAGAATCCCTTAGTTGAATTATAATCATGAATGTTAGTGCCCATGCACTATAATGAATTTCAGTTAGCCAAACGAAACGTCTCTTTTTAATAGAACTTCTATTGTGTTGAAGATACTATGTTTTTATCATGTCAGCCAGGCTAGTCTCAATTACATGTTTTTATCATGTAACCAGACATTTAATTCAATTCATTAGATAGTTCATAACTACTCACCAGCCTTGTTATCCATCTAATACTTTGGAAACATAATCATTCATCATTCTTACTTACTAATAAGTAAAATAAATCTTAATTCAATTTATTTCAGTAACAAATGGGGCATAAGGGTGAAGTGGCAGCAGGGGTGGAAAGAAGTTTTTACTCTTGATTCATCTAGCAGGCACAGCTGGCTTCATGGGCATGTGATGGGTGCAGTTCGTTGCACATGGTTCCCATTCTCAGATGGGTCTGGTGGTTGGTTTATCACTCTACAATCCTCTTCATGAAATTCTTAAGGTGTTATTTTTCAACATGTGGTTGGCAGAGGGGATTTCCTGGGGTGTGTTCATGGAAATTTTGGGATCCAGCAGTAGTGCCCAATGGCACTGGCACTGGGCCCTGGGCACAGCCATGCAGGGTGCATAGTGATTGGCCTGGCTACCTGGCATGCACACACAGGATTGAGGGTGCCCGGGGAACCACTGGGCTTAGTGTATGACCCAGAAGGGACCTGGAACTATCTTGGCAATGAGAACAGTGACAGTAGCTGCAAGGTATCTGTACCTTATATCTTGGGAAAACACGGGACCCAGGCAGTGTTGGGAACCATGGGAAACCAACTTGCCTGTTAATCCCCCAAGAGAGCAATTCCTTGCAGCTTCTGCACAAATATTCCCTAGTTTAGTGTTGGGACAGTAACTCTTGGTGCTCTATCAGTAAACTTTGTCAGTAAATTATTGAAAAATAAACTCACATACACATAGACATTGCAATAAAGCATATCAGGAAGTTAGTTGAATTAGAAATTATTCAAGGAGTTTACGGTCTTTGGTTTTGAAAACTGTTGAAACATTCCAAATCATATATCCACAGGCTTATAAAGAAAATTAACTTAAATATTATAGCATTTGCAGTAAACAGAAAATAACTCTATTGTCATATAAAGCTTGAGATAAACAGATTACTAATAAGAAATAATATGAAAAATTGATTTTCTTGTAATGAAGGATATAGTGACAGAATACATAAACACGTTTTGAATTATATACAAATCACGAAGGCACTTTCAGCTTCTTATATAACCTCCACAAATCATAAGAAATGTCAGAGAAAACACTAAAATGCCACTGAATAGCTTTTTATTTAAAATAAAATCCAAATGAATTAAAATTTTAATTAAATTTAGATAATTAAAAATTAAAAGAAGAAAAATAATTATTTAAAAATTAAGTCAAAATTTGTTTTTATTTTAAATCATTTAGTTTAAATAATTAAATGATTTAAAATTATGTAAGCATTTTTAAAAACATTTCATCTGAATTTTAAAATTTAGATAAAACTAAAGAAACTAATTTTTATGAAGAATTAAATCTTTTCAGAAAAAGTGTTTTGTGAATCATCAGCTCTAGATACCTAAAATGTATCTTATTAACATACCAGAATCTCTGGGACACATCTAAAGTAGTGTGTAGAGGGAAATTTATAGCACTAAATGCTCAGAAGAGAAAGCTGGAAAGATCTAAAATTGACACCCTAACATCACAATTAAAAGAACTAGAGAAGCAAGAGCAAACACATTCAATAACTAGCAGAAGGCAAGAAACAACTAAGATCAGAGCAGAACTGAAGGAGATAGAGACACAAAAGCCCTCCAAAAAATCAATGAATCCAGGAGTTGGTTTTTTGTAAACATCAACAAAATTGATAGACTGCTAGCAAGACTAATAAAGAAGAAAAGAGAGAAGAATGAAATAATCGCAATAAAAAATGATAAAGGGGATACCATCACTGACCCCAGAGAAATACAAATTACCATCAGAGAATACTATAAACACCTCTATGCAAATAAACTAGAAAATCTAGAAGAAATGGATAATTTCCTGGACACTTACACTCTCCCAAGACTAAACCAGGAAGAAGCTGAATCCCTGAATAGACCAATAGCAGGCTCTGAAATTGAGGCAATAATTAATAGCCTACCAACCAAAAAAAGTCCAGGACCAGATGGATTCACAGCTGAATTCTACCAGAGGTACAAGGAGGAGCTGGTACCATTCCTTCTGAAACTATTCCAATCAATAGAAAAAGAGGGAATCCTCTCTAACTCATTTTATGAGGCCAACATCATCCTGATACCAAAGCCTGGCAGAGACACAACAAAAAAAGAGAATTTTAGACCAATATCCCTGATGAACATCGATGTAAAAATCCTCAATAGAATACTGGCAAACCAGATCCAGCAGCACATCAAAAAGCTTACCCACCATGATCAAGTGGGCTTCATCCCTGGGATGCAAGGCTGGTTCAACATACGCAAATCAATAAACGTAATCCAGCATATAAACAGAACCAAAGACAAAAACCACATGATTATCTCAATAGATGCAGAAAAGGCTTTTGACAAAATTCAACAGCCCTTCATGCTAAAAACGCTCAATAAATTCGGTATTGATGGAACGTATCTCAAAATAATAAGAGCTATTTATGACAAACCCACAGCCGATATCATACTGAATGTGCAAAAACTGGAAAAATTCCCTTTGAAAACTGGCACAAGACAGGGATGCCCTCTCTCACCACTCCTATTCAACATAGTGTTGGAAGTTCTGGCTAGGGCAATCAGGCAAGAGAAAGAAATCAAGGGTATTCAGTTAGGAAAAGAAGAAGTCAAATTGTCCCTGTTTGCAGATGACATGATTGTATATTTAGAAAACCCCATTGTCTCAGCCCAAAATCTCCTTAAGCTGATAAGCAACTTCAGCAAAGTCTCAGGATACAAAATTAATGTGCAAAAATCACAAGCATTCTTATACACCAGTACAGACAAACAGAGAGCCAATCATGAATGAACTTCCATTCACAATTGCTTCAAAGAGAATAAAATACCTAGGAATCCAACTTACAAGGGATGTAAAGGACCTCTTCAAGGAGAACTACAAACCACTGCTCAGTGAAATAAAAGAGGACACAAATGGAAGAACATACCATGCTCATGGATCGGAAGAATCAATATCGTGAAAATGGCCATACTGCCCAAGGTAATTTATAGATTCAATGCCATCCCCATCAAGCTACCAATGACTTTCTTCACAGAATTGGAAAAAACTGCTTTAAAGTTCATATGGAACCAAAAACGAGCCCGCATTTCCAAGACAATCCTATTTCAAAAGAACAAAGCTGGAGGCATCACGATACCTGACTTCAAACTATACTACAAGGCTACAGTAACCAAAACAGCATGGTACTGGTACCAAAACAGAGATATAGACCAATGGAATAGAACAGAGTCCTCAGAAATAATACCACACATCTACAGCCATCTGATCTTTGATAAACCTGAGAAAAACAAGAAATGGGGAAAGGATTCCCTATTTAATAAATGGTGCTGGGAAAATTGGCTAACCATAAGTAGAAAGCTGAAACTGGATCCTTCCCTTACTCCTTATAGAAAAATTAATTCAAGATGGATTAGAGATTTAAATGTTAGACCTAATACCATAAAAACCCTAGAAGAAAACCTAGGGAATACCATTCAGGACATAGGCATGGGCAAGGACTTCATATCTGAAACACCAAAAGCAACGGCAACAAAAGTCAAAATTGACAAATGGGATCTAATTAAACTAAAGAGCTTCTGCACAGCAAAAGAAACTACCATCAGAGTGAACAGGCAATCTACAGAATGGGAGAAAATTTTTGCAATCTACTCATCAGACAAAGGGCGGATATCCAGAACCTACAAAGAACTCAAACAAATTTACAAGAAAAAAACAACCCCATCAAAAAGTGGGGAAAGGATATGAACAGACATTTCTCAAAAGAAGACATTCATACAGCCAACAGACACATGAAAAAATGCTCATCATCACTGGCCATCAGAGAAATGCAAATCAAAACCACAATGAGATACCATCTCACACCAGTTAGAATGGCAATCATTAAAAAGTCAGGAAACAACAGGTGCTGGAGAGGATGTGGAGAAATAGGAACACTTTTACACTGTTGGTGGGATTGTAAACTAGTTCAACCATTATGGAAAACAGTATGGCGAGTCCTCAAGGATCTAGAACTAGAAGTACCATATGACCCAGCCATCCCATTACTGGGTATATACCCAAAGGATTATAAATCATGCTGCTATAAAGACACATGCACACGTATGTTTATTGCGGCACTATTCACAATAGCAAAGACTTGGAATCAACCCAAATGTCCATCTGTGACAGACTGGATTAAGAAAATGTGGCACATATACACCATGGAATACTATGCAGCCATAAAAAAGGATGTGTTCGTGTCCTTTGTAGGGATATGGATGCAGCTGGAAACCATCATTCTCAGCAAACTATCACAAGAACAGAAAACCAAACACCGCATGTTCTCACTCATAGGTGGGAACTGAACAATGAGATCACTTGGACTTGAGAAGGGGAACATCACACACTGGGGCCTATGATGGGGAGGGGGTAGGGGGGAGGGATTGCATTGTGAGTTATACCTGATGTAAATGACGAGTTGATGGGTGCTGACGAGTTGATGGGTGCAGCACACCAACATGGCACAAGTATACATATGTAACAAACCTGCACGTTATGCACATGTACCCTAGAATTTAAAGTATAATAAAAAATAATAAAAAAAGAAAAAAGAAAATGAGCTGGCAAATGTTTACATTTTTATGATCTAATCAATAAAGTTGCAGAAATGTGAGTCAGGAAAATCTTATAATCATTGAGAAGTCCCATTAATAAAGTATGTTTATTGTATTATATGCAATTATGACACTCATTCTTTTTTTATTTTATAATTCTATATTGTTACTCATATATTATTACTACCCTTGTTATACTTTATAAGTAATAAAATATTGTTAAAGGAAAATGTTTTATACTTTAGTACCTTTGGCAGCACGTTTTTCCTACCCTTTGAATGAAAGGCCCGTTTTCATTGTTCACTGGCCCCAGCAAACTACGTAGCTAGTGCTGGGCAGCAAGATTTAGTAAAGAAGTTCCTCTCCAGACGATTTCTCCTTGAATCCTTACTATTCTGTAGATGAAAAATAAAAATGGCATGTATTTACGGTGTACAACATAATGTTTTGATATAAGTATACATTGTTGAATGGCTAATTCTAGCTAATTAACATATCTATTACCTCACATTTCTCTTTTTTTTTGTGGTCAGAACACTTAAAATCCATTCTCTTAGACAACTTCAAGTATTCAATGCATTGCTATTAATAAGTACAGTCACCAAGTTGTACAAGGATCTCTTGAACTTATTCCTGCTGTCTAACTGAAATTTTGTATCCTTTGACCATTACCTCTAATCCTCCCCACCCTCAGCCTCTGGTAACCACCATTCTACTCACTGCTTCTATGAATTCAGCCTTTTTAGATTCCACATACAAGTGAGATTATACAGTCTATGCCTTTTTGTGTCTGGTTTATTTCATTTAACATAATGTCCTTTAGGCTCATCCACATTGCTTTAAATGACAGGATTTCCTTCTTTTGCAAGACTTGCATAGTATTCCATTGCAGGCATATATTTTATATATATATACACACATACATACCACATTTTCTTGATCCCCTTATCCGTTGATGGATACTTTGGTTGATTCTGTATCTTGGCTATTGTGAATAATGTTGCAATGAGCATGGGAGTGTAGAGATCTCTTTGACAGGATGATTTCATTTCCTCTGGATACATACCCAGTAATGGGATTGCTGGATCATATGGTAGTGCTATTTTTGATTTTTGGAGGAACTCCATACCATTTTTCATAATAGCTGCAGTAATTTACATTTCCACCAACAGTGCACAAGGGTTCCCTTTCCTCTGCATCCTTGTCAACACCTATTTTTCATCTTTTGATAACAGCCATTTGATAACAGGTATGAGATGGAATCCTTATTCTTTTTTTTTTTTTTTTTTTTTTTGAGACGGAGTCTCACTCTGTCGCCCAGTCTGGGGTGCAGTGGCGCGATCCTGGCTCACTGCAAGCTCCACCTCCTGGGTTCACGCCATTCTCCTGCCTCAGCCTCCCGAGTAGCTGGAACTACAGGTGCCCGCCACCACGTCCGGTTAATTTTTTGTGTTTTTAGTGGAGACGGGGTTTCACCGTGTTAGCCAGGATGGTCTGGATGTCCTGACCTCGTGATCCGCCCACCTCGGCCTCCCAAAGTGCTGGGATTACAGGTGTGAGCAACCGCACCCGGCTGGAATCCTTATTCTTTGCTACTTAAACTGACAGGTGATTTGGCCCATTAGAAACAAAAATGTTTCCTGTTTAAGATTATTTATTTCTCTTTCAGTATCCAGAATAACACAAACACCGAATGTGTTTTTGTTTTACCATGAATTATTAGCATGGGTCCTGGCCTCTCGGCCATCTGTTCCTCCTACCTTCCTGCTTTTGGAGATAAGGAGGTCATCTATGGTGAAGCCAGTTCCATGATATGTGGAACACAAGGTTACTACTTTTAAGAATAATTTTTCATAGCTTTCCTTCAATTTGATACTTTCCCATTGATTTCCAGTTTGTAAGTCTAGCTATTTGACTTCATCCTGAGCGTATCTTGGTCAGCCTGAGTAAACAACGACAAGAGGCTCAGGTGTTCTGGTGGCCTCCAGTTTGAAGTCTGGAAGATGTATGTCTGGACAGCTGTGTGCAAAACCTTCTGTACATGAAGATCAGCATATCCCTAAATGATATAATAAGTAAAACTAGAAGAATAATGAAGAAAAATGACAGGCTCATGGAAGGGAATAAACAAATAACTCCCTGAAGGACTCTTAGAAAAGACTTACTGGTTAATTGAATCAATCCATCATCCTTGGGGTGGCAGTACCAAATTTGCAATCCTTTTTGGGAGTTGTTTTATTCCTTTGCAGTACAGTTTAAATTCATAGAATAAGCAGTTAAAATATACCTGTTTTATTATTACGGCATCACATTATTAAGGTACTTTCATTATAGAAAATGCTCACATTAATTTTAATAATAATTTAGAACGAGTAAGAGCATCAACATGTGGTTTGTAAAAGGATTTTTTCTCTCTGAATTTGTCTTACAGAAATTAACTTTTATTATTTTAAAATTTTAAGCGCATTTGCTTCTAAACTCCATAATAATTAAGGATTTTTAAAAAATGATCTTCATTATAAAAATCCGCCCTTATCCCTTTTAGGAGAAACTCAGCTTGTCTTCTTTGCTGTCGTGGGTAGTCATGTCTCCTAACACTTGTGCAGATTTCAGTGGGAGAAGTGATCTTTGAATGTATTATCTAATTCAAGTTTTGTTGAATTTAAAGTCATAAAATACATGTATGTTTTATGCATTTGGCCCTCACAACCATCAGAATTGTTTCAAGATGCTCACATATTGTAAACTGGACATCGTATATTAATCACAGACTTTGTTCTTTCCTTTCTTGGAGTAGGTGGAAGGTAAGCATAAATAAAAGGAAAAGAGCATCGGGCAGTGGATCCTAAGCAAAATTTGCATGTGACAAGAATAATTGGAATTTTACAATGTAAGGATCTTCATGTAAAACCTTCCTAAGTACAAGTGTTGAGTGCTAAAATTTTACCAAAGACAGATGAAACATCTGAAGAAATATTTTCTTGAAGAGTATTGGAAATAGTCAACGCGAGACTGCTTATGTAATCTTAATCTCTCTAGTATTAGTTACATCTAAGTGTACTGTAAATAACAGAAAAACATATAGCCCTGAAATTGAACACATAAGTGTCTTACTAATGTATAAGAACACATCATATCTACATGTTTACATATTAATTTGGATTATGTTTTAAAAAACTATGACATAATAAAATATATTTAACATTGATACTACACTGAATCTGATACATAATAATTCAGAACTATTTTATGATTTAATACTGGTTTAGGGTCTTCCTTGTCAAAGTTGATTTGAATTTATAAAACTCAGGGTCAGTTGATAGAGTCCAGGATTTGTTTTATTCTATTCTGACCAGAGTATACATCCTAAAATTTGCTGTGCAGTGGTGAGTTATTTGCATTTTCAGGACACAAGGTAATATTGAATAGTTCCTTAACTGCCTTAGTAGGTTTTATTTTATGGGTTTGAATTATGAATTGGTTTGGATCTCCAAAGTTTGCTCTAAAATGTAACCTGGTTAAAATGAGTTTGTATTTCTGAATTAAAATAGTCTACTCATTATAGTAGAGTGAAATGTAACATGTACAGCAGAGTGAAATGTATCAGAGGTTATAATTTTTAACAGTTAACAGATGCAGATTCTGGTTCCACAGGATTTTACCAAACTCACGATCTATTTAATTGAGAACTCCAGAAGAAAGAATCCTTTCTTTACAGTATATATACAGATAGTTGATCTATTAGTTTTGTCCTTTCTATGCAACTACATTGTTGTGTGCATTTCACATCACAGTGTGAAGAAACATCCTGACAGTTATTCACAGTGACTTCAATGAACACCATATCAGCATACTTTTTACACAGGAGACAAAAGTAAAAGCCAGCTTGATCATTTACAAGGCTTTCACCATGCAGCTGAGACATCAAGGACTACAAGTTGATCTTCAGCTTCTTAAAATATGGCCTCGAAGCCTTTCGTGTCTTCAGTCAGCTCCAGCATTTTGACTGATGGGAGCTGTTGTGTGTCTGTGTGCAGTGGGAGAAAGGACATAATTCTGAACCTGACACAGCCTGCGCCTGCTGCCCTCAATCCTTTGGGTGCATACAGTCAACCTCATCTGAAACATTGTTTGTACAATCGCTAACGCCAGTGGCTAATCTTTTCTATTTGCCTGCTTTATCCCAACACTGTCTTCTATTGAGGTGAATATCAATATTTGAATAACAATAACAAAAGATTCTGTAATCAAAGTGGAAATAAATGAGTATTTTAGATTATTTTAAATAATTTGGCCTGTAAAAATAAAAAGAAAAACTCTGCCTATAATTTAACCAAGATTTTAAAAAATAGTGACCTAACCCTCTGTCAACTATTAGCTTGATGCTAACTCTAAATCCCAGATAGAAGGTGAGGTGGGGGGAAAGTTCTCCAAATGACAAGTCTATTGCAGGCAGTCTTCTAAAAGAACCCTCAGTGTTAGCAGATAATGAAAGTACATGTTACCTATGACTGAGCAGAAATGATGTCATGACCTGGCAATTTCTTTTCACTGCTGACATATCCCTGCACTGCAGAAAATATCAGTGTTGCCTTCGTGTACATTTAATAGGGTTTCTCTGTCAATGACATAAGCAAATACACCATGAGAAGCAGCAGGGGTTTTCAGGGATGGCTCAGAAACTTAAGCATTTTTCCATTTATTTTTAAAATGCAAATTACACGAGTAAGTCAAAAAAATCACTCTGTTAAAAATACATTCAGAATTAACAAATGCAAAAAAAAGGACACATCAGGATCATAACTCTTGCCTTCTGAATATTAGGTTTATAACAAAAGCTCAGCCTAGAAAAATAGCATTCTTCACCGGATTTTGAGGAGGATACAGCTGTACAACTGTAGATGTTTTCCCAGATATAATCACACTACTGTGCTTACTACTCCCATAAAAGACCTGTCCACCGATTACTTTTTAGTAGTCAACTACTGTTTTTTAAAATTTTGGTGGTGATGATAGTCATGATTTGGTGAAAACTTGGCTGTAACTGAAAGCAGGAATATGAGGGCTTATTTTCTGTAGCCATATACATGTACTGTAAGGTGAGATGTCACCACAGCATGAACGTATAGTGAAACCTCATTTTAATAGTCACATTAAAAGTCACATTAGAATAGTTTGTGGCATGTATAGTATTTATATTTTAGGAATCAAAGGACAATACATTGGTAAATATTTTTCTCATACATTAAACATGCATGTCACTATAAAAGCTCTTTATGAGGTTTCACTGACATGTTCGCAATTGTTTATTTTATACATGTATGTATGGACAAACATACAACCCACTGAGGAAATTCAAGCATGAGTGCTGGAATCTTTTTTTATAGTTTATGTTCCAATGATAACTCTTTGTTCCTCTATCATTTTCAAATGTTTATGTGTGTGTATATTACAGACATCCATGCAAACACAGTAATGGAACTGGTGTATGTAGATCTGGATGGGCTAAGGTCCAAAGTAGTTTAATCCAATAACTGAAACATCATAGAAACCAAAGAAAAAACTTGCTCCATGCCAATTTATAACTTCTGAATTTCACTGCACTAAAGAATGGTGTGTTAGTTTCAAAAAATTGAGTTTAATGTCTCAGGTGTATCCAAGAAAAGATACGACTCATCTGAGTTCCTGATAAGCCTGAGCTAATTATGTTTTCCACTAATGAAAACCAAATAATGCTTTAAAATATAGAACAAAATTTCCTAGGAGTTCAGAATATTCCATAAACACATTGACCTACTATTAAGTTTCCAAAGGCATCTTGTTGCCAACTACGTTAACAGCACAGTTTTTTCTGCCACAATAATACAGGAGGATTGAAATACACTCTAACACACAACAGATCCCCCAAATACCACAAAAAGATCTCAAATATTTCACCAAGGTAACTATTGCTCCCCCCACCCACCCAAAAATAATCTTGTACGCTGAAGTTAGAAAAAAAAGTTCACCTACGTAGAGTCTTCAATTTGAATTAGATATAAAAGAGTAAACATAGCTAATACATATTCAGTTGGCCTCTGTTGATAGAAATCCACAGCTGTTTCTGTGTTAGTAAAAGACAATTGTAGATACTTATAAAAGCACCTAGAGTGCAATAAATAAAATCAGCGAGTTAAGCCATTTCTGCTTTCTGCTTCCAGTAGATTAGTGAGTTTAGTAGATTAACGTTTTACTCTGTCCCATCCCCAACCCCATCAGAAGACCATATTTTAGAATTACAAAGATGACAAATACTGTTATTGTTACTTGTCTCTTTTGGGCCACCATGGAGGCTCTATGGTAAAGCACTTTGCTGACAGCTGGCACTTTTCTTATACAGACACACTGGAGCTGCTGAGCTATTCAGTCTCGTTCCTTGACATGAAACACACAGGCTTGAACTCATTCAGAATTAATAGCAGTGTGTTAGCCTAAAGGAAGTGACTTGGGGTTGTCTGCACTGAGATTCTTGGGCACACAACATAGGTGGGTTAAGGCAAGTATGTACGGTACAGCCTTTAGGGCAAACAATCTGCCATTTTGGACTTCGGGTACAAGGTCATCATGACATGTTTTGTTTGTTTTTGCAATTACATTGCCTAAGTAGCCGTAGTGCTGTCAAGATGTGTGGAGTGCAGAAGACAGAGCTCCCAAACTAACGTGCCTTGGATGACTTCCCAGCTCACAGAGGCCAACCGGCTGGGCTGCAGAGGAGTTAGCAATGGCCAGCAACCGTTGGACATCAACACATCTCCTTTTGAACTTTCCAAAGGCCTGGGAGAAAGGAGCCTGCTTTCAGGAAATCCAAGATGGGCGTGTCCTGCATATTTGTCTGTTTCAGTTAGAAAGAGGAGGTCAAGTGGAATTGGTGTGTGCGTGCTCACGTGTGTGTGTGTGTGTGTGCATGTGTGTCAGTGTTGTATGTAGAGGCTTTGCATTTGTTTTGTTAATACGTATATGTATTTAAACTCGGTTGCTTCTTGCTCTTCATAAAATGCAGGAGGCCACTGCGAAAAAAGTTCTTTGAAAGGTTCGTGGGCTGACATACTGCAGTCATCTGTATTATTTTGACCTAAGAGAGAGAAAAGATGTTTTCAGCCAAAGGGGAAAGCGACGGGTGCCTATTGCTCACCACCTTCTCTCACCTTTCCAAGCACAAGAGCAAACAAACAAACAAACAAAAAAGAAGCCCAAATTGGGTTTTAAATAGATAATTTTCCTCCTTTTTTTTTTATTCATTGCAACTGCATGGATTGAGAGGCAGTTTTGGTCATTTAGAATCTATTTCCAGGGACAACTGAAATGAATATGTACTTCTATACAATCAGGCTGCCAAAAAAATGCAATGTTTTCAAATGTTGTCTGATATATTACAGGATATTCTTGTATTGCTGGAAGCCCAATCAGATCTCTACTTGCTCTGACAGTCACTTAGGTCCCTGGTAGTCAAAGGAGCTATTTTGTTAAAAACTTAAGCTGTAGACATGGGATTTTTTTTTTTTTTGACAGAGTCTAGCTCTGTCGCCCAGGCTGGAGTGCAGACATGGGATTTTTCTGTGCAGCAACTTCGTTGCTATTGGTTTGTTTCAACAACATTTACCAAACTGTAAGAAAAATATAATTAATATAACTAAAATCTTTCATTTTTAGATGAGTTATACATAATCTGAAAAATTACAAACCAAGAACAGTCACCCAACTTAAGAGGACTGTCTATTCGTTGTTTGCAAGAACTAAAACACAGCTGTGACTATAGGTCAGCAGTGTTTTCAAAGCTTTGTCCAGGATCTTGGCCACAGAAGATTTGCTGGGAACAGTGGGAGCCCCACAGCTAAAAGTGCATATTGCTTTTCAACATTTGTTTTCCTTCCAAGGAACAGCTTTTGTTTCCATTTGCTATATAATATTGTTAGGGTGTTTGAACTGGCCCCTGAAGTTAAATTACTCTTACTTTACAAGACATATTTATGGCAGGTTGACAGAAGGTACACGCTAAATGATAAACACATAGGAGATGCTAAGTTCTCTGCCTCTCAGTAGGGGATGAGGTTTATAGGTGTGTCAGTTTTGGTTTTTCACTAGATTTCGAATAAGCAGGGGCTCTCAGATGATTGGTTTTGTGGGCTATGAAGTTGAAAAGGCCCTTCATTTAACAGTGCATAATAAAATAAAAAAGAAATAAACAGAATGCAGAAAAGGGAGAGAGGCACAGCCGTGTATGGAAATGTGGCAGCTAAGTTAGTGTTAAGAATACAAACAAGCCAATTAAAAATCAGAATGTAATACCAGGTCAAACTCACAGTCTATTTAAGAATTTGGAAAGAACACTGACTGAAGGGGTCAGGAAAACCCACAGATAATCATGGCTGCACCACTAACAAGTTGTGTGACTTTTGTTTTCCTTTTTTTGGGTTGAGTTTCCTCATCTGTAAAATAAAACCTTACTGTTCTGGGTCCAAGGTCTCCTATGGGATGTTCTGTGGAAGGGATGATTGGAGTATTTTGACTAGTAATTTTTAAATGTACGTTAAGTATACAAAAATTCCTAAATCTGAATTCCATTAAACATTTCATGACCAGTGAGACTTGAAAGCTCTGATACAATTTTACCACTCTCATGCAGGAAAGAGGAAAACAATATATTTTTTAATAACTTTTAATTGGCATTTGAAGTGCTCTGTGTAACAAAATCATGGGAAGTTTTGTCCTCATGGAATTTAATTCTGGACAAAGATATCTATCTTTGTAGAGTCTCTTCTTTAAAGCTCATTAGAATTATAAATGTTTGATTTGAATTTAATATATTAAATTGCATATAACTAGCATTCTCATGTTTATCTTTAGATAAGAGATTACATCTAATTTATATGTAATTTATATGATAATATTTATTGATCACTCATATTGGCCAATACCATAAAATATTATGTAATATTATTAGTAGCAAGCAATTACAAACCTTCTAGATATTTTATTCTATTTTGTTTTTTTTTTTTTTGAGACAGAACCTCGCTTTATCACCCAGGGTGGAGTGCAGTGACATAATCTTGGCTCACTGCAACCTCTGCCTCCCAGGTTCCACAGATTCTCCTGCCTCAGCCTCCCAAGTAACTCGGATTACAGGTGTGCACCACCACACCTGGCTAATTTTTATATTTTTAGTAGAGATGGGGTTTCACCATGTTGGCCAGGCTGGTCTCAAACTCCTGACCTCAGGTGATCCACCCGCCTCAGCCTCCCAAAGTGCTAGGATTACAGGCGTGAACCAGCGTGCCCAGCCATATTTTACTCTTGAGCACAAATATATTGATACATGTTACCTGAGTTGATATTATACATCAGCAGTCCTCAACCTTTTTGGCACCAGAGACTGGTTTTGTGGAAGACAATTTTCCCATAGCCCAGGGTTGTGGGGAATGGTTTTAGGATGAAACTGTTCCATCTCAGATCATCAGGCATTAGATTCTCAGAAGGATCACAAAACCTAGATCCCTCACACATGCAGTTCACAATAAGGTTCTCACTGCTATGAGAATCTAATGCTGCTCCTAATCAGACAGGAGGCAGAGCTTAGGCAATAATGCTCCCTCACCTGCTGCTCACCTCCTGCTCTGTACTCAGCTCCTAACAGGCCATGGGCCAGGACTATTCACGGCCCAGAAGACCGCTGTTATATATAATATACCATTTACAGAGGAGATCTTTTAGGAGTGACTTATCGTATATGTTACTTCTGACTTGATACAGCCTTTTCATAAGTGATGTTTATTCATAAGCATTATTCTACCACTATGAATTACGTTTGTTAAGCACTTACTATGTGACATGTCCTGTGTTTCATGTGCTTTAAATATATATTCTTTCGTATAATTTCAGAGCAATCCGATAAAGTCTGTATGCCATCTCTATTTTGCAGGTGAGGAAACTTAGGCTTGGTAAAATTAAATAGAGTTATTCAAACAAAGTTACATGCCCATGGTCGCAGGGAATTTAATCTCAGACAATATGTCTTCAGTAGGTCATCTTAACCACTACTCCTGATTGCTCTACATTTTTAAATAGAACACTTTAGAGAATGTTACATAAAATATTGAGAAGAATGGTAAGGGGTGTCAAGGACTGATCATGTTTTATTGTTTTTGTAGCAAGAATCTTTCTGGGGGGATAGGGAAGGTTTGGCATGCATAGCAAACAACTGTAGTACATGGTGAAAGAAATAAAAGAGAAATATTAGAGGAGAAAAGATTAAGAAATGCTTCATAAAGCAATATATCTTAAGAAAATTCAAAGGATAGTGGGGTTTCAAAGAGTGGAATTTGGAAAAAAGATGACGTTTGGTGTCTAGAGAACAGCATGAATAATTGGAAAAATACATATATTTGAATAAGGCAAGAGTTCTACTTTGGCTAGAAAAAAATGGCTAAGGGGAGCTATCAGACTGTTTATGCTCTCAATAGATTATAAACTTCAGGAGGACAGGGCTAGTTCTTATTCATTACTACATTTTCCTAATATATCCAGCATCATCTGCATAGGGTTGGGACTCAAACGTTATTAAGAATTGAAGATAAGAGATACTGTTTCAACAGGAGGTAATAGGGACTCCTTGATAGCTTTGAAGGAGGAAGTGAAAACATCAGCGCAATACTTTAGGATGATTAATTTGGCAGCCATATGGAGGATACATTGGAGGTTCTGAAATAAGGAAGAGACCAAAAACTTAACAGGTCATACATTGCATGAATTAGGGCAGTGGTTGTGGGGATGTAAAAGAGGAAATGTGTAATACACTGTTTATAGACACAGTGCTTTGAATGAAGCAAAATTTTGGTTGACTTCTTAACTGCTGGAGTCTGTTTTGTGGGTGCTATTAGCAAATGATTTCAGAGAACTACAAGTGACACAAAGAAAAAGGCAGGCACAGTGCAAGATTATTCTTTTTTTAAAGGAGAAGCTGAAAAGAGGGATGTTTAAAGATTAATTTCTTTGGAGGAGCAGTACTTACTCCCAAACTCCATTTATTATCCTACACACTAAAGATATTAAAAGGTAAAATGATTCAATGGTGGAGGACAACGACAACAAACACATATCTTCAAAGAGAAGTTCACATTTTAAAATGAATTGGAATCTTACTTTCTATTTTGATCTTCGCTTGCAATTCAGCATATCACTTGATGCTGATATATAGAATTTGTTATCAGTTGTTATCCAAGGGAATTTGCCTAAACACAGATATAAAAATCAGGCTCTGATTGTATGTCTGCTCTCTTGAGTGCTAGAGTTAAGGGTTCGATAAGTTTCAGTGTTAATGTTCCAGTCATTTTCACTTTTACATCAGAAAAATGATAGAGAAAGTGTATTACTCAGTTTTTTATTTTTTTTAACACTACATATAACTTGGGTGAACCTATTATTTATCATCTAAATGAGAACTCTTTTGAGAATAATAATTATGCCAGGACAACCACTGTAAACTGAAACCAGAACATGTGGTTTATACATAATTACATATAACTGCCTACATTGTTATATAATTTTCAAAAAATACAACTTTTAGGCAACTCAAAGAAGTGGTAGATAATTAACACAGGCGTTTGAGCCATGTAGGTGATACTTACGTAAGACTAAAGGTAACTTTAGAAAAGACATTTCTTATAAGCCAAATAAGAAAAATTCATGGAAAAATGTTATTGAAACTATCCCACTCAAAACAATATGAATAGAAAAAATACTGGAAGTATATAACTGAACGAAAGCTGCATGCCATTGATTTTGTATCATGATACAGTTACTTGATTATCTTTAGTACCCCAGAAGAACACCTTCCAAGTAAAATACTTACATGTACATAGGCTGTAGTTGTAAATGAGATGTCTTCTGAGGCCCTTGATAGCCATAAGAGTCAAAGCCACCTATGAAATCAACTGAAAAGGGACAATTGTCTTCATTAGTCAGCTTTTCAGAGAGATAAACATCCTTGATTGATCAAGGCCCCACACAGATTACTAATAAACCTTTTATTAGTAATAATCTATTAAACTTTTAAAAGTAATTGCTAAGAAAAAAGAAATGGAAGAAATGATAGTTCCTTCAAGGTAGTGATTCCGCTGGCTCCCTCCCCCACCACTCATTGTAAGATTCAATTATTGCTTTACAAGAATCTATTGACTTGGTAGAAAAAATGATGTACTATTTTCAAAAAACCAAGACCTAATTGGAGTAATAGAGTTCATTTACACAATGGAGATGCCATATGCCTTTTTGGTTAGTGTAGATTTTCTGTGACATGCTACAAAATGTTATAACATATAAATATAAATAATGACCACTCAAGTGCATGTATCTATCAGCAATTGCAGCGCTAGTAATAATGTTACATGTTGTGGTTATCAAGCACAAGGTACTACGGTGGAGGTCATGTAAATTAACTCAACATTGCTGTCCCTGCCAAATGTGGTTTACAATCTGAAACAATCAGAGGTAAACATGTGGAACAGTTTAACCAAATATTCAGATTCAATACATACTTAGCTCTGTAAGATACAATAAGATATAATAAGAGTTACTGTGGCAGATTATATTTTCCAAAATGGCAGCAAGAGTATCTCGTATTTTACATGTTTTTACAATATGACTTTGACATTCCTCCCATACAGTGGTTTGAGTATGTCTCTTTCTCTTGAACATGGGTAGACCTTTCTGGCAGCTTTGACTATGCTGTAAATGACACTATGGGGATTCTAAGGCTAGATCATAAAAGTATCATGCACTTTTCTCTTGCTCTTTTGGGATGTTCTCTCTTGGAACACAGCCATGATGCCACAAGGAAGCCCAAGCTAGCCCGCATGGAGAGATCAATGAAGGACCAATGGATAAGTGTTTCAGTAACAATACAACTAACGTATCAGCTGATAGCCAGCATCCAAACCCAGGTGTGGGAAATAAAATACCTTTAAATCAGGGGTGTCTTTTGGCTTCCCTGGGCCACACTGGAAGAACTATCTTGGGTCACACATAAAATACACTAATACTAACGATAGCTGGTGAGCTAAAAGAAAATGCCAAAAAATGTCACAATGTTTTAAGAAAGTTTACAGATTTGTTTTAGGATGCATTCAAAGCTGTCCTGGGCTGCATATGATCTGTGGGCTGTGGGTCGGACAAGTTTCCTTCAAATGATTCTAGACCCTCACTGTTGAGTCAGTTCAGTCTTGGTATCTTCCCAGCTCAGGTTTCTGACATCAGACAACAGAGGCAAGCCATCCCCTCTGTACCTGTCTGAGTTATTAACCCACAGAACCTATGAGCATAATAAATGGTTGCTTTATACCACTAAGTTTTGGCAGCAATGGTAACAGGAACAGTCAAGTCTAAAAGTACTGTGAAAAACTTTAGTTTTTGTTTTTTCTTTTTCATTTGTGAATAAAGAGGTTTTAGAGTGGGGATACAAGAAACAAAAGAACACAAGGCCAACAAAATAAGAGAAAGGAGAAAGAAAGTCAAATAGAGATAAGCAGAATGCCCTAGGACACCCATTCCTTTTTTTCCAGCACCTCCTTCTGTTGGCTTACTTTGTCTAGTTATTCTCTTACTAATATTTGGGGTGCTACAGACAGAAACTGAAGCAGGGTGCAAAGTAACATAAAGTCCACGATGTCTGTGTAGTGGGGAAATCCTTTGTTTTCTCTTACAAAAAGACCTTATTTTTTTTAGATGTTTTAGGTTCACAGAAAAATGGAGCAGAAAGTACAGATAATTCCTGTATATTTCCTGCCCCGACACAAACATAACATCTTCCACTATCAATACCCTACACTAGAATGGTACATTTATTACAATCAGTGAACCTACACTGACACATCATCATCATCCAAAGTCCATAGTTTACATTAATGTTTATTCTTGGTGTTGTACATTTTATGGGTTTTGATAAATGCGTGACATGAATCTACCATTAGAGTATCATAATAGTTTCACTGCCCTAAAATTCCCCTGTGCTCCTTCTAATCATCCCTTCCTCCCCTAACCCCTGGCAATCACTGATCTTTTCGCTGTCTTTATAATTTTTCCTTCTACAGAATGTCATGTCATTGGATTCACACAGCATGTAGCCCTTTCTGGCTAGCTTCTTTCACCTAGTAATATGCATTTAAGATTCCACCAGGACTTTTCATGACTTGATAGTGCATTTCTTTTCACATGGGAAACCCTTTTACCAAGGCAGAATGTCTCTTCTCATCCAGAGTGGAATGGTATAATGACAAAAACAGAGACCCTGATGTTAGAAGGACCAGGGTTTAATTCTGCTTTTCCCTTTCCCAGCTATGTGACCTTGGATAAACAACTTAGCATCTCTTAAAATAGGAATTATCGTATTTATCTCATACAATTGGTATGAGGATAAAGTAAGGAGTGTAGAGTCCTGGATGAGACATATGGTGTAAAAGAAGAAAATTAAGAGCCCCTCAAAAAATTCAAGATTTCTTTATAATTCTAAGCCTTTCAGCATAGCAGAAAGAGAAGACAGAAAATTCTTAATCTGGGACAACTATAGAACCATAGCAAGTATTTTACAGGAAATGGATCAAAAGAGTGTGATCCTCTTTTGTCTTCTACATTGTACCTTGGCTAATACAAACAGTACCAGAAGAACTATGTAATAATTACACAGTGACTCTATTTAAAGTTTGCACTTAAAAAAATTATTGACTGGGTGCAGTGGCTCACGCCTGTAAGCCCAGCACTTTGGGAGGCCGAGGCGAATGGGTCACCTAGGGTCAGCAGTTCAAGACCAGCCTGGCCAACATGGTGAAACCCTGTCTCTACTAAAAATACAAAAATTAGCTGGGCATGATGGCTCGCGTCTGTAATCCCATCTGCTCGGGAGGCTCAGGAGAATTGCTTGAACTCCAGAGGCAGAAGTTGCAGTGAGCCGAGATCATGCCATTGCACTCCAGCTAGGTGACAAGAGGGAAACTCTGTCTCAAAAAAAAAAAAAAAAAAAAAAATATATATATATATAGTTTAAGACTGGGGATTTGTTGCAGATAGTGTCTAAATTTTTGTTTATCTGGAAGGGCTGTTGTTGACGATGAGACTAAATTAATGACTAGTTTTCTAAGAGGTATTCACCGAGTTAGAGCTTCACTGCTCTGAGCTTCTCTCTTAGTAAGATGGTCTCTACCATAGTGGTGGAGAGTGGTTACAATAGATCAAGATCATGGCAGACAAGATCATGGCAGACAGAAACAGTAAGGTCTCCACTGAAATTGAGATCCAAGTCAAACTCAGGTTTATTAGTATTTTTATTGCTACTGCTGTTGTTGTTATTATCGTTGTGTTTATTTTGAAATATTTAATTCACTTGTTTACAGGGATTTAGGAGGGATGGCAGAAAAAAAAAAAGAAAAAAAAACAGGTGATAATTATGAACCAAAGATCTTCGGATGAACCAAGGGATAATGTGAAGAAAACAAGATGAATCTTCAAGCCCAATGGATAGAATTAGGACCAAAAATGGAAAGCAAATCTTGAGTCAGAAGCAATGTAGACCTTCCAAAGACATGAGAAAAGGCCAAGAGGGAAATGAGGGTGTCCTGAGTCTGTGGTGCGAACGGAGCTTGAGTGGCCTGAGGCTTGCTCTTATTAACCATGATCTGTATGCTGTACAGGTGGAGAGAGATGGCTTACAACTCCCAGATTAGGGAGGACAGCACTAAAGCTCTGATGGAAGGACTGTGATCATTCTGATTATTCGGACCATGCTGATGGCCTGGGTATGGAAGAAGTTCCAACAGAAAGTGACCCAGAACCAAGATGAGAAGAGAAGCAGCTCTGAATGTAACCAGGCTGGATTTTTACCATTTCACTTGTGAGGAGGCATTCAAATGTAAATCAGGAGCAGAGGGCATATTTTCTATAGTTTATTTTACCTACATGCTCGAGTTCACAGCTAAGGAGACTGTGTACAGCAAATTTTCATGTGCACTTCTTCTCAGAAATTGTTTGGATGTCTTCCTAAAGACCCCAGAGAGAGGAATAGGAATCAACTGGATCCAACCACCCATTATAGTTAACATTGTGGGGGTCAGCACAGGGAGACTTGATTCTTCTCACCTTTTATAGAAGGGTTCTTCAACCACATATGGAACTTTTTGGGGTGCCATGTAGATAGAGAGGTAGAGGTATTTTTTTTCCTCTCAAAAATGGAATTAGTGGGGTTAGCTTACATTTTTAAGATACCCTTAATACCACTTTGTTCTGTTTTCAGTTTCTTTTATATAATGACATTTATTCAGGCTCTAAAGAGACTACTGCATATTCTAAAACTTTTCTGAGCAATAAGGGTCATAAAACATTTGACAGATTTTTGTCCAAGTAATTTGGATGGCAGCTAGATGTTTGGGTCGTAACTTATCTCTGCATTATTTAGAAAAGAGTAACTTCTATCAATCAAGAATCTCCTTACATCCTTAAAAATAAACTAAATTCCCCCAAATTGCAAAATACTTAATAGTTCATGAAGCCCTTTCAAGTGATATCATTTATCTTCACAAAATTACTTTGAGGTTGGTAAGAATAATTATCTTAATTTTACAAATCAATACAGATTTATTGAGTTTTATCCTGAGGCCACACATCTGAGGATGAGAGTAGAAACCAGGTATTCTATTTCCTTTGTAC
Organism: Trachypithecus francoisi; assembly: GCF_009764315.1. Classification (NCBI taxonomy): domain Eukaryota; kingdom Metazoa; phylum Chordata; class Mammalia; order Primates; family Cercopithecidae; genus Trachypithecus; species Trachypithecus francoisi. The sequence goes on along the minus strand of NW_022681460.1, from coordinate 24,533,035 downwards.
GTATATTGAAAAAGAGATTTCTGCATTTGACTTATGCCATTCTAGTACATTTTTCGAATGTTATCTACAGTGACCAAAAGCATCAAATCACATTTTTATGTTCTTTCTAAGTTATTAATTTAACAAAAGTCTTAAGTTCTTGCTTTGAGTTCCCCTTCTGTTATTTGTTTTCCAGCATCTTTTACTCTGTTCTTTCTAGAATATTTGCTCTTTATCTTCTTCCCATCGAATACTGTAAGAGTCTACAGTATTAGATTATTCTTTGATTTAATATTGTAGAAATATTTGGATGTAAACAATGATTTATCAGAAACTACCTTTGCTGAATTTGCCAGTGATAGTCGCCAGTGTGGTATTTTGGGGTTTTTTTGGTAATGTATCTTTAAGAGGGTAGTATCCTTCAAGGTTTAGTTCACGTGCTCTGTGTCTGATAATTTATACAGGACACCAAATATGCATTTAAGCCATCCTTTCTTCTGAAATTTATATTCTCATCCCCATCTTGTAGGACTGATAACGATGATGATTTTTAAAGTTATGAGAGATGTTTTCTTTCATGCGACTTGGCATATTGTCTGTGTAACTTCAATACTTAACAGAAAATGTGAAAGACGGACAGGAAGTACTAAAAGCCTGAATTAGAATTGGGAGAATGAGAAAGGAAAGATGTCAATGAATTTGAGATGAATGGACAAAGAGGTAGAAAACATAGTTCATGGCAAGTTTTTGAACGTGGGGGAAAGGGAGGAAAAGAAAAGGTTCAAAGTTGAGTCTCAGAAATTTGTTTGCCAGGGGCATATTGCTGCTTTTAAAGAAAAAAAAAGTGTCAAAAGGGTGTTGGTGTTTGGCTTTCTTTTGGAAATGTAGTTTTAAGTTATAAGTGGTACATCTAAGTGAAGAGATGCTTGGGAAAAGGGAAATGTAACTAATTAGTGCAAGGGAAATTGGGGACTTGCTGGGATGTTAGAGATGAATTTCTTTCTCCTCACTCAGCTTTATTTTGCTTCATTACAACCTATTTCTACCTGATGTATAAATCTGCTTGCTTATTTGTTGATTTCCTCCACTACTATAATACAAGCTACAAGAGATTTACTGCTTTCTACTGTTTATCACGCTAGCCTCAGAACCCAGAACAGTGTGTGGCTCATGGAAGACACTCAGTAGGTATTTACCAAATAAACTCTTACACCCTTTAGGCTGTAAAGGAAAATAAGGCAATTGATCAGAGCATGGAAGATGCTAGAAAAACTTCCAAGTGAAATTTGGCTGACTGCCAAGGCCTTGAATGATATAATAAAGACTTTTTATAGACAATCTACAAAGTTGTTGCCTGGTGCTGTGAGATACACAACAGAAACTTTTTGGATACCAGTAGGAAGAAACCACCACTACATCCTCTTTGGCCAAGAGGAGTGGAAGGAAAGAGGTTAGGACATGCATTCGCATCAAAAGGACTCCAGTGAGACGGTCATTCATTGATGAATGCTATTGAGTGTTAACAAATCTTGGTAATTGGTAGGAAGAACATTGTTTTCCTTCTGGCCAGTTTATAGAACCCTAAAGAGAGGCACACGACTGGACTGAAGGTGAAAAAAAAAGGTACTTTCTTAATCTCTGCCTTTTTGGAGGGATTTGCCTTTGGTTCTCTGAAGACAACTCAGGAATTTTTTTTTTTTAAGAGCTATACTGAGGTATAATTGACATGCAAAGCACTGCACATTTTTAATGTGTGCAATTTGATAAGTTTGGACCTGTGCATACCTGTGAAACCTTTACCACAATCAAGGTAATAACATATCCATCACCTCCAAAAGACAACTTAGAATGCTATCATTTTCTTTGCAAGTGTATTTTCTTTTTGCCTTCATTTTCTTATCTACAGTGTGGGTATGTTTACATCTATTGACGTATGGGTGGGGGCAGTAGATGTACTGTAATAATTGCAGGTGTAATTATTTTAAATTTGTTAAGTGCCATATCAATTTAATAACTATAATTTAATAATATTAATGATAGTGGAATTTAGAAATTACCAAGTAAGATAAAAAAGCTTTTTGAATAAATATTCTTTGCGATATATATTTCCTGTTGTGAGCCTCTCTTTTATTTAAACCTTTTAATCCTGAACACTGAGTTCAGCAAACTTAAAACTGTTTTATTAAATACATGTTGGCAATGAGGTATTGTAATATAAAATTATCCCTTGGTTATTAATGACAAAGCCACTATTCAACATACTCCTTTTTGGAGACAGAGCTGTAAAAAACCATGAAGGGAAAATTTAAAAGGCAGTTCATAGGAAGCTAAGCCTAAATATTTAGAATAACTCATTGAAAGACACTAAAATGTTTGATGCCTTTCAGTGAGTTTTTCTAAATATAAATGAAATTAATAGGGCCTGTGAAAATAGAGAGTCTTTCCATTATTTCCATTGGTATAAATTCCAAGGGTACTTAGCTCCAGCAATACAAAAGAAACGTAAAACATATCCAACCTCAAACCAAATTGAAAAGAACCACTTTTTTCCCCACTAAGCTCTAGTTGGTGGCAGGAATTCAAGCTGACCGTGTGAGCTTGAGGTGTTCGGTCTGGGCTAAAATCTCCGGATGGACTCTGAGCTATTTTTTTTTTCCTGATAAGGAAAACACAGTCCTTTATAGGAAGAAGTATTTTAGCCTGTTGTTGCCTGAAAGGTCACTAAAGTGTTACACCACAGAAGGTTTCTAGCAGGTGAAGCACACGTGGAATGAAATTAGAGTTATTAGCTAAATCACTGCAGATGCTTTGCTTCCTAACCTTGTTCATCAAATATGTTTTCTCAGGGTTTTAGTGCCTTATTTTTCAGTTTCCTTCTTACTTGTGTCAGAAACAGATCTTTAATATTTGAAACTTGGTAACACATTCACACATGCTAAACAATGAAAGTGAAAAGCAATAGGTATAATAGTATCATAATAAATAAAGTATATCGTTAGTTGAAAAATCCCTTTAAGCTTTTGGTTCTAAAGGCCTAATAAAAAATGAAATATAAGTTCTACTTGATAAATTATTTGGTGGTGTTTTTCTTGTTCATATCTGCTACTTCTCAGTGAGGGCAGTGCCTTACGTGAGATTTTAAGAAACACATGATGGTTTTCTGCTGAGGCTCGGATCTTTTTATCAGGTAGTCTTTTAATAATATTATGCCAGTACTTGATATATCATAATGCCACTACTTGATACATCATTGTAGAATCTGTTTGGTAGCATCAAGATGAGGGGATCTGGAGTCAGAAGACTTGTGCTCCGGTTGTGCCTTTACTTCTTACCAGCATTGGACCTATAATTAGGTCACAATTGCTCTGAGCCTTAATTTCTTCCTCTGTAAAGTGAGGATAATAAAGCAATTTCAGCTTCGAAGGGTTATTGAGAGAATCAGGTGTCATATGTTTGTAATACGTAGAAGCATGTATATTAAAAATACACTATGAATAGGATTGGGATCTCGTCTCTTTTCAAAAAGGATTTATACAAAAGGAATGATTGGAATTATGCTTTAAAATGCATATTTAGGCTCTTTACTGAGATAATTAGCATTTCCAAGGGTAGGAGAATAGATGGAATAAGGCTCAAATGAGAGAATTTTGTATTAGAATTTACTAAAATTTTGTATAGAGTGACAAAAGTGTAGAAGACATCCACAGAAACCGAGGAGACCAGAGAGGGGTCTATGGAGAGCCTTCAAATGCCCACTTAGTTAGTTAATTGTGATTTGACAAGTAACAGGAATAGCCTGTGTGACATAATGCAGAAGAAAAATAAATTAATTTATATTTAAAAAAAATTACACAGAACTGAATTTCCATGTTTCAAATCCTTTTGGAAATGGCCTTGTATATTATCAGAAAGAACACAAATAATTTGGGGCTGGCCTTGTCTGTGGCCTATGAGGCTTTGCCGCATATGTGGGCAAAAGGAACTGTCCAATGAATGGTCAAGAATGAAGACCCTGAGAGCTCAGTTTCCTGGATCAGGCAAAATGACAGGCCAAAGCTTGGTGGATGAATTACTTTGTAGAGGAGAAGCTTACCTGTTCCTCTCAGGTTTGGGCAGGGTTGCAAGAAGACAAAAGAATAATTGCCAGTAGAGATTTGTTGAGGTTCTTGAGGGAAAATCAAAGAAGTTTCTGTTTGATAGATTTGACTTTTTCAGATTTCAGTACTTGGTTTAAGGATCCTGGAAAGGTGTGGAACAGGTCCCGTGGCCAGAGTGCCGCTTTGTCAAATGCAGATGAATGAAAGCATGGTTGAGCGGGAGACAACACCCAGCTGAGTGTAGCAAGTACACATTTGCTGTTGGGTTTAGTTACTTTCTCCAGCAATGAGCAACCACCCAGGATTAGAAGTGGAGAAATTGAATCTGGGCATTGTCAGGAACAGATGTTGAAAATCCAAGCATAAAGGATGTACAAGCAAGGAAGGAAACCAAGGATGCTGACAAGAACACTGCTGCCTTTGCTAATCCTGGAGATAGATAATGAGTAGGAAGATCCAAAGCATGAGAAAAACATAGGTTCAGGTGGAGGGAAGCTTCCAAATAAGGGTGAAGAAAACTTTTTCCAAGAGGGAGGCAGGAGAACAAGGAAAAAGAATAGATAGGTGTTTACAGTCAGGCAGAAAATTTCAGAACTGGGCATCTTAGAGAAGCCTCTTTCCACCATAATGAAGGTGATCCATGATGAAGGGAATGAAGGTGGCAGATGAAGGGAGTAGTGATGAGATGAGAACTAACAGGGTGGAGAAACTATAAGGCTAGAGTCAGAAAATTATGAATCCGATATCTTTTGAGGCTTTCAGTAAATGTAGAGAAGCATGTAATGAAGATTATGATGAAATAACTAAGGCAGCTTCGCCTTAAATGTGCCTGGGCTCACTTTGTGCCATGCCATTTGGATGGATTAGATTTTCCAGTCTTTATTTTGTTTTCCCCTGTTAGAATTGCTTTCAATTATATACGACATGTCTTTCAGATAAAATTGCAAGGAGCAGTTATTACAAGCTATAGGTGAGCTCTTTAGACATGATTGGGTATGTCTTCTCAGCTGACATCCAGAATATATTTAGAATCCACAGCCCATTTAAATGCAGGAGTTTTCATTAGGTTTGTGGGTACATTAACATATGCATATTTAGGGAAATAAAAAATAAAACATGCGTGCTGTAATTACCTATTAGAGACATATTCTTTACCTTGTAATCTTTGCTAACATGATCTTTGTATCATTTTACAGCCTCCAGAAATGAAAATCACAAAACTCCTGAGCCTAAATTAATCATCTCCTTAGAACAACAGTAGCAATTTCAGGAAAAAGAATGTCCCACAGTTACTCTAACATTTTTATTGGTATTTGGGAAAGCTGAAACTAGATTTCCTGTATCGAGTTCATTAAAAGAACTTAAGATCATTCCTGTGTGACTTATGGTGTACCTTTGGTCAATATCGATCCGAAAAGTAGTGTCTTTTAAAAAAGGCATGCCTGTCTTTGTTAAGTTCTACATGGTCCTCTAATTTATCCCTTAGGTTTCAGCTGAATCGTCATGTCTGCAGTGAAGAATTTCCTTATCTTCTAAACTGCATGAGTTCTTCTTGGGATCATTCCCATGGCACCTCCATCCCCTTTCCTTGTCTGAACTTTCATCACACTTTACTATAATTTCTCTTTCTCTTGTAAGTTGTGTGATGGATTGTAGGCACCATAAAGGCAAACATGGTATCTGTTTGGTTCCCTGCTTTATCCCTAGTGACAACACATAGCCTACCACCCAGTAGTTGCACAATAAATATTTGTTAAAAGAATCTGTCTCAGGTATCTCAGTGAAGTGACATGGAAAGTATTCTTCGAATCTTGACATCGATGTTCTGCCCCCAGTTCTGCCTCTAAATGATTGTTTAACTTTGAGCAAGTCAATTTGACTGTCCCTTTCCTTAACTGTAAAATTAGGGGATTACAGTAGGTGACTACTAATACTGTTCATAACTTTATGATTATACACAATTCCATATTTCTGGTATTAGTTCACACACGAATGTTAGCAATATAATATTTAAAATGAGCAAATCCACAAAGGCAAAATGAATGGAAAAAATTAGTGCAAAGGAGTTATTTCCATCTGCTTGTTATTATGCATTGATTTTACTAAGTGAGTTTCCAGAAAGATTAGTTGCTGAAAATGGAAATTGGAAATTGAGGCATGAATGGGAAAACAGAATGATGAAAAAGTTGGGGACTTGGAGAGGAGAGTCGGGTTGACGGGTTTGGAGCCAACAGAAATACTGTCCCCTGTTCCATTTAATTCAATGGTGTATGGATATGTGACTATGTGCTTCCCTTTGCAGTGCCACATTTGGGAATTCCTTTAACACCAGCTTCATTAGTTACAAAGGCAGCAATCCATATCCAATTTTCATTTTGTAGCAGGATTGTTAATGTATAAACTATACTCTTTGTTGAAAACATTTGCAATTAATCCTATAAACAAACAAACAAGCAAATGCAAATGTTACACTTCCTGCCCCTGCCAACCCCGCTGACTCTGAGGTCTGGTCACCATTTATTATACTCAAAAATGAATTGAAATTCCCACTTTGGCCCTAACCTAATTTTCAAGTGATAATAGGCATGGATTCCCAGAAGCACTCTATGCCTCTTGATAGTAACATCCTAATTTCCTTTCCCGGTAAATGTTTTAAGTAAGATTTTAGCACCAAAGGAAATTAAACTTTAAATTAATCGTAATTATAAAATGCCATCACTGATTTTTGTCTTCAGCCTAATTACTTTCTATTATTTAAACAAACCGCACCTCCTGTGAGTTTTAAGTTTGTTTCTCTTTCATTTCCTGCCACACAACGCCAACCAATCATAGAGGAGGCCTCCCTGAGTATCTTCTGCCAGAGCAGCCTCATTTAAATGTCACAAAGGATTGAGGGTTTGTCTCCAGCTCACTTATTTCCAAGGCGCTCTTTCAGTAGCTAGGTGTAAGCCTGCTTCGCTCAGATGTTTTCGTTCTGCATACCTGGTGGCCATCCTTAGAGATCTAGTGTTTCTTAGTCCTCCTGCTGTTAAGAAGGAGACCTCTGAGCCCAGCCTTCTGGTTCTATGAGATGCCACTTCTAAAACTAAAGCAGAACTGGGCATAAGGAAGTGGGCAACGGCCAACATCATTTATCAAGAGCCTAACTTTGAATGTCATCTTCTCAGCATGTCTCTGATTTGGAGGGCTTTTAAAGAGACTTCGTTTTCCTGTGCCAGCTCTTTGTCTTGCTCTCATTTGTTCTTTGGAGATGGGACTAAAGGATCCCAGCGACTTCATTTTGTGAGCATGTATGTCAACATTCTGCTGCGAAAATCACCTCACTTTTCTGCTACTTGAATGTTTTCTTTCTCATGTCATTATCCATGAGAAATTAGAGATAGATGGTGAGGAAGCTAGTCTAGGACACCCACTGCTGGTAGGCTGTGGGGGTCTGCACCACTGGAAGAAGCAGAGTCAGTAAAATCAAAGGTTTTTGTTCATTCATTTCTGTAAATGTCACTACTTGCTCCTCCTTTAAGTCACATGCTTTCTTTTTTATTAATGCTATTAAAACAACATCAGTATTCTTCATCTGCTGGATAACTCCAATTCACCCTGTCAGAAATATTCTTTGCATAAAAAATACCTCTTTTGTTACACCCCAGTTAAAGGCCCTCCTTTGCTTATGTGAATATTGTTACTTCTATATTGTTTTGTAGAAACAAAGCTCTGATTGTTCTTAATTAACAGAGGAGAGAGAATGAATCAGCTTCTTTCCCCTCATATTCTTGACTTGGAAATATCAGATTTATTTAAAGATGAACATTGTGTGTGTGTTGTGTGTGTGTGTGTGTGTGTGTGTGTATGAGTGAAAAGCAATATAGTATAATGGAGGAGATACGATATTATGAAAAAAGAGAGAAAATAAGAAGTGAATGTTGAAGAATCAGACTCGGTTTTGACCCGAACATATAATTTTTAAAATATAGCTTATGTGTTTTCTGTTAGATGATCACAAGAGGGAGCAATTTAATAGAAGGCTGAAAAACAAACCAGTGTTCACCAATCTATCTGGGGAGACAATGTGAAAATTATTACATGTATCACTGTTGGAGAATGCTGTTGTCACTAATAGGAACTTGAATTTAATTGACAGGAGGAAAATTCGTATGTACCATCTGTCTCAGGTGTTGATCACTTAGTTTTATATATAGCAGCACATCTTTCTTCCTCTTGTTTAGAAAATGATAGGTGCTTTATTCAAATTACTTATTCATTTACTTAGAATACATTGAATTCTAAGGAGATGTCATATTTCCTTGGCAGTTTCTGTATACGTCAAGAAATGTTTGTGGAGATCCAATTGATTCATTCATTTATTTTTCAAATACTTCCTGAGTCCTTTTCTAGGTTGGGGATATGGTAGATGCTAAGGATACAGCAGGGAACAAGACAGGGGTGAATCCTGATGATGTCTCCTATTATTCTTCCATCCTGAGTGAATCAGTGTGTACTGTATTTGAATGTTGGAAAGTCATGAATGAGTTAGTGACTTTGATCGAATCAAGTCATTTGATCTTCCTTGGCTTATAAAATTAAAGTGCTGAAATAGAGCAGTAGGCTGGTTTCCATCATTTTAAACCCTGTACAACTCATAATTCAAAACAAATCATAAACAGAACAAACAGATATAAAATTAAATAAATGCAGAACGTCTGTGCTTTGGTTTGGGGGGAATGGGAAGAAAAGGTGAAAGATGACACCTTTTTCACCTTGGCCCCACTAGGATTCTGTAGGCATAGTGAGAGATTAGTGGAGTGCAAAGCCTGGGTCTTCAGGCTTTGTGATCCTGTTCAGAGATGAGAAAATAAATACCAAGTTTTGGTTTAGTGAGAAACTGGCAGATGTGGAGAAAATGTTTTCACTCAGTCACCATCAAATTCATAAGACAAATGTTATAAAGAGAAGATAAATTAGTAAGATACTAAGATCATGTTACATTTTATTTGATTGCTTCAGTATGATGCCAGATAAGTAAAATAAACATATTCTCACAACTTTGCCTGTCAACCTGGCAGCCAGGAACTTGGCAACTTTTCTGAACTTCTAATCATCCCCTCTTAGGTTATGTTTGAAGAGTGATTTATAAACGTGAAAGAAAGCTCAGACTACTAAACAGAATGTATGAAATAGCCCTAACAATCAGATGGGAGGAATGCAGTTAGATCATAGATAGATAGATAGATAGATAGATAGATAGATAGACAGATAGATAAGAAGAAAGGAAGAAAAGAAGAGAGAATGAAAGGAAGGAAAAAGAGAAAGAAGGAAGGAAGGAAGGAAGGAAGGAAAGAAGGAAGGAAGGAAGGAAGGAAGGAAGGAAGGAAGGAAGGAAAGAAGGCAGGCACACAGGCACATAATACACCAAAATTTGAACTGAATATCAGAAATCAGAATTATGGGGTTATTTTAATTTTCCTTTTCCCTGCTCCCATGTTTACCCACCCCCATGATTGAGAGCGTGAGATTGTGCTCAGAGAACTGCATTCAAATCCAATGATCCTGACAAACTGGAGAAATGATAAAAACATACAGAATGGAATTCAATACACAGAAGTGTAGGCCAGCAGGTTTTAGAAGAAAAATCAAACAAAAATAACAGAAAATTATTAGCCCCAGAGAAGTGAATAATTTCCTGTGGTTTTCTTTTCAAATGAAAGATTCAATACATTGATTGTGACTTTCATCCCAAGGCCAGTTGATTTTGAGGAATTCAGGACAGGTTTTGACACATTTGTGCTTGGCTGGTGTAAATGTGCATGTGTCTAACTCCAAGTTTAAGCATCTTGAATTCATTTATCAGCATTGCTTTCAAAATAAGTCCCTTAGGATATTATTTTTTAAATGATATTCCATGTTTCTCTCCAGATGATTTCAACATTTAACAACATTTGCAAATACATTGAATCGCTTTCAGCAAAGAGAATGACTGCTTAGTAAAATGAACCCATTTGCTAGAAGACCAACATTTAGTTTTAGTTTAACTATTAAGCCAATGATTTACAAGAACACATAATAAAAATTGAGAAGTCATATGATCTTTTTTTTTTTTTTTCCTATCATGGATTAGCAATATTTGCCATGGCTGCATGGCTTCCTTTTAATTGTCACATCTAACAATGCTAATAAAGCACCGAGGACAATTTCTGGTTCTATCACTGTGAGTGGGGATCTGACTGCAGTGGGGAAAACCCAAGGATGAAGTGAGACAGAAGAGCTACATTTAAAATAAAAGGCACACCCGACTAGGAATCTCCAAACATTTTCTTTCTGTCACAGAATAGTGTAAAAGAGAACAAGCAGAGGGAAATAGAAGACGGGAGGCCATAAGGAAAACTCTGCATGGCTGGTGACAGATGAGACAGCAGAGAGCCCTGCCACAAAGACAGCACAGCGAGATGCCTGCTTTCCTGGAGAAAGCCTTTTCTCCCAAGATGTATCACTGCCTTTTCATGAACAAATATATAAAAGTATGTTGTGAAGGTAGCCCACTCAAATAGGGTTCTAAGGTCAAGCCACATCCTCTAGAGCAGGGGCCTCAGCTTTTATCCTGGTGAGAAGCTACTCATCTAGAGGCGGATCACCCCACAGCAGGAGATGCTGAGCGGGAATTCCTGCCTGGTGGCAGTGAGTATAGAGCTGATCTGGCAGCAATACAGCCCTGAAGCCTCTTACCCACAGGCATCTGATGGGCCAGTGAGCTGCATCTATCCTCAATCTGTGCCCCACATATATTTTCAAATGTCCAGGACACACGTGGAGTGTGTGTGCATGTGTGTGTATTTGGATGTGGACTGAATTGTGATCCTCCTCAAATTCATATGTTGAAGGTCTAACTCCTAATATACCTGACTGTACTTTGAAATTGGCCCTTTGAAGAGGTAATGAAGGTTAAATAGGGTCATAAGGATAGGCCCCAATCCAACACAAAGTGCTGTCTACAAGACAAAGACAGAGGACTCAGGATAAACCAAACCTGAGTTTTCTAACACCTAGACTTTGGAAAGCAAATTTCTGTTGTTTAAGCCACTATGTCTGTTGTATGTTTTTATGGCATCTGTAGCTAACTAACTCATGGCGGAAGGAGTGTCACATCTAATTTGGGATCTCTGCTCTGAGGGTTGCTGTCATCTCCTGGTAGGCACAGCAGATGGCAGTGGTGCCCTGTGAGTCTGCACAACCAGCTGGCCTGCCAAGCTGTGGCTCCGGCTTAGATAACTAAAGAGTTAGAGATGTAAACTTCAAGGTCCAGATTTTTTTTCAATGGAAAAAAACAAAAACCCTTGCAATATAGTGTCTGCTATGAGCTAAATGTTAGTGTCCCTCCCCAATTCATATTTTGAAACATAATCACCAACGTAATGGTGTTAGGAGGTAGGGCCTGTAGGAGGTGGTTATGTCATGATGGTGGAGACCTCAGAAATGGGATTAGTAACCTTCTAAAAGAGGCCCCGGAGGGCTGCCTTGCCCCTTTTCACATGTGAGGTTACAGCAAGAAGGTATCACCTATAAGCAAGGAAACCAGCCCTCACTAGAAGCCATATCTGCTGGTGCCCTGATGGACTTTCCAGCCCATAAAACTGTGAGAAATAAATTTCTGTCATTTATAAGACACCCTACTTATAGTATTTTGCTATAGCACCCCAAGGGAACTAAAACAATATCTCTACAAATATTAATCAAACTGGATTCTAGAAGAGTAATGAGATACTGCTTAAAAGAATACATAAGGGAAAAAATTCTCAGGTGTTTGATGTTCATGAGCCTCTCTGTTTCAATGATGATTTATTGCTATTTCATTGAGTCTAGACTCAAGTCTTTGTTCATTGAGCTCAAACACTCTCCATTGCTTCCTGGAGGTTTCTGCCTCTTTCCTCTGAAGTTTCCTGGATACACCTGTTGCTGTGAGGCTGAGGTATCAGAACTGAGCACATAACTGATTAGCTTTATGTTGACTTCAAGAATCTCTTATCGCCGGGCGTGGTGGCTCAAGCCTGTAATCCCAGCACTTTGGGAGGCCGAGACGGGTGGATCACGAGGTCAGGAGATCGAGACCATCCTGGCTAACACGGTGAAACCCCGTCTCTACTAAAAATACAAAAAAAAAAAAAAAGAATCTTTTATCCAGTTGCCATCATTGGGCCCTTATCTCCACAGTCATTCTAAGCACTAGCTACAGAACCAAAGCTGTCCTCTGTTCCTTATAAGGCTCTTAATAATGGAAACTTAACCAATTTGGCAAGCAGGTAGCTAGCACCTACTCCTGACACTATGCTTCATTGCAAATAATGATGCGTTATTGCAAATCCACAGTAGGTAAAAATAGGCACATAGAGACCCTCTCAGTGTTTACATGTACATTAAACCCCTTCCAAGTCTCAGGGTTTGCTTGAGAGTGGTTTTATTTTAATCTTTCACCAAACTTTTTAAGGATCAGGATAATTTTTATAATATAATTACCAAAATTATACAGAAAAGTCAAACCTAGTTTACTCGATGGATTGAAAGTCGTATGTCCAGGCAGTGTCTGAGGATGAACATCAGGCAAGTGATCATATATGGAGAATATCAACCCCAAGCATTGTAACCAAAAGATACTCATAACTGTCTAGGTGTGAATGACTACAAGTAAATGAACGTAACCGAAAGTCACCGAAGACCACTGGACAGAAAGCCAGTCCAAATGAGCATCTCCTCCTACCTGTTTACTAGTCCCATGAACATCTGAGACAAGCGTCAGTATACTTGTATATAAAAATTTAAAAAAGAGTTCATATTTTGCCCACTGAGTAATAAGACTAACATGATAAAACTTGTCTTTAAGAAATCTACTTGTGTTTTGGATTAATAAAGGCAGATGTGGTATTGTGGTCAAGATACACATAAAGACATATATGTTATTTTTTGGAGTCTTTTGGAGGAAAAAGCTTATTAGATGCTTGAGAGATAACTTGATCTTCCAGCAGATATTGGTGACTTTGAATCTCCTTGAATTTACATCGCTTTGGCCAAAACTTGGTTTAGCGTAGAATTCCCTTAGAAGAATTCTCCGGAACATTAAGTGCTTTTTTATGGAGGCGGCCGGCGGCGGGGAGTGGGGTTGGTGAAAAACAGGAGACCTGTGTTCAAATATTTTGGGAGACTTGCATTAATCATACTTTTAATTTCTATAAATTGATGCTTTAACATCTACAAAATGACCACTAGCTGTTTCCAAGTAAGCCCTGACTCACCCCCAAAAAACATGTGGAGACTTTAGATAACCCTAAAGCTATGCGTTAATAGTCACAGTGAACATGAATTTCATGGGGCACCACTTTGTAACACAGTTAACCTGTCCTAATTAACCTTCCTACCCTGCCTCATCCATTTCTTCTTGTAGGACTCGAACTAAAGGTTCCGCTCTCTCTATGCCTCATGACTGACCTCACTCCCATGAGGTATTCTCCCGGGGGAACTGTGGGTATAATTAAGCCATAGAACTCTTTCTGGTTTTTCTCTTTGATCTGTGTCTGGCCTCAAGGTAATATGGTTAAAACAAAACTGTGGGTTAGAAAAAAAAATAAAATGGACATACTTCTTTCTGGCAGTACTCTTAGAAATGTTAATATATAAACATGCATCCTAAATTTTCAGCGTCAACCTTACTTGGCTTTGGATTTTTTTTTTTTTTTTTGAGCAGTATGTCTTGTGGAACTAGCATTTGTGAGATCTCCTTTGAGCGGTGCTATTCTGCCGAATGGCTGATTATGCATGTAGGAGACATGGTATGTCAGTAAGTATTGTATGAAGATAAAAATGCACTGGTATCGTTGTGAAATGAAATCAAACAACATAGCCCAGAGAAAGCCCAGCTTCCATATGAAAATTAACTGGGGATTTCCCCTTCATCAGGGATTTGGCACACAGACACTGAATGGTAATATCTCAATGAACTTACATAGTTTGTGTGGTCCATGCATTTTATATATATTTTGCCCTTTCTAATCTTTGAATAAATCTTTTCTGTATAAGACAAGTGCTTACTGGATGTCTTCTCTTGTATAGGCACTAGGCACCTCAAACTCAACCTGTGCAAACCGAACTAGTGATCTTATTCCCATTTTTCTTCCCAAGTGGCAATTCCATCTACCCATTCACTTGCATCAGACACCCAGGAATCTAACAGTCTCCTCCTTTTCCCTTATCACAGTACCCACCATTGTCCACTAATCATGTCATTTTGGCACGTCTCATGGCACATCTATCCTCTCTTTCTCCAATACCGATCCTTGTCCAGATTCACATTATCTCATGTCTCACTTTCATGGTGTCTTAACTAGTTCTCTTTTCCCTAATCTTTCCCCCTCTTGTGTCTCTTCTTTATAATGATGCTAATGTATTTTTTCTAAAGAACGTTTTTGATTATGTTATTCTCTTTTTTAAGCTATCTGCCCTTTGATCTGTGATTGTATTATATAAAGCCCAAATTCCTTAATCTTTCATACCCACTTTTCTACTGTCTCATTCATACATGTTTTTCCAGTTTTCTCCAGCTGTCTACCTGTAGCACAGGAAACAAAGTCAGTCACATTAATCTGGCCGTGAAGTGCTTTTTAACCTTTTGCCTGGGACCACCCCTTGCTTCCATACCGGCCACACAGTAAAGATCTATTCATCTTTTGAGATCAAGCTCAAAAGTGTTCTCTATTAACCTTCTCCTGGTCTCTTTCTTCTCTTTACCCACAGCATGCACTACAGAGTTTCATACTTGTTTGCTCATATGTTTGTTTTACCTACTAGTTGGCAAGTTCCTAGAGGTAAAATAGTATGTATGAATCATCCTAAAATCTCCAAAGGCTGACATAGCACTTAAAACACTAAGGAATATTTTACAAATGCTTATTTAGTGAAAGGACCATTTTTCCTTTCATATATGAAATAAATTATAAACTATATACTTCTGATTTTATATCATGTATGAGTATGATTGAAAAGTGCCTCTTCTGCCGGGCGCGGTGGCTCAAGCCTGTAATCCCAGCACTTTGGGAGGCCGAGACGGGTGGATCACGAGGTCAGGAGATCGAGACCATCCTGGCTAATACGGTGAAACCCCGTCTCTACTAAAAAAAATACAAAAAACTAGCCGGGCGAGGTGGCGGGCGCCTGTAGTCCCAGCTACTCCGGAGGCTGAGGCGGGAGAATGGCGTGAACCCGGGAGGCGGAGCTTGCAGTGAGCTGAGATCTGGCCACTGCACTCCAGCCTGGGCGGCAGAGCGAAACTCCGTCTCAAAAAAAAAAAAAAAAAAAGAAAAGTGCGTCTTCTAAATTAATCACTTGATATTGCCTCTTCCTTTCTAGTATAATTGGAAAGGGAAGAAGAAACATATATTTATCTTTGGATGTTTTCCTCAAATCATCATATTCTCACCTTCCTCTTTCCTTACTGTTTCAAACACCCAATATTATAAATATTTTTTGAAACCAAGAAAAATGATTCCCAATTCTGATTTTTCCTCTGAGTAAATGTAACTACATGGGCAATTATCCATGATAGTACCCACAAAGAATAGAAGTACTTTCCCCAGTTCTCCTATTTTAGATCCTTAGGGGCAGGGATGGAATAAAACCTTCTACCCTCCATGTTTCGGAGAGCAGACAACAACAGAGCCCCTGGGAGGACTGTAAGAGTGTACTGTGATCTAAACTCTGGATCAAGCAATACGTCTCAATGTTGAGCCTTTGACATAGTTAGAGTTCTAGTCATTTGTATCAAATAGCAGGAACGAAAAGGACAGACGGACATTTGATTTCCCAAAGACAATTCTGTGAATTAATCTGAAGTCAGTTTCCATAAGAATCTTAGCAACTACTACAAATTGTTGATTTTGGGGATTTTTAGTCTTCGGTGAAACTAGTTAGTTATTGATACCTAATAAAGGGATCATAAAAAGAGAATGGTCAAGTTAGCCACATTTTAAAATCATTTCCATCTCCAATCTCCTCTCTCTGTTCCCTACTAGAATTTTTTATAAGAGGAAAGGATTTTTAAAAGCCCTTCAAAGAAAAGAAAGAAGTTATGTTTTCAAAATGGGTGCTTCTCCATTCTTCACTTTGCTGGATACTGTTATGATAAACACTTTGGTCTAATGGGCACAAAAGGCTTATTCTCCATTCTAATGCTGTGTTGTGGGATCTTGTCTGAGGAATAGGAAGGCTAGGTAGGAGGCAGTAAAGAAGATGCTTTGAACTTGAAAGAAACAGAATAGAGCTTTAATACTTACAGCTGTCCTCTTCTTCAGTTATACATTTCACAACATAACAGGCGTAGATGAAACCTGCCAGCTGAAACAAAACAGAGATGCTTTAGACATCAGACAAAGGCACCAAAACCAGACCTCACTGGGGAGTGGCTGTTCAAAGTTAGGCAGTTTACAACCAGACTTAGGGCTCCAACATGGCTCATTGGACTGGATCTTGACTCCAGTGTGGATTCCTGATTCAAATGATGCTCATCTGTGTTGTAAATAAACATATCACTCTGTTTTTCTCTGACCTGTGTTTATATGTAAGATTTGTTAATTGCCAAGCAATCTAAAACAAATTATTTTCAGTACAGAAAAAGACTTATGACCATTCACTAATGGATTAACATTTGCATTTGTGCCAATCAACTTCTAGTTTACTTTTCATTAGCTCAGTACCTGAGATTCTAAAACTTGGACTCTCACAGACCATCAGAAAAATGCTTTGAGGGAAAAACATTAAGGTGATTCTGTGTTTTGTTGCATGGGCTCTTTGTAAGTAAGGAAGACATAGATCTGTAACAGGAACCAGGGCATACTGAGTATGATTAAGACAATATGTCACAGAGAGGTGATGAGATGGACACCTATAAGTAGGGAGTATCATCAAAATGCATTGAATATGGCATTACACACATCACATTGTCTTTTCTGAAACACTACAAAAAGGTCTGTGTGCTTGCAAAGGAGCACAACAAAGTCATTTGATCTCTCTACTTTCTCAGATTGGGTGTTTTTGTATTCCTTCCTACTAGTACAATATTTATTTAGTCAATTTATGAACACTAATCAAAAGAAACAAATATAATTTCTGGATAAGTAGAAGACTATTTGTTTTCTTTTTTTGCAAATTGATCTAGTTTGGAGGAATCCTTAAAGGTATGTCCTTAAAACAGTGATGAAGATTATTCAAAACAACATTTCAGACAGACATTGATCTGGCTAAGGACCGACCCCACACAATAATATTTAGCGTGGGGAAGAAAACATCAGGAAAAGCTGCAGTCTTCAATTAGGAAGTGAAAGCACGGGAAAAAAAGGAACTGCCGCGACAAGCCTAATGAAGTTGTTTTTCATTAGGTGACAGATAGTGATCTTCTGGAGGATGTGAGTGGAACATCTTAAGTCAAAGGCTACACTAATAGGTATTTAATGAGCGCAGAACTATTAGGAGACAAAGCGGTCTCTGGTGAAAAGAAACTTTTAAGTCTCTAATTTGGACTTGAGAGAGAAAGCACGTTCTGGCAGATTCTAGCTATCTTCCAAAAAGAACTGGCATAGGATAAAACAGTGGTCATTCCTGGACAATAGAGGAAGCAACAGTGACCACATTTGGGGAGGCAGAGTTGAAGGAAAAAGACTTATGCCACACTTCATACACTTTTGTTTTTAGATCCTGGAGGAGAGGGAATGGATACCCTCAGCCCTCTCTACCCCCAACTGTAGTATCTGCACCAGTATACATCATAGAGAGTCAAAAATAAATACCACTAATGCTATATCAGAAGACTGAGTTTTCTTTTTAAGAAATATTTTAGAAAACTCATCAAATCAGCATGTTTCTCTTTGAATTATATGCTGCTGTTGGCAATAAGATAGTGATAGTAAGAACTACTTCTTTATATAATAGAGTCATCAAGGTCTTTGTTTTTATGGGACTTATTTTTAGAGTTCAGAGTACTAATTGAAAACCAATGTCTCCTATTTGGCTTTAGCAAAGATTTTGATTTATCCAAACTCAAATCACATAGTGATTTGAGGATTTCATGGGTACTGGAAAAATAGAGACTATATTAACACATCTTGATCTTTCATCCACCAGGACCCATGAAAATGCTCTTTTTATGGAGTGAGCCAGTCCCATGGGTGCTTGACATTGGTACTTGGATCTGGCTGTGTCTAGGTAAAGAGCCTGTGGTTGGGGTTAGATCCCCTTGGTATTGCTTATAGCTTCACCTCTTCCTCCACATTGAGTTCTTACTATATGTGGCTAAATGTTACAGGTTTATCAGTAGTTTTCCTCTTCTTTTCTTTTCAGTGTTAAATGCTTATTAAATTATTTGTAAAGCAATTTGTCTTAATTACAAACTGTTTTAAAAAAATTCTTACTCATCACTTCATTTCTTTGAAATGAATATCTAGGTAATAAGCATCGATACATTCTGAGATTCATGGCCAATAAGTTTAAACTTCTCATTAAAGTGTCAGTAGCTTCTTGATTATTAAGTGTACTCTCCTAGAATGCAGCTAAGGCACTGCATTCTGCTTACCAATGATCTTTTAATTATATTCATTTTCATTCTTTAACTATCTGGGGAGCTCCTTTGATATAAAAGTAAATCCTGCTGCATTTTTTACAAAAGCTTGCTGATTAAGAGAACTTTAGCTTTTAAATTGGTCACCTCTAACTACAAATGGAAATTTGTGTTCCCCAAATTAATCAAGATTCATAAACTCTGCTATCTTCCAATTTCCCTACACAGTACACATTTCTAATTTAATTTTACCTCCCCAGTGGCAATTTATAAAATTTACCTATAGAAAGGGGTTTCAAATTATTTCTAACAATTCTGAATGTCTCTGATATGGTTTGGCTGTGTTCCCAAATCTCATCTTGAATTGTAGTTCCCATAATCCCCAGGGGTTGTGGGAGGGACCTAGTGGGAGGTAACTGAATCATGGGAGAAGTTACCTTCATGCTGTTCTCATGATAGTGTGTGAGTTCTCAAAAGATCTGATGGTTTTATAATGAACTTTTCCCTCCTTTGCTTTCATTCTTCTCCTTGCTGCCACCATGTGAAGAAGGTCTTTGCTTCCCCTTCTGTCTTGATTGTAAATTTCCTGAGGCCTTCCCAGCCATGCTGAACTGTGAGTCAATTTAACTTCTTTCCTTTTTAAATTACCTAGTATAGAGTATGTCTTTATGAGCAGTGTGAGAACAGAAGAATCCAATCTCCTATAATATGCAACTCTGCTAATTGCTACCTGGGCTACAATGATGAACTAAAGCAGAGTTCTAGTCACCACTGACATTTTGGGTTTGGAATACTTTTTTATTGAGGCTGTTATGTGTTGTCAATGTTTAAACAATGACATCTTACAATCAAGACTGTCAACAATTGAGGCACTAAAAATATCTCTAGACATTGTCACATGTCCTCTAAAAGGCAAAATTTCCCCTGGTTAGAGCCGCTGTTTGAGATATAATCCTAGCTTTAAGGAGTTTGCAATTTTGTAGCAGGTATACATATAACTGTAATTTGAAGTAGATTTAGGTAAATCTTCAGAAAGAAGGAAGAAAATTGTACTTCTAATAAGTGACAACAAACAGTAGACTGGATACTTGCATGTGTTAGCCCATTAAGCCTCACAAACACCCTTGGAAGAGCATTATATGTATTTTTGCAGATGATAGGCAAAATGGGATTTGCTTTTCCAGAGTGATATTATCAAGCAGGAAGATATGGGTTGTGTTTAGTAAGAGGCAGTAGTTAAATCTGATGAGAGTTTGGGGACTTCATACTAGAGCAATGGAAATTAAAGCTGTGAAGACCAGATTAGGGTCATAATCAGTGGGCCTCCAGTGTGCCAAATTGCCGATGGAACTATGCCATTTTTCTATGAAAATTTTCTATGTTTCTTTCATATTCTATGAAATAAACAATAAGCTGAAGGAGCACACCATACAAAAGTATAACATTTTTCATGGGCCCAAATCTTTCCTGATGCGATACTTGACTTCCTTTCTAGCCTCATTTCTCACCAATCTTTGTCAGAATTGACGCCAGTAGAAAGCTGTTGGTAGCTTGCTGACATCAGGTAGCTTTCCTTCTCTGTTCCTTAACTCATTTTCCCAGTCTGCCAACAAAGAATGCTAACGCCCTGTACCTCTTCCTTCCCCTCCCTACTCAGCCTTGCACCTCTAGTAATGAGTAATTCTAACTCATTCTTTTTTTGCATTTGTTTTTGAAAACAGAGTTCTGAGTTGCTAAGCTGGATATAAAGCTTTACATGGCAGTACTGCCTGCTTACTTTCCAGGTCTTCTTTTTTAATGTTTTACTTCACTTTTATTTTAAGTTCTAGGGTTCATATGTAGGTTTGTTATACAGGTAAAGTTGTGTCATGGGAGTTTGTTGTACAGATTATTTCATCTCCCAGGTATTAAGCTGGCCTTAAAGAATGAGTTAATACCCATCGGGAAAAACAACTAATGGATACTAACTCATTCTTTAAGGTTGAATAAAGGTGCTGCTTCCTCCAAGAACTGGTAATCCATTCTCAGAGTAGGTTGGTGCTTGGCACTTTTGAGATAGACCTTGAGAGGTGGGAGGGCTTGAAAGGGAATAAAGAGGGGAACAGAGAGATGGAGAGTACCTCTTCCAAGCAGAGGTCAGATTAGAGCTGGAAAGAAATAGATACATTTAGGGAGGATGAAGTGGCCCAGTTCAGAGAAGCTTGGGCTGTATAAAGGGAAGTAACGGGTCACAAAGCAGATAATAGAGGCTCATGTTGTTAGAGTAGATGTGAGTGTCTGAAATTAAAAGAAAATAATTTTATTTTGTTTCTTATTTGAAGATGCTTAGAATAATAATGCAAGGGACCTGTGGCACTATCTTAGGCAAATATACAATTATCCACTAGTGAAAGAAACAAAATATTCTACTGTTTCAGTCTTTGTCATTCAAAGCAGAGCTAAGTATAATTTTTTATTTTTATTTATCTTTTCACCTTCATATATCTAATGTGATTTGTTCACTTCTAATTCACCTGATAAGGAATTACATATCATCTTGATATTATTACTGACTGGAAGGAAGTATTTTCTCTCTATAACTAAATCAGATTAAAATTCTTTTTTGTATCCACAAACCAAATTATGATTGTATGTCCCAGAAATTCACTTAGAAGCTAATAGAAAAACTGAAACCAAAGCCTTTTGGTAAGTATTTTAAAAGATTTAATTGTAATAATTGAAAATATAGCAACCTTAGTGTTTAATCTATTACATTCTAGATTTCCGTTTCTGGGAAGTTGGAGTAATGGGAGGGATACCTTTCCCTATCTTTCCTATTAAGTACAATTAAAAACCCTGAACATTATATATATATAACAAACACAGGAAGACTGATGCAGACCAACTATGGTCTTTGGTACTCAAGAAAGTACATGAGAGTGAATTCCATTATTAGTATTACTATTATTATTATTATTATTTCATATACACCAGACTTACTTGGAGCTGAAGAAGCCTATAACTCTGAAATGCCAACAGGTACAGCTTTTTTAAAAGCCCCAGTAAACACTTGCTGTCTCTAGCCAAAAGACCAGAGAAAAGGGAAAACGCAGCCCACCAAGACAGAAAGTTTTACAATGATAGTACCTCTTTGTTTCAGTCAACACCATAGAAAACAAAACAAAACAAAACAAAACAAAAACACAAAAATTGTAGCCCCACTCCCCAACCACAGCAACAAAGAGTAGGGAGCCGAGACTTCCCCACTGCCTCATGGGTAATCCAGACTTTTAGCCTCACTCTCCAGTAACGAGGCAGATGCTCTCTTCTCTCCACTGGGGTGTTGTCAGTGGAAGCTTAGTAGAAGATCAGGACTTTTACCAATGCCCAGCAGTACTGAGGCCAGTCCGCCACCCCCGTGGCATCAGTGAAAACCACCTTGGAGCAGTAATAAGGCTCTTGCCAGATATGGAGGTATCACTGAGAGGCTAGTGAGGAGCAGGACCTTCCAGAGCTTCCCAGACTTAATGAAAAGCCCTTCCCACGTTGAGTCTCAATGGAGGCTAAGTGGGAACCCTGGACTT
The DNA here is from genome assembly GCF_009764315.1 of Trachypithecus francoisi. Classification (NCBI taxonomy): domain Eukaryota; kingdom Metazoa; phylum Chordata; class Mammalia; order Primates; family Cercopithecidae; genus Trachypithecus; species Trachypithecus francoisi. Next base: position 24,510,815 of record NW_022681460.1, on the reverse strand, counting down.
CTATCCCCACTTGGCAGAAATAATCAGCGTCCCTCCTTCTCCTATCAAAACAGCATCAGAGGAATCAACTAAAATGAAAGGTTTAATTAAGATCTAGGGTCTCATAGCATAATACCCAAAATGTCCACGTTTCAATTAAAAATTACTAAAAATACCAACAATGAGGATGTCCTCAAACTGAGTGAAAGGACAGCCAATGTAACCTAACCACAGAGGTGATAGAGATGTTAAGATTTTCTGACAAATATTTTAGAGTAGACATCGCAAAAATGCTCCAATAGCAATTACAAACATTCTTGAATAAATTAAAAAATTAGAAGGTCTCAGCAAAGACACAGAATATGTGAGGAAGAACCAAAATGAAAATTTAGAACTGAAAAATGTGGAGAACACAGAGGGAAGAATCAGTGAACTTGAAGACTGAACAATAGAAATTACCTAAACTAAGCAACAGAGACAAAGTAAACTGGAAAACATGCACAGTCTCAGGGACTCATGGAAATATCAAAAGACCTAACTTTTTCCCCCCCACCTGCAGTCCTGAAAGGAAAGGAGAAAGAGATCAGCACTGAAAAAGCCTTCAAAGAAATAATGACTGAAAACTTCTGAAATTTGGCAAAGGACATAAACTTACTAATTCAAAAAGCTTAGTGAACCGCAAACAGTATAAATCTAAAGAAATTCACGCCACGATGCATGACAGCCAAACTTAGGAGAGCCAAAAACAAATATCTTGAAAGCAGAAACAGGGAAACATTTATGTACAGCCATTCTGGAAAACAGTTTGGAGGTTTCTTTACAAACTAAACATGCAACTACCATATGATCTAGCAATTGCACTCCTGCCCAGGAGTGCAATTTTATCTCAGGGAAATAAAAACGTGTTCCAACAAAAACCTGTACACTAATATGTATAACATCGCTATTCATAATAGGCCCAAGGTGGATGCAACCCCAATGTTGTTCTGTGGGTTAATAGTTAAACAAAGTGTGGTACATCCATACCATGAAATATTATTCAGCAAGAAAAAGGAAGGGATGACTGATACATGCAACAACCTGCATGAATTTCCATAGAATTGAGGTTTGTGAAAAAAGCCAGCTCAAAAAGGTTGTATGTTATGTGATTCTAGTTATAGAACATTCTTGACATAATAAAATTGTAGAAATAGAGAACAGGTTGGTGGTTGCCAGGGACTAAGGAGGGTGGGTTATGAAGGAAGTGAATGTGGCCATAAAAGGCAACATATGGGATCCTTGTGGTGACGAAACTTTCTGTGTCTTGACTGTATCAATATCCAGATCCTAAAAGTGAAGCTGTACTGATTTTTGCAATGTAATACTATTTGGAGAAACTGGGTAAAGTGTACACAGAATCTTTCATTTTATTTCATATAATTGCATGTGATCCATATTTATCTCACAATAAAAAGTTTACTTGAAAAATACTACATTTTAGGGTACTTTTATTTATGTTTAAAAACCTTCATATTATAATTTATAAACTATAAATATATCTAAACCAAGTAGATATGCTTGTTTTCTTAAGTACAAAGACACATTTTAATTTTGTGCCTTTATGCCAACATGATTAGAAATGAGGAGTAGCAACGTAACTTTTTTATTCACAATTATCTCACATTCCACATAAATTGGTTGTGTGTTTTATTTAAATTAAATAATCTAATTTTGTTCTGAATTCATAATTCATAGGCTCTAAGCCCATGCTTTTTGTAATAGGAATTTGAACAGAAGGATATTATGCACACACGAAGTATAATTTTAAGTTGCAGCTGATTTTTACTTGCTCTTTTTCATCTTATTCCATCTACATAATTTGAGATTGCTTCAGCAAAGGATTCAAATGTGATTACATCAGCATTATTAATGAAGGTCTTTATATGAAGTATTTTATTATGTGGGCTGGTATATCATCTCTATTGTTTACCAGATGATACTTATCTCATACTAATCCACTGGCTGGACTATTGTGGAGCACACTGCAAATTTTCTCTGCTACGAATAATCCAGGTGCAGTTATCAACCCACAATAACACATGGAGGATTGCCTCCAGGGCTACTGTGAATGTTCACAGCCTACTGGGTCAGAAAAGCTTTTCAGAGGATCAGAAATATATCTTAATACCAGCCTTTAGGTATTCTGCTGCATCATCAAGCATGACTGTATTAAAACACTTTTTAAAAGATTAAATAAAACCAGACATACCTGCAAACTTATATTATCTACTTTAAGTTGGGAAATAGACTGAACTAAATGCCAACACTGGTTTACCCAATCATTCCTGTTGTGAAATAGTCTCTGGAGACTGGTAGGTTTCTTCAGTCCAAACTTATCAAAGAGTTACCCTAGTTCAAAGGAGTCTGGTGTATTAGTAAACTGGGCAGAGCAGAAGATATTCAGGCAGGACAAAAGATGGCTAATAACATTCAAATGTCATCATGGTTAATACCTCTCTCAGGGTTTAAATATGAGATTCATTTTTAAAAATGTATTGAGAGCAGAAGTTCAACCATTCCATACATGTGCCGGTTGGGAGATGATCAAAGAAATGGCTAATCTAGTGCAATAGAACTGCCATGAAATTGCCTTCCGGTTTAGAGATAAGAGCCATAGGGGAGTCCTTAACCAAAACTATTCATTGAAAATAATTGGGAAATGTAAAAAGCAACTATCAATAATAACATACTACTTTAATGGTAAAGCTAAGTTTAAGATTGTATGTTTGTAATGTGCAAAAGGAACTCTGATTTATTCATAATGAATCGTTTGAAGCAGAAAGTACAATTTTTAAATATTCTGTAAAATGTACACAATTAATACTGTCCTACAGAATTTTGGAACAAAATCACTACATAGTTCTTTGGGGAGCACATGGTACAAGTAGCATAATTTTGGCTCAGAGATAATAGGGTACCAATAGCAAAAATAACTGTACAAAAGGTAATGTATTTGTAAAAACAAATTAGCCCGTAGTGGATATTCTCTAACATTAGTAGACAAGGCTAAAGAAGGATGCTTGTATTTCATTGGAAGGAGTATGCTGCCTCAGTGATGGCAATGGGAATACAAGGCCAGATTTCTCTGTAGAGACGAGGAGAGAAGATTATTTGTATTAAAATACTTAGCTGCAAAAATAACTGGCATTAAATAGGTGCATCTGGAAAAAGAAAGGGGCTAAAACTATGTTAACATTTCCTTCTTTTTAGAGGTACTAGATTGGAAGATAAGGAAAGTGTGGAATATACAATGCAGCTGAGACTTCAGCACATATCCAATGATCAAAAATAATGCACTGATTAATATTACATAAAAATGATGTCAGTAGTACTCTCACTGCACTAAAAAAGAAAAAGTTAAACACAATGGAAACATCAGCACAAACCAGCTAGAGAGAAAAATGACTTTAAAATGTTATTGTAAACTCAGATGTATTATTAGGGTTTTGAAAATATATTTAAGTAGGAACCTTAGAGCAATTGGTCCCTTTCCCATGACATTTGTGGGAATAAGCTTTATGCTTATGAAAAGGTATTTTATGTGGCACCCAATAAAGCGTGCCTCTGAAGCCAAATACTTGTTGCAGTATGTGGCAAGGAAGATGAATGGGAGTGAAGACAGGAAAAGAAAAAGAACCCTCCAGGGGAATAAGATGTGGATTGGGGTAGACACAAATTTGAAGACCAGTTTTTTCCCCAAAGCAATTTTAAAAAGGCACGATACTGAATCGAAGTGTCACTTAAAAGGCTCGTCAAGTCTATCCATGTGTAGCAGTATAATCTAGTTGGATTGAATAACTTTGGAGTCAGAACTTGGCTATAATTGGTGTTCTTCAGTGACCCTTTCTTCCTTTCCATCTGAGTTACCTTCTTTTCAGTATAAATCTTAGATTGTCTTCTTTCTACATAGCTCATAGCCAATGCAAGGGTGAAACAGAATGTCATAAACCTCAGAATGAAGGGATTTCATTAATTACTAGCAATACCATTATTACCAATTGAGAATATATAACCTAGGACAAATTGCAATTGTATTTCTGTGCATTACTTTTTTGTTTTTAGTGCTTAAACTTCAAAACCAGCCAAATCATCTAACCAACCCTCACATCCTGGTAACAGCTGGGAGGTAGAAAAGGAAATACCAGTGATTACTATTTAAAGTAATATCTGCCATTATTATTCACTATATTCTGGGCATGTGGTAACATCTTTACAGCCATTCTGCTATCCATTCTTTCCAAAATGAAGGAGACAATTTCTGTCATCATCTATTATGTATAAATGAAAAAACTGAGGCTTAGAGAAGTTAGATGGTGCTGTCCCAAGATTCAGACATAATGAGAAGACTTGATTCATGCCTACGGACCCTAAATCCTATGCTTCTCATTTTCACACAGTCTTCTTAGTTTATCCAAAGGGCAAAACTGACAATACTCTCAAGCAAAGAGAACATAAGATTCTAAAAATCAGAGTGAATTCACATTCACTTAAAAAAAAAAAAAAAGTTAAAATTAAGTTCACCTAGTTTTCCAAGTTGGAAATCTGGATACAGAAGATACTGCTGAGCTTTGAATTAGCAGAGCTTGGAATTCATCAAGAAACAAAGTGGCTACGGCCGGGCGCGGTGGCTCAAGCCTGTAATCCCAGCACTTTGGGAGGCCGAGACGGGTGGATCACGAGGTCAGGAGATCGAGACCATCTGGCTAACACGGTGAAACCCCGTCTCTACTAAAAAAATACAAAAAATTAGCGGGCGAGATGGCGGGCGCCTGTAGTCCCAGCTACTCGGGAGGCTGAGGCAGGAGAATGGCGTAAACCGGGAGGCGGAGCTGCAGTGAGCCGAGATCGCGCCACTGCACTCCAGCCTGGGTGACAGAGCGAGACTCCGTCTCAAAAAAAAAAAAAAAAAAAAAAAAGAAACAAAGTGGCTACCAGATAAACCACAGAGGAGTTTAATACTACTTGTGGGAAACCTGGAACATGTAGGAGAACGCATGTGCTCCTCCCACTCGTTTAATTACCATTTCAGTGGTTCTGACTCATCATGATTTTATAGTTCTCCTCTGAATTGCTTACACGTGCTTCTACACACCAGCGTGGGCTTCTTATATTAGACATATATTGGTGAGCCACTAATTATCTTCAGTTTACTGCTGGTGAGCAAGGTGAGCCTCGCATTAGGTGGAGAGTCAGATGGAGGGATGGTTCTAAGAGCTTGAAAATCTAAACAATAGCTCTTTTTGCTCATAAGATTAAGACATGATAGCGAAGTATCGAAGGATATTCAGGATTTGGCTCAAGCCTATGCTTTCAGTCCCAACACTTGTGGCTCCCCTTTACTCTTCCATATTAAATCTCTGGCAGTTCCTCTACTGTATATGCCATACTGTTTGATATCTTTGTGTTTTTGAATAAGGCATTTCTCTGTCCGACAAACAACATTTATTACTATATAGTGAATGCCTACATGAAACATGGGCTACTTGAAGGTTACTCCTCAGGGAAATATTTTCTAAACATCAAAAAGCACAGATAGGCATTCTTCACTCTCTGGGCTCTTATAGCACCCTATCCAATATCTATATTGCACAACTTAATTCATTTTTGCATATTAATTCTTAAACTGGACTATCAGCATTCTCTAGAGTAACCAAGAATATTTCTACTACCCCAGAAAGTTCCTTCTTGGCCTTTCATCCTCACCACTCTCCCAACCCTTACACCACCCACCAGACCACACCCGTTCCAATTTTGATAAACATAGAATACGTTTGCTGGGTCTTGAACTTCATACAATAGAATGTTATTGCTTGGTGTCTGGCTTCTTTCACTGAGCATAATATAATATTTTTAAGATTAATCCAAGCTACTGCATCTATCAGTAATTCATTGTTTTATTTCTAACTGGCATTCTATAAGTGTGTGAATATAATTTTATCAGCTAACTTTTGATACATAACACACAAAACCAAAATTTAGTGGCTTAAAGTAACAACCATTCATTTTTGCTCATTGTTTTTTAGGTCAACATTTTGGATTGAGTTCAGCGGGGCAGTTCTTTTGCTGAATTTGGTTGGGCTCACTCATGCATTTGTGGTTGACTGTGAATTAGCTAGGTAGCACTTTTTTTCTGGGGCTTGGCTTATTGTTAGGTGGGGATGATGAAGTCGAATAAATGGACCACATGTGGTCTCACATATCTAATCATTCATCAGAAAAATCTGGTCTTGTTCACACTGGTGTGGCAGGTTTAAAGAGCAATAATAGTAAGGTGCACTTCTCAGGTCTCTGTATTGTTTGCTATCATCTCAATGTCAAAATCAGTTGGAGGCCATTATAGCAAAACTCTTCGATGATGCCACAATTTATTTACTTATTCATCTGCTAAAGGACATTAGGCTCTCAAGGATTAACTAGTTTTTATTTTCAGTTACTTCCAATCTTATATCTTGAACCAACTCATTTAAATAATTTTGCTTTAGGATTTCATGATTACATAGTGACAGAAGGACTTCCTTCCCTCCCTCCCTCCCTCCCTCCTTCCTTCCTTCTTCCTTCCTTCCTTCCTTCCTTCCTTCCTCCCTCCCTCCTCCCTCCTTCCCTCCCTCCCTCCTTCCCTCCCTCCCTCCTTCTCTCCCTCCTGCCTTCCTTTCTCTCTCTCTCTCTCTGTCTCTCTCTCTCTCTTTCTCTTTCTCTCTTTCTTTCTTTGTTGGAGTCAGGCTCTGTCACCCAGGCTGGAATGCAGTGGCACAATCTCGGCTCACTGCAACTCTGCCTCTGGGGCTCAACTGATTCTTCCACATCTCAAAACCTCCCAGGTATCTGGGATTACAAGCCTGCGCCACCATGCCTGGCTAACTTTTGTATAATTTTTTAGTAGAGACGAAGTTTCGCCATGTTGGCCAGGCTGGTCTTAAGTTCCTGACAATATATTTCACCCAGTTTATGGGCCCAAGATGAAGATTAAAAAAATCATAACTTTGAATGCACTGAGCTCCTAGGAGAAGCAAAAAATGTATTAATTCTCCTCATTTGTAAATGTTCATCGGTTTTTGACTCTATTCAGCCATTCCTACAAGAAGGAAGGTAGTCTTTCATATCTTTTTTTCTTCCTAGTATATGTATTAATTGGCTCAAGTGGTTTCTGATTTTTTCCTTTTTTTCTTTAAGCAGGCAGAGGTTGAGAACAGTTAGCTAATTTAGAGATTTTTTGGAGTCAGCTTCTAAAAGAGAAGTTTAAACATGGGGATTGGAATTGCTTCTCTTACTACTCAAATTTTAAAAGTCCTTTAAGAGTTATTCATCTATTCTTTATTAGTAAATATCACTCATATTTCTGAACTTGAGTTTTCCCTATATTTATATCAAACTAATTCTATCCAGATCATCAGTTCTTACTTTCTCTTTTAAATTATTATATCATTAACATTTTCTCATTATACACTTGCCAAAAAATATCAAGGAGAATACAACATTGATGACTCTATTAAAGAAACAGAAGAGTAGGAGAAGAAAAATAATTTGATAATTTGTCAAATACCAAAAGGGAGACTGTTGAGAATTGCCCCCTATGCAGGGATTTTTTTTTTGAAGTATTATCTAAAAATTTCTATCAAGTGCTGTAAGAACCATGTTTTCATTCCTTAAACTTGGCATTTTAGTATCTCCATTGACTTGTAGTTTTTTTCCCTTAACTTCTGGAAAATACGTTTTCCATTCCATTATATTTCTGACTACAGTTGAAAAGATACAAAGGCATGAGTTTGTTATAACCACGGCATCAGAGCTCGGGGGAGAGCAAGCTGTTTGTATTTTTTTCTTGCCTTTAAAGATGCCATCATTATCACTTGTTCTCCCAGAAAAGTGAAGTTTGATGACAATCTGTTTATCTCCTCACTGTACCTTAATGACTTCAAAATTGTTGAAACCTCATTACTGGATGTCATCTCTGCTTATGCGTGTGTGTGTGTGTGTGTGTGTGTGTGTGTGCGCGCGCGCGAATGTGAGTTGTAATAAAGCAAGAAATACTGAGTATGAAATGACATTGTGCCGATTTTTATGGTCTTTTATGAAGGATGGCTGAATTCTATAACTAGCCCCAGTCTGCTTCTGCAGGTCAATTTTCTAAAATTAGACAATGTAAGAGAAATTTTTTATACCTCACTTCTTCTTCCACTATGAAAGGTCCTCAGCTAGAATTTCTGTGTGACTATGATTCCTTCTAAATCCCTTTCTTTAGATAACTCTGACTCCCAATGACTTGTAACTTCACTATTCCAAGTTATATGTAATTTTCAACCTTCACAGCTTCCTAAAAGGCAGGCAGACTTTGCTGTTCCTCATCTCTGATGAATATATTCAATCTGAGAATATTAGTGAATAATAATAATTAACATTAGTATAGCACTCATTCTGTGCTAAGCACTGTTTATGCATAAATTCTTACCCCTCACAATCACTTTATGAGATAGGTATAATTATTACATTCTCTTTATAGATGAGGAATTGGGGGCATAGAGAAGTTAAAAGGCTTCTTCAAAGTCACCTACTAATAGGTAGTGGAGCTGAGATTCAAACCCAGGGTGACTGACTTCAGAATCCATGTTCTTAACCACTCTACTGTCTGCCAGTCAAGCTCAGGATGAAAAAGGCTACATTCTCCCTGGCATCCATGGGTGACAGCTCTTTAGAATATATGCTTCATAGACTGAAATTTCTTCCTTTATATGTAGCTGATTAGGAAAGTAAACATAAATAAATACACAAAAGCGTAACTGTCCATCTGCACTTTAATATTATTTACTTATTAAAAACCTGAATTATAGAGAATAAATTCTCATATTTAAATCTTTAGAAAATACTAAAAAATCTCATCACAGGACCATATATTACCTTGAATATATTTTATTTTAAAGAGGTAAAAATTTTAGGTTGAAACCAACTATTTCTCTTTATTAATGATAATATAACACTTAAGCCATTAATCTAAATTGCATATCTATAACTAAGATAAAATACGCTATGACTAAGATGAATATAGACACTCAGCAATAGAAAAATGAGATCTTTTAATTCTGCTAAATGTAAGTAAGTGATAAAAGACTACTTGAAACAAAAATACATGAATAATTGTCAATTTAGAATGTCTATAATTTGAAGCATAATACTCCAGCAATTGTTAAAGAAAAAAACAGTAGAAACTATACTTTTATGTCTAGAAAATACTCTATAAAAGAAAGATGTGATAAAAATTAAGGTGTACAATAAGGGAGTTCAAGCTATATTGAAGTGGAAGTGTGGATGACTACAAGACTATAGCAGAAACAAAATGCACCACCCTACCCTCAAGAGCTTTAGCTATTTGTAAGGCAAAGGCATCCTACCCTCTCACCTGCCAAACATATACACATATCACATGCTATTTGGAATTAGGTGGACTACAGACTGGAATGATGATGCACTTCTTCACGACCTTTCTGTGGCTATGGTTCCTGTCCTTGATCTTCTAAAGCAGTATATTGAGTGATTGGAGTGTGAATGAAAATGAGAGGTGAAGGGATCCACTTCCTACTCTGAGTTCTTCTAGTCTAGAATTTCTGCTCTTTTCAAACTCAAAAGTCAGTCTCAAGCAAGGTATTGTCAGCAAAAAGCCAGTGTAGGGTACAATAAACCCAAGGTCTATTCAGTGCTAAACTGTTGGGTAGAAATATAAAGTTCATAGTTATGAAAAATGTCCATGGAGGCTTAATGAATAACTAAGCTAAATTAGTTTTAATCATTGCTTACAGGATGGATAGTATGAACACAGATCACTACATATTCTTTCAGAACAAAAACTCCTCTAATCCAAACTGCAACTGGATTTAGGAGGCAAAGGTTTGCTTTCGTTTCTGCCAGAGCTGCCAGCCCCAGGGAAAAGGAGCAGTGTACTGAAGCTGGCACAGGAGTGGGGTACTTCCACATTACCAGGTCCTCTTATGCTGTACCATGACAAACTTTTATTGCTGCCCTTGGCATTGAGCCTTTGGATCCTTTGGATACTATTGGTATTGCAGTAGCTTGACCTCTCTAAAAGAACAGAAATGTTCAGGATACTAAAAAAAAAAAAAATCACGATTTCAATTAAACCAGTGTCAAGAGGGTTCTGAAGCTGTCCAGTGTAGTAAACCTGGCTCCTCTGCAGTGTTATCATAACTAAGACGGTAGGGTCACTGATAACATAGAGTGCAAGCTTGATGTTGCAGGCATTTTTCCATTTCACAGATAATGTTCTCTTTATAGTCACATGCAATTACAATTCACTTTTACATGATAAATTGCAAAGTTTTACTTGTATATGACTATGTCCTATTTGAAGAGTTTTTGTAGGAAAACAAAATGGGATTAAATAAACAGAAATAATGTAATGTTCTGTGGAGGTCAAAATCTCCTATATAATTAATTCAGAACTTGAATATACTACTTGGAGATGACTTCAATTTATAAGGTAGGTTTTTTTGTTGTTTTTGTTGTTGTTGTTGTTTTTAAAGCTGTCCTGTATCAACTTCTTAAGTAAAACCATTAATTCAGTGAATGAAAACAGAAAGTCCTTTGAGGAGACTAAAGGCTGGCTTCATCCCAAGAAAGCTGCAAAAGAAGTTCAGAATGGCTTGGCCCAATCGGCCTCCTGAAAAAGTGGCAGATGCAACACTCACTTCTGAGTTCCACATTTGCCTGTCTCAAATATTGTCTGAATATCTGCTTCTTTCCTCACTCCCAGTCTAATGAATACTCAATAGTTCAAAAGCTTGTTGTTAAAGGAAATGAAGCATTGTCCTTCCATGGAAGTAAAAAATGTGCTCAAATTATTTGATTATCAAATATTGACTGTGCCTCTTCCATACCCTATGTCCAAGTGTTGTGAGAGCGCAGATGGTTTAGAGGTCAGGAAATTAAACCTTTCTCTTCTCTTCTCTCTAGAATTGGAGAGTTTATTTTTTAAAAAATCATTACATTCATTGACAGTATCTTTGGTGCTTGTATCTTTGGACAACAATAGTCAAAGCTTGCAGTCCAGAGCTGTCCAAAGATACTGTCAAAGATACAAGGTGCTGACAGTATCTTTTTTTTTTTTTTTGAGATGAAGTTTCACTCTTCTAGCCCATGCAGGGGTGCAATGGTGTGATCTCAGCTCACTGCAACCTCCACCTCCCGGGTTCAAGCAATTCTCCTGCCTCAGCCTCACAAGTAGCTGGGATTACAGGTGCACACCAGCATGCCCAGATAACTTTAGCATTTTTAGTAGAGATAGGATTTCATCACGTTGGCCAGACAGGTCTCGAACTCCAAACCTTGGGTGATCTGCTTGCCTCAGCCTCCCAAAGTGCTCGAATTACAGGTGTGAGCCACTGCGCCCAGCCAAGGTGTTGACAGTATCTTTGGACATACTTGTGTCTGACTGCCCACCAGACATCTCCCCTCAGATGTCTTAGTAGACATTTAAAACTTACTATGTGTAAACTATACTCCTGCTCTTCTCCCTAATACCTTACTATATCTAACTGTACCCACAGCTGTTCTGTTTCAGGTAATGACAATGCCATCCTTCCAGATGTTAAGTCCCAAGCTTGTGGACTCATCCTTGACTCTTCTTTTTCTGACATTATAGAACCAATCTGTCAGAAAATACTGTAAGATTTACCTTCAAGGTATACTCAGAGTCTGACCATTTTTAACCATCTGCAGTGCTCTTTCTCAGGTCCAAGTTGCCATTTCTTTCACCTAGATCACTACAATAGCCTCCTAACTCATCTCCCCACTTGCAACAATTCAGCTTTACTCATAGTCTCCTTGTAGCACAGCAGCCAGCCTGATTATCTAAGAATGTAAGTCTGATCATGTCACTCTTTTGTTCAAAATCTTCCATGACTCTCCAATCTACTCCCAGTAAAGGCCAGTGTCATTATGGAGGCTTCCAAATGTGACATAATGTGTCTCCCCATTACCTCTTTGACTCAATCTCCTCCTTTTGTTCTCCTACTCACTCTTCTCTAGCTATCATGAGCTTCCTTGTTATTACTTGAAAATACAAGCCCATGGCAGCTTTTAGGCATGCAATATTCTCTCAGTATCTCTTTCAAATCTTGTTCAAATGTCACTTCAGTGAGGTTTACTTTGATTACTCTATTTTAAATTGCACCTTTCTTGGCACTCACACTACCTCTAACCCCACTCTATTATTTTTTCCATAGTAATTTAATCTGATACATGAAAAAGTCCTTTTTATTGTGTTTCTGAAGCTAATGTGGTTAACCTGGGTAATTTTGGCACTAATAATCTAGATAGAAATTGATGGGCCTAGTCCCTCTTCGAGAAACTGAATATAACTTGTAATTTTTACCTGGTATTCTACTTAGAAAAATTCTCCCAAATTTTTCCCGCTCTCAAATTTACCTCCATTGCTATCCAGCCTTCAGGCCTTTAAACCCATTTCCAAGGATAAAGACTTTAACCTCTGAGCCATAGCTGATCTTTCATTCTGGTCCAAATGTTGTGTCATTCTGTTTCTTTTCTTCATCAATTACCTTTTTTCCCATTCTACCATTCCTTCCCCCTCAGAAAAAAAGAAATGCAAATCTTAAAAGGACCTCCAGTTACCCCCCACCACTCCCACCTCTTCTCTCTCCCTCCTCTTTCTCCTTCCCATTTGCTGCCTGGCTTGTTGAAGGGTTATTCTACGCTTGCTGTTCATGTGTCTTTTATTCCACAATTCAGAGCGATTAGGCCTCCACTTTCTCTTCTATCTTAAAACGGTTCTCACTAGGAGGATGTCCAAAGACATTCAGGATACTAAGTCCACAGAAAGTGTTCAGACTTGACTGTCTTTGGCTTGGCCAAGTTCCAACACCACTAAAAAGCCTCTGGAGTCTTGAAGTTCTCACATCCCTCAGGCTTGGTAACAATAGTCTCTTCTGTTTTTTTCTCCCATCTACTTATGAATTTTAGTCTTATTTTTGTTTTTCTTTTTTTCTTTCTTTTAGATACAGGGAATATGTGTGCTTGTTTGTTACATGAGTGTATTGCCTACTAGTAGGGATTGGGCTTTTAGTGCACCCATTACACAAAGAGTAAACATTATACCTGATAGATGATTTTTCAACCTTTGCTCCTCTCTTATCCTTCCTGCTTTTGGATTCCACAGTGTTTGAGTTTTTACGTTAACAGAACTTTAAGTAATTGTGATCCCTAAGTTGTCTCCTAAGCCCTCTTCACTTCTTCCTTTACCTATTTCTCTATTCATTCCACAACTTTCATTGTATATGGACTTAGCCTCTTGCAAGTCATTGGAGATCATTTTAGTGAGAACAGTAATTAACACAGAGGGGGTGGGGAAGCTGGATTGCTCTAAGTTATGAAATGAAAAGCATGTGAAAAGCAAGTGTAAAATAATCCTTTAAAATCCTGGCTGCAAATGGGAAGGAGATTCCCCAAATCCACATGTGCTGCTGAGATCTCCCTTCAGTGCTCCAGGCTCTAACGTGCAGCTGCCCACTGGGCATCTTCACTTGGAAAAACTCTGCGTGTCTCAAACTCATCATGTACAGCACAGAGTCCTCTTCCCCCTCAACTCTGGCTCTCCTCTCTTGCTCTCTGTCACAGGGAATGGCACCACTGACTATTCCATTGGATTATCCTGAATCTCAGAGGTCATCATTGACAGTGTCTACACCTATACTTCCACCTACCAAGCCCCAAGTTTCTACAACTAAGACTATAAACTCAATTATTTCCTTTCCAACCTCATTGCCACGGCCTCAGTCTGGCAGAGTGTATGGTAAGAGGTTGCCAATTCATTTTTCACAATGCTTTTGAATGATCTTTCTAAAAATGCAATTCTATTATGCCATTATTCTTTAAATAATATCTTTCTCATTTTTTCACGACAAAATTCAAATTATTTTACTTGGCATATGTGACGTTTTCAAGATTTGCCTCCTGACTTTCACACCCATTATATTTCTATTGCACTGTATGTTCTAGTCTCATTGAGCTGCTTATAGTATTCATAAATGCCATTGTCTCTAGCAACTCCTCTAACATCTAACAGCCCTTGCCCCTGCTGTTGCATGAAGGAGAACCACTGCGTTCACCTAGAGAACTCTTCTGGTTTCTTCAAAACTCAGCTTAAGTGTCACCTCCTCAGTTTTTGCTGGGTGTTTTTACTCTATGAAATAAACTCTTTTTTTAAAAAAAAATTGGATTCAGATTTCATTAATTTCAAAATTGATTCATGCTCACAATAGAAAAAGTAGAAAGAAAAAAAGAGAAATTACTCATAATTCTGCCATTTACTTAATCTCTGTTAATACACTATAATCTACATATAAAAACACAATTTTGTGAAAAAGTTAAATCCCATTGTATTATATATGCTGCTTAAATCTACTGTTGTCCCTTAGCAAAATATCATGTTACAATGACAATAATAGAACTATCAATCATTTTTTTGTAATGCTTACATACATTTCCTTATATTAGTACAACAAAATTCACTCAATCTCCTATTTTCAGGTAGCTTCAAATTTTTCTATAAAAGGCATATCATAGGAAAACACACCTGTTGCTTCAATTATCATTTTTTTTTGAGGGTATATTATTCCAGATGGAACTGCTGGGTCATGGACACTTTAAAACATTTCATATATTGTGCAAAATGTTTCTTAATTCTTCTATAAACAATATGAATCTCTGTGTTAAACATAGCCTAAACTAAATAAGACATATCCACAACACTTTTTGGTCTACTTCAAAGGTACAGATTCTCTAAAATGTCTTACGGTGAAGAAACTGTCTTAGGCAATACACCTATTTTTGTTAGCTCTTGTTGGGATTAGGAGTAAGGACTTCTGGACTGGTTAAGATACTCATGGAATTAGGATATGCAGGGAAGTCTCATAGGAGGTTCTGAGAAGCTTTATAAACACAAACTTGCAATTACCAGTAGCTGTTAATTAATGATGAGGTCAGCTCTTCCTAGATTTCCTCTTACTCTCTTTTCTTTACAATTTTCTGGTTTTCCTGACATGGCAAAGGAAGATGAACTGTGCATGTGGGGTTTTTTGGGGTATTATATTAGTTATAGGGATGATACAGTGTATGCTTGGAAAGAAAGCTCTCATGAGGGCAGCAGATATAAAACAAGTAAGAATCATTGGGCTAGTGCAAAAGTACCTTTCACTCCTCTGGAGCCTTAATAGTATTTTAAGTGGCCTCTGGTGCGCTTAAAACAGTCAGATCATAAGAAGTGAAATAATGAATCAGAGCGTGGTTAACAAGAGAAGGCAGACTTCAGGTAGTAAAAAGAAAAGGGGAAAAAACTAAAATAAGAGAATAGAGTAAATTAAAATGTGTAAATTACATAATGAAATCTTGAAATAGATGACATGCAGAGGCAGTTAAAATAAAAGATATTGTCAACCTAAAAGAGACAGACAAATTCCTTAATATCTCTCTCCAGGAAGCCAAATTCTCTGGGGAAATGGAAATGGGATTTGAAGATGTTTTTCAGCACATTGTACCTAGATACACAGTAAGAATTTTACTAAGACATTAGTGAAGTTTTATCACCTCCCTTTTCAGAAAGGCTGAAATGAGTGTAAGGGTGTGAATGGAGACTAACAGACAGGAAACAGAAAATTCCCAAGGGGAAGACTGTCTGACATGAGGGAAACCAAGTCCAGTAGGAAAAGGGCTGGAGTTACATCTAGGAACAGGTGATATCAAAAACATATTGCAAGATTTAGTTAGGCAGTTTTAAATTTAAAACGTGATGTTTTCATATTTTTAAAGTAACGTTTAGTTTGTTAATGTTTTCCTTTTCTCCTGTTAAAGCCAATATGTACTCTATTTTCTCTAACCCCTATTGAAGCTGACTGCTCTCATTTGAGGGAGCTATTGAAGTGCTGACAGACTCTGTCTCTAGAGAGGGCCACTACCTGCCTGCAACCAAGTCGAAGATAATAAAGGAAAAGAGATTAACTCTTGAATTTCCAGAAGGAGGTGTGACATATGAAACGATACACACTATTCCTCCCTCTTCCACATTCCTCCACCTAAAACAAGAATGTCAATCTAGAGTGTGCTACAGGGACCTAAAAATGATCTTCTCAAGTTATGAATCTTCATGTTAGGTTTAGGATTAAGAGCTTGCTTTTTAAAAGCAAATAGGTCTTGAGGTTGCCAGGTAAACCTATCAATCACTTGTAATGAATCTAGCAAACTCAAATGTAGGGAATGCATTTCAATTCCTTTACTGACTGATGTGCCTCTACTAGAACAATACGTAAGAGAAATCAGTAAAATGAAGGAGCGTATCTTTTAGGTGCATTGCTTGAAACAGGGAAAACAATCTTCCTCTTGAGGAGACATGGAGAATTATGAGTTCTTTTATAATATTTCAAAGTTAATCTAGTTGATATTTCCACTCTACAGATGAATAAAAGAAATCCCAGTAAACAGGCATGCAAAAACTATCATTCCTCCCTGTCTGAATTCTTCATTAATAGGAGGAACTACAGAAACAGAGGGTGGGGGGTGCAGGGACACAAACACATACAGTATGTGTGAGTTCTGTTCTGGAGAATTTTTTTAGTACTAAACATTCAAAACATTGCTTCCCTTGTTTTGTCTTTGGGGAATGCTGCAGAATGGTTTAATCATCTGGCTTTGGTTCTGACTGCCTAGGGCATCTGTAGCCTTTCTTATCATTATGTCTCACCGAGTGTCACCTTTCCCAGACAACTATAGGATCAGGATAAGAAAAATTGTTTCTTTATGCTGTAGATCTAACAAAACCACAGGCTGCTCATAGCCCACCAAATGAATGGCTAGCATTTAAAATCGACCTGAATTAAATGAAGCAGTTGATTATAAATGCTAGACACTCAATTAGAAATTATGGCTTAAAGAAAGAAACAACATGTGACTATAGATTGTTCATTCTGCATGAGAGGAAAAATGTGATGTTATGACCAGAATAAAGTATTTTCTGAGGGGTGAATGAATTCCAATGATTGTGGTGACCCAAAACAGCTTTGTAAATGTGACACTATAAAATGGGTATTTAAATGGTGTTTCCATCAATATTTCTGTTCCTGGAAAGAAACACAACCCAGGAAGAGGCAAAGTATAAATTTCTCTTTCATATATTTTACTATAGTATATAAATTACTAAAATACTGCTGGTAAGATGGAGAAAATCAAACAAATGTTTTTTTCTTTTTTTCCCAAGGTACAAAAATTTTGAATGTATGAATAATTAGACAATTCCTGTGAATAATTAGATAATTCCTATATCTAAGAAATGCTTGAGAATGTGCTTTTGGTGACTGATGTCTGTTTATAGCTACCTCAAAAGTGT
This sequence comes from Trachypithecus francoisi, assembly GCF_009764315.1. Classification (NCBI taxonomy): domain Eukaryota; kingdom Metazoa; phylum Chordata; class Mammalia; order Primates; family Cercopithecidae; genus Trachypithecus; species Trachypithecus francoisi. The sequence continues at coordinate 24,493,399 of NW_022681460.1, read as the reverse complement.
TGTACATAAAGGTTATGATATTGCATTTTTAGCTTAAGAAACTCTGTAATATTAGGATGGTGTGATTCGTTATTTTTCTGATAATGAAGGTTAGGTGCCTGAGCTCTCAAATAGCAGAAGGATCTTTCACAAACAGGCCAGTGAGTGCTGCTGAGATGACAGATTAGATTGATGTTTTGCTGTAGAGGTAAGAACTTAGCTGAGATGGCTGTTCAGCACTCTCAGAGGAAAAATTCATTATATTTCCACACTGATAGAAGTGGAGAGCTTGTACATGGTTTCCTGTGCAATAAGGTTGGCTATAGAAGCTTAATAAAAAGTTAAATGGTTCCATCCTGGTTTGTTACACTCAATACTTTTGCACGTTGTAGTAACATACCATCTACAAATTATATAAATTTACATAGTTTATTAAGACATCTTCTTGAATCAAAATGATTAGTGTTTTGTTTTAAATGTTTTGGACTCTTTCCTATCTCTAGAATGAGGATGTAAACATTGTTTATTTTACTTTTAATGGTCTTTCAATAATTAACATGACTTTAGCTTTAATTTAATTATTAAATTATAAATTTAATATAATTTAACATAACTTTAATATAAAGCCATTGTCCCATGATATGATGTAAAATATCAAAAGTCAGGTAAATATGTTGGGAATCTGCTGTGTGCTGTGCATAGCATCATGTGCTGAAATGTAGTGGTGCCAGAAGAGAAATCTGTTCTCCCATAGACTGCACTTTAGTGGGAGGCACCAGACGAAAATAAAAGTAAAAAATGAATGGACCGATAAATAAATGGGCAAGTGCAGTGTGGATCAGCTAAAACAGAAGCAGAAAACCACAGTCTTACTGGCCTCAGAGCATGGATGCAGGACCACCAGAGTGTTGAAAGGAGAGAACAACAGTGAAAGATATCAAGATCTGCCTATAAAATTTTCTCAAATCCTTGTCTGACTCCTGAACTGCATATGTGCTTATGAGGTCCCAAAGTGTCCAAGGAGAAAAAAAATAACTGAAGGCTATAAAGAGCTGAGCAGATATTTAAACTGAAGAGATAAGAAAGTCTGGATTTTAAGACCTGCCAAGCTAATTTAAAGCTTGGTAAATACTCAGACTTCCCTATCTTAAGAGTAAAGGTAGTGGCCTAGGACTAAGAGATTTCCTCAGGATTAGGAGGCAAACCAAAATAGTCCCACTTTCATAAAGAAGAAAACCAAACCTCCACAAATTTATCGTTATCTGCCAGTCATTTAAAACTTTTTGGTGGAAAATAACAACTTTCAGGGAAAATTAATAAAATCCCAAGATTTCACAAAATATTCTTTATAGTATCTAGTATAAATCAGAAATTGCTAGGCATAGGACGAAATAGAAAAGCTAAGACAGACAAAAATAGGGCCGGGTGCGGTGGCTCATGCCTGTAATCCCAGCACTTTGAGAGGCTGAAGTGGGCAGATCAGGACATCAGGAGTTTGAAACCAGCCTGGCCAACGTGGTGAAACCCTATCTATACTAAAAATACAAAAAATTAGCAGGGTGTGACGGCGGATGCCTGTAATCCCAGGTACTTGGGAAGCGGAGGCAGGAGAATTGCTTGAACCAGGGAGGCGGGGGTTGCAGTGAGCCAAGATGGCGCCACTGCACTCCAGCCTGGAAAACAAGAGCAAAACTACGTTATAAAACAAAACAAAACAAAAACAAAAACAAAAAAAGACAGCTCAAAGGAGGAAAATACTCAAAGATCTCTCAATCACTCAGTCATCTCAAAAGACTTCTCAGTCTTCTGTAATTTCAATTCCTTTGCCTAAAATTTTTAAACTCTTCATTCTGTTATAATTCTTTGGACTGAAAAGACACCATAAAGAGAGTGAGTTTAGGAAAAGCATATACTCAAGAGCCTAGCTTTTCTTCGTGCTAATATTCTATCGTGCCAGAAACTGTGTCAGCAGGTATGTAAGCAAACAGTGACTATCTGTGCTTTTGCAGTCTCTCCATTCTGGGCCATGTGTTTTCTGAGTATGAAATCCCTTGCAGGGGTTGGGGAACCGGAGCACTAAGGGTCAGCAAGAATCTTTCATCAGAAACATAAAGGAATGATGAGGTTTTACACAAAATACAACAATGATTTTGTGAGTAGGCAATAGAGAGTGTGTATGTGGGAGGGACAAGTGGCTGGGAATTTTTAAGTTTCAGAGGAAGGTGGTGTTTGTGAGCCGGTCTGAGCGCCACACCCTGAGGACTTCTTATCCTTGTACCTACTCTTACAAGGCAACCATAGGTCCTCTTCCTCTCTTTTGGATTCAGGACCCAGAAAGTAGAATTCATCTCGACAGTCTCAAAAGTCCTAAGAGGCACTTTAAACAAGTGTCTTAGAGAATACTTTATAGTCTCCTATAAGTCTAGAGCTTGAGTTTGCAGCCGTCTCCTCATGGAAAGGTAGTACCTTGGTCAAATATGAAATCAACTGAAAGCTCAATTATTACACTTAGTGTGTTTTATAAAATAAAGACCCATTATCTTAGTTGTGTCTTGTGAAACATTCTGATGGGGAAAGAAAAAGCCAAGGTGAAGTGTAGAATGCAAAACATGAAAAACAGCAAATATCTAGATAGCTTACAAAAATTTAATTTTGTTTTAGACGTGTAGCAGAATAGAGATAGTTTTATATAAATATAGAAGAGAGTCAGGTATTGTTCCCCAGAGTCCCTGAACAGGACCAGTTTCAGAACCTCCTCTCAGCTCCTATGATGTCTGATCTGTAATTCAATTGGCACAGCGATAATGGAATCTCACATTTAGCACCTGCTTTGTGTAGTGCTATAGTTTAATTTAATGAGATTAAAGAGGACTCTTCAGTTTTTAGAGATTCAGGGTGGTGTTAAACAATAGGAGGAACTTCTGCAGAGAAATTCAGTATCTACCAAGGAGGCTGGAGAAGATGAGGCATTGATGCTTGTGCATGTTCTTATTCTCCATGAGGCCTTCTACACTATTTCAAAAACAACTTAAGAGGAGTGTGACCTTATCTCAGCCTGAGCCTCTTTGGCAGGAATAAAGGCTGGAGAAGATAATTTAATTGGCAGGACATAAGAGGATCCAGTGTGACTCTATGAAATGGTATCCAAGTCACACAGGCGTCTTTCAGGACAGAAGTGCTGTGCGGCAGTTTGATAAAACCAGGGACTGAACAGAGCCAAGAAAGAGCAAAACACACATTTCCTTCTTGATTGTTGAGGTCTCTCTGTAAATGCAGTGAAATCACTAAAGAAGGCTTTAAATATTGTTGGAAAAACTGGTCAGGGTCTCATTTGATAAAGCCATTGGAATTTCAGCTGGCTATTCATTGAGACTCTATTCTTACAGAACGGAGAGAAGCAGCTGCTTCCACTGCAACATGCTTTGATTGCATTCTTCTAAGCACAGGTCATTTCAAAAGAATGTTACATGTTTCAGTGAGATCCAAATATCCAAATATTTAAGAAAATAATGATTATAGTTAGTACTTAATACAGTAGCTTCCATCTGAGGGGCTTAGATATTATTTCATTATCTTTTAAAATATTATCCGGAGATTGCTTAAGTGGAAACAATATATTTATGTTTTAAATCTCGTGAAACTAATATAAGAACACGCCAAAAAGTTGAGAGCATTTAGGCAGCCTTTTGATAAGTTCATTTGATATCTGGATTTCACCTTAAAGTAACACAAATCAAGAGAATGAATAAGTTTTTTTTTTTTTTTGCATTAACATTTAATTGATAAAATTTTCCTCGGGATGCTTTACTCCTCTCAACCTGATTTCCTCCTGCCTGTTCTGACTCCAGGGTAAACGAAATAAAAGAATCCATTTATAGTCAACTTCAAGTGATAAGAAGTCATCTAGGAAGGCTCAGAGGTATCGACTCAAAGAAATATGATAAATACAGAAATAGATGATTTAGTATTCAAAGCAAAAGCCTGAACACAGGTTTCTTAAAGCAAGGAGTGATAACACAAGGCAGTTCTCCCTCCACCCCCAGACTGGAGTAATACTATAGACTCCTTCTAAGTTGTGGATTCTTAACCATTTTTATCCCATAGACTCTTCTGCCTGTTTCTTGTAGCTTATAGGCTGTTTCTCAGGATAGTTTTTCAATGCATAAAACTAAATTCAACCAGTAAGAGGAAACCAATTCTCCAGAATTACAGTAATCAAAATATCTAAAAAATCATAACATTAACAAATATTATATTATTGGTGAATTTTTATTACCAATAAATAATGAGATCTGTCATCAGGTTTGATAACCCCCATAATTTTAAATTAGTGCTGAGCATTAAACAAATTTCAAGGTTTTCACAGTAATCGTAATGACCTATAAAAACATCTGCTTGTGTTGCCAATTTACTTTAAAGAGAAATGTTATATTTCAGTTAGAAGTTACTGAAAATAAAATATGTAATTCTTTTCTCACCTCTGCTCAAGAACCCCATGTTAAGAACCTACAAGCTAAAAAAAATTAGTTTCTTCCACTCCTCAGAATAAGTTCATAGTTATCTAAGGTGTCAAAGACTATAGTTGGAGAAATACTGATACAAGTAATGCAGGAGTATCAGACTTTGTGAAGGGTGATCATGAGACCAAAGCAAACCATTGGTTTAGGCCCTCAAGAATATGTATATGAGAATTTCAACTGTGTTTGGGGTCCAGTTATGAAATAGGAAATGTTGAAACATTCGAGGGAAGGAAATGCTTTATAATACAGACTACTGTTAATATAGAGTTTGTTTTATTTTTTAATTTATACACTTTAACTGACAAAAACAGTATCTGTGAATGTTATTTAAAACACAATGTTTTAAAATATGTCTGTGGAATGGCTAAATCAATCTAGTTAACATATTCATTACCTTATATACTTATTTTTCATGTCAAGAACATTTAAAATCTGCTCTTTCAGCAGTTGTCAAGTATACAACCCTTTATTAACTATAGTGATATGCATTGGATTTGTGTCCCCACCCAAATCTCATGTTGAATTGTAATCCCAATGGGGAAGGTGGGGCCTGGTGGGAGATGATTGGATTATGGGGGCAGATTGCCCCCTTCGTGCTATTGTCCTGATAGTGACTGAGTTCTTGTGAGATGTGGTTGTTTAAAAGTGTGGCACCTCCCTGCATCTCTTGTTCCTGTTCCAGCTGTGTAAGAAGTGCCTCATTCCCTCTTTGCCTGTGCCATGGCGGGCAATTACCTGAGGCCTCCCCAGAAGTAGAAGCTGCTATGCTTCCTGTACAGCCTGCAGAACTGTGAGCCAATTAAACCTCTTTTCTATATATATGACCCAGTCTCACATATTTCTTTATAGCAGTGTGAGAACTAATATTATACATATAGTCACCATGTTGTACAATAGATCTCTTGAATTTATTCCTTCTGTCTAACTAAAAGTTTTAATGTTTTGATTAAACATCTCCCCAGTCCCTCTGCTTTCCCCCAACCCCATTTTATTCTCTGCTTCTGTAAGTTCAACTTTTTTCGATTCTACGTACAAGTGAGACATGGTGTTTGACTTTCTGTGCCTGGCCTATTGCACTTAGCATAATATTCTTGTTTACCCATTTTCAACACTGAACAGGACCTGTAAACAAAAGAACTATCGAGAGCACTTTGACTTTAATTCTTCCCTGTCACTGACAGAATAAAATCCAAATTCCTCAGCTTTACAGTGAAGTTCTACTTATCTTTTCTAGTCTGAAATCCCTCTAGACTTCTTACCCAGGGGCACCCGTGCTCCTGCTCCTACAAACCAACACTCTCCGATAGTCAGCATTCCAGCCAGATCAATTCTCTATTCTTTAATGAGTCCTTTGTTTTCCTGCCACTGGGATGTGTGCAATTTATTCCCTTCACCTTTTCTCCAATTTCACTGCAGAAATCCTATCCTTTGAAGTCAAACTGTATCCTCTTGTGGTCTAGCTCATATCTTATTTCTTTCAAAAACAAAATAACAATCAAATATCTAACCAACTAAAGCAAAAAGCATCGTATTTATCATAACCTAACCTTTAGAGTTTATCACATTTTTCATAACTTACTTTGAATTCTATACTTTCATGACTATATTTTTCTCTCTTGTGAAATATTTATAAAGTGAATTGTGCCCCTCCCAACTTTTAAATTCAAATGTGGATGTCCTCAGCCCAGTACCTCAGAATATGACTACATTCAGAGATGTGTCCTCTAACGGAGTACTTAAGTTAAAATAAGGCCCTTAGGGAGAGTCCTAACCCCATCTGACCAATGTCCTTATGAGAAGAGAAAATTCGGATGAACAAAAAGACACCAGGGATGGGTTCACACAGAGAAAACATGACATGAGGACACAGAAAGAAGGTGGCCACCTGCAAGCCACAGAGAGAGCCCTCAGGAGAAACCAGACCTGCCAACACTTTGATCTTGGACTTCCAGTCTCCAGAACTATGAGAAAATAAATATCTGTTGTTTAAGCCACCTAGTTTCTGGTATTTTCTTATAGCAACCCTTGGTAAATTAATATGAGCTATGAACTCTTATACACCAAACATCTAATAGTTACTTCTAAACATAACAAGGGAAAGGTGTGAGAGAACCAGGGAGTGAGATAAACAAGGGAGAAAGAGAGGGGTAAGGAGATAGCGGACACCGAAATGGAGATTATGGTGTATACATCTGCACATTTTGGAGACATATTTCCCCTTCCTATTTCTGTTTCTCCAGAATTCATAATGTGATGGCAAAAGGATTTATAATGAAAAATGCAACAGAATGGGTTACTAATATAAGATTTTAACTGCATTTTTCCCACTCAGATTGTTAATAGACCTTATGTGGTTATCATAACAATGATAAATGTTGAATGAAAAAGAAAAGAGAAGGTTATGTTAGAGGCTGTCAAAGAAAACAAAGTAAGGAAGGGATAAAATGTTTGAAAGCATATTCTCTGAAGGTAATGTAAAGGAGAATTAGGAGCTATTTGGCATTATAGTATTCTATTTGTCAAAATACAAGCTATGTGGTATAGAAATATGTGATATTATGCAATCTAGAGAAAAGTGTCCATGAGAGCCAATGGGTGAAAGCCCACTGATAAGGAGCAGAAAGAGGTGATTAGAGAACAAATGAGTGGCATCTTCATCTTTCTCATTCTGGCAGAGAGCCTTAGAGATAATAAGAAGTTAAAAAGAAACACGGTATGAAGTAATAGCATCATCTGAGTATAAATGGGGTTATCAAGGTCAGGGATGGCCAAGTAATTTGAAGACCATCTAACTAGCCACCCCCCTCCCCGCACCTTCACGTGTGGTAACTATCTGAACTATCTGTTCTGAAGCTGCAATAAGGAAAGCAATAAATCATTATCATGATAATATAGCACATACTGTAATTAATAACAAGGGGTCTGAAAGTCGGTTACTGTAAGGAATTTTGTTCTGTTACCAGCTTTTTCACATTGTAGTAAAGGGAAATTTATAAGTGGCTAAATTGGCAATACACTCTTATATTGAATTAACATAACCCTTGTATCTTTACTGATGATTCAGACACGAGAGAAGGAACTGAGGGGAGGGCACTGCATTGTTGTCAATATTTCATTGATTTATTAAGGCAAAAAAATGTTTACTGGGTGCCTACTCTGTGCCAGGAACCATTCTATGTAGTTGGATACAATAACGAAGAAAATAGACAAAAATCCGTGGCTCATTCTCAAGGCACGTTGATACACTTCGTTGATTAGAAATATACTCAGACAATCTGAGTAGGAGGATCAAGATTTCAGGGTGAAGTGAGTGCTTTGAATAACTCATTGCTATTGCAGATGTGCACAGATAGCCTCAAACAGCTTTCTAAGATTTTCCGAAGCAGTGGCTGTTAATATGAACTTATCATAATATTTAAGGCATCATTCTTTACCTGAATGATGAAAGTGACACTTACTAACTGCAGGAGACACTTATTAACACTAAACTCCTAAACAGCAAAAAAAAAAAAAAAAAAAAAAAATCTGGTATTGGCCACAGTTCCCACAGACCCAGAGTGGACTGAGGAAAGATTGTTCTGGATGCTGCTGGAGGCTTTTTAAAAATTTATTTATTTATTTTTTTAGCAGAGTAGAGGGAATCTGGCTCAAGAGAAGATGCCCTTTTTTTTTTAACTTTTATTTTATGTTCAGGGGTAGGTGTGCAGGGTAGAGAGAAAAATTCTATAGGTAAGCTTGTGTTGGTGGGGCAGGGGGAGGGGTTGCTGTGCGGATTATTTCATCACCCAGGTACTAAGCCTAGTATTCAATAGTTACTTTTTTTGGTTCCTCTCTCTCCTCCCATTTTCCCGCTTCAAGTAGCCTCCAGTGTCTATTGTTCCCTTCTTTATATCCATAAATTCTCATCATTTAGCTCCCACTTATAAGTGAGAACATGTGGTGTTTGGTTTTCTGTTCCTGCCTTAGTTTGCTAAGGATAATGGCCTCCATGATCTCATTCTTTTTTATGAAGCTGCCCATTTTTAACAGGGTCATTTTCTGAGTGGAAGCTTTCACTGTTACACAGTCAACTAGGTGTTCCCTGTTCCATTCACGTCTCCTGGGATTATGCAAAATGGCAAGAGGAGAGTGTCCCCTTTTATTCCTGTGCCTCTGTCCACGTTTGTCTAAGCGTACCACTCTGTGGGCTAATGAGGCGCATGGATCATGTGTCCTCTGCCACTTTTCTGCTTGTGAACTTTTTCTCCCATAAGCAGTATTTTACTTTTACTGTCATGCTTTCAATACTTCTCATTAGGCTCCACCTCCCAACGCTGTTGCATTGGGAAAAATATTTCCAACACATGAATGTTGGGGGAAACATTTAGATCATTGCAGTATATTAGTGATAAGTGTGATGGAGGAAAATAAGGCAGGAAAGGGAGATAGGATATGTGTGTATGTGTGAGTGTGTGTGTGTGAGTGTGTGTGTGTGTGTGTGTGTGTGTGTCTGCTGCAATTTCAGACAGGGTGGCTAGGGGGCAGACTTCCTTGAGAAAGTACGGTGTGGACAAAAGCCTAAACAAAGTGAGGAGAGAACGCGGAGGGTTTCTGAGAGAAGGATGAGCATTTCTGGTGTAGATCATTTGAAATATTAAATGTTAAATTAATACTTTATATAATATATTTACAGATTAGATCCTTTAGTTAATATTTACTAACTTAAAATAATTTTCCAAACTCTTGATAAGAACTGGTAGCTTAGAAAAATTTGTCAAAGCATGTTAGAATATGAGATTCAAGAATGTTTTGACCTCACTTATGCAACCCTATTGTAAAGTGAGTAGCATTGTGCTTGGCACATACATATGCTGTCTACTTGATTAGTCTTTGTGGAAAACAAGATTAAATAGGTGATCCGCCACCATGTGTCTGGCCCTGTTCTGGTGGCTGCAGGAGATGTTCTGTTACTCTCTAGGGCTAATGCTAGGGGCATGTCCAATAAAATCAACATGATACAAGGTACAATACACGTGGCAGAAATGAATAATGTTAAGGAAGTGAAATAGGATATATGACTGAAAATTCGGAAAAGTTATTTTTACAGTAGGCAATATTTAAAATCATTCTGAAGGATAGGTTCCTCATAAAGGAAATTGAAAAAATGCCCTTGAGAGGAGAAGATACCAGACAATGTGAGGAAATATAAGATGTTCAATTTTGCCAGAAGATGGGGTTTATGTCAGAGAATAGAAAGCGGCGTGGCTGGGGAGGGAGGTTGGAGCTGTATTGTACAAGGCTTTGAATTCTGGCCTGAGGTATTTGTAGTTCACTGAATGGACAGTGAGGAACCATTGAATGTTTTATAAAAGAGAGAAAAATAACCCAATTGAAGCTGTAACTTAAGCAGAATTCCCTGGCAGAATGGATAGCGTAGGAGACAGAGAGATTAATCAATGAGGCGCTGCAACTGGGGTCAGGTGAGAACTGCAGCCTAATCAAGCAGTGGCTTCTGGAGTGTCTTTGTTGATATCTTAGTCTGTTCAGGCTGCTATAGCAAAAATACCATAGACTGGCTGGATTTAGCAACAGACACTTATTTCTCACAGTTATGCAGGCTAGGAAGTCCAAGATTAAGGTACTGGTATATTCCATGTCTGGTGGGATCCTCTTCCTGGCTCATGGAGGACTGTCTTCTATCTGTGCTCTCATGTGGCAGAAGGGACAAGAGAGCTTTCTAAAATCTCTTCTTATGAGGGTTTTAATCACCTCCAATAAGCCCCACCTCCTAATCACACTGGGGGATAGGATTTTAACATATGAAGTTTGAGGAGACACAAGCAAACATGGAGTTCTACAGCTGTTTGTAACAGGAAAGTCAAGGGGGAATCAAGCATGCAGTAGAGGGAGGGATCTGGGGCTGCTGATAGCATTTCAGGTTGTTAAAACTGGAGTCTAAAGCTGAGTCTTCTCCCAAAACATTAAGAAAATAATTGAGCTTTGTATAACACAGTAGTAATACAACAAATGAAAAAACTTGGGGATAATATGCAAACATTCTCTTGTCAATTTAATTCACTGAACTGGAATGTCTACACAAAGGAACTCAGATACTATAAGTATTCACAACTTTGTTTTCTTATGTTTTTCTATCTTCCCTTAATAAAGAGAACCTCATAAAGCGACAATACTGTATTTGTTAATGGCGTGAACCTGGGAGGCGGAGCTTGCAGTGAGCTGAGATCACGCCACTGCACTCCAGCCTGGGCAACAGAGCAAAACTCCATCTCAAAAAAAAAAAAAAAAAAATTATAAACATGGTGACACATATTGAAGTGGGAGTTAATTTATTCTTAATCTCAATAACATTGACTTTCCTATTTGAGTCCATTCTGTTTTTAAAGACTATTTGGGTCTGTTTAATTTAATGTCCTGGCATATTTTATAGTTCAAAGATAACAAGTCACTCCTCATTACATTGGCTAATTTCTGGACAACCTTACACAAGCATATATGTCTCAGGAAGCTCCACCACACTAGGACAATTATCTTTTAATGACTACAGCCTGTTCTGTTTGGCTGCTTTGGAAAACATAGCATGTATCTCAAAGAAGGCTGTTTTAATTATACATACATGCATCAATTGGTCTAAACTTAGAAGAAACATCTTTTCACTGTCATATGTGCTCTTGTCATTGATGAACCACAACTTTATAAGTGCATGGAAGGGTTTTCAATAGTCTGAAAAGGCACCAGAGCTGCTGGTTCAATTAATGATATCTTTTGAATCTACTATGAATTTCATCATTTTGCTTCTAGTTTTTTTCATTGTAAGTTGCCTTTTTCCTATTTTTAAAAAATTTATTTATTTATTTATTTACTTATTTATATAGAGACAGGATCTTGTTATGTCACCCAGGCTGGTCTTGAACTCCTGGCCTCAAGTGATCCTCCTCCTAGGCCTCCCAAAGTTCTAGGATTACAGAAACAAGTCGCTGTGCCCAGCTTGCCTATTTAAATATTCTTTCAATATCCAGCAGTGTGGAGGATTAGTGCTCTTGAGTTTGGGTATTTGCAGTCCTGGTCATAGTGGAAGGGTAAGGAAAGTCCTAGAAAGATCTTAATCTTTCCTCCCTCTTCCAAAACAAACAACAAACAAAAACCAAATGGGTTCACACCTGTGTCTAAAAAGCCCTGTGTTGAAAGCAGAAGGAAACTTTATTTAAACCACTGCTTTACTTTCACAGTTAGGGATGAGGAAGGGGCCTCAGGCAGCCAGTTGTTTAGGAAAGTGTTTTATCCAGAAACTTTGGAATAAAACAAGGTAGAAGATTTTGGACACGACACCTAAACCACTGTTCATTTTGCTTATTTATTTATTTGTTTATGTAAAAAATATCTTTGTAATTAGTACACTGAAAGACAGGCATAAATGAGTTCATGGAAACTAAGGTAATATATCAAACGTGGTAGTCTTGAGCATTCATTCATTCATTCATTTAATAAGTATTGTCTGTGCTAAACATTGGGTTAGGTACTAGGCATGAAAAGGTAGAAAAGACACAATCTTTAGCCAGCGTGCATTTCAAAGAGAATGGAAAATTATATCAAATTTAATATTTTCATTTAAAAATGTTTAAAAATTTTTTTAAACTATTATTTTAAGTTCAGGGGTACATATGCAGGTTTGTTACATAGGTAAACTTGCGTCATGGGGGTTTGTCATACAGATTATTTCATCACGCAGGTATCATTAAGCTTAGTGCCCATTAGTTACTTTTTCTGATCCTCTCCCTTCTCCTGACTTCTGCCCTCTGGTAGGCCCCAGTGTGTGTTGCTCCCCTCTATGTGTCCATGTGTTCTCATCATTTAGTTCCCCCTTATAAGTGAGCAAATGTGGCATTTGATTTTTCTGTTCCTGTGTTAGTTTACTAAGGATAATGGCCTACAGCTCCATCCATGTCCCTACAGAGGACATAATCTCATACTTTTTTATGGCTGCATAGTATTCCATGGTACATGTGATGGTTAATATTAGATGTCAACTTGATTGGATTGAAGGATGCCTAGAAAGCTGGTAAAGTATTGTTTCTGGGTATGTCTGTGAGGGTGTTGCCAGAGAAAATTGACATTTGAGTCAGTGGAGTAGGAGAGGAAGACCCACCCTCAACGTGGTTGGGCACCATCCAATCAGCTGCCAGTATGGCTAGAACAAAGCAGGTGGAAGAAGGTGGGATAAGCTGGCTTGCTGAGTCCTTTGGCTTTCATCTTTCTCCCGTATTGGATACCTCCTTCTGTTCTTCCTGCCTTCGGACATCAGACTCCAGGTTCTTAAGCCTTTGGACTCAAGTGGTTTGCATGGGGCTCTTGGGCCTTCAGCTACAGTCTGAAGGCTGCACTGTTGGTTTCCCTGCTTTGGAGGCTTTTGAAACCGGACTGAGCCACTGCTGGCTTCTTCCCCAGCTTGCAGATGGCCTATCATGGGACTTCTCCTTGTGATCCTGTGAGCCAATTCTCCCTAATAAATTCCCTTTCATATACACATATATCTTGTTAGTTGTGTCCCTCTGGAGAATCTTAACTATCACAGTGTATTTGTACCACATTTTCTTTCTCCACTCTATCATTGATGGGCATTTCAGTTGATTCTATGTCTTTGCTATTGTGACTAGTGTTGCAATGACATGTGTGTACATGTGTCTTTATGACAGAATGATTTCTATTCCTTTGGGTGTATACTCAGTAATGGGCTTTCTGTATTGAATAGTATTTCTGTCTTTAGATCTTTGAGGAATTGCCACACTGTCTTCCACAATGGTTGAATTAATTTACAATCCCACCAAGTGTATAAGCATTTCTTTTTCTCCACAGCCTCTCGAGCATCTGTTATTTTTTGCACTTTCAGTAATAGCCATTCTGACTGGTGTGAGATGGTATCTCATTGTAGCTTTGATTTGCATTCCTCTAATGATAAGTGATGTTGAACTTTTTTTCCATACGATTGTTGGTCACATGTATGTCTTCTCATGTGGCCAACAATCATATGGAAAAAAAAGTGTCTGTTCATGTCATTTGCCCAATTTTATGGGGTTAATGTTTTCATTTTAACCCCAGAATTTACTTAGTAACCAAAAGATACAAGATTCTCAACAAAGTCTAATTTAATTAATTAAAGGATGTGATGAACTCGAATAAGACAAATAATTCAGTTTGCTGTTAGCATTCTTCAGAACTTTGTTTACTATATTGAGTTTTACATTAACTATGTTTACATCCATAAATACCAACTGAAGTAATTGCAAATGACTTCAGGTTTCCAGGTTCTCAGGTAAGAGTCTCAATCGTCATAGTACACAATTGCAACCTCAGTTAATTGGAACCTGCTACTAATGCAGGTGCAATGCAGAAGGAATTGAACAAGTGCTTTGAAAATTGAGCCTTTGAGGAGCTTACTAAAATAGACTCATGAAAATTAAAGCCAAGAAAGATCTGATTGTTCTACATAATTCATCCCCTGAGGACTCGTATGAGATTGTCTTTTACAGCCTATTTTTCCATATATTTCCCCACGTAAAGTTTGAATCACTCAAACAAAAGGACTTCTAATACTTCCATTGGGACAATTTTATAAAAGATTTCTTTATTAGGGAGTGTTTCCTGATATACATCATGAATTTTTCTGTGCTTAATTTCATCCCATTAACCCCAATTACACCTCCCTGGGGCAACAATAAACAGTTCCAGCTTCTCCTCTGAAGTCATACTCTTCAGAGACTCTTCATTCTTTCCTGGTGTGATGTAGTCCAGCTGTGCACCTCAGTTCCTTTATTCTGAGTTCAGGAGCCAATCATGGCCATCTAATCACTTTTATTTCCTTTCTTTGAGCAACTGCCAATCTGTTAAGAATTTTGACTCTTGATATAAATCCTCATATGCTTCATGCCCATTGTGGTCCATGCATATGAACCCTGATTATATAATAAGCCATTTTTCTCCAGGTGAAATGGTAATATGAGTATGAAAAAAGAATCTTAGTGTAAATGGCATGCCTGAAAAGCTAAACCGACAGAAATCACATTCTCGTTAGGATTTTCATCTTCCTGAATACAATTTTATGCTAAAGAGATTATCTTAGGAGGTTTTGTCTGCAGTACTGTTATTGTACTGGTTGATTTATAATCATAGTGTGCAGTTTTGCAAAGCTGCATCTTTCATTCAGAAAGAGATTTTGCTCTACAGACAAGGTGACATGAAACACTTGCCCTTCTAAAAGAGGATTAGAGACTTTTACATTTTAAAGCCCATTTTGGTACAATCACTAACATGAAGCCAGTTTCCAATTTCATATAAAAAAGATCTCTAAGGAGATAGCCAGCTTAATTAACTGAGAAATGAGGAATACGACAGAATTTCACACTGATAAAGTGTGACTTACCGTAAAGAACCTAACCTCACCTGACCTCTTCAGTGAAAACTGGCTTAAGAAAAATGTTTAAAAATTATGCCTGAACACAAGCATTAAGAGCTAAGTGGACAAGAAAGAGAGGGAAGAATAATATCAAATTTGGATGTCTTTTGTTCCTTTTGTTGATGTGTAGTCTATGAGGCATTTGAAATATTTTCTGCATATATGTCAGATTCATTTCACAAGCATAATTTCATAAATACAATGTATTTCAAAAATATAATTCATTCATTTCACAAGCAGAATTCATTTCTTCCTACACTGGATGCATACTTAGATATATATTCTTTGTTTAACCATCTTTGTATAATGAGCATAGAAGTGTACCTATGAGCTCTGCTGACCTACCCAGAAGTCTAGCCAAGTTATCTGCTTACAAATAATAACCAGATAATTGTGGGACTGTTATCCTGTGAAATTAGTTGCTTATTGTAAACGCTTACACTCCCCAAACATGCAGGCATGTGTACACACACACACACACACACACACACACACATTTTGATAACCAGAAACTTATCATTTTGATCACCAGAAAGTTTAATCATGTTCAGAATAGAGAAAGTAACAAAGATGGGATAGGAGTAAGAAGGAAGAAAGAAAACTTGAAGAAAATAAGATGCCCTAGGAAGAAGAGAAGCAAATAATGTTACCCTCATTACTTCTCACTTTTTACTTAATGCCTAAAGTATGTTTTAGGGAATTGCAGAACCAAGAGCTTGGATAAATGTGAAAAGTAAAGGAAAAAGCATGTCTAAAATAATAGCATTTTAAAATTATTCTGGAGAACGTCTGAGTTTAATCACAATGCTTCACCAAGAGCAATATCTAAGCTTTTCCTTCTATGTTACCCACTTCTGACAGAATCGTAAGGAAGGGATAGTATGGGCCATGGGGTGGGATTGTAACCTCCACTGCCTTTTAATTGTTAGTAAAATGTGAAATGAAAAGTAAAGCTTCACATTTTCTAAAGCAGTAATAGTTTCTGAAATACAGACATTTGTACATATATATTGTACGAAACCAGATTGAGATCTCTGGGTTTTTGTTTGGTTGGTTGGTTGCTTGAGTCAGGGTCTTGCTCTGTCACCCAGGCTAGAGGGCAGTGGTGCGACCACAGCTCATTGCAGCCTCAATTTCCCAGGACCAAGAGTTCCTCCCACCTCAGTTCCCCATACAGCTGGGACTACAGATACTTATTTATTTATTTATTGACATGAGGTCTCACTATGTTACTCAGGTTGGTCTCCAACTCCTGGGCTCAAGGAATCCTCCTGCCTTAGCCTCCTAAAGTGTTGGGATTATAGGGGTGAGCCATGGTGCCTGGCCTAAATCTCTGTCTTTTAACGTAAATTTCCTTAATACATAAGGATTTGGAGATATACCTACTCTACCACAGCCAAGGGCTACTTCAGTGCAATTTGCTTATGAATAGACCTGCTGAGCTGCACTATGATAAACAGGTCCCTTTAAATAATTTGTTCTCCTGTAACTACCCTAGTTTTCAAGGGACATCTCGGGAACCCATCCTTTCAGATCCAGAAATACACACTTAGGTTTCTACCCACCAAGAGGACCTTAGCATTCCCCTCTGGTTGAACGAAGTTTAAGACAGGCAGGCTTCTTGACTCTAGGCTCCTAAGCCCCATTTTGTTTAAGCATTTACTTTAGAAAGCCTGTATTTGTAAATCCTTTTTCTGTCCTTTGGGGAAGTAAATCTTTTCAAAGGCCTCTTGCCAGTTTTACAACAAAGGAATGTCTTTCTTAAGGACCCGGAGACCATTTTCTGAAATGTAATCATCAAGAAAGATAGCGCCCCTATCTCCCAATTTCTATGGGAGGATAGGAGCCTAACATCATTAGATGCCTTTTTCCAAGTTGTAAAACTACCTCTTCTGAAGAAGATTCCAAAAATTTAACTTTACCTTTGCATAAGGCCAATTATCAAACACAGGTGGTTTTGACACTACAAAGTCTACGATATTTCTTACTGTATTTAGGTCAACTGTTGAAACTTTCCTGTGTGATCATTTTGCTTTCTAAGAAGCAGCTCTTGCTCTATCCAGAAACCCTAAATATTAGTTTTTTTCAAAAATCATAGTAGCATTTGTGATTACTCTGTTCAACTGCACCAAAGGGTCACAATGTATAGAATGCAAATGTTTTGCTTGAGTGAAGGCAGCAAACAAATCAAAGACACAACCTTTTAGGAATTTAATATGGTTATAGGAATAAAAATGTAAATGCACAGATATTCAGTGAACAAGGCAGCCAAAGAGATAAAAAGACAAAACAACACAGCCAGAACGATATACTTACACAATTGGTATATTTAAAGTAAATTAAGCATATGTATTATTTGTTAGTTACTATGCTATATTCTACATTTATCTCACATCCATCCATCCATCCATCTCTTCCTCCAGACTTATGAATGACTAATTTGAACCTCTGCCAGGTGCTATGGCTAAAATGATAAACAAGACATTCTTTCACTCAAGAAGTTTATAAGGTATTAGAGGACACAGGTAGGTATAGACGTTGCCCACTAAAGTGTGATAGTGCTAAATATACAGTTATAGAAGACTCAACGTTGAGAATCTTACTCTACCTGATGGGTCTGGGCAATGTGACAGAAGTGGTGAACTTAAGCCTGGAGGAAAAATGAGGTTCTCTAGGTCAAAAGAATAACTAACATTTAGTAAATGTCCATTATATGACAGATATTGTGTTGTACCCTTTCATGTATATTATTTCAAAACCTCAAAATATTCTTGCAAAGTAGGTTTTAATAATCCCATTTTGCTCCCCAGGCAAAGGAGCTTCTGAAAGTCTCAGGCCTAGTAAGTGTCAGAGTGACTAGTTCAAATACAAATCAAAATGGTTTCCAGGCTGATGCTATTTCAATTATATCACATGTCCCCAAAGAGAAATTTCATCCAAGCAGAAAGGAAGTTCTATCGAAGCAGAAAGAAGAGGATGTGCAAAGGTAAGCATAAGTGGCACAGAATTTTGCAAGTATTTTGGTGTATTGTAGGCAATGAAAGAGAAATAGTGGGAAATGGGGTTATAAAATAGAGTGAGATCAAATTATGAAGAATCAGATTTGCCACACAAAATAAATGGGATTTAATGTTATAGTGTGGATTTTTGATCTACAATTTTAGAATTTTATGCCGAGAATTGGGGCATGAGTTGACCAGGGTAGAAATCTGGAGGGTGCACTGGGATCGAAAGAGCATGCGGGGGACTATCCAAAAGACCAGATGAACAAAATAAACAAAGTACAAAGTACTTTCCCGGTATGACAATGCACACAATGTGACTCTACCATAATATCTCTTAGAGCCTTGTCCTGAATGCTCATATAAGATTAGGACCTTATCCAAGGATAAAGTTAAAAACATATATTTATAATTTTATTTTTTACCCTAGAATAAATTTATAAATCTCTTGTTGAGATAGGCAGGGTGAGGTCCCCAAATACATCCATCTCCTAGTCCCTAGAACCCGTGAACCTGTTACATAACATAGCTAAAGGAACTTCGCAGATATGAATAAGGTTACAGATCTTGAGATGGGGATATTATCCTGGATTATACAGATGGACTCTGTTTAGTCACAGGAGCTCTTAAAAGCAGAGACGCTTTCCCAGCTTGGGTCAGAGAGATTCATCATGAGAAGATATCCACTAGTTGTTGCTGGATTTGAAGATGGAGAAAGTCTCAAGCCAAGAGACCTGGTGGCCACTAGAAGCTGGGAACAGCCCTCAGTTGACAGCAAGAAATGAGGACTCAGTGACACACCCTCAAAGAACTGAATTCTTTTGACAAACCTGAATATCAATGAAACGAAGTTTCTCCTAGAGCCTCTGGAAAAGAATGCAGCCCTGATAACAGAGTAATTTCAGCTCAGTGAGACTGTGTTAGACTTCTGACCTACAGAAGTTGTGAGACAATAAATTTTTGTTTTAAACCATTCAGTTTATGGTTCCTTGTTATAGCAGCAATAGAAAACGAATATACTTGCACACTTTTTTTAAATTAGACGTTAATATCAGAACTGGGGAAAGTAGCAAATGGTTCTCAAATAGTTCTAAGAAAGGATTTAATCAATATTTTCACACAAACTCAGTAAATCAAATGCATAAACTAGAGAAACCCGCAGATAAAGACACAAAACCCAGTATCTTTAGCGTTCTGAATAGCGGAAAACAAGACGTTAGATCTGCGCTTTATGTTGAAATTGTTATAACTTTCTCCATGTTTACTTACTGTATTTTATCTTGTTTTGTCTGAAAAGTGATTGGCACTAATACTCTTGAACTGTAAAAAAAGAAATCTTTGTGATCACCTTTGTGGGAAGCTAGGGAGACAATGTTCTATTCTGTATTTTGAAGTTCTTTGGGACAAGCAGGTGGCAGTTACCACCAAAGGTGAGAAAAGCATCTGTACCTTTGGAATCTGGGGCAGAGGAATCAGGAGAGCATGGGAGCTTTTCTGATGTAAGAAGGGTGCCTGTAGGTGTTAAGAGCAGAAAGCCTTATGCTCTTTTGTGCTTCACTTATTCATTCACTCATTCATCCAATAAATACTGAGTGCCTCCAAGTGTTAAGTGCTAGCTTACCCATTACAGAACTCCCAGCCTAATGGGACTGTGTAAATAAACAGTTGCATTGTGGAAAATGCTGAGATAAAGCTTTACAGGATAATTGTTGCTATGGTGCTAAGACAAAGTGCTTGTATACGTGTTGTGGCCTTGTTGTTCTGCAACAATACTTGTACAGAGTTAAATGTTAAGAAACTTTCATGGCAAATTGCGGAGTGATTTTCTTGACTGTTGAATATAGTAATCACAAAGTGGGCTTAGTTTTTTCATGTTTTTATTTCACTTTTGTGATAATTTGTTTTTATTATATTTTTTGAAAACATTCATTGTGATGGACTGGCAAAAAAAAATTGTTTGTGAAGCACTATTGTAACATTTAAAAGAAGTGCTAAGACTGTATCATGAGGAAATATAGGGAAGAAAGGGAAGTCAGGAGTATCCTATTTCAATTTTTGCTTTGAATTGAGTGTTTTATATTTTATTGAGGCACATTATTAAAAAAAAGAACATTTTTGAGGGAAGCAAATGCCCCTCATCTGTTTGCGTATAGGTCCCTCTCCTCCATTTCTCCTGTGGGCCCAGTTCTTTGGAGAAACTTACATATGGCAGAAATGTATGCAACTATTCATCCCATCAATGAAAGATTTTAAAGTAATTTCTAACTGTTTAAGCAACACCCACACCTGGGCTAAGCAAGTTTTCTTCTTCGCCCTCTGTACTTGGAGCTTGTGCTAATTTTCCTGGCACGTTTACAGCTCTGGCTTCAGCATAACTTCTCTCCTTCACACTAAGCTGTTCTCTGATAAGGTGCAGCTGGGGAAATCCACCGCTCTGTGGACCAGTCAAGTTTTCACATCAGTTAAGTTAATTGACAGAAGGCTTAACATATTTCTTAATTATGGCTGTGAAGTCATTACTAGAAGAATCCCCCAAATCATGGAAAAACAGTGTTTTCTGATTAATTGGTTCTGAAAATGGTTCAATGAAACTGCAACACACACCTGATGGAATTAGAAGAAAGGACAAGGACAGCTCAGGAGAGACTCACAGAGTGAGAAAAGACCTGAGGGTAGTTAGGGACCAGGAAAGAATTGTGACCCCATCTCTGGTCTTATTCAGCATCACTCAGCTTGGATGACTGTGTCCTGCAAACCTTATGGGGCTATGATTAAAGAAATATTGAATATTATCTTTGAAATGGTTTTGAGAATTTAATATCATAAACAGATGTAAGATAATAATTCATAAAGAATAACGGCCAGTCCCATCAGAGAAATGCATATCAAAACCACAAAGAGATACCATCTCACACCAGTTAGAATGACAATCATTAAAAAGTCAGGAAACAACAGGTGCTGGAGAGGATGTGGAGAAATAGGAACACTTTGACACTGTTGGTGGGATTGTAAACTGGTTCAACCATTGTGGAAAACAGTATGGCGATTCCTCAAGGATCTAGAACTAGAAATGCCATATGACCCAGCCATCCCATTATTGGGTATATACCCAAAGGATTATAAATCATGCTGCTATAAAGACACATACGCACGTATGTTTATTGCGGCACTATTCAGAAGAGCAAAGACTTGGAACCAACCCAAATATCCATCAGTGACAGACTGGATTAAGAAAATGTGGCACATATACACCATGGAATACTATGCAGCCATAAAAAAGGATGAGTTCGTGTCCTTTGTAGGTACATGGATGCAGCTGGAAACCATCATTCTTAGCAAACTATCACAAGAACAGAAAACCAAACACCGCATGTTCTCACTCATAGGTGGGAATTGAACAATGAGATCACTTGGACTCGGGAAGGGGCCTATTATGGGGGGGGAGGGGGGAGGGACTGCATTGGGAGTTAGACCTGATGTAAATGACGAGTTGATGGGTGCTGACGAGTTGATGGGTGCAGCACACCAACATGGTACAAGTATACCTATGTAACAAACCTGCAGGTTGTGCACATGTACCCTAGAACTTAAAGTATAATTAAAAAAAAAAAAGAATAATGGCCAGTCGTTTGTGATTTTTAAAAAATACCTAGTAGGCTTAATCCATATGTGATAACTTTTGTTGCTACAAATGCTTAAATTAGTCTTTGTTTTCTTTGGATAAAATAGTGTTAATAGTACATTATTGATTCATAAAATTATAGAAGTGAAAGTGACCTTAGGAGGTGATCTGGTTCAGTGTTCTCATTTTATGGATAAGAAAGCTGAGACTCTGTAAGATGAAGTGACGTCCCATAGCTCACTTAGCTTATTGATGGTAGAAACAAGTCTAGAAGTTTTTACATTTCTTGGCATTGAAAAATTTCTTTGTGTGATCATGGAAGTAATAAATGCTCATTGTAGAAAACTTGGGACATACTAAAGGTATAAAATAAATGAAAATCATACATAATTCCACAATTCAGAGATAAACATTCTTGATGTTTTACTGTATATCAGTACAGATACAAATTTTCCTCTAAAACTGAGATCTCATTTCATAGATAGCTTGATATCCTTTTCTTTTATTCAACGTGTGTCAAAAAATTTATGCTGTGATTAAAAACTTCTCCTGCTATGATTTTAATAACTGAATTATATTCTATATCAATGTGGTACAATAAATATAAACATGTTTGGTCACTGGTAAAAGTGAAGACTTTTAGCTCTTTGTACTCCTCTTTAAACTAGTCCGTTCCTTTTCTTTTGTCTGTTTTTTCAATATTTGATAATATGATTCTCAGTGATTTAAAATGTTCCTTACTTATGAAAAGTACTAATTTTCTTTTGTCCTGTCCTCATAAGTAGAGTGTTAAAACGTGTTTACTTTTATTGTAATTTGGAATAATCATTATGAAGTTCAGTTCTTACCATGCACTGTATTATGGGTTAAGTAACTGGCCCAACCCAATATAACATGGCTCTGAGACAGACTGGTCATCAGAAAGCAGGGGTGCCACCTCAAAACCTATCTCACACTGCTTTTCTGTAGAGTTGATATCTGAAAAGTGTAGCTTATTTCCAAATTGTTACACAGGTAATGAATTACAATATCTGATATTGTTTACATTTCATTTTGATTCTCACTGATACCTGAAACTGAAAACATCCCCCATTGTTCTATCTGGCCTTTGACATTCAGTTAATAATTCTTGGCCTTTTAAAAAAATGCATGCCATAGGAGGTCTCAAGATTAATGAACAACTTAATAACATATGTATTGTTATTATTTTTGGTAACTAGGCAATCTTACAGAATGAGGATATTTACATGGATTTGCACACTAAGGATATGTCTGATCTTTGAAACATAACAATGTCTAAAGAATACACAGAAACACAACTGAGAAATAACAGTAAAATTCATACTGTTTTTGGACATGTGAACATTTTCCTTATTTAAGTCTTTATAATTATTCTAGATTTGGTGGTTAAACAGAGATCTCAGCGAATGGTTTTAAAAATAATATTTAAAAGAAAGGGCACGTAAAATAACTTGGCCTTGTGTAATGTTTTTATATCATAATAATTTTTGTTTAGAAAAAAGACAATTTAAAATGATTACAGATTCATATGTCGAACTATAAGGAGATTTTCGAAAAGCTGTGATACTTACAAAATTTCCACTAATGGGAAATATTCTAAATATTAAATTCACCCTTACATAAAACTGAAGTCTGAGAGATTCTGTCATTTTAGATGGTAAAATGTGAACATTAAAATCCCACCAGGTAACAGACAAATTGTATGCTTCTAAGTGTTTGTACATCTACTCTGATATATTCATTTTTAAAGCTATTCTGTAAAGTCTTCTTTAACTTCAAATATGTTAGAATATTTACATATTCCATCATCCATTTTCCCATTTTGATCTAGTTTTGATTAAATTCCTTCCTTTGGGAAATGGCCATATCTTTTTGAAGTAACTGAACATTTTATAGTATCCTGCATTAGACTAATTTATCTTTTCCACCATAGTGTTAGGATGTCCGAAGAAAATTAACTGGAAAGAAAATCAGAAGAGAATCCAAAGATCTCCTGCCAATTTGAAAGTGGCTGGCATTTTGTGGGCTTGATGGAATCTTTGTTAGTTGTATGAGACATTTGCCCTTTACTGGAAAATGGAGTTAGCACGTAGCCAAGGATGACATCTCACCTATTTGAACTTTACCATTTAGGAGATGTTTCTTGGAAAACATTTTAGTTTTATGCCTCTAAATGGACAGCATCTGTCTCTTCATTACTGATAGAAAATGCTGATGAAAAGATGTGTTGGAAAACATCTCTGCTAAAATCTCTGTATTCCATAATCATGACCCTTGCTAACTCAGTACGAAGGAATTGCATCACCATTTAAACAATGAATGAGGCCCATGCACGACCCCAAATGCACAAAATAGAATAGATGTAATAAATGCTACTTACTTTCAAAGTGGTTAGGAATTAAATTTTAAATTATAAGCTTTCTGGAAATATCTGATGTTCACTACATGAGGATAAAAGTAGGATCTCGCCCTACCCTGCCTCCAAGTTTGAGGGAAAATCGAAAACAAATAAATAGATGCGGACCTACTTATTATTGTTTTTTAACAGAGAAGCAGAGGAGATTTGGGAAGTCACAAGTTCAATCAAAGTCATTTGGATGAACGAGGAAGAAAGCATTATGAGAACGTAAGTAACCCGAAAAGTTATATTCAATGACTGTCATAAGTCACTCAGATGGTCTTATAAACTAAATCCACCATCCTTTCCCTCCAAATAAATAAAAACAAAAGGCCAGAAAGAGTAAGATATTGTTCATGTTTCTCCAGTGTATAAGTATGGAAGCCAGGGGGATATGTTTGTTTGCAACTAAAACTATTATTCAGCTTTATCTTTGCAGTAGTGAGGGATGTATTAGGCTATGCTGTTTTAATATCATCAGCCATTAATCAAAGTAACCATCATGCTCTGTTTCCAAGCTTATCCCTAAAGAAAACAGAACAGAAAAAAATGAAACAAAAATTTTCTTGCTATAACTTGCTCTTTATGTAGATTTTTTCTAATTTTGAAAATGTAGCTGATCACAATTATTTTGTCTGCTGGGTAGTTTTTATTTTGTTTATTAGAAATTAATAATTTAGTCATGATTCACAATTTTATAAATTAATAAATTGTCATTTATTCTACAGCAAACTCTTCTAGCTTTGGTGTATATCAATAAATTTAGTAAATCTCTTGACCCTGATTTTCTCTGGCAAACTTGAGTATCTTGGAACTTAGAAACGTGAATAGTAAATAGTAGACTGTGATAACAGATGATAACTTTCTCTTTGAAGGTTGGGAGCAGTGAACTTACCAACAATACCTCTAACTTTTCTAATTTCAACACACCTATTAAAGGTCATGGAAGTCACAGGAGAGAAACAGGAAAGAGACAGAAACAGCTGCCTGAAGCTTTGCACATATCTCAAAGAGAGGGATATCATGTTATCATTACAGTTCACTATTTGCTGTTAAGGTTTCCACGTTTCCAGATATTCAGGTTTGCCAGAGGAAATCAGGGTCAGGAGATTCACTAAATTCATTGACATAGACCAAAACTAGAAGAGTTCACTGTAGAACAAATGGCAATTTATTAATTTAAAAATATTAATAATCAATTTATTAATTATTAAAGTACTAACTTTAATGATGGACTACATGGAGAGGCTAGGATTTTAACTTATTCCACACATAACATCTAAATTCTTAAGTGACTCATCATTAACATCAAAAACACATTGAGGGTTTACCACATTTTTTGTT
This sequence comes from Trachypithecus francoisi, assembly GCF_009764315.1. Taxonomy (NCBI): domain Eukaryota; kingdom Metazoa; phylum Chordata; class Mammalia; order Primates; family Cercopithecidae; genus Trachypithecus; species Trachypithecus francoisi. The sequence continues at coordinate 24,468,066 of NW_022681460.1, read as the reverse complement.
TGTGTAGTGGCTTATTGAATCTCAAAAAAATCTTCTGATGTAGGAACTATGTGTTCCTACAGGTCAGGATACTGGTTTTTACGGTGGTTAGGAAGCTCCCAAAAGCACACAGCAAGCGAGGGGCAGAGATACAGTTCGTCCCAGGTGATCTGACACCAGCATCTGTACTTTCAACCACTATCCCCTGCCTCTATGATACCACAGTGTCCATTTAGTTGATGGCCTACAATGTGCTGGACACCCTGCCAGATGCTGATCATGGAGCTGTGAAAGAGATTAATAACCTCATCGTCCTTGTGAATTTCAGGCTAACATTTCTGAATGCTGAAGGAATTCATTTTTGAGTGAATTATAATTTTAATGTTTTGATCTTATTATATTATAAAATCTCCATCATCTTTTAAGAAAGTAATTGCCCTGTGATTTTAAAATCTGATCATCTTCCAGGAAACAGAGCTCCAGGGCTCACACAGACCCAAGACTTGGATGATGTCCTAGGTAAGGGCGTGATGGCAGGGAGTGAAAAAGGACTCACCTGGGATCTGCAGTGTTAACTTGCTAGGGAGTGACTGTTTCCTGAGAACACAATATGTTTGTGACAGAAGAAATGAGGTTAAGGCAATTGAATTGTATTGGTAAGGGCCCTCTAGAGAAACAGAACCAAAAGGAGAACCAATATATCTTTATTATGAGAATTGGCTCATGCAATTATAGAGGCCAAGATTCTCACCATTGGCTGTCTGCAGTTCAGAGAGCCAGGGAAGCCAGTGATGTCATTCAGTCTGAGTTCTGAGAATCTGGGGTGGGGGGTGATGGTGATGGTGAGAATGTGTCACTGGTGTAAGGCCCAGAGTCCAAAGCCCTAAGAAACAGGAGCTTCTATGTCCATGGGTGGGAGAAGATGAAGTCTTGGCTTCAGAGGAGAGAGATAATTTGCCCTTCCTCTGCCTTTTTTTCTTTTCAGGCTCTCAGTGGCTTGGATGATGCCAGCCCTCATTGGTGAGGGTGAACCTTCTTTACTCAGTTTATTGATTCAAGTAATAATCTTTTCTGGAGACATATCCAGAAATAATGTTTTTACCAGCTATCTGGGTACCCTGTAACCCAGTCAAATAGTGCAAAATTAACCAGCACATTACCTAAATGACAAAATCAGAGCCAAAGGCACATGTGATTCAGAGAAGTTATTGTTTGCTTCATGTTATGGGTAGCTATGACTTGGGATATGAGAAACGTAGAGTTGTTGGAGGCAACATCCCAGCCTTGACACTGACCTGTTGGAATCTGAACATTCCACACTTTTGTTGTTTCGTTGTTAAATAACACGAGAGAATGAATTTCCCTAGGCCTCTACTCTTCTTCTGATAAAGTTAAACCAGTACCATTTCCCTATTAATGGACTCAACTTTCTTATTATAAAGCATTTATATTTATGATTTGTATTCTAAGGGGAATCAAAGTGGCTTGCATGTTGAAACCCATGATTAGGATAATAAAAAAAGACCAAAACACACATAAATGGAGTGGGTTGTGATGGATTACTGAAGTCAATTATAAAGCAGTCTGCCTTCACAAATTGCAATATGAGGGTACAATACAGAACCAACATCACAACAATCACAGTAGCCACCTTCAGCCGCTTTTGCCCTGAGGTTAAGTGGAAGTTCAGCTCCTCATTTTCTATTCTTACCTGACTTAGTGTTTTAGTCAGAGATAAGCACTCCCTGTGTTTCTATCTGAGGGCCCTCATATTTTGATAGCGGGTAAGTCAGAGGCTGTGTAGTATTTGTGATTCACACCAGTATTATTTCCAGCGTTCATCTTCAATACTCATACATCTTGAGTTGTTGTTTCTATAAAATCGAAAAACCACTTCTACTGGATTTCTACATTCATTTCAAATGAATATTCATTGAAAACATAGAATCATTTTCTTTTAATGTTGCTATTCACTCTCATAATTCTTAGTAATATCTAAACATTGATTAATCCCAAATTTCTGTCTCCAGTGCTGATCTCCCCTGAACTCAGATCAATATATCCACTTGCCTCATTGGCATTTCTGCTTGGTTATGTAGTAGACATCTAACTTAATAGGTTCAACACAGAATCACTGATTTTCCTCCTCTAACCACACTCCTTCACGGTGTCCCCCTCTCGGTGAGTAGCATCACTATTCACCTGTTGTCCATTTGAGACTTCTCCTTGATTTCTGTCTTTCTTGTATACTTATTTTGAGCATATCTCAAGATATATCCAGAATCGGAATTATTTTTTATCTATTTTTTCTGCTTTGCCACCATAGTCTAAGATACCATCTTTTCTCAACTAAAGGATTCAAAGCTTCCAAACTGGTCTTTCTATGGAATTCCATGGTGAGTTCCTACTGTCAGTTCTTTGCACAATAGCTCAAAGTCCTTAAAACTTTTCCTAATATATAATTAGATCAAATAAAACCTCTTTACTAGAACCTTTACTGTCCTTCTTGATCTGGCTTCTTCTCCAAATGTATTCTCTACTGTGCTCCTTCTCTCTCATTCCTCTTCACATACACTAGCTGTCTTATAGTTTCTTAGAATGGCAAACTCACTGCCACTGGAGAACTTTGCCATTGCTATCCTATTTACCTGGAATGTTCCTCCCATGGATATTAACATGGTTGACTTTATCACTTCATTTAGGTCCTGGCACAAATGTCGTTTTATCAGAGATGCCGTCCCTGCCCTTCCAGATCTAAATTGCCTGTTCAACCCTTTTCCTTCTCTGTGTCTGTACCATGCTCAGTTTTTTTCATAGCACCTGTCACCACACACACACACACACACACACACACACACACACACACACGTGTATATATCTTTTCTGTCTCCTTCGCTGAAGTATGAGCTCCATGAGGGAAGAGTCTTTGTCTTCTTCTCTGATGGGTCCATTGGACCTCAAACAGAGCTTTGCATTTAGTAGGCACTCAGAAAGTATTTGTGGAACTACAAACATACATACATAAATTATCTGGGGGAAGATTATGTGGCTATGAACTAAGCATGTCTTTATTCCTGGCTCCTCACCATTAGACTTCCTTTCCTAGTTAATACCATACTTAAACCGTACATTTCAGTCACAGTAGTGAGATGATAGAAAGAAAAAAGAAAACAGGGGCCACTAACTTTTAGTTATTTTGAATGAGAAGTTTTGAGTGAAGACTAGGAGAAAAGCAATTGATCTTTGTGCACAAATGGAAGCACCAGCCATTAACTAAGTGTCTCTCCAGGCCCCTTTGTCCCAGATGAAACAGCTGGAGGGGCACTCCCAACACCAGAGAGCATTTAAACCTTTCCCGTGCTTTGCTCACTGCCCAGCACAGTCCATCTCTTTCTACCTTCCACCTGCCAGAACATACGGATTGTGAGGGAGCTACTCAGAAATCATGAAGTTTCTTTAGGTGCCCTATAAATCCGGGATAAAAGGAAGCAGGAACACACAGGCTCTTTCTGAATCATGAAGTGTGTTGTGTTTCTGCTGGCTGAGGCATTAGGTTGATGTAGTGCTCACTCTTCATCTTCGTTTGTGACCCTGTTGAAAATTGTGTAAGCTTATCCCTTCTTCAAGAGGTGTATGGTGCCTCTTCCTTCTCTTTCAGGCACTCAAACCAGTCAACTAAGCCACATGCCTTCCATTATCCCAAGGGACATGCTATAATGATAACAGACTATGTAACCCCGAGCTGGCTCCAATCTTTATCCGGTAACATCTCTTGATGATCACACTGTGGAAGGGTCATTGGTTCAAAGACAATAGTTTCTGACACATGTGTGTGTTCCATAAGTTACCTGTGGGTCACTTCCTAGTTGTTGTGAAGAATGGTGTGCACGCATGCATACAAAAACAAACACACAGAGAGTAAGACAGAGTCTCTAATCTCCTATGATTCATTTCTGCCCATGGTGGGTGATATTGCCTGCCACTGCTTCAAGAATCAAGATCTAGAAAGGTGTAGTTATGTCTTTATACATTTTTCAGTGGTCTATGAGAGCTAATGAATGTTAAACAAATGTGGCCTAACCTTGAACTTGGAACCTATAAAAGAATCCTGCTTCCGTATTTATCTCCATCCATATTGTATTTTATATTGGCATTAGAACAATTAGAATCAACTTTGAATATTGAAAAAGTGACAGTAGTATTGCCTATCTTGAACAGTTGGCTTAACTAATTTTTTTTGCTTTATTTTCCAAAATGCATTATGCCTATGGTAGTTATATGCATTATCTATAAATAAAATTTTAAGAGAATATATTAAATACACTTATAGATGAATTAGAGTTAAAAATCATAGCTTGAAGGTAAAATTTACTGGAAATAATTGGGAAAATAATTTATTAAGGGTAACAAAGAAAATAATTGCTAATGTCTGTAATACATTGCAGGTTGCGAATCACTTTCTCATATAATATGCCCTTTAGTTCTTATAACAATGTTATAACATTTATGGTGAGCTCTATTTTATGATGAAGAAAATGAAATTGAAAGAGATTGATTTTCCCCAAATGACTCTCAGAATCAGGAACCCAGCCAAGGTCTTCTGGTAACTACTCTTTATACTCCCATGGTCTAGGTGAAAAGAGGTTACATGCATATTAAAAGGTTCATGACGCATAAGTAAGAGCAGTGTAAAATATTGGTAAATAGTATAGCAATAGTCCCATGGTCTAGGTGAAAATAAGTTGCATGCATATTAAAAAGTTCATGACACATAATTAAGAGCAATGTAAAATATTGTTAAATAGTATAGCAATAATTTCCATTGTTTTTCCACTTGTCGGCAGAAAAATACAAAATTGCATTTTCAAGCAAATGTTAATAATTTTGCTTTGTGGAATAAAGATAAAGAATGTATATTTAAAAAAGCTATACATTATTGAACCACTCCTTGGATATAAAAAATTATATCATTTTAAAAGTTATTTTTATTGTTTCTATGTTTTATTTCATTATCTAAGAAATAGAACTATGCTCATACTATCTTGGCTTATTTATTTAGATTGCTCATGTAACAAAACTTTTAAAATTGCAGTCAATTTTGCCAAACATAGAAAAAAATTAGTTAAGTGTGCTGTTCAATGTAGGTAATATTATTGTTACTTTTTAAATATTCTAAGTTGATACTAATTTATCTAACGCCAATATAAAATAGAATATGGATGGAGACAAATATGGAACCAGGATTCTTCTACAGGGTCCAAGTTCAGGGTTAGGCCACATTTGTTTAATGCTCATTAGCTCTCATAGACCACTCGAACCTTAAATCACATTTTATTTTATTGTTACCATTTCCCTTGAAGTATTTATTATCTCAGACATTTCCATTACCCTGCACTTTCTTTATGTTTGTTCCTACTGTTACTTATTATGGTCTCATAATACCATTGGGATTTGATCTGTGGAATGGCTTCTTTAACTCAATTAAATATATCTGACTGTATGAAGTTCTAAGTTCCAAGGGTTTATTTTTAACCATGACAAGATGACACATTATAATAGCTTTTTAGCTAACCTAGACTGGAAGATACTATCTGACAGAGAAACTGTCATTGGCTGATGGGTGTGGATAACTGTAACTGAGAATGTATCATGCTGTCAGACTCAAACAATTGGTTTGCTGCTGCTATAAATGTGGGTTATGAGTGAAAATCAGAATTTTTTTTCTCAGGAGGCTTCCTCTTACCTGCTCTTCCTTATACATTTTCACACAGTTGTAGCAATTGTGGAATTTTTGAAAACAGATAGTTGTGAAAGTGTCAGTACACAGTTTCAAATGATTCTTACCAAGTTTAATAATACATTTGGCTAACTTCCACAAAGACTGGGGAGTAATAATTTCTTAGGTAACTCAGAAATTTGAAGCTCATATTGTAGAATCCTTTTATCTTTCAATGTTTTGTTAATTCTGATCTATTAAAAAATTTGATGTTTTTCAACGCTTCACTATATTTCTTTGCAAAGTACATTTAAACTTAATGGGAAAAAATGCTAAACAGCTTCACTGTCAATGGAAAAATCATGCTAATTCTGGTCTCCAAGCCCCTAGGCATCTAACTGCCACCTCCATCACATCCTGGATTATATTTCTGTTCTTTAGGAGCCCATAAGATCTGCTTTAAATGATTTCACCTCACTTGATCTCCTCCATCAATGAACACCTGTAATTTTCTCTACCAAGCATTTGGCGTGGAATCATATCCTGCCTTCCAGGGTTACTTAGCTGCATTGTATCTGGATTATGCTTCTGAAGACCGTGAAACTCTATTCTTGTTTTTCATGTACCCCCATCATCCCTTAGCATAATGCATTGTAGTTGCTCAGTTACTACTTGAGTAAATTATAATATCTGTTTCTTCTTATGCTTAAGCTAGTCAAGTAGCAATAAGAAACATTATAGATTGAGTACTTCCAAACAGAGTGAGTTTATAACTTGAATTCTCTCATGGGAATTTGAAAACTACCAGCACAGCATTAAGGAAGGACAGAATTCCTGATGTAGGAACTTAGGGAAAGAAAAGGTAACTTTGGGGGCCTTTGCTGGTAACTCTCATTGTGATCCTGAACCACTTTATCTACATATTCATCTCTGCTTGTTCTTCTGTAAAATGAGGAGGTTGGTTTAGAGCCTTTTAAGTTCTTTCTACAAATTTGGGAGTATTTTAATTAAAATATTGTATAGAATATCTTTTCTATACTTTTGCAGATATTATTTCAAGGTGAACAAAAATCAGAAGAAATAACAAAAGTATATGCAATTATTCAGGCAACCTCAGTTCTAGACCCAAAGAAGCTTATGTGGAAATGTGCAGAAAACAGTTAAAGAGTAGTATCCCAGATGGTAGGGCAGCCAGGGGGGCTGTGCAATAGAGCGAGAAAGAAAGGATCATTCAGTCAATAACTCTGCACAGTAGGCTGTGCTTAGCTTGGAAGCTGTTCTATTCCTGCCAAAAGTCATAACCACACTGAAATCCATCCATTCCCCCTTGTAGGCAGGGCTGGCTTCATGGGTGTGTGATATGTAATCACACAAGGCCTCTCACTCAGAAGGGACCAGTGCTTGGCTTAATATGCTGTTGCCATAGTCTTGGAATTCTTAATACTTTTTGAACAAGGGGCTCTGCATTTGCATTTTGCAAATGGGCTCTGTAAATTAAATAACTGGTCTCTCTTGCAAATTAGAACAAGACTGAATGGAGATGAGAGAATAGAGAGAGCAGACACAGATAACCTGAGAAGACATCTAGACTGAAACAGTCATTTTTCAGAGTACACTCTGCATAGTTAGGTGTCTGCAGAAGTCTTGACAGTAGTTAGTGGCAAAAGATGACCAGAACTATTAAAATACAGTTGGAGAAGAACCAGCAGAGCTTCCTAATATGAACCATTGCAGAAGAAAGGACAGAAAATGCTTGGCAATTAAAATGAAATCTCAGTTTCAAGAAAGTATTTTAATGCATGACAACATATTATGTAGACAGGATATAGAAGAATAGCCAATAAGTGAAAGAGAAAGAGAAAACACTAGGATGCTGAAAAAAGATTTTACCAGATAAATATACATAATCACTATATTTTTCTAATAAATAAAATGCATGAGCCATATTATATAATTGTATATTAACTCAACTTTGGGTATTTACATGTAGTTACTCATATATGTTTGTCTACAATGCATATATATGTGTGTGTGTATATCCATATATACACATAAAGTAAGGATAGCTAAATCTCCTCCCCTAGCCCCCATCCCCATTTCACAGAGTGAATTCAGTGATCACATCACTCTAGCTATGTGATTAATAGCCTTGTGATTTTAGCCCTAGGCCTGGGCTTCCTCATCCATATTATAAATAATTAAATTAAATCTGTCAGGTTTTTTACATATTTAAAGTTTTCTCTTTCTCTGAAGAAGAGAATAAAATAGTAATCTAGTCTCTTTCCAAATGTTGGTATTATTAAAAATAAGAATTCTGTTACAGGGATAAAGAAAGTTGTCATCTTAAGGTCAACCTGTCTAACTTCAGGCTGGTAATGACAGAGTATGAACTTGGCTTCTGGGCTAATGTTCCTCACAGGTATTGGAGAGCTCCCTCCTTAAATGTATGTACACAGCCAATGGCTGTTGAAAAGTCGTATGTCGTATTTCTCTTTTCTGTTTTCACTTTGCTCTCCTGTGATCTTTCTTTAATACAAAGAAACTTCCACCTTTACACAATTAGGTTTCTATAGCAGTGTGTATTTTATGCTCTATGAATACTTTCCGTACAGTACATTTGCATCCTTGTAATTTTTGTTCACTTTTAATAACCTCTCTGCAGTTCCTTCCTAAATTATGCCCTCTAAAATATGTTCCTATTGCACTTTAAGAGTTTTTCTTCACCCATTACAAAGACATCTCATGCTTTACTTTCATTGTGCTTGTGAATTTGGACCATTTTCAACTTGAATGGGATATTTTTATCTGAAGTACAATAAAATGTTTGTGTATTTTCCCTGTTGAAAGAAACAAATAGAATATGAATCTTATGAGTCTATTCTCTTGCAAATTGCAATACTACTGAACAGTGCAACTTTTATCTGATTTGACTCTGTAAAATTTTATTTGCATATATTTCAGAGTGCTACGTAGCAACTGCATTGATTAGGGAGAGATGTATATCTGTTCCTCCTTCCTTGAAAAATTAATAACAAAATATCTCTCTTTCTCTCTTTATATATATGCAACACTCATACATACATAATACACATATATACATATATATGTACACACACAAACATATAAGCACACATATAAACATATATTTTCACGTATTTTTATATATGTTATGCAAATTCTGGTCTTCTCTATAGATAGAGAACTGAAGGAAGGAGGTATGTCATGGTTCTATTATTTAACACAGTACCAGGCACATAGTAGAAACAATAAATGTTTAGTGAATGAATAAATGAAGTGAACAAGCTGTGATCAGATACTTAATCTTATCTTTTAACAAGTTAATACAGAATGGAATTTTGGCAATACTTAAACTTGTCATTTTAAACTACTTGTGATACCCTATACGGTCCTCTGATTTTTTAATCTTAATATCACCTGTTTAATCTCCCACTAACATCCTCACTGAAAACAACTAAATGTCAAATAGATAAGCATGTATGAAATGCCTACCAAGAGCAAGCAAATGTGGGAGGGTAGAGGAACAGAGCTCCTCTTTTTTTTTAAGCTCTTATAGTTTTGTGTGAGGAAAGGAAACATAATGAAAAAACAAATAATCAAATGGTTCCATGTGACATGGGTCAAGTGAATGACCCACTTGAAAATCAAGAGCTTTAAATATTCAGAGCAAGAGGTTTGCAGCCATTGATGAAGCTTCATGGAGGAAGGACAACTCTTTCTTCTGAGAGAATAGGATGTTTAAATGAATCGCAAAACCAAACAGAAATAAACATAACCCCAAACCTTAGTGTGGAGAGTTTTCAAAAACAGGCTGTGGCATTTAAATTTTATTCTTCAGGCAATGGAAAGGCATTAAGCCTTTTTGAACACGGTGGTAAGATGCAATTCAAAGGTGAAATACCACTGAGGTGAGGAAACCCTCATGAGATTGTTACAATACTTATAACATGAGCATAAGGTGTACACTCTGAAGAGAAAATTAACTGATAGAACCTGATGAATGGGTGAAGACAATGGAGAATCAGGAATACGAAGATTTCAGAAATGTCACCGATGATTCCAATCTGAAATAACCGAAGAAGTCTGAAGATTATGTGACTGAAGATCTAACAAATGGCTCTTGTGAGTGGGTATGAGCTGGTTTCAGCACACAGCTGCTAGGGTATGTCCATTTTTAAGGCACATGTGGAGAAAAATGTACCATCAAATAAGAAGAAAATAGTTAGACAGGTATTAGGAAAGGCAGGACAGGGAATTATCATAAGTGAAATAATAAGAAAGATTTTTAAGAGGATAATTTAGGCTTTCTGTCATTTATACCTAAGTTACATCTACTATTAACAGCACAGTCATGCTCCCTAGAAAAACTAGTCTGCTATAGACATATCTTGGAGATATTGCAGGTTCTGTTTTAGACCATGCAATAAAGTACATATAATAATAAAGTTAATCATACAAAATTTTTGGTTTCCTAGTGCTTATGGAAGTTATGTTTATACTATACTGTAGTCAATTAAGTGTACAATTATTATGTCTAAATACAGTATGTTTACATTATACTGTAGTCAATTAAGTATTATATCTAAAAAACAATGTATATTCCTTAGTTAGAAACGCTTTATTGCTAAAAATGCTAATGATCATCTGAGCCTTTGGCAAGTTATAATATTTTTGTTGGTGGAGGGTCTTTCCTTGATGTTGATGGTTGCTGAGTGATCAAGGTAGTGGTTGCTGAAGGTTGGTGTAGTTGTGAGTGTTTCTTAAAATAAGACAACAATGAAGTTTGCTACATTGCTTGACTCTCCTGTCATGAAAGACTTCTCAATAGCATGTGATGCTTTTTGATAGTATTTTACCCATAGTAGAACTTCTTTCAAAATTGCGGTCAATCCACTTAAACTCTACAGCTGCTTTATCAATTAAGTTTATAAAAGCTTCTAAATCCTTTGTTGTCATTTCAACAATGTTCACAAGATCTTCACCTGGATTAGATTCCATTTCAAGAAATCACTTTCTTTACTTATCCATAAGAAGCAGTTCTTCAACTGTTAAAAGTTTGATCATGAGATTGAAGCAATCCAGTCACATCTTCAGGTTCCACTTCTAATTCTAGTTCTCTTGCTATTTCTACCACATCTGCAACTACCTCCTCCCAGACTGTATTAGTTCATTCTTACACTGCTAATAAAGAAATACCCGAGGCTGAGTAATTGATAAAGGAAAGAGGTTTAATTGACTCACAGTTCTGCATGGCTGGGGAGGCCTCAGGAAATTTACAACAATGATGGAAGGGGAAGCCAACATGCTCTTCTTCACTGATGGCAGCACAGAGAATTGCCAAGCAAAAGAAGGAAAAACCCTGTATAAAACCCTCAGATCTTGTGAGAATGCACTATCATGAGAATAGCAGGAGGGTAACTGCCACTATGATTCAATTACCTCCCACTGGGTCCCTCCCACAACACGTGGGGATCATGTGAACTACAATTTAAGATGAGATTTGGATGGGGACAAATCCAATCCATATCATTCTGTCCATGGCCCCTCCCAAATCTCATATCCTCACATTTCAAAACACAATAATGCCCTTCCAACAATCCTCCAAATTCTTAACTCATTCCAGTATTAACTCAAAAGTTCAAGTTCAAAGTCTCATCTGAGACAAGGCAAGTCCCTTCTGTCTCTGAGCCTGTTAAATCAAAAGCAAATTAATCACTTCCTAGATACAATGGGGGTACTGGCATTGGGTAAATACACCCATTAAAAATGGGAGAAATTGGCCAAAAAAAGGGGGCTACAGGCCCCATGAAAGTCCAAAATCCAATAGGTCAGTCATTACACCTTAAAGTTCCAAGATTTCCCTTGACTCTATGTCTCACATCCAGGTCATGCTGATGCAAGAGGTGGACTCCCATGGCTTTGGGATGCTCTGCTCCTATGGCTTTGCAGGGTACATCCCCTCTACTGGTTGCTTTCATGGGCTGGCATTGAGTTCTGTGGCTTTTCCAGGTGCACAGTGCAAGCTGTAAGTGGATGTATCATTCTGGAGTCTGGAGGATGGTGGCTGTCTTCTCACAGCTCCACTAGGCAGTACCCCAGTGGGGAATCTGTGTGGATGCTCCAATCCCACATTTCCCCTCTGCACTGCCCTAGCTGAGGTTCTCCATGAAGTCTCCGCCCATGCAGCAGACTTCTGCCTGGACATCTAGGCATTTCCACACATCCTTGAAATCTAGGTGGAGGTTCTCAAACCTCAGTTCTTGTCTTCTGCATATCCTCAGCAGGCACAACACCTTGTGGAAGCTTCCAGGGCTTAGGGCTTGCACCCTGTTAATCAACAACCTGAGCTGTACCTTGGCCCCTGTCAGCCTTGGCTAGAGCAGCTGGGACACAGGGCACCAAGTCCCCAGGATGCACACAGCAGTGGGGGCCCTGGACCCAGCCTAGGAAACCATTTTTCCTTCCTTGGCCTCTAGGCCTGTGACAGGAGGGGCTGCTGCAAAGGTCTCTGGCATGCACTGGAGACATTTTCCCCATTGTCTTGGTGATTAACATTGGATCCTTGTTTCTTATGCAATTTCTGAAGCTGGCTTGAATTTCTCTTCAGAAAATGGGTTTTCCTTTTCTATTGCATCATCAGCCTGCAAATTTTCCAAACTTTTATGCTCTGCTTCCTCTTGAATGTTTTGCCACTTAGAAATTTCTTCTGCCAGATACCCTAAGTCATCTCTCTCAAGTTCAAAGTTTCACTGATCTCTAGGGCACGGGCAGAATGCTGCCAGTCTCTTTGCTGAAGCATAACAAGTTACCTTTGCTCCAGTTCCCAACAAGTTCCTCATTGCCATCTGAGACCATGTCAGCCTGGACCTTATTGTCCATTCAATAACAGCATTTTGATCAAAGCTATTCAACAAGTCTCAAGGAAGTTCCCAACTTTCCCACGTCTGTCTGTCTTCTGAGCCCTCCAAATTGTTCCAACCTCTGCCTGTTACCCAGTTCCAACGTCACTTCCACATTTTGGAGCATCTTCATAGCAGCACTCCTGGTACCAGTTTACCGTATTAATGATATACTAGAGACTGGGTAATTTATAAAGGAAAGAAGTTTAGTTGACTGACAGTTCCACCTGGCTGGGGAGGTCTCAGGAAGCTTACAATCATGGCAGATGGGGAAGCAAACATGTCCCTCTTCACATGGTGGCAGCAAGGAGAAGTGCCAAGCAAAAAGGGGAAAAGCCACTTTTAAAACCATCAAATCTTGTGAGAACTCACTGACTTATCACAAGAATAGCAGCATGGGGGTAACCATCCCTGTGATTCAATTATCTTCCACCACATCCTTCCCATGACACATGGGGATTATGAGAACTACAATTCAAGATGAGATTTGGGTGGCTACACAGCCAAACCATATCAATGACTAAAGCCTTGAACCCCTCAAATTCATCCATGATGGCTGGAATCAACTTCTTCCAAACTTCTATTAATGTTGAAACTTTGACCTTCCCTCATGAGTCCTGAATGTTCTTAATGGCACTAAAATAAAAAGGAAAACTTTCCTTTGCAGAAGGTTTTCAATTTACTTTGCCTAAATCCTTCAGATAAATTATTGTCTATGCAACCTATAACTCATAAAATGTATTTTTAGGCTGGGTGCGGTGGCTCATACTTGTAATCCCAGCACTTTGGGAAGCTGAGGCGGGCAGATCACAAGGTCAGGAGATCGAGATCATCCTGGCCAACACTACTGGCCCGTCTCTACTAAAAACACAAAAAATTAGCCTGGCGTGGTGGTGTGCACCTGTAGTCTCAGCTACTCGGGAGGCTGAGGCAGGAGAATGGCGTGAACCCAGGAGGCGGAGCTTGCAGTGAGCCGAGATCACGCCACTGCACTGCAGCCTGGGCAACAGTGCGAGACTCCATCTCAAAAAAAAAAAAAATGTATTTTTTAAAAATAATAAGAGGTGCAGGTTGAATTACTCCTTGATCCATGGGCTGTAGAATGGATGTTGTGTTAGCAGGCATAAAAACAACATTAATTTCCATTAACATCTCCATCAGAGCTCTTGTGTTACTAGGAACCTTGTAAATGAGCGAAATATTTTGAAAGGAATCCTTTTTTCTGAGCAGTAAGTCACAATAGTGGGCTTAAAATATTTAGTAAACTGTGCTGTAAACAGATGTGCTGTCATTCAGGCTTTGTTGTTGCATTTATAGAGCATAGGCAGAGTAGATTTAGCGTGATTCTTAAGGTCCTTAGGACTTTTGAAATGGTAAATGAGTCGTGGCTTCAACTTGAAGTCACCAGCTGCATTAGCCTCTAACAAGAGTCAGCCTATACTTTGAAGCTTTGAAGCCAGGCATTGACTTCTGTCTAGCTATGAAAGTTCTATTTGGCATCTTATTCTAATATAAGGCTGTTGTATCTAATTAAAAAATCTGTTGTTTAGGGTAGCCACCTTCATCAATGATCTTAGCTAGATCTTCTGGATCACTGGCTGCAGCTTCTATATCAGCACTTGCTGCTTCACTTTACACTTTCATGTTATAGAGATGGCTTCTTGCCTTAAACCTCATGAACTAACTTCTGCTAGTTTCCAACTTTTCTTCTGCAGCTTCCTCACCTCTCTCAGCCTTCATACAATTGAAGAGAGTTAGGTCTTTGCTTTAGATTATGCTTTGGCTTTGGGGAATTTTGTGGCTGTTGTGATCTATCCAGACCACTCAATATCTGCAATAAGGATGTTTCTCTTTGTTATCATTTATATGTTTATTGGAGTACCATTTTTTAGTTTCCTTCAAGAACTTTCCCTTTGCATTGACAACTTGGCTAATTGTTTAGGGCAAGAGGCCTAGCTTTCATCCTGTCTTGACTTTTGACATGCCTTCTTCCTCACTAAGCTGAATCATTTCTAGCTTTTGATTTAAAGTGAGAGACATTTGGCTCTACCTTTCACTTGAATACTTAGAGGCCATTGTAGGGTTACTAATTGGCCTAATTTCAATATTGTTGTGTATGAAGGAATAGGGAGGCCTAAACAAAGGGAGAGAGATGGGGGAATGGCCAGCCAATTGAGCAGTCGGAACACATATAACATTATTGATTAAGTTCTTATGATGTTTGTGGCATCCCCGAAACATCAAAGATCACTGATCGCAGATCACCATAACAGATACAATAACAATGAAATAGGCGGAAATATTGTGAGAACTACCCAAATGTGACATAGAGACATGAAGTGAGCATATGTTATTGGAAAAATGGTGCGGATATCCTTGCTTAACTCAGAGTTGCCACAAACCATCAATTTGCAGAAATCAAAATTACTGTAAAGCCCAATGAGTAAAGCCCAATAAAACAAGATATGTCTATATTTGTTTCTCCCAATCTACCACTACTTTTATTTTTTAAACTCTGTACTTGATAACAAAATCATTATTTTTCAACAAATGAAATTTATAAAGTGATTATTCTGTCCTTAAAGTATTTGCAGTTTTTTTTCATTTATTCTTCATACTAACCTTATGGATGAGTGATTATGATTATCTCTACTTTATAGTTGAAAATACTGGGGTAGAGAGAATTTATATAATATACCCATGTTGGCAGAGCCAAGATTCGAATAAAAGTCTGTTTAACTCAAACTGAGAAGCCTACAGAGGTGAGAGAGGTAAGAACCAAGTAGATCTGGGCAGCTGCAAGTTCCACTCTCTTCTCATTGAATGTTGTGCAGAAATGAAATTCCTGAGTTATAAATCTTACCATTTTTAAGGGAATTCAGATTTTAAGGTTAATTCTTCATTTTTAAATTTTTTCTCATATTTTTCAACGTTTCACAAATCAAAAAAACAGTGAGTGTGGACCATTAAAATCTGTACTATAATGGTGATGACATTTAACCTTTCTAGAGCAGTAGAGAACAGGTAAGAGGAATAAGGATGAAGGAAACTCTGCAGAGATTTTAAATATACCATGTGAAGTCTTTTCAAAAGTCTAAAAGAGAACTTCAAGGAAAAATGTATTAAGCACATGCTATATGTAAAGTACATTATTATGATTTTTTCCAGGTATGGCGTCATAAGCTGTAATGACCTTTTATCTATTATCTGCCATTTTGGACCCACTTCAGTTCTATTTAATAAACATTTATGGAATGTTACCCATTTACTCTGTGCCTTGAACTAGGTAGTGTCTGTTGTTTCCCTGTTACTAATTTTCTTAACATTCCACCAAACCTCTTTTTTTCCACTACCTACTCTCGGAGTGTTTGTCAATTAAGGTCTCTTAGGAGGTATCTTCTGGAAGTTCTCCAGTGTCAGTCTTTTTTGTCCTGGCTTATAGGATTTCTGGGCTCTGCCAGGGAGATTGTGGAATTCACCAACAAGGTAATCTGGGATCAGATTTTGAAGAGTAATGATAAAGAATTTAGGTAGTAAGGGACCATTTAAGGATTTTAAGCAAAGGAGAAACATGGTGAGAACTACACTTAAAGAGATGACTCTGGGTCACTTTGCAAAATACAGTGAACTATAGATAAGGCTTATTTAATTTATAATATTATATTATTATAAATATTATAATACTATATATTATTATTATATTATTATATTATTATTGAGAGTGTTTCATTTTCACTTCAGCTCAGTGCATTATCTCTACCTTATTTCATAGCTCTCCTTTCTGGGGAGGTATGGTTTCAATCACGGAACTTTGTTAATGATGTGTGGATTGCCTGCAACTATTGCCCTAACCCTCTAAGTGTTGTTTTTCAACATCTAGAAGTCATGGTTCATAAAGTGAAATAATAGTTTGAAAAATAAATGTAATATGTAAGGCAGCAATTTATGTAGAGTGAAAGTCAGTAGCTAGGGTGAGAACTAGCTAGTAAAATGCTTTCTCCTCCAAGATGAATTAAATAACTACTGGGAATCCTAACACAAGGATCTTCACATTGTGATCTACTTGCCTGTCTGTTGTCTTCTCCATATTCCCAAACCAAGCACTCTAAAAAGTCAAGAACAACTACAATCCATGTTTCAAATGAAGAAATTCTTCAACATTTCAAAAAATTGAGCCAGTTTATAAACTCTTCTTATCAGAAATATATACACATTTAAAGCCACATTCTAACGTGGATAATTCTGACAATGATCCCCTGAGATGAGGGAACTCATGACACTTTTACTCATTGCCAGTTTGTTCCTGATTGCATTCTTCCTGTAGGCCTCAGGAGCAATAATCAAATACTGTTAGTTTTCTGGTACTTATGCAGGGTAAATATGTGAGTAGATCAGACTTTCAGAAAACCTTTCATGATTAATAAGTACAAAAATGTCATCTTAAAACCACTCAGCAGTTTTCCTGAGACCAAACTTGCCTTACAGCCTGAGAATGGATTTATGTATCTAAATGCAAAAAAAAAAAAAAAAAAAAAATGAAACCATACCTGTACTAGAAGAAAACATAGTAACTTGTTATTTAACACAGTTGTAGGGAAAAGCTTCCTCTGACTCAAAATTCCAGAAGTGATAGTAAAAACAGATTAATAACTTCGGCTAAACAAAATTAAATTTTTCCTCAAAATTAAGAACACCATAACCAGCCGGGCGCAGTGGCTCACGCTTGTAATCCCAGAACTTTGGGAGGCCGAGGCGGGTGGATCACGAGGTCAGGAGATCAAGACCATCCTGGCTAATACAGTGAAACCCCGTCTCTACAAAAAAATAAAAATACAAAAAATTAGCTGGTCATGGTGGCAGGTGCTGTAGTCCCAGCTACTCAGGAGGCTGAGGCAGGAGAATCGCTTGAACTGGGGAGGTGGAGGTTGCAGTGAGCCGAGATCGTGCCACAGCACTCCAGCCTGGGTAACAGAGCAAGACTCCATCTCAAAAAAAAAAAAAAAAAAAAAAAAGGAAGAAAAAAAAGAAAAAAGAAAAAAAAGAACACCATAACCAAAGAGAAAAGATAATGGGAAAATTAGGTAAAAATGTTTACAACATTTATGACTGACAGGGGATTAATAGTCACAATATAAAGAGTTATTAAAAATTGAGGGTATACCCCACCCAGTTTCTCCCAAAAGTAACATTGCAAAACAATTGTAAAATATCACAACCGGGATATCACCATCCATACAATCATATTCAGATTTCATGAGTTCTATTTGTACTTATTTGAGTTATTGTTTCTTTAAGAGTGTAACCATAGAAAAAGTAAATTATTGAATTTCACTCTCTATAAAATGGGGAGTAATGATATAAACCTAGCTAGGCTCTTGTAAAGATTAAGTGAGCTAATGTTTACCACAGTACTTGGCATATGGTGACCATTTATTAATGGAATCATCCCATGTTTCCTGCCATCACTGTGATCCATCTTCTGTCCTTATTTGCCTCTTAGCCTCAGCCTTTGCTAACTTCCCTGGGATTTCACCAAACCTTGTCCTATCCTTCAGCTTCCGTAAGAGCCCATATCTCTCTTCCTTACTCTTTTCTATGGCACCTAACATGTACAAATGGTCTCTTCTCATTTGCAATCCCCAGAAATAAACTAGAATTGAAGAAGGCTATTCCCACTCAAAAGGTAAAGGAAGGGCTGGAGAAGATGGAGCCTCTTTCTGATGCAGTCATAGCAGGCAAAGATGATTTTTTTCTCATCTCTATTTTAAAGTTCTATGGAATTGGCATGAGAAATGCTTTAATAAATGGAGGTAAGGTCATATGATACTGCACTATTAGAATGATAATCCATTTACATGAAGGCTAAGTAAAGTAGGCTTTTAGAGTCTTGCCTGAGATCCATTTATTATATTCATTCTAAAACCAATATTAATTTAGCACTTACTATGTGTTCATTTCCATATGGACATTTAACAGGGACTTTATAGATACTGTTATGTAGACACTACTAATAGTTTATCGACACGGCCTATTAATACTTAGATTGTTATGTGGTGACAGAATAATAGTTCAAGATAGCTTCTTAGAAGAAAAGTGAGCAGATGAGCAGCAATAGCTATGATAAAATGTATAAACTAAGTCTCTATTTTCAAGAAGCTTCCACATTCATTTTTATTTGGAATATTGTTCTGGAGTTTAAACAACTGATCCCACTTTCAGAATATTACCCCATTGTATTATTTGGAATACTCTTGCTTTAAAGGAAATGTAATGGCCAAGTTTGGGTAATAAGGGAAAAACAACTTGGCATATGATATTTAGGGGAAGACAGGATAAAACTAAAGATTCTTTCTCTAAAAGATATTTAGTTTTAAAGATAGATGAGGGCTTAGGAATATTCCAGGATGATGAGACCCAAATAACTCAAAGACTTAAAAATAGTATCAGGGGCTGGGTGCCATGGCTCACATCTATAATCTCAGTGCGTTGGGAGGCCAAGGTGGGAGGATTGCTTGAACCCAGGAGTTTGATGCTGCAGTGAGCTATGATCATGCCACTGCACTCCAGCCTAGGTGACAAATGAGACCCCATTTCAAAAAAAAGGCCAAAAGAAAAGCCAGTTTTCTAGTATCTAAATTGTAACTTCAGAGTGGGATATATGTGATAGAGGATATGAGAAGTGAGAAGACATTCGAGGTAATTCAAAGTAGCTACTAAACATGATGGTTCATTTGAAAATAAATGCTGATACCAGCAAGGGGCCTAAGTCAAAATCTGAAGAAGGAAGAAAGGGGCAAGTCAGAATTCCCTAGTAGACACTAGGTAAACTTAGTTGAGCTGTTGAAAAGGATACACATGAAATCATTGTAGTTTTACGAGATCCCTTGCCCTTAAGAGGATAAAATAGTGATTAAAAGGGATCAACTCAACTTGGAGGTAGAAGAATTTAGGGTAAATTATCCAGAAGAAAAAGAAAACTAAGGCCAAGGTATGTGAACATATTCATGGGCCAAAGGGACATATTTAAACCTGGATGGAACTAACCCAGAAAACTGGGCTTAATTCATTTATGCATTTAGAGTTTGACTCTTTTTACATGCAAAAAACTGTGCTAAAGACTGAAGAGATGTACCTATTAATAAAACATAATCCTTATCCTTAATTATTATATTATTAATAAAGTATTCCCTATCTTTGAAACAATGTTGAAGTTGTTATATCACTAAAACTCATTCTATCCTTTATTCTAGCAGATTATCTATATACTCCTTTACGCTATAGTGAAAGGTAGGTGAGTATCTTACCTGTGTGAGTTGTACTGCAGTGGACTGAATTAGAACAAAGGGAAGAAGCAATGAAGGCAGGCAGGTCACCCAGAATAATCTGTAGTGGGAGAAATCACTTTAATTTTACCCTTAGGTGGAAGCACTGAATGGTGAATAAGAGATATATTCTAGTGAAGATATAATAACTTAAAATAGCTATTCTTTAAATACCCTGTGAGAGCAAACTTTTATGCATTGACTTGGCACCTACCACGGTTAAGCCATGATGGACAAGTTGGGGTGCCATCTCGTGCTGTGCTCTGGTTTGTCTCAGTGGTTGCTTTTGGTCAGGACATTACTCATTATATTTTAAAAGGAACGGAGGGGCTTAGAATTTAAAACTCTGTAGAATGGCAGACCATTTATCTGGAATGATATAAACTGGAAGAAAAGGCAGCCACTCTTCCTTGCTGCCTTGGTGTTGGCTCACTGGATTCCATGGTTCAGTGACTTATATCTGGACATTATGAAACTTTATCACAAAGAGTTTTATTCTGCTTTAAACCTGCAGATGCAAAGTAATTTAGTTCATATGCTGCAGTGATGCAAATCAAAACCCATAATATTTTTATTAATTGCTGAAAGCATACAAGGTTTCAGAAGCATAAAAATACCAGCACAAAACTACAGAAACACAAAATATAAAGAGTAGGATTGGACAGATGCCCAGCATTTTAGAAGTAAAAGGTCTGCTTATAGATGATTTTATAAATCTAGTTTTGCTGAAGCAGAATCAGCACAAGTAGTTTAAAATTTTAAAAATTCTTTGGCATAAGCTAAAGCTTCTTAATTCAAATCTTGACATTAAGCACCTTTTAACTTGTTTCCTACTTACAGTAAAAACTGATATTATTCCTGTTCAGTTGACGTTCCTACCCGCTGTCATTTTGGACACAATTTCATTTTGTTCCCTAAGGTCTTCTCTCATAATAAACTGGAACCTTCCCAAATAGCTAAGGTCTAAGGCATTATCTACTCAGAAAATAAACAGTCCCTAGCACAGTAGTCAATCTAAAAGATTCAAATAATCATAAAATAACTGAAATGCCAACCTCGACTTTTACTGTTCAAAAGAAGGGAAATGAATAAAAATAAAAATATTTGCCAGTGCAGTAGTGAGGCAGATATCATTGTATATGTGATATTCACCCCTGCCATTGAACACAATGAAAGTGCTTATCGTTTCCCATCAATTCAGTGATGATAATGGTAACGTTCAGCACCATGATGTGAACTGTCACTGTGTGGCTTGGGACTTCGTCATATTTGCAAAATTATACATCTAGAGGTAACCAGTTGCTAGTTGTTTCTACATAATCTTAGTTTATATATTCATATTGAAAGTGACAGTTGTTATGTCAACTATTCTATTCTATATGGTATCTGTATGATTCTCTGCAAATTTTCTTTCTTATCTTGAGGTACTTTCACATCATATCCATCCAATATGGTAGGCTGTATATCAAAAGTCATTGAAAACAACATCTCAGGCATCTGCTAACACATTGTGAGGCCCAATCTCTAGAGCTTTGGATTCAGGAATCTAGATGTTCCTCATGTGTTTTTGAAGTGATTCTAAGGCATATCTGCAAACCACACCTTGAAAGACTCTAAAATAGTAGGTCTAAAAATGAGCTGCTGCTTCACATTTTTTAGGATGATTACAACAACAACAACAACAACAACAACAACAAGACAGAAAGTAACGTGTTGACAAAGACGTGGAGAAATTGAGACCCTTGAGCCCTGTTTGCAGGAATGTAAAATGGGGCGGTAGCTGTGGAAAACAGTATAGCAGTTCCTTAAACCAGGGGTCCCCCCTTCCCCAGGGAACTGGTCTGCGGCCTGTTAGGAACTGTGCCTCAGAGCAGGAGGGGAGCAGCAGGCAAGGGAGCATTACATTACAACCTGAGCTCTGCCTCCTGTCGGATCAGTGGCAGAATTAGGTTCTCATAGGAGCACGGACCCTGTTGTGAACTGCGATGCACGTGATCTAGGTTGCATGCTCCTTATGAGACTCTAATGACTGATGATCCAAGGTGGAACAATTTCATCTCCAAACTCTTACACCCCATTCCTTTCCTTACCCCAGGTCTGTCCTGTCTGTGCAAAAATTGTCTTCCATGAAACTGGTCCCTGTTGCCAAAAAGTTTGAGGACTCCTGCCTTAAACTATTAAAAATAAAATGCTGTATCATCTAGCAATTCCACTTTTGGATATATATCCAGAAGAACTGAAAGTAGAGTCTTGAAAAGATATTTTTGAACCTATGTTCGTGGAAGCATTATTCACAATAGCCAAAAGGTGAAAGCAACTCAAGTGTCTATCAACAGATGAATGGATAAAGAATTTCTGTTATACAATGGAACATTATTTAGCCTTAAAAAGAAAGGAAATTCTGACACATGCTACAACATTGATAAACCTTGAAAACATTTTGCTAAGTGAAGTAAGCCAGTCACAAAAAGATAAGTACTGTCTGATTCCACTCACATTAGGTACCTTCAGTAGTCAAAATCATAGAGGAGAAAGTAGAACAGTGGCTGCCAGGGGCTAGGGAGAGGTCATAATGAAGAGCTGTTATTTGATGAACATAGAATTTCAGTTTTACAGACAAAAAAAGTTCTGGAGGTTGGTTGTGTAACAATGTGAATGTACTTAATACTACTTAATACTACTGATGTACACTTAAAAATAGATAAAAAGGTAAATTTTATGCTATGTATATTTCACTACAGTTAAAAAAAAAATAGCTGCTGCTGGGGTCATTGGTGACAGTACATTGAGGCACTAATGGGTGAACAGGCCATTGCACTGTTCTCAAAAAACAAACATTGCCTTTGAAAGGAAGCCGGGATGCATGGCAGTTTGAAGGTGGATAAAGATAAAAAGACTTCTTGGAATGACTTGAAAAAGACTCTAGGGGCGGAGCAAGATGGCCGAATAGGAACAGCTCCAGTCTCCAACTCCCAGCGCGAGTGACACAGAAGACCGGTGATTTCTGCATTTTCAACTGAGGTACTGGGGTCATCTCTCTAGGGAGTGCCGGACAATCGGTGCTGGTCAGCTGCTGCAGCCTGACCAGCGTGAGCTGAAGCAGGGCGAGGCATCGCCTCACCTGGAAGCGCAAGGGGGAAGGAAATCCCTTTTCCTAGCCAGGGGAACTGAGACACATAACACCTGGAAAATCGCGTAACTCCCACCCCAATACTGCGCTTTAAGGAAACAGGCACACCAGGAGAATATATCCCACACCTGGCCGGGAGGGTCCCACGCCCACGGAGCCTCCCTCACTGCTAACACAGCCGTCTGCGGCAATCTATCCGCAAGGCAGCAGCGAGGCTGGGGGAGGGGCGCCCGCCATTGCTGAGGCTTAAGTAGGTAAACAAAGCCGCTGGGAAGCTCGAACTGGGTGGAGCTCACAGCAGCTCAAGGAAGCCTGCCTGTCTCTGTAGACTCTACCTCTGCGGACAGCGCACAGCTGCGGTCCATTAGGGGAAAGAGCGGGGCCAGTGCAGACGCGAACGACTCTGTCTGACAGCTTTGGGGAGAGCCGTGGATCTCCTAACGCGGAGGTTGACATCTGAGAACGGACAGACTGCCTGCTCAGGTGGGTCCCTGACCCCTGAGTAGCCTAGCTGGGAGACATCCCCCATTAGGGGCAGTCTGACACCCCACACCTCACAGGGTGGCGTCACCCCTGAGAGGAAACTTCCAAAGAAAGAATCAGACAGGTACACTCGCTGTTCAGCAATATTCTATCTTCGGCAACCTCTGCTGCTGATACCCAGGCAAACAGGGTCTGGAGTGGACCTCAAGCAATCTCCAACAGACCAACAGACAGTCCTTCTGACTGTCAGACGGAAAACTATCAAACAGGAAGGACATCTATACCAAAACCCCATCAGTACATCACCATCATCAAAGTCCAGAGACAGATAAAACCACAAAGATGGGGAAGAAGCAGGGCAGAAAAGCTGGAAATTCAAAAAATAAGAGCGCATCTCCCCCTGCAAAGGAGCGCAGCCCATCGCCAGCAACGGATCAAAGCTGGTCAGAGAATGACTTTGACGAGATGAGAGAAGAAGGCTTCAGTCCATCAAACCTCTCAGAGCTAAAGGAGGAATTTCGTACCCAGTGCAAAGAAACTAAAATCTTGAAAAAAAAGTGGAAGAATTGACAGCTAGACTAATTAATGCAGAGAAGATCATAAACGAAATGACAGAGATGAAAACCATGACACGAGAAATACGTGACAAATGCACAAGCTTCAGTAACTGACTCGATCAACTGGAAGAAAGAGTATCAGCGATTGAGGATCAAATGAATGAAATGAAGCGAGAAGAGAAACCAAAAGAAAAAAGAAGAAAAAGAAATGAACAAAGCCTGCAAGAAGTATGGGATTATGTAAAAAGACCAAATCTACGTCTGATTGGGGTGCCTGAAAGTGAGGGGGAAAATGGAACCAAGTTGGAAAACACTCTTCAGGATATCATCCAGGAGAACTTCCCCAACCTAGTAGGGCAGGCCAACATTCAAATTCAGGAAATACAGAGAACGCCACAAAGATACTCCTCCAGAAGAGCAACTCCAAGACACATAATTGCCAGATTCACCAAAGTTGAAATGAAGGAAAAAATCTTAAGGGCAGCCAGAGAGAAAGGTCGGGTTACCCACAAAGGGAAGCCCATCAGAATAACAGCAGACCTCTCGGCAGAAACTCTACAAGCCAGAAGAGAGTGGGGGCCAATATTCAACGTTCTTAAAGAAAAGAATTTTCAACCCAGAATTTCATATCCAGCCAAACTAAGCTTCATCAGTGAAGGAGAAATAAAATCCTTTACAGATAAGCAAATGCTTAGAGATTTTGTCACCACCAGGCCTGCCTTACAAGAGACCCTGAAGGAAGCCCTAAACATGGAAAGGAACAACCGGTACCAGCCATTGCAAAAACATGCCAAAATGTAAAGACCATCGAGGCTAGGAAGAAACTGCATCAACTAACGAGCAAAATAACCAGTTAATATCATAATGACAGGATCAAGTTCACACATAACAATATTAACCTTAAATGTCAATGGACTAAATGCTCCAATTAAAAGACACAGACTGGCAAACTGGATCAAGAGTCAAGACCCATCAGTCTGCTGTATTCAGGAGACCCATCTCACATGCAGAGACATACATAGGCTCAAAATAAAGGGATGGAGGAAGATCTACCAAGCAAATGGAGAACAAAAAAAGCAGGGGTTGCAATCCTAGTCTCTGATAAAACAGACTTTAAACCATCAAAGATCAAAAGAGACAAAGAAGGCCATTACATCATGGTAAAGGGATCAATTCAACAGGAAGAGCTAACTCTCCTAAATATATATGCACCCAATACAGGAGCACCCAGATTCATAAAGCAAGTCCTTAGAGACCTACAAAGAGACTTAGACTCCCATACAATAATAATGGGAGACTTCAACACTCCACTGTCAACATTAGACAGATCAACGAGACAGAAAGTTAACAAGGATATCCAGGAATTGAACTCATCTCTGCACCAAGCGGACCTAACAGACATCTATAGAACTCTCCACCCCAAATCAACAGAATATACATTCTTCTCAGCACCACATCGCACTTATTCCAAAATTGACCACATACTTGGAAGTAAAGCACTCCTCAGCAAATGTACAAGAACAGAAATTATAACAAACTGTCTCTCAGACCACAGTGCAATCAAACTAGAACTCAGGACTAAGAAACTCAATCAAAACCGCTCAACTACATGGAAACTGAACAACCTGCTCCTGAATGACTACTGGGTACATAACGAAATGAAAGCAGAAATAAAGATGTTCTTTGAAACCAATGAGAACAAAGATACAACATACCAGAATCTCTGGGACACATTTAAAGCAGTGTGTAGAGGGAAATTTATAGCACTAAATGCCCACAAGAGAAAGCATGAGAGATCTAAAATTGACACTCTAACATCACAATTAAAAGAACTAGAGAGGCAAGAGCAAACACATTCAAAAGCTAGCAGAAGGCAAGAAATAACTAAGATCAGAGCAGAACTGAAGGAGATAGAGACACAAAAAACCCCCAAAAAATCAATGAATCCAGGAGTTGGTTTTTTGAAAAGATCAACAAAATTGACAGACCGCTAGCTAGACTAATAAAGAAGAAAAGAGAGAGAATCAAATAGACGCAATAAAAAATGATAAAGGGGATATCACCACCGACCCCACAGAAATACAAACAACCATCAGAGAATATTATAAATGCCTCTACGCAAATCAACTAGAAAATCTAGAAGAAATGGATAATTTCCTGGACACTTACACTCTCCCAAGACTAAACCAGGAAGAAGTTGAATCCCTGAATAGACCAATAGCAGGCTCTGAAATTGAGGCAACAATTAATAGCCTACCCACCAAAAAAAGTCCAGGACCAGACGGATTCACAGCTGAATTCTACCAGAGGTACAAGGAGGAGCTGGTACCATTCCTTCTGAAACTATTCCAATCAATAGAAAAAGAGGGAATCCTCCCTAACTCTTTTTATGAGGCCAACATCATCCTGATACCAAAGCCTGGCAGAGACACAACAAAAAAAGAGAATTTTAGACCATATCCCTGATGAACATCGATGCAAAAATCCTCAATAAAATACTGGCAAACCGGATTCAGCAGCACATCAAAAAGCTTATCCACCATGATCAAGTGGGCTTCATCCCTGGGATGCAAGGCTGGTTCAACATTCGCAAATCAATAAACGTAATCCAGCATATAAACAGAACCAAAGACAAGAACCACATGATTATCTCAATAGATGCAGAAAAGGCTTTTGACAAAATTCAACAGCCCTTTATGCTAAAAACGCTCAATAAATTCGGTATTGATGGAACGTACCTCAAAATAATAAGAGCTATTTATGACAAACCCACAGCTAATATCATACTGAATGGGCAAAAACTGGAAAAATTCCCTTTGAAAACTGGCACAAGACAGGGATGCCCTCTCTCACCACTCCTATTCAACATAGTGTTGGAAGTTCTGGCTAGGGCAATCAGGCAAGAGAAAGAAATCAAGGGTATCCAGTTAGGAAAAGAAGAAGTCAAATTGTCCCTGTTTGCAGATGACATGATTGTATATTTAGAAAACCCCATCGTCTCCACCCAAAATCTCCTTAAGCTGATAAGACACTTCAGCAAAGTCTCAGGATACAAAATTAATGTGCAAAAATCACAAGCATTCTTATACACCAGTAACAGACAAGCAGAGAGCCAAATCAGGAATCAACTTCCATTCACAATTGCTTCAAAGAGAATCAAATACCTAGGAATCCAGCTTACAAGGGATGTAAAGGACCTCTTCAAGGAGAACTACAAACCACTGCTCAGTGAAATCAAAGAGGACACAAACAAATGGAAGAACATACCATGCTCATGGATAGGAAGAATCAATATCGTGAAAATGGCCATACTGCCCAAGGTAATTTATAGATTCAATGCCATCCCCATCAAGCTACCATGACTTTCTTCACAGAATTGGAAAAAACGGCTTTAAAGTTCATATGGAACCAAAAAAGAGCCCGCATTGCCAAGACAATCCTAAGTCAAAAGGAGAAAGCTGGAGGCGTCACGCTGCCTGACTTCAAACTATACTACAAGGCTACAGTAACCAAAACAGCATGGTACTGGTACCACAACAGAGATATAGACCAATGGAACAGAACAGAGTCCTCAGAAATAATACCACACATCTACAGCCATCTGATCTTTGACAAACCTGAGAGAAACAAGAAATGGGGAAAGGATTCCCTATTTAATAAATGGTGCTGGGAAAATTGGCTAGCCATAAGCAGAAAGCTGAAACTGGATCCTTTCCTTCCTCCTTATACGAAAATGAATTCAAGATGGATTAGAGACTTAAATGTTAGACCTAATACCATAAAAACCCTAGAAGAAAATCTAGGTAGTACCATTCAGGACATAGGCATGGGCAAGGACTTCATGTCTAAAACACCAAAAGCAACGGCAGCAAAAGCAAAATTGACACATGGGATCTAATTAAACTAAAGAGCTTTTGCACAGCTAAAGAAACTACCATCAGAGTGAACAGGCAACCTACAGAATGGGAAAAAATTTTTGCAACCTACTCATCTGACAAAGGGCTAATATCCAGAATCTACAAAGAACTCAAACAAATATACAAGAAAAAAACAAACAACCCCATCAAAAAGTGGGGAAAGGATATGAACAGCCATTTCTCAAAAGAAGACATCCATACAGCCAACAGACACATGAAAAAATGCTCATCATCCCTCGCCATCAGAGAAATGCAAATCAAAACCACAATGAGATACCATCTCACACCAGTTAGAATGGCAATCATTAAGAAGTCAGGAAACAACAGGTGTTGGAGAGGATGTGGAGAATAGGAACACTTTTACACTGTTGGTGGGATTGTAAACTAGTTCAACCATTATGGAAAACAGTATGGCGATTCCTCAAGGATCTAGAACTAGATGTACCATATGACCCAGCCATCCCACTACTGGGTATATACCCAAGGATTATAAATTACTCTACTACAAAGACACATGCACACGTATGTTTATTGCGGCACTATTCACAATAGCAAAGACTTGGAATCAACCCAAATGTCCATCTGTGACAGACTGGATTAAGAAAATGTGGCACTTATACACCATGGAATACTATGCAGCCATAAAAAAGGATGAGTTTGCGTCCTTTGTAGGGACATGGATGCAGCTGGAAACCATCATTCTTAGCAAACTATCACAAGAACAGAAAACCAAACACCGCATGTTCTCACTCATAGGTGGGAACTGAACAATGAGATCACTTGGACTCGGGAAGGGGAACATCACACACTGGGGCCTATCATGGGGAGGGGGAGGAGGGAGGGATTGCACTGGGGAGTTATACATGATATAAACGTCATGCACATGTACCCTAGAACTTAAAGTATAATAAAAAAAAAAAAAAGAAAAAAGAAAAACACTCTAAATTGAAGGAAAGAACTCAATGGAGACAGAAGTGTTGATAATGCAAGCCATTTAAATATTATATTAAAATATATATGTTTGTAATTCACAAGTAAAACTTGGCACCCAGTGGGTTCTCAGTATCTTGAGTCCTTCAGTGTACACTCTGCATCAGAAAGTGAATTTGTTGAAATGTCTGATGGACTGTAACTTTTCATATTTCTACGCCATGTCAGTGAAAGTTGGTAGGCATCATGGTTAAAAGTCCTTCTTATCTGGCTGGAACTGGCTAGCCCTGAAACACTGAGTGCTTTGTTGGAAGTTTTCAGAAATGCCAAATGTAAAGGAGGTTCACATCATTGTTTTTGTACAGCACAGCCCTATTCATGACATGGGTTATCACATTGCTTCTATGACTAAAATGGTCACTAGTATTTGAAAATATAATAATCTTCGCAACCTCACTATACTGCTGAGGATAAGGAAGACTGATTTTAATACTGGGACCTAGATTTAATTATGTCATCTTCAGAGACTAGAAATATTCTCATACTGAATCCTGTAGATTCCCCCATTCTTTTCTCCAAATAGAACCACCTGGCTCCTGGGCTCCTCTGGGCTCTGCAGAGATGTGGTCACTAGGACTAAGGTGTTGCCAAGTCCCACAATGCAGGTTTGCAACACCCATGTGGCTATCTGAATCTCCAGTCTATTTGAGATAGAGAATATCCAAATAGGGCTCTATGCTTCAGCACCATTGGGACATAGAGAAATAAATGTCATTTTAAGTATGATACATATTTCCATGAAAAATTTCAAAACACGCTTGAAACAGGACTGAGTAATATTTGAAAGGTAGCAATTCAGATTTTCAACATGCCAAATAAGCTTATTTCTGTGTGTATTTAAATCATTTAAATCATGCAAATATCTTTTTCCAATTATAATTTACTCTACTTAATTTACCACATGTTAAAATTAATTAATCGACCATCCTAATACTCAGCAAAAAGAAAAACAACAAACTTGTCAATTGCGGGTAAAGGTGAGGTGTCCCCAATGAGTCTAGTGAATCCTAAAGAGGACTGAAGTTTCCTGACAGCTATGTGGGTCTTTGCTAGAAGTCTACACTCTCTTCCCATCTATGACTATAGAAGTATCTGACATATGGTCTTTGTGCTGCTTAATTACACATTTCTTTTCCACTCCAGTTAACGTATTTCACTTATTTGTCATTTCTAATATTTTAGCTAAAATTATACCATTTTCTTCCTTTCAGTTTGACTGATAGCATGAATCTTGATTGCCAGGAAAAAAAAAAGATTCAGTCCTCTAAAGAAAGAATGAGGATCTAATCAGCAAAAGTCCTGAAAGAATCTGACATTCTCTTTGGGGGATGATTGGCTGCCCATAAAAGGGAGCATGTGTGAGAAACTTCCTTGAGTCTCTGCTATTTGATTAACTTGTAAAGGCTAAAATCAACTGACAAATTCAATTATACATTCAAATTATATTTCTAAATTGGCTTAATTTTTTAAAGTGATGAATGAACCCTAGGAGAAAAATTCCATTACAATACGAACAAGTAGAAATAAGTCACACCATTAATACTATGCCTGTGCACACAAACTTTCCTAATTTTTTTTTGATTAGCAGCATCAGTTTAATGAACACAAATATCTGGCTTATAGGTCAGCCATGGTATTTACTTTCTAGGAGAAGAAAGCTGTTTAGGGTGCAGGAGAGAATAAAAGAAAGATGTCCTTGGCAAAGTAAAACAAAACAAAACAAAACAAAACAAAACAAAAGAAAAAAAAAAAACTCCTTCCTTTGGGACTGTTTCTATGCTAGCAAAGCAGACCATAATCAGGAAAACTATTTGATATTTGTCTACAGAATGTTTCTAAAGGTATAGAATTTGCTAATGACTGCCTGGTAGGAGCAATTCAGGAAGAAGTCATTGCTGATTGCAAAAGACAGTTCTGAATTAGAGTCCTACATAGTCACATAGTGATAAGTAACATGTTGCTAAACATTTGCCCCCTCTAGAGACTTAATGTACCATAGTCAGAAAACAAAGAGAGAAACATTCCCTATATATTCTACTATTAAAGTTTGAACCGGTGTCAGCACTTGACTACAGTAAATCTCAATTTTATGGAATAGGTTGGGACAGAACTGTTACATAAAAATGGATTTTTAACACAAAATGGAAATTAGCAATTTATCCTAAGAATATTATGGAAAAAAACAGTCTATTTGACTAATGATAGACGATAAATCATACCAACGTTTTTCCTTTTATATCAATAAATTAGCAGACAGAAAAACTCATGAAAATTATATTTAAACTCATAAGTATTATTTAAGTCTTCTTTACTAGTCAGTCACTTCCATTTGATAAAAATGACATGTTAAATTGAATTTTTTCTCTGTTAACAAATATTATGAATTGTAGTTCTTTTTTTTTTTATTACTCAAATTTTACCTGCATTGTTTAGATACTGAAATTGACTTAGAAAGGAAGCACTCCCAACCTGCCATCTCTAAGGTAGCTGTGAAGATAGACACAGGACAGAAGATTCGGAAGATTTTTTAGTATTCTGCATAAGCGTCACTTTCAAGCACTTAACTTTCTGCCAGCACGTGTTGCAAATGAGAAAATAGAGGCTCAGAGAAGTTAAGCAGATGCATAATCACACAGTAAGTGTGGTGAGCCTGGGGTTTGATTGTGTGTAGACTGTGTAGTTGCAAAGATTGTGAATTTCTTTATAGGAAATTCTATGGGGAATATTAATCTTAGAAATATTAAAAGACAATGAACAAAAAGTTGTACACAAATGTTCATAGCCACATTATTCCTAATAGACAAAAAGTGGGAGTAACCCAAGTGACCATCAACTGGTGAATACATAGCAAAATGTGGCACATTCATACAATGGAACGCGTTTGGCAATAAAAAGGAATGAAATACTGATGCATGCTATGACATGAATGAACTTTGAAAATATTATGCTAAATAAAAGAAGCCAATCATAAAAGGCAACATGTTGTGTGATTGCACTCAGATGAAAAGCACAGAATAGGGAAATCTATATATAAAGAAAGATGTATAGTTGCCAGGGGATGGGAGAAGGGAGAGATGGGGAGAGATGGCAAATGGGTACAGGGTTTCTCTTTAGAGAAATAAAAATGTTTTAAACTTAGATTGTTGTGATAGTTGCACAATTGTGATTATACTAAAAAATCATTGAATTCAACCTTTATTTGGGTGAATTTCATAGTATGTGAATTATATCTTGGTAAGATGTTAAAAAAGGCAATGTGCAACGATTCTGTCGTTACATCACAGTGACCTCATGTTTTTCCTTCATTTTGTTCTGTTAACTAGATAAGCCCTCAGAGGTAAAATCATTTGACTCAGGGTTTTCTTGTGAATATGCCTGGGGCTAACACCTCCTCCAGAACAGCAACTATTCTGCTCCCTTTTCTTCTCTTGTTTTATGGAAAATATCCAGGAGAATAGGCATAGTGACCCACCAATGGGCAGAACCAGCGTGGGCTAAACTCTCAAGCGTATGAATCTTCAGAACACACAATTCATTCATTAAAGGAGGCCTTTAATGGTGAATTACAGTCATCTTAGTTGGAGAGATTTGCTTTTTAATATAATGGCTGAACTAGTGTTATTCCTTTCAAAATAGTTACAAAGGGATGATTTTTACATACTCTGAAAATATGTCTACTCAAGTTAAGGCTTACTATTGTTATAATTACTGTTACTGTCATTCTGAAATTATTTTTAAAAGTTTTAAAACTTTTTCTGGAATAGTGATACTAACTAATTATTTGGGGACAAATTTTGTTTTTTAGTTATGCCGAAAGTTATTTGAACTCAACACAAATGAACATGACCGGTAATCACACTGAGTAATGCCACTGGGATCCAACCATTGATACCTCCCTGGGTTCTTTCAAAGGGAAATTTTAAATGATCTGGAGTAATTGTTGTGTAATTTATTTGATATTTCACATATATTTATTGAGTATCACCAATTGTCTTAGACAGTGGGAAAATGTTGCATATATAAAGTGACAGCTATGAAGAGGAGAGTAATTAACATTTAATAGTGCTACAATTTACAGAATAATTTTACATAATTTATCTTAGAAGTTTATTATAAGAACTCTATTTTTTTTAAATCCCATTTTAACTGAACATGAGGTTCACTTACACAAAGAGTGAGAAAGTGTCAAAGCAGGGCTCAAAGCTAGTTGTGTGTACTGTAGTTCTGGATCATCTTTTTAATTGGAATATTGTCTGCAGTAAAATTTTATAAAAGAACACTTGCTTACAAACACCTACACATATGTGATGGCATTTATTCATTCATTGACTCTTTCAACAAGTATTTATTGAAAGTCTACCATATGCTAGACATTGTTCTAGGTGCTGGAATTCTGCAGAAAATAAAACAGACACAATTTTCCTGCCCTCATGGAGTTTATCCCCTAGCAGGGAAGATGACTATAGACAAGAAAAATTAGTAAACTATATAGTATGAAGATGATCATAAACAAGAAATATTAGTAAACTATACAGTATGTTAGATGACATAAGTGCAATGGAGAAAAATAAAGCAAGAAGTGAGAGAGAAAGCTGTGGGGGTTAATCAGGAGAAGAGGATTCTAGTCAGCAGGAAGGGCAGGTGCTAAGCCCTAAGACTGGAGTGTTCTTGACATGTTCAAGAAAAAGTGGTTAGAGGGATAAAAGGGGCCAGATTATATGTTGTGCTGAATTCGCCTTTAACTAAGTGATATTAGGAGCCACTGTAGGCTTCTAAGGAGGGAAGGCACGTCATGAAACTCATGTTGATTGTTGTGCAGCTGTTCTTTAGCTGATGTTGGGCAAGGGCATGTTTCCTAAAGGTCCATTTCATCACTCTGTGATCTCAATCGATATTCTCAGACTCTGGCTGTTTTTAGTGCTCCCTATACCACATCTTGGAAACAGATGTCTCTTGCTTTGCTTATTTATAAAGGCCTCTTTAGATTCCATGGGTGTTCCCATGGAGGGCAGATAAAACCTTGTTTGGGAACCCCAAAAGCTAAAGTGGCAACTACCCTGTAATTCCTACAGTTGGTGGGTGCAGTAGGCATGCACAGAACTGAGAGGAATGTCTATTATCTAAAAATTATGTTCTGAACCTTGAACCCTGGTCACAAAGCAAGATGAGGTCTTAATTATACAGGTCTCCAAATTATTTGGCTATTGTATGTAATTTCTCTGTGTGTCTTTTAATAAATAACTTTTGTTGTCAATAGAGTTTAAATCTCTGGGTTCAGAGCCTATTGTTGTGAAAAGAGGGAACAAAAATAAGCTTTATCAAGCTGATAGGAAAGTACCAAAGAACACCCCAAACATGGGGCTTTACTTTTAGACATTGCTCTTATTCTGGAGTGAAAATGTGTAGTGGAGTGATTTCACCTGTGCCTTCTTCAACAGCCACATTTCCTTAACTCTAGTCAAAAAGTGGCACTAAAGTATTCACTTTAGCCAGAATCTAGATGTTATATTTTCCCTTTGGTTTGGGTATGTGGAGGAGGAAGAGGAAGAGTGAAGGAGGCTAAAGAAAAAGAAGAGGTAGAAATCAGGTAGCAGTTTTGTGGAGTTGGGCAGAGGCAGTGACAGGGAGCAGGAATTGATGGGATGGTCCATAGTCTTCTGCAGCTGTTAGCAATGTACATCGTGGCCCTTGATTCTCCCAGCTCGTCCACCTCAGTGACTTCCACCTGGCCATATTGCTGGCTGCTTTGGGTGAGACTGTTCTATGGTGTCAAACCAACCTGGTTTCAGAAGGGGCATGGATTCTTCCCAGATTTGCTTACAGAGTGATCAGGGAAGAGTGACTCACGGAGCAGAGCTCAAGGATAAGTCTAGTTCTAGCCCCATGGTGAGGGGAGAGGAGAAGGGGACATGAAGATACCACATCAGAAGAAGCATGAACAATGAGGTCCTGGAGCAGCCTTTCACCTTTATCTCCCATGCCAACCCTTTCTCCTAATATGTGGTCAAGCGTCATGTTTGGGATGGTAAGTCACAAGATCCCTCAAGCTTTGTCACACCTTGATGTGGAGCATGAAGGGAGATTCCATAGCTGATTTTCATTCTTAGCAGCTACAAGTTAGGGAAGATAACCAGTATGATCTGGTTAGAAGAGAAAATGGAGAAAATGTCTGTATTCTAGAGGGCTCCAGAGAGGAATTCCCACAAGGGGTAATGGAATGAAATCTACTTCTTCCCAGCATTTTCAGGGAGTGGCTGGCATTTATAGGGTTAAACCATAATGATTTCTGTGACCCAGGTGCTCGGCACTCTCTGAATCATTCTCATGGTTTCTGGGACAGCCTGCAAGGCTCCTCTGACATGAATAAATGCCTACTGCCATCACTGGGCTCTGGCTCTCCCAGTTTAAATGAGGAGTCTCCCATTACTCAGTCAGGCATACCTGCTTCTTGCTTCAGAGCCTCCGTTTCTTGGAAATAGCCTGTCAGGTCCCATCTGCTTCATGGAACTGCCAGTCCCCTGAGAGGAGGACCTACACTCTGATCTCCTGTCAGATGCTGGAAACCCAGAAGGGAATAGCCCTTCCAATCTGCCAGAAATTGCTTTTGTGATATCAAGGCCTGCCTCGGGGAACCACAATATACTATGCTCAGATGAAAAGTGGATCTGTAAGTACACCACTTTCTTCTTTAGAGGGCCTGCGAAACTTCTCTTACTTTCATTTGTAGGGAAGGCTGCAAAGGCTTGAAATGTATAGCCCTTAATAAGTAGGGTTCTACCACACACAAATATTGCTTTCCAATATCTGGCAGGTGTGGAGAAGGCCCAAGAATAGACAAAAGGCTTTTCACCAGCGAAACATGAAAGCTAAACTTCCATGTCAGCTCCAAGCAGGAAGTGGGTTGTAGCAGGTGCAATTCATTGCCATCACATTTATTGGAACCTTGAAAATAATTAGCAAGTGTCCTAGTTGATATGACAGATTCATTAATCATTTCATATATTCTTGCAAATTGATGTATCAATCAAATAGCTACCTCTGGTTGAATAACTCATGACTGTGCTTTATGGCTGTATTCATAATGCTCGTCTGTTTTTAAAGAGAACTGGGAAGCTTTAGCTTAATTTAGAGCCCTCAGCTCCAATATTTATATAGATTACATGTGAATCTCTGGAAGTTAGAGTCACTATAGCAAGATAAGGGGTGCACAAAGCACATATTTAAAAGGCTGGAAACAATGCGTTAGGGTCAGGTATACATCCCATAGGGGTAGAAATTACACTGACAGAGAGGACACATCCAGGAGAATGTCTTAAGGATGCTGCAGTCAGATCTAGGAACGGTTAGACTTTGTCCAAACCGATTTTAAAGTTGCTAGATGAGCAAATAAACTTCTTGGAGATAAAAACTACTGAAGGTCGTTTAATCACCCCTGACCCCATAGCATCTCTGACAGGTGGCCAGACAACATTTCCTTGAATGCTTACATTGACAGAGTGATCACTTCTATTGTATTTTGGAATGGTTCTCATAATTCAAAATATTTCTTAGAGTAAATTTCTGCCTCTTTATTTTACCCTTCTACTTCTAGAGTTACAGAGAATAAACTTATTTCTCTTCTAAAAGATTGCTTTTCTAACATGTGACGACAGCCTCCCTAACACCATAAGTTTTCTTAAAGCTATGATTTTTTATGTACAATGGCTCTAAAACCTTTCTCCCACCTCAATTTTTTGGGTGCATTTTCATTTCCTAAAATGAAACCACAATACTACAAATATGGAAATGTAAGTTCTACCCCAGCTCTACCCCCTCCATTATTTGGAATTCTTAGATCCTTTAATGCAACATTAAGCTTGTGTTGTCTTTATTGGAAAGTTTCAGCACAGTGTTGACTGATAGTGGGCTTGCTGTCAACTAGAAATCTCTAAAGCTTTATCTTCCAATGTCTGTTAAATCATACCACCCTACTCTGTACTGTAATTCAGGCCATTCTTATAGGCTTTCTTGGGAAGGAACCAAGTTTATTGCTGGTTTATTATGGTGATTAAGAAAAATATTTTATGGATTTGAATATTTGCTCCTCTACTTGATAGCTATGACCAGGTACAAAGAATTTAATCTTGTTGAGTCTCAATTTCTTCATCTGTGTAACAGGAAGCACAGTAATACTTGTATCATAGGATTGCTGTGAAGATTAATGAGTTATGTAACGTGTTTTTTTGTGGTGTTTTATATGCAGACAACATTCCATAAGTGTACACTATTATTATTATTTTAAATGTTTACTATGTCATTCAACATATTAGTTTTGCTCTCCTTTCATCTGTACTATTTCTGTATATAAGGCAGAGATAAATATTTTGAATATAACTGAGAATAAAAAGCTCTATAATTTAAGACCTAAGCCTCTTTTCACTACGTAACATAAAACCTGATCTCTATTATATAGTGAGATGCAATGTTATTCTGCCTAAGAAATAGAGCTTCTTAAAATAAAACCAAGTATATATAAAGAAAATGTCCTTTAATGCATTCAGTCTGTTTTATTTATCTTAGTTTTTCAGTTGGGCTGTCATTACATGCCAGATTAAGCGCTGGAGTCAAATGACGATCAGGTCTCATGTTGTGGTGGCATCCATGTTCTAAGTGCCTTGCTGCTCTGTGACCACTTATTTATATTGATACTTTTCTACCTGCTTTCACATCTTTTATTCCTGGATTCCGCTCTTTGAGTCTGCCCTCTCTGGAACTTCTCAGTTTATTCATTTTGTTCTCTAAATTTTCTAGATTTTCTGATAGCTCTGTCTGGACTTTGGGCTATTCAATCTTTTTTTTTTTTTTTTGAGGACCTCCATTGAGCAAGAAACTGTCTTAGCTGACATAGAATCATATTTCAGCCAGGATGAAATACTGCTTATTGTAATTCAATATATAATAATAGCAATTAAGAGCCCTTTAATCAGATAGGTTTGGATTTGAACTAGAACTTTCTCATTTATTAGGAGTAATCATGGCTAAGGACCTGCCTAAGGCTCATTTCTTCATCTGTAAAATAGAGATAATAATATTACGTAGACCTCATAGGCTTGTTGTAATAATAAAGTGAAGTAAAGACTTACAAGATGTTTGGGCAATTGTTGAGTGTTATTATTAACTATCATTCAATTCAATTAAAATAAGTGGATATCCTCCTAGGTACTAGATACTGGAACAAACCAACGGACAAACCAAATGTGGTTCTAGCTTTCAGGAACTTACACTCCAGAGATCCTACGATCATTATCATTATGATCACCATGGTTATCATAGTCATCATAGCCTTATCTTTGTTGCCATCATCATCAATGTCCCAAAAAACATAATGGTCACCAACAGTATGTGTGGAGGATTTGTAGGTCCCTCAATTTGCTGAAGCCCACATTCTCTCTAGGCTTTCCTCTGCTGCTTCAGAGCTCTTCATGCTACTTCTTTGACTGTCTGTTTTAAAATAACAGATGCTTAATTGAGTTATTTCCATAAACTCTTTTCTAACCCTTACTACTTTGAGGCTTAGCGACTGTTATCTCCATTAGGTGCTCAAAATTCAGGGTTTAATAGTATGTCTTATGATTTTACTGTGACTCTATAAAAAAAACTTGTTCCCTTCAGAAAGCTTGTTTTTATAGATTTTGAAAATCATGACCTAATTTGCCTGTTTCTAGTCTTCCAATGACTCCATTTTCATAATTCCCCAAATGCTACTGATAACATCTCAACCATTTTATTCACAAACTTTTTAAATACCCTGGGATGCAATTTTTTCAAACAGGAGACTTGCATCCATGGCAGGGACTCTTCTTTTCTCCACTTAGGGTTCAAGTCTTTCTTACCAATGTTCACTATCCCTACATCAGTCTGTGACAGATAAAAACAAGGAAGCAGCTGGGAATTTCTGCATTTTCTGTGTCATACCATATCATTTTATAAGCCATCTAACAGCAGATTATTCCTCTCCTATTTGTATCTTGTTCTGAACACACTGAAAAGTCATTTTCATTATTCCATTTATTTTTCACAGGCCTCAGCTTGCACTGCTTAATAATAACTAGAGGATTCCCAATCTTTTGTATGTATTCCTTTTCATCAAGAGCTTATAGAAAACTCTGTGCATCCAGATTCATTTATCTACTTAGTTATTTCTTCCTAGTACTATTTATCAAATTTGTCTTTGTGTGATCATGATCTTGTTCTCAGGAGCATCTAGTTTCTTTCCAAGCCATATTCCTTTTAAGAGCTTTTGGCCATTGGGTGACTTCTATCTTTTAGCAGAAACTTTTTTTTTTTAAAGAAAAAAGGATAGATTTGTAATTAAATCAATTATTTCTTCCCATGGCCATTATAAGTATTAAATAAATATATTCACAGAAAGTTTCCATTTTCCATTTTACTGTTAATTGGATTTTCTTGGGCGGTAAAAATTAAATGCAGATAGCACTCCCTCTGTTGTTTGCATTTCCTGCTGAAGGGTAAAATCAGGAAGTTAAGTAGAGAGTGTATTAGACGCTCTGGTTCTATCAGGATATAAATTATAGTAGCTTTTCGGATAATGAAAGTCTCTCAGAATTAAGGTACATTGCCTTTAATTGGTATTAGGATAATCCAAACATCCAACCAGGAGGGTGTATCATACGCACGTCTCTCTCTCTCTTTCTCTCTGTCTCTTTCTCACTCCTCTCTCTCTCACTTTTTGTTTCCAAACATTGTCTATTATTTTCTCCCAGTAGGGTTGTGGTTTTTCCTTATAGGTATATATTTGTGACATATGCTCTTCTCCAACATGTTTTATTATTATTATTATTATTTGGAACAAGTTAATCTTCCACTGCTATTCAGAAGTCATGAGCCATTTTGGTCTGTCTCAGGTATAAGTATCTGTGGAATTTTAATTGTAAGCCTGTACTTAAATTTCAACTTACATGTTTATTTAGTTGCTGTGAATTTGAGTATAGAAATTATAACATTTGTGACCAATGCTCTCTATTTCTTCTTTCTATAGTCTTTTCTGATTTTTTTTCTAGGAAGTTCTTAACAGAGTGTCTGCTACATGGTATTGTTTTAAGAAATGTTTAATGAATATATTAATTTTTATTCTTCAGTCTCTGGCACATTACTAATTGGTTTTACCTCCGTGCATTTTTTCTCTCAATCAACGTGTTAGTGAGCCTTTTCTTATACATAGTTCTTTTGTCATTGTGAATTGCCATTTGGGCCTTTCTCATGATCTAAACCAATGTTTTTCCAGAACTCCCATTTTTGTATACATGCAATCATGATTCTGGAAAACAAATACTGCTCTTCAGTACCATTAATTTAGTTAGTGCTTTATTTCTATTTTTAATTTTTTTCTAGAGATATACATTTCAGACGGCAGACATACATGAAAAAGCCTTTTTATGTCCTCTGTGACGCTGAATTTACTAACCAAATATTCCAGATCTCCACTGGCATATTCCAGATTCACCCACAAACGGGCACAAATCCCTATCTGTTGATAAATTTTATATTTCTTGGCAGATTCTCAATTATGTCTCACACTTGCATTCTGAGAAGACCATTTATTTCCTAACAGAGATGTCATAGTCAGCACAGAGTCACTTCTTTACTTCTTAGCAAAAGGCATTAACCTTTATGACTAGGCTCATGCTCATGGGACTAATAAGTGTTTTCCACACACTTGTCAGAGCTTCCAGTGTTTAGTCTGTACAATCTTCTGGGTATCCTTTTTTCCTTCTCTTGTTCTCTTGTCTATAGTACCACAGACTAAAAAGTATAGTTGAATGCATGGATTAATGTAATGATTGAAACATTATATGAAAATCAAGAATTGTGTGAATTAAATAGCCAAACTGAATATCAGAATTTTGTGCTCTATACAATCATCATAGGCAACTTCCAAAGTTGGCCAAGTAAGGAAATATGCTAAGCGGTAATCAGTACTCATGATTTAAAGTTTATGTTGATTATCTAAGGTCTGGAAGAAATTTTCTCATGTAGGTCTTTTTTTTGTTTGTTTTACTCTTTTGGTCTTTTCCACTTTACAGGACATATTATACCTACTTTTGAAAATTCCCACAGTAAACCCAGTCAGAAGAAATCTTGAAGGATCACTGGTTTGTTCCAGATTGCAGTTTTTGTCTTTTGGTGACAATACATTTGTAAAACGTTTATGACTTTGCTGATAAAGTACTGGCTGAATCTGAATTTAAATACACCCAGTAGAATGATGGCGACAAGTAGTAATGCCCTTTTTTTTGCATGCAACATTTACTCTATCCAGCACATGAGCTCAAGATGACTTTTAAGCCCACGGAGCTTATTTTTAATTTGTTTTCAAATAAAAATGTTATCATGTGAATAAAGCAGTGAGCCAAATTTAACTTTATGAAACCATATATTTAAGGCATATATTCTATTTGGAAAATGACCCACATAGCATTGAAATAATATCACTGTAGTTTCAATGCTACGTTTGCATTTTTAATGACTAGAGAGGCTCTGATTGCCCTTAGGACACGGAATTGTAATGACCGATGTCAGGGCATTTGCGCTGGCAGTTGAGCTTTCAAAATTTTACATTTTGTAGCTCTCAGAAGGCTAATAAGCATTGATCATTTAATGGAGAAAGAACAACACTAGCATCAAGGTGGGGAAATGGGGAGTGTGATGAGTATGGAAGTGGGAAACAAACATCATGAGACTATTTTTTTTCTCCCCCTCCTCTGTGCTTTCTTGGCTACAAATTGCCTTCTTCTGACACTTTACCTAAACCCTGTAATGTATCTAAAAAAGCCCCATTAAGAAAGAAAATGAAAACAGTGTTGGCAAGAATTTGCTGGTTGTTCATCTCAGCCAGATATGGAATTCATGGAGACAATTCACAATGCTTACTAATCATTCAAGTCAACATAAATG
Organism: Trachypithecus francoisi; assembly: GCF_009764315.1. Lineage (NCBI taxonomy): Eukaryota > Metazoa > Chordata > Mammalia > Primates > Cercopithecidae > Trachypithecus > Trachypithecus francoisi. The sequence continues at coordinate 24,426,101 of NW_022681460.1, read as the reverse complement.
TCTTTTTGCTGTTTGTCCTTATATTTAAGTGTAAATATATCACACTCCAAAAAGTTTTGGATTCATGATTTATAAGGTTTCATATTTATAATTTATAAGGTTGGCATTTTCATGATATTCAAAATATGATCTATTTATCCACACAAAAAAATGAGTATCAAATATTCAAAGAGGATTCTAATAGAGTTGGAGTGCTTCCCGTGCCTGGTTTTGATATTTTGTCATTTTCATCATGCATATTTGATAGGCAAATATGTATATATAGCAGTATTTGAAATTGTTGTATCTGTCAGTTCAATGTAACCCAACTTCAAACTATTCTCCCATGAAGAATGTTTTGAATATACCAATAGTTCAAATTGTAGCCTTGTCCAAAGTCTTTGAATCTCCATAGTTCTCCTTTGTGGGCTCACTGTAGTTCCAGAGGTTAGCACAAATGCCCAGCCCAACCTGGGATGGAGGGACAGGACTAATCTCACTCTCAAAATATCCTAAAAATTTGTAATGTCTTTATTAAAATATTTTCTGTTAGGCCATGCAATAATCTTGATAAATAAAAAAATGAAGTGATTGATCCTCGAGGCAGAACTGGTTCTGACCAAAAATAGTTCCGAAAAATTTCTAGGTTCTTAATGTAAAAAATACCAAGACTCAAACTTTGGTAATGACACACAAAGAAGAGAAACGTATGTAAATGTATGTACACTCCTGTTGATTAGAAAAATAAAATTTTCAATTTCAGAGCCTGCTATTGGTCTATTCAGGGATTCAACTTCTTCCTGGTTTAGTCTTGGAAGAGTGTAAGTGTCCAGGAAATTATTAGCCTACCCACCAAAAAAAGTCCAGGACCAGATGGATTCACAGCTGAATTCTACCAGAGGTACAAGGAGGAGCTGGTACCATTCCTTCTGAAACTATTCCAATCAATAGAAAAAGAGGGAATCCTCCCTAACTCATTTTATGAGGCCAACATCATCCTGATACCAAAGCCTGGCAGAGACACAACAAAAAAAGAGAATTTTAGACCAATATCCCTGATGAACATCGATGCAAAAATTCTCAATAAAATACTGGCAAACCGGGTTCAGCAGCACATCAAAAAGCTTATCCACCATGATCAAGTGGGCTTCATCCCTGGGATGCAAGGCTGGTTCAACATTCGCAAATCAATAAACGTAATCCAGCATATAAACAGAACCAAAGACAAGAACCACATGATTATCTCAATAGATGCAGAAAAGGCTTTTGACAAAATTCAACAGCCCTTTTTGCTAAAAACGCTCAATAAATTCGGTATTGATGGAACGTACCTCAAAATAATAAGAGCTATTTATGACAAACCCACAGCTAATATCATACTGAATGGGCAAAAACTGGAAAAATTCCCTTTGAAAACTGGCACAAGACAGGGATGCCCTCTCTCACCACTCCTATTCAACATAGTGTTGGAAGTTCTGGCTAGGGCAATCAGGCAAGAGAAAGAAATCAAGGGTATCCAGTTAGGAAAAGAAGAAGTCAAATTGTCCCTGTTTGCAGATGACATGATTGTATATTTAGAAAACCCCATCGTCTCCACCCAAAATCTCCTTAAGCTGATAAGACACTTCAGCAAAGTCTCAGGATACAAAATTAATGTGCAAAAATCACAAGCATTCTTATACACCAGTAACAGACAAACAGAGAGCCAAATCAGGAATCAACTTCCATTCACAATTGCTTCAAAGAGAATCAAATACCTAGGAATCCAGCTTACAAGGGATGTAAAGGACCTCTTCAAGGAGAACTACAAACCACTGCTCAGTGAAATCAAAGAGGACACAAACAAATGGAAGAACATACCATGCTCATGGATAGGAAGAATCAATATCGTGAAAATGGCCATACTGCCCAAGGTTATTTATAGATTCAATGCCATCCCCATCAAGCTACCAATGACTTTCTTCACAGAATTGGAAAAAACTGCTTTAAAGTTCATATGGAACCAAAAAAGAGCCCGCATTGCCAAGACAATCCTAAGTCAAAAGGAGAAAGCTGGAGGCGTCACGCTGCCTGACTTCAAACTATACTACAAGGCTACAGTAACCAAAACAGCATGGTACTGGTACCACAACAGAGATATAGACCAATGGAACAGAACAGAGTCCTCAGAAATAATACCACACATCTACAGCCATCTGATCTTTGACAAACCTGAGAGAAACAAGAAATGGGGAAAGGATTCCCTATTTAATAAATGGTGCTGGGAAAATTGGCTAGCCATAAGTAGAAAGCTGAAACTGGATCCTTTCCTTACCCCTTATACGAAAATTAATTCAAGATGGATTAGAGACTTAAATGTTAGACCTAATACCATAAAAACCCTAGAAGAAAATCTAGGTAGTACCATTCAGGACATAGGCATGGGCAAGGACTTCATGTCTAAAACACCAAAAGCAACGGCAGCAAAAGCAAAAATTGACACATGGGATCTAATTAAACTAAAGAGCTTTTGCACAGCTAAAGAAACTACCATCAGAGTGAACAGGCAACCTACAGAATGGGAGAAAATTTTTGCAACCTACTCATCTGACAAAGGGCTAATATCCAGAATCTACAAAGAACTCAAACAAATATACAAGAAAAAAACAAACAACCCCATCAAAAAGTGGGGAAAGGATATGAACAGACATTTCTCAAAAGAAGACATCCATACAGCCAACAGACACATGAAAAAATGCTCATCATCACTCGCCATCAGAGAAATGCAAATCAAAACCACAATGAGATACCATCTCACACCAGTTAGAATGACAATCATTAAGAAGTCAGGAAACAACAGGTGTTGGAGAGGATGTGGAGAAATAGGAACACTTTTACACTGTTGGTGGGACTGTAAACTAGTTCAACCATTATGGAAAACAGTATGGCGATTCCTCAAGGATCTAGAACTAGATGTACCATATGACCCAGCCATCCCACTACTGGGTATATACCCAAAGGATTATAAATTACTCTACTACAAAGACACATGTACACGTATGTTTATTGCGGCACTATTCACAATAGCAAAGACTTGGAATCAACCCAAATGTCCATCTGTGACAGACTGGATTAAGAAAATGTGGCACATATACACCATGGAATACTATGCAGCCATAAAAAAGGATGAGTTTGCGTCCTTTGTAGGGACATGGATGCAGCTGGAAACCATCATTCTTAGCAAACTATCACAAGAACAGAAAACCAAACACCGCATGTTCTCACTCATAGGTGGGAACTGAACAATGAGATCACTTGGACTCGGGAAGGGGAACATCACACACTGGGGCCTATCATGGGGAGGGGGGAGGAGGGAGGGATTGCATTGGGGAGTTATACATGATATAAACGTTATGCACATGTACCCTAGAACTTAAAGTATAATAAAATAAAAAAAATAAAAATAAAAAAATAAAAAATAAAAAGTAAAAAATAAAAAAAAAAGAAAAAGAAAATTTTCTCTATATCTATTGTCATGCTTCTTTTTCTCCTGAGAAACAATTATTATGTCAGTGTTACAGGTAATAGATCCCAGTTAACTAATTTTATCACTTACTTCTCTGCTTCCTTTAATTAGTTGTTTTTCAGTTTATTATTTATTGTGCCAGTTTGTATTGTTTAATTTTTATAAAGCTATATCAACATTTTAGTCGACAGAGAACAAGTCACAAAAATACATACATAATACTCTTCTGAGTATTTTTCAATATTATGTGTAAAACTCATATGGACAGATGTTTAAGTTGAGCAGCTCAAACAAAGAAAGTCACCATTAATTGTCCCTAAGAAAGACTTTGTAAGATCACACAATTTAACATCCTTTCTTAGAGTATTACAACAGAAATTATCAAATAAAGAAAAGTTAGGGTAAAACATTATAAAAAAGAAATAAAATTCCAAAGTTTTAGCTCAGTTTTTTATATGTATGTGATCCTGTGTGTGTGTGTGTATGTATCTCCTTAGATTTATCAACAAGAACTTTTATGCCAAAAATTCTAGATGATCACAGTCTATGAATAAATAAAATATTGTAATAATAAGCTTAGTTTTGAAATGTTAGAGAACTTAGTCTCCAAAGTTTCAAAATTCTAGAGCATTATTTTAAAATGTTCTAATTACAATATTTATGTGTGTGTGTATTTTTTATATACACACATACACAGAAATTGTCTCCTTCATGACGAGTGTGTGTGTGTATGTATCTCCTCAGTTTTGTCAACTAGAATTTTTATGCCAAAAATTCTAGATGATCACAGTCTATGAATAAATAAAATATTTTATAATAAGCTTAGTTTTGGAAGTGTTACACAACATAGTCTCCAAAGTTTCAAAATTCTAAAGCATTATTTTAAAAGGTTCTAGTTACAATATTTATGTGTGTGTGTGTATTTTCTATATACACACATACACAGAAATTGTTTCTTTCATGACGAGTGTGTGTGTGTATGTATCTCCTCAGTTTTGTCAACTAGAATTTTTATGCCAAAAATTCTAGATGATCACAGTCTATGAATAAATAAAATATTTTATAATAAGCTTAGTTTTGGAAGTGTTACACAACATAGTCTCCAAAGTTTCAAAATTCTAAAGCATTATTTTAAAAGGTTCTAGTTACAATATTTATGTGTGTGTGTGTATTTTCTATATACACACATACACAGAAATTGTTTCTTTCATGATGAGCGTGTGTGTGTGTGTGTAAGGAAAGAGATCATTTCTATGTGAAGAGCCTAGTATATTCCTTTTTATTGGAATTTAAGGAAAGCACCCTTATCTATTATCTGAGGTTGGAAAATGAGCTTCTGTATTAGGGCACTCGATTTTTTTAGGTGTATTTTTCTCTCTAGGTTCATGTCAGAAATTTTATGTTCCTCTTGCTCTAAATGCTTATAAGTTAGCCTCTAGGCTACAGTCAGTGAGCTGGCTAGTAACTGTTTTGGGGGCACAACTTCCTGTCTTTGGTCTAAATTATTAGTTCACTTTTGAAGAAGGCTGGTATATACTGTTACTCATTTGCAAACTGAGGTTTGTAATCTGACATTTACAAGAGACTGAACTGTGTTTTGGACATAAAGTCTTCTACCTATGACTATAATAAACTTCTCAGTTGTTATGAACCTCTTGCTTTTGGCAAAAATTGCTGATGTAAGTCAACACTTTGAGTTTTCATTGATGAGATTCCGAGTGAACAGAAGTAATACTGATCAGTTCAGAGGGAAGTATATTTTTAAATGTTCTTTCCCACATCTTGGTGAGATCCTATTAAAATATTTAATGCATGAGTTATTTTCCCTTGTGACTTCTATTATTTTGCCTGATTTTTCATCTAATTCCCATAATATTCATGTGTAGAACAATTAGAGTCACTCACTTAAAGAGTGAAAACAGGTTATTCTGAATATTAGTAATGAGGTGTGTTGGAAGTCATCAAAATGTGAAATTAAAAATACATCGATGAATCATCTTTATAAATACACACTTTATGTATTTTTTCTGAGCAGAGAATTCTGCTGGATTCTAAATCTTACTTAACCGAAAGAAAGAAAAAGAAAAGGAAACTTAATTGTTCCCCCATTTGTTTGTTGACAAAAATAATGATTTCTCCCATTCCACATGCTCTTCTCAATGTGATCTTGTCACCCTTCCCATCAGAATGTAGAGCCTAATTTCCCATTACAAGAATCTGTGACTTCCAAGGTGTATTAGTCCGTTTTTGCATTGCTATAAAGAAATACCTGAAACTGGGTAATTTATAAAGAAAACAGGTTTCATTGGCTCACAACTCTGCAGGCTGCACAGGAAGCATGATGCTGGCATCTTCTCTGCTTCTGGGAAGACCTCTGGAAACTTACAATCATGGTGGAAGGCAAAGGGAAGCAGGCATGTCTTACATGGCAGGAGCAGCAGCAAGAGAGTGTTCCACACTTTTAAAAAAACAGATCTCATGAGAACTCTCTATTATAAGAACAGCACCAAAGGATGGTGCTAAACCATTTATGAGAAACTGCCTCCATAATCCAATCACCTCCCACCAGGCCCCACCTCCAACACTGGGGATTACAATTTGACATGAGATTTGGGCAGGGACAGAGATCCAAACCATATAACAAGGCTGGTTCATAAAGGCCTTGCAGCTTCCACTTGGGTCACTAGGAAGACAGCTTCCTGGGTTGCCCTCCTGCTCCAAACTGAGCTGCTATGCTATGAGAAACTGAAGTACATGGCAGGGCCATCAGGAGGCACTCTGGTTCACATTCCAGCTAAGCTCCAGCAGTGGCTAGCATCAACCGTGAGCCACCTTGAATGCTCAGTCCACGTGACTTCCCCTCAGGTCCAGACATCACGTGACCGAGTTCCCCAAGCCAGAGCCACATAGCCAAGCTTTGTTAACCTACAGAACTCTGAGAGGTAGTTAATAAATTATTGCTTTAAGCCACTAAGCTTTGGGGTGGATCTATGACTATAACTAACTAGATCGCAATCTCATTTTACAGATAGGGAAGCTGAAGGACCAAAAGGTTAAATAATTTGCCCAAAGCCCTACAGTTAGTAAGTGGAATTGCTAGGCTGGGATCACAAGTAATTTAACTCTCAACCTTTACCCTGCACTAACCTCTACACCCCTCTAGAAAACATTCTGTGTTATTACTGGCAGTGATAAAACTATGGGATGCATAAATGAATCCATAAATGAATGCATAAATGATCCACCTTCTGTGGAAATTCTCTTGTTCCTAAATAACTTCCCCCTAAGTTTTGTACATTGACATTGACTTTTTCCCACTGAAGCTTTGGAGTTGGACAGGGAAATTAAAATGGCAAATCTGATATAGCTTTGAAAAACACAATACATGAATTACAATCACACTAAGATGATTATGGCATAGGAATGACAGTCAAAGGTAATGAGAAAAGGACTTCTTTTCTAGAGAGCAAAGCAATTATCCTGCAAGATTGTGAGTTGGCTGTAAATCTAAGATACACTGCCTGCCTACTTATGCAGAACTGGTATTGCTATGTCATTGTTATGTTACTTGATACCAATTATTTAAAAATTAAGCACTGGGTACTTCATGACATGGTATTTATTATATTCAAGTGGAGCTGATTTCAAATTTTCTTCAGGGTAACACAGACTTTCACTACTCCTTCCCAAGCCTTTCATATTTTCCCTGGAGCTGTACATTTTTTTATGCTAACACTTTTAGTGGAAATTTCTAACATAAAAAATTAAAAAGGTCAATTTGATGATGAAGCACAGTAGCTTAGATATTTTAAATGGCACCCCAGACTCAAGAAGCTAATTGCTTTTTCATAGCACAACACTCTGAAGTGCCCACACTGCAAACCGGCTTAGATAAAAAAAAGGATGCATCTTTCTCTTCTGTTTCAAGGTCCGCTGGGACTTCCTGAGACAAGTGATGCTATAAAGAAAACTAGAAATCACCTGGAGCCTGGGAAAATAATAATGAAGTAAGACTACAATTATGCCAGTCTGAATCTATCTGTCTCTGTGTGTTTGCTCCATGTTTCACCACCTGTTCAGTCACAAGTGTACTTTCAATGAAGTCAGAGATTGTACAACCCCATCAAACCAAGACTTCTGAATGTAAGATACACACCATCCTTGCTGACTCATTTAGACAGACCAGCCGCCAAGATGGATTTCAAGTCTATGTGGTGCCAGTGTGTAAGATATAGGAGTTTTAATGGCAGGACTAAATGAAACTCTGGATTCTTCTTAGAGAAAATATTCTAGGACATACATCTTTTGCTGATCCCTGTTAGTACACAGTAGAAATATTACTGAATGTTTGCTTTATAGGAATAATAAAATTTAGCATTTGAAGCAGAAACAATATAGACTGGAAAAGTTAGCTGAAGTGCTACAAATAAAAAACAAATGCCTATTAACCTACACTTATTTTGCAGGCTGAAATTCTGCATCAATTTCTGCTGGAGTTTATAAAAGCATAGCTTATACAGAGTAAATATTAAATTGTCATAATGTTTATCATTTAGGAGAGCTCTAGTGTGATAAAGACACAGGAATGTACTCATAACTGCAATATGAAAAAATGATATTTTATATGAAGAAACAAATTATGATGAAAATCTTAGAATATAAGTTAGATATTACAAGGTTAATAAGCCACTAGAGTAAAAATCTGTTGAGTAACCAAGGATTAAGCCAGAAACATCATCTAATTAATTTAATTGTGTTTTTCAACACAAGACATTTTTTCCTTCTTCTTCTGATTCCCACATCGCATCCCACCACTATTGTCATATTCATTACCTTTACATCCTGAAAATTTGGTTGATTTGTTTTGGCTATTTTAAGACCCAGGGATTCTGCAGATGCCCAGGTTATGTGTTCTGACTCTTAGACCATTAATGATTATATTGCACTTTAATTTTTTAAAGTTTTTCAAGATTTAAAGAAAACCTCGGAGAAAAACAATTAATATTATGACTTTTATTTTATAATGGAGGTAACAAAGGCTACCTGCAAATAACTCATTGAAGGTCATGCAGGGAGTCAATAGAAAATAATCCATCTTTTAGTTTTCTTTGCTATTGAGGCACTTATTAAATCCCAAGTGAGCTTGTTTGGAACTCCTGTTCATACAAGTGTCAAACAAATAACAGTAGCCTAAATAAGCACTAATTGTTTCAACTGCAGAACAAGTTCCCTAAATTTTGTTATTTCAGTCTTCTTGACCTATACTTATTTTCCTGCAAGAAAAAAAAAATAGATCCTTTTACTTTTTTGTAAATGTATGCAATCAAGCACAGAAAACAACATGTCAATTGGGTTTGATTCTCAAAGAAGACACTTAAACATGGTCGAGGTTTCAGCAATTTAACTTGTCAGGGTGACACAGAGAGCTAAGTTATGAGGGATTATGTTTTCCCATGATGATAGCACAATAAAGGCCAGCTATGAAGCAATATCAGGCATATAAGAGCAACATCCATTTTCTGTCTGGTAGACAGCAAATCTGGAGGCCTGTTTTCAATCCTGTAGGTCTCAGGGCACGGGAGGTAGCTTGTGGCAGGGAGAAAACTCTGAAGCAAAACTAGTTTGCATGTGGCCCTTTTGGGGCTTGGAAAATGATGCCCCCAAAAAATGCACTTAGGCATGCTGAGTACTTTTAATGAAAGGAAATTAGAAGACCTCAGAAGCAGCCTCAGAAGCAAATTCTCTCTCTCTGACCTTCTCCTTTCTTCCTCTCTCCCACTTAACTTTCTCATGCAAAATGATTCAAAGAAACCAGAATTCATCTTCTCCAAGGTGGGCCGTGAAAACTAGAACCCTTCTCCTCTAAAGCGAGAAATCAAATCTAGAAAGATCACTCTTTTCCTTCTCCCTGAAGACTCTGACAGGGGTCCTCCCTCCTACCTGGGAGGACGAAATGCTACACAGAGAGACCAAGAAGAATCTGAACAGACAGATGGGTTTCCCCTCCCAGTCTATGGCCATTAGATCCCACCATTATGTCCAATCACATGTCTACAAGGCCATCCATTCTTTAAGGAACCTAAGCATAAAAACATTTTCCCCTGCATCTTTGGGTCTTCATTTTTGAATGCCATCGTGCTACATAAAATTTTGCTTAAATAAATTTGTTATGCATTTCTCTTGTTAGCCAGTGTTTAGTTAGAGGAGTGTTGGCCATGGCCCTTATGATGGGTCAGAAAAGATAGCACCTCTTTCCATTCCTGCAGCCTTCTTTCCTATGTGAACCTATGTGTTCTTCGAACCCTCCCACTGTAGCAGAGTTTGCATTCCATTTCCTTTTTCACTTAAGGTAATATGAAAATGCAATATTTTTAATGCAACATGGTCCTCTGAAAATAAATGTCCTTTCAAGCCACAAAGCAGATTTCTTCATATCTGCCAGAACTCTCAGCTTAAAATAGACATGGCTTAAAATGTGGTTACTCAGGCTACTGTTATCAATATGAGACCATTGCATTATGTGAATGCACAGAACAATATTTAACCTTCATAAAGCTCTCAGAATCAAATCAATAAGTGGAGTTCATGGAAAATTCTTGCAAGAGAGTTATGAGATCTTTGAAATATTTGTCTGAGATTCATTCTATTGTCCTGGTAAGACTAGATTTGCCCTGAGAAACCCTTAAATGAGTTTAGATGGCTGGTGTTCTGAGCTGGTCAATCTCTCTGACATATATGTTTGTATCTAAATCTTCTGCAGTCTAAAGTATTTTCAGAAGCAGAGGCAGAGAGGGTTGTTTATTAATCCCTGATGGACCACAAGGTATCATCCATATTGAAAATCTCTTTGGGGGTTCTCCTTTTTTTTTTTTCTGGGTAGGCTACAGTAGCAGTAAATCCTATTTACCTAGTTAAAGACAAATGAAGACATTACAGGAAACAAAGAACAGTTTTTCCCTGCACTACTGAAAAAAACACTATCCAGTAAAAAAGAAAAAAAAAAGGAGGAAGAGAAAGAAGAGATGGTTTAAGGGCATATATTACATATTATAAAGGTACTACTAGAGTTTGAAAAACAAAACAAACAAAGTCAATAATTCCATGACAAAAGAAAACAAAACCTTCCATCACCTATTCATATACTTTTAGGTAAAACAAAACTGAAATATTTTTATTAAATTTACTGGCACTCTTAGCTGACTGTGCAAATATAGTCTTCACTTCTGTCAATAAATATTCATGTTAATTTTCTAGGTAAAAAATCAATTTCATGCTAGCAGGAATGCTTCAGAAAGTGACTAGATTAAACCAGGGCTTCCAGCTACATGTTTCTAGCACCAAAAATAACCATATGGCATTGAATGTGTGCAGGTCACTCTGGAGATTTACTGTAATTATGTCATGATGCACTTATTGTTATGGATTCAACAGCCTTTCTTGCCTCTCTACCTGCTTTGTTCAAGAGCAGCTGCTGGATTCAAGCTGTTGTCTGTTTCCAGCACAGAGGCTGAATGAAGAAATGCTTTCTAGGGAAGTCATATTCCAAAGCAGGAATGGCAACAATAAATGGATTTAATGGGGGAACATAAAGTTCACTGGGCAAAAGTCTCATAATCAGCCGGTGCTAATTTACTGCTGGTGGTTCCAGTTGGTAAATAACACTGCCTATGCAATTTATGCAAAGTTGAAAGGGTTGGGGGGTGGATTTAATGAACAGAAGAACAGAATACTGCTTTGCAGAGTGCCTGATTGTGATGGTTTCATTAAAGCGACTGCATGAGTGAGCCTCAAGTACTATTCCTACTCACCATATGTGCCAGGACAACAGAATCATGAATGCCAGGGTGCAGAACATTCCATTATTTTCTGCTGAAGATAATACTCAGTACAGATATATATATATACACACACACACAGACTTGTTTAATTAAATACTCTATGTTAAATATTCATATATGCAAACATGTGCTTTTAAACAAATGCCTTAAACACTTGGAATGGGGGTGTACAAGATGCAAATTTAAGGTAATTGACTTGGGTTACCGATTTTTATGGCAATGACAGCTTTTTAAAAAATGTGTTTTACAAATTATTTTAAAAATGGACCTTTATTTTTCTTACAGTTTACAAGCAAGTAGGCAGGACTGAAACAGATGCAATTTAGAGGACTTTATATTGTATACTGTGTCCCCTTGGATTCATAAGGTGCATTTTCTCCATGAGGCCTAAGACAGGAAGAGTCTAACTAACTGGAGGTGTAAAGTACAGTGGGCTAGTGCATCCACATCCAGCATCTGGAACCTCTTTGGCTTCCTCTGCTATGACACTCCCTATGCTCCAGCCACACAAATGTCAAACTGTCTTTGATTGAAATGCCTGCCCTTTCCCTTCTCCCCTTCACCTACTACTCTGACTAACTCCTTCTCAGCCTTCAAGGCTCAGACAGAACTACCTCACCTTCACCTTGCCTTCTCTCATCTTTCAAGGGTGAGTTAAGTGTTCCTTATTTAAGTCACCTTATTATCTGGGCCTTTATCAATAACACTATCTATCACATCACCTTGGAATATTTGGTCTAAATGCCTCTCTCCAACCTACAGTAAACAGTCATAAATCATTTAACGATGGTTCTGAGAAACGTGTCCATAGATAATTTTGTCAGTGTGTGAACATCACAGAGTGTACTTACACAAACCTTGATGGTATAGGCCAGCACACACCTAAACTATGTGGTATAGCCTATCACTCCTAGACTACAAACTTGTGCAAAATGTTACTGTACTGAATGGTGTAGGTAATTGTAACACAATGGTATTTGTGTAGTTAAACATTTCTAAACCTAGAAAAGGTACAAGAAAAAAAAAACAGTATTATAATCTATGGGACCAACATTGTATATGTGGTCTGTGGTTGACCAAAATGTCATGTGGCTCATAAATGTACTCCCCAAGGCAGGAGAATTCTACACAAATGACCCTGTTTTTACTCAGCACACTTCCAAATGGATAATTTTAAAGAATGTGACTTGAGATAGAAGTTCAGTGTAAATACTGCCTAGATCAGGTTTCTTTAACACCTGCATTATGGTGTGTAATGTTCACTGTGATGCGTTCAAATTATACTAAAAGCTCCAACAATAAGTTGGGTATTTAAAACCATAAAAATGTTTCCTATGTCAAATGCATAGTTCGTCTTGTGATACTACTGGAGCTGGCATCACATAACTGACTTTTTCATGTTACATTTTTTTTGAAATGGAGTCTTGCTCTGTCACCTAGGCTGGGTGTGCAGCGGCATGATCTCGGCTCACTGCAACCTCCGCCTCCCAGGTTCAAGTGATTCTCCTGCCTCAGCCTCCCGAGTAGCTAGGACAACAGGTGCCCACCACCACACCTGGCTAATTTTTTGTATTTTTAGTAGAGATGGGGTTTCACTGTGTTAGCTAGGATGGTTTGGATCTCCTGATCTCGTGATCCGCCCATCTCAGCCTCCCAAATTGTTGCGATTACAGGTGTGAGCCACTGTACCCGGCCCTCATGTTACATAATTTTTATATGTGAAGTGATAATGACCTTCATTAAAATAATAAAACTTCTGAGTGACTGTGAGAAAAATAACTACCTTTTTTCAAGGCAATTTTTTTTGTGCTCATTTATCTCACAGAACTTTGTTTACTTTTATATAATAAAATGGGAGGGTGAGAAATAGTGTTTTTATGAGAATACTTTGTCTCAATGATTTTTGTATCATCTACAAACTCTGATGCCAATTTATGAAAAATTGCATGAGAAAAGTTTTGAGAAATTACTGAGAAAAACAACAAAATTATTTTTGTTTATTACTTCCATCTTACTTCTAGCCCTCATGAAAATATTTATTTAAAAAATAGTAGTGGAGTACTTCTTTTCTGATGCATTGTGAATTATAGATTATGAGTTCTAATAGGAGTTAAACCAGTATTTAAACAAAGGTAAAACATATTAATACATGCAGTAATACATTTTATAATAGAAGTGACTTTAGGTACTTTTAATAGAAAGATAGCCAAATATTCAGTTTTATTCGAATATCACACTTCATATTTTTACCCTTTACCAAAATATAACTGAATGCACTTTTATAATTTGATGATTATGAAGCAATCACGGTGTACTGACATAGAAGAGAAGTTAGAAAGAAGTGATGTGATTTTCTTAAGACCTATCTCAAAAAAAAACTATATTGTAAAGTACATTTCAGTTTATTACCATGCATTTGTTTCTGTATTAATTTCCTGGCTATGCTTATTCTGTGTTGTAGTAGGAGGTGGTGTGATAGAGGGCCTCACCTATTACCAATAAGGTGATAATCTTGGAATGGAAAAATCAAATAGGTCATTTTTTTTTCCTGAGGGTAATGCTGGGTATATGACTTTTTCCATCCTTGTTTGGCCAGAGTAGACTTTTAAAGAGTTATAAATGAAAGTAAACTTGGATAATTCAGAAGAAAAATAAAAATATAAAGCTGTAAATTAATTTGGGAACTAGTAGCTATTCAACCTGACAATAAAAGTGGAGACAACACAGGGGGTAATGGACCTTAGTCTGCCTGAACTCTCGGCAGAGGAACTCATCTGAAGAGGCAAAAAATCAATTATGAAGAATTAGAATTTTGTACAGTAGTGACAGGGAGCAAACACAGGGTTTGAGGACTGGCAGGCAATAAAGCTGGTTTTGGCAGCAGTATTTTCTGCTGATTAGAAAGGACATAGACTGAGAGTACTGGGGTTAAATGGAAATTAGGTTGAAGTGGTCCAGGAGTATAGTGATTAGAGCAGAGATTGCCATCTGGTCAATGGGGATAGAGAGGTAATTTTTAGTTTTCTTTGCAGAAGTGATCCAGGATTGTTGAACAATTCAAATGTGGCACAGGAAAATAATGGAGGTAAAAACAAGTGTAATGACATGCTTGGAATGAAAGCAGTGTTTTCTATAGCATAATTTGGAAAGCATGGGTGGAGATAAAACAGAAATATAAAAAGTTATAACTTTTAACCTCCTGCCTTCCTTGCATCCTTTTTTTCCCCTGCCCTTCCTCCTTCATTCCTTCCTTCCTACAAATCTTAAACACTTACTCCAGGCACATTGAAAAGTTGGGAGGGTGGATTGGAGAGAATGGATAACAGATCCTAAATATTTAATTCTAATATGACAGGCAAAAGAAAGCCATGTGACAAAATAAATACAGTGCTTTTGGAGGAAAAGTGTGACTTTAATGTGTGGAATAACAGAACGGAAGAGAGAGGAAGTATATTCAATAGAATTGAGGAGAAAGCTGCTATGCTATTCAGGTGAGATGTGATGAGACAGCAGTGGTGGCAATAGGGAGTAAGATTCCGACTGAGATACAGTGTAGAGAAAGAGTACGTACTAAGAGCCAAATTGTAGCAAAAAAGGACATGAAAAGAACAATTTCTCCAATGAATAAAAAGTCCTGAGACATTAAACTAGAAATGTAAGATAAATTGTTCAACTTGATAAAGAATATCTAGAAAAAAGCTACATCATATTTAATGGTGAGAAACTATAAAATTCCTAAAATCAGGAATATAAATATGTCCCCTTTCAACACGTCTTTTCAACATTTTATTGGAAGTCATAGTTAATGAAATGAGACAAGAAAAGGAAATTGAAGGTATGCTGATTGAGAAGGAAGAAATAAAACTGTCTTTGTAAACCATATGATTCTCTATGTAGAAAATCTGAAGAAATCAGCAAAAAACTTTGGGAACTCATAGCAATTGTAGCAAGGTTGCAGGATACAAGATTAATAAACAAAAGTTGATTGTTTTCCCATATACCAGCAATTAACAAGTAAAATTTGAAATTAAAAGTGCAATACTATTCACATTGGCAACACAAAAATGAAATACATAGGAATAAATCTATAAAAATATGTACAAGATCTATATGAGAAAAATTACAAAACTCTGTTAAAATGTCAAAGAACTAAATAAATGGAGACATATACCATGTTCATGGATAAGATTATTCAATATTTCAAGATATCTGTTCTTCTGAACTTGATCTATGAATTCAATGCAATTCAAATAGAAATGCCAGCACATTATTTTGTGAATATCAACAAACGGATCAAATCTTTATATGGAGAGGCAAAGACTCCAAATAGACAACACAATATTGGAGGAAAAGACCAAAGATGGAGCACTGACTAACCTCAAAACTTACTCTCATTAATTAAGATAGTGTGGTACTAGTGAAAGATTAGATAAGTAGATCAATGGAACAGAATAGAGAGTACAGAAATACAGCCACATAATATAGTCAAACTAATATTTGTTACAGAAACAAAGACAAGGCAATAGAGGAAAAATAGTCTTTTCCACAAACGGATTTGGAACAATTGAACATCCACATGAATCCAGAATGAATTTAAACATAGACCTTGTACTTTTCACAAAAATTAACTCAAAATAAATCAAGATTTAAATGTAAAAATGCAAAACTATAAAGCTTCTAGAAGGCAACATAAGATAAAATCCAGATGACATTGGTTTGGTGATGACTTTTTAGATATGACACCATCTTTGCACAATCTATGAAAGAAAGAATTAACAAGATGCTTTTCATTAAAATTAAAACTTTTTGCTCTGTGAAAAACACTGTCAAGAGAATGAAAAGAAAAGCAACAGTAGGGGAGAAAACATTTGCCAAAGACATATATGATAAAGGACTGCAATCCAAAAAACACAGGGAACCCTTAAAACTCAATAAAAATGGGCCACAGATTTTAGCAGACACCCCACCAAAGAAGACATCCAGATGTCAAATGAGTAGCTATAAAAAGGTGTCCAACATCATATGTCATCAGGGAGAAGTAGATTAAAACAAAAATAAGATAGCTCTACACACTTTTTACAATGCCCAAAATCCAAAACAGTGACAGCATCAAATGCTGGCAAGGATGTAGAGGGAGAGGAACTATCATTTATTGCCAGTGAAAATGCAAAATGGTATAGCAATTTTGGAAGACAGTTTGGCAGTTTCTTAGAAAACTAAATATACTCTTACCAAATGACCTAGCAATTGTGCTCGTTGGTATTTACTCAAATGAGTTGAAAACTTAAGTCCACACAACAATCTGTGCACAGACCTTTATAGCAGCTTTATTCATAATTGCCCAAATTTGGAAGCAACCAAGTTGTCTTTTAGGAGTTAAGTGGATATATAAACTGTGGTTCATCCAGATAATGAATTATTGCTCAATGATACAAAGAAATGATTTATCAAGACATGAGAAGATATGGAGAAAAGTTACATGTACATTACTGAGTAAAAGAAGCCAATGTGAAAAGACAACATACAATTTCAACTACATGACATTCCGGAAAAGATGTAAGTATATAGAGAATAAAAGGATCAATAGTTGCTAGGGGCTAGAAAGGAGGGAGGGAGGGCTGGGCAGACATATAATGGTGAATTTTTAGGTCAGTGAAAATACCATATATGATGCTACAATGATAGATACATGCTATTATTATAAACCAAAATAATGTACAACACTAACAGTGAATCACAATGTAAACTACAGACTCTGGGTGATAATGATGTCTCAGTGTAGATTCATCAATTGTAACAAATGTATCACTCTGATGGAGGATGCTGATAACCGGGGAGGCTGTGCATGTGGAGGGGCAGGGGCACTTGGGAACTCTCTGTACCTTTCTTTCAATTTTGCTATTAACCCAAAATGGCTCTAAAAAAGTATTTAATAAGAAAAAACAGGCCTGGGAGAACCAGAAAAAGGAATGGCTCAAAAAGATACATTCAGATTTCAAGACAGAGTAGAGGATACAAATATAAAATCTGGTGAGGTAAAGCACTGAATGTGGTAAAGGATTAACACTTAGTTATACTGTTATATTTGTTAACGCTTGGAGAATAGCAGAAAAAAATAAATTAACAGAAACTCAGTGTTATCATTAAATGGGGAGATTAGAAATGTTTTATATCCAAATGACACTCATCCTCAGGGTAGAAAAAAATTGGGCTGTGATGAATAATGATGGTTAGTAAATTGTTTTTCAAAAGCATAATAGCTGGTTGCTGGAAGCAAAAAATGAAGAAGAATTAATCAGTGATAAAGGGCAGGATGTTTAAATGAATGGAAATTCTATCAGATCCTGTGGCAGACAGACTCTAGGAGGGTCCCCATGATCCCTCTCTCTAGTATTGCATACTTTATAAGTATGGGCATTGTATTAGGATTCTCTAGAGGGATGGAACTAATAGAACAGAATATATATAAATATCATATATATATATATGAGCTTATTAAGTATTAACTTTCGTGATTGCAAGGTCCCACAATAGGCTGTCTGCATGCTCAAGGAGCAAGAAGAGCCAATTTAGGTCTCAGAACTGAAGAACTTGGAGTCTGATGTTCAAGGGCAAGAAGTATCCAGCACAGGAGAAAGATGCAGGCTGGAAGTTTAGGCCAGTCTTGGCTTTTCAGGTTTTTCTGCCTGCTTTCTATTTGCTGGCAGCTTATTAGATGGTGCCCATCAGATGAAGGGTGTGTCTGCCTTTTCCAGTCCACTGACTCAAATGTTAATCTCCTTTGGCAACACCCTTACAGACACACCCAGGATCAATACTTTGTATCCTTCAATCCAGTCAAGTTGACAGTATTAACCATCACAGGTATGGTCTTATGACTTGCTTCTAACCAACAGAATACAGAAAGGGGATAAGATGTATGTGATGCATGTACAGGATTATCTGCATAAGATTATGATATGGTTTTGATCTGTGTCCCTGCCCAAATATCATGTCAAATTGTAATACTCAATGTTGGAGGTGAGGCCTGGTAGGAGGCCACTGGATCATGGTGGCGGTTTCTCATGAATGATTTAGTGCTGCCCCCTAGTGCTGTTCTTGTGATAGAGTTCTCATGAGATCTGGTTGTTTAAAGGTGTGTAGCACCCCTCCCCCTTCCGCCTGCTCTGGTCATGTGAGGTGTTTGCTCCCTTTTTGCCTTCTGCCATGATCATAAATTTCCTGAGGCCTTTCCAGAAGCTGAGCAGAAGCTGTCATGCTTCCTGCACAGTCTGTGGAACTGTGAGCCAATTAAACCTTTTTTCTTTGTAAATTACCCAGCCTCAGGTACTTCCTTATAGCAGTCAGAAAACAGACTAATACAGGTTCTATTTAAGTCCTGCCTTTCAGGAGTCTTTCCTTTGCTTGCAGATGTCAAGAAACGAGCTGCAATGTTGTGGCGTGCCTATGCTCGGAAGTCTACAAGACAATGAACTATGGGTAGCCTCTAGGAGCTGAGAAAGTCCGCTGGTTGACAGCCAACCAGAAATCAGAGCCCTCAGTCCTACAGGCACACAGAACTGAATTCAGCCAAGGATCTCAGAGAGCTTGGAATTTAATCCTTCCCCAGCCAAGCCTCAGCTGAGAACACAGCCCTGGCCAAAACTTTGATTATCATCTTGTGAGAAACACTGAAGCACAGAATTCAGCTAAGCTGGGCTTGAAATTCTTTTCCATAGAAACTGTGAGATAATGAATGTGTGTTGTTTTAAGCTGCTAAGTTACTCTTAATCAATACAGCAGCAATAGATAACTCATAGAAACATAGAAGAAGTTTCTAGCCTAGCAAAAGCAGAACTGAATTTTCGTAGTCAAGGTATTTCTGAGTCTTAATTTGCTTTATTCATAAAATGAGAAAATTGGACTAGAATGTCTCTCATGCCTTTTCTGACCAGAATTGGATCTAGATGAAGGGTTCTTAGGATAGAATTTCATCATATAGCCAATATAGGAATTTTTTTCATTGTGCATTTTATCTTGTGCTAGACACAAAGATAATTACTTTTTCATTAACTATCACATTGATGTCTCAAAATTCTTTATTGTTATTCTTATAAAAATACCAAGGTTGGAGGATTTTCTTTCTACAACTTCTTGAAAATAATCTCATATATAATATCATTGGCAAATTGTTAGTGGTCAGTCTTCAGCAATGAAAATTGGATCAGATTTTGAGAAGCCACTACATTAAGCAATTACATTTCAAATTTAATGCATCCTTCACTACTAATTGTTGTTATTCTATGCCTTTTTAGTTTAAAGTAGAATTGTTCAGCCTTCCACAAAAAATTTAAATAGGTAGAAATTTTTTTTAAATGTAGGACTAAGTTTTCTATAGTGACCTTCCACGTTTACTTCAAGTCACTTGTGTATCGTATGAGAAATATCTCAAATTCCTACTTACTGAATTTGTCAGTTTCTGATCCTCAGAAGTGGATTTAAAATATGTAAACAAATGACTTCCAATACCATGTGATAAGTGCAAAAATAGTAGTATGAATGTATTTCCGTGAAAACCCAATATATAAAGTAACTAACTTTACCCAGGAAGTCAAGGAAGATTTTATCAATATGAGCTGATCTTATAGGAGGGATAAGAATCTTTCTGATAAGGAAACAAGAAGGAGGACTAGGATAGCATTTTAGAACAGGAAAAGCATGTTCACATTTCAGAATTCCCAGAGGGCAGGGAATGGAATACCTGGGGCTGAGTGTTAGGTATTTGGGGGTTAGGGTGGTTTGCTATTTTTATTGGTATTTCTCTATTTACTTACTTCGCGTTCAAATGTAGTAAGCACTCAATGAATTCTAGTTAAGTGACTGAATGGCTGAACTAATGAATGAGGCTGCAGCGATAGATGGCAAACATTGTGTAAAGACTCTATGTCAGATTAAGAAACTTATGCTTTCATCCTCTTGGCTAGAAGAAACCCAAAACCATTAAATTTGTCAGATTTTAATGGTTTTTTTATATGTTTTATGAGACTTCTCTCTGTTCACTCCCCCGACCCCAGCAAATGTTTTAGAATAATATGTAGTAGAAACTGTTTACTAATGTTTTGCTTTTGCTAAGGCAGTGGACATCAAAGTTTAATTTGTATCAGAATTGTCTGGAGAAGTTGTTTAAAAATATTGCTGAACTGCATCACACAGTTTCTGATAGGAGTCTGGGGTAGAGCCTGAGAATTTGCATTTTTAGCAATATCCCTGGTGCTGCTGTTGCTCCTGGTCTAAGAACTACACTTTAACAACTTCCTATTTACTAAACTCCACTACAAGTCATTAGGCTGTTAACTGCTGTTATGTCTTTTAAAAAATGGAAAATATCTTCAACAGATTCATGCAAACACAGAATTTCAAGCAGACATGTATTTATTTTCCTATTGCCTTTGAAGATACCTGATTGCAGGTATAACCAATTTTATGGAATTGGTACATGCCTAAAACTATTGTATGTCAAATTCCATTTTATATCACTAAGAAAAAAATCTTTAGCTGAATCCTCAAGAAAGAATTAATTTTATGATGTAGATGCTCACCCCTAATTTACTGGTTTTGATGTGTTGTTATTATTTTGAAACTTAACGGTTTCTCATGAGGACTCACATGTAACGAACTTGTTCTCCTTTAGAAATCCAGTGAGACTTATTGGTTTGCAGGGAGCCTCAACTTTCCACAATATGCTGAATCCTGCACACACTAGCCAGAACCATGTAGGCTCACCATTACTGCCAAGTCCTAAATCTCTCTGCATAGTGATGTTTTTCCTACTTGCTCTCCCTTTTGTCTCTGCTTTTGAAGCCAATGCTTATGCTTGAGTGAGTGAATAGAGAGGTTGCTGCTGGCTCTTCATGTGCTAAAGCAGGGTTGGGGGGGATCAAACAAGGTGCTTGCACACTGGTCAAGCACGCACCCTGGAGGCTGATGAAAACATGTGATGTGCTGCTCAGCCTTGTGGAATGTTCTTCTCTATATGGGGTTTCTATTTCTCTGAGCCCTTCACATGGACTCTACTTGGTAGATGCGTTATCAGATTCCCTTATTCCAGTAAACTGTGTGCAGAAAAAGCAACTTCTCTGAGTGGAGGAGATTTTGACATGTGGGCAGCAGAGAAATAATGTAGAAATTTAAATCTGGCCAAGAAGATCATTTAGATAAACACAGATGATTGACAACACATAGAAATAGAAAGAAAGTCTCCTTAAAAAGACCCTAATGGCACCACATAGACTTACCGTATTGCCCACAAGAACGGAGTTTTCTGTTCTCCATGGTTACATTTAAAGGGTTGAGAATCTGTGATACTTTTTCTGCTAACGAGATGTGATTGAAATAGTGACTTAACACTTTCTACTCATAGTTCATGTTGTTTCAGTTAATGGCACCGGTGATATTCACCTGTCAAGTATTTACTTATGTTTGTTACAAACGTGTTTGAGGACGAGGGTGGGTGGAAAACCAAGCTTAATCTTGATCCAAGAACAGTGTGTATTTTCTTTATTTAGAGAGTTGAAAATTTATCATGACATATGCTGGCTGCACAGTCAAAACTTATCACTGCCCACGACTTCGGAAGCATGACAGGAGAGCTGTGGGAGCCACTTCCTCATCAGCTGTGGTTTGATATGTCAAGTGCAGAACTTGAGTAAAGCAAAAAGGTAATCTTTTTAGCTGGGCCTTCCATATGTAGGGTGATGGAAGAGATTCCATTAATCTCTGCTCATAAAATAAAAAAGGCATTGTTTTATAGTTTATAATTCTCTGATGAGTTTTTTAAGTTCCGACATATCAATCTTAATATTAGAGAACATTAATTGATACTTTCCTGAAATGTAGATCAAGTGGAAAAAATTTACTCAAGTCCAGCACATTTTGTTTGTATTTTATCACAAATATTGGTAGTATTTTCCCTCTGGATTGAAATTGATGCTAGATATTATTTTACTTACACAATTCTTTTTGAGACTTAATACTGAGTTCAAATAATGATATCTTGTGGTTATGAGTTCTTACAAAAACACTGGGTCTACTCTCAGTACTTCACATCATAAAATCTAAAAGCTAATAAAATATTTTTAATCTTATGCTCCTACTCAAACATTGTGACCCTTCTATAGAATATGAATGTTTTAACAGATTAATACAATGACCATTTTCAAGTATATAGTGCCAGCATCTTTTTCAGATAGCCTGTTTGAAGTTTTCTAACTTATGACTACAAGGTCTTCCTTCCTGTACTGGGTACTAGTCGTTAAAATTTGATAGTTCTCTGATCATAGCTCTCTGGATTTGTCCCCTAAATCTGTTCACCATTTCATTTAACTGTGTTACTAATAATTTTTATTTGTAAAAAAAAAAACAACATTTTTTTACTTGTGAAAATGAAAAGCTTGGATTTATATATGTTCAGAAATTTTTTGGAACTTGAAGCAAATATCTGATTCTTTGAAAAATATGTACATTGCATTTTTATCCCCAGTATTTGCTCTACTCTATTTTTCTGACCTATCTCTTGCCTTTCCTATAATATTTTCTTCTCCCTCTATTCCTTTCTTTCATGGTTTCTCTGCAAGTTTGCTTCACTGGTGCTCAAGGTATCAGTTCTGCATTTAAATGATCTCTTACATTTTTATTTCTATTTCTGGTTTCCCACCTGTTTATAGGTGAGGGTGCTTAGAAGGATAGAATTATCAGAAACATAGAAGATTTTCTCACATAGAAGCCAGTAAGATCCTGTATTATATCCAATTTTAGATTTCCCAAACATTCACTTTCTCTATCCCCATATGTCTCAATCTCCAATCTTCATTCCTATCTATAGCAGCAGAGCACATATACTATGCATATACTTTGGCAACAAGCAAAATAACCAGAATGGTATAAAAATAAATAATCACCCATCTGAAAACTACATCATTCTGCAGCAAGCATAAGTCAAAGGCTACGAAGATATTTATCTGAAAATAGCAATTAGGTAACAAGATTAGCCATACACCAAGATAATACATCAAGCTATTATTCTCTGAACTTAGAGATTTTGGAGAACATATAATTTATATTCAATCAGGGGTTTGTTTGTTTTTAGTAACATTTACCCCCAAAGAAGTGGAAGACAGATGGTGTGATTTATATCAAAGAAGATGATATTCTTAGCGGGAGGTAGAAAGGATAGAAGAAAGATGTTTAAAAAAGTTAAAATAAATTCCTGATGTTTTATAGGTGGACTTGAAATTAAATCTGTAAGTAGAGCTCTAGGTTATATTTCTTAGAATGCTAATAAAATAATATGTGAACCCTAGAGTCAATACAATGATATGGGAAGAATATAGATCTGTAAAGTGCTTATAGTCCTAACCCTGGAAGGATTCAGCTGTATGACTTAGTGTTCTCATCTATAAAACAAAGAAATTATACTAAATAATCTCTATGGACTGTTCTCAGTTTTTGAATCTTGAAAGTAATATTTAGAATAGGATTAACTAGAGTCATTTATCATATGCTACTATCTAGTTGCATATTTTGGCTTATTTTTTAATTTATATATTAAGAAAAGTACAAAGTAAAAGTATATTTTAATTATACCTATTTGTTTCTTTCTTTCTCATTTATTTTATTAATATTATCTAATTAAAGTTAGGTATCTCATCTCACCTTTAAGGGAAAGGACGGTCACTTTAAAATTTGCTTACAATTCTGTCTCAGTACAAATATTATCTGCAGTGGTCAAGTAATTTGTTCTATTTAAACTTTATTTTGTCCATTGAGAGTATGAAGTAAAAGCCAGAAAAAATTCTGGGAAGCCTTGTAATTCCCTTATTTGCAAAGATGATTTTTCATATGCATACCTATAGTATTTGAACTAATAAATATATTTTAATTTGTATGTTCATTCAGGGAGAGCCACCTGATAGCCAAATACCACTAAGACATAAAATCTAAAACTCTGGTTCCTGTATGTAGGAACTCTGACATTTATGCCAGTTCCTCGGTGGACTGTAAAGACTGATGCAAAAAATTTATTCTGAGGTAAACATTTTTAAAACGGAGTGTTCTATGTTAAAAGACTCTCAACCAGCTTTGAATGAGTTCATGAGAAGCAATCTAATTATTTGCCACTAAAATTAGATGTCAATTCCACTCATAGCTATATACTGATTCTGTCTTTGACTCATCAAATCATCATCAACTGCCACAGCATCCCTTGGCTTCTCCTTTATAAAGATGAAGGATACACTTTGAGGAGGTCTGCAGTAAATCTTTAAGGGAAACACGTTCCTTAAATTTTAAACATTATTATTGATTTATTCTTTCTTAAGGTCCCATATTCAAATAGCCATCAAGTTTTGGTTCTTCCTTAGGTTACTTTATAGCCAGATTATTATGAAGGAAATTTCAGTATAGTAGAAACAATAATTTGTTATTATTGCTTAATAGAAAATATAGCACATAAGAGAATTACAAGAAAATTTTGGTGGCTCAGCATAATAAACAACAATATCTCTTGCTTTCTTATCTATTTAGATGCTTACAGTGGTTTCTGTTATCTTTCACATTACATTTAAAAATTTTGCCTAAATTTCAGACTAATTTATCAACTGACAACTTTGAATAGCCCAACTCTCATGTTAAAATCCTGAATGCTCACTACTTCTATTTTTTCCATATAACCCTGCCTAGTTCCTGTCACACATTATTAACAATAATTATAACAAAACAACTAATATTTACTGAAGACTTATTCTGTGAAAAAAAATAGAGACTTTTAAAAACCATTATTTATTTTATTCTCACACACAAAATCCAATAAATTAGGGATAGTGACATCATCGAATGGTAGAATAAAAATTCTCAGGCCCTCCTTCCTCTGTGGAGAAAATGACTAATACATAGATCCATTCTTTTTGTGAGTAATCCACAAACCAGTTAAGAGACTGCTAAACCCCAGGTGACTGCAAAACTAGTTGCATCAAAGCCAGTAAAAATCGATGGCGCTCATTCATCACAGTCCTTCCACTTGGCTCAGTATAGTATGATTGGGAAAACACCTCCAGCTCCTGGTTTCTTCCTAGGTAGGGAAGGAGAAAGCTGAAATATGTCCAACATTCATACTTTTTTGGGGGCTTCCCAAAGCACTGGTTTCTGTCTTGTCTAAATGCAAGTACTGACAGAAAAGGGCACCAATTTGAGTGTCACTGAAACAAAAGTGATGCTTAGGACTAGCACACACTTATGCATCATAGTCCCACCCTTCTCCCTGGTTCAGGGTACAATGGGCAAGAGAAAACAGCAAGACATGGCTTCTTCCAGGGGAGGGAAAGAGTTGAAATGTGTTTTCAATATTCAGGATTATTGTTTGGGGGTGGGCTGTCCAAGGGACTGGCTTCTCTCTTGACTGTCTTGGAGTCCTAATGAGACCTAGTATACTTGAGAAGCCTGTGGGCCACAGAGAATAAAACAGATCTAGGCATCTGGTGATCACTCTGGAGAACCTTCAGTACTTCTCACATGCACCAAGGGAGTGAAAAAACACAGATTGCTGGAAAAAAATAAAACTGGTAAATCGCTCTGATTTGAAATTTACACACACTAGTCCAGGGAAGATTCATCCATAGAAAAGGCTTGAGAAGTTGTCAGAGTCTATAGGTGGGTTGATTAATGAAGATCTCTCCCTGTACAAAGTCAGTTTTTAAAGTCTGGGAGAAGTGGCTACTTTGACAAATGTGTGAATCCAAGCAAAAGTTACAAGGCACATAAAGAAACAGGGGTACATGGCACAATCCAAAGAGCAAAATAAAATTTCCAAAAATGAACCCCAAACTATGGTGGTATATAAAATTTCTGACAAATAATTCAAAACAACTGTCATGAAGATGCTCAATATTTCAGGAAAACAATGGGTGAACAAAATGAGATTATTAACAAAGAGATGAAAAATATTAAAAATAACCAAGTGAATTTTAGACCTGAAGCATACAATAACTGAACTGAAAAATTCACTAGAGAGCTTCAACAGCAGACTTAATCAGGGGTGAGAAAAATCAGCAAACTCAAAGAGTGGTTATTTGAAATTACCCAGAAAGAGGGGAAAATAAAGAAAGAATGAATAAAGTTGAAGAGAGCTTAAGGAACTTATGGCACATCATTAAGTGAACCAAAGTACACATTATGAGAGTTTCAGGAGTAGGATATAGAGAGAAAGGACAAGTAAGCTTATATGAAAACATAATGCCCCCACACTCCCTAAATCTAGGTAAGGAAATGGACACCCAGATTCAAGAAGTTCCAACTACAATTAATGTAAATAAATCCACATTGAGACGCATGATAATTAAATTGTTAAAAGTCAAATGAAGACAGAATCTTGAAAGTAGCAAGAAAAAAATGACATCACATACAAGGTAGTCTCTATAAGACTGTAAGTGGATTTCTAAAAAATATCTTGCAACTCAGAAGGGAGTGGGATAATATATTCAAACTGTTGAAAGAACAAAAAACATTACCAGCGAAAAATACTAAATCTGACAAAACTGTCTTTCAAAAATGAAGGAAAAAGAAGACATTCCTGGGTAAAGAAAAACTGAAGGAGTTTATTGCCACTAGGTCTGCCTTAAAAAGAAAGGTTAAAGGAAGTCCTTCTAGTAGAAATGAAAGGGTGCTAGATAACAACACAAAAGCATATGAAAACAGAAAGATCATGGGTAAATGCAAGTACATAGATAAATACAGAATACTGTAAAACTGTAATGGTGGGACATAAATCAATTTTAATTCTGACATAGAAGTAAAATACAAAATTACAAAAATAACTATTACTATAAAAATACATTAATAGATACACAATATAAAAAGATGTAATTTATGGCATCAGTAACATAATGTGTATGTGATGAAAAAGTAGTTTTTGTATTTGATTCAAGTTGTGATTAGTTTATAACAGATTGTTTTACCTATACGATGTTTTAAATAAATCTTAAAGTAACCATACAGAAAATACTATTGAAGACACACAAAGGAGAAATAAAGTATGCCACTGAAAAAAAGTCAATGAAACATAAAGATAGACTGTAAGAGAGAAAAAGGATGAGAAAAACCTACAAGACCAAGAGAAAACAATTAACAAAATGGTAATAGTAAGCCCTTCCCTTTCAGCAATTACTTTAAATATAAACAGATTAAACTCCTTTTTGAAAAGATGAGAAATGAGAGAATGAATAAAAACACAAGATCTGTTGTGTTTACGGTAGCTCATGCCTGTAATCCCAGAACTTTGGAGGGCCGAGGAGGGTGGATAACTTGAGGTCAGCAGTGCGAGACCAGCCTGGCCAACATGGTGAAACCTCGTCTCTACTAAAAAGACAAAAATTAGCTGGTTGTGGTCACATGTACCTGCAATCCCAGCTACTTGGGAGGCTGAGGCAGGAGAATCGCTTGAACCTGGGAGGCAGAGGTTGCAGTGAGCCGAGATCACGCCACTGGACTCCAGCCTGGATGACAGAGCAAGACACTGTCCCCTACCCCAAAACAACAACAACAACAGCAACAACAAACCCCACAAGATCCAACTTAATTCTGGATCTTGAGATAACAAGAGACTTATTTTAAGTTTAAGTATTCACATGGGCTAAATGTGAAAGGATGGAAAAAGATACTCCATGCAAATGTTAACCAAAAAAGAGTAGGGGTGGGCCATACTTATAGAATACAAAATAGACTTTAAATAAATTGTCACAAGAAGGCTAGTTGTGGTGGTTCATGCCCATAATCCCAGCACTTTAGGCAACTAAGGTGGGAGATCATTTCAGCTCAAGATTTTGAGGCTGCAGTAAGCTATGATTGTGCCACTGCATTCTAGGTTGGGTGACAGAGCGAGACACTGTCTCTAAAAATAAATAAATAATAAAGAGTCACAAGAGACAAAGAAGGACTATATAGTGATAATAGGGTGAACTCATGAGGAAGATATAACAATTATACATATTTATGCATCCAACATCAGAGCACTCAAATATATGAAGCAGTTACTGACTAACTGAAGGAAGAAATAAACAGCAATTGAATGACAGTAGGAGATTTCAGTACCACATTCAATAATGGATAGAACACCCAGATAGAAAGTTGATAAGAAAAAGAGGACTAGAACAACAATATAGACAAAATGTAGCTAAAAGACATATACAGAACATTCTGTCCAACAGCAATAGAACATACATTCTTCTCAAGCACACACAGAACATTCTCCAAATGAATCACATGTTAGGTCACAAAATAAGTCATGACACATTTAAGAAGATTGAAATCATACCAAAAATATTTTCTGGCCACAGTGGAATGAGGCTAGAAATCAATAGCAGGAGAAACATAGGAGAATTCACAAATAAGTGAGAATTAAGCAATACATTCTTGAACAACCAACAGGACAAAGAAGAAATCAAAAGGGAAATTAGAAAATGTTTTGAGAAACAAAAATAAAAACAAAATATATCAACACTATGAGATGCAGCTAAGTAGCATGAAGAAAGCAGTTTACAGTGTGGTAAATGCATACTTGAAAAAGAAGAAAGATATCAAACAAACAATGTAACTTGACAACTCAAAGAACCAGAAAAAGAAGGAAAAAATAAGTCCAAAGTGAGCAGAAGGAAGGAAATATAAACATTAAATGAGATAGAGAATGGAAAAAATATATTTAAAAAACTAAGAATTATTTTTTGAAAACATCAACAATATTAACAAACATTTACTTAGGATAAAAAAGAAAAAAGATAGAAGACTCAAATAAAATCAGAAATGAAAATGGAGACATGAGCATGATGGAAATACAAAGGATTATAAAAGACTACCATGAATAATTATACAGCAACAAATTAGATAACTTGGAAGACATGAATAAATTCCTAAAAATATATAATCTACCAAGACTTAATCATCAAGAAATAGAAAATCTGAACTGAACAATAACTCATAAGGAGAATAATTAGTAATTTAAAACCTCTGAACAAATAAAAGTCCAAGAACAAGCAGTTTCACTAATTAACTCTACCAAACATTTAAGGAACTATTCATGCCAATGCTTCTCAAATTTTTTCGAAGGAAAATAAAGAAGAGAGAACACTTACAAGCTCATTTTATATGGCCAACATTGTCCTGATACCAAAACCACAAAAAGACACTACAAGAAAGAAAACTATAAGTCAATATATCTGACGAACATAGATGTAAACATCTTCAACAAATACTAGCAAATTAACTTAACAACACCTTAACAGGACCACAAGCTATAATCAACTAGAATTTATCCCTGGGATGTAAAGATGGTTCAACATACAAAAATCAATTAATGTAACATACCACATTAACAGAATTAAGGAATTTTAAAATCTCATGATCAGATCAATTGATGCAGAAAAAAGCATTTGACAAAATTCACCTCTTTTTCATGATAAAAACACTCAACAAACTATGAATAGAAGAAAAATTATGCCAGTATAACAAGAACCATATGTGAAAAGCTCACTTACAGCTAACCTCATGCTTAATGGTGAAAAATGGAAAGTTTTTTCTCGAAGATCAGGAACAAGGCAAGTATGCCCACCTTGCCACTTTTATTCAACATTGTACTGGAAGTCCTCAGCAAGATAAATTAGGCAAGAGAAAGAAATAAAAGGCATCCAAATCAGAAAAGAAGAAAGAATAATATCTCTGTTCTCAGATGACACAATCTGTATAACCCATATCAAACACTAAAGGTCTCACAAAAAACCTGTTAGAAACAAATTCACAAACATTGCAGGATATTAAACCAACATACAAAAATCAGCTGTATTTCTATACATTAACAGCAAATAATCTGAAAAAGAAATTAAGAATATCCCACTTATAATCACATCTAAAAGAATAAAATACTTAAGAATAAACTTAACAAAGGATATGAAAGACTTGTACCCTGAAAAATATAAAACATTACTAAGTAATTAAAGAAGATACAAATAAATGTAAAGACATTCATGTTCACGAATTGAAAGAACTTACTATTCTTAAAAATGTTAATACTACCAGAAACAATTTACAGATTCAATGAAATCCCTATCAAAAGCACAATGGCTCTTTTTCACAGAAATAGAAAAAATATTCTAATAATCACATGAAACCACCAAAACAATCTTGAGAAAGAAAAACAAAGCAGAAGCCTCACATGTCCTGACTTCAAAACATATTACAAAGCTACAATAATCAAAACAGTATGGTACTGGCATAAAGACAGACACATGTAGACTAATGAAACAGAGTAGAGAGACCCCAAATAAGCCAGAGAAACCTATGCATACACATTCAAATGATTTTTGACAAGGTTGTCAAGACTACACAATGGTGAAAGGATAGTCTCCGCAACAAATGATGTTAAGAAAAGTAAATATCCACATGCAAAAGAAAGAAACTGAAGTAATATAACATATACAAAAATCAAATCAAAATGGAATAAAGGCTTAAGAAGCTGTAAAACTCCTAGAAGATACATAGGTGGAAAACTTCATAGCATTGATTTTGGTAATGATTTCTTTGATATGAAATCAAAAGCACAAGCAACCACAAAAAATAGACAAATTAGACTTTAAAATAAAAAGTTCTGCACAGTAAAGGACATAATCAACAGAGTGAAAAAGTAACCTAGGGAATAGTGGAAAACATTAGTAAACCATATATCTGATAAATAGGTTAATATTTAAAATATATAAGAAACCTCTACAACATCATAGTGAAAAAAAATCCCAATTAAAAACTGGGCAAAGAACTTAAGTAAATATTTCTTCAAAAAAGACATTCAAATAGCCAACAAGTATATGAAAAAAGTTCAACATCACTAATCATCAGGGAAATACAAATAAAAACCACAATGAGATATTGCCTCATACTTGTTAGGATGGCCATTATTAAACAACAACAACAACCAAACAGAAAATAACAAGTGCTGGCAATGATGTGGAGAAACTGGAACCCTAGTGTACTGATGCTTGAAATGTAAAATGGTATAACAGTATACAGTTCTCAAAAAATTAAAACAATCATATCATTCAACAATTCCACTTTTGGATATTTAGCAAAAGGACTGAAAATTGCATCTTGAATGAACATCTGCATTCCCATGTTCACTGCAACACTATTCACAGTAGGCAAAATATGAAATCAACCTAAATATCTGCTGACAGGTGAACGGATACAGAAAATGTGGTATATACATATCATGGAATGTTATTCAGCATTAAAAAGAACATCCTATTATATGCAACAGTATAGATGAACTTAGATGCTTAATGAAATGAGCCCATCACAGAAGGACTGACACTACATGATTCCACTTACACGAGTTATCTAAAGTAGTCAGACTCACAGAAGCAGAGAGTAGGATGATGGGTGCCAGAAGCTGGGGGAAGGGAGAAAATGAGGAGTTGCTGTTCAATGAGTATATACTTTCAGCCATGCAAGATGCAAAGTTCTAGAGATCTGCTGTACAACAATATGCATATAGTCAGCAGCAGTGTCTTGGACACTTAAAAATTTGTTGGAAGAGTGGATTTCAGGTCATGTGTTTTTAACAATTAAAAATACCAGATGAGATAGAGAGTATTGTTATGCCTATTACAGATGAGGAAACTGAGGCTTAGAGAAGATTCCTAATCTTTGTCTCTGTATTTTTTACATATAGTTTCAATAATCTGAGATGTTGAATCCTCTTCTTTGTCAAGCCATTTTTTAACTTTATTTAATATCAGTTATATCTACTCCTTCCCCTATTCCAAAGGCTTATGTCAAAGGCTTACTACTTTTTTCCAAGAGCCCCGAAGAATATTTGGTGTGCTATAAATACTCATAAATGATCAATCTAACTGACTTTTCTTTTTATGTAAAATAAAGATGCTCTGAGTAAAGGTCCTCTTTTGTTCTTTGGAATGGAAGACAATCCCCTTACTTCTTCCAAAGTTTTGACCACACAGCGTTAAAAGCACTGTCCAATAGTCATAGAGACACGACTGATGGACAAAGATTCAGAAGCAGACACAATTTAGCAAAATCCAGTTTGAGAACTTTTTCCAGTAAGTTCCTTTTAATGTTAGAAGGGTGAAACAGATGGCAACCATTCCCACATTGGACACTCCTGTAGACAACTTTGGCAAGAATTTATTTCATGCCCGATATTCTTACAAATCATCTCCTTGATGATGACAGTGGAGGCAACTTAGCTTGCTGGCTCACAAGATTTGATTTCCTCTGTTATCTGGAGGCATCGTTGCAGACTTACAATTCTTTCATCTCACTTCTCGGAGTCCTAGAGCAATATCTGAAAGTACTATGAAATGTAATTTTCTCCCCAGACTAAGAATCTAGTAAGTGGTAGAAGACTTAAGAATGGCATTCTAGTTCACTTTATAAATATTTAGAACAGTTTATTCTCTCTTTTTTTTTTTTCTAAAATGGGCTCACTGACAGGAAAAAAAATCAAAATATTGAATAGTTCTTGGTGGCCAATCTAATATTAAAGCTAACTGCCCCATTCTGTACTTAGAATGACCTCAATCTGTAACTAACTGGATTGCCTCCAGAGTCATCTATAATTTAATTATATTTATCCCAGCTCACCTAGAACTGAAAATGAAATGGTGACTTTGGTTTGTGAGGCCAGAATCGATAGCCATTAAGAGAATGAAGAGATTTTTAAATCCAAGAAAAAACCAAGTACCTAAAATATGCCTTGCATCAGCTTCTATATACTCAGAGAGTGCAGGGATGGTGAAATTTTTATTATGAGGCACTATATAGCTTTTATGCCTGGAAAGAAATGGATTAAGGCAAAAACAGATTGTCGATCAGAACAAGAGCTAAAAGTTCAGCTTTCAGAGTATTTTGAACTTGTGTGGCACATTTAGAGAGGCAGACAGATCCTAAGGAAGGACAGAAATAGATGAAAGCTATAGATGAGAAGAAACTCCTGTGCAAGCCAAGTGTATGAGTTTCTCTAACCATGTCATTGGCATCATGTAAATGCCAGACATCATTTTATATACAGCTTAGATGCAGCAGATGTTGGCATTTAAGTATAGTTTGCTAGGAGAGAAAATTGCCCTTGAATGGAAAAGGAAGTTTACTGGCAGAGAAAAATAATTTTCTCAGTTAACGTTATAACCTCAATAATAGAATTGTTTTCAACCAGAGGTTGTGGGGTGCAAAAGGAGGAAAGATGTAATGATACCTCAATTCCAATCTAACAAAGAAAGAAAATCAGCTTCAGTTTAAATTGTGATGTGTGGGTTGTATACACAGAACCTTCTCCTCCCTCTCTTCTCAAACCTTAAGGCTTCATGTTAAATGGAACAAATCACATCCTTTGTGGTTCTGCTCTGTTTGGTACAGCTGCTTGCTGCAGGTGGTGCCCTAAAAATATATTGTTTGTTTATTTTGCAATATAGCAGTCTGCAGAGTGGTACCTAAAAGTGCATCAGCTCCCTTCTCTTTCTATTGGTGAAACAAATGATGAAAGACTAAGACCCCTGCCAAACCTAGCGTGAAAAGGCCCAAATAACAGGCACAGGTAGTGCTTGAGGCTCAGCTTCTGATAAGTTCCATTTTCTTTGGATTCATGAAGCAAAGCTGATGGGCAGACTGTTTGTCATCAGAGCTTCCAACTGGGTGTCAGTGAAACAAAGCCAGGCAACAAACCGCCTTTCTTGAGAGAATTATTGTTCTTCTCTGGAGATTAACATCTGTAGGCATATGGGTTATAAAAGAAAAAAATGTATTATGCAACACACACACACACACACACACACACATACACACAGAGAGAGAGAGAAAGCAAAGATTAATCTCAGGTAAATGTTCTGGCAGATATATTTAACAGCACTTTCAGTGATTCTTAATTTATAGCTTAAATAGTCAAATAATTTTTCCAGTCACACTCTCATGGCACTCAGATTTAATCTCACTTATAGAGTTGTTGAACACATCACAATAATTTGTGTGTGATGTTCTATAAACTATGTTGAAAATAATGCTATACAAAATCATATTTTATTAATATTATTCTATACTTTTCTCATGGAATGAACCTTTTAGAAACACTTTTGAAAATTCCAATATTATATGAACTAATCTGTACAGAGGGAAGAGTGATGATAGTGAGTCATGCCAATCAACCTTTGGCAAGGCATTGTTTACCTTAAAAATATTACTTAACATCAGCAAGATTCTGGAGAATAGGTTTTATAATCGAATGGATGAGTAACAACAGTGATTTTCTAGAAACATTTGGAAAAATATTGGCTTCTAGCAATCAAGTAACTAACATTTCTCTAAAATTTAGTTACATAGTAATGCATTTGGATTATTTTGAGGTTGGTGCAAAAATAATCATGGTTTTTGCCATCACTTTCAAATGACAAAACTGCGATACTTTTGCACCAAACTAAACGGGAGGAGATAGAAAACAGAGTGAAGATGACAGCATATTTCCAACCTCAGAAATGGGGATGAGATATTTATCCTGACAGTGATGGAGAAGAGGACAGGAAGGGGAAGACTTGAGACGGGGGGCAGGCAGTATGCTCAATGTCAGGCTTATCAGGCAGAAGGAAACAGACACATGGAAGATGGTGAGGTGGATAGAAAAAGTTGAAAAATAAATGTAATGCCAGTTCAAATGTGAGAAATGGAGGTAGAGAGAATGATTATATTCTGAAAGAATGTGGGTAATGAAAGGGGAGAATTTAAAAGTCAGAAAGAGGGAAGAAGAAAAATATATGTAAGCTAGCTTCCTTTTAAGAACAGTAGCATGTATTTACTGACTGCAGACTAGGTTATACCTGGTCAGAGCTCCAGATATGCCCGCCTGAGTAGAGGTCCCTACCCAGAATGTTCTCCTACCTATAATGCTCCTTTTCCAAATATCCACACGGGCCAGTCTTCACTGCAGTCAGATCTTAGCTCTAAAGTCACCTATCCAGAATGGCCTTCCCTGACTATTCTCTGATGGCTCTTTTTTACCTTATCCCTATTTTATTCATCAGCAGAGCAGCTACCCTACTGAACATACTGTAGATATTAATTTGCTTCTCCTCACAAGAATTTAAGTTGCCTGACAGCAAAGCCCTTGACTCACCCCTGTATGTACAGTGCTTCATACCAATGCAGGGCAGAGACACTCAGTGCATTGTTGAGTGACTGAATGAATGTAAACCTATTTCTAACTCCAACCAGTTGAACAGTATGGAAGAATACAATGCCATTGGTTACCCTGAATTCAGACCCTGATGAAGTTTCTGCCTGTATTCCAAGACAGCAACTATGATCCATTACTCTATATACTATCCTGGTGATAAGTTGTCATGTGTACCCTATCATATTGCCACAATATATTGCCCAGAAGAAAAATTCATACTACTGCTGGGATGTGGATCTTCCAATTTAGCCCAGATAAATGATCACAGCAACTTTTAAGCTTTTAAGACCACAAGTTTGAACCAAAGAAAATGTGGGTACCACATGGCTATGTCATATCAATTCAGATCCCAGAGTAACAATTAAAGGACAATAAAGATGTGGCCAAACACATTTGGTCATCTATTTTGGTGACTTCTTTACTATATTTTTATTATCAAGATTCCTTTGACAACCTGCCTCTAATTTTTAAATTGTAAGCAACACAGACATTTCTGTTTGAGAAAAAAGACATTGCTGAAAAGAAATACATGAACAATTATTGAATTACTGACATGGAAGTTTTCTGTACCTCACAGTATAATTTCAGGAAAAATTGTTTTTATGCTAACATATGGTATGGTAGGACTAAATCAACCTAAACATGGCAGTAAGTTAAGAAGATGGCATGAAATTAGAATGTGTATGAGTTGAAAAACTAAGGCATTAAAAAATAAAATACAACCTTCTCTGATGAAGAAAGCAATTAAGTTATGGAACAAGGGTAGGGAAAGTAAAGATGAATTGCTAGAAGACACTAGGTCATGAGAGGAAAAATGAATAGTCTCTATTTATAAAGTTGTTGATGATAAGCTAATCGAACCTAAGAAGTAGAGCTATTGGAAATCAATAAAGGAGAATAGAACAACTCATAAATATTAGGATATAAGAGGAGATAAAGAAACTCAACATATCCTTGAAGACAGGACACTCTACTTTAGTCCATGGCTAGAGCCATATTCGCAATTAGCCCTAACCAAAATAATCACATGACAAATAACTGCCTCCTTGAGTATAATAACATGTAATATTATGAATTAAGTTAGGAGATTACATGTAGTAAAGATATGTATATAAAAAGTTGTGGTCTTGACTGTCAGGGCCACTGCTTGATAGAAGTTTAACAAAATGAATGGCAGTCGGGACAAGTGTCAGAGAGAAACAAATGGCAGTAAGGACAGAAGCAGCCACAATACCACGAGGAGAGGAAAAGGCAAGAGAACTAGGAATCAGGTATCTTGTTATACAGAAGAATGTGTGGGTTGGGAACAGTAGAGTTTTCCAGCCTATTTATAAGATTGGTAAAAGCACAAGGTACAGAAGGAATGTCACCAATGGCTCTTTCTTTACTGAGTAAAACTTATTTAGCTTAAATGTGTTTGCCCATATTTTAAATTCTTTTTCCCTCAAGTATAACATACTAAACAATAAATTATTCCTCATGTTACAGTTGTCATCTTTATATCCTTCCTTTGAGAATTCCTTACTCTTATTTGAAAACACTAACACATCCTACTATTATTGTCCTATCACCATGTTTAGAAGTTCTCATGAAGAGGAAATTGCCATCAAAGATATATTTTTGAGAAATTTGTATCAAAATAATTGATCATGACTGGAAAAACATCCTAAAAGATAGTAATATTATATACAGCATTATGAAGAAGGATGATGACCTTTTATTCAAGGCCAACAACTTTTAATGTTTTCCAAAAATACCATATTTTAATATATCTTCATATACTTTACTTATTTCTGAAATAACTTATAATTTAATATACTTCATGTGTTTCTTCCTGAAATAATTTTATGACTATAAAATCAAATATAAAAATGGGATCATACGCTGTTTTTTGCACAACACTCTATGCAAACAATTTCAACTTTTAAATCTCACATTACTAAGAAAACACAATTATTGATGGTTTTTTTTGTAAAGTATAATCCTTACTACTATCTTAAATGTGTTGGTATTTTTATTTCCTGATGTTTCCAAACATTTCCGTCTAATGTGATATGCTTCGAAGTTAAGCAAGTGCTTCAAAGACTACACATAGAAAAATATATCGCGTCCTGATAATAATGGTTGATATGGGATGAAATTTGCTCGTGTGTCGGGTAGTCGTGAACTACACTAAATATTATTACACTAGCTTTAAGAATCACAGTTCTATCTGGGGAATAAGTAAATGTAGTAGGATTTTGTTCATTTTTGTATATCACTGTGAGTTGGCCTGAAAAGGTAATAGTAGTCTTAATGAGCAGTGGAAGAAACTGAGCTAAAGAGAAAATAAATAACATTACCTTTATTGTTTTCAAGGCAATTTCTTAAGCATTATCTCATTTAGTTCATAATTACAAAACAGTTTGTTATACAACTGGGTATAAGGTTTAAGGATTGTTACTCCCAGACTGTAAATATTTTACCTTATATTCCTAAATTTGCATATAGGGAATACCTGAGAATATTAAAAGCAAAAATATCTTAGATATAATCTGACTTTAGAGGCTGTTTAAATTCTTGCACTTTGCTAATTCATAGGCTCACAGAACCACTCACAGATTTACAAGTGCACTTTTCAGTAATAAAGTGAAATACAATTTAGAACATGATAATTGTTTAGTGTTGATTTTAACCAAAACTTGATTAACATTACAATCGAGGCATTACACTCAGAAGGGGATAATATTCAAATGAATTTATTATTATTTAGAAGAATAGAGAATAGATTGGAAAGTTAAACTTGTGCCCATTTCAGAAGTAACAACAACTTACTTCTTACTATTCAGGGATAGATCCAGTCAAGGTTCTGAAATTAGTTTGTAGGACTTTGCTTATTTATACACGCTTTGCAACTCTGAACTGTGCCAAGAAATGTCCTTTTCCTATTCTACTTACCACCTTCATTCTCCTATTCCAGTAACATTGCCATAGGGAAAACTCTCTATTTACATTGGTATTTGGTTCTTCTTCCCATATTTTTGTGACTATTTGTATAAACTATTTTAATGTTACTAAAAAACAAACACATTTATTTTGTTTACTGGATTACTATCTTTTGACAGGCAGGTTTGTGTTTCTAAGTACACAGGAGAACTAGAGTTGGAGTAGTAGGCATAATAACTGAGGTCATGTAACAAAGCTGTTGAACCACCATGGGAACTGGGAAAGAAGCCCAGGGCTAGTCATTCTATTTTCTATTGCAGGCACAAGACAGTTTTGTCCTAAGAAGAAAACTGTTGTAGAGTCTTTGATACTGGACTAGGGAGAATCTGAAGACTTAGTTTTCAATTCCAGATCTACACCAACTCATGATTTACTGAGAAGTACAGTACGCACAGTATAGATACACAGATTCATTATTTGATAAAAGGCTAGTTATGTGAAAGGCTTGACCCCACAGTCCCAGAAAGGAAACGACTTTCAGGGCCCAAAAAGAGTCAATGGAGCGATCAGAGCTGTGACGCCATTCTGGTATTAGAGAATCATCTTTCCTGACTAGACACCATGTGTTTCTGAGCAATTTAGGATGTAGAAGGATCAGTAGTGAAGAGAAAGGGAAGGCACTAATATTTCTGATGAAAAATTTGAAAAGTGTACCATGTAGTTCCTACCTGAAGCCTAAGGAAAGAAAACTTCCATGAGTTGGTCATATAATGATAACCCTTTAAACAACCAAATAGGAAATTCCTATTCTCAGCCAGTATAGAGAACTACCGACTTAGAGTACTTCCCACTTCTGCTCCCATATATTTGGAAAGAATTAAACACTTGAAAACTATGTACATTCAGAATTGATGCTTGATGTTTTTAAACATTACTTTAAATGCCAACCTTGTTGAAAATCAGTTGACCATTATATGTGGATTTATTTCTGGACTCTATTCTGTTCCTTTGGTCTATATGTTTGTCTTTATGCCAATACCATACTGTTTCAATTACTGCAGCTTTTTAAATATTTTGAAATGAGGAAGTGTGATACTTCTAGCTTTGTTCTTTCACAAGATTGTTTTGATTATTCGTGGTGTTTTGTGGTTCCATATGAATTGTAGGATTTTTTTTTATTTCTGTAAAAATTATATTAAGATTTTTAATAGACATTGCATTGAATCTGTAGATTTCTTTCGGTAGTATGGACTAGAATAATTGGCTGCAAAATGTCTGTTTATTTTGGCACATTATCAATACTAATAGATGTTAAAGGGAACTACTACATTATTCTTTTAAATAAATCCAATGAAATTTGAATACTACTGTGATTTGAAATTCACCTTCTTTCATTTAAGATACATGTACACATTCTTGTTTAAAGATCATACATTTTATGTAATTCCTTCTCTTTTTGAACTCCACTGCTTCCATAGAATATTGTGCTAATGTTTTTTAACTTGAAATTTTTGTATTGATCATTCTATCACACTTCTTTGCAGAAAATATTATGTATATGTATAAACTTGTATGTATGTTAAATTAAATATGTATAAACTTAAATTTGATTTATTCCCATGTCCATAAGGCATTAAGTGTTGAAAATGTATTCTTGTTTATCAACACAATTATTGTTTTATAAAATTGATCAAAATAACATTGTTTATTATAAATATTGATTAAAACTACTAGGTGTAAAATAAAATTTTATTTGATAGGAATTTCTTTTTTTCTTTTTCTTTTTATTTAGACACAATCTTGCTCTGTCACCCAGGCTGGAGTGAAATGGTATGATCTCAGATCACTGCAACCTCTGCCTCGTGGGTTCAAGCAATTCTCCCACCTCAGCCTTTTGAGTAGCTGGGATTACATGCGTCTACCATCACGTCCAGCTAATATTTGTATTTTTAGTAGAGACAGGGTTTCAGCATGTTAGCCAGTCTGGTTTCAAACTCCTGACCTCAAGTGATCCACCTTCTTCCGCCTCCCTGAGTGCTGGGATTATAGGCGTGAGGCACCGCGCATTAGCACTAGAATGAGACAGAATTAAGGATGATTCAATTTCTAGTTTTTTTTTTCCTTAAAGTTTAAGTGTTGAAAAATCTTTTTCTCTAAATAGAGAAGTATTGAAGTCAGGCTTTTCATTATAATGATGCCACTCAACTCCAGCAACTTTTTGCATGCCACAATTTACATAATTATCTATAACAAAATTTATTTCAAATAGTCTACCAACTGACAAATCTATTAGGTCTTCCTTCAGTTTTAATGAAAGCAAAGAATTGAAAATTGCCCAATTTGCAACCGTAATTTCTGGGAAGTATACCAAAAATACTACCAAGACATAACAAACAACTATTAATTATATTCCTTCTTCTTTCTCCTATAGTCACCTAGTTCAAACTGATGTATACAATAACAGTTTGGGAAATACTGAAATGGTATTTAATTTCAATATATGTTTTTTGACATAATATTTTCTATCAGCTTAAGAAGTCATGTGTTTTGGGTATTTTTTTTTTTTTTTTTTTTGTCAAACTGTGAAGTTGAAGATCTGGTTAATTTAGTTTTTGAAAAATGGCAAAATGTGTAACTTTTTTTTTTTTTTTTTGAGACAGAGTCTTACTCTGTAGCCCAGGCCGGAGTGCAGTGGCATGATCTTGGCTCACTGCAACCTCCACCTCCCAGTTTCAAGCGATTCTCCTGCCTTAGCCTGAATAGCTGGCATTACAGGTGTGCACCACCATGCCTGGCAATTTTTGTTGTATTTTTAGTAGAGATGGGGTTTCACCATGTTGATTAGGCTGGTCTCCAACTCCTGACCTCGTGATCCACTGGCCTCAGCCTCCCAAAGTGCTGGGATTACAGGCGTGCGCCACCGCGCCTGGCCAAAATCTATAACTTTTAAATGATGAAATCATTTTCTACTGTGAATCAATTCAAATCAAACTATTTTTCCTTTAAAAGTCTGTTTTAATTTTTTATTTTTTATTTCTTTTTATTTTTCTTAATTTTTTTCAGTAGATGAATAAACAAGTTGTATATATCCTTGCAATAAACACATCAGCAATAAAAAGAACCAAATTACTGATACCTAGAGGAATCTCAAAAATGTTACAACGAGCAAAAGAAACCACAAAATAGTACATACTGTATGGTTCTATTAATATGAAATGAGAAAAGACAAATCTAATCTTTAGTAACAGAAAGAAGACTGGGCAGAAGGGAACTTTTGTGGAGTGACAGAAATGCTCATCTTAATCAAAGTAGTAGTTACATAGCTGTATACTGTTAACAGACAAAATTACCACAAATTTGGTTATAGATCTGTTTAGCTTTGCTCAAGACTTGTGAATTGGGACAGCTTCCATTCTACAAAATATGATGAGAGCTCCCACCCAGCTAAGGCAGAACACTGGGGTTTGTGAGATGAAAACAAGGAAACAGAACAATAGCACTGATTAATATCAGGTACTTTTTTTTTCGAAAAGTTAAAGCAGAGGAACTTTCTTATTATGCTGACTCAGGTAGACTGGAATCTCCTGTTCTCAAAAAACTGGTCTGTCTGGGGATCGATCTGCTTGCTTACTTGAAGTTTCAGTTTGATTATGTGGCATAAGTGACTCTATTTTGGTTTGGTCTGGTCTGTTGGGGCCTAGCACAGGAGCTCAGCCTAAAACAACGGCCTCCCATAATTTTGTTTAAAAGTATGATTGTCAAAACTCATCAGATAGTACATTTATAATGGGTGCATTCCAGTGTATGTAAACTTAAAGAAATTCTCCACCAGGAGCAGTGGCTCACGCCTGTAATCCCAGCACTTTCAGAGGTCAAGATAGGTGTAGGTTTGAGCCCAGGAGTTTGAGACCAGCCTGGGCAACATGACGAAACCTTGTCTCTATTAAAAAATGCAAAAATTAGCCAGGCCTAGTGGCTTGAGCCTGTAATCCCAGCTACTCAGGAGTCTGAGGTGGAAGGATCACTTGAGCTCAGAAGGCAGAGGATACAGTGAGCTGAGATCATGTCACTGCACTCCAGCCTGGGCAACAGAGCAAGCCCCTGTCTCAAAAAAAAAAAAAAAAAAAAAAACAAAAGGAAAAGAAAAGAAAAAAAAAATCCTTTCTTCCCTATACGTTTACATCTCTCCAAATCAGCTTCATTGGGTTTCTTATTTTACTCCTTTCATCTGTTCAGAACCATTCCTCTTTGAGGAATATTGCATTTGTTTGTTTCTTTTATTATTATTATTATTATTATGCTTTAAGTTCTAGAATACATGTGCACAATGTGCAGGTTTGTTACATATGTATACCTGTGCCATGGTAGTGTGCTGCACCCATCAACTCGTCAGCACCCATCAACTCGTCATTTACATCAGGTCTAACTCCTAATGCCATCCCTCCCCCCTCCCCCGTCCCCATAATAGGCCCTGGTGTGTGATGTTCCCCTTCCCGAGTCCGAGTGATCTCATTGTTCAATTTCCACCTATGAGTGAGAACATGCGGTGTTTGGTTTTCTGTTCTTGCGATAGTTTGCTAAGAATGATGGTTTCCAGCTGCATCCATGTTCCTATAAAGGACACAAACTCATCC
Source organism: Trachypithecus francoisi (assembly GCF_009764315.1). Lineage (NCBI taxonomy): Eukaryota > Metazoa > Chordata > Mammalia > Primates > Cercopithecidae > Trachypithecus > Trachypithecus francoisi. The sequence goes on along the minus strand of NW_022681460.1, from coordinate 24,382,973 downwards.
TTTTTTATGGCTGCATACTATTCCATGGTGTATATGTGCCACATTTTCTTAATCCGGTCTGTCACTGATGGACATGTGGGTTGGTTCCAAGTCTTTGCTATTGTGAATAGTGCCACAATAAACATACGTGTGCATGTGTCTTTATAGCAGCATGATTTATAATCTTTTGGGTGTATATCCAGTAATGGGATGGCTGGATCATATGGTATTTCTAGTTCTAGATCCTTGAAGAATCGCCATACTGTTTTCCACAATGGTTGAACTAGTTTACAATCCCACCAACAGTGTAAAAGTGTTCCTATTTCTCCACATCCTCTCCAGCACCTGTTGTTTCCTGACTTTTCAATGACTGATTGTCATTCTAACTGGTGTGAGATGGTATCTCATTGTGGTTTTGATTTGCGTTTCTCTGATGGCCAGTGATGATGAGCATTTTTTCATGTGTCTGTTGGCTGTATGCATATTTTAATTCAAATAAATGTAACAAAGGATATTCCCATGGCCATGGCAACCACACCACTTCTGACGGCAGAGTAGCTAGGTATCAGCTCATATCATCTCCCATTCATCCCTTTTAAACCACACAAGTTCACAACTTAGATTTAACATGTAAAATGTGAATGGCCAATATCCTAGGTCACATGGAAGTCAGAATTCAAATCTTAATGATAAAATATTTGGGACTGTTTCCAGATTAAAAGAGGCATCAAACAGCAACATGCACAATAAGGCCACTCGCATGCATACATCATACACATCAGCTATATCCAAAGAAACACCCATGTGCCATTCCCAACACAACCTCAAGTCCACTTGGATAAAGAGTTTCAAAGTTTGGAAAATTTCTTCACTAATGGTATCCCTCAGTAATTCTGAGCCAGCCAAATGGCAAACATATATTATTAACAACATAAGTAAACACATCTGTGACTTTATTGACCCCAATGTATGTATTTTATCTACATTTTTTTCCTTGATCTGTTGAAAAATAAGTTTTACCATTTCATGAACTCTACAAAGTAGAGAGTTTTCTGAATAGGAAATAGATACAACTGAAGGAGAACTTGACCTTAAACTATATTTAGCTATGAACCAGGCAACAGGTATTAAAACGTTTCCTAACGTCATCCATGGCTTCCCTGCCCTAACTGTTTCTAAGCCAACACTAATGGCTGTGGGAAAACAGAAAGCGTGTGTGTGTGTGTGTGTGTGTGTATAAAGTAAATATATATGTATATTTTTTACCAATACCTCCTGCCAATTGCCTAAAGAAAAAAATCACAGTCAACCTGCCATGAACTTAAAGTGTGTCAGAAGTAAAGGAAATACAGTAGAGGAAATAAAGAAACACCAAAACAAGCAATGTGTTTGAAGTTCATATTAAATTTAGAAATACTGATTCTCTGGATGTGGTAAAGAGATATTAAGGCCCCCACCCAGATGAATTTTTGGAATATTAACATATTTGAACATACATCGCTAGCTCAGCTATTGCAATACATGTTTCGTCTTAAATTGTTTTTAAAAAATTATTCTTTCTGCACATTTGTTTGTAAAACACACTCCCTTTTCATTGTTTTTATCACAGGAAGATTTTTGTTTTTTGTTTTTGAGACAGAATTTCGCTAGGTCGCTCAGGCTGGAGTGCTGTGGCGCGATCCCCGCTCACTGCAAGCTCCACCTCCTGGGTTCACACCATTCTTCTGCCTCAGCCTCCCGAGCAGCTGGGACCACAGGCGTGTGCCACCATGTTCCGGCTAAGTTTTTATATTTTTAGTAGAGACGGGGTTTCACCGTGCTAGCCAGGATGGTCTCTATCTCCTGACCTCGTGATCTGCCCGTCTCTGCCTCCCACAATGCTGAGATTACAGGCGCGCCACCGCGCCCAGGCAATCACAGGAAGTAAAGTTTAATATGTGCATAATAAATGTGAGACACATCCCTCTTCATTCCCCTCACCCGTGGCAGACATAGCTAATCAATCATGGCATCCTTTGCTGCTGAAGAAGCCTGACTTTTTAGACTTCGGGAATCCATTACCCATCAGCTGCTGCTGGTATTCAGGTTGAAGACTATTTCCCAACCTTGGTATGAGAGCATGTTCATTGTCCCTATTTATTAGCTAAAATATCTTAGGAAGAGCTTTGAACCTATTCTGCTGCCCTCAGAGGACTGTTACACAATCAAAAGATTTAATTCATGTGAACATATTTTATAATCCACACCGTTCCAATCACACATTGTTTGAAGGAATCCGACTAATTTTTTTGTAACGTGAACAATAATACCTTCACAGTTGATCTCTTCCTTGGCTCTCCCCACATACATTTATTTTATCTATTTTGAAAATGTGCATTTTTTAATTTTTGGTTTTATTAAAACTGTGCACACCTGTATTCCTTTTGAATGTGCTATCTGATACTAACTAGAAGAAAATATGGCTGGAGAAGGAGAAAGCTCAAAATATCACACCCGGCTCAACATTATGGTGTTCTGGCAGTCTTTTCTGCACGGCTGGAAGCGGTGTGATTAATAGCCTCTCGTCCCAATTATATGGATATTATACTTGTCTTCCTTTGGCTGTAGATTGGAGATATCTTATGTATGTGTGATGCAAATGTAGGCTTTGTGAATGCTAATTTCAAAATCAGCCAGGAGTTGATTGGCAGAAAACCGAACAACAGGGTGACAGGCTTGCCAGGGTTCAGGAATCTGTGAAAGAAAGGCTGACTGAGGGTGGAGAAAAAGAGCTGGAGAGATTTGGAGTTAATCAAGAGCAGTGGCTGAGAAAGCAGCAGTTTATGAAAGCAGATCTAAGCCAGATATCCTGGAAGAGAGGGCAGTTTCAAAGACTTGGATGAAAACAGTGAGAAGAGAAAGAGTTCAGCTGACTTTACAAAACTGCATGAAACTAAGAAGCCAAGATTATGCCTTTAACTGCATAAGCCATATTCTTTGTCTACCATATCCCCCAAATGTGCCTGTTTGCACCTGGTTTGTACTCTGGGGAACTTTGCTGTATATTTGACTGTGACATCCTCAAGGTCAGAGGTCCTGACACCTTTGCTTCTCTAGATGCCAGAAGGAGACAAGCACTCAGGAAGTTTACAGTAGACTGATTTAATGGGACATTTGATTGTCAAAGAGATGATCTGGGTAACAGAAAAGGGGAGGGACAGAGATTTAAGACACTATTTCATCAATTAATCATTCCATCAGTGATCAGAATGAAGATAGGAAATTTTGTTTGCAGAGCAAGTTGTTAAAGATAAGCCCTTTTTCATTTGCACTATAAAACTCAAGTTCAAATTTGCTAAGTTTTCTGTACAGCAGATGCATTCAACCAAAGGCTGGCTAGACAATAGCAAGCTCAAAAGTAGAAAATGTGTTGAAACTTCTCCAAGTAATGGCTTGGCTGTGCAGTTGCTAACTCTGGTGTTCCACAGTCAACACTGCAAAAGTAGTGTACCCCTGGAAAGAAGAACAGGTGGAAAGGGTAGAGGTAGAGATGTCACATCCTAGGGTGGTTTACTCAAACTATTCCTTCACTCCACTGGGGGGAATGCAGACAGGAGAAACAAGAGCCAGTAGCATGAAATATTGGTCACATCTGTTCTTAGGGATAACCCATCCATCTTCTTTGCACTCTAGCCACCTTGCTGTTACAGATGGTTTTTATTTAAAATAATTTTAAGGAAAATTATTTTTTCTTTGGGTATGTATGTCAACTTCAACATATGCCCCCATGTCCAAACGTATTTTTTTTAGCACATTACCTATGTGTCAGCATTTTATGTGGCATTTAATAAGTCTGTGAACCTAGTTTACACACATACACACACACACAAACTAATTCAAATAACTCTCTAAATAGTCATACATAAATATCCATGCACATAAACTGTATCTTCACTTCATCCTTAAAACATAGGTGGAAGTTTTCCCAAATTTTGTGGGTACAGTAAAGATAGGCAGTTTTACAGAAGGAACATTTTGTTTAAAACCTCCTTTTAACACATATATAAAGATATTTTATCTGACCCCAAATCACAGATATATTTCACTTTTCTCATGTGATAATGATTACTTGATTTAAATGGATTTTAAAGAATGAAATGGCTACTTTCATCCTATCAAATCTAACTTATTTTTACTTCAGGATAAGTAAAATAAGCACTTTTAGATTTAAAACTTTACAGAAGAGTTTGTTCATTGGAAGGAGTGTCTATGATTGAACATATTCAAGGGTTATTACTTAGTGCTTTAGCAAAGAACATAATTCCAATGTTCTGGACGTCATTTATCCTGATTTCCAAATAAGCAGCCCTTCCTCTTTCATGTCCATTCTGTGATTGGGTGGGACTGTGTGACCAATTCTGCACAATGAACTGTGAACAATGAGCCTCTCCTCCCAAGCAGAAGCATGTGTGTGCCTATGTAGACCCTCTGCAGCTATTATTGCTCTCTGGCACGGCACGGCAACACATGATGATAGAGATACTGGCTACTCAACTAGCCTTGTTTCCTTAGTGACAGTGATCCGTGGAGCCTCCTGCTGACACACAAGAAGAAATCTTTATGGCTTTTATTTACAGATAATTTGGAAGTGTTTACTAACATAGCATACTTAGCTTCCTTAGTCTATCACAACGCACACACACACACACACACACACACACACTCCATTAAAAATATAACAAGGATATATTAGTTATATCATCTAACACCCACACACTCACATAGTTTTTTAATGCCAGAAGAATTTGGTTTCTCTGAATTGTATGCCACTCTACCCAGAAACTATTATTCATTGTTATCCAAGAACTGTGAGTCAGTATCATTTCCAAAATAATTAACTAAAGAGGTAAAAAGCAGATTCTACTTGCATCATTTGTTGCTAACAATTTTAATACTATGCACGTCAATTGCACATCCGCATGAATCTAAGAAAAATATATGCAGTTCTACATTTGAGATCTGTAATGAATAAATGGATTCATGTGTCATAAAATTGCCTTAGGTTTATAAATCTCATGATATTATGCAGTTGGCCTTCTTGAGAAAGAGGTGTTTTAATTTATCTCTTTGTCATAGTAATACAATGTTCAATCATGTATTTTATATAAAATAGGCACATGTTGTACATATATGTTATTTGTAAGTCCTACTGCCTCCTGGTAGAAGGAGGGTTTTTTATTGGCACAGTACTATGAAACATGGAGGCGTGAATGTCTTAGAAGTAGGATCTGTAGAAAATGTGAATTTTTTCTGGAAAAAAAGTGGGAGATTAAAAGTGATGGATGGTGCCTGGGAGAAATCTAGGAAGGAAGAAGGAGATAGGGCAAATGGAAAAGAGAAATCCCAGGGCTAGCAGCACAGCCAAAAGAAGCACTAGAAGAGAAAACAATTATTGAAATCTTATAATTTTGAGTATTATAGAATGTTATGAAAAAATCTCTGATCATTCCTTCAGAATCCTTTGAAAAGTGTACCAAAAGTCAAGTAATCATATCTTGACTGATTGGATTTCCTATGTAAAATGCTGATGACAACAAAGGGTATTTACTAATTGCTGAAGAAAATCAGCACATTAAGTCCAGGGGATGGTTTGGTTTAACCTGACAATTTCCTGTTAAAAGCCGCATTAATGAGGAAAAAGCAAAAAGGCCTTTATCCACAGATTCCATTTGTGAGCACTCAGTTTGCACAGAAATAAAACAACCCCAAAGGCACTAGAAGGAGCGGTTGGCTGTCAACACTTACTGCGAGGACAATCTGGAGGGAACTATGAGCCACTTCTATGTACTGGTACTCCAGCAAACACCCTGAGACCGTGATGTAGCGATGGTCTTCTGGGGCCCAGTCTGGGGCGGGTGTCACTGACGTCACCGTACATCCTGGTCCATTCTCCATCCACCAAGATCGGTGCATTGATATATTAAAAGTCAGGATAAGGTCTGTTTCCTGCAAGAAGGCAATTTATAAGGATGAGAATTACTTTATAAATGTTAGTCAGCTTACTTGGGATTGACTTGCTTTGACTTGCCCATTTGGAAATGTGGGTTGGTTTGTTTGTTTTCTTCCCCCATACTGTATTTTACAGGAAGCAAGGACACAGCTAAAGTAATTATGCATCTGGGGATTCATCCTACCTATGAAGGTTTTTCCTGACTATCATAATATAGATCAAATTATTTTATTAGAGAAATTCCTAGTGATTTATATTACTAATGATTTATATTCATTATAAAACTGAAGAGTCTTTACCTTTCAAGACTTGCATATATTACAAAGGGAATGATTTAAATTTTTATCAAGTGAAGTTCATGCTATTCTAAATCTGCTTTATTTTTTCTCTCAAAATGTTTACTTTTCACACATTTTAAATCTTAAAGCTATACTTCAATTCTGCAACATTTAACATAATATTGTGGCTAATGCTTGAATTTATAAGACCCTTACTTAAGAAAACATAATATTACTTGCTTTTACTCCCTTCCTATTATTTGGGCAAATTAGTGTCTCTTTAATCTTACCAATTTTTGTGAAATTGGTCATAATATTTCTTAAGAATTAAGAAGTAAATATTTTTTAGGAAATACTATTATCAAATTCTTGCAGGGTGGAGATAATAAATCAACTATTTAGATGAAGTTCTAAACATGTTAGGTGATACACAGCTATAAATGGAATAAAATGGAATAAAAGTAGAGTTTTGCACTCAGAGAGCTTGCAATCACCTATGTCAACGTGGAGCTATCAATGGCACATGGGCAAATGTTGTCTGCCGGGGAAAGAACAGCTAAAGGAAATGCATCAAAGCATTTTATTATTCAGCAAGTCATGAAGAAAGATAAATTCTAAGAAAAAAAGTTAAGTTATGGGAAATTGCACTATATCAGTTTCAGTGATAGTTACAGCACAGTAGGTGCCAACTACTCACTCCAAAGTGAGGTTCTGATGGACTAGGCAGACCCTGTGTAGATAATGTCTTAAGTCATCGTTTGTGACGTGGAGCCACACACTCACATTGAACATATGGAAGGGTTGAGTTGAAATGGTCAGGGAATTTGGAGATTGCAAGTGGAACTTCTTTGGAAAAAGGTGTGCTATGAGTTTCATCATCTCCATGGTGGTGGTTGGGTGGGGTGAGGGTGATCTCTCTTTTTTTGCAAGCCTGTTGAGAAAAGCTTCAAAGTATCTTTGGAACCAAGGAAACACAGCAGCTAGTGTCTGACTCAGGCCTGACAAATCTCAAAATAGAGTCTGTGACTAGAGTTACCTGCTAAGTGGTCAAACAGAAATTAGGCAATATGTGAAAGGAAAGTGCACTGCTACATATCATGGATCTAAAGTAATGGTTCTTGGTAGCAGATGTGAGCTGTCATGAGAGAGAGCTAACATGGGTTTTCTTCTGAGGATTTCCAAGAAGACCGGTGGGTAGGGAGGTAATGGCTGAATCTTGACCATCACCTATTCTCAGGGCATGAGGGAGGGAGTGTTAAAATGTGGTAAGTATGGAAGAGATGCCAGCTAAATCACGTACCTACAGATGAGATATTTAATGCAATTGGGTCTCTGAAAACCCCAGAAAAGTGTCCTGAGACACCTTTCAATTTCATTAGCCATCAAACTCTGTTAGTACCTAGATATCTCTCCTGCTCCCTTATCTCCTCTCCATTGTTATACTCCAAGCACAGTGGGGTCTGAGATCTCACATAACAGTTGTGAGAGAGGGATGGGGTTAGTTAGTAAGGACCAAAGTGAAACACGAAGCATGCAACTTTTCCCTACAGGAAGGAAGAAGTTTAATTTTGAATACAATTTGGATTTTTTTTTATGTCAGACATATTAATTTCTGAACAGAGAATTCTTTGGAAACTATAGTGACTTTGGATAACTTTTTATTATCTGGAAGTAACCACAGAAGTAGGAGATCATCTATCTATTTTATCCAATGGTAGCAGAAGAATCAGGTCCATGGGGAGCCCTGAAGGGGAAATCATGAGAAAGGAATGCTTTTTATGTTATTTTTCTCAGAATCATGATCGTTTAACGTTTAGTTACCAAAGCAAACTGGATAAATCCCCAGGGCCTAAGAGAAAAAAGAAAAGCATTCAAAAAGGCAACCAACAAGAGACTAAACCGTGAGGGCAGCCAGGCTTGCACATCCCAGCAAGAACACAATCCAGTTCCCTAATTCCTGGTGATATCTAATATACATAGCTCAAGGTCTCGGTAAACCTCCCTCTCTCACAGGAAGTCAAGACCAACTATGAGATTCCATTTGAAACAACGGTAAGGAGGATTTTCTGAGACTTAGAACCTGGTTATTTGCATTATTGCTCTTCATCGGTCGAAGCAAAAGTGTTTATCATACAAAGTGAGATGATTCAATAATCAACTATGCATGGGTTTATGGGGGGTAATCATAATGACAAACAGTGACTAGAGCCCAAAGCAGTGACTGTGAAAACATGCTTGTGAGCTATTAGACATAGAAGTGATTCAGATAGGTAACTATCCCATTATGCCCAGGACTGTCATGGATTTTGCAATGAAAGTCACTTGTCCTTGGAAGTCCCTTAGTCCCAGCACACCAGGACAGTTAGTAACCATAGCTGCAGAGACAAGTTTTTAAAAAGCATTGGTGTAAGTTGAGTTTGTTGGCCATTAGAGCTATGGTGTCAGAAGTGATCATTTATTTACTAATTATTTATATCCTAACTACTGCCAAAAAAAGAGTCTTGTCATAATAAAGCAAACATATACCATTAAAACAAGGGTAAAAAGTAAGAGCCAAAAAAATGGAGATGATAGGTAGTGAGCCAGGAAATCAAGACATGAGTAATTGCCTCACTTGGATACTCAATTCAGAACTGACTTGTTGGTAATAATGGAGACAAAATGGGAACACAGCCATCATTATCTAAAAGAATGAAGAATACCATTGCCCCAAGAAAGACAATCTTTTCTTTCCTAATACTGATTTCTTAAGAGGAATTAACAATTGTATAAATATTTTTATACAAAATATTTATAATATATTGGATGGTATCTTTAGCTGATTTTTCTTTCATAATTTCAAGAATACTGGCAGAGAATTATGCTGGATTTAACAGACATCTGAACCATCTTTAGTTCCTCTTTCTAATACAGTAACTGTATTAGTTTGCTAGGACTGCCATAACAAGAGTATCACAAATAGGGCGGCTTAAGAAGAAACTTATTTTCTCACAGTTCTAGAGGCCAAAATTCTAAGATCCCAGTGTAAGTAAGATTCTTTCAAAGGGCTTTTTGTGAAGAATCCATTGCATGCCTCTGATGGTGTGCTGGTAATATTTGGCATTCTGTGGCTTGTAGAAGCATCACCCTAATCTCTGCTTTCATTTCACATGGCAACTTCCCTGGGTGCCAAGCTGTATCCAAATTTCCTTTTTTTAAAAAAATAAGGACCTCAGTTGTATTGGCCTAGAGCCCACTCTAATGACCTCATTAAGTAGTTACATCTGAAATGATCCTATATCCACATGAAGTCACATTCTGAGGTACTGGGGGTTAGGCCATAAGCATGAGTTTAGGGGAGTGGGCACAATTCAACCGGTAACACTGAACTCTAATTTATCTCTCTCTTTTTTATTTTATTTTTTGTTTCTCTAGAGGGTCAGTTCTATTTTTTTTCTGTTTTTAAATTTATTTTTTTTTGTATTTTCTCTTTTAATTTATGTTTGAGATTTCTAAAGATCATTTGAACCTATTGTCTGGATGACAAGTAAAATATTTTATTACTTCATACATTTATTTGTGTGCTTTCTATATTATTTATTATTTAGAAAATCAATTAGCTACATATATTTTTAATAATTACATTTACCATAAAGTTATAGCCAAAAATAGCATTTCTTGTCCACAATTCTTTCCATTTCATAGTACCCTACTGGAAGGCAACCACTTTCATTTTTTATAACCGATACTTTTAAGTATTTACTTTTGTTTTGTAAACATCATGCTCATATTGACATTATTCATTTATCATGTAAGTATTATCTCCTATTTCTAGTATGAAATGTATGAAGTAACATTTTTAGAAATATTTCCTTTCTATTTCCCACCATTCCATATAATTTTCTCTAAAATTTGGTTGTATGAATATTGCAAAATTTGCATTTCCCTGATGACATATGATGTTGAGACTATTTTCATATCCTTATTTCCCATCTGTTTATCTTCTACAGTGAGACGTCTGCTAAGATCTTTGGCCCATTTTTAAATTGGGTTGTTTGCTTTTTATCGTTGAGTTTTAAGAGTTCTTTGCCTATTTTAGACTTAAAAAGATAAAAATTATATTGTTAAAAATATAGATTAATATTTCATATATGGTAGTCTTTTATCATATATGTCTTTTGCAATATTTCCTACCAGTCTATGGCTTGTCTTTTCATTCTTTTGATAATACGTTTCAGAGAGAAGTTTTTAAATTTTAACTGAGGACAGCTTGTTAATGCTTTTTTCCATGGATCATGCCTTTGGTGTCATATTTCAAAAGTCACTGCCAAATCTAAGTTAATCTAGATTTTCTCCTGTGTCATTTTCTACGAGCTTTATAGTTTTGCATTTTACATTTAGGTCTTTGATCCATTTTGAGTTAATTTTTGTCACGGACACAAGGTTTGTGTCTAGATTTTTTTTTTTTTTTTGCATGTGGATGTGCAATTATTTCAGCACCATTTATTGAAAAGACCATCTGTCTTCCCCTTTGTATTGCCTTTCCTCTTTTGCATAAAACAGTTGACCATATTTGTGTGGGTGGACTTCTAAGTTCTCTATTCTGTTCCATTGATCTATTTGTCTCTTCTTTTGCTAATACCACACTGTTTTGATTACTGTAACTTTATATTAACTCTTGAGGTCAGGTGTTATTGGTCCTCAGATTTTACCCTTTTCCTTCAATATAGTTTCATCTATTCTGGGTCTTTCACCTCTCTATATATACTTTAGAATCAGTTTGCCAACATCCATAAAATTACTTGCTGGAAATTTGGGATTGTGATAAATCTATAGATCAAGCTGTTATTAACTGAAATCTTGAAAATTTTGAATCTTTCTATACATAAACATTGAATTCTTCACCATTATTTAATTATTTGATTCCTTTTAACAGAATTTTGCAGTTTTTCTCATATAGATCTCGTACATATATTGCTAGATTTTGCTGTAGTTTGAACGTATCCCCAAAAATTTTGTGTAGGAAACATCCTCCAATGCAGTAGTGTTGGGAACTGAAGCCTAATGAGACGTGATTAGGTCATGAGGACTCCATGCTCAGCAATGGACTAATGCTGCTATGACTGGGGTGAGTGGGGGTTCATTATCATGCAAGTGGGTTTGTTATAAAAGGTGAGACTGGCCTCTTTTTCACTTCCTCTCTTGCACTCTCTGTGTCCTTCTACCTGGTGATGCCTTCTGTCGTGTTATAACACAATAAGGACTTTGCTGGATGCCGGCCCCTTGATTTTGGACTGCCTGGCCTCCAGAATTGTGAGAAAATAAATTTTTATTTATTGTAAATTGCCCAGTCTGGCGTATTTTGTCACAGTAGTCCAAAACAAACTAAGATAGAAAACTGGTACCAGAGGAGTTCAGTGGTACTATAATGAATACCTGACAATGTGGAAATGATTGAGAACTGTGTAATGAGTAGAGGCTGAAACAGTTTTGAAATGAATGCTAGAAAAAGCTTGTGTTGCTGTAATGTGAGATTAAGGATGATTCTGGTGACAACTCAGAAGAAGAAGAACTACAGGGAAAGTCTGAAACTTCATATTGATTACTTAAGTGGTTATGATAGGAATGCTGGTAGACATATGGGCAGTACAGGCCATTCTGATGAGGTCTTAGATGGAGATGGGAAACATCTTATTGGAAACTGGAGTAAAGGCCATCCTTGTTATAAAGTGGCAGAGAACTTTGCTGAATTGTATCCTTCACCCAGGCTTTATGGAAGACAGAATTTAAGAGTGATGAACCAGGATATCTGGCAGAAGAAATTTCTAAGCAAAATATTACAGGAGTTGTGTGGCTTCTTTTAACTTCATACAGTAAAATCCAAGAAGAAATAAATTATTTAAAGACAAAACTAGATTTAAATAAAACGATTTAAAGGAAAACACACTTAGGGATTTAAAGGATTCCAAGCCTTAACCATCTGGTACAGAATAAAAGATCTTTTCAGGAGAGAAATCCAAAGGTGTGGCCAAGTACACATTTGATAAGGAGATCAGTATAGCTAGGAGAAAGGCAGGTGTTATTCATCAAGAAAATGGAAAATGATCCTGAAGGCATTTCTGTGACCTTTGAGGTTTTCCCTCTTATCATAGACCCAGAGCTATAGGAGGGCAGAATGATTTTGGGGGACAGGTCTAGGATGCCCTCCACAAGCTCCTTGACGAGGGCCACTTTGGGCCTCTGTTCCCTGTGTTTGTAACTCTGTTCTCCACATTCAAGAAGCTCAGTCCTCCTTGTCTCCCACAGCTGTGGCTTAAGCAGCCTCAAGTACAGCTCGGGCCACTGTTCCTGAGGACTCAAGCAGTAAGCCTTGAGGCATTTATGTGGTGCTGGCTCTGCAGACATGCCAAGTTCATGAGCTATGGGGTTGTAGCAGCATCCACTAATTAAAGAATGTATTAGGCAGCCTGGAGCCCAGGCAGAAACCTGCTTCAGGGGCAGTCACTAAGCAATGTTTAGTGGAACTGAGGTAGTGAGGCTACTGCAGAGACTCCTCACTAGGGCAAGGCCTGATGGAGCCACAGTAGTGGGGCTATCCCCAAGACCTCAGAACTGCAGACCTACCAGTCTGCAACATCCACCCGGAGAGCTGTAGTCATGACACCCTAATCTGTGAGAGCTGCTATACAGGCTAAGCCCAGTAAAGCAATCGAGGTGGGGCTGCCTAAAGCCTTGGGGGCTTAACTCCTACCTCAGTGTACTAAAAAGGGGGGACATAGGGTCAAAAAAGAGATTATTCTCCAGCTTTAAGATTTAATGTTGTTTGCCCTATTGGGTTTTGAACTTTATTGAGACAAGTCACCCCTCTTTTCTTACCTATTTTGCCCTTTTGGAATGGGAGTGTCTACCTTATGTCTGTCCCACCATTGTATTTTGGAAGTAAATAACTTGTTTTGATTTCATAGGCTTGAGCTAGAGGGAATTTGCCTGATGAAGAATTGTGCCTTGAGTCTCATCCATATCTGATTTAGATGAATCTCTCGACTTTGGACTTTTGAGTTGGTGCTAGAACAAGTTAAGACATTGGTGTTATTGAAATGGAATGAATATATTTTGCATGTGAGATGAACATAGATTTTGGGGGGCCAGAAGTGCTATGGTTTGAATATGTCACCCCAAAGGCATGTGAATTTAATACCCAGTGCAACAGTCTTGGGAGGTGGGGCATAACAAGAGGTGATTAGGTCATTAGTACTCCACTGTCATGAATGGACCACTGTTGCCACCATGGGAGTGGGTTTGCTCCAGAAGGGTGAGTTTGGCCTTCTTTTTGTTCTCTTTCCCCTCACATCTCTCCCTTTCTTTTTGCCTTTCTGCCATATGATACCTTCTGCCTCATTAAGATGCAGCATAAATGAGCAATTATAAATTTTATAAAATTATATATTACCCAGTCTGTAGTATTTTGTTACAGCAGTATAAAATAGACGAGGACAAATTGATACCTACATATTTCCTTTTGTGTGTGTGTGGTAATATAAATGGTATTGTGTTTTAAATTTCAAATTCTGATTGTTTACTGGTAGTACTTAGGAAACTAATTGGCTTTTGCATATTAACCTTGTGTCCTGAAACTTTGCTGTAACTACTTACTAGCTACAGGAGTGTTTTGGGGGCCAATACCTGAGGATTTTCTACACAATCATTTTATCTGTGAGCAAAAATAGTTTTATCGATTCCTTCCTAATCTGTGTAACTTTATTTCCTTCTCTTGTCTTGTCGTGTTAGCTACAACTTCCAGTAAAATATTAAGAGGTGTAGTGAGAGGGAATGCCCCTGCTTTGCTCCTGATCTTAGTAGAAAAGTTTCCAGTTCTCACTTTTAGGATGTTAGCTAAAGATTTTTTTATAGGTGCTCTTTATCCAGTTGAGGAAATTTCTCTATCTTAGTTTGCTGAGAGTTTTTATTTTTTATTTTTTATTTTTATCATGAATGGATGATGGATTTTGCCAAATGCTTTTTCTACATCTATTGATATGATGTACATCTATTGATATGATGTATATCTATAGATATTCTAATTTTTCTTCTTTAGTTTATGGATGCGATGTATTACATGACTTAATTTTTGAATGTTGAACCAGCTTTGCATACCTGGGACAAATCAGTTTGTTGTGGTGTATAATTCTTTTTATACATTCTTTGATTCAGTTTGCTATATTGAGTGTTATATGTTGAAAGTCTTTGCATCTATATTCATGAGGGATATTGGACTACAGTTTTCTTTTATTGTGTTGCCTTTGGTTTTGGTATTAGGGTGATGCTAGTATCATAGAAGGTGTTACAAGTTAGTGTCTCTGCTTCTATCTTCTGAGAAAGATGGTACAGAATTGGTATAATGTCTTCTTTACATGGTTGGTAGAATCCACCAGTGAACCTATCTGGGTCTGGTGCTTTCTGTTTTAAAAAGGTAAATTGCTGATTCAATTTTTTAATAGATATAGGCCTATTCAATTTATCTACTTCTACCAGTTTTGTTAGACCACGTCTTTCAAAAATTGGTCCATTTTATCTTGGTTGTTAAATTTGTAGATATAGAATTGTTAACAATATGCCATTATTATCCTTTCTTGTCCATGTCTCTGTGGTTATATTCCCGCTTTCATTTATAATATTAGTAATTCTTAACTTCCCTCTCGTGTTCTTAACCTGACTAAAAGCCTAATGATTTATTAAACATTTCAAAGAAGCAGTTTATAGTTTTGTTGGTTTTCACTACTGATTTCTTATTTTTAATTTTATTGATTTATTTTGTAATTTGTAGTATGTCTTTCCTTCTGCTTACTTTGGATTTACTTTGCTCTTTTTTTCCTAGAGTGATAAATTGGAAGATTAGGTTATTGATTTTAGATTTTTTTAGTATGCATTCAATGCTATAAATTTCCCTCAAAGCAGTGCTTTCACTACATTCTACAAAATTTAAAAAGTGCTATTTTAATTTCCATTTAGTTCAAAATATTTTAAAATTGTATTGAGATTTATTCTTGACCCATGTGCTATTTAGAATGTGTTGTTTAATCGCCATGTATTTTGGGATTTTCCAGTTATCTTTCTTTTTTGATTTCTTCACATTTTTGGGCATATTTTCATCATCTCTTTGTGGCATATCTATCACTAATTATTTTCAAACTGACCAATAGAACTGTAAGGATTCATTCAATATTAATTTCTACATGGTCCAATACTTCAGGATCATTTAATGCCTTTTTTGTTTGTTTGTTCTTTTTCAGGTGAACTATGACTTGAATCTTCCAGGTTTCTACTTCTATCACACTCCATGCACTTGATGCACATAATTAAATGTGGGCCTTCGCCCAATATCATCAGTTCTCTTGTATGTTGAATCCCCAGTTTCCTGGATCTGACCAACATGACCTTAATGTTCCTATCAGCGCTACTAAACTTTAGACAGATTTCTTCCTCAATATGGGCCTCTGACCTCCCTTTTCTTAGAGCATTTACTTTAGACATTTTGCAGTTATCAATTTTTTCTCCCTACCTTTGAGATGTAAATTTTCTACAAACTCAGAATGTCTTCTCAAGGATGTGAGAGATAACTCTTTGAAATGTAATTGTGAAAGAAGATAGCACCTCTATTTCAATCTCTGTAGGAGATTAGGAGCCTAACTCAGGTAAGTGACAATTAGCAAACTCAGATGGCCTAAACATATTCACCAACCTCCCCACTAATGTACTCTACTGGTTCACTTCAGCATTTAATAATCCTGCTTTCTTTGCAGTGGAGCTGAGTTCAGTCTCTCTCTCTACTGCAATGATCTTCTCCCCAGTTGCAATGGTCTTGAATACAGTGTTCTTTGCTTGTTTTACTCGGAGATGATGTCAGTTCAATATTGAAGTCTCTCTTCCCTACTGCAGTAGTTCAAATAAAATCCATCTTGCCATTATTAACAAGTGTTGGTATAATTTCTCTTTAACATTTCTCATGTCTTTCTCTTAACTGGTTTCTTATCTTGTTTTGCAGAGCATGCTGGTCACTAGTTTCTTAAGTCTGATCAATGTGCCTTCATTTCATTTTTATATTAATTGACTGATATTTTGGATGGACACATATATATTGCTTGGTTAAATATGATTTTCTCTCAGAACCATGTAGAAATTTCTCCGTTTTCTTCTAGTTTCTATTTTTGCAGTTAAGAAATCCAACATCATTTTGCTTCCCTACATTTTAAAGAAATATAACCTGTTTCCATTCTTTCTTTCTTTTTGTATTTTGCATCTTTTTTTTTTTAAAGTAATGATATATTTCCAAAACCACTGAAGAGTATAAAGGATATTATAATAATGTCATTATACCCATCACCCAGTTTCATTAAACCTTCCTTAGGCTATGTTTGCTCGAAGCCTCTTTTTTTTTTTTTTTTTTTCTGAGACAGAGTCTTGCTCTGTCACCAGGCTGGAGTGCAGTGGTACAATCTTGGCTCACTAGCCCCTCCACTTCCTGGGTTCAAGTGAGCACGTCTGGCTAATTTTCTATTTTTAGTAGAGATGGGGTTTCATTATGTTGGCTAGGCTGCTCTTGAACTCCTGACCTCAAGTGATTTGCCTGCCTCAGCCTCCCAAAGTGCTAGGATTACAGGTGTGAGCAACCATTCCCAGACTGAAGTCATTTTTAATATAATATTTTATATAATATAAATGATGCCTTTCTCTGTACTTCTAAATATTACTTTCTTCACTTCTTCTTCGGGGATAATTACTATCATGATTTTAGTGTGTTCACGTGACTTTTTTTTTTTTTTTTTATAGTTTTCCTAAATATTTACATATCCATTAATAACATAAAATACTAGGGTTTTGTTTTTAGGTTTCAAAACGTATATATGCTCTACACCTTATTTTGGTTTCCTTTCATATATTTGAGGTTTCTTGTTTTTTTTGTTTTTTTTGTTTTTTTTGAGATGGAGTCTCCCTCTGTCACCCAAACTGGAGTGCAGTGGCATGATCTCAGCTCATTACAACCTCTGCCTCCCAAGTTCAAGCGATTCTCCTGCCTCAGCCTCCTGAGTATCTTGGATTACAGGCATGTATCACCACACCTGGCTAATTTTTGTATTTTTAGTAGAGATGAGGTTTCACCATGTTAGCCAGGCTGGTCTCAAACTCCTGGCCTCAAGTGATCCAGCCACCTCGGCCTCCCAAAGTGCTGGGATTACAGGTTTGAGCCACTGCTCCCAACCTGAGGTTTCTTCATGTAGAAAATACATTTAGCTCCAAGTTCTGAAATTCTCTAAAGTAAGGGTGGGTTTTTTTGTTGTTGCTGTTTTTCATTTATCTTGTAGAGCATCTGTGGACCTTTCAATACATGGTCCCTTTACTTAATAGTCTAGAAAATACTATTGTATTATATCCTTAATTTTTCCCTCCCTTCCACTCTTTCTATTACTACAAGAAATTCTGTTAGTCAGACATTTGGCTTCCAGCACTGATCTTCCACCTTCTTATCTTTTCTTTCATACTGTTTATATTTCTCATTTCTCTTTATTCACTGAGATTTTCTTTACCAAATCTTCCCAGTCTAATAATGAACTATTTTAAAACTTTTAACGTTTTGAACTTCTAAGAACTAATTATTCTCTAATTGTTCTTTTTATATAGCTATTCTTTTAATTGTGTCTTGGCTATAAGTTTTCTTAGTTCTTTGAATTATCAGAGTTTTAAAATTATATTTTCTATGTTGCTTTTGCTTTATTCAAGTTACCCATCTTCACTAAATAAATAAGTAAATATTAAAAACAATTATTGTCTATGTGTCATAAACAATATTCCTGCCTTTATGAATGTTTCTTTTGGAATGGAGGAGATGGACAACCAATATATAAATATACCAAAATATCTGTCCAGTGATTAATATAATAAGGAAAATAAATTCAAGTAAAGAAATAGAATGACCAAGAACTGGGTGGGGATGAGGGAGTAGGTAACACTATTTTAGATGTAATAGTAAGAAAAGCTATCTCAGTATCTTACATTTGAACAGTGACCAGTGAATGAAGTAAAGGAGTGAACAGAAAAAAGATGAGAAAGAGCATTCCCAACAGTGAGAACAGCCAGTGAGGATGACTTAAAGATTTTCTATTATGTTTATTCTTATCTTTGACTTTCATGTTGGAGCCTTCCTTAAAAGTCTGGTGATCCCTGGTTGTCTTTTCATATTAAATAGGAGGAACTAAAACTCAATTGGTGCTTTGTTCTGCATTAGTGTGGTCATTTGTTGTCTCTCACATAAGATGATGGGGCAGTGCCTTCCAAATGCTCTATCTATAGGAATCTGTTGGATTTTGCTTTGGGTCCGCAAGTCTTCTTGTGATTAGGCAACAGACCACAGCATTTTGGGGCTGAACTGGGAAGGAGCTGGTGGTCTTGCTACATAGTAGAGAGTTTTTATTTTTTCAGTATGCTGATTTTAATTTAATCCTCTGTTTAGAAACTGCTGATGCTGACTTGTGCCTCAAGAGGCTTGCCTGTTTGGGGAAGAAGCCTGATGTAGAGACCACTGGAAGAGGCTAAGGCAAGCTACCTGTTTCTTAAACAGATGATTCAACCTATTCTAGTTTTTGGTCCTCTACCTCACACATTCCTTCCACTTCCAAATCCTGTTGTTAGAGGATATTACCTGCCAAATTTGTACTTTGGAATCCTCCTCTGCATGTTCATAAGTTTTGGGGTTTTCCTTTCTGCTAACTCACTTGCCAATCCTCTATCTACTTTCAATCTTCTAAAAATTGCTGACACTTCTTGTCTCATTGTTAATTCTTTAACATCAATTTGTTGGTTTTTTAGGATAAAATATAACTGAGTGTATCTCTTCAACCAGCTATCATTAAATGGAAAATTTCTGGTATTATTTTATACTTTCATCTATTTTCCTGTAGACATTTAAACAAGAAGTCTCTGTGTGTATGTGCACATACGCAATGTTTTAACCATGAAATATAAATTTCTTCTTGTAAAACAGACAACATAAAGGTAATCTTGAAGTCCCCTTTTAAATATAACAGGAATTCCTTGGTGTGATCTGCGCCATGTATATCAGCAAGTTATTTAATTCCTGTATGCTTGGTAATTTTCAGCTCAAAATTATGACTTTTGACACAAACCACAAATCTCAATGTCACAAAATAAGGTAGAAAACCACAAACAAGCTGGGCACGGTGACTCAAGCCTGTAATCCCAGCACTTTGAGGGGCCGAGGCGGGCGGATCACGAAGTAAGGAGATTGAGACCATCCTGGCCAACATAGTGAAACCCCGTCTCTACTAAACATATAAAGAGTTAGCAGGACATGGTGCCACAAGCCTGTAGTCCCAGCTACTCCGGAGGCCGAGACAGGAGAATCGCTTGAACCCGGGAGGCGGAGGTTGCGGTAAGCCGAGATCATGCCACTGCACTCCAACCTGGGCGACAGAGCGAGACTACGTCTCAAAAAAAAAAAAAAAAAAAAAGAAGAAGAAAACTGTAAACAAAATCTTTTACACTCTGGATGTATTCACAGGAAAAACATGAAAAAGGGACTCAGAATTGTTAAGATGATAAAACTTCTAAATCGAAAGAAGACTTTCGTAATTATATGTTCACATCAGCATAGTGATAAAAAATCTTGGTGTTAATTTATTTATTCATATCTCCTAGTAAATCTTCAAAAAGTTCAGATTAAAGGACCTCATTTTTGGTCATGTCGTTTGTTCAAAATAACAGGGTCTGATGATGTGTTACATGAAAGCTGTTATTAGCACTAAAATTTGTTTCTGACAGGGCCTGTACGTATTCAGGTCAATGTAAGAAGCCTAATTGCTCAACAAATAATAAGCGTTTGATTAAAAAAAAAGTCGACAAGTAAATGAGAAAATGATACTAATGACATTTCAGAATTTCAATAAAAAGCTGAAAACTTACTTTTCCAGCTTATGGTATTTGAAGAGCAAAGCACACATGTACATAACTGTTATGATAGTAAGTAATGGGGGCCAGATTGCAGAGATTTGAAGGTGGAGTGTGAGAGTGAGAAATTTTGAGTTGCAATTTAAAAATATGAAATATTTTCTTAGATTTCTGGAGTATTCTATTGCCTTCTTCTTTTAGAATAATATTAAAAATGGATAACTTCTTATTTCTAGGCAGTGTAGTTGCTAAAAGGCTAGAAATGCACTTCTTACTAAATGGCAATAAGCCTAGAGTTATCAAGTTAGTTACACAAATATTAATAATTCTTATACCATATGTAAATCACCTTACCAGGCCATAATGATGTGATGTGAATCTATATAAGATAGCAAGATAGCATATATGACATCATGGGGCTATTGTCTCTTTTGGGAAACTAGGTATAAAAATAAAATATACCAATATAAGAAAGTATTTGATAAGTACTTAATAAGTGATGTGGACAATCTATGTCCAAGAATTCAAAAGGTACGGTGCCTGGGAACTCTAGCTGGAACCTGAGTCAGGCTTAGATAGACCCACACCAGGGGAAAAAAAAGACCATTTTAAGTAAAGTGGACCAATAATCAAAATTATAGAGCTACAACTTGTATTTCTAAGTAGCAATATGTAGCCTTATACTTATGAGATGGGATTTTGTGAGTAGTAGTATAAAATAGCATTGGAAAGATCAACTGGGGCTAGATTGAAGAGGGACCTAAGTGCCAGATCAATAAATCCTGTTTATTGAAAGGTTTTGAATGGTAAGAGACCGCAAGTGCCATTACATATGAGCCAAAAGGTATTACAATAAAACTAACCCTTCTCTTGTAGGATTGGGTGGGCTGTGCAGGAGACATGTGGGGCAACCAGTACAGGTGCTGTATTGAATAGTGGTCATAAGGAAGCTGGTAACACAGATGCTATTATTATAAATTCCGAGTGCTTAACCTTAATTACCCCCAGAATACTCTCCTGAGTTCCACAAAGATCCACAGAGGCAGAAACCATGACCAGGAACAGTGCTTTTAATACTTTCAGAGCCAAGAATGGGACCAAGTCAGCATTCTCCTTATCTTAAAACATATTTCTGTTGATGACATTAGAGGAATGCCAAGCAAGTACATTTAAGGGAAAAAAGCAAATTTTAACAAAACATACCCTGGGAAGTATAAATATTTACATTAACAAAACTATATGCATTTCATCTATCTTTATGACTGAGAGAAAGGAAAATCCATGATGATAACATCCTGTAATTAGCAAAGGATGCAGGAGACGGAATAGTGGGGGAGGCTGTATTTGACATCAAGAATCACATATTTTCATGAACTCTTATTTATTTACAAGCAACATATACTGGATAAAATTTTAAATTATCATGAGAGAGCACTGTTCTGTATCGCACTGCCAGTATCTACATGTGGACACTCATTCATAGAAAACCTTGAAAAATTCTTTAAAATTGTTATATTCATGGCTTGTTTTCTGCTGGTGAATTTATCATTCTAACTCCAAATATAGCATTTTTCTGGTAATACTTGCATAGATCTATGCAAATCCATTTCTACATATAAAACCCCCAATGCTAAAGTTATCCTGGTAGCATATGAAAAGCAGTGAAAGCAAATTATATTGTTCAAGATGTGAGGAAGAACAGCGGAGAAAGTATGGTTTTGAGAAGATAAGTAACATTACAAATGTGTTTTATTTAACAAGTTGAATGAAAGCTGCGTTTATAGAAATGCAGCCCAGAACAGAAAAAAGTTTATATCTACCCACTCCAAAATTCAAACGTGTGAGTCATTCCACTATATTATGATGGGCGATCAGATATATGCTCCTGCCCCTACTTTGTTCCAGAGTCTTCAACTATGGGTAACTTTGGGATTTGGCTGATTATATGTCATAATTCAATATGACACCATAGCTAGGGCTAACTCCAGCTCTTGGCTCCTGATATTAGTTATTCAGGAAAGATTTTAGAAAATATCTCTGTGAGCATGGAAAATTACAACCATCGCTCTAAAAACACATGAGTAAAGTCCAGTGGTATTTGCCTTTCTAAAAGCTAGTCGTTTGGCTGGATGCAGTGGCTCACACCTGTAAATGCAGCACTTTGGGAGGCTGAGGCAGGTGGATCACCTCGAGAGTTCAAGACCAGCCTGGCCAGCACGGTGAAACGCTGTCTCTACTAAAAATACAAAATAAAATAAAATCAATAAGCCTGGCATGCTGTTGCACACCTATAGTCCCAGCTACTCATGAGGCTGAAGCAGGAGAATCACTTGAGCCCAGGAGGCAGAGGTTGCAGTGAGCTGAGACCTTGCCCCTGCATTCCAGCCCGGGCGACAGAGACACTGTCTCAAAACAAAAAACAAAAACAGAAAGCTAGTGTTTTAAAAACAAAATGTATTTCTTCTGATTATGTGGAAAGATTCACTAAAGATATAATGTAAAATATTTAAAGTTCATTGCTATTATATATTTTAATTATTTCTTGCCTGAAAACAGGTTTCTCATGTCCATGTACCAACAAAGGCCATTATTTCACTTTTCCAAGTCTTATCTCAACTGCCTTCTTGGTCCAGATAAATGTTTTACATTGTCTGTCATTGGTCTATCCCTTTTGCATTCTGAGTATTGCTACAAATATTGCATTTTTATGAAAGCCTCCTTATAACTTTCTATTAACATTCTGCATCTCTCTCTTCTTTTGAATTAATACTTTGAGTTACCCCTTCTCAACAGCTTTTCCTGATTAATTCCATTCCTTTTCAAACCTCACAATGTTAGACCTGGTACCTCTTTATATGTACAAATAGCAATATTGTCTTAGTCAGTTGCTTTTTACTTAAGGGTACAGGAACATGTTAAACCCAATATGTTCACAGTTCCTTCTCAAGAAGTGCATATCAACTCTCACCTGGAGAAGAAAGTTTGCTGCTAGAATACAAAGAATTTTGTTTTAAGGTGATCCTTGTAATGCACTGAAAGGTAAAAAAGGAAAAAAAAGGAGGAAACATGGAAGCAAAAAAGAAAGGAAGGATGAGAGGGAAGGAGGGAAGGATGGAAATGAAAAGAAAAAGTAGGAAACAAGCAAAAAAATTCAATGAGCAAGTCTCCATGATACGTTAAAGTTCATCAAACTTCCAGGCTCAAAAGTCTCAATTTTATTTTTCAACCTCTAAAGTTAGAACTCATCAGCTACGAGTGGGATCTAAGTTTGGCAAAATGAGTCTTCTCTCTTTCACACCTTTACTAGCAGATGCTAGAGGCAGAATTTTCTCAGCTGGTTACCATAATGAAAGCTCAACTTCTCACTGACTTTATAGTTTTCGATGTACTGAATCCTTTTCAGGCAGAGCTTTTCCTGCTGCTTTCTCACTTTCCTGTTTGTTCCCTCCCCACAGGTATCTTTTCCCATATTGTGAGTGTTCCTTTCCCTAAGAGCTTTGAAAAGTTAGCTGCATTCACTCTAAAGGCTCAGTTTTCAATGAACAGAGATGTTACTGCCATTTAAGGACTCACCTGAGGCCACAATTTTACTAATTGTAAAAGCATATTTTTGTGAATTTTTCATTAGTGTGAAGGCACAGACATGCTGAAGATACTGAAGGCTTAGAGACATTTAAGGAACAAGGCAATGTCCTCCTCAATAGTTTCCCACCATTACTGCCAGTCACTATTGTCCCTGAATAGTAAGCCCACCCCTCGTACTGTCATTATCATTTTTTAATAGTCAGAAATTATGACTCATATAGCATCTGTGCTTGGCTCCAAAAATTATCTTTGCTTCTATTTTTGGTTGACACGTAATAATTGTATGCGTTTATAGGATACAGAGTGATATTTTGGTTCATGTATCAAAAAAATCAGAATAATTACCATATACATCACCTCAAATATTTATCCTTTCTTTGGGTTGGAGACATTCAAAATCCTCTCTTCTAGCTATTTGAAAATATACAATAAACGATTGTTAAATAAAGTCACCCTGCAATGCTATAGAACACTAAAATTTATTCCTCCCATATAGCTGTATATTTTAATTCATTAAGCAACCTCTCCCTATCCTTCTTTCCTCTGAGTCTTCTCAATGTTTAATAATTCCAACTCTTCTCTCCACTTCTATGAGATCAACTTACTTAGCTCACACATACAAGTGAGAACAAGTCTTATTTATCTTTCTGTGCTTGTCTTATTTCACTGCAAGCCCATCCATGTTTTCATGAATGACAAGGTTTCATTCTTTTTGTACTGAATAGTATTTCATTGTTTATATATACCTTTTTTTTTTTTTTTTTTTTTAGACAGAGTCTCATTCTGTCACCCAGGCTGGAATGCAGTGCCGCCATCTCGGCTCACTGCAACCTCTGCCTCCTGGGTTCAAGCAATTATCCTGTCTCAGCCTCTGAAGTAGCTGGGACTACAGGCACACACCACAATGCCTGGCTAATTTTTATATTTTTAGTAAAGATGGGCTTTCACCATATTGGTCAGGCTGGTTTGGAACTCCTGACCTCAGGTGATCCACCCACCTTGATCTCCCAAAGTGCTGGAATTTACAGGCATGAGCCATCACATGCCCAGCCTATATATACCATATTTTCTTATCTATTAAGCTTTTAATAGGCATTTAGGTTGATTCTATATCTCCACTATTGTGGATAGTACTGAAATAAACATGGGAGTGCAGATATCTCTTTGATATACTGATTTCCTTTCCTTTGGGTAATACCCAGTAGAACAATTGTTAGTAGTTCTATGGTCAGTTTTTTGAGGAAACTCTACATTGTTTTCCATAATGGCTATATTAATTTACTTCCCACCAATGGTTTTCAAGAGTTCCTTTTTCTTTGAATCCTTACCAGCATTTACTTTTTATCTTTTGGACAATAGTCTTTCTAACTAGGGGTGTGGTGATATCTTGTTGTGGTTTTGATTTACTTTTCCCTGATTATTAGTGGAGTTGATTATTTTTTCATATGCTATGGGTCAATTGTATATCTTCTTTTAAGAAGTTTCTATTCAGATTTTTTGCTTATGTTTTTTGTTTTTGTTTTTGTTTTATTTTTTGAGATGGAGTCTCACTCTGTCGCCAGGCTGGAGTGCACTGTTGCAATCTCGGCTCACTACAACCTCTGCCTCCCTGGTTCAAGTAATTCTCCTGCCTCAGCCTCCTGAGTAGCCGGGACTACAGACATCCGCTATCACGTCTGGCTTTTTATATTTTTATTAGAGATGGGGTTTCACCGTGTTAGCCAGGAGGATCTCGATCTCCTGACCTCGTTATCCACCCACCTTGGTCTCTCAAAGTACAGGCGTGAGCCACCACGCCCAGCCCTCTTTGCTTATCTTTTAATTGAATTATATGTTTTTGTTGTTGTTGCTGAGTTGTTTTGAGTTATTTGTACATTCTGGTTATTAATCTCTTGTACGATTAGTTTACAAATATTTTCTCCCAAATTTTTGCAATCTACTCATCTGACAAAGGGCTAATATCCAGAACCTACAAAGAACTCAAACAAATTTACAAGAAAAAAACAAACAACCCCATCAAAAAGTGGGCAAAGGATATGAACAGACATTTCTCAAAAGAAGACATTCATACAGCCAACAGACACATGAAAAAATGCTCATCATCACTGGCCATCAGAGAAATGCAAATCAAAACCACAATGAGATACCATCTCACACCAGTTAGAATGGCAATCAATCATTGAAAAGTCAGGAAACAATAGGTGCTGGAGAGGATGTGGAGAAATAGGAACACTTTTACACAGTTGGTGGGACTGTAAACTAGCTCAACCATTATGGAAAACAGTATGGCGATTCCTCAAGGATCTAGAACTAGAAGTACATATGACCAGCCATCCCATTACTGGGTATATACCCAAAGGATTATAAATCATGCTGCTATAAAACACATGCACACGTATGGTTTATTGCGGCACTATTCACATAGCAAAGACTTGGAACCAACCCAAATGTCCATCAGGACAGACCGGATTAAGAAAATGTGCACATATACACCATGGAATAGTATGCAGCCATAAAAAAAGGATGAGTTTGTGTCCTTTGTAGGGACATGGATGCAGCTGGAACCATCATCTTAGCAAACTATCACAAAACAGAAAACCAACACCGCATGTTCTCACTCATAGGTGGGAACCTGAACAATGAGATCACTTGGACTTC
This sequence comes from Trachypithecus francoisi, assembly GCF_009764315.1. Classification (NCBI taxonomy): domain Eukaryota; kingdom Metazoa; phylum Chordata; class Mammalia; order Primates; family Cercopithecidae; genus Trachypithecus; species Trachypithecus francoisi. The sequence continues at coordinate 24,356,546 of NW_022681460.1, read as the reverse complement.
GGAAGGGGACATCACACCCGGGGCCTAAGGGTAGGGGGGAGTGGGGAGGGGGAGGGATAGATTGGAGTTATACCTGATGTAATGACGAGTTGATGGTGCGCTGACTTGTTGTTGGTTCAGACCACACTGGCACAATTGTAACATATGTAAAAACCTGCGGGGCGGAGCAAGATGGCCGAATAGGAGCAGCTCCAGTCTCCAACTCCCAGCGCGAGCGACACAGAAGACCGGTGATTTCTGCTTTTCAACTGAGGTACTGGGGTCATCTCTCTAGGGAGTGCCGGACAATCGTGCTGGTCAGCTGCTGCAGCCTGACAGCGTGAGCTGAAGCAGGGCGAGCATCGCCTCACCTGGAAGCGCAAGGGGGAAGGAATCCCTTTTTCCTAGCCAGGGAACTGAGACACACACACCTGGAAAATCGGGTAACTCCCACCCCAATACTGCGCTTTAAGGAAACAGGCACACCAGGAGAATATATCCCACACTGGCCGGGAGGGTCCCACGCCCACGGAGCCTCCTCACTGCTAACACAGCCGTTCTGCGCGATCTATCCGCAAGGCAGCAGCGAGGCTGGGAGGGCGCCCGCCATTGCTGAGGCTTAAGTAGGTAAACAAAGCCGCTGGGAAGCTCGAACTGGGTGGAGCTCACAGCAGCTCAAGGAAGCCTGCCTGTCTCTGTAGACTCTACCTCTGCGGACAGCGCACAGCTGCAGTCCATTAGGGGAAAGAGCAGGGCGGTGCAGACGCGAACGACTCTGTCTGACAGCTTTGGGGAGAGCCGTGGATCTCCTAACGCGGAGGTTGAGATCCGAAACGGACAGACTGCCTGCTCAGGTGGGTCCCTGACCCCTGAGTAGCCTAGCTGGAGACATCCCCCACTAGGGGCAGTCTGACACCCCACACCTCACAGGGTGGCGTCACCCCTGAGAGGAAACTTCCAAAGAAAGAATCAGACAGGTACACTCGCTGTTCAGCAATATTCTATCTTCGGCAACCTCTGCTGCTGATACCCAGGCAAACAGGGTCTGGAGTGGACCTCAAGCAATCTCCAACAGACCACAGACAGTCCTTCTGACTGTCAGACGGAAAACTATCAAACAGGAAGGACACCTATACCAAAACCCCATCAGTACGTCACCATCATCAAAGTCCAGAGACAGATAAAACCACAAAGATGGGAAGAAGCAGGGCAAAAAGCTGGAAATTCAAAAATAAGAGCGCATCTCCCCCTGCAAAGGAGCGCAGCCCATCGCCAGCAACGGATCAAAGCTGGTCAGAGAATGACTTTGACGAGATGAGAGAAGAAGGCTTCAGTCCATCAAACCTCTCAGAGCTAAAGGAGGAATTACGTACCCAGCGCAAAGAAACTAAAAATCTTGAAAAAAAAGTGGAAGAATTGACAGCTAGACTAATTAATGCAGAGAAGATCATAAACGAAATGACAGAGATGAAAACCATGACACGAGAAATACGTGACAAATGCACAAGCTTCAGTAACCGACTCGATCAACTGGAAGAAAGAGTATCAGCGATTGAGGATCAATGAATGAAATGAAGCGAGAAGAGAAACCAAAAGAAAAAAGAAAAAGAAATGAACAAAGCCTGCAAGAAGTATGGGATTATGTAAAAAGACCAAATCTACGTCTGATTGGGGTGCCTGAAAGTGAGGGGGAAAATGGAACCAAGTTGGAAAACACTCTTCAGGATATCATCCAGGAGAACTTCCCCACCTAGTAGGGCAGGCCAACATTCAATTCAGGAAATACAGAGAACGCCACAAGATACTCCTCCAGAAGAGCAACTCCAAGACACATAATTGCCAGATTCACCAAAGTTGAAATGAAGGAAAAAATCTTAAGGGCAGCCAGAGAGAAGGGGTTACCCACAAAGGGAAGCCCATCAGATAACAGCAGACCTCTCGGCAGAAACTCTACAAGCCAGAAGAGAGTGGGGGCCAATATTCAACGTTCTTAAAGAAAAGAATTTTCAACCCAGAATTTCATCCAGCCAAACTAAGCTTCATCAGTGAAGGAGAAATAAAATCCTTTACAGATAAGCAAATGCTTAGAGATTTTGTCACCACCAGGCCTGCCTTACAAGAGACCCTGAAGGAAGCCTAAACATGGAAAGGAACGCTACCAGCCATTGCAAAAACATGCCAAAATGTAAAGACCATCGAGGCTAGGAAGAAACTGCATCAACTAACGAGCAAAATAACCAGTTAATATCATATGACAGGATCAAGTTCACACATAACAATATTACCTTAAATGTCAATGGACTAAATGCTCCAATTAAAAGACACAGACTGGCAACTGGATCAAGAGTCAAGACCCATCAGTCTGCTGTATTCAGGAGACCCATCTCACATGCAGAGACATACATAGGCTCAAAATAAAGGGATGGAGGAAGATCTACCAAGCAAATGGAGAACAAAAAAAAGCAGGGGTTGCAATCCTAGTCTCTGATAAAACAGACTTTAAACCATCAAAGATCAAAAGAGACAAAGAAGGCCATTACATCATGGTAAAGGATCAATCAACAGGAAGAGCTAACTCTCCTAAATATATATGCACCCAATACAGGAGCACCCAGATTCATAAAGCAAGTCCTTAGAGACCTACAAAGAGACTTAGACTCCCATACAATAATAATGGGAGACTTCAACACTCCACTGTCAACATTAGACAGATCAACGAGACAGAAAGTTAACAAGGATATCCAGGAATTGAACTCATCTCTGCACCAAGCGGACCTAATAGACATCTATAGAACTCTCCACCCCAATCAACAGAATATACATTCTTCTCAGCACCACATCGCACTTATTCCAAAATTGACCACATAATTGGAAGTAAAGCACTCCTCAGCAAATGTACAAGAACAAATTATAACAAACTGTCTCTCAGACCACAGTGCAATCAAACTAGAACTCAGGACTAAGAAACTCAATCCAAACCGCTCAACTACATGGAAACTGAACACCTGCTCCTGAATGACTACTGGGTACATAACGAAATGAAGCAGAAATAAAGATGTTCTTTGAAACCAATGAGAACAAAGATACAACATACCAGAATCTCTGGGACACATTTAAAGCAGTGTGTAGAGGGAAATTTATAGCACTAAATGCCCACAAGAGAAAGCAGAGAGATCTAAAATGGACACTCTAACCACAATTAAAAGAACTAGAGAGGCAAGAGCAAACACATTCAAAAGCTAGCAGAAGGCAAGAATAACTAAGATCAGAGCAGAACTGAAGGAGATAGTCACAAAAACACCCCTCCAAAAAATCAATGAATCCAGGAGTTGGTTTTTTGAAAAGATCAACAAAATTGACAGACCGCTAGCTAGACTAATAAAGAAGAAAAGAGAGAGGAATCAAATAGACGCAATAAAAATGATAAGGGGATATCACCACCGACCCCACAGAAATACAAACTGCCATCAGAGACTATAAACACCTCTACGCAAATCAACTAGAAAATCTAGAAGAATGGATAATTTCCTGGACACTTACACTCTCCCAAGACTAAACCAGGAAGAAGTTGAATCCCTGAATAGACCAATAGCAGGCTCTGAAATTGAGCAACAAATTATAGCCTACCCACCAAAAAAAGTCCAGGACCAGATGGATTCACAGCTGAATTCTACCAGAGGTACAAGGTGGAGCTGGTACCATTCCTTCTGAAACTATTTCAATCAATAGAAAAGAGGGAATCCTCCCTAACTCTTTTTATGAGGCCAACATCATCCTGATACCAAAGCCTGGCAGAGACACAACAAAAAGAGAATTTTAGACCAATATCCCTGATGAACATCGATGCAAAAATCCTCAATAAAATACTGGCAAACCGGATTCAGCAGCACATCAAAAAGCTTATCCACCATGATCAAGTGGGCTTCATCCCTGGGATGCAAGGCTGGTTCAACATTCGCAAATCAATAAACGTAATCCAGCATATAAACAGAACCAAAGACAAGAACCACATGATTATCTCAATAGATGCAGAAAAGGCTTTTGACAAAATTCAACAGCCCTTTATGCTAAAAACGCTCAATAAATTTGGTATTGATGGAACGTACCTCAAAATAATAAGAGCTATTTATGACAAACCCACAGCTAATATCATACTGAATGGGCAAAAACTGGAAAAATTCCCTTTGAAAACTGGCACAAGACAGGGATGCCCTCTCTCACCACTCCTATTCAACATAGTGTTGGAAGTTCTGGCTAGGGCAATCAGGCAAGAGAAAGAAATCAAGGGTATCCAGTTAGGAAAAGAAGAAGTCAAATTGTCCCTGTTTGCAGATGACATGATTGTATATTTAGAATTGTCTCAGCCCAAAATCTGCTTAAGCTGATAAGCAACTTCAGCAAAGTCTCAGGATACAAAATTAATGTGCAAAAATCACAAGCATTCTTATACACCAGTAACAGACAAGCAGAGAGCCAAATCAGGAATCAACTTCCATTCACAATTGCTTCAAAGAGAATCAAATACCTAGAAATCCAGCTTACAAGGGATGTAAAGGACCTCTTCAAGGAGAACTACAAACCACTGCTCAGTGAAATCAAAGAGGACACAAACAAATGGAAGAACATACCATGCTCATGGATAGAAGAATCAATATCGTGAAAATGGCCATACTGCCCAAGGTGATTTATAGATTCAATGCCATCCCCATCAGCTACCAATGACTTTCTTCACAGAATTGGAAAAAACGGCTTTAAAGTTCATATGGAACCAAAAAGAGCCCGCATTGCCAAGACAATCCTAAGTCAAAAGGACAAAGCTGGAGGCGTCACGCTACCTGACTTCAAACTATACTACAAGGCTACAGTAACCAAAACAGCATGGTACTGGTACCACAACAGAGATATAGACCAATGGAACAGAACAGAGTCCTCAGAAATAATACCACACATCTACAGCCATCTGATCTTTGACAAACCTGAGAGAAACAAGAAATGGGGAAAGGATTCCCTATTTAATAAATGGTGCTGGGAAATTGGCTAGCCATAAGTAGAAAGCTGAAACTGGATCCTTTCCTTACCCCTTATACGAAAATTAATTCAAGATGGATTAGAGACTTAAATGTTAGACCTAATACCATAAAACCCTAGAAGAAATCTAGGTAGTACCATTCAGGACATAGGCATGGGCAAGGACTTCATGTCTAAAACACCAAAAGCAACGGCAGCAAAAGCAAAAATTGACACATGGGATCTATTAAACTAAAGAGCTTTTGCACAGCCAAAGAAACTACCATCAGAGTGAACAGGCAACCTACAGAATGGGAAAAATTTTTGCAACCTACTCATCTGACAAAGGGCTAATATCCAGAATCTACCAAGAACTCAAACAAATATACAAGAAAAAACAAACAACCCCATCAAAAAGTGGGGAAAGGATATGAACACATTTCTCAAAAGAAGACATCCATACAGCCAACAGACACATGAAAAAATGCTCATCATCACTGGCCATCAGAGAAATGCAAATCAAACCCACAATGAGATACCATCTCACACCAGTTAGAATGGCAATCATTAAGAAGTCAGGAAACAACAGGTGTTGGAGAGGATGTGGAGAAATAGGAACACTTTTACACTGTTGGTGGATTGTAAACTAGTTCAACCATTATGGAAAACAGTATGGCGATTCCTCAAGGATCTAGAACTAGATGTACCATATGACCCAGCCATCCCACTACTGGGTAATACCCAAAGGATTATAAATTACTCTACTACAAAGACACATGCACACGTTGTTTATTGCGGCACTATTCACAATAGCAAAGACTTGGAATCAACCCAAATGTCCATCTGTGACAGACTGGAAAGAAAATGTGGCACATATACACCATGGAATACTATGCAGCCATCAAAAAGGATGAGTTTGCGTCCTTTGTAGGGACATGGATGCAGCTGGAAACCATCATTCTTAGCAAACTATCACAAGAAGAGAAAACCAAACACCGCATGTTCTCACTCATAGGTGGGAACTGAACAATGAGATCACTTGGACTCGGGAAGGGGAACATCACACACTGGGGCCTATCATGGGGAGGGGGGAGGAGGGAGGGATTGCATTGGGGAGTTATACATGATATAACGTCATGCACATGTACCCTAGAACTTAAAGTATAATAAAAAAAAAAACATACTATAATATACTGATTAAAAAAAAAAAAAAAAAAAGAAAGCTCAAAAGCTGTCTTACTGTCATATAATTAGAATGATTTTACTTAGCTCATGTATTAAAAAATGTAGTTTTCTTTAAAATTATTTTTAAAAAGCAACAATAATTCCACACATTCATTTATTTAGAAAAAAAAAAAAAAAAAAAAAAAAAAAAAAAAACCTGCACGTTATGCACATGTACCCTAGACGTAAAGTATAATAATAAAAAAACAAACAACAACAACAACAACAAAAACAGCGAATACAAATATTTTCTCCCATCTACTGGTTGTCTCTTCACTCTTTTGGTTGTTTCCTTTGCTGTGCAGAAGGCTTTTAGTCTGATATACTCCCATTTGTCTACTTTTGATATCATTGACTGTGCATTTGAAGTCTTACCCATGAAATATTTGCCTTGACCTATGTCGTGAAATATTTTCCCTATGTTTTTCTAATAGTTTTATAGTTTCAGGTGTTACATTTAAGTCTTTCACCGATTTTGAGTTGATTTTTGGATATGGTGAGAGAGAGGGTTCTAGTTTCATTCTTCTGCATACAGTTATCTAGTTTTCCCAGCACCACGTATTGAAGAGCCTATTCTTTCACCAATGTGTGTTCTCGAAACCTTTGGCAAAAATCAGTCAGCTGTGAATCCATGGATTGTTTTCTGGGTTCTCTATTCTGTTCCACTGGTCTATGTGCCAGTTTTCAAACCAATACTATAGTGTTTTGGTTTTGGTTACTATAGCTTTGTAGCATATATATATATTTTAAGTTAGATAGCATGATGCCTTCAGTTTGTTTGTTTTCCCCAGAATTGCTTTGAATATTTGAGGTCTCTTGTGGTTCCATACAAACATTATAATTATTTTTGCGATTTGAAGAATGTCATTGGTATTTTGATAGGAATTGGATTGAATTTACAGATTGCTTTGGATATGATGGTCATTTTAGCCATATTAATTCTTCCAAATCATGAGTATAGAATGTCTTTTAATTTTTGGAGGCCCTCTTTAATTTTTTAAATCAGTGTTTTACTGTTTCACCATAGAGATCTTTCATCTTTTGGCTGAATTTATTTCCAGGTATTTATTTTTGTAGCTATTTTAAATGGATTGTGTTCATAATTTCTTTCTTACCTACTTTGTTATTGGTGTTTAGAAACACTACTAATTTTTGTATGTTGATTTTATATCTTGTAACTTTAGTGAATTTATTAATTCTAAGAGATGTGTGGTGGAATCTTTAGGTTTTTGTAAAAAAAATGCAAAAATATATTTTCTAAATAAAAAATGGCACAAAAAATGTTATTTACAAACAGGGACAATTTGACTTCCTTTTTTCCGATTTGGATGCCCTCTTTCTCTTTCTCTTATCTAATTGCTAGAAATTTTAGTACTATATTGAATAAGATAGGTAAAAATGGGCATTCATATCTTCAGTTTTTTAGAGGAAAGGCTTTTAGCTTTTCCCAATTAGGTGTGATGTTATTTGTAGTTTTGCCATATATGGCCTTCATTCTGTCAAGGTATGTTTCTTTTATACCTAATTTGTTGAAAGTTGTTTTATCATTAAGGTATGCTGGATATTATCAGATACTTTTTCTGCATCTGCTGAGAGAATCACTTAGTTCTTGTCCTTAATTCTGTTGATATAATGCATCACATTTATTAATTTACATATGTTGAAATTTCCTAGCATCTCTGAGATAAATCTTACTTGATTATCATCTATTATCTTTTAATGTAATGTTATATTCAGTTTCCTAGTATTTTGTTGAGGAGGTTTGCATCCATATTCCCCAGATGCACATAAATGCATAGATGAATGCATTTCTGTGTCATTTTCTGGTTTTTGGTACCAGGGTAATGCTGACCTTGTATAATTAGCTAGAAATAATTCCTTCCTTTTCAGCTTTTCTGAAACAGTTTGATAATTGGTTTTAGTTCTATAAAGTTTGGTAGAATTCAGCAGTGAAGCCTGGCTTTACTTTGTTGGGAGACTTTATTATTGATTAATTGTATTACTTATTATGGATCTGTTTAGGTTTTCTATTTCTTTCTTGTTCAATTTTGGTAGGCTAGAACTGTATCTGTTTCCTCTAGGTTTTTCAATTTGTTGGCAAAGAGTTTTTCATAATAGCCTGTGATCCTTTGTATTTTTGTGGTATGAGTTGTAATGTCTTCTTTTTCATTCCTAATTTTATTTATTTGGGTCTTCTCTCCTTTTCTCTTGGTCTGCGTCATGGATTATTGATTTTGTTTTTCTTCTCAAGAGAGCAACTTTTCATCTTGTTGATCTTTTGTATTTTGTATTTATTTCATTTAGTTCTGTTCTGATCTTTATTTCTTTTCTCCTACTGACTTTGGGTTTAGTTTTCCTTGCTTCCCTGGATCCTTGAGGTACATGGGTTATTTGAAAACTTTCTCCTTTTTTGATATAGCCATTTATTGCTACAAACTTTCTACTGAGTATTGCATTTTCTGTAACCCATATGTGTTTGCATGTTGTGTTTCTATTTTCATTTGTTTCCAGATTTTTTTTTCTTCATAATTTCTTCATTTACTCATTTGTTATTCAGCAGAATGTTGTTCAGTTTTCATGGACATGTATAGTTTCCAAAGTTCCTTTTTTGTTACTTATTTCTAGTTTTATTCTATTGTGGTCTGAGAAGATACTTGACATGATTTACATTTTTAAAAATTTGCTGAGACTTATTTCTTGGCCCAGCATATGGTCTATCCTGGAGAATGTTTCATGTCCTGATGAGAAGAATAGGTATTCTGTAGCTATTACATGAAATGTCCTGCAAATGTCTGTTATGCCCATTTGCTGTATAGTGCAGTTCAAGTCCAATGTTTCTTTGTTGATTTTCTATCGAGATAATCTGTCCAAGACTGAATGTGGTATTTTGAAGTCTCCAACTATCATTTTGTTGGAGTCCACTTCTCTCTTTGGCACTAATAATATTTGCTTTATATATCTGGATGCTCCATTGTTGGGTGCATGTCTATTTATAATTGATACGTCCTTTTGCTTAATTGACCCCTTTATTATGATATAATGACTTTCTTTATCACTTTTTATGATTTTTACTTACTGTCTATTTTGTCTAAATATAGCACCTCCTGCATGCTTTTGGTATCCATAGAATATACTTTTCCATTTATTCACTTAGAATCTATGTGTGTCTTTACAGTTGAAGTTAGTTTCCTGTAGGCAGCAGATAGTTGGATCTTGTCTTTCTCTCTTAATTGGGAAACCTAAACTTTTTACAGTCAAGGTTGTTATTGATAGGTGAGGAGTTACTCCTGTCATTTATCAACTGTTTTCTGGTAGTTTTGTATATTCTTTACTCTTCCTTCCTCTCTTGTTCTTTATCTTTGCCATTTGCTGGCTTTCTGTAGTTATATCATTTGATTCTTTTCTCTATCTTATTGTACATCTGTTCTACCAGTGAGTTTTATATACTTTTGTATGTTTTCATAATGATAGGTATCATCCTTTAACTTTCAGATAAAGAACTCCCTTAAGCATTTTTTTGTATGGCTTGTCTGATGGTAATGAATTATTTCAGTTTTTGCTTTGCTGAGCAAAACTTTAACCTTCAATTCTGAAGAACAGCCTTGCTGGGCATAGTATTCTTGGCTAGCCCACCCTTCCTTCCTTCCTTCCTTCCTTCCTTCCTTCCTCCTTCCTTCCCTCCCTCCCTCCCTCCTTCCTTTCTTCCTTCCTTCCTTCCTTCCCTCCCTCCCTCCTTCCTCTCTCTCTCTCTTTTCCTTCCTTCCTTCCTTCTTTCTTTCTCTTTCTTTCTTCTTTCTTTTTCTTTCTTTCTTTCTTTCTTTCTTTCTTCTTTCTTTCTTTCCTTCCTTCCTTCCTTCCTTACTTCCTTCCTTCCTTCCTTCTTCCTTCCTTCCTTCCTTCCTCCTTCCTTCCTTCCTTCCTTCTTTCTTTCTCTTTCTTTCTTCTTCTTTCTTTCTTTCCTTCAGCACTTTGAATATAGTACCTCATACTATCCTGACCTGTAAAATTTCTGCTAAAACATCTCCCATTAGTCTGAAGGGGATTCCCTTACATGTGACTTGAATTTTGTTTGTTTGTTTGTTTGTTTTTGCTGTTTTTAGACTTCTCTCTTTGGCTTTTGAGAATTTGATTATAAAGTAAAGTATACCTCATAGAGAACACTTTTGGGTTGATTATATTTGGGAATCATTCAGCTTCTTGGATATGGATGTCTATATCTCTTCTAAAACTTGAAAAGTTTTTACCTATTATTTCATTAAATAGGTTTTCTATGCTTTTTCCAATCTTTTGTTTTTCTAGAATTCCCAAAATACAAATATTTGTTTACTTAATTGTATCCCACATGTAACATAGGCTTTATTATTCTTCTTTTGCGTGTGTGACTGGCTTATTTCAAAAGACTCATTTTCAAGTTCAAAGATTTCTTCTTTGCTTGATCTTGTCTATTATTGAAGTACTCAACAGTACTTTTAATTTTATTCATGAAAATCTTCAAATATGATTTCTGTTCTTTTTTTTATTAGTAGATCTATCTCTGTTGAATTTCTCAGTCAGATCATGAATTGCTTGCCTAATTTTGTTTAATTGTCTATCAGTGTTCTCATGGATCTCACTGAGTTTCCTTAAGATAATTATTTTGAATTACATTTTAGACATTTCAACATATTTTTGTTTCCTTGAGGTCTGTTACTGGCTGTGTTTCTTTGGAGGTATCATGTTTACTTGCTTATTTATGTTTCTTGTGTCTATACATTGATATCTGCACATCTGGTGAAACCATTATTTTTTCCAGTTGTATAGAGAACCTTTTCAAGGAAGTTTTTTTTTCCCCTGTAGGTGTATCTATGGTGTTCGTTGGGTAGAGTGCTTTGGCTTTAGTTCTGTATGAGCACAGTAGTATAATCTCCTTATGATTTCTTTGGCTGTAATCAATGTTAGTGGTGTCTGCAAGTGTTTCTGTGGCCTAAGTTGTGGTTCTTTGTGCAGGCTGTGGCATATTTGCACAGGCATGGTTGTGCAGTGACTCTGCCAGTGGAGGAAGCAAGGTTGTTGGTGGTAGTAGAGGTAGGCCCTCAGAGGACTGGTCCTTGGGCTCTAGGTGGTGTGCATGGGTGCTGGGCTCCAAAGATTTTAACTTGTCAATAAAATTGAATTGAAACCTGAACTCATTTTGATACATAGTTCAAAATGTCTCTTGGTTCAATTTGTTTCCAGAGATGCTAATAAAGTTTTATGACCTTTTCTGTGTTTATTATATTCTCTGGAAGAGAATAATTTATGGAAACATGACCACAAGATGGTAATAACAAGATAGAGATGAACCAAGTGTTGATGTTATCGATGACGAATTTCATAGTCATTTTTTAGTTATTAAGAATGGCTATAATTGGAGATGAAATGAAATACTAATTAGCAGTAAATTTATCTGTAAAATCTCTACGAATCTTTTCATTTTAAAGATTACAAGTGTATCTCCTACTTCATTATAAGTCTGCAACTTATTGTTAACTTTGAGGCAATGTGTACTACAAAAGAAATAAAATAAATTTTATGTATTCATTACCCTAGTGTATGCTACAACAAAATTAGGAGGTAGAGATTATTATTCTTTTTTTTTTTTTTTTTTTTTTTGAGGTGGAGTCTTGCTCTGTCGCCCGGACTGGAGTGCAGTGGCCAGATCTCAGCTCACTGCAAGCTCCGCCTCCCGGGTTTACGCCATTCTCCTGCCTCAGCCTCCCGAGTAGCTGGGACTACAGGCGCCCGCCACCTCGCCCGGCTAGTTTTTTGTATTTTTAGTAGAGACGGGGTTTCACCGTGTAGACCAGGATGGTCTCGATCTCCTGACCTCGTGATCCACCCGTCTCGGCCTCCCAAAGTGCTGGGATTACAGGCTTGAGCCACCGTGCCCGGCCGAGATTATTATTCTTATCTAACAGAATAAAAAATGAAGATGAGAGTGCACATATAAGTGCATCAAGTTATTTTTATTAAGGATAAGACTAGATTTCAAATCAATTTTTGTCTGACTTCCCACTGTACTTTGTTACCTCTCAAGGAAATTCTCTTGGTCACACTCATTGTCAAATCACTACATTTGGTATTTTGCAGAGTTTCCTTTAGGAAGAAGCACTAGAATAGAAAATGTTGGACACATAATTCACACAATTAATTTTAAAAAATATATATAATGCTCTTTAGAAACCTACCCAGCACCATAAAAGACCTTGATGTGTCCTCTTAGGTAGTTTGCCAATTCTAAGCCAAAATTAATTGTACCTTGCATTTACAATAGAGTTACATTTGTCATGGATTTGGATGAAGAAGCTTTTAAAGATATTTTAGTTGTACTTTATTCTCACAAGAAAATTTTTTAAAGTAAGATTTGTCTCTTGTCTTGTTTTAGCCCGGTAAGGACATAGATCAATACTGCTTAGAATTTGTGGGGACAAATATAAACTTCTAAGTCTAAATACAACACTTTTAAGTATATGTATCTATTTCATTTGGATTGCTTCCAAATGAAAGCACTTTGCAGCTTTTATAACACACAAAGCCAAGATGCTACTGGTGGAAAGGTCACTGTCCAAAAAGAATGTTAAGAAACAAGATACGTACTCATTATCGGTTTTAAGGACTTTTAAGAGGAGGGGGTATTCACTCAGGAAGCACAAGGAAAGATAGAATTGGAAGTTTAAGGCACAAATATTGGGAAAGAAACAAACAATTCTATCATTTTGTTGCAATGGTAACAAGATGAGGATAGGGATGGGGTGCTGGGCAAAATAGCAGCTCATTCTATAACAGCAATGGTGCTGATATTGCAGCAGCATTAGCCATAACTTACGCCTTCTTATTTAAAATATACATTTCCTTCCTACTCATTTTTATTTCATTTTGTCTATACAAAGAGATCATTATATATCAATATGGTTTTCCTGTGTATCGATGATCCTCGCCTTAAGAGTATAGAAAGCCACTTGAGAAGTCTTGTGAAAAGTATTGCCTTAATAATTTTAATCAAGATGTTTGTCTGTTCACAGCTGTGACCAAATTAGCCATCTGAATTTACACTATTTAAATGTATGTCATGATCACCAATATGAAGTTGGAAATCACATGGAGAAAAATATTATGATATAATTTTAATTTATATGTCAATTTTGTTAACCTACCTCAATGAAGAAATAATAAAGTAACCACCTATTTTTCTGCAGTGGACATAAGGAATTGTGTGACACCAAATCTCATACACTTAAGGGATTCTTTTACAGTTCTCTGATCAGACTCTTCGAGTTTTTTTTTTTTTTTTTTTTTTTGAGACAGAGTCTCGCTCTGTCGCCCAGGCTGGAGTGCAGTGGCCGGATCTCAGCTCACTGCAAGCTCCGCCTCCCGGGTTTACGCCATTCTCCTGCCTCAGCCTCCCGAGTAGCTGGGACTACAGGCGCCGCCACCTCGCCCGGCTAGTTTTTTTTTGTATTTTTTAGTAGAGACGGGGTCACTGATTAAACTACATCCTGACTGTGTGTCCAAGGTAGCTGTGAGATCTAAAAATTATGTTAAATGGGGAACCTCGAGAGCATTTAGGTTGGATTGTCTAGTGAAGAAAGAAATAAGTGGGATCCTCATAATTAAAGAGACGTCAAAAGTCTGAGGGACCAGACTCATTCTTTATAGTTAACTCCTGGGAGTTTGCCAAAGATTCAAGCTGAGGACGTTATCTGGACGGTAAGTCAGACCAGTCACCAAGCATTAGAGCTGCTCCCTGGTAGGAAGAGTGTTGTTCTGAATAGTGAATTCATTCAGCTTGTGTTCAAGCAAAGGCTGGATGGTCCTACAAGAGAGAAGCCTGCACTCAAAAACCTGTATAACCTCTTCCTTCAAAATGATCCTCTGATTATAAGACAGAGACTAACAATCACATATTATATATATATTTTTTTGTTGCCTAGGTTTATTCACTACCACTTAAATAGACAGGAAAATGTAAACTTCTCAGGATATCAGTCTATCTAGTTCATACAAAATAACAGAAAAATACACTATAATTTTAAGACTATAAATTACTGGTTTATTCCCAATTGTTAGTAATCTGCCTCCATTGACAACTACTCATTTTAGCTCTTAAATACTGCACTATGCTGTATTTGACAATGATTACATATAAATTCTCAGCATCAGGGCACTTTGAGAATCTCTTTAGAAGTATCAAAAACACTTAAACGCTCTGGTGAAATGGAGCGATTTTAATAATTTTTCACCTATCAGTGATTGTTCACAGCTAGAACCAAAGGAATGACTCAAATTTACACAATGAATCTGAAAAGATTCCTACAAAAAAAATTCAAGCAATTTAAACATTTAATTGTTAGAAAATTTTAAAAGGCTAGTTACAGTTGTAGAATATGGCTACATTATTTTGAGTAATTTTGTAATTCAGTCACAAAAGAACTAAAATTTTTGTAGCTCCTAAGGCTAAATTTAAACTTGACATGTCTGACTCCTTTCACTCTAAAATGCAGTAATTAATTTTCCCTGGTGCTACATTGTTACTTCACATGGACTGAAGGTTTAGTTTTTATTAACCGTATAATTTGATTTCTCCCCAGTTGAGTCCATGTTAATCACTTTCCATAAAGAGAGATGTATGAGCCTGTCTAAGATCACTAAAAATAAGAAAAAAGGAAAGAGTAGAAATATTTCATGTTTAGGAAATTTTGAAAGCGCTCCTGTAATTCATAGCAATCACTTTTTTTTAGTCTAAATTATTCAGGTAATCATGTAATTTCTCTGCTCTATTTTACAGTGCAAACCGAGCTAGTAGGACTGGTGGGAAAAGTAAAAGACTATGAGTGAGAAGACTTAAGCTCATGGCCATGGCCATCATTCTCTATATTGCTTTTTCATTCTGTATTACAGAGAAGGTAATGACCATCCCCTTCCAAGTAATTGGGTACCAGAGAAGTAAAAGGGAAATTCTTACCTTTAATATGATGTATTTGACCTTAGTGGTAAAGCTCTGAAGGATCTTAATGAGATTTGTGACCATTTGTAATGACTAGCCATTTTTTTCTGAATAACCCTTCCTTTGACTGAGGACATGAAAAGTGAGTGTGATATGCTTTTGTAGTGTTATTGCTCAGATCTTGTTTCTTAGCCACTCTGCTTTATAACTTGATCACAGTATTCCCCTCACTCCCCAGTCCTGAAGTGTATGGTGCCTGGATGTATTTGCCTGTATATACTTCTAAATACCAACACTGGCTTACCTGCTTTACTTTAAACCTTCTTCTCTCCACTCTACTGAACACCCCAGACATTTCCCATGCAACTGCAGTACCTGTGTAATACCTCTTCCTACACCAACTGTATTCCTGCCTGTAACTTCATGCCATTATGATTTGGCTTCAGATCCTGGGCCTTGTAGTCCTTCGCTACCCAACCACTTTCCATGGACAAGTGCACACCAGCATAGAGCCTAAAATCTAAATATATTCAACAACTATTTACTAGCAAAAGTACCTCTTGGATATGACAAGTATCTAGTAGAGCTTCTCAATTGACATTTATCAAGTTAATAGGATTTATACACTTAAAATAAAAGTACTGTGGTCATGCGAGCTCTGCCTCTTCATAAATTGGCTTAATGTTTCTTTTTGACTAAAATGGGTTTCTGGAAAGCAAATTATTTTTTATAGTGTCTCTACATTGGGAAACGGTTTTGGTGGATATCAGATTTGAACTATAAACAAAGAGTGGCTAAAAGAATTGAATAAAAAATTTGTATTCTAAAATAGTTTTACTTCTCTTAAGGTCAAACACACTTATTTCCTTCCTCAATGTAAGGAGACAACAATATTTCTCCTGTGTGCATTGATAAATTATTCCTCCCCATGGGCCTCCCTCCAATATCTTGATATACTTGTTTTTGGGGGGCCTAATTTTAGATGGGAAATAGTTTGAGTATAAATCTGGGGGCTAGTGGAGTTCAAGAGAAATAATTTCTGAGCCTTCTAAAGGCAACAGCTAAACTGTCTATCATTGGCTCAGGAAAGTACCTAAAATTGCATTGCAAAAGTAAGTTTTTGGTGCAGAAGTACCTGAAAGTGGAAAAAGGACTGTTCTGGTTGACTTCTGATCCCCTCCCCTCTACAGGATAATTGTACCCCTGGGGTTTAATTCTTAGACTAAATAGACGAGGGGAAATGAAAAGGTACTTATTTCCCACTCTTAAGGTTTTTCAGAGATGAGAAAGAATTTCCATTTCATTCCTCCTCAGGGAAAAAGATGGGAGAAACATACCTCCTGCTTTTCTCTTTCCCATCATTTAGCCCCACCAACTCCACAGTGCATGACTGACTTGATGGATAAGTGCAAAAAAGACTGGGCACACCCAGCTCATTCACAGTTTCCCTCTTACTTTTGAGCCAGCTGATCTGTAAAATGCACACACTCCTTGGGGTAGAAACAGACACATACTATATCTTTCTTGTAGTAATATTTGGATGGCTATTTTATAAAGATACATTTATTATTTTATATTCCTATTCCTTACAAAAAGACATACAACTCAACAGAATTTATGCCTGGATGCTAAATAATCCTGACCTGAAGAAGACGTATGGAAACAAGTGGCCCAAGGAAGGAACTGGAGAGAAATCTGTAATATTTCAAGAACCCAGCATATCTATTTCCCACTTTTGAGGAATGCTGAATTTGGGACATGAAATACCTGTTTATTACTAATTAGATTGTGAATGTAAACCTTATACTAGATGGATCAACAGAACCAGTCAGATTTCTCTTTTGCTTTGATTGACAATGGTAAATCCAGATAAAATAAGTTGTATATCACTAAAACATCTACCCCCAAGTGACTTAACATATTCTAAACACATCTCCATTGCTTGGAACCTGGAAGAGTCTATTTCATTAAAGTTAACTAAGATTATAGCTCTTCAACACGATGAAGACAATCATTGTGGAGGATGAAATGATACCTAAGACATGATCATAACCTTCAAAAACTTTACAATCGGATATTTAGTCAAATAACATGAGTAATTACATCTTAAGGTAGAATATATCTACAACCTTAGGAAATATTTTTTAAAAAAACACTTAAAGGTAAGGTCATGTCTGGTTGAGTGACCATGCGAGGCTTAATAGGGGAGTTGATTTGTTAACTAAACCTAAAGGAACAGAAAGATTTAAATAGAAGGAGATGTAAGAAGGAATTGTGGACAAAGGTACAAAAATGAACAAAGGAATACAGAAGGGAAACAGGAAATGGTGAGTAGCTCTGTGTGGCCACAGTGTTTTACATGTATGCGTGTGAAAGTGTGAATGCATGAATATGTGAATGAGTGTGTGAACGTGTGTGTATGTATGTATGTGAATGCAAGTGAAAAATGCATGTGAGTTTGTGTGTGAGTGGCTATGTGAATGTGTGTGAACAGGTGAGTGTATACGAGTGTGTATGTGAGTATGTGAGTGTGTGTGTGAACCTGTGAATGCATGTGAGTGTGACTGAGTGTGTGTATTTACACCTGCTCCCTGGAATGTCACTGTGGGGGTGGTGAGGTCAGTGGGATGTGCAATAGAAAATAGGATTTGTTTTATCTCCTCTTGTAGTAGTTTTAAAAAGGCATTTCTTATAGTTAAACACACACTTATGATTTAATCACACTGTAGTTTAATATATATTTTTTTTGAGACAGCATCTTGCTCTGTCACCCAGGCTGGAGTGCAGTGATGCGATCTCAGTTCATTGCAACCTCCGCCTCCCGTGTTCAAGTGATTCTCATGCCTCAGCTTCCTGAGTAGCTGGGATTACAGTGGTCACCAGCATGCCCAGCTAATTTTTGTATTTTCAGTAGAGACAAGGTTTTGCCATGCTGGCCAGGCTGGTCTCCAACACCTGGCCTCAAGTTATCCACCCACCTTGTGTCCTCCCAAAGTGTTGCGATTACTGGTGTGAGCCACCGTGCTTGGCCTAGTTTAATTTTAAAAAGGAAATTTAAATCATCATTGATGCAGTGGTTATACTTTTCTAATATAAATTTTAAACTCTTCACATAACATGGCAAAAAAGGGACTTCATTCTCCTCTGGAAGGACTCTGGCCTGACTCAACTTTGAATAAAAACATAGGGCTTGATAAGTAAAACTAGGTCGGTTTTTAAGCCTCCACTTACCCCTTCAGGAAGGTGCTTTGGGGCAGAACTCATTTGGTGCACCATAGGGTGTATGTGCTGGCCCTGAATATACCCCTGACACTAACGTCATCTAGCATACTTTTAAAATACTGCATTTCACAGAATAAGAGAGGGCTTTCAGTTGTCTTGATATCTGTAATTCCCTTTTAGACTACTGCTTGCATGTGGGAAGCATTTAATAAAGCATGAGTCATTACACATAATGGATTTCCTGGATGTTTAATGCATCCTTAAATGTGTATTAAATAGATGGATTTACATACTTCTCTATGTGAATGCTGCATTTTTGGCCCATGAATCTGTATTGTATAAAGCTGATAGTAAGAGTTTAAGTATCACAGGACCTGCTCCTTATTAAGATTATATCACATCTCTGTGATTCAGTGACTACATATTTTGTCAGAAGTTTCAGAATTTCATCAACTGAAAGCTGATCTCAACACTCCACAAATGCAGGAAAAAGCTGTTTGAATGGGACTTTTGGAATCTGGCCCCTCACCTTTGATTTTACCCCACTTACTATATTTCCACTAAGTTCAGACCATGTCAATTACTTCCTCCTTAGATACTGATATAAGAAGCAAAGATTCAGGTGTTTTATTTTAAAGTGGTGATACAAGTACCTTAAAACTGGTCATAATTTTTTTTAAAGGAACACAGTATGTTAGAGGAGAAAGAGTAGAAGCTTTGGAATGAGACACACTGTTTCAATCTGGCGTTCAATGATTTCTAACTTTGTGACCTTAGCCCAGTTATTTAACCAGACTGTTCTCTTTAAAATGTGCATAGCACTTTGAAGATTTTCTGTAAGACCAAATAAATAAATAAATAAAGCATCTTCAGCACAAAGTAGGTACTCATGAAAATAACTTATCTCCTCCTTTCATAATAACTTTACACCGTAAAAAGTGAAGTAAGAGAAGCTATTTAAGAGTTTGAAAAATACTCTTGCTGTACCACTGGTTTTTATCCAACCTTATTATTATTATCATACTAATGGCTATATTCCGCCTGCTCTCAGTTTAAGCAACTACCTTTCCCCAGATAAAAATGAAACAAAGGACTATGATTTCCCACACCTGAATCATAAGCTCTCACAGTGTCCTGCCCTGGTCAGTAATGTCACAGCGTAAGTGAAGAGCGGCATCTTCTCTGGGTGCTCGGCTCCCCTGCTGGGACAGTGAGAGACACCTTATTTAATAAACTGACATGTAATCAAGTCTCCCATACCACAGCTGCCTGTGTGGTTTGAAAATAAGATTTTCTTTTTTTAGAGAAAATATGTCCCTGGGAAAAAGGAAATTATACTCAACTATCACTTCACAATTTATGTTCATATTCTTTGATAATTGTAATTTAGTGCTTAAGTGGAATGAAGGAAACTCTAGTGTTAGGAAGACAGGGGGCAAACACAGATCAATATTGAGGAGGATGTTCAAGAAAATGACTTTTTCTTTCCACTTGGTATTTTAGATATATGAATGATGCAGCTTAAATATTTAATTCTCTTAGTATAGAACTATATAAATGCAGGAAAGCTAGATTTGCAAAAGCTAGAAGATTGGAAAGTTGGATAAATTTAGCAACAAAAATGAGCCACTTTAGTCTATTTAAAAGAAACAGTGAGAAAACACAATGATGCATATTATTTTTTATTTAAATAACTTCTAACCATTTGCTCAAGTGATATTTTTCAGATTCAAACTTCTAATTTTAACAGGTACATATTCTAATTCAAGACCAACACAAACCACAAATAGACTTGTGTTAGAGTATTTAATCTTGTTCTTAAACTTCTTGAGAACAACATGTTGCCAGAATTAAGAGTCTTACCCTAAAAAGTGTAATGCTGTTTCCTGCTTTTGGGGAAGGTGCAGAAAATAAATCATATTCTGGTCATAATTTGGAAGGCTTCCTTACATTTATGATTTTGAAAAAATAAAGGTTTATCTATGACATCTTTTGTTAAATTCACATTCTTTCACTTCAAACTGTCCCACCATCTCATGACGGCATAAGAAAACTGGTATTTAAACATTACAACTGAACTCATGCTCCACCCCTTTAATTGGTGTAATCCTTAGGGAGTTAAAGCCACAAAGGTCGTCAGAAGTTGTAATATTGGCTGGTAAATAGTAGAACCAGATGGAGATTCCCAATCTCCCAGATCTTACCCCATCATTCCTTTTTATACTCTTATTCTTCTAGAGTGGACAGATAACGCACCCATATCCTATTGGCCTCACAGAGATCATTATTCAAACAAAATGTCCTCCCTTTTCTCTTCCTTTCTTCAGCATCTGGAATTTGCTGTGTGTAAGCATGCTCACTGATTACTTCTGATCCCTTAGACTGATGTCTTTACTGAACATAAGGGTCCCAGGAAGCTTTTCCTTCTTAAGAGCATGTAAGTGGGCATGGGTTGTTACCTGTCTGGTATCTCCATTTCTTCCTTCTAATAACAGGAATACTACTTTTGTCTTAGGAGCTATCTTTCCACATGATATCCAACTAACCAATCACAGTACATTTTCCCCCTAGACACAGAGATTTGTAAAAGGGAAAAGACCTGTTTCAAGTAGGGCCAATTAAGACCCATTTCCAGGGATTGAAATGAATCTCAAAGGAGAGAGTGTCTGTGTTTTTGAGACTGAATGTACCAAAGACCAGGAAAACCTGCAAAGGTCTACTGCCCTCTCTCCTTCTACATCAGGAGGCATATCTAGGTATGAAAGAGTACCCATAGAAAACAAACCAGAAAGACAAGGAAGAAAAAAAAAACCAAATTCCTGATGGTTGCACATTGTTTATATCCTTGAATTTTGCTGATCCTGAATTTAACACACCTCCTTAGACTTTTCGGAGCATGAAGCAAGCTATGTTCTTAACAAAGCTTGAGTTAGGTTTCTGTCACTTGAATTTAGAGGTTTAATACAATTTCATATTGTGCTTGCATCTTCAAATTTTCTACAGCTAATTGTACTTTTAATTACAAATGGTCATCTTTCCCTACAACTTTAAGATCTGTGGAACTATGCCTTTTCTTTTCTGTTTATTTTTATACTTAACATTTTTAAGTTCAATACTAGGTGTTGTGCCCTAAGAAATTAATTTTAGTTTTCTACTGATAAGCCACACATGCATAGCGAGCTTCCTGCTCTCATAATTTAGTATTCCTTTTCTTTACAAACCAAATGTCCACTCTGGTCTTTCCTCTGCAGCCCCATCATACATGTGATGAATCAAAGAATAGTTCTGAGGTGAATGATATCACTTAAAATATATTTAAGATAAAATGGTCAGAAACTAAAGGGCAATGAGTATTGCCGTAGGTTGAATGATGCCTCACTGACTATCTCCATAATTGAACCCCAGAACCCGGGAATGTGATCTTACTTAGAAAAAAAGGGTCTTTGCAGATGTAATTAAGTTAAGGATCTCACGGTGAGATCGATACAGACAGGAGGCAGGGAAATGCTGGGTAGAAGAGGGCAGTTACCCGGCAAAAACCCCACCCTCAAGCCTGGATACCTGTGGCCCAAAATGAGTACAGGCGTTCCTGTTTTCACACCAAAAAGTTACCTTTTAGTCCGCCACACCCCCTGACCTGTGCCCATATAAACCCCGAACTCCAGGCTCCAGAGCAGACCAGCAGGTAAGGAGATGAGATAAGCAGACGAACAGCAGAGCCATGCGGCAGAGAAAGAGAGAAGAGGAGAAACATCTGAACGCTGATAGAAGTTCAGTTGGGGGTTGTCCGGAGAGGAGTTTGGCTGCTGGATGGCTCAACTCCAGGGGAAGACCATCTTCCCACTCCATCTCCCCTTCCAGCTCCCCATCCACCCTGCTGAGAGCCACCTCTACCACTCAATAATATGTCGCATTCATCCTTTAAGCCCGAATGTGACCCGATTCTTCCCAGACACTGGACAAGAACTTCAGATACAGAAAGCTGTCACGCTGGCCCTCTGCCCTTGCAAAAAGGCGGGGGCCCATTGAGCTAGTTATCACTTAAAGCTGTCTGCTGACAGCAAGGCTAAGAGAGCATTGTAACACCTGGGCTGCAGGCATCCACCCCTAGACACTACCATGGGGATGGAGCCCAAAGCACTTGACCTGGTCTCTGCACCTCCAGCCAGCAGATGAATAGGTAAGCCACGCCCCTGTCTCATATCCTGTGAGGGAACTCTCCTATTGAATTATTCACATAGGGTCTGCGTCCAGTGGTGAGTATTCTTATAAAAACCAGAAGAGAAGACACAGACAAAGAGAAAGCCATGCAAAGATGGAGGCAGAGAGCGGAGCTATGCCAAGACTAAAGGAATGTTTGGAGCCATCAAAGCTAGAAGAAGCAAGGAAGGATTCTTCCCCAAAGTCCTAGAGGGGTCATGCCTCTGCACATATCCGGATTTGAACTTCTCACCTCTAGAATTGTGAGAGAAAAAGTTTATGTCCATTTAAGCCACAAAGTGCATGGTAATTGGTTATAGCAGGCACAGAAAATTAACATAGGCATTATAAAACATAAATGTGAGATTAACTATTCACATTCAGAACCAATGAGTGTATAGATTTTGTCACTGAGATCCCCAGCCTGGGACACAGGTTTGGCCTAACTTGGAGAGAACTGGTTGTATTGCAAGGGGAGGGAAGGACAAGTAGATCCAAAGCAGTGAGGAAAGGAAGTGCCTCCAGCTACAGAGTTGGGAGAGATTTTCAAAGGTAAGAAAAATCTTATTTAGAGATTATTAAATTTGTCAAATTCTCTATTAGGAGAGAAACATTTTCTTCCAATCAAACTGGTAATCTTCCCTTGGAGGCGTTAAAAGGTGCATGGACCCTGTAATTGGACAGGCCTGGGGACAAATGACAGCTTCAGCCCAACTCAGGGATCGCAAACAGTCTCTGACCTAATGAGAGCCACAAGACACTTCTAGCCAGAGCCTGAGAAAGGAACCCTAGCTTTCCTTTTATGGATTTGAATGTGAAGAGAATGTAGGATCTGGAGTTGCTGACTTATTTTCTGACTCTGAAAGAACATCTAGTCTTAGAATGGAGGCAACCTTGAAACCAAGAGAAGGAGAGAAGAAAGACTTTGGATTCAGCTATGCTGTATCTCCTAGACTCTTTAGTTACAACAGTCAATAAATTACATTTTGTCCAAGACAGTGAACCCAAAGTGTGTTGATACACTATGGAAAACACTTAGTATAATTCCAGAAAGACAGTGTATACTTTATAAATATTAGTATCCTATAAAGCTGAAATTCCATCAGTGTATTCCCAAAGAAATTGCCTTAGTAGTTTTTCAACCTTGGATACACGTTAGAATTACCTAAATGGCTTTGCAAAACTTCTGCTGCCCAGTAGTATTCCTTAGCAATTGAGTCAGAATCTCTAGGAATGAGATTCCGGCCTCACTGCATTCTTAAAGCTTCCCAGGGGATTCCAACGTGCAGTCAAAGCTGAGAATCACTGTTTAGGACTAACACACAAACAGAATTTGTAGGGAAGGAGAGAGAAAAAAGCGACTTTTACTTTAATAGCTACCCTAATTATTGCCTATTTATTGTGTCAAGATTTTGAAGTTTACTACTTCTGTGGAGACAGTTTCTAATCTCATTTTTGTTCCCTCTGGCAAATTGTTGCAAGTTTTCTTTAGCAGGAGTTAAGAGAATATCTTTTTAGCCTGGTAGGCTGTGCTCATTTATTTTTATTCTGTGAAACCCCCTCCAAGCTTTTGAGCTTGTTATTTTATTGGGAACTAATAAATGTAACCTGACCATGCACACTGCTAAAAAGCTTAGTGTTCCATATGAGACAGGCCAACAGACAGTGTAATCTTTAAACCCTAACCTTAGCTTATGGAATGTATTAGTTTTACACTAATAGCCAATGTTAAATTGTGTGTAATGGATTTATTGGTCTCATATTCTACAAGCATATAACAATGAAGGCCACTTCTGACAATCTCTAGTAATTCCTTGAACAGTGGGAATCTGAAGCTAGCATGTGGTGGAAGAAAGAGTGTTGTATCTGGAGTCATAAAACGAGTCTTTGCCATTGAATAGCTGTGTTCATCATCTGAGCTTCAGTTTTTCTCATTTGTGAAATGGA
Organism: Trachypithecus francoisi; assembly: GCF_009764315.1. Classification (NCBI taxonomy): domain Eukaryota; kingdom Metazoa; phylum Chordata; class Mammalia; order Primates; family Cercopithecidae; genus Trachypithecus; species Trachypithecus francoisi. The sequence goes on along the minus strand of NW_022681460.1, from coordinate 24,332,005 downwards.
GCAAATAATGTTTTGTCTAAAAATCATACACAATACATAAACTATGATTACTTGCATAGATGAGGTTTGTAAACCAAAATAAAAATACAAGTATGTTAGAATTTTTGGAAAAATAAGATTACCCTGCATGTGAATTTTGCCTGCATCATTTGAAGAGTAAAGATGGTGCAATAAACACTAAAGCAATACTTATCTAAAAAGCATGCCTCATGGACCAGAGAAAAATCAGGAAGCTACAGAAATCATCTGGGTCTATGGTATTGTGCACCTGTTTCTGTTCTATGTCAGTTACATCAAAGGGAAAGGACTCTGATATTTATAGGCATCCATAATGAGCCAGGCAGCTTTAAAACATAATTTACTAATTTAACATTATGTATTTGAGTACTGATAGGTACCAGGCACTGTCTTACTTAATCCTCACAACAAGCAGGTGAGGAACCCAGGGCATAAGAATGTTAAGAAACATAAGACTACATTGCAAATAAGTTGCAGAGCTAAAATGTAAAACCAAGTCTAACTCCATAGCCATGTGTTCTTCAATGATGTCACACTGATTCCCAGTTCTAACAGAAAGATAGTTTGTCATCTAAAAGGAAATAGGAGATACTGATAATCATTACATGTTTGTCCTACCAAATTTTTTTTTTACGGCAAGTTGAGAAGGTACAGTTCAAAGATTCCTTGTTCCCCTAACTAAATCATTTGTCATATTTTAGCTTGCTATCTTAGCATTCTACGATGCTGCCATCACCACAGTAGTGGCTTTTCAGAGAACTGGCCTCTGTAGAAGGGCAGGACTTTACAAACATGTAAGTATTCTAGTTTCTGGGCACAAATACTTGTTTTATAACTTTTGTTTTTTCTTCAAGTGAAATGAAATTGCCAGGCCAAAGGACTGAATGCTTTAATATCTATTAAATTTGTTTCAGGGACCATCTGTTAAAATAAAATATTTTATTATTTTATAGTTTTTCAACAAATATATTTGAGACTTAGGAATGAGATATCTCTCAGAATTAGTTAAAACCATTCCTTTACCTACCAGCTCCCAGTAATCCTATTGGCCTCCAAGGATCATAGAAAAATATTTGACAGAAAACTTCCTTTTCCATTTTAACTATCATATTTCCATGACATAGGCTGAAGATCTTTGAATAGCTGTGTTCATCATCTGAGCTTCAGTTTTTCTCATTTTTCCCTCCTGAGCTCATATACCTAATATATCTCTTTGATTCTTAGGTAATGAAACAAATTGAAAATAATTTGGTCTTCATGTTCTAATTACGTAATGTAATTCTCTTCCTTAAATGTGATGATTAATGTGGAAACGTTTCCAGGAACTTTTGGGAGGAGAATAATTTCTTTTTTTCAATTTTGTAGAAACCTTAGATATAGTGTCTTCTTATTTTAAATTCATCCAAAGGAAACTGGTGTCTTATATAAAAAACTCATTTATACAGAAACACCTGGCCCAGAAGATGATTAACATGTTAATAATGTCAAAACAAACTATTGAGAAGAAATGGTTTGTGAATATGACGTATGAACCTCTTTTATCTCTGCCTCCTTCCACATTTAATGGGATACCTTCTTGACATGTCACAATCTCAAAACTATCTTTCCATTAACTATTTTTCCTCTCACACATAAAGGCGTTAAAATAATCTATGAATTTGTTTCTCATTGCCAGTAAGTTTCTCCTGCTAAATATCTTTGTCTTTTAGAACTATAGCATATATTATTGTTCCATTCAAAATTTAGGTCCATCATTAAGAGGATTTTAGATGTAATGGCTCTTTTCATTTGGAGAACAACCTTACAAAGCAAACTATACTAGCAGGAACTTTCAGGTATCTAAATAAGAATGTAAGAAAGGCATTTGTAGAAAAATGCAAAACAGACTTTTTTTTTTTTTTTTTTTTGACACAGTTTCACTCTTGTCACCCAGGATGGAGTATAACGGCACGATCTTGGCTCACTGCAACCTCCACCTCCCCGTTCAAGTGATTCTCCTACCTCAGCCTCCTGAGTAGCTGGGATTATGGACACCCACCACCATGCCCAGCTACTTTCTATATTTTTAGTAGAGACGGGTTTCACCATTTTGGCCAGGCGGGTCTCAAACTCCTGGCTCAGCCTCCCAAAGTGCTAGGATTACAGATATGAGATACCATGCCCAGCCAGAATTTGTTCTTTATTCAAATAATTCAAAATAAGGTATGGATAAGTTTACTACCAGAGTGGATAACTAAAAATCATTAAAGAATTAGTGATTTTAGAACAGTTGCTATTGCTATTATAAATTTGCACAGAAATTGTGCTGTATTAAACACAACGTTCACTTTTTGAATAAAATATCTGCTTTTGTATTCATTTGTGCAACTGCAAACCACAAATGCTTCACCTGCCTTCCTCACTCCAAAGCTGTCTGAATTAAACTGTTCCTTAAGCAAGCCTAGGTATCCCTTAGAATTCTATCATTTGATGATCTAGATTCAACTGGTTGTTTGAATTATAAATCAGATCTTGAACTGAAACTTACCTGGCTCCAAAGATTGTGTTCTTCCATTATAACACATTTCTGGGACTTTATTGTTTAGGAAGCAGAGAGCTGTTGAACACTTCTGAGGAAGGGCATATCATGACTGGAGTCATTCTTCTACACAATCTTTAGGAAATAGGATAACCACACATATGTCAAGATGAACAGCTATGCATAGCACTATCAGTGTTATGCAGGATGGCAAGTAAGGGGCTTCAATAAATTTAAGCATGGAGTAAGAAAAGTTTTACCTAGAAAGATGGCAGCAGAGAACAGATTATAGAAAAAATAACAAAAGCAGTATAAAATATTTTAAATTTAAAAATTATAAAATATTGTAAATAGATTTCAGCTTCTTATATGACCAGGTGAGCTACTGCCAGACCAACACTCCTGCAGACAACAACTATAAACTTCGGGTGAAATACAAAAAGCCTGAAGGCACTGTACATGGAACAAATGCAGGCAGAAAGTGAAGGAGATGACACTTAGAAGAAGGGAATGCTGCATGTAGTACATAAAATATGCAGAGTTTCCAGCCAGAACAAGAGGATAGAGTTTGGGGAAACTACCGATGTTGAGAAATAAGGGAAGAATACAAAAGAAAAAGGAGACAGCTATAGAAGAATATCCCCAAATTATACCCACATGCACAAAAAAAAAAAAAAAAACTGTAAGCAGCAGAATTAAGGATTAAAAAAAAAGGGGGGATTTGAGCTACTGTGCATGTGACCTATTTAGAAAATGTTAGCAGAGTGATAGAAACTATAAGAGAAATTAAAATTCTGACTCTAAAATCATAATATCTGAAAAAAATTACTGAACACACTTAATAGCAGATTGAAGATGGCAGAGAAACAAGTCACTGAACATGAAAAGAGACTGATGAAAAGCATTCAGTCTGAACAGAAATAATTAAAATAGAAAAATCACCATTATTTCAGGAATCTGTAGGACAATATCAAATGGTGTAATATATACGTAATTGCAATCCCAAAAGAAGAGGAAAGACAGAAAGGGTCAGAAAAAGATATTTGAAAAAATAATGGCTGAAATTTTACATCTTTTCTTTTATTCTGAGCATATTTTCATTCCCATCATTAAACATCGTTATAAGAACTGCTTTAAGGCTGGGCATGGTGGCTCACATCTGAAATCTCAACCCTTTGGGAGGCCGAGGTGGGCAGATCACGAGGTCAGGAGATTGAGACCATCCTGGCTAATATGGTGAAACCCTGTCTCTACTAAAAAAATACAAAAAAGTAGTCAGGTGTGGTGGCGGGCGCCTGTAGTCCCAGGTACTTGGGAGGCTGAGGCAGGAGAATGGCATGAACCCAGGAGGTGGAGCTTGCAGTGAGCCGAGATCGCGCCACTACATTCCAGCCTGGGCAACAGAGCAAGACTCCATCTCAAAAAAAATAAAAAATAAAAAATAAAACTGCTTTAAAATCCTGTATGCTAGTTCCAAAATATGAGTTATTACAGGGCTGATTTTGGTTGCTTCTTTTTCTATTAAGAATGAGTAATATTTTCTGTAATCTTTGTATGTGCATTTATTTAGGACTTTATCTTGATATTGTCGTTTTTATGTTGTGGAGACTCAGGATTCTGTATTCTGAAGAGCATTTTTTAAAAAAATGTGTTTGTTTGTTAGTTTTAGTACACAATTAACTTGGTTGGCATCAAACTGCAAATCAAATTCTGTGCTTTGATCAGTAGCTGAAATTTTTCTAAATAGTTTATTTTTTTAAGTCAAATTTTAAAATCGTGTTTTGGGGTTTATAACATATATAACTAAATAGTTACACATGGTAACTATTTTATAAAGTTTTTATATAAACTATTTTATATATGGATGTAAGATACCAACATTTTATGTGACATGATCCATCTTAGGCTGTGAAAAGTAAAAAATACATATATAGGCAGAAACAAGTATAGAAATTAGTGCGAAGGGGTAGAAGGCAGAAATCCAATAGATAAATGAAACTGAATTTTAAAACAATTCTTTTAATCAATATAATCGATTGAAGATGGACTGAAGACACTGTTTAGCGCTGTAAACAACTGTGAGTGTGATGCAGGCCCTGACTTCAAGGTGCTTTGTAAAAAGGGAAAATCTTCACATTTTCTAAACTGAGCAAATGATAAAATGTTGTTATTCTTTACCAAATTAGGAAATGAAATGAAGAGCAGTTTATGAAAGAAGGCATCTGTGGACGCGCTGTATGTAAGGTTCTGAGCGATCTTCACGACATCCTCTCAGATTTTCAGGAGGCTGTTAGGAATGCAAATCTGACTTCAGGAGGAGTGGAGGGGCCAGAGAAGGAATCGTAGGGGTCGTTGGAACCAACATTGTCATTAAAGCAAAGAGTAGAGTGAGGAGTGATTAAAGACAAAAAACCACCCTCGAGGAACAGTTGTGTTTCAGAGATTGAAGGTTTTGGAAAAGAGAGAAGGGACTAAAATAATATTCACATGCAGGGAATTATTTTGTGGGTTTAGAAGATACTTGAGCATGTAAGCTAAGGAGAATGTTCTATAGAGATGAAGAGATTTAAGATATAAAGAAAAATGGTTGACTAAGGGAAAATAGAGATATGACAAAGGATATGGGTGAATGATTAATTTTTTTCGAGACAGAGTCTCACTCTTTTGCCCAGGCTGGAGTGCAGTGGCACCATCTCTCCTCACTGCAACCTCCACCTCCCAGGTTCAAGCAATTCTTGTGCCTCAGCCTCCCCAGTAGCTAGGATTACAGTCACATGCCACCACGCCAGGCTAATTTTTGTGTTTTTAGTAGAGACGGGGCTTTACCATGTTGGCCAGGATAGTCCTGAACTCCTAACCTCAAGTTATCTGCCCTTTTTGGCCTCCCAAAGTGCCAGGATTACAGGTCTCGCCCACCTGCCCAGTGGATGATTCATTTTTAAAACTAAGAGAGGAGAAAAAATTGGTAGGGAAACTCATAATTCAATGAATTCTTGAGGTGCAGGATTTGAGAATTAAGGTACCCAGGCTGAAATGAACTGATCATTTTACTGGAATGTGAATTGTGGTTACTTACTTAAAATTACTATAGCAATGAAGTTGAAAGACTGAAATAGTAGCAAGTGTGAATAAGCTCCATTATTCCACATATATTTAATGGCATCTTCTAGGTTTCAGGCAGGCTACTAAGCACTAGACAAAGAGTGATGAAGACAACCAACCAATGCCTTTCTGAATCTTGCATTTATGTAGAGAATGAAAAAAAAGAAATTGAATATTTTTTATTTAATAATTCTGCTTGAAGCCTTCCATATAATTGGTCAGTATAGCTAGAAAGATAGTCAGTGTGTCATATTGAGACATCCTTCTACCCCCAAATTAACTGGTCTCTGACTTGTAAAACAATTCTTCTGGTTAAAGTTCTCTCCACATTTATAAATAGGTTGAGGAATAGAGTGTCATCTAAGGAACAGTTAGCTTGATGAAGTTAAAAACTCACTAGGTAGTGCTTTTATTAACTGCCCCATCTCTAAATTTGACCCTCTTTTTTGAAGGACCAGACAGTTTTTGGCATCCATGGCTTTTTCCTTCCCTGAGTGTAGATTTATGTTCTAACTGGAATATGAGACTAGAATATGTATTTATTAATTTACTATGAGAAATAATATCTAGATTAGAATAGTCACACTGGCACAATCTCCTCCCTGTGATCCAGCACATGGGAAGCTAAATCATAATCAGAAACCTATTTTAATTTTCCACAAAAAATCACTGCTTTAGGAGCAGGAGATATTTATTCAAAGTGGATATCCTCAGTGTACTTTCTCTCAGTAGGAAGATATGCATGAAATGCTAGATTATGGTGAGAAGGTAGCTTGGTGAGCAGGAAGTCAGAACAAGGGGAGTTGAATGAATGGAAGGTCTAATAGCATCAGGGTAAGATAACCTGATGTATTCAGCTCGCAGTGGTCTTGTTATTGATATGGAAATACCTAAATCACTCAGCCTCACTTCCCACTGGACTCTGCTTGCAAGAACTCTGCTATCATTTGTGCACAAACTCTTCTTTTTCTATTCTTCCAAGGCTGATTAATTCCGTTACTGTTCAACATGCTCATGCTTTGGATATATTGAAACATCCAAAAAGTGACATTCCAGTCCTGCTGGCATGAGAGTCACCTGCTCTCTTGACTTTGTATTTCTTGGCTCTTGAGCATGTCAATTTGACAGTGTAATTCCCAAAAGATTATCTTATTTCCCTTATTTTCAGAGTTGGTGTTCCCTAATGTCAGATGTTCCTCCAAACTCTCTCATGCAAATAATAGATAATAACCACATCAGTAATCATCCTAGATCACATAAGGATACATAGTTGGAAATGATTTGAAGCTATATTCTCTTTAAGATTTCTACTTAGTATTGGGTATGGTGATTATATCTTTCCTAGGGTTCTTATTTCTAAGTTTTAATCTATATATTCATAAAGCTTAGAAGTGACCTTAGAGATCATTTGATTCAATAGCTTCATTTTATAGGCAAAGAAAGTGCTGCTCCAGAGATTTTTAAGTCATACAATATGTAAGTTGTACATTGTGGAAACTGAAGTTAGGGTTCACTGACTTTCAGCCTCCCCTATGCTCTGCCGCCTTACGGGTATAAGACTTCAAGAATTAGATCTCCACATAGAGTTCCCCTGTATTCTTCAGGCTAGTAACTCCATCTTTGAATATTTCTCTTTTTAAATACTTCTACCATAGGGCAATGCATATAAAAAATTAATGCAAGCTAGCCAATATTACTATTAGTTATATGAGTTTAATGTATGTAAGATTAAATTGGTGCTGTATCACAGATAATCAAAAAGGAGACTTTCGTTTTTTATTAATGCAAAGCAACTGTGGTACCTGATTTGCTTTTTTTTTCCCTAGCAGTTTTCACATAAAAACTGTGTTCCTGTAATTAAGATTTTTTTCTATTCCAAAAATTTAGTGATTCAAATAAAAACTCAGCACATATTATATAACCAACCCAAAATACCTATATAGTCTGGGGAGGGGTTGGATATTTATTTAAAAACATAAATTATATAATCCTAATATACACTTTGAGAATGAGTGGTAATTCTAAGTAAGAGGACTTTAAAAAGCTGGAAATACCTACTGTTTGTTTATTCAGCTGCAAATGAGATCAAAATTCAATGATGTCTACACATATTGTAGAATATAAAGCTGATAAAAAAAATTGTCTTCTAAATTGTGCTGACAACAAAGTGCTCAAAATTCTCCCAAATTTTGTTTGCGTTCCAAACAACAACTGAAACTAAAGGTGGCATTCTGGTTTCTTGCCTCGCTGGTTACAAAGTTCTCCCAAACTAGAACTCAAAATTGAGTTCTAGTGGCAGGTCCGGTCTAGCCGACATGTACACTTCAAGGGGGAGTCACATTTAAGCAATCTTAGCAAAGACTCCTTATATTATATTAGATGATCTATATTATATTAGATGATCTAGGGGATCATCTAATATCTCCTAGTAAACACCTCTTTTGTTATACACACACACACACACACACACACACACACACACACAGTAGCAACTATTTTAATCTATCCCACCTAATCTGTCTATAACTTAAAATGGTGTTTAGCACAGAAACAGAAAACCAAACACCACATGTTTTCACTCATAAGTGGGAGTTGAGCAATGAGAACACATGCACATAGAGAAGGGAACATCACACATGGGGGCCTGTTGGAGGCTGGGGGGAAGAGGAGGGAGAACCTTAGGACAAATACTTAATGCATGTGGGGCTTAAAACCTAGATGATGGGTTGATGGGTGCAGCCAACCACCATGGCACATGTATACCTAAGTAACAAACCTGCACATTCTGCACATGTATCCCAGAACTTAAAGTAATATAAACAAACAAACCAAAACAAAACGGTGTTTACCTTTTATTTTGCTTTAATACTATTTATTTTCTTAATCTCTTTCTTTTCCAAAGTAAATAATTCCCACACTTTTTAATTTATGTTTTAGGCTAAATTTCTAGCCCTTTAACCCTGATGCTTTAACAGCACTAAAGAAGATGACTAAACTAATACCAGTAATAAAATACTAAGAAAAAATTATTTTAAAAGAAGTAGAGTTTGGATAATATTTAAATGAGCTATTTCCAATTTTAAAAAGTAGAGGAAAAGCTGCTTGATTGAACGTTTAAAAGTGTTCTCTAAATTTTTCTAAGTGGTCTTTACTTTAATGCAAATTAAGAGTGTTTTAGATTGAAGTCAAGCATTCAGTAGTGGTAAGGAAATTCTATCCCTTATTCTTATACTTACTAGAAAAGGATACATAAGGTTGATGATACATAAGGTTACAATAGAACTTGTTCTGAGTCAGATTTTTTGAACTATAAATAATATATTGGTGGTCAAGTACGTTTCCTTAAAAAAAAAGTCATAAAATATACTGAATCAGAAGCGCCACTCAAAATTTTATTCATTTAAAAATGTCTAATTTGTGGTCAAATTTACTGATCTCGCAGGTGTGAAGTAGGTAAAGTTGTTATCTGCTTCCTCTTTTAACATGAATCCAGATGGGGCAAGATTGTATTTGAGACATAAGGACATAATGACACTCTCATACTCCAGAAAACTAGTGTCAAACCCAGGAATATTACGAGTGTCTAGCAAAGTGTATGATAATTCTGTATTTAAAATTGAGAGAGTCAGGCTTTACTAATGTAAACCAGGAAAAGTGGTAGCATAAATTAATATATTAACCAGCATAGACAGTATCACTCTGAAAAAGATATTAGTTCCCCTTTTGCTATGACAAATATTAAGTCAAAAGCACAAAAATACGGCACTCTTTCCAATGCATATTTAATACAGATACAAGGCATGAAATAAACTCCCATGCACATCCTTATTCATTCAGGAAATTGACGTATTTTGAGTGATCGTTATTTGTTAAGTACTAAGGTAAGTTCTAGAAAATACCATACAATCAAAATAATGTAATCTTGTTTGTGCCCTTGAGAAGCCCACAGCTTAGACATATATGTAAGTAGATACAATATTACATATCCTATCAATCAATAATTATAATACATTGTCATAAGCATTTGTGAATAAAAGTCAAATGTAGCAGATTGTTTTAGAGAGTAGGTGCCTGAAGGTGCCATGACTCTTCTTTAGACTCGGACTCAGGTACGACTTCACAGACGAGGGGGTGTTGAGTGACAATAAAATAACTAACACTACTATGTTTACTATATAGTTACAACTCTCCAATGCACTGTATATTTACTAATTCATTTAAACATCAAACCTCGCTTTTAAGGTAGATTACTATTATTGTCTCTATTGCAAAGACAAAGGAAAGGAGACACAAGCTTACACAGCAAGAAAGGGATGAAAATTTAGAGCAAATTCCAGCAGTCTGGCCCCAGAGTCTTAGCTCTCAACCACTACCCCACTCAATCTCTTTACAGTACCTTTTGGAGATGAATTTTGAAAGAAAAAGAAAAGAATTTCCAGGTAGAGGTGGAGTCTGTGAGTTCAAAAGGGGCATGCTGTGTTCATGTAAAAGTGAAAAAAAAAATTGTGGGACTTCTAGAGAGGGCAAGCTAGTGGGAGAGGCAGGGGAGGACGTGGGAGGCAGGTGGAGGACAGAGTGGGAGACACATTAATCAGACACACATTCATCATCTTCACTCATTGCTCTCATCCCCGATGCCGAGTTTTTCTGATACCTTTTTAAATTTCCCATATATCGTGATATCTAGGGTGCCTAAAATGGAACAAGATTTCTAAATATTTACATTTTCTAACATTTGGAGATGCTAAAATTTCTCTTCATCTCAAATTCTTTCAAACCATCCTATCAAACAATTCCAGGTTGAGTGATGAAAGAATAAATAAAACTGACTTTAGCCTCAAACTTTACAATGCTTACGTTGACTGTCTTTCTTTCCTTTTCTTTTGAAATTTTACTTTTCAAATATGGCTATAAGAGGATTTTAACCTCCTCTTGGAGCTGTGAGAAAGAGTATCTTTTTTCATCAAATCATTTACATTGAGGGGAAATATTGGTCAGGTAACTAGGAGCATTGTTTGCGTTCTAGACAACAACTGAAATTAAAGGTGGCATTCTGGTTTCTTGCCTCACCGGTTACATCTCATCCCTGAACAATTCCTATGTTCACATACACTGAGGTTTCCAAGCTCTTAAACCACAAATACTCCCACAGAGTCTCACCAAACAAACCGCAACAAATAAGAGACAGCTGATTTTCAGCCATTATGTGTATACCGCAGATTGACAAACCTTCATGGACACATATATTGTCTAACTCGAATGTCATTAACACCTACCATCTTGTAGCCAAGTGACAGTGAAGTGGAGAATTATAGTCCACAGGCATCTGCCTGTGGCCAACAGAGCTGCCTAATTAACACCTTGACCTTCTTGGTCAGCTTTTCTGTTTCCCTGAGTGAGGTCAAAAATTGTCAGCTCCAGGGCTGGATGTAACCCATTGAAATATTTTGTTTGTCAGGTGTAGTGTTTAAAAAAATACTTCCAATCGTTTGCCAACATTGTAAAATCAGAAGTTTCCACATCAATATTTGAGTTTCTAGCTTCTTAAAACTTGGAAGATTTGACAAGATAGAGATTTGACTCATGTTCTGCAGGAAATTATTGGATTTGAGTGGCTGCAGCACTGCTGTAGGGAGGGCACACTCCCTTCACTTCACCAGTGTCCCACTTCATGACCAGGTGGCCTGATTTAGCAGATATTTGGATTATTGTCCTTTGTTACTTTTGATGTTTTAGATAGTTATACCTCCCTTCCTCCAAATATACTGCCATTTATTACCTCTATCTTGTTGAAGGGGATGATAAGGAAGACAATTCAGTACAATTTATGAAACACTTATGGAGTGCTTGGTCTGCATAGATAACATGGAAAGTGCTGGAGGCAGAGTGAGTCACCATGAGTAAAAAGTATTCTTTACCCTAAAAGAGCATATAGACTAATGGTAGAAGAAAAACAAACAACATGGGTAAGAGATCATGGTAAAGTCAAAAAGTTTGGTTCATTGGTATGAAAACATGTATGTCATCACTGCTAGTCCTTTTTGGCTTCTGTTTGTGAGCAAGATATATGTATCTATCAATAAATCTATCTTTGTACAGATACTTTTCAACTTCTGATGGGGTTATAGCTCAATAAATCTATCATAAGTTGAAAGTATTTAAGTTGAAAATGCATTCAATATACGTAACCTACCTAACATCATAGCTTAGCATAGCCAACCTTAAACATGCTCAGAACACTTACATTCACCTATAGTTGGGCAAAATCATCTAAAAAAACCCTATATTGTAATAAAGAAATGTCTTATATAACTTATTGAATATTATATTGAAAGTGAAAGATAGAATGGTTGTATGGGTATTCAAAGTACAGTTTCCACTGAATACATATCACTTTTATACCATTTTAAAGGTGAAAAATCATAGGTTGAACCATTATAAGTTGTGAACAGTTTATATATATGTATATATATTCATATATAAACACACACATATATGTATGTTTGTGTGTGTGTATAACAAAGATGGATAAGTTTTGCAATACAGTGGGGGCAGTGATCGGGTGAATATCATAGATATTGTTAAATAAGCAAGAGGCCATTAGTTTGAGACTCTCTCTGTATTTTGAATTTTGACATAATGAACTGCAACCTAACAGCATGTAAGCAAATTGAAATCTAATTTAGGAGTATAACAGCCTAGTTTCAGCCAATAGCAGGCAACCAACTCATTGTATCATGACCAAATAAGGCAGACACCTGGCTGTAGCCAATCAGGTTACTTCCCTGCTTTGCTTCTGTGTTTGGCCTGTTAAAGCTCACTGCTCACGCTTCTGGGTGGAGCTCTCTGAACCTCTTCTTGTTCTGATGCTGCCCAATCCATGAAGAGTTTATTGCTCAAATAAATTCTCACTAAATTTAATGTTTCTAAAATATTTCTTTAAATAATATATAGTTAAATCACACTTTATTAGTATTTAAAATGAGCATTGAAGTCTAGTGTCTTTACAGAGACTGATTAAATTATTCCAAAACTAGTATACATTCTAAGTTGGACAATAGGTATTTATAGCATTCCAAGTTTATTTCTCCTTCTAGATTTCCTTGAATTTGTTTTCCAGCAACAACTCCATGTCCAATAAACTAAACTATCCCCTCCATATTTTCACTTCTTTTCATTGCTGACAGTTCATCTTTACTCCATTGATGAATGACCTTACTGAGCCATCTGCTTAGAAAGTTATTAATCTCCTATTTATGTGAACCAACTGTTGTTCTGTTTAATTGTTAAGTGATTTAATTGTGGTCCTTTCTTAAAATTTAATTCAAAATTATGAACATGGATTCTAACACCTTCTTTGGAAGGAGGAAGAATGGGCTGATGATGTGAACAGAGTGATCCAGATGACAAGTTCACTCATTTACTAAACCGATGCATCAGTATAGATGCTACTTAATGAAGATAGGCTGCCATCCAGTTCTCTTTCCTTTTACTTTTCCTAATTCAGTGATTCAGCAACAAAGTATTTTTAAGATATATTATTTCTATTATTCTCCATGTATCACTTACATTAAATGCTAGAACTTGTGAAATTGTAATTTTCTTCAATGAAAAATTATCTTTCATTTGGATATTTCTAATGAATGTACAAGAAAAGAAGTTTCAGATAAATTTTGTGAAGTTGTTTAATACTTCAAAGCAAAACTCCTTTACCAAATATATTTTTAAAAATATATACTATTAAAGACTATAGCACTGAGATATTACTAAATAAGTGCAATGAGAAAATAGAGGTGTGATGGGAACTTATTCAACCATTCACTTCTACTCTTTCTCTCTGTAAAAAGACATTCTCCTTTGGAAAAAAAAATGTGGTTGGCATGAAATTTGAAAAAAGCAAAAAAATGCAGAAGTCTCCTGGGAAAAGTCAGCCCTAGGATGCTACGTGTGTGTGTATGTGTGTGTGTGTGTATTTTGTTGTTGTTGTAGTTGTTGTTTGCTCTGAGATCAAGATATTTCCAAGAAATGGAATATTTATAAATACAGAATTGTGAGAGTTGAGGAGAGGTACTCTCACTTTGAGAGGATTTAAAATGAGGTCAAATGGAAATTTAAAATACGTATAAAATGTAAGTGACAAAAAACAGCACCAACCTCAACTTGAGATCTTTACTTTTAAAATCTTTCCTAAAGTCCAAACCCTTATCTTTCAAATGCCTTTATATCCCAAAAGAGTTACACTCAGGAAAATAAATCAACTTTAAGAACACTGCACAGAAACAAAACCATTGGAGGCACAGGTGGCCTTGCCCTCTCTGCTATAGTAATTCCATTAAAACGACTGTCCCCCTGCTCCCTAATACCTGTAAACTGAAAGGATAAAGTACAAACATTGTCAGCAAACACAGATGTCTTTAAAGGAAATTACGTTGCATAATACAAAGTTTTGTCCTCCTTTTAGGTAGCTGTGGCAGCCTGTCCTAAATTTATAAAATGACAGTTCTTCAGATCATCTACGATGGGAAATTCTGATATAAAAGTACATTTTCTCATTATTTTATGTAGGAAAACTTGAAGTAAAAATATACTGAGGAGATACCCCATAATATTCATCACAATAGAATTTGAAATTCTATGTATTCCATCTTCTATTAATTTTGACATATTTTATTATACTGACAACGAACATCAGCCTTTCCCCCTCTGACTTTTTTAGTTTGGAATTATGGAAAATGTGCTTAATTATATTCAATTTACCACTTCATCGTACATAGTCTTACATTGTTCTCTAATCGTGCTCCGAATCTTGTCTTCCACCAGGCTTGCATGCTACAGAGGAAGAAAATGCCATATACTTTATATCTTTCATATTTGCTATGCCATTTGAAAATAGTGCCTATACAAACAGTAAGGGCTCAATAAGCCCTTGTTAATCATGCCTCTTACAACTCTCTCTATACCACCAACCTTCTCACAGACCCAGGGAATAAAAGTAACAACCAGTACAGAAGTTTCCTGACAATATTTCTAATTATTTGTTTCTATAAAATATTTTCGTTAATTTTCAAAGTCATAACACTTACAAAGACTGGAACATTGTTGTTAAAAATATTGTTACAAAGCCACACAGATCAGGGGTCAGTATTCTCATTTATATCATGAAAGGCTTTCTTTATGTGTTTGATTCAATCATGAGCTCAGTGTGACAAGTTTAGAGGAAGCCCGGGTTTTTCTTTTCCTCTGTTCATTTATTTGACAAATATTAATGGGTGTCTTTCCTGTACAAGACATTCTGCCAGGAGCTATTTGGGATACAGCGATGAATCAGCAGAGATCTTGCCCTCAAGTCTTATGATGCTTTGTTGTAGGGAATACTATCAAAGCCAGGTGGTAAGGCCACTGAGCCTAGGGCCTTCAAATCTGTAACCAACAGATTTCCTACAGCATTACATGCAAAGAATAAAGTAACTGGGAGAGTGGATTTCATTTCTCAACTCAAATAGATAAAATGCTAGAGAAGTACCTTTTAATTGAGGGAACAGATTTTGTATTGTCACTTTTCCATTTTCCATTTTATTACTTTTATTAAATATTAATATTTATTAAAAATACATTTTATATTTTTTCTGGTGGAGATAATGAGGAAGAATTATCAAGCATAGAGAGAAAGATCTAATACATTCATCTATTCTGATAAGGTGAGGAAGAAGACACAAAAAGAAGTGAAAGGAGTATAGAAAAGATGTGAGAGAGAGAGTCAGAGACATTGGGAAAGAAATAATTTTTAAAACGCTGAAAATGCCTTCAGTCAACCCAAATATGTACATAAAATATAAATTATCAGATGGTTTTGACACCTATTAAGATAGCAAATAAGCTAAGGAAAGGGAGCAAATAAGGAAGGGAGAAGTTAGCAATTATATTACATTGTCTTAGTTTTCCTATTTAATTTAAATCAGTGGGTAAAATTTAAAATGTAGTGTGTACATGATTCGCTTATGGATTTGGTTAAAATTTCATGTTCGTAGGCCTTGTCCAGGAGTTTCTAACTCAGTGGGTATGTGTTAGGGGTTGACAAGCATACGGTAATCCTCCACTATGACAGCTTCAAGAAACACTGCTTAATGCTTTGCTCCTGTCTATTAAAGTGTCTAGTATTAGGGAGAAAGCTATAATATCTTCTTGATTCTCAAAGAAAACTGTGTCTTTTTATACTCTCAAAGATATAATTGTGATATTGTTGTTTTCTGATGGCAGCAAAACCCAAATAGCTGAGACAGACTTGAGATGATGACAAAACCCCTTGAAGTTACAGTTTTGTGACACTTCATCTCTTGAGATCAACGTTGCTGAGAACTATCTTGGATTCACAGTTCTTTTCAGCTCAGGTAAAGGCAAATGACCATATTCATTTGGTCTAATGTGACTTCAATCTAGGATGACTACGCATCTGCGTTTTCCCAGGACAGTCTGGTTAGCCCTATTTCCCATTTTCTTGTCCCTGTAACTCTCAGTGTATCAGTCTGGATAATAAATTATATGGTCACCCTATTTACATATAAGAGAAGGCAAACCAAACTGCAAAAACTCTAATTTGTGAAGCAACTCCATGAGGAATAGTAAATTCTGAGGCAGCTTAGTTAATCAAATATTCTACTATTTTGTAACTTTAATCATTTTGAACTGACATATGGACAAAGAATAAGAGTTAAACTAAGCAAGTAATTCCTTAATTTTAATTACATGGGCTCCTGATAGTTGAAGCAAGTAATTCTTGATTTATTTTTCCAAAGATAATGAAAACTTGTTAACTAAATGTATATGATGAAAATAGAAATGCAGGAATTTAAGGAATACTATATTAGTATCAAAGCTGACTATCAACAAAATGATTTCAAATGACAGTAGAAATATGAGAATGTATATACTTTGATGATTTTGCTTTAAAGACAGACATGGCATGTTACCATACAGAATCATTTTCAGTAGCAGGGAACAGGGAAAATACTAGGCTGTATGAAGTTATAAGATCTTGTGAATAAAAGCTGTATGGCTTTGGGCTATTCATTTTGTTTTTATGTTTTCTTTCTCTTCTTCTGTATAATGGGGATAATATCTCCTAACAGGGTAGTTGTGTTGATTGAATTATGCAAGTGAAATAATGTAGCACATATTATAAATGCTCTATAAATTCTGGTTGCAAAGCATAAGGCTGTGTAATCTTCATGTGTTCTTATGACTGTGTTTTTGTCATTAGGTGAGATCTTTTAATGAGGTGTGATGGTTTTTGGAGATTCTGTTTAGGGGGCCTGGTTTTAGATCAAATATCTTCAGCAGCAAACAATTATTGCATGATAAGGTCATTGAGGACATAGTGGGGATGCAAAGGGGTTTGTTCTCATGCTACTTGTGGAAAATGAAAGTTCTACATTCCAGAATGTGGGTGAGACAGGTAAAGAAGAACATACAAGTATATTTTTTAACCTTAAATGCATATATTAGAAAAAGAAGTCTGGCTCAACAATTACTGAATTTCCAAAGTAGAAAGTTAAAAGTAGAACAAAGAACAAAAGAAAAAAGTAAAATACAAAAAGTATTCACGATCAAAGTTGGTGGTCTTTTCCTAAGCTTTTTCGTTTCTTTCCCCTTCAAATATCTTTTCTTTCTACCTCCCTTTTTGTCCCTCCACCCACAGTTTGCATTTATTTCTGATGCATGACACTCATTTTACCTATGCCTTTGTTTCAATGCTCAAAGTCCTTCCAAACATGATTTATAATAGATTATAAAGGGAAGTTATTTTCAAAAGAACTTTGGTACTAGTTGTTAAATAATCATCATTTATACTTGTTACAAACAAAAAAACTGCATAAATGAACCCGAATAAAAAATGTTAAATACAAAATACAAATGGGACTTTTATGGAAAAAATGCTATAAGACGATTTAGCCTTCACACTTACAAATAGGAATTTTTTTCTCTCAAATGCACTTAGTAGAAAGCATGAACTGGACTGATAGAAGCTCTGTTTAAAATTACAAACCATTGAGGACATGTACAACGTTAAGGCCACTATACTGCATTCATTAATTTATTCATTAATCCATCAAACATACCTTTAGATCTATTGAGTCCCAGTCATGTACTAGGGAAAAATGTAGGGAGCCCGAAAGGGTAGCTTAATGGACAGATTTAGCCTTCAGATATGTCCTGTAATGCCTATACAATGATTATATCTAAAAATTGGGGATATTAATATCAATAATAATTAATAATATAATTAATATCATTATTTAAAAAATGAAAAAGACTGACAGCTTGGGAATAAATGGCTAGATCTAAGTTACTGGACATTGGTTAGGCTCTCCAGTTTGCTATATAACCCATAAATTCCCAGTAGATGATTGCTAATGACACCCTTCTCACTCATTTGCTTAAGAAGGCTGTCTCATGTAAATTCTACAACCCAGGTATCATTGGAGTTTCTTCATTTTTCCTACATATTTGTTGTCCATTATTTGCACTTTCTACAGCCTGGAGATGTTCAGTAGACTTCTTACTAGCCTCTCGGTTTCATGTCTTGCCCTGCTGGTACACATTTCCTAATCATATAGGCACTCTTCAGACACAATGTACTTCCTACAGTAAAAATCTGACCATATCATAATGGCCTCCTCTTCCTGGGCTGGGCCTTTCACTTACTTCTACAAAACCCATCACTGGCACTTTTGAACTATATGCTTTAACTATGGGAAATAAGCTTGATATGTGGCATTTCTAAGAGTATTAAGATAAAAACATTTGTCTCAGACAAGCTGATTAATTTGAAAAAAGGAGCTTACTTGCTAATCCAGCATTTCAGTAGCACAGAATTGTGTACTCAATAGGCAGAGTAGTTGTCAATGAACACAGGCATCAGAGCTTGAGTTCAAAAGATCAAAATCAATAGCATTAGAGGGCATTCTTTCCAAAGCATGGTAATGGTACAATTCCTGTTGGCTTTAATAGAAGCCATGAAGCTAACATACTTGTAACCTTTTTAAAGTGGAAGGATTAGCATTCAACTGGATCTACCTCATGTTGTGTCTCTTGACAGAGCCTTATGTATAGAGCTTGAATTGATCAGAGCAACTTGAATTTCTTCTCTTTCCTCTAGCATAAATGAGTACCATATTATCCTCCCTACCTCTATGATAATAATTTTGTCCTTCAAACTGAAAGTCTATGGAGACTTAAAAAATAGCACCTGCAGCAGAAGGTCAGTGCTTTCACTCTGTGATACAGACACCAGTAGCAATGGCATTTGGGATCTTTTATTCAGATCATTTTGTCTGATAAGTCTTCCGGATCAATTCATTTTTAAAAAATCGAGAAGACCTATTAAGTGCAGGGTGCTGTTATGTATTAGAAATTTTTTTCTGGTCAAAATTGAGAGAATACCTTCCACTCTTCTACCCAAAGGCAATTTTTAACCATAAAAACGTTTGTTTTCCAAAAAAAACTATAACTGACTTTTATCTATAGGAGGTTTACATGACATTTTTCTGTGACAAATAAAAGAGAATCCATCAAAGTATTTTGCAATTGTAAAAATCCAAATATCAAATATATTTTAGATCACTTTAACCCTTTGGATTCTCTTTGCTGCTACCCATCAATTCCTCCAATACTGAAATATTTTCAAAGCAAATTAAATTAAAAATAAAATTTAGGTTCAATCAGATTGACTGTTTCTATATTATAAGAGCACATAAATATACTGTTGGTTTCACATGTTTTTATGGCTTGCCTTGAAAAATAGTTGTTTCCACTTGAAAAAGCTACTTACAAGGATGGCATTTAGAGCTTAGCCAATGTTAACCTCAAAATGTTCAATACATCTGTGGGTGTCCGTAAGCAGTCATTTATTATATTTTCCCATAAACAACACTCAGAACTGTAGTGATGGTGTGCAGTCATATTGCAGCTGCTTGGTTCGCTGAAGTGAATATTAACACTCTCTTTTACTCACTGTAACATGGTTCCCACTCAGTGGCCCAGACTTTCTGCTTTCACACCTCTTTCCCAAGATAATGAAATCCATTTGGGAGCTCTGGAAACCTTAACTGGCATAGATTTGAGAAGCCATGCTGCCAGACCCTTGACAGGCTATTTGATGCTCTGCACCACTTTTGATTTAGACAGAGCCTCTGACACAAACAGAGCAGGCTCATATATTCCATTGCCTTTTGTTCCATTTCATCATACCCCAGGGATGTCATTTATCATCACCCTTGGTTATGCATGGCTAAAAGAACAGGAGAGGTAGATGTGCTCTGCCATTCACAGCTGGGCTTCCTTTCGGCTGCAAAAGAAAGTTACTTAATGCATTGTGGATCATTTCTTAGCCATTCAATGATATTCAAAGAAGAGCAAAGAGCACCTTTTATAAAAACGACATTTCAACTACTCTAACTTTTCTTATTTCTAGCCTTCACCCAAGAGGTATCCACCATCTTAAGAGATGCTCAGTTTTGAAGGGTACTCAGGGTACAAGGATCATGGCTATATCTTTGCCCTCACACACAGATTAAAAGTACCTTCTATTTGGAGCTGCAGCACGGTGTGCTCTTTTTCAGCAGGGGATTTCTGTGGAATCTCATAGTGAGGCTCAGGGAAGAGACTAAATGCAACTAAGACGTCTTGCTCCAGTTAAAAATGTTTTGCCAAAATCCACAATCACTTTAGCTGTAAACAGATTTTTTTTTTTAAACAGAGGATCTCCATATTTCAAAATCACATCTTATCTTTCATACATCAACCTATTTGACCTGATTTAATCTTGGTTTTTCTTATTTCCATCTTATTTTTTTGAGTTTTTATTTTTCAATATTATCTACATTGAGATTTAAAAAAGAGTAAGATGAAACTTCCAGGACTGTAGGGGTTTGGTGAGGAGCCAGAGACAGGAAGTAATCATTAGGTTTTCCAGGAAGAGACTGCAGTTTGGCAAGAGGCTGTGTTCACTCCCTGTGATGATAGTTTAGGTTTTTGAAAAAAACTACAGTGGGATATCAGGTTATATGGCAAAAAAAAAAAAAAAAAAAAAGACTTGTATACCTCATTACCTTTACTGATCTATGAACTGGAATATTAGTACCCTTCAAGTGATGAAATATTGGACTCAGTTTCTTTCTGAACAAAAGATGAGGTAGGGGCTGTAAGACAGAAACTTGAGAAGGCATTGTATTTAGGAACACAAGGGCACATATTCATAAGAGAAGGCCAAGTACAAATATATTGAAAATCTATGAACAGATAATTAGAAGGCTATGTTCCAAGCATGGCTTTGTTAATAATCAACTTGTGAAGTTGGTCATGTGGTTCAGGTTCTTAAGTGCTATGGGCTTTAGTGTTCTATGTGAAATAGTATAATTTTTTTTTTTTTCAAAATCTTTACTGTACTTCTCTATTGGGCTCACCTATCCAGGGCCCTCCTTGCTGGTTTTCCCCATGAAAGGGGTGTACTTTCAAGCTTACTGAAGTCAGCTGTGGCTTTGGGCAATGGCATGTGAGTGGAAGTGATATGTGCTGTATCCAGCAGAAATTTTAAGACCCACTGCATGGTTCTACCATTAACTCCCTTTCCCTCTGCATCAAGAACCATGTTTCTCAGTATGAGGGTATTAACTATGAAGTGAAAAGACGCCAACAAAGCCCATTCATCTCATGAGTTTGAAACTTACTGGTACTTTGGATATTTATGAATTCATGAAGTGATATAGAGCTGACACTTTCATGGATCATGATAAAACCAAAGAAGTTTTATGCTCTTGATCCCTTATGAAAGAGAAAGATGATAATTATAATTTTAAACGTTCAATTATTTGGGGGATATAACTAAAAAACATAGAGGCATTCTAACCAGCAAGACTCACAACTAGTTTTTCCTAGAAATGTAATAATTAAAATGGTTCCAACTGTAGTTTCTCAGAAGTACTTTTAAAGGAAGAAATTATCTATCTAGGAAATTTTTCTTGAAATGAACTTATGCTTGAATTTTCTCAGGAAAAGGTTAGACAGCTTCATAGTCAGATATTTTCAGAAGGGAAGACTAATGACTGTTTGACAGGCTTAAAAAGTTGTACTTGACAGCACAGTTATAGTTGTTTGATAGTAAGACTTAGATGTTCTGCTTTATTGAATGTCAGGCAGCAGAACTGAAAGATCATCCAAATAACTTCACTTCTTTAAAACCGGTAACTTTTCATTTAAAAGTAAAAGAATGGTTTTAATCAAATGAAGATCCCTAATATCGCTTAAAGTTCTAAAACTCCATGGTTTTTACAAGCTCAAACTATTTGTTCAGGGTTAGAGGAAGCCAGAAGTTCAATTCTATAATTTTCCTCTCAACTAGAAATGTGGGTATCAAGTCCCTTGGAATTCTATGAGTGGCTTAGAGGTAGAGAGTTAAAGAATCCTATCACTTCCTTTTCAAATTCAACACATTAACATGTTTTATTGGTTGCTATTTCCGAGGCATTTTCCACTGCAACAAATGAAATGGTATTTTTCACATATAGTGTGTCCAAATAATGAAATCAATTATGTCTAATTTCCTAACCCAAATTATTACTCATTCTGGTATAGAGGAAGGTAGTAGGTTTGCCAGATAAGATAGAGAATGCCTACTGAAATTTGGATTTCAGATAAATAATATTATTTATTAATATATTAATATTAATAACATTTTAGTATAAATGTGTCCCAAATATTGCATGGCTGCCTTAACATCTTGGCCTGATTAAATGGGTTTTTAGTCATTGCCAGCTATATAAAGTTTCAACCTAATTATAAAGAGAAATCCTGTTTATTTTAAAATTTCTCATATTGGGATGGTGCAATGATTACTTTTATGTGTCAACTTGACTGGTCATGAAGTGCCCAGGCATGATTTCTGGGTATGTCTGTGAGAGTGCCTCTGGATGAGATTAACATTTGAGTCAGAAGACTGAATAAAGTAGATTGTCCTCTCCAATGTGAGTGGGCCTCATCCAATCCACTGAATGCCTGATTAGAACCAAAAGGCTGAGAAAGGGAGAATTCACTTTCTCTGCATGCCTATGTTTAAGTTGGGACATCGGTCTTCTCCTGCTTTTGCACTTACACTCAGACTGGAAGTTATACCGTCAGTTCTCCTGCTTCTCAGGCCTTTGGACATTTGTACTGGCACTGGAACTCTATCATTGGCTCTCCTGGGTCTTGACTTGTCAGCCTCTATAACCATGTGAGGCAATTCCTTATAATACATCTCTTATAGAGAGATATACATACATATATACCTCTGTGTATATACATGTATATAAATATAGATTTATATTTATATATACATTACACACACACACACACCACACACACACACACACACACACACACACCCCTATGGTTTATTTGTTCTGTTCCTCTGGAGAATCCTGACCAATATAGATGGATAAAAGAAGAGAAATCTCCACTCTTGATAAAATTGATGATCGCAAAGCTTCTGTGCCCTCTATTGATCTACTCTGCTAATTTCACTTATTATGTATCGACTAGTTGTGGGTAAATGTAGATCTCAAGCTATTCTGCTGCTGGGGTAATTCATGCAACCTTCCTAAGCACAGGCTGTCCCCTTCTGACTCTCAGCCACATCCAGCAGTTGGTGACTCTGTGGGGCTCTCACACAGTATTCCTCTCATGTATGAGCCTTTCTTTTTCACTGCAAGTCTGCAACTCTGGATCTTATCCACACTCTGGGACCTGATTCAGGCCCAAATGGCAGTATTTACCTCACACCCACCTCCAGCACTGGGAACCCCAGGGTTAGTTCCTGATGCCCCCTATGTACCTTCCCAATGTACCCCACCCCAACATTCAGACAGTACCTCGGCAGGCCCTGCAGGCCCTGCTATGTGAATATCAACATGAAGGCCAAGGCATCAGTCTTTCCTTCTTATAGACAACCTGAACATTCTTGATAATTCTGCTGGGGTTCCAATTTACTTGTTTTTCTCTTCAAGGAGAACATCCAGTCCAGCCTCCAGGAGGTAATGTGAGAGGAGAGTCGCTCTTCAGGAATGCTGCACTCTACTACATGGAGAACTCTGTAGACTCCCATCCCCCACCCGTGCTCCCCAAGCCCCAGCTGCCAAATCAGTTTGGCCTTACTAGTTGCTGCAAACCCTGGCAACTGCATGTTAAGAAATAGACCTTATGTGTAATTAGCCCTGGAGAACTCAGTAACATCTTCATTCTTAAAGTTATGCTGTCTCTGCTGTAATCTTTGCACTACTTAATATTTGTACGGGTGGAGAATATATCGGTAAGTAATTCACAATGTTCTATTACCAAAAAGAGCCTCAATTTTATTAGAAGCTGAGTTCCCTATTAAAATTTAATTTGGTTTTTAATTTCCCATCCCTTTGCCCAAGGTATATACGTTAAAGTGAATTTAACATTGTCTTGGCAAAAAATAATTTCAACAAGTTCCCTGAGATATCTGGAGATAAGCTGGACTTCCACCAAACCAGGTTTGATAATCACTTACTCATAAAGTGGTTGTTCTTTCAAATCCAGATCCTCAGGTGAGATTAAAATTGGAAGCCTGGCTACCAAGCAAAAGCTCTCCTGCATTTGTCAGAATGTCAGGGGCATCAGAAGTCAGGTTCTGCAATGTTAGCCCAAGGACCGAGCAGGCAGGGTCTGTGGACATGGCCAGATAAGGGGTCTGGAGTCCCACTTTGAAGCTGTGTTGAAGAAGAGTTCAGATCTGTGAGACTGGGATCAGTCAAAGGGAGTGCTGAAGGTGAAATGGAGAAGTGCGGAGATCAGCATCTAGGAAACACATCTGAGCAATGATCACGGGATATTTGCAGTGAGAAGATTCTTACGGAGTAACAACCAGTCTTGTGAAAAGAAGCCACCAGGAATGCATGATTTCTAATCTCAGGTAGGTCCTTGGGGTGGTCGCCACACCTTCTTACATAGACCTAGACAGCTCTTTTATTCTGCTTTTATTTCAAATTTTTAGGTTTCCCTTTAAACTTCCAACACAACCTCTTTTCCCCTGTCTCTGAGAAAATGACTCTGACTCCCACTTCACTGAGCCCTTCAGGGAGAAATTACCTCAATTTTCTCCCTTAGAAACAGTTTCCTGTCACTGCCTGTGCCTATCTTTCCATCTTCCCTCCTGTCACAGGAAGGATGCGTTCTTCCTGTCTAATGTAACCCCTTTCCTCTGATCCCAGCATGTCCCACTTTTGAGATACCTTGCTAAGTCAGTTATCACACTCCTCTCCTCCATCCCTAGATCCCCTCACTATCCTCTCTCTTGCTCCTCCATATATAAGTATACTCCAGTCCATCCACCTAATAATAATTAATAAGAAGAAGGTTACATTTCACTCTCAGTACATTCATCTCTGTCTCATTCCTCTCCCAACCAAACTTGGGAAAAAGAGATCTCATTCTCTCATTTCCTCTTTTCTGCAGACTTCAACACCTGTAAGTCACGAATCAACCCCTACTACTTTATGGAAATATCCCTAGACACGTTAATCAACATCCTCTTTATGATTTAATTCATATTTCAGTGCTTATTCTAATTGAACTTTGCTTATTCTATTGAATGAACTTTTGGCAACATTTTACAGTGCTGACATTCCCTCCTTTTTTCAACTCTTTTAATGTCTGTGGATGTCCCCTGAATTTCTGTCTACTAAGTTTCATCATTCCTAGGCTCCCCTCTCTCTCTCTGCCTCTTTCCTAAAACAGATTTGCTCAGGGCTTTGTTTTTTGGCTCAATCATCATTTCACTCTATTTACACAAGTTACATTTGGATAAATTTAATGACTTAAATTCATGACGTTCACTGTACTTAAGTCCCTTCAGTTCATAGCTGCAAGCTAAAGTATCGTGTTGAGTGCTGAGTTCTGTATCTCTAACTGGATGTCCTAAAGATGACCCACTCCTAACTCAACTTTAAAACGAAACTAATGACCTTTAGTCACCTCTCCTCTCCTCCTTCATATTGACCTTAAACTCCTTTGTACAGTCACTACCTCTGCAAATAAAAGAGTTCATACCAGCAATGGTTTAAGGCACTTTAAATGTATTAACTCAATCTTTAAGATAACCTCATATATTAGGAATTCTAATTATGACAATATAGAATGGTATTCAAATTTACCTAGTTGCTGAAACAGAAGCCTGGAGGCCACTTCAGGCTCTCCTGCCACTAATACCCTAAACATTCCCCAAGTTCTAGTTAATCTACTTCCATAATGTGTCTCAAATCCTTCCTTTATCTAATCTGATTGGATATAGCCTTATGTCATGTCTAGCAATAGCTTTCACAATGTAGCTACAGTGATCTAAAATTCAAACCTGATTATTCTCTCTGATACTCAAAATCCTTGAGTAGTTTCCTGTAGCTTTTAGGATAAAGTTCAAATTTCTTAACTTAAGAAGTCCATTCATGAGCTGATCTCTTCCTATTTTTCAGTCAATTTTCTCACTTTGGAAGGAAGTATCGCTTTGTACCACACACTGTAAACCTCAACTCTATGGAGGGGAGGGAAGGAAGCCTGTGCCTTCTGCTTCCACTGCCCACTGTCTCCTTTCAAACTAATTGGTGAACCTAGGGAAAAGACCAGAATACGCTAATAATTAGGATATATGCATAGCAGTCCAGCCAGATGACATAATTCTTTTTTAAAAAGTTTTTAGGTAAGGTGAAAGAGGGGTAATGCAGAATAAGAAGAATGCTGAAACCCCCTAATTCTTTATTCATATTTTGTCTTTTGATCATGAGATGCACATGCGCACACACACACATACGCACGCAAAACTCTCATCTCCTTTGAATGGCTGAACAGAAAGCATTGTCATTAGAGTAAAGCTGAATTTCAATTAAGACAAAATATTGAGGTAGAAAAATTGTCAGGGGAAATATTAAAGGTTTACAATTGAAATTGAAGTTTCAAAGAGCAAAGGGGATGGGGGCAATGGGCAACAGTGGGAGAATGTTAGTAGGGGGAGGATTACAATGATTTGTTGAGAGAATATTAAGAAAGTAGAGAGCATTGGAGAGACTTGCATTTTGAACTTCAGTGGAAAAACAGCTGGCGTGAAGTTCAAAGCAATCATGATACTTAGCATTTTTGAGTTCATATTCCATGCCCAGCACTTGTGCAAGGACTCTACATGGAATATGATGCTCCTATGTTATAGGCAAGAAAACCAAAGCAGAGGATCATGCCTAATTTACATAGCTAGACAATAGCAGCTCCAAATGCCAACATAACCGCTACATGATAAGAGGATTGTATTGTGAAGCGGCATGTTGTTAGCATGGTTTGGACCCAAATGTTGATAAATAAATACTTTCATTGCCTCTACAGTTATTCACTTTGGATGAGTACAGAAGGTGAATTAGATCTATTTAAAATTATCTAAAGGAGAGATTTCCAAAGCTTTATAGCCCAGGCCTACTTTAGCTTTCCCATTCTATGCCTATTCAACAGTGAAGTGTCAGGAATCAAAATAATTATGCAAAAGATTAAGCAAAATGGTGCTCCTATAGTTTAAATAATGGCCTGTAAATTTCCAGGTTAAGGGGTTTCTCAATTCTTTCATTTCCTGATGACACAAGCCATGTATTAATGTAAATCCCCTCTGAAATATATTCTTGCTTATAATAGATACCAGTGAAGAAAAGATGTGCATTAATACATGATCATATAAAAACAATTATCTAAAATTCTAAAAACCAGCTAATAATCTCAAGTATTTCTGCTATTGTTTCTTTTGCTTTGCCCTCAAATCTAATGAACATAACCTCTATCAAACTCCAAGTTTAGTTTAGCTCAAACTCTAAAGTCAAGGACCTCCTCATTAGAATGGCCCTTCATCATCAACATAGTTGAGTGCACATAAAAACTTGACTATCTTAGGTCTATTCTATGCAGAGAAAATGTTGGTATAGAAAGTGTATGGATTTTTGATTCATCAAGACCTAACATTAGCTTTACTCTTTATTAACTCTGTGACCTTAGGCAGGTTACTAAAACTCTAAGCTATAATTTCTCAAGTGATTAGGACTACCTGAGACCACATCTTGCTCAATTCTTTCCTCTTCTCTCTACTGCTCCACTCCCTCTAAGGACAAGATTTTCTTCCTGCGCACGTCTGTGTCCTGACTGTTAGCTCAGATAGGACACTATAACCAGTATTCCTTTGTTTCAAATCTCAAAGTTTGGCAGAGTATATTATTCACAGAATATGTGAAAGAACTGTGGAATATACAATGATAGGGAGAAGGGAAAGAAGGTAATATGTATTACCTTATTGGTTCTATTATTTTTATTGATATCTTCGACAATAACATCAAAAACTATATGAACAAAAGAACCCTTTCAAATTGCTTTGAAAACAGAAGAGAGGTACAAAAAATTACTTTTTTGCAGTGGACAGTGGCAAGTACTGAAATGGAAAGCAAGCAGATAAACCAGTCTCACTGGAAGCAAAGGAAGCGGGTGAGGAGAAATGGCTCTGGACTTTGAAATATCCCCAAAAGAACATACTGGCTTAAAGGCTTGGCTCTCACAGTTTCTCAATCCATATTTTCTGCATTCTTTCCCCATACAATTTTACATTTTCCATAGAATTTTCTTCTCCACTCCTCACACTCATTCTGATCAATTCATTTCCTGTCTATTACACGTACATTTCTGTCCACTTTCTCCCAAGAATGTCTTGTCTCAGGCCAGAAAAGTCTCGAGTGGCAGACAGTTGACTTTTAAACAGACTTTTGGCTAAATCCGTATGATGGTACATTCCAATTTGTTATACCACAAACGCTCAAAACAATGAAGTGTTTGCCACTTCTTGACTTCTCTAGAATTTCCTAATTTCTCACAAAGGAAGTTGGCATAAGTGTTTATGATCTTCAGGCTCAGACTTACCAGGTCCTTTGCACAAAGCAAATAGGGGTCCTAAACCCCACCTGTTGCTGATGACTGCAGCTGATCTTTGTTCCTGATATACCTGTCTCACTTATAGAAGGGAGAAATCCAAACATCATGTACCCCTTGAGTGACTGTATTCTCCACTTATTTCCTGTTGATCCACTTAGAAACCTGGGTCTTCCCAAAGTTTCCCCTAAGCCACTCCAATTATCAGCTGGAACTTCAGCCTGCTCCTCTGGAGTTTTTAAGCTATGGGCCAATTGCGATACACTTCCTTTGGGCTTATAGAAGATCCCTTTTCTCTTCAACCCCCTGCAAAGCCTGTAACAGAGTTCCTGTTATGAAGAACTCTTGCCAGTGCTCTCTTCATGACTGACAGTCACCTAAGACTTTGATTTCTCCTCTGACTTATTTCTTGCTCGCTCCTACTCACCTGGAAATGACACCATGATGCTTGCCACAGATGTGGGTGACTGTGCCTGGGGCCTCAAGGCCACTGGCCCTTACAGCAAGGTGAAGGGCAGTATCCATCGACTCTCATGTTCCTACTTCCCACATCCCCTTGTCTTTGAGATCTCAGTATGTTTCCTGATAAAGTCAGTTCTGAAATGAGGGTGTGGTGGTATCTGCATTTCATATATTTCTTTCAAGCTATGAGAATGCAAGATTGTGGAATTTCAGTCAGTAGTCTATATAAAACACATTTCAAGATTCTTAATGCACTTGACACATCATTTATCCAAAGTACAAGTTCCTGGCAATTCTGCTTCATTACAACACAGATCTGACACTAGATGTGAGGCACCACCTCTGAGCACAGTAGCAGGTGTTGCAAAACCTCAGCACTAAAGTATGGCCGTAGGGCCTAAGGGAAGAATCTCACTGCCATTATTCAGCATTACTTAACATAATTAGTTACTGGTTTGCTCTTTTGGTTTCCACAACCCACAGCTAGCAGCTCAGGGCAGCAACACAATACAAAGGAATGGACAGGAGTTGATACTGGAGGTGATGTGGGTGAAAAGTGATAACTGAGAGTCTGCCAGCAGTGAGGGGAGGACCCGACAGCAAAAGCATTTTGCTGCATATTAAGGGAACATTTTCAGGATTAATATCAACAGAAAACCAAACACTGCATGTTCTCACTTGTAAGTGGGAGTTGAATAATGAGAACACATGGACACAGGAAGGGGAACATCACATGCCGGGGGCCTGCCGGCGGGTGGGGGGGCAAAAGGAGGGAGAGCATTAAGATAATACCTAATGCATGCAGGGCTTAAAACCTAGATGATGAGTTGATAGGTGCAGCAAACCACCATGGCACATGTACACCTATGTAACAAACCTGCACATTCTGCACATGTATCCTAGAACTTAAAGTAAAATAAAAAAAGAATTAATATCAACACAGTTTCTGCATTTGAATATGTAATTTCTTCTCACCCACATTTTAATGTTTTGAATTGAGATGTATGTATCTTGTCAATTAGTATATTTAATATTGCTTTATGTTTTTCCCTGGAAGACTTATTTGTGTAGCAGTGGTGTTCCCTAATGGGAAGAAGTCTTACAATCAAGGTAACATGGTTTTAATAGTGACCCCACATTATCAAGAAAAGTTTATATTGTGTTCAAAGTGTTTTATTAGGAAGGTCACATAGTATTTAATGAATATTAGAGTACTTCCCATGGGGAGTAGAAAGGTAAATAAGTAGCTGTGAAGAATATTAGAATTATATTTCAGTTATCTGGAAAATTCACTTACTGAATTCTCACACAATAGCAGAAAAATGAGGCTTGATGATAAATAAAACCTAGTGCTTCGGTGTACTCCTTTAACAAGTAAAAAGAAAACACCCTGCCAAACAGCCTGTATTCTGTTAAAGCATACATATTTTTTTGCACAGACAATTTCTGTTTCTTTCATATTGATTGATAAAATATTAGTGTGCTATATTTAACTATACAAGTATATACTTTTCTGGTTCATAAGCTAATCTTTTGCCTTTTGCTTTTAAATGATTATATACTAGATTATGTACTTCCACATAAAAATGAATAAAGAATAGCATCATTATAAAAAATACATTAAAAGTATATTATTTGCCATAACGGGAAAAATACCCAAAATAGGTCACTAAAATAGATTCCTCCAATTGTGAACAATACATTTTTATCATAAGTTAAGATAGAAAATATTTTCCAGAGATTGCACAAACACACCAAACCACAGAAATAACATTATTTCAGATAAATGATCAATCTCTCTATGGTCCCTGAGGCTTATTTTAAAGGAGCTTTCAGCTGGGGGTACACCAGAAAATCTGTGATGCATGTAATAGAATCAAGAGCTCCATTACAATTCCCAATTGGTAGCACCTCTGAGTATCTCTGGGCTTACTTTCTGAGAATATATAGACCCAAATTCCCAAATAATTTACCACAGGTCACCAAATTATTAATATATGTAATTGAAAATGAATTTCATTTATTGAGCTGACCTCTCCTACAGGTTCATTTTAGAACCTAATATACCATTTAAAATGGTAGCAAGAATTCAAAAATAGTGAATCCAAAGAAAACGTAAATAGGTTAGGTGAATAAGCATATGATCATTACTGAAAAACATATTAACACAGGCCTCAAATTTTAAAATTATTAGGGTCATTTTCTTCAGGTTCTAGTTGTGCATGGATATTTTTAAAATAAAAATTGTATTAAATCATGAGAATTTTAGTAAAGAAAAATTCTTGAGAGCAGAGAGATGTGATGAATAAACTAAATTACAAAGAACTCATACTTACAGTGATGTATAAACATCATCATATTAATCAGAAGTAATTTTTAACTGATTATATCTCCATGATGCTATGTTAGGCACTATGCATCAATAATTAACCAGACATGATCCCTGGCTGCTATATAATTTGTACCTATAAAAAATCACGAGACTTAAATGACACAGTCAAGTGAATATTGCAATGGAACTTACATCATTTATTTAGAACATGTATAAGCAGTGGAACATGCTCATTTGATGATTTCTTGCAGAAAAATGAGTTTTCTAGGGATGGTGATTTAGGAGGATTGGGCACTTGCTGCAAAATAAATTAAAAAAACAAAAAACCCATTCAGTATGGGTTTGCAGATGACATGATTGTATATTTAGAAAACCCCATTGTCTCAGCCCAAAATCTCCTTAAGCTGATAAGCAACTTCAGCAAAGTCTCAGGATACAAAATTAATGTGCAAAAATCACAAGCATTCTTATACACCAGTAACAGACAAGCAGAGAGCCAAATCAGGAATGAACTTCCATTCACAATTGCTTCAAAGAGAATAAAATACCTAGGAATCCAGCTTGCAAGGGATGTAAAGGACCTCTTCAAGGAGAACTACAACCACTGCTCAGTGAAATCAAAGAGGACACAAACAAATGGAAGAACATACCATGCTCATGGATAGGAAGAATCAATATCGTGAAAATGGCCATACTGCCAAGGTGATTTATAGATTCAATGCCATCCCCATCAAGCTACCAATGACTTTCTTCACAGAATTGGAAAAAACGGCTTTAAAGTTCATATGGAACCAAAAAAGAGCCCGCATTGCCAAGACAATCCTAAGTCAAAAGGACAAAGCTGGAGGCGTCACGCTACCTGACTTCAAACTATACTACAAGGCTACAGTAACCAAAACAGCATGGTACTGGTACCACAACAGAGATATAGACCAATGGAACAGAACAGAGTCCTCAGAAATAATACCACACATCTACAGCCATCTGATCTTTGACAAACCTGACAGAAACAAGAAATGGGGAAAGGATTCCCTATTTAATAAATGGTGCTGGGAAAATAGGGTAGCCATAAGTAGAAAGCTGAAACTGGATCCTTTCCTTACCCCTTATACGAAAATTAATTCAAGATGGATTAGAGACTTAAATGGTAGACCTAATACCATAAAAACCCTAGAAGAAAATCTAGGTAGTACCATTCAGGACATAGGCATGGGCAAGGACTTCATGTCTAAAACACCAAAAGCAACGGCAACAAAAGCCAAAATTGACAAATGGGATCTAATTAAACTAAAGAGCTTTTGCACAGCAAAAGAAACTACCATCAGAGTGAACAGGCAACCTACAGAATGGGAGAAAATTTTTGCAACCTACTCATCTGACAAAGGGCTAATATCCAGAATCTACAAAGAACTCAAACAAATATACAAGAAAAAAAACAAACAACCCCATCAAAAAGTGGGGAAAGGATATGAACAGACATTTCTCAAAAGAAGACATCCATACAGCCAACAGACACATGAAAAAATGCTCGTCATCACTCGCCATCAGAGAAATGCAAATCAAAACCACAATGAGATACCATCTCACACCAGTTAGAATGGCAATCATTAAGAAGTCAGGAAACAATAGATGTTGGAGAGGATGTGGAGAACTAGGAACACTTTTACACTGTTGGTGGGATTGTAAACTAGTTCAACCATTATGGAAAACAGTATGGCGATACCTCAAGGATCTAGAACTAGATGTACCATATGACCCAGCCATCCCACTACTGGGTATATACCCAAAGGATTATAAATTACTCTACTACAAAGACACATGCACACGTATGTTTATTGCGGCACTATTCACAATAGCAAAGACTTGGAATCAACCCAAATGTCCATCAGTGACAGACTGGATTAAGAAAATGTGGCACATATACACCATGGAATACTATGCAGCCATCAAAAAGGATGAGTTTGCGTCCTTTGTAGGGACATGGATGCAGCTGGAAACCATCATTCTTAGCAAACTATCACAAGAAGAGAAAACCAAACACCGCATGTTCTCACTCATAGGTGGGAACTGAACAATGAGATCACTTGGACTCGGGAAGGGGAACATCACACACTGGGGCCTATCAGGGGGAGGGGGGAGGAGTGAGGGATTGCATTGGGGAGTTATACATGATATAAACGTTATGCACATGTGCCCTAGAACTTAAAGTATAATAAAAAAAAAAAAAAAAACCCTGCTAGTTACACTTTGTTAACTTCCAATATGCTTAAATTTTTCATGAAACAATGTTGATTGGTAGTATGAGCAGACACATTTTCCTTCCCATTTCTGTTTCCTACAAGGAGAGATTTTTCCAAAACCACTACTACTCCTCTGATGGAGGTGGAGTGAGTTGCCTGATTCGAGGGTTTGGGAGAGGACCAGAATACCTGTAGCTCAGCTTCTTCCATTACCCTTCTCTTGTGCTCTACCTGCAGAGAGCATTGTTCAGATTGGTCTCACTATGCAGTGAGCTTAGATATGGAGACCTGGCCCTGGGCCTGAGGCCAGCTCTTGTTGGGCACAGTCTCTAACTTCAATAACATCTCCACAAAGGAACACTACATTTTCTGGTATCAGTTTCAGTAGTTAAAAAAAAAAAAAAGGAGTTTGGGCTGGGCGTGGTGGCTCACGCCTGTAATTCCTGCTCTTTGGGAGGCCAAACCAGGCAGATCACGAGATCCAGAGTCCAAGACCAGTCTGACCAACATGGTGAAACCGTGTCTCTACTAAAAATACAGAAATTAGCTGGGTGTGGTGGCACGCACCTATAATTCCAGCAACTCGGGAGGAGAATCGCTTGAACCCAGGAGGGGGAGGTTGCAGTGAGCCGAGATAGAGCCATTGCACTCCAGCCTGGGCGACACAGTAAGACTCCAACTCAAAAAAAAAAAGAGGAGTTTAGATCTTACCTCTACTTTATCCCTCCTTTTTTTTTAATAAAAAAAGTTTTGATTCGTTTTAACATTCTTATTAAGGCATAATTTACGTCTAGCAATGTTTACCTTTTTTAGTGTGCAATTCTATGAGTTTTGGCAAGTGCATGTGGTACTCAAGTTAATAGACAGAAGAGTTCCATTATTCTTCCAAATTCCCCATTCCTCTTTGTTGAACTCCTCCTCTCACCCCAGTCCCTGGAAGCTAGGGATCTGTTTCCTGCCTTGAAGTTTTGCCTTTTCCAAAATGTAATTTAACAGGACTTGTGTAAATGGGACCATTCTCCTTTTAGTGGCTTATTTCGCTTAGCCTAATACATTTGACAGCCATCCATCTTGCTGCATATGTTTGTCCCTTTTTATTTCTGAGTAATGTTCCATTGTATAGAGCTATCACAATTTATCCACTCACCAGTTAAAGGAAATTTAAGTTGTTTCATTTTTGATGACCGCAAATAAAAGCTGCTATAAATATTGACACACAGACTTTTGTGTGGCCATAGGTCTTTCATTTCACTTAGGTAAATATCGAGGACTGGCATTGCTGGGTCATAGGGTAGCTATGTACTGAACTTTATAAGAAACTCTCAAACTGTGTTTTTTATTTTTTTTCTTTCCAACTTTTATTTTAGGTTCAGAAGGCACCTGTGCCGATTTGTTACATGGGAAAATTGGATGTCTCTGAGGGTTTGGTGTAAGGATTATGTTGTCACCCAGGTAATAAGCCTAGTACCCGATAGGCAGTTTTTTGATCTTCACCCTCCTTCTAGCCTACACCTGCAAGTAGGCCCCAGTGTCTATCGTTCTTTTGTGTCTGTGTGTACTCAATGTTTAGCTCTCGGTTATAAGTAAGAGCAGGCAGCATTTGGTTTTCTGTTCCTACATCAAACATGTTTCAAAGTGGCTGTACCAATATGCATGCTGATGTATGAGAGTTCCACTTGCTTTGCATACTTACCAGTACCTGTCACTGTTGTCTTTTCTTCTTTATTTGAAACTTTTTAGTTAGATATGTGGTACTATTTATATGACATTCTGGAAAGGCAAAACTACAAGGCAAAAACAGATCCATAGTTTTCGGTGGCTGGGATGAGAGAAGGAGTTTGACAAAGCGATACAGGGGAATTTTGTGGGGGGGACGATGGAAATCTTCTACCTATTGACTTGAAGACAATAGATAGAACTGAATACAAAAATTAATTTAAAGTAAATCATAGACTTAAATGTAAAACCTAAAGCTATAGAAACAGTGGAAGAATATATAGGAGAAAAGCTTCATGCCTCTTCCTTAGGCAAAGATCTTTTAAATAATCAGACAACAAAAGCACAACCCACTTTTAAAAAGTGATAAATTGAACTTTGTCCAAACTTAAACGTCTGCTTGTCAAAACTCACAGAGTTGTTCACTGAAAAGGGTAAATTTTACTGTATGTAAATTATATTTTAGTAACAAATTTAAAAGAACAAAAAATTTAATAAGTGTGTAATAATAACTTATGCTTTTTATATTTCCCTAATGATTAATAATCTTGGACATCTTTTATATGCTAATTTGTCACAGGTGTATCTTCCTTGATAAAATATCTGGTCAGATGTTTTGCTCATTTATTTATTTTTATTATTTAAAAACATTTTTAATCTTCATGAGTACATGGTTGGTGCATATATTTATGGAGTACATGAGATATTTTGGTGCAGGCATACAATGCATAATAATCACATCAGAGTAAATCCATCACCTCAAGTGTTTATACTTTCCTTGTGTTGAAATAATCCAATTATACTCTTTTAGTTATTTTTAAATGTACCATAAATTATTGTTGACTGTAGTAACCTGTTGTGCTGTTAAACACTAAATCTTATTCATTCTATCCCTCTATATTTTTGTACCTATTAACCATCTCCAATAACCCTCTCCTTCCAACTACCTTTCCCAGCCTCTGGTAACCATTGTTCTACTCTATCCCCATGAGTGCAATTGTTTCAGTTTTTAGCATTCGCAAATAAGTGAGAGCACGTGAAGCGTATCTTTCTGTACCTACATATTTTACTTATCATAATGACCTCCAGTTTCATCCATGTTGTAGCCAACGATAGGATCCTATTCTTTTGTGTGGCTGAACAGTATTCCCTTGTGTATAAATACCACTTTTCTTTACCCATTTGTCTGCTGATGGACACTTAGGTTGCTTTGAAATATTGGTTATTGCAAATAGTGCTGTAATAAACATGGGAGTGCAGATATCTTTTCAGTATGCTGATCCTTTTGATGGGGGGTATATACATAGCAGTGGGATTGCTAGATCATATGGTAGCTTGGTTTTTAGTTTTTTGAGAAACTTCCAAACTGTTCTCCATAGTGATGGTATGAATTTACATTCCCAACAATAGAGTATGAGGGTTCATCTTTCTCCACGTCATCACCAGTATTTGTTATTTCCTGTGTTTTGGATAAATGCCATTTTAACTAGGTGATTATATTCCATTGTAGTTTTTATTTGCATTTCTCTGATGATCAGTGATGTTCAACACCTTTTCATATGCCTGTTTACCATTTGCATGTCTTTTTTTGTTTTTTTCTTTCTGAGATGGAGTTTCGCTCTTGTTGCCCAGGCTGGAGTGCACACAATCTCGGATCACTGCAAGCTCCGTCTCCCGGGTTCAAGCAATTCTCCTCCTCAGCCTCCAGAGTATCTGGGATTACAGGCGCCCACAACCACACCTGG
Organism: Trachypithecus francoisi; assembly: GCF_009764315.1. Lineage (NCBI taxonomy): Eukaryota > Metazoa > Chordata > Mammalia > Primates > Cercopithecidae > Trachypithecus > Trachypithecus francoisi. The sequence continues at coordinate 24,294,880 of NW_022681460.1, read as the reverse complement.
CTGATGTTTTGTATTTTCAGTAGAGACAGGGTTCCACAATGTTGGCCAGGCTTGTCTTGAACTCCCGACCTCAGGTGATCCACCTGCCTCAGCCTCCCAAAGTGCTGCGATTACAGGTGTGAGCCACCGTGCCTGGTCTTGTATGTCTTCTTTTGAGAAATGTCTATTCAGATCTTTTGCCCATTTCTTAATCAAATTATTAGATTTTTTTTCCTATTTAATTTTTTTAGTTCCTTATATATTCTGGTTACCAATTCCTTCTCAGATGGGTAGTTTGCAAATGTCTTCTCCTGTTCTGTAGGTTGTCTATTCCCATTGTTGATGGTTTCCTTTGCAGTGCAGAAGATTTTTAACTTGATGTGATCCCATTGGTCCATTTTTGCTTGGATTGCCTGTGCTTCTGGGGTATTACTCAAGAAATCTTTGCCTAGGCCAATATCCTAGAGAGTTTCCTCAATGTTTTATTTTAGGAGTTTCATAGTTTGAGGTCTCAGATTTAAGGGTTTAATCCATTTTGATTTGATTTTTTTATGTGGTGAGAGATAGGGGTCTAGTTTCATTCTTCTGCATATGAATATCCAGTTTCCCCAGCATTATTTATTAAAGACACTATCCTTTCCTCATTGTATGTTCTTGGCACCTTTATGGAAAATGAGTTCACTGTAAATGTATGGATTTGACTCTGGATTATCTATGCTGTTCCACTGTTCTATGTGTCTGTTTTCATGCCAGTGCTATGCTGCTTTGGTTACTATTAGCTCTGTAGCATAATTTGAGATAAAATACTGTGATTCTTCCAGTTTTGTTCTTTTTCTCAGCATAGCTTTGGCTATTCTGTGTCTGTTGTGGTTCCATATGCCCGTATGTCAGCTGATGGACACTTAGTTTAGAATTGTATTTTCTATTCCTGTGAAGAATGTCACTGGTATTTTGATAGGGATCACACTGAAACTCTAGATTGCTTTAGGTAGTATATATAATTAACAATACTGATTTTTCCAATACATGAACGTGGAATATCTTTTGATTTTTCTGTTCTTTTCCATTTATTTTGGCAGTGTTTTATAGTTTTCATTGCACAAGGCTTTCATTTCTTTGGTTAAGTTAATTCCTAGGTATTTACTTTTATTTAGAGCTATTGTACATTGGATTGCTTTCTTGATTTGTTTTTCAGGTTGTTTGCTGTTGGCTATATAAATGCTACTGATTTTTATATGTTGATTTTGAATCCTACTACATTACTGAATGTGTTTAACAATTTTAATGTGTTTTTTTTTGGTGGAATCTTTAGGTTTTACCAAATATAAGATCATATCATATGCAAACAAAGATAATTTGATTTCTTACTTCCCAATTTGGACACCTTTTCTTTCTTTCTTTTGTCTGATTGCTCTAGTTAGGACTTACATGATTATGTTGAATAATAGTGGCAAGAATGGATATTCTTGTCATTTTCTAGTTCTTAGAAGAAAGGCTTTTGGTTTTTCCCCATTCAGTGTGATACTAGCTGTGGGCCTTTTGTGTATGGCTTTTATTGTGTTCAGGTATTATCCTTCTATACCTAGTTTTTTAGGGTTTTTATAATGGAGGGATGTTGAATTTTATCAAACGCTTTTTCAGCATCAATTGAAATGATCATATGGTTTTTGACCTTCATCCTATTGATATGGTGTACCACATGATTGATTTGCATATGTCAAACCATTTTTGCATCCCTGGGATAAATCCCACTTGATCATGATGAATGATTTGCTTAATGTGTTGTTGAATTTGGTTTCCTAGTATTTTGTTCAGGATTTTTGCATAAACATTCATCAGGAATATTGGCCTGTAGTTTTCTTTTATTTTCTTTTTTTAATGTGTCTACGTCTGATTTTGGTATCACAGTAGTACTAGCCTTGTAGAATGAGTTTGGAGGAATTTCCCCTCCTCTATTTTTTTCAGAATACGTTGAGTAGGATTGACATGAGTTCTTCTTTAAATGTTTGGTAAAATTCAGCAGTGAAGCCATCAGGTCCTGAGCTTTTCATTGCTGGGCAACTTTTAATTACAGCTTCACTCTTGTTACTTGTTAGTGGTCTGCAGGTTTTGGATTTATTCCTGGTTCAATCTTGGTGTGTTGCAAGTGTCTAGGAATTAACCTATTTCTTTTAAATTTTCCAGTTTCTATGAACAATTTATTGGTGTGCAGTTGCTCATACAAAAAGGAGACATTACAACTAATACTACAAAAATTCAAAGCATCATTAGAAGCTACTAATGAGTCTACTAATGAGTCTACTAATGATCTCCTAATGATCCTTTGAGTTTTTCTGGTATTAGTTGTAATGTCTCCTTTTTTAATATCTGGTTTTATTTATTTGTGCCTTCCTTCTTTTCTTCTAGTCTGGCTAAAGGTTTGTTGATTTTGTTTATCTTCGCAAAAAAACGAACTTTTCATCTCATTGACCTTTTGTATTGTTTTCTTCTTTTCAATTTCATTTATTTCTGCTCTGATCTCTATTATTTCTTTTCTCCTACTAATTTTGGGTTTGGTTTGCTCTTTCTATTCTAGTTCTTTAAGATGCATTGTTAGGTTGTCTTTCTGAAGTTGATTTTCTTTTTAAATGTAGGCACATATAGCTATAAACTTTCCTCTGAATACTGCTTTCACTGTATCCCACAGGTATTGGTAGGTTGTGTTTCCATTGTCATTTGTTTCAAGAAGTTTTACAATTATCTGCTTAATTTCTTCATGGATCCACTGGTCACTCAGGAGCATATTGTTTAATTTACATATATTTGTATCATTTCCAAAATTTCTCTTGTTGTTGATTTCTAGTTTTATTCTACTGTAGTCAGAGAAGTTAGTTGATGTAATTTCATATTTTTTGACATTTTTAAGACTTTTTTGCCGCTTGACTTATGGTATATCCTTGAGAATGCTCCATGTGCTGAGGTGAAGAATATGTATTCTGCAGCCATTGCATGAACTGTTCTGTAAATATCTACTGGGTTTATTTGGTCTACAGTTCAGATTAAGTCCAATTTTTTAAATTGATTTTCTGTCTGGATGAACTGCCTAATGCTGAAAGTAGGGTGCTGAAAACTCCAGCTATTGTTGCATTGGGGTTTATCTCTCTTTAGCTCTAATAATATTTGCTTTATATATGTGGGTGCTCCAGTGTTGGGTGCATATATATTTAAACTGTTATATCATTTTGTTAAATTGACTCATTTATCATTATCTAGACCTTCTTTGTCTCTTTTTATAGTTTTTGTTTTTAAATCTCTTTCATCTAAGTATAGCTATTCCTATTTTGCTTTTTTTTTTTTTTGGTTGGTTCGTTGGTTGGTTTTCATTTGCATGGAATATCTTTTTTCATCCCTTTATTTTAAGTCTATATTTGTCTTTACAGGTAAAATGTGTTTCTACAGGCAACAAACCACTGGGTCTTGTTTTTTAAATCCATTCAGTCACTACCCATCTTTTGATTAATTTAGTTCATTTCTATTCGATGTTATTGATAAGAGGTAAGGACTTACTCCTGCCATGTTGCTATTTGTTTTCTGGTTGTTCTGTGATCTTATCTTCCTTCTTTCCTATCTTCCTTTTAGTGAAGGTAATTTTCTCTGGTGGTATGTTTTAATTTCTTGCTTTTAATTTTGTGTGTATCTGTTGTTTGCTTTTTGATTTACAGTTACCATGAGGCTTGCAAAGGTTTTCTTGTAATCCTTTATTTTAAACTGATGACAATCTAATATTGATTACATAAACTAACAACTAATAGATGAGCAAAAAAGAAAATGAATAAAAACGTCAGTCTTTTAATTTGTTCCCCACATTTTAACTTTTTGTTGTTTCTCTTTATATCCTATTGTATTGTCTATGTCTTGAAGAGTTGTTGTAGTTATTATTTTTAATTGGCTTACTTTATAGTCTTTCTATTCAAGATATGAGTAGTTTACATGCTACAATTATAGTGTTACAATATTCTGTGTTTTTGGTTGTCTGTGTACTTACTATTATCAGCAAGTCTTGCACATTCAGGTGATTTCTTATTGCTCACTAATTTCTTTTCTCTCATATTGTAGAACTCCATTTAGCATTTCTTGTAGGACAGGTTTGGTGTTGATGAAGTCCCTCAGCTTTTGTTTGTCTAGGAAGGTCTTTGCTTCTCTTTAGTGTTTGAAGGATATTTTTGCTGAATATATTATTCTAGGATAAAAGTTTTTCTTTTTCCTTCAGCACTTTAAATATGTTATGCCACGCTCTCCTGCCCTCGAAAGTTCCCACTGAAAATCTGCTGCCAGATGTATTGGCGCTCCATTGTATGCTACTAGTTTCTTTTCTCTTGCTGCTTTTCAGGTTCTTTATGCTTGACCTTTGGTCGTTGCATGATTAAATGCCCTAAGGTAGTCTTCTTTGGGTTAAATATGCTTGCTGTTCAATAACCTTCATGAATTTGAATATTGATCTAAGTTGGGGAAGTTCTCTGTTATTATCATTTGAGGAAACTTTCTACCCCTATCTCTCTGTCTACCTCTCTTTAAGGCCAATAAATCTTAGATTTGAACTTTTGAGGATCTTGTAGGTGGCCTTAATTCTTTTGTCTGCTCTGTGTATTTTCAAATAGCCTGTCTTCAAGCTCACTATTTCTTTCTTATGCTTGATCAATTCTGATCTTAAGAGACGGATGCATTCTTCAGTATGCATTTTTCAGCTCCAGAATTTCTTCTTCATTCTTTTAAATTATTTCAACGCCTTTGCTAAATTTGTTAGATAGAATTCTTAATTCCTTCTTTGTGTTATCTTACATTTCACTGAGTTTCCTCAAAACAGCCATTTTGAATTATGCCTAAAAGGTCACATATCTCTGTCTGTCCAGTATTGGTCCCTGGTGCCTTATTTAAGTGGTTTGGTGAAATTCTGTTTTCCTAGATGGTTATGATGCTTGTGGATGTTCTTCAGTGTCTGGGCATTGAAGAGTTAGGTATTTACTGTAGTCTTTACAGTTTGAGCTTGTTTGTACTCACTCTTCTTGGGAAGTTTTTCCAGGTATTCAAAGGGATTTGGGTGTTGTAATCTAAGTTTTTGATCACTGCAGCCATATTTGCATTAGGGGGCACCCCAAACTCAAGAATGCTGTGGCTTGTGCATACTCATAGAGATACTGCCCTGGTAGTCTTAGATAAGATCTAGAAGAATTCTCCAGATTATCAGGCACAGACTCTTATTCTCTTCCCTTATTTTCTCCTAAACAGAGTTTCTCTCTCTCTCTCTCTCTCTCTCTCCCTCCCCCCCCCCCCCCCCCCACCTGCTCTCTCTCTGTCTCTCTCTGTGATGAGCTGCCTGGAGCTGGGGGAGGGGTGACAAAAGCACCCCTGTGGCCTGTGGTGGGTCAGACCTGAAGCCAGCACAGCACTGAGTCTCACCCAAGGCCTGCCTGGCTACCACTTATGTTCACTCAGGCCCTAGGGTTCTATAATTAGCAGGTGGCAAAACTAACCATGCTGCATTCTTCCCTTCAGGGTGATGAATTGCCCCTGGCCCCAGTGGGTTCAGAGATGCCATACAGGAGCAAGGTCCAGAGTTGAAAACCTTAGGAATCTACCTGTTGCTTTATTCTACTGAGGCTGAACTGGCATCCAAGCCACAAGACGAAATCCTTCCCATTCTTTCCTCTCCTTCCCACAAGCAGAGGAGTCTCTCCCTGTGGCCAGCATAGACCCAGGCCCACAGCAAGTACTGCCTGGCTACTGCCAATGTTCACTCAAGGCCCAAGAGCTCTTGAGTCAGCTTGTGCTGAATGCTACCAGGTCTGAGACTCTCCCTTCAGGGCAGTAGGATTCTCTCTGACCCAGAGCAGGTCCAGAAATTCTTTCCAAGAGCTAAGGCCTAGAATTAGGGACCTCAAGATCCTGCTTGGTGCTCTACCCCACTGTGACAGAGCTGGTAACGAAGCTGCAAGACAAAGTCCCCTTCTCTCTTCCCTTCCCTTTTGTCAAACAGAAGGTTTCTCTCCCTGTAGCCACCATGGCTTGGAATATGCTAGGTCATGCTTGAAGCCAGCTTGTCTCTGAGTCTCACCCAAGGTCTATGGTGAGTACTTACTTCCTGGCTACCGCTGCTGACTATTCATGGTCCAAGGGCTCTTTAGTCAGCAGCTGATGAATCCTGCTAGGACTAAGTACTTCACTTCAAGATAGCAGGTTCCCTTCTGGCCTAGTATGTGTCTAGAAATGTTGTTTAGAAGTTAGGGCCTGGCACAGGGGCCTCAGAATTCTGCCTGGTGCTCTGTTCTACTGTGGCTAAGGTGGTATCCAAGTTGCAAGACAAAGTCCTCTTTACTTTTCCCTCTCCTCTCCTCAAGGAGAGGGAAAGAGTCTCTCCCAGAGCTGTGAGCTGCACTGCCCGAGGTGGTGGGAGGGGTGGTGCAAGTACTCCCTTGGCTGCCCCAGCTATTGTCTCATTAGGTTGCATGCCCCTAAATCCACTGGGTGTGAGCGAACCACAGCACCAGAATTTGCCCAGGAATTGCAGTCCTTGTGGCCTACACTGCGTTTCAAGTTTATTTAGAACCCAAGAGCACCTTAGCGTGCATCGGTGAGGCTTACCAGAATTCAGGTTCTGAGCCCTGGGAAGGGCAATTTCTTTCTGGCGAGGGCTGGTCTAAATGCTTCCTCTGTGAGTGCTGGCTGAGTTCTACCCAGTGTTGCTTTCTACTGTGACAGGCAGCACCAAGTTCTAACGGAAAATCTCACAATCACTGTGCCTTCTGTCCCCCAGGCACACGGATTCTTGTTCCATACTATGCAGCTGCTCCTGGGGGCTGTGGGAGGGGTGGTGACAGCAATTCAAGACTGTCTTTCTTTTCCTCTTCCTTGCCTTTTTCAGTAATATGAACATAAAACCAGGTGATCACTCACCTGATTTTGGTTCTTATGAAGGGCATTTTTTTGTGTGGATAGTTGCTCAATTTGGTGTTCCTGCAGAAAGGGTGATTGGTGAAGGCTTCTCTTCAGCCGTCTTGCTCCATCTCCTTTCTTGCTCATTTTTTAACTGAATATTTTTCTTTTTGAGTTTTGAACATACTTGATATAGTCAGAAGATAAGCCCATTATCAAGTATATAATTTGAAAATATTTATCTTTCATTTCCTTACCCATGTTTCAAAAAAGCAGAGGTTTCAATTCTTACAAAGTCCAATTTATCATTTTAACAAACCGATTGTGCTTTTGGTGTCTTATTTAAGAGGTCTTTGCCTAACCAGAGTCATGAAGCTTTTCTTCTCTGTTTTGTTCTGGCAGTTTTATAGCTTTCAGTTTACATTTAGGTCTATGATTCATTTTAATTTAATTTTTTTATGCAGTTTGAGATATGGATCTTCTTTGACACTATACAAAAGTCTACAAATGTGTTTCTTAAAGATTATTTGGAATGTGCAAATATTTACAACCCTATCAGTGAACTGTTCATTGTTTTTTACATTGAAATTTATGGGTTTATCTTGCGTAATCTTTTTTGCCAAGGTTTGATACTTTGAAATTATGTATTACTCATTTGGAAAATATTGGTTCACTGAGCTGTGCAGATTTTCCAAATGTTAACTAACACACTGCCCCACTACATTATAAAATATAAAACAATTCTTAATAGTGCCAAGAATCACATAAAATATCTTTACATATTTGTAAGCTGTCCGGCCCACTGTGGTTCGCATGACTTTTCCAAAATTCTAACTTTTGCTTAAAAGTTCAAATGTGACCACGGGCATCAAATTTGAGTTCTACCGCTTGAAATGACAGGCACTTTTGTCCATTTTCACACACAAAAAAATCTGCCAAATATTGAAATCTATAAACCATAGTTTATCTGACAGTTGTTCTTTAAGGTAAATATCATTTTCCATGAAAAAAGTTGCTAGTTCAGTTTGCAATTCAATCACACAAATGTTTTCTTTACAGACAACCATCATACTTCGGTGTGGAACAGAAATGCTTTATGCATACTTCCCAATTCACCACTCAAAATAATAAAAATGTGTATCATTAGGGGTTGAAATTTAATAAAATCAATAATTTTTAATGCTTGATTAAGGATATTTTTAAGTGGAACTGGTTTTCTTTTTCCTTTATGTGAATCCATGTTGGTAAAGAACACAATTTCTACTGCAACAGTTCAGTTTAGTGCCACTGTCATGATTTGTGTTAAGGTGTCAACAGTTTAATTCATCATTGCTTTTGCACTTTCAATGCACATGTCAACACTGTGAAAAAGATAAATAACATCCTAACATTATAAAGAAAATATTTTTAACCTTACAGACCTCCTAAATAGGTCTCAGGGACTTCCATGGGTTCATGGACCACACTTTGAGATACTGAAAAAGTAAGGAGATTAAGAGAGAAGCAGTACCAGCTTTCAAAACATCACCTGGAGCTTCATTTCTTGAGTCCATGAAAAAAAATATCGCCAAGGAAAAAACCATTCTTAGAAGTCAAGTTTCACTGGCCTAAGCAATTCCCCAGCAGAAGGCACAGGATGCAAGTCTGGTGGCACAAGGCTGAAAATGCCTGCTTATAAGGGTTAGCAGAGCTATCTCACTAGCCAGAGCACACACTTCATGCAGAAGCAGAGTGCCAGAAATTTGTGACTCAAAGGGAAAATAGAAAGTAAAGAAGCTTCAGAATGAAAAGTAAGGAGGTTTCAGAAGGCCAAATACCTTTGGAATGACTTGAGAACTAGGCTTGCACCATTGTTGGTTTCTAAATGTTGCAACAAGGCAGCAATTTACAAATGCCATTCTAAGAGAGAAGACAGTTTGCTGGGATTAATTTATTATTTTATCGAAAGTATGACAATTGTCCACACCTGAAATAACATCCATTGTACATAGAGGATTTTCAGACAGCTAAGAGAATATATAATGGAAGGGATGGGGAACAGACCTTGCCAGTACTGAGGAGGTCTCCAGATCCTGCAGGACAGGATAAATTAAGGGTCACCATCTTCCCTAAAGGTTAGAAGTCCAATTGTAAACAAAAAGCTTACAAAAGGAATTTGCTTTCCTTGATTATTTTAAGAAAAAGAATTTTGAGGTTTAACTATAGGTGATTTAAACACAGAAATATTTTGGCATTTAAATCTTGTATCTCTAATATAAACCCGTGGTAGATATTTATACACTAGTATCAAGGCACTCTGATATGTTCATCCTCACAGAAAAAATTCTAGTCCTTCTGCCTTTGAGAGATATTCTGAATGAATGCATAACCCAGTGCATCTTATAAGTTTTACGATGGTAACAGTTGAGGAGTAGAGAAAAGATTAGCACCCTTTCCTAGGTACTAGGCATTCTCTATACTTGTAAAAATTAGTGGGTCCTATAGCCCCATAAGATAAGTGTTCAATTTTATAGATAAGAAAATTCAGGCTTTGAAAAGTTAAGTAGCCCAAGATGGCACTTGCAATTGGAGCCTGGAATTAAACCAGGTCTTTCAGAATCTGAAGTCCATAGATTTGCCATTTTCTCTGGTGTTATTGTTTCTTTGTTTGTTGTTTTTTGTTTTTGTTTTGTTTTTTATTTTGAGACAGAGTCTTGCTCTGTTGCATAGGCTGGAGTGCACTGGGGCGATCTCAGCTCACTGCAACCTCTGCCTTCTGGGTTTAAATGACTCTTCCTGCCTCAACCTACTGACTAGTTGGGATTACAGGCATGCACTACTATGCCAAGCTAATTTTTGTATTTTTAGTAAAGACAGGGTTTCGCCATGTCGGCCAGGCTGGTCTCAAACTCCTGACCTCAGGTTATCTGCCTGCCTTGGCCTCCCAAAGATCTGGGATTACAGGTGTGAGCCACCGTGCCTGGCCTCAATGGTATATATATATATATATATATATATTTTTTTTTTTTTTTTTTTTTTTAACGTTTTTTGTTTGTTTGCTTTAGCAGGATTTTATTTTCAATAAAACTTTAGGCAGAACACTAAAATGTTAAGCTTCCTCATATAGCATTGGCATCTATGAAATTCTTTTTTTTTTTTTTTTTTTTTTTTTTTGTTGAGACGGAGTCTCGCTCTGTCGCCCAGGCTGGAGTGCAGTGGCCGGATCTCAGCTCACTGCAAGCTCCGCCTCCCGGGTTTACGCCATTCTCCTGCCTCAGCCTCCCGAGAAGCTGGGACTACAGGCGCCCGCCACCTCGCCCGGCTAGATTTTTGTATTTTTAGTAGAGACGGGGTTTCACTGTGTTCGCCAGGATGGTCTCGATCTCCTGACCTCGTGATCCGCCCGTCTCGGCCGCATCTATGAAATTCTAATCAAATATTTGAAAACCTCAAAAGCTCTTCCAAAGGGCTCTCCAGATAGAAGACAGTTGCCCTGCAGCTGCCTCCACTACATGCCACTGCGAGCCCAACATCTGCTACTTGCTTTTTCCACTTCTTTTTTTAAAAAATTGCCCCCAATGCCTAAGATTGTGCATGTCAATGCATGGAGCTTTTCCAATTTTTATCCAAGCAGAAGGAACTGCTTCTGGCTATATCTACCTTTTGTTGTTTTAAGTGCACATGAGTGGAAAAGCCTCTGTTAGCAGAGCAAATAAGCCTCTTTCTTTGTTATCCAAACTGGAATACACAAGTGGTTTTTCCACCCAGCCTGACTCTGAAAAAAGTTAGTTGCACTCTCAGAGGATTTGAGTGAAGCATTTTACCTAAAAGGAGATTTTAACATAAGTGCAACATGTTCTATATATCACTACTCTGCTATACATCATTCATACATATATATAGTGCATGGTATACTATGTTGGATACTTTACATATTATACCTGGCTTCAGCTTCAGATCTGAAAGTGGGGGCTGCGCTACATTATTCTGCCTTAAATTGCATCTTAAAACAAAATTAATGTGAGGCTATAAAAAGATTTAAAATGAGAAGAAAATTATGAGCAGGTTTGCATTTTAGAAAAATTTGTCAAGAATTTAATAATTAGGTGGAGATAAGGTTGAGGCAAGAAGACCACTTAATATACCCAGAAAAAGTGATAAGATATGAGGGATTAGTCTTAACAGATCAACAAGAATGCAGAAGAGAGAAGTGCATAGTGAGGGGGTCAGGAGAGAGGGAATCAGCATGCCTTGGTGTGTCAAATAAGGAAGAAATAATCGAGTAAGAAATAATTAAGTAAGATTGGTTGATCTTCTAGCTCTTAGTTCCACCACCCCAACAGGAAGTAGTGACGGAAAGGTGTATGCTGCTGCCTGAACAGCCAAGCAACATTGTATAACAGTGAAAGCACATGCACACGTACTGCTTCACACTGTTGTGTATGGCATTCCACTGTCAGGGGCTAAACCAATATGCTTTCTATTCACAGTTCAAAAATAACTTTTTGGCCGGGTATGGTGGCTCACATTTGTAATCCCAGCACTTTGGGAGGCCGAGGTGGGTGGATCACCTGAGGTCAGGAGTTTGAGACCAGCCTGGCCAGCAGAGCGAAACCCCGTCTCTACTAAAAATAGAAAAATTAGCCAGGCATAGTGGCGGGCACCTGTAATCCCAGCTACTTGGGAAGCTGAGGCATGAGAATTCCTTGAACTGGGGAGGCAGAGGTTGCAATGAGCCGAGATCACCCCTCAGCACTCTAGCCTGGGCAACAGAGCAAGACTCCATCTCAAAAATAAATAAATAAACAAACAAACAAATAAATAAAATAACAAAAATAACTTTTTGGAAAAATGAGAATTAAATTGTATGAAACATTTTTATGGAATTAATTGATATAATTATTTAATTTAACCTTATTTTATACAATATCTTGATATTGATCTAAACTTATGTTTCTGGGATAAACCCTATATAGTCGTGATAAATTATGACTCCTTCTAATATAATTGGATAACATTTGGTAGGACTTTATAGATATCTTGGTGTGACTATTCAAATGACAGGCAGCTTCTTTTTGTGTGTGCCACCCTTGTCATTTTGTATACTTGAAGTCTACCTTTGCAGAATAAATCAGTATTTGCTGCTCTCTGAAAATAAATAACTTACCAGAAAGATTAACTGGGATTCAGCATTTCTTGAGAAGTATTTATTGAGAGGAAATTTCTAATTTGTTTTTGCTCAGTTATTGTTCATTATATTTCTTCTCGCATTAATTTAGTAAATTTAGTATGATGGCTTACTTTATGTTAACTATCAACTTGACTGGAGCGGGGTATGTCTACATACTGATTGAATATTATTTCTGGATGAGTCTGTGAGGATGTTATTGGAAGAAATTAGCATTTTAATTGGTGGACTGACTAAAGCAAGTGGCCCTCCCCAGTGTGAGTGAGCATCATTCAATAAGTTAAGGGCCTAAATAGAACAAAGATGGAGGAAGGATGAATTCACTGTCTGCTTGATGGCATAAACTGGGATATTAAGGCCTGGTTGTTAGACCTTCAGACCTAGATTAGAATCTACACCATTGGCTAGAGGACTCTGAAAATGTATCTGGCCTTGGTGATGGGATAGTCACTGATCAATTTCAAAAGAACAGATAAAATAGAATGCTAGAGACAAAAGCCAAATTGAAAGGGCAGAGTGAATGGGAGAAGAAGAGAGGAGTAAGAAATAAATGATCTGCTTTGAGAAATGTATTGAGAAATTCTGAGTCAGTAGATTGTGGGAGTGATGAGGTGAAGAATTATGTTGTTCTAGATTAAAAATACATCTGAATGTTTATAGGCAAAAGAAAAGAAGGCAAAGGAGAGAGAAAGAAATGTAAGAAAAATGAATTGTTGATGGAAAGCTCTAGAGCTGGAGAGGTGGGGCTAAATCTAAGCATATGTGAGGAAAGGTGTATTAGTCCATATTCATGCTGCTGATAAAGACATACCCAAGACTGGGAAGAAAAAGAGGTTTAATTGGACTTACAGTTCCACATGGCTGAGGAGGCCTCAGAATCGTGGCAGAGGATGAAAGGCATGGTGGCAACAAGAGAGTATGAGGAAGAAGCAAAAGCAGAAACCCCTGATAAATCCATCAGATCTCCTGAGACTTATTCACTATCACGATAACGTGGGACAGACCATCTGCCATGATTCAGTTACCTCCTTCTGGGTCCCTCCCACAACACATGGGAATTCTGGGAGATACAATTCAAGTTGAGATTTGGGTGGGGACACAGCCAAACCTTATCATTCCACCCTTGACCCCTCCAAATCTCAGGTCCTCACTTTTTAAAACCAATCATGCCTTCCCAACAGTCCCACAAAGTCTTAACTTATTTCAGCACTAACCCAAAAGTCCATAGTCCAAAGTCTCATGTGAGACAAGGCAAATCCCTTCCACTTATGAGCCTGTAAAATCAAAAGCAAGCTAGTTACTTCCTAGACACAATGGTGGTACAGGTATTGGGTAAATACAGCTGTTCCAGATGGAAGAAATTGGCCAAATCAAAGGGGCTACAGGGCCCATGCAAGTCCAAAATCCAGCAAGTCAGTCAAATTTTAAAGCTCCAAAATGATCTCCTTTGACCCCAGGTCTCACATCCAGGTCACACTGATGCAAAAGGTGGGTTTTTGTGGTCTTGGGCAGCTCTGCCCCTGTGGCTTTGCAGGGTATAACATCCCTCCTGGCTGCTTTCACAGGCTGGTGTTGAGTGTCTGCAGCTTTTCCAGGAGCACGATGCAAGCTGCCAGTGGATCTACCATTATGGGGTCTGGAGGACGGTGGCCCTCTTCTCATAGCTCCAATAGGTAGTGGCCCAGTTGGGACTCTGTATGGGAACTCCAACCCCACATTTCCCTTCCATACTGTCCTAGCAGAGGTTCTCCATGAGGGCCCTGCCCCTACAGCAAACTTTTGTCTGGGTATCCAGGTGTTTCCATTCATCTTCTGAATCTAGGTTAAGGTTCCCAAACCTCAATTATTGACTTCTGTGCACCTGCAGGTTCAATACCATGTGGAAACTGCCAAGGCCCGGGGCTTCCACCCTCTGAAGCCACAGCCTGAGCTACACATTGGCCCCTTTCAACCATGGCTGGAGTAGCTGAGACACAGGGCACCAAGTCCCTAGGCTGCACACAGCATGGGGACCCAAGGTCAGGCCCACAAAACCACTTTTTCCTCCTGGGCCTCTGGGCCTGTGATGGGAGGGGTTGCTGTGAAGGTCTCTGACACAGCCTGGAGACATTTTCCCCATGGTCTTGGGGATTAACATTATGCTCCTTGCTACTAAGCAAATATCTGCAGCCAGCTTGAATTTCTCCTCAAAAAATGGGTTTTTCTTTACTACTGCATACTCAGACCACATGCTGAAGTTTTATGCTCTGTTTCCCTTTTAAAACAGAATACTTTTAACAGCACCTAAGTCACTTTTTGAATGCTTTGCTGCTTAGACATTTCTTCTGCCAGATACCCTAAGTCAACTCTCTCAAATTCAAAGTTCCACAAATCTCTTGGGCAGGGGCTAAATGCTACCTGTCTCTTTGCTAAAACATAACAAGAGTCACCTTTGCTCCAGTTCCCAACTAGTTCCTCATCTTCATCTGAGGCCACCTCAGCCTGGAACTTATTGTTCATATCACTATCAGCATTTTGGGCAAAGCCATTCGACAAGTCTCTAGAAAATTACAAACTTTCCCACATTTTCTTGTCTTCTTCTGAGTCCTTCAAACTATTCCAACCTCTGCCTGTTACTGAGTTCCAAAGTTGCTTCCATATTTTCATATATCTTTTCAGCAACACCCTACTCTCAGTACCAGTTTACTGCATTAGTCCGTATTTTTTTTTTTTTTTTTTTTTTTGAGACGGAGTCTCGCTCTGTCGCCCAGGCTGGAGTGCAGTGGCCGGGTCTCAGCTCACTGCAAGCTCCGCCTCCTGGGTTTACGCCATTCTCCTGCCTCAGCCTCCCAAGCAGCTGGGACTACAGGCGCCCGCCATGTCGCCCGGCTAGTTTTTTGTATTTTTTAGTAGAGACGGGGTTTCACCATGTTAGCCAGGATGGTCTCGATCTCCTGACCTCGTGATCCGCCCGTCTCGGCCTCCCAAAGTGCTGGGATTACAGGCTTGAGCCACCGCGCCCGGCCTAGTCCGTATTTTTGCTGCTGATGAAGACATACCTGATACTGGGAAGAAAAAGAGATTTAATTGGACTTACAGTTCTACAAGGCTGGGGAGGTCTCAGAATCATGGCAGAGGGTGAAGGGTGCTTCTTACACGGTGGCAATAAGAGAGAATGAGGAAGAAGCAAAAGCAGAAACCTCTGATAAACCCACCAGATATCATGAGCTTTATTCACTATCACGAGAATAGCACGGGAAAGACTGGTCCCCATGATTCAATTACTTCTCACTGGGTCCCTCCCACAACACGTGGGAATCCTGGGAGATACAATTCTAAGTGAGATTTGGGTGGGGACACAGCCAAAGCATATCAAAAGTGGAGGGTGTACAGAAGATGCAAGTAGAACACATTATATGCTGGTAGGGAAGAAAAAAAGTAATTTAAGCAAAAATAAGGAAAAATAGGGAAGTAAGAACTTTCTTATGGTTTTTAGGTAGAAAAAAATCTGTGAGAGTTGGCATCAGATGGCATCTATCTCAATCAGGAGATAAAACAGGAGGACATTTTATAAGGAATCAGTGAGAAAAGAATTCCAAGATGGAAAGCAGCAAAGAAGGCCACCTTAAGACTTGTTAGTGTGAATTATTTGTGTTCTCATATACAGTTTATTGAAATTATTCAAAACGTTTTGTCACCTTGAGTAGTATGGTAGGAACTGCCATGGATTATCAAATAAGTGGGAGACTCTAGACTGCCAGTGAGGGCAATATTGACAGGATTAATTCAGGATTCCAAAACCAATAGAGATGGGAACAAAGCCAAAAATGGGAAATAGTGTAAATGTTAGGAAAGGGAAGACAGAACAGATTAACAGATGGTGGTCAGAAATAATGAGTACTGGGTGTTTATTCAGTCCTTTAAAAGCGCTTAAATATGTATGAGTTTCTTTTAATAAAGATTTTCCAGGCAGTTCCTTTTTTTTTATTTTTTTATTTTTATTTATTTTTTGCCACAGTGCTTTTCTAGCAATAACAATGGGAAACAAAAGCTGAATAAGAATCTTTTTCCCTCATTTTTATTGACTTTTTCTTGAGTGGATAGCCTATAGAATTCCTCTTTCACCACTATATGACCATCCAACATTTGTAATGGGCTATACTGATGGATTTCATGGTGGCCAGCCAGAAGTGATAAACTTGACTTGTATTAACAATGATAAATTCAGTACATCAATGGCTAGAATAACCTGAACCCAGAAATTGGAAAGTGAAAGAGGTCTAACTTAATATTAATTGACCCTAGGAAAGTTACTTAACTGATATGAGACTCATTTTTTTCATCTATAAGTGAAAATAATATTAGCCATCCTAAGTGGATGTAAGAATTGAAAAATATGATATATGTAGAATGTTTAGCATGGCTCCTGGAACTGAGTACATGTTCTCTATATCATGCCTGTTGTTAATTTTGTAGTTATTGCAGTATTCCTCCCTTCATTTGTTAAATTTGTAAGGGCCTACTAGGGACTAATTGTTCTTCTAAATGCCCAATATATAAAGATATGGGAGATTGAATTATTGGTCTCAATTTTTACTATACATTATGTTCATATTTTTTGCTATGTATCTTTCTGTGCTTTCTACAAAAGGCAAAGTCAACCTCTCCACTGAGGCTTTGGGGTCAGCCAAGTGGCTTGCTTTGGCTAACAAAAGGTGGGCTGAAGTGTCAGTGACCCAGTTCCAAACCTAAGCCTTAAGAAGCATAAGCATCATATGCTCTCTTCTGCTTTTTATATTGTCACAAGTAGAGCTTGCCCTGGCCCCAGAGCTCAAATGACTAGAACCCCACCTGCAGCAAACAGTCAAGCTCAATTAGACCCACAGCTCCAAGCAGAGGGGCCCAGTCAACACACTCTAGAGCAGGATATAGTCAGCTATGGGCTGTGGGTAAAATCCAGCCTGTGACTTGTTTTTGTATGGCTCACAAGCTAAATTTTTGCATTTTAAAAGAGTTGTTAAAAATTTTTTAAAAAAGTATATGTGGCAAAGACTGCATATGGCCTGCAAAGCCTAACATATTTACTTTCTGAATTAAAACCGAAAGGTTGCAGACCCCTGGTCTAAATCACCAACATTCAGACAACCAGCAGACCATGAATGGATCCCCACTGAGATCAGCAGAGCTGCTCCTGCCAACTTCCAGTCATGAGAGAAGTAAATGCTTATTGTTGTATCTCACTATGATTAATTGTTTTTGCAGCATTATTGCGGCAAAAGTTAAGTGATAGAAATGCTGAAAGAAAATATAGATGGTCCCTACCCTCACGGAGCTCACATTTTGGTTGAGGAGACAGAGAGCTGCTAAATACAAATGGGTAAATTCAAGATAAATGCCATGAACAGAGATAAGGGAGATCGGAGGTTAAAAATGGAAATTGTTTGTTTGAAATAGTAACTGAAATGAATGGAGAGTGAAATGATTAGAAATACGTAGTAGAATTACTGGACAGAGTTGAAAGCCCAATTATTGGTGATCATGAATTTAGAAATAATATCCATCTGTCCTGTGTGCCATTTACACTATAGTCGTAAGCAGTCTGGGGAGGTAGAAGGGTGAAAGCACAGTGTTGGTTTCATCTAGGATTGAATTTTATAGCAAGGGTATGTTAACCCAACCAGACGATACTAGAACTTAGCATATTGTCAAGAGTTTTTGTGCTATGAATGGAATCTGAGCCCCAAGAAGAGACATTCAATTGGGAAAACGTTAAAAGGTCAGAGGCTGAAAAATACTAAAGAATTTATAGAACAGGTTGAACAAGCGCAGTTTACATTGAAGCCAAAACAACTTGAGTTTGTGGTCAGAGCATATGTCTGCACTGATGAATGTTTTACAAACTTAATTAAGGAAATTCTCTTTTCTTTCTTTCTCTCTTTCATTCTCTCTCTAGCCTCCTCTGATTTCTCTTTCTGAATGTTACAGTATACACATTTCTTGGAAGATCTTTATGTGTGTGTGAAATACTAAATTATGTTTTTTTAAATACTCAGTTATGTCACCCTAGGAGCTTATCCTAGTTTAATTCTTGAATATTTAAAGTGCATATTAGTATATTAAAATTAAGAAGTCCACAGTAAAGAGTCTTATAAAACTTTGCTTAACTCAGCATTTCACAGACTTTTTGAGTACCAAAATCTTTTATTGCATAGTGCTCATTAATATCCTGCAGAGAAAAACATTTTAGTAAACAGGGGTGTAAGCTAATTAATTTTATTAACGTAGCTGAGGAGATAGTGTGTCAAAAGGAGGAAAAAAACATTCATGGAATCAAAAAGAGAAGAGCCAGGGCAATTCATTCACTGACTCACGTATCCAGCATTTTCTGGCCCCCTGCTACCTGCCACTCACTGTTGAACACGAAGTGGAATAAGATGTCACCTCTACTCACAGCTTACTAGAGAGACAGAGATACAAACAAATGAAAAATTATCACAAAGAATGGTGAGGACAAATAAAGGTGCATACTGACTTCTCTCCCAGGAAGTAGACCAATATCTCCACTAGATTTTGTGGTTGGGGTATGGTGGAGCTAAAGGAAAGATAAGAAAATGCTTTGAGCGAAGTAACACTTAAATTAGTTTGCCATGTCTGTAATTGACTGTAAAATAATTGAAAACAGAGAGAGTAATAGTAATTGCCAGTCAGCTTAAGTTTCAGTTCTGGAAGTAATCGGAATTGGCGCAAATCTCTTTTCTGTGGTGGTTAGCATTTCATGTGAAAGGCCTCATTCCAGAGCTGGCCACTAAGTCTTCCATTATCTGCAACTTGGTCAAGGCTACAAGCCCTACTGCTTAGCATAGCAAATCTACGTTTAGTGTTGAATTTAGTGGTTTTTATTTATCATGAGGAAGGTGAAACAGAGGCTCTTGGTGAAATTAAGTGTATTCAAGATTGGCTAAAACATGTTAGAAACACTTCCCATCCTTTTGTAAATAAGATCTAAAAGAATTATTCCTTGGAAAAAAGCTTCTAAGACTCTTCCATAGAAATCCTGCATCCAGCCATTATTAGAAGGATTTCCTGTCTCACTCACCTCAGATTTCTTTATTGGTGACCTAAGTTTATCTAAAAGAGCTCACACAAGGGCAGATCATCTGGGGTCAGTGCCTACATCTGTAAAGGTGCAGAGGCATGAAACCACATTATAAAATCAAGGAACTTTAAGTGGTGTTTCATACGGAATGAGGAGGAAAGTGAATCCAAAAGGAGGAGATTACATTTCTAGCACTATCCAGGGAAAACTGACTCTTAATCCCATATTGAGATAAAATAGCTATTTAGAATGGCAATTGACATATCACATTACAATAGTCTGATAAAATGCCTATTTAGACCGTCCCACTGATTTCCTTTGTTTTGATTATATTTTGGCTTCTCATATGAATTATATTAAGGTGAGCAAATGTACAACCAGTTAATGCAATTATTGAAGTCTCTTTGGAAGTCATATTACCAAGTAAAATGTAATGCGTTCACACTGTGGTTGGTGTCCAATCTCTTTGGGGAAGTTAGGATAAAACATTCCAATTAGTTTGTGCTCATTCTGCCTGAGCACTAAGCATCAAACACAAAGTTGAGGGTTAAGACCTTGGTCATGATACCTCCACTGCCCTGTGAGACTCTCCCTGAGTTCAGCAACATCCCTTTCCCCTCACCGCCACCTCCCCAATCCCAGACAAACCTCTTGCTCTTGCTCCAATGGCAACAGTTAGAAAAATGGGAAAGATAGGAGCTTTAACATACACTGATAAAATTGAGTAGTGAAATGTGAAAAGTTTTTATTGGTTGTTAAACAATAAAAGCCTGAAAGAAAATAGAAGGGGAAACAGTAACTAGAGTGAAAATATTTAGGTCTGATTTACCTTACATCTATTTAAAGTAGAGAATCATTCTCTAAGATGGTTCAGGTCTTGCCTTTCTGCAACTATTTTGCTGATTATAAACACATCAACTGTAAACACACAGGGAGTGTCTCCAGGGATTATAGGAATTTAACCAACTTGTGCAATCATCCTCTTTTACAGCCTCCTGCCCTGCAGCCTGTTCTTCTGTGTCCGGAATTGGTCCTTCCGGTGGGTTCTTGGTCTCGCTGACTTCAAGAATGAAGCTGCAGACCTTCACGTTCAGTGTTACAGCTCTTAAAAGTGGCACAGACACAAAGAGTGAGCAGCAGCAAGATTTATTGTGAAGCGTGAAAGGCCAAAACTTCCACAGCGTGGAAGGGGACTGGAGCAGGTTGCTTCCGCTGGCTGGGTGAGGGAAGGGTGGCCAGCTTTTATTCTCTTATTTGTCCCCACCTATGTCCTGTTGATTGGTCCATTTCACAGAGCGCTGATTGGTCCATTTTACAGAGTGCTGATTGCTACATTTATAATCTTCTAGCTAGATACAGAATGCTGATTGGTGCATTTATAATCCTTTAGCTAGACACAGAGCGCTGATTGGTGCATTTTTATAGAGTGCTGATTGGTGCATTTTTATAGAGTGCTGATTGGTGCATTTACAATCCTTTAGCTAGACACAAAGCGCTGATTGGTGCATTTACAATCCTCTAGCTAGACAGAAAAGTTCTCCAAGTCCCCACTCAACCCAGGAAGTCCAGCTGGCTTCACCTCTCACTTCCCCAAACGCTATGTGGAATGTGGTCACTTTTTTAGTTTGAACCAGCTCCCGACAGACCCTAGCAACTTTATAGATGAACCTGAGTGAACTTTCCTAATTACCATGCTAAAGTCTCCACCCTGAGAGAAACTATAGCATCATTACCATAACATGCGACCTATGTGCTGGCATAATGACTTGCTGCATTCCGTCACTGGGATCCCTCCTTTACATGTCATGATGCACTGTCTCCCCTCTCCATTGTCCAGTGAAGCCCTACTGTCACTTTCCCTCGGGGAGACACTGCTTTGGAGATACTCCCAGCTACTCTGGAGGCGGAGGTGTGAGAATCCAGAATTGCTTGAACCCGGGAGGTAGAGGTTGCAGTGAGCCGAGATCGCGATCAAACCACTGCACTCTAACCTGGGCGACAGAGAGAGACTCAGTCTCAAAAACAAACAATCAAATACTCCTACTAATTAAAATCTGCATTCTAGTGGACAGTAGTTTGCTACTTTCCAGGCAAACGAACCCTGGTTTTACAGGGAACACAACCTTGATTGCATTTAATTGTGAAAGACCCTGTGGACATGGAAATAGCAGGGTTGTCGTGGAAAGTACAAAAGGAGAGCCTGAACCAAAAGAATGCAATCTGAGAAGAGGTGCAGAGAAGCAAAGGTAAACTGACAGTAGCAGTGGAAATTTGATTGCAAATTTATTTAAACTATAAACTAACTAGAAATAAAATATTTGAAAGTATTTGATTAGTGCTACGATTGTTTTAGGTCTCAGTTTACAACTAATCAAAATAATACTAATATTCAGAAATTATCCAGGTATTCAAATATTTTTGGAAATCTGTACAGAGTTGAGTCCAGAAGTCTCAAAGTGTAAGCCAGGAACTCTACGCAAAACTATTTTTGGCCAGGTGCAGTGGCTCACGCCTGTAATCCCAGCACTTCGGGAGGCTGAGGGGGGCAGATCACGACGTTAGGAGTTCGAGACAAGCCTGGCCAACGTAGTGAAACCGCGTCTCTAACAAAAATACAAAAAAAATTAGCCTGGCGTGGTAGAGGGCATCTGTAATCCCAGCTGCTCAGGAGACTGAGGCAGTAGAATCGCTTGAACCCAGGAGGCAGATTTTGCAGTGAGCCAAGATCAGGCCATTGCACTCCAGCCAGGGCGGCAGTGCAAGACTCCGTCTCACAAAACAAACAAACAAACAGCAACAAAAAAACATTTTCATAATGATACTAACATTTCATTTGCCTTTTTTTGTTCTCTCCTTGAGTATACAGTGGCATTTTCCAGAAGCTACGTGGCATATAGTATAACAGATTGAATGCACAAGTAGATATTCAAATGAGCTATCTTTTAGTAAATTGGGGAGTAAGAAGACTTGCAAAAGGTAAAACAAATGGCACTCCTTTCATGGAAGTTTTTTGTTTTGGAAAAATAGTTATTTTTCACAAAAATCTTTTGCTTACAGTAACCTGTAGTAGGTTTATTTTTGTTCTTAAATGAATTGATAAATAAAAATTTTGAACATTTTAAGTTTTAAATTTTAATATGATAATCAATAGATATGACACACATAAACCAAAATTATTTGAGAACTTCAATAAATTTCAAGGGAGTAAATAAGTTTTAAGAACAAAAAGGTTAAGAAGCTCTGTTCTAGTCAAATAAAGCTTTCAATATTTGACACTATCCATTAATTTTCTTCTATGAAAAATAAACTAAACCACAGGAAAACATTAGTCTCACATGTATGCCTTAGCTATTGCAAGCAGGCCAAGACTGTTGATCTAAGAGAGTCTGAATATACTGGTGAATTTGCACTTCATTTTTTTTATTTGAATGAGATGGTGTCTCAAAGGCACTAGTGTGGAGGAAGAAACCTTTTTACTCTTTTTACAATGGTAAATTTCTTTTTTTGATGACTTAGCATATACAGCATTTATTCCACAGTATTATATGAATTTCCAAGTCCTGAAATTTAAAGGAATTTATGTTGATTGTTACGTTCTCAGAAGTAACTTGAAAAGTCACTACACATTTACATGACTATGAACTGAGCTTTCACAAAACTGCCAAAGGCACCAGATTCCAGAGACTTAAATCTTAATGGTAAATTTCTCCACAACGACAGATGCTAAAACAGCGCAGAGATAAAACGTGAGATCTGCCCAGATTGAAGTCAGTTCACTTGAATATAAGGCACCATATACATTGCCTTGACTTACGTGGAGAATTCATGGCTGTGCATGTTTTGACTGCTATCCGGAGACTTGACAGCTGCAGATGGAGCTTCCTACTGTTAATAGTCCACAAGTGCAAAGGAGCCACCCAGTATATTTTGGAAACATGGGCCATATCAGCAGAACACAGTATAAGACGTGTCTTCTTTTAGGATATATTTACCATTAAAGTAATGCAATGGAATTATGCAAAGACTGTCTCCCATCCACCCCAGCTTGCAAGGTGAATCTGTTACTCATCTCTTTCCAGTTATAGATGAAAAAAGAAAAGAAAAGAAAAGAAAACAATACATCTCAGGCACTGTGATCTTCCTCTCATCAAGTTTTGTTATATGAAGAATTGAGGTGGTAGGTTGGGGAGGTAGAAAAGCTAAGCAACTAAAACAAATTTAATGTTTTTAAAATATTTTTTCCCACAGACCAGATTGCAATTTTACAATCTTGCCATTCCATCAAATGCTATGACACTTCACAATGCCGCTTAAATGCAAAATTGGCCAGGTTTAACATAATAGCTGGCTGCATAAAACACGAGATTGCAAATGTCATGGGAAAGAGATGATGAATGGCTGTGTGATATTTATATATACTGTATAGATATGTTGATGAAACTGCTTGATGGAAATCTGTTAAAACTGATTATTTTAGCTACAGATTTGGATGAAATGTGGCTTTTTGTATTGTAGGCATCTGGGATCCTAAGGTCTCTTACAGTGGCATCACTTCTCCGGCTTCAGACTTTTCCCCTCAGTAATCATTCTGTTTACATCACTGTTGCTCTGTGCCCTGAAGCAAGACAGTGACTCACATCAGGGCTGATGAGGGCACTGCTGAGGACTTGGCCTCTGTTTCTAGGTGACCTGCCCAGAAATTCCTGCTTTTCTATCACCTCTGGGTCTAGAAGATTGCTGGGCTTGGCTAGAATGTCTGATGCCTTAATCATCTGCCTACCTCTGAAGCATTTTCCAGGAAGCAAAGTCACATTTAGGATGTGAAAGTTTTCAAATGATCTGGGCACTATAGTAATGATAAACTCACTCTTGGTCATTTTTCAGGTTTTGATTTAAACAAAGAATAATATTCAAAGTAGATTATTTCAACATTTCCTCTGAGATATAATGTGGTAAGCAACAAAACTCACTAAGAAGGTTAAAACTCACCAATGTGGTAAGCAACAAACTCACTAAGCATTTTTTCACATAGAATCTTAGTGTTATGACAATAATTGCTCATCTTTATATCACACTTACTATGTGCCAGGCACTGTTCTCATTTAATCCTTATACTATACATACAGGGTAGCCTCATTGTTATATTCATTTGAAAGATGAAGAAAGTGAGAAACAGAAAAGTTAAATAACTTTACTAGGGCTACATAGCTAATAAGTAAAAGATCCAAGATTCAAACCCAGAATGGCAAAGATTACATGCTTTTAATTGTGATGCTTGTATTAATTCTTTCTTGCACTGCTAACAAAGACATACCTGAGATTGTGTAATTTACAAAGGAAAGAGTTTTAATCGACTCACAGTTCAGCATGGCTGGGGTGGCCTCAGGAAACTTACAATCATGGCAGAAGGGGAAGCAAATACATCCTTCTTCACATGATGGCAGGAAGGAGAAGTGCCAGTCAAAAGGGGAAAAGTCCCTTATAAAACCATCAAATGAACTGATTCACTATCAGGAGAAAAGCATGGAGGTAACCGCCCCTATGATGAATTACCTCCCACCTGGGTCCTCCCATGACATGTATGAATTATGGGACTACAATTCAAATGAGATTTGGGTGGGGACACAGCCAAGCCATATCAATGCTATATATTTCCTTGCCGACAAATAATACAAACCTCAAAAACATAATGCCACATTTTAATACCATATACAGGAACTAATCTCATCTTTTGACCTCAAGGTGCTTTGACTGGGCGTTAACATTGTGCTGGAGAATGCGAGATCACATAAACCGAAGCGTGGGCAGATGCATCAGTCAGAATAGTCTATGTTGTCTTATGGAAGTAAACCATCTCATGATCTTGATGGCTTAAGGCAAAAAAAAAAAAAAGGTTTATTTCTTACTCATCTTCCACATCTATCATTGCCTAGCTGAGGGGGCTCTGCTCCACTTTCTATAATCCTCAGACCAGAACCCAGGATGACCCAGGACATGGCATCCACTCCATATGGTATGACAGAAGGAGGAAAAAATGGGACAGAACATTAGCCAGTTATTAAAACTTCTGCCTGGAGATGATATATATCATTTCTCTTGTGTTTTATTAGCCAAAGAGAATCACATTGCCCAAATTAACTGTCAGGCAGCATGAAAGTACGATTCCTCTCCTTGTCCAGAACGAAGGGGAAGTTGGGATATACAGAAGCAGTCCTCAGGACTATCACAGCAGGGTCAGCCATAATGTTGAGAATTGGGTAGTTGAGACAGCAAGGAATCATCTGTCGCTAAGGGCTGGGAACACTGATCCATGACAAATGAGTCACTTAGTCTCAGCTCGTCACTTCTTTGAGACAACTTGTATGCCCACTCAAAACTTGGCTAAAAGCCCTGCTACACCCTCTCAAAACCCCTGAATGCCCCTTCATCTCACTTATTATATTGTTCATTATCTATTCTATTCTGCATAGGATTTTATATATTATCCATGAAGGCAGAGAAAAAACTTGTATTGGTTTATTCTTTGACACTGCTGTACTCAACTATGCTCCACCCCACCTTGTTACTTCAAGATTCAAATCAGTCCACTATTTATTAAGGCAGAAAAGAATAGCAGGAGTAAACAGGAAAAAGAATCTGTACCTGGTATACACTGGCTTTCTGAGCCAGTTTCCATTAGGTACCTTAGATGATTAAATAGAACCATCCTCTCAGTGTAAGGCCTAGTATGATTTTTTTTTTTTTTTTTTTTGAGATGGAGTTTCACTCTTGTTGCCCAAGCTGGAGTGCAATGGCATGATCTTGGTGCACTGCAACCTCTGCCTCCCCAGTTCAAGCAATTTTCCTGCCTCAGCCTCCCAAGTAGCTGGGATTACAGGCACACACCACCATGCCTGGCTAATTTTTTGTATTTTTAGGAGAAATAGGGTTTCACCATGTTAGCCAGGCTGGTCTCAAACTCCTGACCTCAAGTGATCCGCCCACCTTGGCCTCCCAAAGTGCTGGGATTACAGGCGCGAGCCACCACATCCAGCTGAGGCCTGGCAAAATTATTGAGGCAAAGAAAAGTTTCTCTCTCCTTCCTGCCCACCAAATCTTAGGACATCTTGAACAGCAGATCAGGCTTTCATTCCAAAAATGGACCTTAAATGAATAAAGATACAAATGGTCAGGAGTGTTACCTTATCAACATGAATTATAATCAAAGTAAACCTTTCCTGGTTTTACAGAAAGAGAGAATTAGAAAATCTGAAGGTAGCTTTTTCAAAAGGAAAAGAATGATGAAAAAAAAATGGAGTAGAAAGAAGAGTCCGGGGGTGAGATTGACTAACCTAGAATCTATAAATGTTGCCACAAGCCTTGGTTCACATTCACCCATTCAATGCAAGACCTTCCATTATGTCTTGATTATGTATTTGATGCCCATCATGTCCTGAATACCTTCACAGAAACCATGGACACTACACATAAATCATGAAGGAGACTGAAACCTGATACAAGGAAATAAAAGCATTCTGTCTGGCCTTTATACAATAACTTCATCACCTATTGTTTTTCCCCCATCTAGCTGCTATCACCATCATAAACTGCAGAGAGAAAGGTTGAGATTTAGTCTACATTCTCCTGAGAGAGAACAGTTAATGGATTTTAAGGTGCAAAACATAACACACTCTCTTTTGTTTGATCTAAAAAGCAATGCATTGTATATCATGTAATACACGGGTTGCTAGGTCATGTGCAAGTTTGAGGTAATTACTAATATTTAAACTCACATTTCTATGATAATTTAAAATCACAGCACCTTTATTTTTCATCTGAATGAGTCACTTTAGAAACCTAATAGTATTAAGTCAAAGTGATGCGCTGTTAGTAAAAGATGAAGTAAAGCCTTTCTAACCAGGAAACCTCTTCTTTAAGCCAATTGTACAGGAAACAACAATGTAGGAAGTTTCTGGTTTTCTTAAAGCAGTCAGGCATCATAAATTACGCTTTCTGTCTGACCTAAAATAAGGCAGGATTATCTCAAAGGAGAAGCAAAGTAAATAATAAAAACTCAGATTAAACAGAATTCTGCAAAAACATGAGAAAAAGTCACTGATACGCTTAATTCCTCTTTCTTTTCCTTTCAGGTTCTGTATTGTCTATAGGGACAGTACTAATTTGTTAAAAAAAAAAAACAAAACCAAAACTCAGTTACAGTAGTTTAGGGACTTTTTGTGTTTTGTTTTCCTTAATCAGCAAAGTTACTTGAATCAAAAGGGAGTCTTTTTCCACAAACACAATTGGAAAAGTAGGATTACCTTGAAAGAGGAAAATTGTGCCTTTTTAACACAGGACTATAAAGCAAAATGTAACTCAAAGAGTTTTTTCTAGGGAAAGGCAAGCCATTTTCAGAAAAATCTCTACTTTTTTGTACTTTGAATATGAAATTTCCCAGTGTTAACATTATATTTTCACCATGCACTGTTGGATGAGTCAAGGAGTAGAGGCATTTCTCCATAATATAATTATTCTCACCATTATTTGGTGGAAACAATCTATAATATAACAAGAACAATCATCAATATTTGCCTATGCTAATGTTATATGCAAATATTCTGCATCTTTATGTTCAATAATATGCATATTGTATTAACATCTAAAGTAATAGTGACAAAATCTTTGTTCTGGTGCTTATCTAAGCTTATTATTAACTAATGCATTGGATTAGACAGTTTTACATTACATAAAATGCTTTATTTTCAAAATCACTTCTCAGTACTACTTTTTACATTACAAATTAAACAGCTAATGTTTACTTGATTAAATAGGGATTTAATTTGTTTTAAAATGGAAATATTCTTGGTGGTGCTGAAGGAGCTGATTTAGTCTGAAAGTTGGGCTGCTTTAGCAAAATACTGGGTGACTTATGAATAAAAGAGATTTAGTTGGCTCATGGTTCTAGGGGCTGGAAAATCTGAGAGCATGGTGCCAGCATCTGGTGAGCATCATCCAATGGTGGAAGGCAGAAAGCAGAAGCAAGTACATAAGACAGAGCATACGAGGGCTGAACTTATCCTTTTGTCAGGAGCCCACTCCTGTGATAGCTAACCTACTCCTGAGATAATAACATTCATCCATTTATGAGGTCAAAGCCCTCATGACCTAATCACCTCTAAAAGTCCCACTTCTTAATACCATCACGATGGCAATTACATTTCAACATGAGTCATAGAAGAGACATTTAAACCACAGCACCCTATCCATACGTCAAGGGTGTGCAGTAGATAACAATGATATACATAGAATAATATGAAAACATCTTCCTAAGAAAGATGTAAATGACAGAACAGAAATGGAAATAGGAAAAATTATACAGTCTAACAGGATAAGGAAAAAGTAGGACAAAAGCTGAGTTATTGAAAGCCACAGATGTTTTCCTATTATCAGATTATTCATTTTTTTTTTTTTTTTTTTTTTTGCATAGCAAAATCAATAATACAATGGGCAAAATAATTGAAAGAGAATTAGAAGAAGTTTTTATGTGGCTTTTCTATTGATAAAAGCCAAGGGCACCATTTCAACAACTCAATAAAGGTTAAACTAAATGTGATTCAACTTCCTGATGACTTAACACTTTAGATAAAGACTAGCGGTGTGGTGACACCAAACTTCACTTAACTTTGATAAAGAGTTCTTTCTCAGTCTGCTTTTGACACGAGCTAAACAGAAGATACTGTTTCTTTAGTGAGAGCATATTTGTCCATATAATTTGGAAATAAGGTTAGATAGGGCTGTCTTGATAATGCAAGTGTAATAATCTCTTGAATATCTCCATATATATTTTTTGTATTTTACTGTATTTGTCTTCTATTCAATCAGGATCATCCGTTTGCCTTTGAAAAACTGGGATACTTGAAGCAGAAGTACAATGAGAAATAAAGAAAGGGTAATACGAGTTGGGTACACAAAACAAGATTCATGAGTCACAAGAATATCTAGTTTTCAAATCCATAATTTAGAGAAAGGGAACGTAAGGGAACATGATTTTCTAATTGTTTTAATCACCTGTTTTCATACTAAGAGTGAGGCTTTGCCAAGTATATCATACAGTTTTACTGTATGCTAGAGTTAGAGGGAATGTTGTAAGTTCTTGTCATAGAGGAGAGGAATTGGGGAATGGGGGTAAAGTCAACTTCTTCAGCTCTGGGGATTGTGAGACACAGTCAGGAGGCTGTCATTCATGCCCCAAAATCCAGACATAATCGGTGTTTGATAGGCTCAATGGAAAGCTGGGAGCAGAGGAACTTTTGCCATATTCTCTGCTTGGCATCAGGGACCAATTACCACTCCACTTGGGGTAAACTTGTACCAACAGACTATCCCCAGCATGGAAGTAATCTAGAGATTCCTATGTAGCCCAGGAGGGGCCTAGAAAGAAGTTGAGATTCTGGCTGGGAAACATACTAGAAGTCCTGCCAGAGAAGTGGTCTTGGGTCTGAAGGTTTAACTGGAGTTGTCCGAGGGTCCTAGTGGGAATCAAACCCAAGAGAATCTGGAGTGCAGGCAACAAGAGGTGATGGCCAAAGTCCCTGAAGACAGAGAGGAGGCTTTGGGTTATATTAGAGGGATTCAGCAGAAGATGCCAGCAGGTTGCACAGAAAGTCCACACCTCACCCTTGTAGCTCGTAGACCAGTATCAAACCAGACTCCCCACGGGCTTGTCGGCATGCCTGAAAACCTCACACTTTCCCTCCCTGATGCTCAGAAACATCTCAGAAGAAGAAAGAACAAAGAGGAAACAGTGCCGGTCCTGATTCAAATTTTGAAATGACAAAAGTTGTACCAAATCCAAAGCTTTTTAACCAAAACAAGACACCATTTATTGCAATTTTAAATTAACTTCCCATTGTGATGAAGCTCATAAGGGAAGTTGGGATCAATTATAAAAAATAGTAAATGTTCATCTCCTTAAAACATGTGAGTTGTGTGGATAAATTATTGACTCAGAGAAGTCAAGAAGGTTAAGCAGTAGCTTCTCAATTCCAGTGGAAGAAATGCCCTTTTCATCTTCTATGCTGCTGCATGCAGCCAGGCTACTTAGATGCAGCCTTGGGTCCTCCTGCAGGAAGAAGGTTAGATATGTTTAGGCTCTTCGATAAACGTTTGACTGAAACTTCACGTTTATGCCAGATAATGCAATAGAAAAGGTTTTGGCTTAAAAACCTTTCACACTGGGAGAACAGTCTCCCACACTGGCAGCAGAAAAACTGTAGCAAGTCTTCTACGAAATGTCTGATTTAAAGCAGCATTGATTCTCAGTGTGCCTGCCAAGAATAGTTAGCTGTGAAACATACCTCCAGGAAAGAGAATGAGTTCACTTGCTTGACAGAGTTATTTGGAACTGACCAATTGAATTTTGAAGAAAGTTTAGCAAAGACAATAATCTTCGTTTTGCATTAACTAAAGTTGAGCTAGTATATCTGTTTGTAGCTATATACTAAGACCGACTGCCTGTGGGACATGCTTCTGGTTTATGATAATAAAATTTTGTTATTGGCATAAATGTGAACACTTATCTTCCCACTTTTCTGTTTTAAAAGGGCATACTCAAGACTCACATAAAAATTATCATCTTATTAAAAGAGTGTGATAAAGAAAAGATGGGCTTCGGGTGATTAAATAAAATAATGTTACAGAAAGCACCTGTCAAGGTATGTTCCCCTCCTCAGACAACCCCCAGGAAAACAATATTTGCTGAATCTAAATTTATTTCTACCAAATGCAGGTAAAGCTTTGGAGTTGGACAGACTAGGATTCAATTAAGTGCTGCCCTATGACATTGTTCAAGTTGCTTCTCTGATTGTAAACATAGCTGAAAAATGGGGTTAATGTTTCAATACTTCCTTGGGTTTCTGTGAAGACCAAGTGAGAAAAATGTATTAAAACCTCTATATGTGGCCTGGCATGGTGGCTCATGCCTTTAATTCCAGCACTTTGGGAAGTCGAGGCAGGCGGATCATTTGAGGTCGGGAGTTGGAGACCAGTCTGACCAACATGGAGAAACCCCATCTCTACTAAAAATACAAAATTAGCCAGCCATGGTGGCGCATGCCTGTAATCCCAGATACTTGGGAGGCTGAGGCAAGAGAATCACTTGAACCTGGGAGGCGGAGGTTGCGGTGAGCTGAGATCCCGCCATTGTATTCCAGATTCCAGCCTGAGCAACAAGAGCGAAACGCTGTCTCAAAAACAAAAAACAAAAAACCTCTATATGTTTGGCACATAGTAGATGTTTAGTAAATGCTAGTTCTGTCCCTTTTATCTACCATAATAGAATATTGGCTAATGTTCTGGCAACAAATCTGAAATGTTTTGAGGAATTCCAATAAGGATTCTTTGCTAAATATAAAAATATTTTGCCCAAGAAACTCCAATTTTGAAATTTTTCATCCACTAGCTATTAAACATTTTTGAGCACAAAAGAAGGACTAATAATTATATAGACATTTCTGTCTCCTTAATCAAATTCCATAGGAAAATTTTGTTCTTCCCTTTAAATCAAGAAAGGGGAAAAACTGGATTTAAACAACCTTTTGTTTGCCTTTTAAAGTATAATCGTTATTTGAGCAGTTTGGAGTACATGACAACAAAAATAAAAATATTTAAATAATGGTGCTAAAGCAGCATTTCTTTTAAATTGTTTTGAATTACTAGTTGTGTACTAGTTTGGAGATCAATTATGCCTAAATTTAATGACTGAGATACTCAGGCTCTGCTCTGTAGACTGGAAAATGAGTGGTTAACTTTTTTCCCAACAAGCTAATATTTTAACCCTTAGACATTGATTCTGAGAGATTTGTTCCCCCATTCAACAAGTAGACATTGAAAAGACCTTTTCTTCCTTAAATATTTAACTCATTGACTTCATTGGCTTGGCTACACTAGCTGTGTAATATTGGGAAATTCATTTAACCTTTTGGGAGAGTTCTTTATTCCTTTATGTAAGAGAATATGCCAGATTAGATGGACTTCAATGTCTCTTCTACATCTAAAATACCATGAATCTCCATAGACCAGTCTACATGGTGAAATAAACAGTCAGAGTTGACCACCAGCTACTGGATTATAAAGGATATGGGCTGAAGATTGCTCCAACTTCACCCATTTCGGATATTAGAGAGATGCTTGCCTGCCTCATTCAGATTTCAGTGCCTGCTCTGTATCCAGCATCAGCCAGACTTTGGGAATCCAAGGCACGCCATCTTCAATCCCCACCATAGGCTTTGAATTTAGTTGAGAGGCACGCGTAAATCTAATAATCAGCCTCACGTTTGTATACAATTTAGTTGGAGCACAGAGAGCTTGAGGATGATACTCATAGTAACACAGTAGGTCACTGAAATGAGAGTTTCTGCATGTCAAGAAAAGTCTCTTTTAGAAAATGTTCAGAGCTGTTATCAGTGTTTTTAGGTTGGAACCAAGTCCACTGTGCAGAGAGAAGCCACATCTGAGACTTCGGTTCAGTATGCTGTTGTGCAACGGGTCACGCTCAGTTTCTAACGATCATCAACTGGAAACCAACTTCATTAACCACTGAGTAATTACTAACACTCTCATGAATAATGGTCAAGGTAATTTTAGAAACAGTCATTTAGCTGACACATCAAAGGTGACCAAACATGTCTCACAAAGTAATGACTCTGACCAGTGAAAAATTAAACCACATCCCTGCATCAATTTGTTTTCAGATAAGTTAATGGAGTCTCCTACAGAATAGATTTTATTTTTACTTTTCTGGCTTCATTTATATGACCTTGATTGGGATACAGGAAATGTTTTCAGATAAAATATTGGCAGTGACACTGTCAGTGATTCTCAAATTTGTTATTTTAGTGACCTTGTGGAAGCTCACTTTGACCCCCTAAGCTTAAAAATCACCTTTTCCCTAACAAAAGCATAATGCCATTTTTTTTTTTTTTTTTTTTTGGCTTAACTGCTTAGGAAATTATTAGATGTTCCCACCTTAGAAGTGGTCTTGAAATATTGGGATTTGGTAGAAAAGAAGGGTGATGAGAGAAAAAGGGTGTTAGAGACCAAGAGATACGAGGTCAACTGAAAAAGTCAGGGAAGGAAAACGTAGAGAAGATGGCAACACTGCTGGTGCAGACTTGATTTAAAGGAACACAAAAGAATGCTATACAAGTTCTCTACATTTCTCAGCTTCAGTTGCAATATCCCTAAGTTATATAAATGAATTTGAAGCTATAAACCAAACTCAATTACATTTTTCCATGACAATAGACTAATAATACTAACACCATTTTCCCCTGTGTATTCCCTTATCCAGTTTAATTTTATGGCCCACCATTACATCACTAAAACACTGACAAATACTTTTACTTCTCTTGCTCACTTTCTTCTCAGTTATGGTCAGCTGGCAAAACTGCAGTTCTAGGTTGGTCAAATACATCTGCCTACTCCACATCTGCACCAGAAAAGCAGGCTGTCACATTTTGTATTTATGACCCCTGAATTTCCCAAATGTCAATCCATAATGCTTTGAAATTCTACTATTAGGTTGCATTCTACTCTCTAATATCATCTCTCTCTTCAAACTTCCATCAGTTTCATTTCCTTCACTGTCGGCTAATACCTTGACTAACACTTCATTAACAACACCAGGGAAACAAAGAGAAACTTCCTCATTTTCTACCAGAATCAAAATCTATTTGAATCTGAGCCATGTTCTCTCTTTTTCTCTGTTGCAGTGAATAGTGTCTCAGCTTCTATCAAAGCAAAGCCCCTCCACTTATGCCCTGGAACCTATTACCACTTCCTTCTCAATAACTCTGTTCCTAAAAGAATCACTATTCCTGCACAGTCAATTTTTCACTCTCTTCGAAAGCCTCATCATTATCATACAAAATCCTTACATTTCATCTTAAAAGTCAACCCCTGTGGCTGGAAGCACTGACGCTACCCTAGTAACGAGCACACCAGGGGCCAGATGGCAGATTCTAAATACCATTTTCCAATAAAAGGAACCAGGCCCTTTGGAGAGCTGGTTGAACCCAGGGCTGGATCGGGGAAGACAGACAATGAGCATCTGTGGTGCCAGAAAGTAAGGAAATGTATACACATACAAGAATACACACAGGAAAAAAAAGAGAAGAAAACAAAAAGAAAATAAATAAATAAATAAAAGAATTAAGGCATACGAAAAGGTCATAGGATGAAACCTGAAAGAGCTCCCAATAGCCAAAGCTAAAGCAACCTGAGCAAGAGAATAAATAAAAATAGCACTGGATTATAAACAAAAGAATACCAAGAAATACTCTGGAGTTCTTACTGATATAAATAGATAATTAAATAACTGAATAAATGATCTGCTAACTAAATAAACAGGAGAGAAGTGATATCTCTTCTTTACTTTCAAGTAAGAAATGTCTAATGAATGAGGAAAATAGAAATTAGCATTAGAATGCCACAGTCATATTTGCCCCAGACAATATCCACCAATGGAGCTAAGCTTCATGGGCAAAAGCATAAAAAGAAAGCGGAAACTTGCGTGGTCTCAAAGTATCTCCTTCAAAACGGTTAGTAACTACCATAGGAAAAATAGTTAACTTTACCATGGAGACTCATGGAAGACATCACCTTAACCAAATAATCATGATCAACATCACCAATGTTTCAACACTACATACCCCCTGAGATGAAGCACTGAGGCAGGGTGCATAGCTTCTGTGATATCCTTTTCAATAACATATACCCTCTGTTCAACCATGAAAAAATATCAGACTAACCCAATCCAAGGAGTGTTCTGCAAAATAACTGACTTGTATTCTTCAAACTTTCAAAGTCTTGAAAGGCAAGGAAAGACTGATAACCTGTCTCAGATTCGAGGAGAGAAGGCATCATGACAACTAAACGAGATGTGGGATCCTGGAACAAGGGAAAATGCAGTAGTGAAAACACTGAATAAGTTCTGTGCTCTATTTAATAGTGTTGTACAAAGTTTGATTTTTAGTTTTGATAAATGCTCTATAGTTATGTAAGACACTAACATAAGGGGAAGATGGGCAAAGGGTATATGGGAACTCTGTACTATTTCTGTGATTCTTTGGAAAACCTAAAATTACCTTAAAAAATTAAAAAGCCACTATTTATTTATTTATTTATTTATTTTGAGACGGAGTCTCACTCTGTCTCCCAGGCTGGAGTGCAGTGGTGCAGTCTCAGCTCACTGTAACCTCTGCATCCCAGGTCCAAGCAATTCTTCTGCCTCAGTATCTTGAGTAGCTGGAATTACAGCCATGTGCCCCCATACCCGGCTACCTTATTTTGTATTTTTAGTAGAGACGGGGTTTCACCATGTTGGTCAGGCTGGCCTTGAACTCCTGACCTCGTGATCTGCCTGCCTCAGCCTCCCAAAGTGCTGGGATTACAGGCATGAGCCACCACGCCCGGCCTTAAAAACCACTCTTGATCTCATTTCTCCTTCTAGCTACCATACAGCAAAGCTTCTTGAAAGAGTTGTCTGTGGTTTCTGAGTCCAGCTCCTCACCTTCCATTTTTCACACCACTTTAGTTAGGCTTTAGTTTCTACTCTTTCTCAAAAACTGTCACCAATCTGTTTTCGTTTTATACTGGCAAAATGGATGGTTCCTTCTTTGTCCTAATCTACCTCCATCTGTCAGTGTACTTTACAAAGCTGGCAACTCCCTCTTCCATGAAACATTATCTTCTCTCAGCTTCCTTAATCACCACACATTCTTGATTTTCTATGTGATTTACTACGTGCTCCTTCACCATCTCCTATGATGCATTTTTTCCTCCTCTGTAAATTCAGAAGTTTCAAAATGTAGTCCTTGACTATCTTCTTTTCCCTGTAATCTCTCCAGCTAATTATCCACTACCCTTGTTTTAAAAGGTATATACAAGCTTCACCGGTGAAGACCTTGCCTCTTCCTTCTCTGAAGGTAACACTCTTTGCTTGCCTGAAGGATCCTAGTTTTCTTCTTCACAATGAGTGCTGGATAAAGACAGAGGGGCATCTGGGTTTTCTGGCTATATCACTGGAATATCATGCGCCAAGCTTTCCTTTCAGTGAAGTGAAAAAGGTAATTTGATCCATTAAGAATTTTATATGCCATTGGAAAATCTTAATTATGTTCTCTTCCCAATCCAGTTAAGACTTTCAAATGGTAAATTATGTTATTTCTTCCTGTTACTTTATTTAAAATTCAAAGAAACATTTTCCTAGCTAATATATTTAGGAAGCCACACATACTAAAAGCATAGTTAGTAGAATTCCTTAACAAATGAATTTTTATTTCAAGGATGAGATTATTTATACTTTATTTCTCAAGTGATGATTTACAGATATACTACAGACTGGACTAGATAAATTCCTCATTGAGCTTTGCTTAAGAATTGTGGCAATATGTTAATACCTTCCGCTTTCATAAGAAAAAAGAAGCACTACATGGTTCATATCACAGGCATGGAGGTTTCATTTTGAGATTTTATTGCAAATTTCACACAACAATAATACTGATTCCAAGACATATTAGAAACAGGTGTATGACAGTATTATTTTGCGTTGACCTGAATGGCTATCAATTTGCTTGTATTGATGTGTGTGTAGGGTGGTGGGGGGAAGAGGAAAAGGAAGCAATTAGTTTAGGCAATAGTGTTAGAATTGGACTGGTGGCACCATGAACAGAAAAAATAAGCATAAATTTTTCAGATATATTACACTACTCCTACTATCTGAGATTAATCACCCAAACTGACCTTGACCCCTTATTTGATTATTAAAGAAAAATTCTGACCCACATTTTCAGGAGACAAAAACATTAAACAGGGTAGTTGATGAAGAAATAGTATAGAACTGGGGCTTCTTTAAGTACAGTTTTTAAAACACTGCCTCTGTGATTTCAAATGTCAGTTTTAGGCTCCAGCTGTTCCAAATAGGTTTGCTCTTAAGCTGCTGGCTGAACAAATGTAAAGGATAATTGTTTTGTAATGTTCCAGACTTTAAAGTAATTTCTGTATGTATTTATAATTGAATGGTCAAGTCTTGTTAATGTTATTACATATTTAAAATGTTATAGTAAAACATAATTTACAGACCCTGAATACTTCATATCATTCAATTAGTTTGTGGTGATTATATAGTTCCATCAAAAAGCAATAGAATGCTCTTTCTATTTTACTTGAACTACTAATAAATCAAGAATTTTAGCAAAGGCAAACAAACAAACAAACAAAAACAAAAAAAAAAAACCTGGTGATATTTTAACAGTTTATAGCATCCTTGTGCAAATGCATTTTAGACATTAAATTTTCTCTAACACCATTTGCAATGAATAACTGTTTCTCACTTTGTCTTTAAAAGTAAGAGAAAATACTTTTTTCTTTACGTAATTAATTTCAAAAGGAACTGTTTAATATGTGTCCAAAGGAAATGTGAAAAAAAAAAAAAACCCTTGATGTTCATTTATAGTAGTTCTATAACTTGCCAGAGATTCATTTACATTTAGCTATTCTGTGTACTGAGTTTACCTGACTTGCCCATTAGGAAAGGAAAGGTTGACTGTGTACTTCACATTCAGAAACTTCAGTGCTCAACGTATCAGGACTGTGATGTTGAGAACATGTTTTCAGACACGTTTGTAATGGGCCATCTGCTTTCTCTCTATTTACCTCTCTGTCTGGGATGTTCTTCTCCTGTTCACTATCACTTCCAATGTCTCCGTGCCTACTTTCACAATCAAAAGCATTACTTCTCTAAAACCCAGTTTAAATATTTCCTGCTTGTGGATGACTTGAGTTCTTGAGTTACAATAAGTTCTTCCACTTTCTCCTAAGACTTTATTAAATTTCTTGAGGGGGGAGCATATCTACTTTTGATATACCTTTGTAGTATCCCAACAAATTGAATAAACAAAGACATGCTCAGAATATATTAGATGAGGTAGGGGATAAACATATATATATATAAAATCTACTTCTATCTCTATCTTAATAGCTAATATCATTAGCTATTTTATATATGTAATATATGAATAGATATTTTATTTTATTTTATTATTGTTTTATATATGTAATATATGAATAGATATTTTATTTTATTTTATTATTGTTATTATTTTGTTTTTTGAGACAGAGTCTCGCTCTGTCACCCAAGCTGGAGTGCAGTGACATGATCTCGGCTCACTGCAAGCTCTGCCTCCCGGGTTCACACCATTCTCCTGCCTCAGCCTCCCAAGTAGCTGGGACTACAGGCACCCGCCACCGTGCCCGGCTAATTTTTTGTATTTTTAGTAGAGACGGGATTTCACCGTCTTAGCCAGGATGGTCTCGATCTCCTGACCTCATGATCCGCCCGCCTTGGCCTCCCAAAGTGCTAGGATTACAGGTGTGAGCCACCGCGCCTGGCCATGGATAGATAATATTTCAGGCACCATGCTAAGCATCTCTGAAGTAGGAGGTGGGGAGTATCACTTTCCCAAATCCCAGAGGTTCATGTTCAAGGACACCTGAGCACTAACTTTGAGAACATGTCTTTTTTGATGATATATAGAGAGCAATTATTCAACAAGTATTCAGCAGTTTTTCTAACTCTGGGTGGACAATATCTCCATGAAGCATGTGACCAGCAACTGCTTTCCATGTTTGGGAGCTGAGGGACCACATTTGGGAACTAACGGAAACTAAGAAACTAATAAAGCCACAAGGGTATGCCCCTCTACTCCTGTTCTATTAACAATGCTTCTATTAAGTTCTAGATTCTTGGCACAATAAACCAGAAATGTAAATGCATGTGAAGTTAACAATATAACTTGCACCTTGGTCCATATATTATTTTTTGTCTGTAATAACATCAGAACTTTAACCACAAATAAGGATTAAAATGAAATACGGGAACAAAACTGGTGTTTTTCTTCACTGTTTTTTTTTTTTCTAGGAGAGCTTGTTCAAAATAAAACATTAAAAAAGTTGAAGAAGAGACAGCAGTCTCTGAATGTTGCTATTTACTTCTAATGTGTCATTAGAGTATACAGTATCTGTCACTAACACGGAATCAAATAATCAAATTTCATGGCAGAATTCCTGAGACTAATGTTTGTGTCATTTCATTTTGTAGTTGCATTGCAGGTAAGTGAAAGCCAATTTTACCAATTATATTACCATCATTGAGTACACTGCACATAAACAACTATATCGGTGTCATCAAGTAAAGTAGTTAGCATTTGTTGGGTGCACACAAAGGCAAGGAATAAGCTACAATAATAATCAATATTATATATATATTCCCAGACATATATTCTTCCTGTATTGTTTATTTTAAACTTGGAAAATGAAGAAAAAGATGAGTTGATTTAAGATGATATTGGTCAAATAATAAACACTTAGAAGGGACAAAATAACCTATGCTGTAAATTGTCATAGTCATCCAAAGATTCTCACCATACGATTTGCTTAATATAAATTAGCTATGTTGCCAAAATGTTTTTGATGCTACCTTGCCAATGACTTATCTCTTGTCTGGATTTGATCTATGGCTTGTCTTTATGGGCAAAGGGATTATAGTTTTAGCAGGGAGAAAAGGGAGACAGTATCAAATGATTTTTTTCATTGTTTCTAATTAGGAAACTAGCTCTCCTTTCTAACTGTTTGATATTATTTTCAAGTCAAACAGCTTCCAGCTTCCATTTAAAGAGCAAATGACTTAAAATTAATCTATTTTCAGGGCAGGCATTGAAGCAATTCTGCATAAAATGTGCCTTAGTGAATAGAATTCAATCCCAGACCTTTGGAGACAATTCAGTTGAGGTAAAATTTGAATACTTCTCTCCCTTTAAATGAAGTGAGGCCTTACAGTTTCCTAATAAGAAAAGAGTTTGAAGTCATTGCCCAGAGAAGAGTTTTAGGTCACTGCCCAGAGAAGAATCACTGATTCTTCCATAATTTGCTTGATTTGCCATTTACAAATTTAAAAGGATCTGTCCATGTGACTTTTTATCATCAAATTATATTTATCTTCATCTAGAGATGCACAAAAAAACTTTTGGGGAAATTCTAGAATTTAAATTGCCTTTTTAAAAAAGTTAGCTCTATCACCCCATTTTCCTTAATTTAAAAGCTAGGGATCTTAAGTTTTGGGAAGTTCCAAATTATCAATACCAATTTTTAAAATTTAAATATAGCATGCCTAATGATTATGTTAAACAGACAGAACTCATTGTATTTAATCAGATATCA
The DNA here is from genome assembly GCF_009764315.1 of Trachypithecus francoisi. NCBI lineage: Eukaryota > Metazoa > Chordata > Mammalia > Primates > Cercopithecidae > Trachypithecus > Trachypithecus francoisi. Next base: position 24,254,495 of record NW_022681460.1, on the reverse strand, counting down.
TCTGTTTTTTTCCTTCCAGTGTCACTTTAAATCTATTGAGGTTCAGGAAATATTCCTTGCCCCTAGTTTAGAACCTAGACTATTCTGTGACATTTCTGCTGTTTGTTAACCTCTGAAAAACTCACTCTAAGTGGTAAAACACAAATTGAATTCCATAACTAGAAGGCCCAGTTTCATGTCATTTTCAAAAGCTCCGCATTTATCCAAAACTGCTGTTGCTTCCAGTTTCCACAGCTGTACCTGCTAAAGGGGAGGACCTATGCCCGCAAGGTGGAGAGCTGAAGGCCAGTATTCCACAGTTCCTTCTCCTCCATCTTGCAAAGAGTTCTGAGGCTTCTGTGGTTGGAGGTCTAGTTGGGAGGTGGGGGTGGAGGGAAAAGAAGTTGGGAGGCTGAAAATTTCCTTCTCGACTGCAATGTCCCTGGTTGGCTCCTGCTCTCGGAGCCTGACAGGTATTTGGAGCTGATTGGCTTCCAGAGGGTTCTTCAGGGATCCCAGTCCCCGCTGGGTCTCTCACAAAAAAGTTCACCTGACCAGGGCAAATGAACTCCATTTCACCTCAGAAACCTAATGGCCTACGTGTAGTTTCTTTTCTACCAAGAACTATTAACCTTTTAGGCGGCATTATTTGATAGATTTTAACATGATCTTTGGATGGCTCTCTCTCTCAGGGATAGCCTGCATCTGCTCCTTGATGAACAAGTATGTGTGTTTTGTCCTGACAAACAGTGGGAAACAGACGGATTCAAATGTAATAGTAACTTTTCTCATTAGCTGGTCTGCACTACCTGACTTGTCCCTATCTTTTATATTTATAGGCAAGTCAGATATTAGCCCAATGTGGCCACAGATCTCAGAGGTCATAGCTCTGGTTTTCAAAGTGGCCCAGTTGAAGGCCCTTCTTGTTTTGGGGGATGCCACAACCCACTCTACTCCTGTCTGTGGTTTTCCACTTATATCTCCTTCACTTTCTCTTCTCAACTCCCATAATCATATTCTCTTATCCACTTAAGTTGAACTAGTTTTACACTGCCTTTTTTTTTTTTTTTTTGTAAATTTAGTCTTGTACCATTTTAGAATTCAGCATCTTTTGTGTTTTTGTGTGTCAGTCAAAATTTCTAATTTAACGCCCTATTATACAACATAAATTTAAATCTTTTAACACTAGTCAATGGTAAGATATTCCCCGTTAAGAATTTGTAGTAAACATCAAATCAGGTCATACATTGATACAGTGTGTTTTGTTTTGAAGTTATATCTAATAAAAACAAACATTGGTTTTCTTATTACAATGAAGAGCTCATTAAGCCTGTAGGCAATTAGTATTGAAATTAAGTGTATAATGAGTTATTTACTAATCTATATTTTATGATGTGCTTGTAAAAGTATTAATTATTTGGCTAGGTAGTGGAAGGATTAGTTGTATAACAGCATGTAGAGTTTCCCAAGGAAACTGGAATGCAAATTTTGATTAAGATGACAAAACATCAACCACATTTTTAAATTTTTAAGCAGTTGGTATGCATAGCATATACCACTTAAATTTTATGAAAATTGTAAACATGGAGGAAAATATCCAGTTAAAAGGAATATTCCTTTGACTTCACAGTGGTGTTTTATTTTTTATTATTTAATATTCACCAGTAGCCATGCTGAACAAAGCTCTAATTTAATGTTTATCAAGTGCTGTGAATACTTACACGAAGGGGACCAATCTAGTAGTATTGTATTTAGAAATTCAGACTATCTACTCCTCAAAATGTTTGAACACACATTTTTCCTTATTTGTTAATTCTTTTTATTCTTTTAATGTTCAAAATGTTATGAATATTATCTTTTTCTAACCAGTTTTTTATTTAGTTTATTCATTATTCAATGTGCAAATTTTAGTAACTATTGCATTATATTGATGACCACGAGCTTATGATAAACAATTCTGAAGCCAACAGGTGCTATATGGAATCTTGAGTCTATAAAGAGCCTTTAAAGGTCATCCAATCTCATCTCCTGCCTTTAGCATTTTAGACAATCAGTGTCATTATGGCTTTGAGGATTTTAAGAGAAATGTCTTTACTTAACTTAAACTTAAAGCTGTACCTTGTTCTTTTTAATTTTTGCCAGGCAGTTGTGGAGGTCTTCAAACTGTGCTTGTAATCAGAAGATCGGAGTTTGTCTTTCTTCTCTGTTTCTGCCCATGTGTCTTGGCTCCGGACAATTGCCCACTTAGCAGTTGTCCAAGACACCTATTCAAATCTGTTTATTTAGTTGAGGCTAAAAATACCAAAGATTCAAAGAATTAAATAATTTACATTAAAACTACAAAATTGGATGTCAGTGCTAAGTATTTTATTTTTTCCACTCGCCCATCACTAGACTTTCTCTTCCTTGATCCTAAGAGAGATAACGAGCACTTCTAGAGTATTTTGTCTTCTTAAATTCTAGTTTTATTGAGCTGAGAATGAATGGTATAGTTGTAAAATGCTATATATTTAAATTATAAGAAGAAAGGTACTACTTAAATATAGATAATAAAGATTTTTGATACCATCCCATTTTCCTTTTACCTTAAATGTACATTATAGCATGTATCTATTTTCCTTTTTTTTGAAATTCATAGCCAGTTTTATTTATTAAAATTTAATTTTTAAATAAATGTCTTACATCCAGGAGATAAATTGCTAAATATATGGTAGTCTCTTTTGATAATCAACATACTGTGTCCTTATGGGTATACCAATAAAAATAGGCATATATATTATGAAGTATTTATATATTCCAAACAAATTTAAAGATAGAATGCAAGCAAATGCTATATTGTCCGTCAGTGAAATGTACCAATAAACCGATCACATACTGGTCCTATCCAGATGCAACTTGAAAGATGTTAACACAAGTCTCTGATGGATGTCTACAAGGAGACGGATGTCAGCGTTAGGAAAATGATTTAAACAACTGCTAACTGGGGTCTCCCTTATTTGTGTCACAGATGGGATTGACAGAAAATATTGGTGGGTGTTTTAAAAACATGACCTAATCTTTCCCTAATTGAGGAGGCTTCTAATTGTGTAATAATTGGTTTTCACAGTTGAATGTCACAGTATTAAAGACATTTGCCAATGCTCTAACACCAAGGAAAGCACATACTTTTCCTCAAATCTATCTTTCTGTATACATGCTCCAAACTGTATTTTATCATAATGGCCATAATTATAGGTTATATTAACTGAGTACTTAATATGTTCCATACACTGAGCTAACGCTCTATATCAATTATACACTCAGCACCTTATATAGTGATATTATCCTCTTTGTTGTATGAATGGGGAAACTGGAGTTTAGAGAAGTTACTTGCTCATGCTATTTTGTATCTCACCCTTGCATATCTGACCAAAACACTCAATATTTTAACCTCAATAATATAGAGACTACCACCCTAAAATATTGCACAGTTCTCTGCTGGGGAGATTTTTAATGAATCAGTAAAAAGCACTTTAAATAATCAATAATAACAGTAGAAATATTTTAGAAATACTGGCTGACAGAGGTGTATGTGTATGTATGTGTGTGTATGTAAAAATAGAAATAACTCTAGTAAGAGCTGTGTAACATTTACTGAGTACTGAATAGTTTATAACACATTATCTCATTTTCTTTTCAGATGAAAACTGTGGTGTATACACATGATCCTCGGCTTATAATGGGTTTAAGTCCTGATAAGGCCATGATAAGTTGAAAATATTTTAAGTCGAAATGCAGTTAATACACCTAACCTACCAAACACCATAGTTTAGCCCAGCCTACCTTAAATGTGCTCAGAAACTTGCATTAACTTGCAGTTGGGCAAAATCATCTAACACAAAGCCTATTTTATTATATAGTGCTGAATATCTCATGTAATTTATTAAATATTATAATGAAAGTGAAAAGCAGAATGGTTGTATGAGTACTTGAAGTACAGTTTCTACTGAAACCGTACTTTCTCACCATTGTCCAGTCAAAAAATCGTAATTCAAATCAGTGTTTAAGTCAAGAACTGTGTGTGTATTCTTATTCCTATTTTGTAGACCTGTAAACTGAGGCTTAGAGAGGCAATGTAACTTGCATGCTATTGCATAGTAGTACATGGCTACACTGGGGTTAAAACCTAGGTCTGTTTGACCACAATACTTTTGTTCTCAACCATCCTAGTGAACTACATTTCCTTAAAAGAAAAAGAACATAGATCATTACAGATATGCAAAATTATCTGTAGATAGCAGAGAAGAAGGATAGCTTTATAACTGCTGGCATATTAAATTCAAGAAAATTGTTTTTAAAGAAAAAGCAAATTACAAATCAGCTGATTTAGACCCATGAGACTTAATTTCTTAATTTTAATTTTCAATTGCCTATCTGTACATCAAAATGACTAGAGCTGTGCTCTGTGAGGAAGTTGCCTTGTCATAGAGAATTTGTTTGAAATTTAATTCATAAAACTTTAAAGTATTTGCACAAATTACTTAAATTGGTTTCTTCATAGCCCACTATATCCTGCTATGCTTTATGGCTACATCATTAATTTGCTTAGAAATCAAAATGTAAAATCCACATCCTTTCTGCTACAGAAGACACTAAGCATATTTAATGCATAAATATTTTAAAACTTTGGTGTTTAAATACATCTTTGGCTGGGCACGGTGGCTCACGCCTATAATCCTAGCACTTTGGGAGGCCAAGGTGGGTGGACTGCCTGAGCTCAGAAGTTTGAGACCAGTCTGGGCAACACAGTGAAACCCCATCTCTACTAAAATACGAAAAATTAGCTGGGCATAGTGGCATACACCTGTAGTCCCAGCTACTCATGAAGCTGAGGCAGGAGAATTGCTTGAACCCAGGAGGCAGAGGTTGCAGTGAGACGAGATCATGCCACTGCACTCCAGCCTGGGCAACAAAGCGAGACTCCGTCTCCAAAACAAACAAACACACAAACAAAAAATACATATTTAAGGTTGATTAGAACATGGCTTAAACATCTATAATGGATCTTGACATTTCCTTTCTTTAATCACTACTACAAATATTTATTAAAACTATTAAATTAACTAAAATGTAATAAAAATTCTTCTTGCTTGTTTTTAACAAGATTTTTATTTATAATAATAAAACATTGTCTGAATTTAATGCACGTTATAAAAATCATCCTGAGTGAAATATTTATTCCTGAGGATTAATTTGATTAACTTGTATACATGCAAAAGGAAAATCCTAAAAATAAGTGAGAGCATACATGTATGCATGAATAAGTAAATGACTGAATAAAAGAAAAAAAAAGAGAATATTTTGAGATGGAATAGAATGAAGGCAGCAGGAGAGACATTATGCAACCTGAGGTCCACTGGTGGTTTCCAAAGGAGTATTTGTTTAATTAGAGAAGTGATAATATTTTTCTGAGTTTCAGTTCTCTCAACATTGGACAAGAGTAGTAGTGAACTACTTAACCTCTAACCTCTAGATGACCATTAAATATCTCTGATTATACCAAAAGTGAACACTGACATATTCATTCATTAAACATTTTTCTGAATCTCTACTAAGTGTCAAATATGTGCTACACATTAGGAATGTATGGATAGACATAATTCTTGCCTTACCATTCATTTCAAATGAAATTAATTTCATGGATGAATCTGACAAAGATTATGTACAAGTATGTTTAAGAATTTTGATGTGAGGCCGGGCGTGGTGGCTCAAGCCTGTAATCCCAGCACTTTGGGAGGCCGAGACGGGCGGATCACGAGGTCAGGAGATCGAGACCATCCTGGCTAACCTGGTGAAACCCCGTCTCTACTAAAAAAATACAAAAAAACTAGCCGGGTGAGGTGGCGGGCGCCTGTAGTCCCAGCTACTCGGGAGGCTGAGGCAGGAGAATGGCGTAAACCCTGGAGGCGGAGCTTGCAGTGAGCTGAGATCCGGCCACTGCACTCCAGCCTGGGCGACAGAGCGAGACTCCATCTCAAAAAAAAAAAAAAAAAAAAGAATTTTGATGTGATAGATGAAGGAATGCTTTCCATTAAAAAAGAGCAAGTTTAAAAACAATAGCCAGCAGAAATAAAACAAGAGTAACCGACTATGAACATATGCAATTACATATTTTGAAAATGAAAAATATAGTCATTGAATAAAAAGGAACAAAATATTGGTAAAGTCTATTTAATCCAAGCGAATGAGAAAATTAGTATATTAGAATATAGCCCTGCAATATAAATTCAGAGTGCAGTACCCAACGATTTAATCTTTAAAGTTATACTAAAAGTCAGATAAAGGACACAGTTAATAGTTTGAGGGGTTTTTCAGAGACAAAACAGTGAGTTCCCACTGAAAATGATGGAGGCAATGGCAGATAAACTATCTGAAGAATAATCAAAAAGTTTCAAAATGGGTATGTTCTTAAATTGAAAAGTGTTTTTCAAGCATTAGGTGAATGCTGCATGTAAACATATCAGAATGACTTTTAGGATTAAATAAATAAATAAGCAAACACACATAAATAAATAAAGCTCTTAGATGGAAAGAGCCAAGTATTTCCAAAGGAATACAAATGAGATGGAGAGCAGATTCTTTCACGTGCACCAAGTGACCTTAGAAGAAAAAGAAGAAGTTTTCCTACTGCCAAGAAAACCAGGACATTTCTACCAAGCTAAACTACTATTAGAATAAAGGCCAAATAAAGACACCCTCAGAAAATAACTAAGGTAGTCTTCCCCACAGAAACCCAAAAAAAAAAAAAAAAGGTGAATATACCAAGATGAAAAACAGACGCAGAGGAGAAGATAGAATGTAAGACAAAAAGAGGGAATATACACAATTAAACTAACTATTGATTATAAAAGGACGGGAAACTGAATGCATTGAATAAACTATTTAGAATTAGTGAGAATACAGCCATAATGACAATGAATAATTGGATTTGGCTCACATTTAAAATGAGGGATTATGAGAATGGACAAATAAATGAGATATTCCACACTTACTGCTTAGAAAATATCTAAAAACAAAATTACATGAAAATATTAAAAGTAATTAAGATCTACTAGGCAAATACTAGTAACAATAAAAATGACCATTAAGATGCAGCAGTGTTATTCTCAGTCAATACAGTATTTAAGCAAAAAGCATCAACTGGGATAAAAGCATACACAGGCCGGGCGCGGTGGCTCAAGCCTGTAATCCCAGCACTTTGGGAGGCCGAGACGGGCGGATCACGAGGTCAGGAGATCGAGACCATCCTGGCTAACATGGTGAAACCCCGTCTCTACTAAAAAATACAAAAAACTAGCCGGGCGACATGGCGGGCGCCTGTAGTCCCAGCTGCTTGGGAGGCTGAGGCAGGAGAATGGCGTAAACCCAGGAGGCGGAGCTTGCAGTGAGCTGAGACCCGCCACTGCACTCCAGCCTGGGTGGCAGAGCGAGACTCCGTCTCAAAAAAAAAAAAAAAAAAAAAAGCATACACAAGGCACAGATAATTATGAGCTTATTTCTAACAATGTAGCCTAATATACATGGATGAGAGGAGAGAGAGAGAGAGCACGCATGAAAGAGAAACAGAATCCAGCAGAATTGACAAAGCAATTGACAAGTTCACAATGGTAGTGTCAGAAACTGTTGATAAATTAGGCACACACAAAAGATAGTAAACATACAGATTTAAACAAACCTGTTTTAACACCTAAAGAGATATACATATATATATATACATATACATATATATACATACATATATATATATACACCATGAGTGTTTATAAAAATACTGCAATCAGTAAAGTAAATAGGTATACTTTTAAAAGTATAAATAAAACATTTACTAAAGCAAGCAACAGAGTTCATGGAAAAAGGGAAACAATGCGTGTTGCTATAACTGGGGACACTAACAACCAGCTGTCACTAAGGAGAGGACAATAATGACTTTGTGGAAGTTTATTATTTAAAATCAATTTCATCACATGTAGAACAAGCGAAGGTCAGGGTCATCAGATTAACTCTCCAGCTGCTTGCTGTGGTTTGAGGAACTTTAATTTCCTCTTCCACCAGTTCTAATTCTCAGTTTAGGAGAATTTTACAGTTTTTCTTCTGAGACAGGGTTTGTTAACAGGAGTGAAGCAGCTGTGAGCTCATAGAGTTCATGCATGGGGAAGAGAAACTGCATGGTGCCTTTGTAGATGATGGTAGAAAAGTGGACACCTACTGGCTTTTTGCCCCCATTTTCTAGGAACTGCTTTTCCTCTTTCACATGGTCACAGGATGGCAGGCAGCTATGTTTACATAAGTTGGGTTGGGTCAGCCATGTGATTAAAGCTAGTCCATACAACTTTTTCCCATAAAGCTGAAGTTTGACATGAGCAAATCTTGCTCCAGATTGCTGGCTGTGTAGTGTGGACTTTTGCTGTGAGTCATGCTTATTTGCTTTTTGCTTCACATGTTTTGCCTTATTGTTTGTTTGTTTGCCACATGAACCCCACAGAGCGGAAGGCATTTCTTAGAGTCAAAGAGAGAAAAAACTGAAACTTAAAATCCTGTGAGAAGCAGCGAAGAAGCCTGAGAGAGGTTCTGATCATCTGTAATTCCAGTCTGTGTTTGAAGCCTAGCAGCCTCTAGCCCTTGAAGTGCATGAAACACCCCCGCATCCTTATGATAAATTCTCCTTTTGGGTTAGCTAGCTCATGAATTTTTCTGTTAGTAGCAATTGGGCGAGTCTTGAGTAATTCAGGCAAGCTTCAAAGGGAAGGGGACTGCCCTGATTGGAAGGGGTCAGGAGGTAGCAAAGACTGAGGGCATGAGACCCCTAGCACATCTGTGGAAAATCCCTTTGCAGGGCTTGATTATCCAGTGGACAAGACGAGGTCATGGAGGAAGCTTAATTTGAGACCAGACAGAGGATGTGGGGAAGAAATGGGAGGCTATTATTTCTACTTCAGGAATTTTGCCTGGGGCTGGCCTGCTGAAGGAGTAAACAAATAAATAAATCATACTCAATAAAGACTCTGTTGCAAAGAGATTCAGGGCAGAAAACAGTTAAGAAGCCTTGCTAAAGAGAAACCATTTCATGTCTACATTTTTACAATTCTTTCTCATTTCTCCTCTTATATGTTTCTCGTGTTCAATAGTCATTACTTGGGCGTTTGAATTTTTTATTGAGCAATTTCTAGTTCAGTAGTTCTCTTCTTCTTGTAAAGTCCAGGGATGCCCTCTTCTGTGTGGCTCCATGGAAGGGCAGTATCCACAGGTCTGCTCTCGGACCTGTCATGGCCAGCTGCCCATCGGCAGCAGATTGCTCATCGGCATCCCATACCTTATCACGAAAGCAGAATAATGATTCATTTCTTTCTGAAGCCAGAACTGCTGCTTCACGCCTGAGGGAAGCAGTGAGGAGGAAGGGAGGGAATTCACAGGTCTGTCTTCCTGAACTGTTCCTGCTCCCTCTTTACAAGGTCAGAAAAAGAGAGAAACTTACAGGCTGCTGTCAGTGTAGTGAGTTGAGCTCCAGGCATCTCTCAGCAAAAATTGAACTTTCATCAGAATCAAACTTACATGGCAATTATTTCAGGTCACTGGTGCTATCATTGTACTTTTCAGTGTAAACAGACACATGGAAGTGACAGTAAGTCTAATGAAGTATTGGTTTTGGAGCATTTAAATGGCAAAAACATCCAGTATTTCTTAAGGGCATCCTGGCGATTCATGCACTGTAATTTCAAAAGCCTTCTAATTAAAGGAAGTCCTTGGCTTTGTTTACTCTTTCATCCCAGTAAACAATTCAGAGATTCCACACCACAGCTGACATTCTATAACATAATTGTCATGCTTTAAAGGCCAGTGGTGTAATACTGAAAAAGAAAACTACTGACTTGAGTGTCAGACTATAAATAAACTAGTAAATTGAACTACAAATTTAAAAATTCAATGTGATTTAATTAGTGAGCCAACAACCAGTCTTATTTCTAAAGCCTCTTGTGAACTCAGCAATGTGCTAACTACTGTCCTAGATAAAAAATAGATTGAATGTGATCCTTGCCCTAAGGCAGCTTAAAATCTAATTGGAAAGATACAATAAGTGTAGTTGGCTCTCCTTATTCATGGCTTCCACATCTGTGGATGCAATCAACTATGGATTGAACATAGAAAAAAAAAAGTATGGTTGCATCTGTATTGAACATGCACAGACTTTTTCTTGCCATTATTCCATAAAGAAGATAGTATGACAACTATTTTTTATAGCATTTACATTGTATTATGTATTATAAACAATCTAGAAATGATTTAAACTATATAGGAGGATATATGAAGGTTACATACAAATACTGTAACATTTTACATAAGGGACTTGAGCATTTATAGATTTTGTATTTACGGGGGTCCTGGAGCCAATCTCCCACAGATGCCAAGGTACAACTGTACATATAAAGCCTTAGAAAAAAAAAATTAAAAAAACAGACCTTATGGTCAGATTTTCAAGTGCATAAGAGTTGAGAGATATTCATGTGGGTTGGAAAAGAGAAAGCTTCATGAAAGAGTTGGCTGTAAAAAGAGAGGCCAAATGAAACAAGCTGAGGAAAGAAGGCAGAAGACTCTGAGCAGAAGTAACAAGATCAATGAAGTTCAAGCACCATGCTTACATATCCCAAAGTTTGCTTCCTTGGATGAAACACTAAAGTATTCTGAAATTTGAACAACTATCTGTCATACTCAAAAATACATATCAACTTTTGGCATCATGTGCATTTAGTAACCAGCATTGATCCCCAAAAGGTGTTGGACTAGTTTCAACTGAAAAAAAACGTTATAGAAAACAAAACTACTAAGCTGGGTGTGGTGGTTCACACCTGTAATCCCATCACTTTGGGAGGCCAAGGCGGGCAGATCACTTGAGGTCAGGAGCTCAAGACCAGTCTAGCCAACATGGGAAAACCTCGTCTCTACTAAAAATACAACAATTAGCTGGGTGCAGTGGTGCACTCCTGTAATTTCAGCTACTTGAGAGGCTGAGGCATGAGCATAGCTTGGGCCTGGAAGCAGAGGTTCAGTGAGCCGAGACTGTGTCACTGCACTCCAGCCTGGGCAACAGAATGAGACTCCGTCCCCCCCATACCCCTCAGAAAAGGAAAAAAAGAAAACAGAACTACTCATGCACTGCAGAGGCACTAGCAGTCATACATTTAAGCTATAATGGGCCATATGATGGATTGAATATTTGTGTCCCTTCCAGATACATATGTTGAAATCCTAACCCCTAATTTGATGGCATCAGGAAGTGGGTCTTGGGGCAGTGATCATGTCATGATGGTGAAATCCTCATGAATGGGAGTAGTGCCTTTATAAAGGAGACCCCAGAGAGCCGCCTCAGTCCTTCATACATGTGAGGACACAGAGAGAAGATGGTTGTCTATGAACTTGGAATAGGTTCTTCACCAGACCAGATCTGCCAGGACTTCCATATTGGACTTCTTAGCTTCCCAAACTGTGGGAAATAAAGGTTTGTTATTTAGGCCACTCATTCCATAGTAATTTGTTACAGCAGCCTAAACAAACCTAGACAACCCATAAATATAGGACTGAACATCTGTGTGCTGAATGTTGGGCTAAGTACTTCATGTATAATATTTATGCTTCACATTCTGAATTAGGTACTTTTATTAGATCTACTTGCAGATAAAGATCCTGAGATATTGAAGTGCCATATAGACAGAAAGGTGGAAGAGGATATAAATCCTGCCCGTCACCTCTCCTGCCTCAAGGAAGGATTATCAATCAGCAGGATTTTTTTTTTTTTTTTTTTTTTTTTTTTGAGAAGAGTCTTGCTCTGTCATCCAGGCTGGAGTACAGTGGTGCAGTCTCAGCTCACTGCAAGCTACGCCTCCCAGTTTCATGCCATTCTCCTGCCTCAGCCTCCCAAGTAGCTGGGACTACAGGCGCCCGCCACCACGCCCGGCTAATTTTTTGTATTTTTAGTACAGACGGGGTTTCACCGTGTTAGTCAGGATGATCTCGATCTCCAATCAGCAGGAATTTTTAAATAACCATTTTTTGGGGGTGACATGAGAATATAGCAGAGTAGGAGGCTCCTGACTGTTCCTCTTACCACAGACACACCAAGTAAACGTGGTAACTACTGTCCTAGATAAAAAATAGTGGACCAGTTTCTTCAAGAGAAAGCCAGAATCCAGCTGAAATCCTCCTACACACCAAACGATCTAGAAAACATCTACATCAAAATGGGTAGGAAAATTGGAGATGCACTCAGACACTAACCCCACCCTGAGCACAGCACCTCATCACCAGGAAGCAAACACAGTTCCTTATTCCTGAAGAGTGAGGGGCTTGTACTACACATATAGTTTCCAACTTTTCCAGACTCTGCTGGAGAGCTTGGCTCTTAAAACACTAGCTTGAGGAACAGCAGGAACACAGCATCGAAGGATTTCCCTCAAGCACAAAAAACATAGGGGACTTTGGAACTGTGGGAGCATTCCAGCAGCTGTAGCTTGCAGGATCAGCCTAACCTCCAACTTACCTGGAAAGGGTTTGGCTGCAAGCTTTTCCAGCAGTTTCCTGCGGTTCTGGCCTCTGACGAGCCAGAATCTGGGAGTCTACGTGGAAAATAACGAATTAGCCTCCTGGACCCTAAATAGGAGGGATCATACTACCCATTCCTTCTTCCCTTGTTTGCTCCTGTGGTAATCCCAGCTTTGTCATCTCTTCATGGAAAGAGGTTGAAGGTCTCTGTCAATAAAAGTGGACTGGATGGTACTTCCCCCACTGTCTTCCTGGCTTACTCTGGATATGAGATGAGATAAATTGCTGCAATCTTTCACTAGCGGGAGGTTGGGGGACCTCTCTGTGCCCGAGAAGGAGAGGGGCACTCCCTGCATCTTCAGCAGTAATTCCAGAACAGAAGGCTGTCGTTGCAAGAAGGGTATAATACTTTGCTTGCTTGAACAGGAGAGTAAACACTTCCTATGCCTTCCTCCCTAGCTTGCTTCAGTGTTAACTCCACACTGTAAGTCTGTCGCTGCTAGCAGAGTGTGAAAGTTCTGCTTTCTAGAACAAGAGAGTAGGCATTCTCTGCACCTTCTTCCCTGGCTTATTCCAGCAATAAATCTAGATCTGCAGATTCTCCCTGGAAGCCGTTTCTGCACTCATCAAGCACCCCAGTGTTTACATCCTTCACCTGAGGGACTGGCTACTAAATCAGCCAGCTCTGGGTGTTGACTGAGCCCTCCATGCCTGAGTCTTCTAGACCAGAGATGTTAAAAGTGATTTATAGGCCAGGCTGGGTGGTTCACACCTGTAACCCCAGCATTTTGGGAGGACAAGGCAGGCATATTGCCTGAGGCCAGGAGTTCAAGACCAGCTTGGCCAACATGGTGAAACCCTGTCTGTAATAAAAATACAAAAATTAGCTGGGCGTGGTGGCACATGCCTGTAGTCCCAGCTGATTGGAAGACCAAGGCACAAGAATCACTTGAACCAGGGAGGCGGAGGTGGCCATGGAGATCATATCACTGTACTCCAGCCTGGGCGACAGAGTGAGACTCTGTCTTGGAAAAAAAGAAAAATGGAAAAAAATGACTTATAAACTTTCAAACATTCACTGGCTATCTCCCCAAGTTCAAAGTGAGCTCAAACTCTTCCAAAAAAAATTGAAGAAGAGAGAATACTTCCAAATTCATTGTTACAAGGCCAGCATTACTCTGATATCAAAGTCAGGCAAGAACACTACAAAGAAGGAAAACACAGAACAACATCCTTGATGAAGACAGATGTAAAAAAATCTCAACAAAATATTAGCAAACTGAATTAAATAGCACATTAAAATGATCATTCACTATGATCAAGTGAGATTTGCATCCACCCCATGGATGCAAAGAGGGTTAGGTCAAGAGGCATATTTTTCAACAAGGAATAAGTTTTGGTTAGAAAAGGTCTAACCAAGAAAAAAAAAAAAAGTCTATTGTGAGGCTTAGTTTGCATCTTAGTCTGCTCAGGTTTTCATAACAAAATACTATAGACTGGGTGGCTTAAAAACCAAACATTTATTTCTCACAGTTCTAGAGACTGGAAGGCTGAGATCAGAGTACCAGCATGGTCAGGTTCTAATGAGGTTCCTCTTCTGAGTCACAGGCTGCTGACTTCTCTTTGTATAATGTGGTGGTGAATTTTATGTGTCAGTTTGACTAGGTCAAGGGATATCTAGATAGCTGGAAAATCATTATATCTGGATATGTCTATGGGGGTATTTATGGAAGAGATTAGCTTTGGACTGAGTAAAGAAAATCTGCCTGCACCAATGTGGACAGCCATCATCCAATCCATTGAAGGCCCAGATAGAACAAAAAGATGGGAGAAGGGCTAATTCATTCTTTCTTCTGGAGCTGGGACATTCATTTTCTTCTGCCCTTGGACATAAGAGCTCATGGTTCTTGGAGCTTTGGACTCTAAAAATTATACCAGCAACCTACCCTACCCCCACCAATCCCTATTCTCAGATTCTGGTGTTAAACTAGGAGTTATATGGTCAGCTCCCCCCATTTTCGCTTTCAAACTAAGCCGAAATTACGCTATCAGATTTTCTATGTCTGCAGCTTACAGAGAGTAAATGGTGGGACTCGACCTTCATAAGCAAATGAGCAAATTCCCTTAATAACTCTCCTCATATGTCTATATACAGTTGACCCTTGCATAGCTAGGTTTTGGATGATTAGGGTCCACTTATGTGCAGACTTTTTTCAATAAGAGTTCCATTGAATGTGCCTAACTCTCCTGCCTCCCATTCCACCTACTCTACGCCTTCTGCCTCTGCCACCCTGAGACACAAAGACCACCTCCTTTTCCTCCTCTGTCTCAACCTAATCAATGTGAACATGACAAGGATGAAGGCCTTTACGATGATCCACTTTCACTTAACGAATAGTAAAAATATTTTCTCTGCTTTATGATTTTCTTAATGTTTGCTTTTCTCTGGATTACTTTATTGTAAGCATACAGTATATAATACATATAGAAAATATGCATTAATTGACTATTTATATTGTCAGTAAGTCTTCTGGTCATCAGTAGGCTATTAGTAGTTAAGTTTCTGGGGAAGTTAAAAGTTATATGTGGATTTTTGACAGTGCAGGGCCCCTGCATTGTTCAAGGGTCAACTGTGTATATCCTATTGGTTCTGGTTCTCTGAAGAACTGTGACTAATACATCTCCTCACATGGGGAAAAGAAAACTAGCTAGCTCTCTGGCCTCTTCTTATAAGAGCACTAATCCCACTCTTGAATGATTATGACTTAATTACCTCCCTCATGACCAATTACTCCCAAATGTCCATCACATTGGGATTAGGGTTTCAATGTATGCATTTTGGAGGGATACAAACAGCCCATTGTAATTTGATAAGAGTTGGCACAGAGACTCTTTGTCTGTAATGGTTATATGAGTGGAAAAAATTATAACACGAGTGGTAAAAGTAAGAAAGTAAGAGAATTATGAAATTCAAGAGTAGAAAACATCTGCTATTCTTGACTAAGCATCATCCAGTCCTCCTCCTTTTTCTGCAAAGACCACCACAGCTCCCTCTTGGGAACCACCTTCTCCTGAGCCTCAGGCCAGGTGATTCTGGGCTGCTGACCAGTAGTGTGTATGTGATCCGACCTGGCCAAAGCTGAGTTTTCCATCCTTCGGACCACAATGCTTAGTTTAGGAGATAGAACCACCATGCAAAGTTGACTGAGTACTGGACTAAAGGGAAATGAAATCTAACTCTAGTCACCCCAATGAGACTAAATTATAGGAGTTTTATGTGACTACTGAGAAAGAGAAGCTGGTTTTTATTCGCAGGGTTATTGAGCTGATCAACTGAAGAGAAAATCTGACTGAAAGTGAAGCCAAAGCAGAGATAGAAAGAGAAGGGAAGTCTTGGTGACATTGTTTAGGCCCAGCCTAGATCAGGGTGGGCCCTGTACCTTTTGGTGACATTAGCATTCATTCTGTCCCCTGTCCCTACTTTTGTTAGGTTGCTCATCTTAGTTTGAGTGAGGTTTCTGTTCTGTATACATCAATGTCAAATGTTAAGGTCAAAGATGATGCTAGAAACTAATGTTAGTAAAAGACATAAGAAATTATTTCTTTACCTAGAAGGACTACACAATTGACTATTGTCATGATATTTATATTGAGTCAAAGATAAATGTAATGTTATATTGAAACATGCCTCAAGTCACATGCTTTAGTATAGAGGGGGATATGTTCTCTGGGTTGAGAGCAACCTTTAGAACAAGCTCTAGCTTTATTCCTAATTAAATGTTTCTAACTGAAACCTTGATTTCAGGAGTCCCTTCTAGTTGTAAAATTCTATGAGTATGTAATCTTAGTTTATCCTTTATGGCATCTCTTAATTGCTTTAAAAAAATCTTATCTGGCTTTGTTGATTTTCATTGCTAGGTTCTGCATATTGAAGATCAGTTTATCTTTTTACTTGTTTAATAGGTAAAGTTGAAATGATATGCTGTAAAATGTATTGTTTCACTTTAAGGATTTTTACATACTTGTTTTTTCTTTAAAGGTGCAGCAGTGTTATTAATTCTCCCTAAATTAGATAGTTTCATATTGCTCCAAGCACTGATTCTGAAAAACTTTGCTACACCAAGGACTTGATCACATTTCTCTATATGTGGTAATCTCAGTTTTTGAAACTATTATAAGTTAGTAGTTTTTTAGAACAATGAGCTAAAATGATCCAATGACAGTCAATTATCTTTAAGGAACTGCATTAGGTGGGCAAATACTTAACACATTTCTGCAAGCTGTCAAACTTCTTGTGAATGTTTACTTAAAAAGACAAAGCACTGCACTAGAGTATTTGACCCATTGGTTAATAAAAACAGAAAATATGTCAATCAGCATAAATAAGAGAACCTTAGGTAAATACAGGGCAAAACAAAGTGCTGAAGCTAAATGGAGAACTTAATGATTTCCATGGCAGAAACTAGATTCCTTTGATTCTCATTTCTTACAGGTTTTGAATACATCTTTCTGTTTCAATCCCACTGGTACTCCCTTAGTTTGGTACCAGCACCTCTCTCTGGGTTGTCTTAATAGCCTCTTAATGGATCCCACTACTCCAGCCTTTATTCCCTTCAAGTGAATCTCACACTGCTACTGATCTTCCACAGCACAGAGCTATCATATCACCAAGGACCTTCAGGTAGTGGGATGCAAGGTATTTAATCATCCGCTGGTTACTGAGCCCCCCAACCTCATGATTTGCCACTCTCTGCCTTATGTTCTAGGTGTCAACTATACTAAAGTAATTGTGAAGGTATCTAACTAGACTTGGCATGTTTGCATATGCTCTTCTCTTTTTCTAGAATGCCTTTCCAACTGCCTTCACCTATGCAGCCTCCACTCATCCTGTATGACCTGGGGCAATTTCCACTGACTGCAATACCCAGACCAGGAGATTTGCATCTACGTGTCCCCATAGCTCTCTATTGACCTCAGTCTAATATTTTTCATGCTTTATCATGTTGCTTACTTGATTTTCTCTCCCATATAAGCACATGACTTTATATTATGTGAGTTATTGTAGGGGTTCAACCATTAGCAAAATTTATGCATAAATGAATAATTTGATCTTACCAAGTTTTTCACAGAGCAGATGAATGCAGAATTCATCACTTTGACCCCCACAATAAGAAAGTGTATAACATGAGACTAAAGTCAAGAACAAATTCTAATATTAATGATACACCTTCAGAAATATGTAGCATTTACAGAAGCTCAGAAAAAGTATACTGTGTTTCTGAAAGTAGAACTAGTAACACTTCAGTTATTTCAGAGCAGTTGTTTTGAACAGGGCTTAAGAGAAAAACATAATGGCAGGGGGGAAAATCATATTTTTCCTGACATTCTTAAATGTTACATGGTGTTTTGCCAGAGTAAGCACAAAGGAACAATAATTCAAGTTACATATACATATGTGTGTGTGTGTGTATATATATAAGTGTATATACATAAAAAGTGTATATATAGATAAGCATATATATTATATATATAAAATATGTATCTGTCTTTGTGGCTTGTTGTTCCCTTATTCCATAGGCACCATATTGACTATGCATCCAGTCATTTTGTAAACATAAGACCCTGCATTGATTTGCCTGTTTGCTCTAATTATATCACAGTATGAGTTATATAGTGGATCAGTCTGAGTTGGGTATTTATTTTCAGTTTTCAATAAGAAGGTATGGTATGGTGTTGGTTTCCAGGTTTCTAGGCAGCACAGTAGTTAAGTACTGTGGTACTTAAGACACAAAGCACACACAACCTATTCCTACAATAGCTGAGGCTAAGAAGGAAAAAAAAAAAAAGATTCAGCCCAGAAAGCTGGTCCTGGAGATAGATCTTTTTGGCTCTTTTGCTGGCAGTTTATTATTATATATTAACATATAAACTCATCACATACACTACCCCACTACTCCCACTGCCCTGATAGTCATGTAAAAAAAAAAAAAATAACACTAGCTGCTACATTTCTTTGATGCATAAATAATGTTTGGGACTGTGCCTTTCACAAGATGGTGCTCAATAAAAACTCACTAGTTAAGAGAGTTTTAATTTTTGGTCATTTTCACTTGCAGCTTCCTCCTGGTTCCCTGGGCTCAAAAATTATGGATTTGACAATTTTCTTTTCTCTGAGTCCACGAGAGATAACCCATGATTAAGTTCTATTCTCTTTTTTCAGGAGGATTGTCTCTGAGATACACATCTTCTATCTGAGGGTGGGGGTGGGCCCTCTTACACCCCAGTAACAATCATCATTCAGAAGACCTGGAAGCATTCACCATTTTCATTTGGCAGAAATAAATAACCTCATGCAGCCTTCAGTTTACCCAGTACATTTTTTTAACCTGTAAGATATATTTAACCCATGTAATTGCTATGTGGAAGGTTTTTAAGTGCTTCTTCTTGCCGATCACATTAGCTCTAAACTCCTTATCCATCCCACATGTGCTCTGCTGCTATTCTCCCCACCTCCTGTCCTGTTAAATGCACTTGCCTTGTGTACTTCTACCTCTTTATTAGAGCCACTTCTCTATTCCAGCTTCTTTTGTTGATCTCATTCATATTGCTTACTATGTCCTGCTTTTGCACCTTTATATATAGGATCATTTCTTCTACCTAGAAGATACCCACTGCACATTCTACTTCATATGCATCACCCTCCTCAAAATTTGAATTGAAATTTGCCTCTCGGGTAAGCCTGATCCATCTCATCATCAATATGCATTTTTTAAGTACTGTATCTCTGCATGCTGTAAACAAGCTGGAATTTGTTTTGTGCTACGTTGATATGCACTTGCTGATATGAAGCTTGGTAAGTTTTCTATTTTTTTTTTTTTGAGACAGAGTCTCCCTCTGTAGCCCAGGCTGGAGTGCAATGGCGCCATCTAGGCTCACTGCAAGCTCCGCCTTCCGGGTTCACGCCATTCTTCTGCCTCAGTCTCCGGAGTAGCTAGGACTACAGGCACCCGCCACTGCGCCTGGCTAATTTTTTGTATTTTTGGTAGAGACGAGGTTTCACCGTGGTCTCGATCTTCTGACCTCGTGATCCGCCCGCCTTGGCCTCCCAAAGTGCTGGGATTACAGGCGTGAGCCACTGCGCCCGGCCAAAGCTTGGTAAGTTTTCTTAAGGCCATTTTCTGTTTGTTTATTTTATCTTCTCAATATACCTTTTTTGAAAGGTTTCTCAGGTTTGGAATCACAGATTCTATATCCTTAACATTTTTTCATTCTCAGAGCACCTCCAATAATGTGGTGCTTTCTAAAGCCCTCACTCTTAATCCTGTCTTTTCTGCAAAAACAAAACAACAATAATACAATTCTGAATTACATTCATTCTATAACTCTACATTGTTGTGAAGAAATTAAAATTAATGTCTATTTATACATTATTATGATAGGGGATAATGCCATAATCCATTGTTTATAAAATGGGATAATGTAAAGTAAAATATTCTGTCTCGCATAAGTTTTTTTCCATCAGTGCTTCTGTGCCTTACTAAGTTATTATGACTTATGAATTTGTTAGGATCATTAAATTAAAAGTTATATAAAGAGCTAATTTCACGTTCTGGCTAGATTCTAGTTTTGTTGTCTTTATTATGTTACATGAAAACAGCAAGTACTGCACTCATAAAACTTTTCTACCATTAATAATAGATACAAATTGTATCAATACCTCATTTGGGATTGCTTTTACATCATCTAAGAAAAAAAAAGGTTAAACTCCCACTGCCTATATAAGATAAATGGACAGTTATCATTAAAAACTGAATTTGGAAAAAAAAAAACAATTCTAAGTCCAAAGAGAGACACATATACACTGCACAGGTCTCACTGGTGACTTTTCATATTAATATACTCCCTTCACATTTTTTTTCCTATCTCTCCCTAAGCTATTGTCTCAGCTTCTGTCAATGGTTCACTGAGATACAAAAGATACCCACAGAGCTAAAAAGAAGCTTGGCCTTTTTCTTCAGAAACCAATTGTGTCACTTTACTGCAGTTCTTATCTTCCCAGTGTAGAAAATTGCACATTCCATGCTGAGGAATCTTCGCTGGCTGTACTGGTGTTCAGCAGTGCCATCTTGTTTCCGTGGGGATTTTATCTGGCATCCACTGGAAGGTGTGTCTACTTCCTTTACATCTTACACCTACAGACCACTTGTAATAATATCAAAATTGCCTATGGTATTCACTTCTATGTGAAAAAAGCACACTGATTCAAAAGCACAGAGAACTATCTTGATAAAAGGGATATGTCAGAAGCTTGTGAGTTTGACAGGCACATGCAAATTCAAAAAATTGAAACAGGAGTCTACTTTTGTCACCAGCTGGCTCTGTCAGTTTGGGATATTTCTTTGAATTTTTATCATCTAAATGTATTCATCAGACAAGGGGCTAACAACATATGCCCTACTTTTTTCTTAAGGGTTTTCTGGAGTGCAAATGCAATAATGCATGTGAAAATATTGGGAAAATATATATTAGTAGCTAGAGACAAGTATGGTAAAAATTAAACGAAAAGACTATTAACATATTACTATTCTCATTATTTTTGTTGAATAACAATAAACTTTGCTATGCTAAGCAGAGTGAGGTATAGTAAATGAATTACATAAGGTTAATATTTAGCAACTATATATTCAGCATATTTAGTAATATTTAGCACCTATATAATGATAGCACTTGATAAATAAATTTGCAAGATGAGGAAAGAACTATTTGTATTTGCAAATTAACAAGAAACATATAAACAAATTTGTGCATTTCTTATAAATTTGTGTTTGTTTGCCAGAAAAATAATTTCAAATTTATTTTTTAATAGCCTAGTCACTGAGTAACCGTAATGCCTATTGATCTTGTTTCATCCAGATCAATACAACATTGTCAAGACAGACTCAGTCCTTCCACATACAACATCTGAAAAATTAGTAATTTCTTAGTGGAAATACTAAGATCTTTTAAATTGGTAGTCATTTCCAGAACATTCTAATCAAAGCATGCCATTCTTAGACTTTCAATAGAGTTCTATTCACTCACTTATCCCCAACTGATGTGTTCTGAAGCTAAGAAATTTATCCATTGGTAGTAATCAGAGTATTGTTTCTGGCATACAATACTATAGGTATAGTAAATTAGGATATTTTAAACATAGGTAATAAATGAAGATTTGTGTCTTCTTTGAAGATCTTCTGATTGAGATAAGAAGGTCTCCATACTCCATGCTTAAAACCTTAGGAGCACTGTTTTCCTTCTCTTCTTTTCCTTTAGCTTTCTGGGTTTTTGTTAGTTGGCCAGCCTTCATGAAGACAGGACAGAGCATAGTTTCCCCTCTCTCTATATATCTCTTTGGTAGTCTCCCTTTCATACATCAAAATGGTAAAGTTTTATTTTAATTTTGCCAAGATCTAACTCACTATAAGTAATTTTCATTGATAAAGTGGTAAGATGCCATTGTGTCTGTGATATTTATTTCATTTCTATCCTAACTTTCCATTGTGACTCACTTTTGATTTTTCTTGGTGAATCCTTGGGGAAAAGTGTGAAAATGAAATCTTACACAGAAAATTCTGATAAGTATAGCCATACTCAACATGCTCCTCCCAAGGACAATTTGTCAAAAAATCATGGCTTAAGGAATGAAAACAAAGGAGTATAGTGATAAACATCCTCGTGTACCAGACAATATGGAAGGACAAATTCCATTCATTTTGATGAGGCAGATAAAACATATGAACATAATTCTGAACTCATGGTATAGAAGCTGGCTATTTTAACAAATAAGAGGATTAGGGAAATGAATAGTAAGGAAAAAATTCAGTTAAAGATCTTCTTTTCTTAACCTATGAAAAACCCTCATAAAACATATATGTCCTTTCTCCCCTGAAATGTAACATAGGGTTTTATCAATATAGATTTTCCATCTTGATTTAAGTGGAAGCATCTATTTTAAAGTGATGGACTAAAAGAAAACTTGGAACGTGGATCAACTCTAAAGTTCTATGGAACCGCAAACTCATATATAAGATACAATCTGTGAACAGTTTGTGTCTTCCTAGTTTTCTATTTGCAATAGCAAATAAGAGGAAACCACAGGTTTTCTGTCACATAAGCGGGTGACACAATAAGCTGACAAGAAAATCACAGTTCCCAGCTGGAGATAAGCTCAATGGCAACATCCATTCACTGAGGCATTTTATATTTATTTCATGCACAGTCTCATCTAAGACTAATTATTGATACATCTACTCCTGAAGGAATGCTCACCATTATAATACTATAATTTCACCAAATTCTCCTATAAAGAGTCCTATAAGAATTACACTAAATATCATGATGTGTATAATGAAGAGCATATCCATAATTGAGTGGTAATATATTCTACATTATATGAAATACATGATTGAATGGTAACATATTCTATATTATATGAAAGCAGCTTTACATTAACATGGCATCGTTCTTGTCAGAGAATAGAATATAACTTTACAAATCTATGTTAGTGGCTTTATGTGCTGAACCCTGGTCCAGAAAATTTTATCTAATAGATTGTAGCAATTCTACGAAACAATCCATTGTTCCAAATAAAACCATCACAAGGAAGTGAATTGTAAGACAGAGGGGGAAATACAGAGAGGAGAAGGCCAAGAAGCAGTTCAAATACCTGGTAGGGTTAGTACTGAGGATGGTTCACTAAGCAGGATACATTTTCATTTTCTATTAGTGATTAGGAAACTAAGCATAAGATGGTTCATCAAAGAGGGTGGAAATGATTTTAAGGATAGGAAAATATATATCCATGCACTGAGACACACACAAACATATCTAAAAATTTTATTTGCTGAGAACGGGTGTTTTATCTGTATGTAGTTTTTAGTATCGCAGATGTACTGTGTCCATCATTCACTCATTACAACTGAACACATCAAGAGAGTAATTGAGCACATGCCCCAAATATTTTACCTGTTCTTGATTTTAGGGTTACAAGGGTAAACTCATACCATCAATTACTCATGAAAAGAATGAATTATTCTTATATTTTTGCAACCTAAAATATATTGCAGAAATGAAAATTATACTTATAGAGACAGAAGAGAAGCAAAGTGTATAACATAGAGAATTCTAACAGTAGAGCACCTAGCACAGTATCCAGCATTCATGTATTTGTCACTGAAAAGATATTTACTAATTATATACTGTATTTCAGACACTGTGAGAAATACAAGGCTAGATGATACAGGAACATTTAGATAAATAAATGCACATGAATAATTAAAATATAATATGATGACTAAAGAAGAAAAATCGTATGATCTTCTCCAATTAGTATTGAAAAAGCATTTGACAAAATTCACATCTCTTCATAAAAGCAATTCACCACAAATTAGGAATAAGAAAGAAACTTATTTCTTTAACTTAAAAAAAAAAAAGCTACTAGAAATAATAAATTAGTCTAGCAAGGACCCAGATTACAAGTTCAGTATAAAAATATGTATTGTTTTTCTATATACTAGCAATGAACAATTAGAAGTTGAATATTTAAGATCTGGATTTTAAAAACCCTTTTATCTTCTCCTGAGAGTTTGAAGTGATTTAATTCAGGTCATGCCAACAAGGGGCATATATATTCATTGCTCAGACTATGTAATTTCTAGTTTCCTCTGTGTTTAAATATGATAATCAAGTCACAGAAATTTGTAGCACGTAGAGATTTCCATTTATGTAAATAATGAATAAGAATTCAGAAGGGTAAAGTGATTTAGCAAACTCACAAAACTAGTGCCATATCCTAAAATACACTTTTACTCATTCGAATCTGTCTTCTTTGGGATGTTTCCCTTTCTTGTGTGCCTTCTCAAAGCTGGCAAATACATTTTAGGTGTTACTCTCCACTGTCGTCTTTTAAAAATGACTGTGAAACTAGTCATTAATGTTGATAACAATACTGCATTTTGAAATAAATTCCTCAATGTTATAAATGTTAAACAATCTTATAATTACTAGAAATTATTAATAGCCTACTCATAATTCTTAATAAGAATATTCTCTTGTGCAGCAGCTTTTGGGGGCCTCATGATAGCCAATGGCAAGAAGTTTATCTTTCATCACATGTAACAGTAAAACAAAACATTCAAATCAAGTATGATGTTAACAGGATGACATGCATCACTGAGAAAAAGCAAAAAAAGTAAGAAGGAGTTTACCCTGCTTTATGATCTCTCTTTTTTTTTTTTTTTCCATTTCTTCCTGGAAGCTAGATTCCACACTTGGAGAATACATAGGGAAGATTCCTTTTTGTGTTGGCCTTTCTGTTTATCTGTCTACCTAAACAGCTGAATGTGGTAGCTAAAGGCCTGGACACCAGAGACAGACAGACAGGCTTGCATCTGTGCTTTGATACTTACTTGGCCGTGATCTTGCTCAAGCATGTTTGCCTTAGGTTTCTTAACTCTAAAATGGTTAGCGGTAGTTACCCCAATAGAGGTGCTGTATAGATTAATTGAGGTCATGACTATAAAGAGTCCATTATAGTACTGGGCACATAATACAAGCTCATGATATTGTACATATAATTTCTTCTCTTTTGATGGTCTCTAAGTAGTAAGACATGCAAGTATTAAGATTAAAGTATATTATAGATCTGTTCTTACATGTTTTTTATTTTAAAAAATAGAACTGCCGATTTTCAAATCCGCTACTTAAATTTTAAAATTCTTAAACATTCCATTTGTGAATGTGGAGTTTATCCTCTTCTGAATAGGTATTTATTAATTCTTCAACATTGTAGCCATCCTTAATTTAATTCAGACTCTGGAAACTTGCATTAAGCTTTCAAAATCTGTAGGGATGATTATGCTTACTTGGAAATTTTGAGTTGCTTAGCTACAGTAACCTTGTTCAAAATGTGCTATAGAAAATGAGGTTAAAATTTCTATATCTTGAATATAAGATTTTAACTCATAGCTTGTACACATACAAATTTCACAAATCCTCTCCAGTAGTGTAATTCTTGTGTGCTATTTTTATTGTTTCGGAATTCTAACTCCAGTGTGAAATTCCATTAATTTATATCAATTCATGGTCAATCTCCATTAATGGTCAGCCTGGAAGTACACATTACTGAGAGACCATCCAGCCAAGTGTACTTACTAGTTTATCCACCAAAAATATTATAACAACTCTTACACTTATTTTGGTTCTTGTTCATGACTGGTTTTTGGTCAGGTTCTGCTTCTCTCACATTTCTGTTTTGTTCAATGTTTGCCCCATCTTGAGCTAATTTTGAACAAGAAATGGAATGAGTTTCCTGATTTTTTCTAACTGATCTCACAAATGGTGATCTAACTTCACTCACTCTGCTCTGTTTCCCAAGTTGACTGTCAGCCAACTATCTGTCCACATCTGCCTTGATGACCTGTTCTCATCAGGCAAATCCATCCTGGTTCTTGTACTTCTTATTCCAGAAAGAATCACTGTCTTTTAGGAATTCCTAAATGTTTGTGGAGTGAATGGTGTTCTATAGAGTACCTAACATGTTCTAAAGTACTTCAGATCACAAAAATGTATATGTCATTACATCGATTAGGTCAAATGATACCTTTCAAAATCCCTTCAATATTTTCCTCTTGCTCAAGCGAACATAGTCAAAATGATCAGTGGCAGAAAGAAGTACATATGCAGAACACTACTGGGGATAGTCTTAATCTTATTTGTGTTGTAACTTGATATAGGTTGGATATGTGTCTCTGTCCAAATCTAATGTTGAATTGTAATCCCCAATGCTGGATGGGACTAGTGGGAAGTGTTTGAGTCATGGAGGTAGACCCATCATGGCTTGGTACTATCTTTGCAATGGTGAGTGAGTTATCAGGAGATCTAGTTATTTACATGTGTGTGGAACCACCCCGCTCTCTCTTTTGCTTACTCCTCCTTCACCTTGTAAGCCTCCTGAGGTCTCCCTAGAAGCCAAGCAGATGCCAGCACAATGCTTCCTATAAAGCCTGAAGAACTCTAAGCCCATTAAACATCTTTTTAAAATAAATTACCCAGTCTCAGGTATTTCTTTATAGCAATGCAAAAATGGTCTAATACACTTGTACTATGCCTCTTTTATTCTTTTCCTTTCCTTTTCTTTCCATCTTTTTTTTTTTTTTTAAACTAGAGTCAGCACTGATTACTACTGTAATGATCTGTGGGCTTTATGAACTTTTATATATTGCCAATTATATAAATGGCTAGCTCAACAAAATGTGCAGAGAGAATTTTCGCATGCTTTTACAGATAGTGTAATGAATGTAATGGCATAATAAAATGAACTCTTCCTTTTTCAAAAAAACTTAGCTTTCATGGTATAATAAAATTTTTTGAAAGAAATAAAAATTCAACATATGTGTTTTAAATCACATTTGTTGAAATCCTAAAATAAATGTCGATAAATTTTGAGTATATTTATTGCACTATTTCTCCATTAAAATACTTGACAATGTAAAAGTGTAATCAATGTAACATGAAAGTTTAAATTACTTCAAATCAAATGTTACTTGCATCTCCTAGAAAGCTTTATGTAATACAAATTAATGGAAGATAGTGCATACTGGAATTAGTACGTTTTTGGAAATACAATAGAAAATAAAACAGTCTGAATTTAACATTTATTTGTAAATCAATCTACATTTTGTTTTAAAATTAGTCCTATTAACATTTTAAAAACTCAGAATCAATTATAATATGATTATTTTCTTCTGCAGAAAAAAATTAAACATAGAAATTTATGGTTATAACTTCTTTTGGTGAATATTACAAGACAACTAGGGGTTCTCTAGGAGGCAAAGGATAGGACTGAAAAGAAGGAGGAGGAGCAGAGTAGAGGCCTTGCTATTCTTCCTGTCTGCCTTGCCTCGAGGGGTCTGTGTCTCCCTTAAAGCCTGAGTAAGGAAACTGATTAGCACATTGATGGAGGTGGAGGGCATTATTATGGACGTTGCTGTGTGGAGTATTTTGAGGGTAAGTCTGGGAAGTAAAAGTTAAATTGGTGCAGGGAATAAAGATCAGATTTTTGTGTACGAGAGATTTGCAGCTCATCAGTTACCGTATCAAATAAAAAAGAACTATAAATTAAACTATTCTTCTGCCCTAACAATGGTTTTATAATACTGCTCCCTCTTCAGTTGTGGAGTGACTCCCTGAAGGACCACTTCTAATTACGGAGGATATAGCAAGATTTATTTAGGATGTTACATATACACTCATGACCAATAATTTAGTTGAATCACATGTGACTTATTCAAATTTCACTTGAACTTAAGGGCTTTAAGATATAATTACCAGGAAAATCTAATGTGAAAATCTAATCGTAATAAGCCTCCCAAGACATATCTAAAAGTGAGGGTGGGAGCTGTTCTTTAGAGTATACAGAAAGATGCTCCAATTCAAACAGTATCCTATATGCCATCAAAAGCTAGCAAAATGTCCCTTGCAGAATAGACTCATTACACATTTACAGCATTGATTAATTAATTACTAAATGTTTACTTTGAAGCTGTTTTTACATACCAAACATTCACAAAAATTGGTTTGAGCAAAGGAGTAAACGCTCCATACAACTTTGAGATTTTAGGAAAAAGCTGCATAGACTTGAAGTAAAGGTGACTCAGTTTGAACTCTTTAAGAGCAGAGAAAACGACTATTTGGGGGCACAGTGAGATTCTACTGCAGGTGTCTAATTGGTTATGGTACAGGTCTCATTAGGATACACAGCAGGTTGTGTGACTAAAATACACATGCAGACATATCTACACACAACCTTGGAATGCTGAGGAACATAAATGTGTTTAGTGAGAGGCAAATGTAAATGTCTGCAGAGAGATAATTCCTTGATAACATATTAATAATCACATGAACTTTGTGATTTTACAATCTTCATGAACAAACATGAATATCCTGAGGAAGAAATTAATTATCAGCTAAAAACACCTATTAACATAAAACAGGTTGAAAGATGAAAGTAGAACAGTCTCGATTTACGAGAAAGCATTGCTTTTCTTCTTCTTTTTACTGTGAAAAAACAACACAAAATCTTTTAAAAATGTTATTGTCTAGTATTTCATGAAACATACTATTTGATATGTTCTACCCTGAAATAACCTCACCTTTTTCAAGTTTTGATGGAAATTTTGCCTTCTCTGTGTAAAATTCTCATTCCTTAGCCCTGCACTATCAATTTCCCTTACTCTATTCTACTTTCTCTTTTTGTAACACTTATTATAGTCTCTATTTTCTAGACCAACTATATACTGTCTTATATATTGCCTATTGTTTATTCCCTGCTCCACTAGAATTAAGCTCCCTCAATGGCAAGATTTTTGGATGTTTTGCTCCCTGATGTACCTAGAACAGTGCGAGGAAGACAGTAGGAATGCAATAAACATTTTTGAACAATTTGAAGAAATCATCACATAAACTATGAAAAGGCTGTGACCCCCAAAAGAGTTGCTCAGTAAATATTTAAAAGTGCATTAATTAAATACAGAAGACTCTAAATGAAAGCATTTTTTGATGGTAGAAGGAGGTTATCAGATGCTAAAAGTAGAGGCAATCAGGAGATTAGAAATGGGAACAAAGAATGAAGGAAAAAAGTGAACAAAAATGAAGTAGGGAGGTGCTATAGTTTGGATGTTTGTCCTTCCAAACCTCATGTTGAAATCTGATCCCTAATGTTGTAGGTGGAGCCTAATGGGGGGTCTTTAGGTCATGGGGATAGATTTGTCACAAATAGATTAATGCCCTTCCTGTGGGGGGCTGGTGAGTGAGTTCTCATTCTTATGAATT
This sequence comes from Trachypithecus francoisi, assembly GCF_009764315.1. NCBI lineage: Eukaryota > Metazoa > Chordata > Mammalia > Primates > Cercopithecidae > Trachypithecus > Trachypithecus francoisi. The sequence continues at coordinate 24,225,077 of NW_022681460.1, read as the reverse complement.
ATCTAACACATTTTTTAAAAGACACTAGCACCTCTCACCTCTCTCTTGCTTCCTCTCTGGCCATGTGATCTCTGCACTCACTGGCCAGAAAGGAAAGAGGTAAGAGGTGGGAGGTGCTAGTGTCTTTTAAACAACCAGAATCCCCTTCACCTTCTGCCATGAGTGGAAGCAGCCTGTGACCCTCACCAGATGTAAATACTTAATTTTGAACTTTCTGGCCATCAGAATTATGAGCCAAATAGACCTCTTTTCTTTATAAACTACCCAAGCTAAGGTATTCCTTTATAGCAACACAAATGGACTAAGGCAGAATGATTTAAAGTACAGAGGGCATGGCTTAATTCGATGCTTCAAAATGTTATCCTTGAATACAATGTGAATAAAGATTCTAGATTCTGACCTGCAGTCTTTCTGAAATATCTGTGCTACTCAGTCATTATAGAGTAAGGTTCTTTAAGAATGTCTTTCTAGACAGAAAAATCTCAAAAATGTGATTGAAACCTAGAATAAAGTTTGACATATTTAAAAATTGTATTTCCCTTTATGTTCTTTTCGTCAAAAATTGTTTCCTTTGCTATCTCCCATAGGCTTTTATCAGGGAACCACCACTTTCTGATGCAGTAGTCTCAAACTTGACTGCAGATTGGACTGATCTGGGTAGCTTATAAAACTGTCTGACTAGTTAAATGAGAATTCTGTGGGTAAGATCCAGGCATGGGCATTTTTTTTTAATACCCAAGTTGATTCCAACATGCAGCCAAGTTGGAAAACTACTGAAAATTCCATATTTACTGAATTACTGCATGAAGATTTGTCAGTCCTTGAAACTTTCTACTTACTGGAGAATCCTTCTGAATATGGGGGCTAATGATTATCTGCGGTAGATCCATCGACTCAACACTGAAGTTTTGTAAGTAAATACTAGCAGTATATCTCTAACTTTAGCATACTTTAGAATCACATGAAGAGCTTATTGAAATGTGAACTCCCTGGCTCCCCTCCTAGGGATTCTAATTCAGTAGGTCTAGGATGGAGCCTGAGAATCTGCTTTCTAATAAACATCCAGATACTTTAATCGTAAACGAAAGAGTCACTGCCCTAGAGAAAGGGATTTGGGGATAGATCTCATCTGACTTGGTGGGATAGCCCAGCAGGAAATCCAGTGGGGTATTGTCCAATCCTTACTTCAAACTTCTTGTTCTGGATCTCCAGTTAATCTCAACAACTGATTTCTCCAAATCTTAGGGGATTCAAAACCTTCAACAATGGCCCAGGTCTAGGATAACTACTTTGAAAGAACTGTAGGCTGGAACAGTCAAAAATCCATTACGAGTGACCAGTAGAATAATCTCCCATGCCAGTTTTGTGCACATGTGTGATGTGTTTTCAACTGTTTCTGATTGCGAGAGGGAAATTTAGTCCTTCCTGTGCTTTGATAATATTTGGTTCTTGAATATCTCTCTTCAGACACTTCACAAATATAGCATAGCTAGTATCTCTCACCCTTGCTGGATTTTGCACTGCTTGGATCAAGGCCTAAGATTCTCATCGTCAAAGTCACACATTGCAGAACATCAAGCACACATTTTATGTTTATTAAATGATTCATGACAACATCCATGGTTCCCACATTACAGGTTGTGATTTCATGTGGAATCTGGTGAGGTTAAAGGATATAGAATTAGCACTGCTTAAAACAACATCTATTTTTATAATCAGCTCAAAAGCTCACCAAAGCAGAAATGGTTCTCAGCTTTCTATGTGCCTCTCAAATAGACTTTTTGTGATTCTGTTACTATTATATGTTTCCACTATGGCTTTCAAATGTCATTTAACCCACCCAAACCATTGGAGGTAGGAGTACAATATAGTTTCCCAAATCTATCTATTGCTAAGCATGGTTCTTGATGCTATAACCCACATAGGATGACACTGCTGCTTAACATTGGAATGGTCTTGGACAAGACCATTACTTCAAACAGAAGAAAAAGAGTATCCCTACCAAGGGCTAAACAGAAGAATTAGAAGCAGTTTCCAGAGATGCTAATAGCCTCTGGATACAATATTGCCATAAAATGGTAGGTATTATGCACAAGGATGAAGATTTTCTATTTGCTATATATTGTTGCATTTACCAAATAACACACTTTCTTACATAAGAACGTTGGAAGAAAAAAAATTCAAGAGAACCCTCCTTTTTAAATAAGAGTCCTAATTTTATCCAATAGTAGAAAATACAAGTAAGGTTATTAGATGAAAATTCCATGTATCTCTATAAGTGTGAACCAATATGCTTTTAGTCATGTATTAGAAACTTTTCACATTAGTTTAATGTTTTTCATAATATTTTGGTTATTGATGAAAAGAAGTCTGTGTGTCCTCAGTACCACAGTAAAGAGTCCGTGAGTCTTTTCCACTGATTCATTTTGCTTTTATCTCCTAGAGGACATTTCTGCATTCTCAGGAGAGGAAACACAGTTGGAAAAACACCTGTCATTTTGGTAATTGTTTTTTCAATAGACTCAAGATGTCATAAATTCTCTCTTCCTTTCTATTTTGATTTTATATAATGTCTTGCTATTTTTAAACATCATGTAGATTTGCAAGTCTGGAACTACCATTTTTCTGCACTTCTAACTCCTATCAGTAACAATGACACAATATACAAACCCAGCAAAATTATCAGCGTAGCCCTTCATCTATCATCTATTTGTTGATAGTTCTCCCAAAGATTTCCACCATTCCCCCACAAAGTGAGACACAGACCACATTTTCTTGTAGAGGTCTGGGTACAGGTGGTGGTACACTGTGTTGCACGGCCGTGGGCCAGACAGACTGTGGCTCTAAATGGACACCATATGGCAACAGCCTGACTACTTTGAGTTGAGTCCTGCACCTGTTAGTCGGTGGGAGGATGCTCTTTTAGTGTTTATGTCCTTAGAGCTATTTTAATTTTCTTCATGACCACTTTTCTGTGACTCATGGTTGGTTTTCTGTTCTACTTTTTAAAATTCAGATAATTGAAGTAACTGTGTATCATTCAATATAAATTTATATGGGTCTTTTTCCCTCCTCCTTTTACATTTAATTTTAGTCTTAGTGAAACATAAATGACATCTACTCTTGCTTAAATCCTTCTCAGATTTGCCAATAAGAGACAAGGATTTGGGAAATTGGTGGGAAGAAGTAGAGCCTCTGGCAGAGATAAAATAGGAAGATCATCACCGCATGGTGTATTTCAGTGCCATTCTGATTCCTGTGTAGCTGCAATATATACCATGATTTGTGGATGTTTCAAATATACATCCTTTCCATTAGTCTCCAAAGGATTATTTTAGGAATATGTCTGTTTATAAAATGCTTTTATGTAACTGTGATAGCCAAATGATCACCTAGGTCACATTTAAATTAAAGTAGAACTTGACATTAATCTTCTCTAGAGAAAATTCAAGAATAAAATCAGTGAGGGGAGCAAAAGGAAATGATATTTGACCTCTATAGCTTTTTTTCCTCATATTTATGAATAGTTTTACAAATACATGGAAAGAACCACTTCAAAAGTGGTGAGGCCTTTTGAGAGTCTGCAAGGGTGCGTATTTTTGTCAAATGAGCAAATGACTATTCACCTCTCCTTTAATCGTACTCAGCTGCTGGGTTAGGAGAGACAGAAGCTTGAAAAGAGGGCAAGATTTAAATTGACTGGTGAAACCTAGGGAGCACAAGGATAGATGAGCCCCTATTCACCTCAAATATTTCCTCCACTGGAACACGAATGCTTGAAATCCACAAAGACATAGAGACTTTACTCTATTAAACTACTACCTAGAAATGTGATGACTTATTAAGCATTTAAGTATTAGTTTAAATTACTTTTGTCAGATATTTTCTCAAGACAGGTTGTAGGAAAATGGCAGCTAGAGAAAATCTGAAGGCAAATTTGACTGAGGAAGAGTTACAAATGTACACAAAGGACAAGTGGAGTAAACTGAAGACAAACTCGATAAAGGGAATTTTTTTTTTCTATTTTTAATTGCCTTGTGCTCTCATGTGTGGGCAGTCCATGGAAGAAGGAACAAAGTGACCTATGATTTCTTCTCTTATTTGAAGAAAAACATCCTGAACTCAGGGCACAGTCAGCTCTCAGAACTCCTCTAGGGTAGAATTCATCATGCTTTTATCAGGCTTACATATTTTTTAAAAAATGGCTTTAGCCTGTTTTTCTCTCTATTTGATCTAAAGCTGCATTTATAATCTCTGAACTAACATACTCAAGATATGTAATAGATATAAATTTGCAGATTAAAACCAATCTCTGGAAATAACCTATAAGTCAACTACATTTTTCTTGCTGAGGACTTAGGATATATAATTGGTCTCTGTTTTTTTTCAATCCTATTACTGCTGTTTGTGACTCATTTGAAACTAGTATTGTCAGTTCTCTCCTGGGTAGAACATAGTTATCAGAATATATGCAGCAATTTGCTTCCAGGTCTTCCAATAACACACTATGTGTATATTGAGATGAATTTATTGTTTTATCAGCAAATAAAAATGTGTATTTTAAAAACACATATATAGATTTACTGAGAGGTAGGTAATGTTGGAAAAAATGAAGCTAGAATTCTCCCTCGATATTTTGTGGGAAGCTATTACCTGATATCTTTTCTACATGTGAGTAAAAATAGAACTGTTGTTTAATAAAATGCATTTTCTGAGTAGCCAGATAAAAATGACAGTAATAAGAAGCGCTATTTATTAAAACATCAGGCATAGCCTCTACACCCACCATTTAATTCACAATTAGCTCAAAACAAGCTGAAAGGATTGAGGACTCAAATGTCCATGCTTTATAAAATGTCAAGTTAAACGTCTAACTGTGAACCAGATTGCTTATGATACAGGCCTTTCAATTGTAAATATCAAATGCATAAAGAACAGCATGAATCTCTTAACTTTATAAAGATGGCATGCAGACTCCAACGTTTGGGGAAAATTAAGTAACTTACTAACATTTATGAGAAAGCATGCATTTAAGCATTACACTGGACCCCTCTTGATCAAACATATATGAAAGTCAAAATGTCGTATAGCAGATTCTAACATAGCATTAAAGGTTTTGTTTAAAGAAAAAAAAGTCAAATATCTTCTCAAATTAATTTTTAAAGTATGGAAAATAAGATCCTATTCAAATTCTCTTAAATAAAAAATAAAAATTTCTTTTTAAGTAAATTAAAGGAACAAGATTCCACAATTTTTAAAAATAAGAGTGTTTAGACTTGGTCTCAAAGGTTCTATGAAATCCAGCATTCCATGTAAAAATAAATATTATCTTTTTTTTTTCCCAAAGCACTAAGGATTTTACTAAATTTCAAAAATCATGGTAATTATTCCTGTGAGGACATTGTTCCCAGTCAGGGAACAGTGGGAAAAATAACAGAAATTAAATGAATTGTTCATGTGTTAAAGAGGCTCTTGGTTTGAATAGATTTAGAATAACATCCCTTTGTGTATGTGTAAGCAGTTAGATAATATTTCTTTTGACAGAAAGGAACACTTTCAAATTCCAAACCTCCATTTATTTGGGTCTTCATTTTGAAATAAGCATAGAACTAATGTCTATATTTATATGGCTATATCCTCTCAAAGACCATTTTATTATGATATACAGCCTTTGTAATATGCTGCCTTTTAGAATTGTGTTCAATTGCATGAGATAAACAAACCAAGAAAAGTGAGGGTCAACTTAGAAGGTACCAGCCAAACCACCTGGCTCTGCATCTTGCTCATTTTAAGGATGACGTGAGAAAATTAATTACTTTAATCAAACACCTTGGCTTCTTGCTCAAAAATTACTGGGTGGGTATTTGCATAAATGCAGCAATTTCCTGAGTGAGTGGCAGATGGTCAGACAAGTCATGAGCTCACCACCTTTTGTTCAGAGATGCAAGTGTTGTGGTTGAACAAAATAAAGATGTCTAAATAGCAAGATAAACTGCATGAAAAATAATTTACATTAGCCCAACAATGACCTGTAATAAAACAGTCTCTTATTAATACTGATAGAAGAACAAAACCGAGTATATATCCAGCAAAGTCATGGGTAAAGTATACTACTCATTCATGTAGCTGGCATTGTCTTCTTTTCTTTTTATGGCCAATTGATTTCTTTTCCTTTTTTCTTTTTATTCTACTTTATGTTCTAGGGTACATGTGCACAATGTGCAGGTTTGTTACATATGTATACATGTGCCATGTTGGTGTGCTACACCCATTAACTCGTCATTTACATTAGGTATATCTCCTAATGCTATCCCTCCCCCCTCCCCCTACCCCACAACAGGCCCTGGTGTATGAATGTTCTCATTGTGTCCCTTCCTGTGTCCAAGTGTTCTCATTGTTCAGTTCCCACCAATGAGTGAGAACATGCAGTGTTTGGTTTTCTGTTCTTGTAATAGTTTGCTGAGAATGATGGTTTCCAGCTGCATCCATGTCCCTACAAAGGACATGAACTCATCCTTTTTTATGACTGCATAGTATTCCATGGTGTATATGTGCCACATTTTCTTAATCCAGTCTGTTATTGATGGACATTTGGGTTGGTTCCAAGCCTTTGTTATTGTGAATAGTGCTGCGATAAACAAACGTGTGCATGTGTCTTTATAGCAGCATGATTTATAATCCATTGGGTATATACCCAGTAATGGGATGGCTGGGCCAAATGGTATTTCTAGTTCTAGATCCTTGAGGAATCACCACACCATCTTCCACAATGGTTGAACTAGTTTACAGTCCCACCAACAGTGTAAGAGTGTTCCTATTTCTCCACATCCTCTCCAGCACCTGTTGTTTCCTGACTTTTTAATTATTGCCATTCTAATTGGTGTGAGATGGCATCTCATTGTGGTTTTGATTTGCATTTCTCTGATGGCCAGTGATGAGCATTTTTTCATGTGCCTGTTGGCTGTATAAATGTCTTCTTTTGAGAAGTGTCTGTTCATGTCCTTTGCCCACTTTTTGATGGGGTTGTTTGTTTTTTCCTTGTAAATTTGTTTGAGTAGGTTCTGGATATTAGCCTTTTGTCAGATGAGTAGATTTCATTGTCTTCTTTCAGTTCTCTAGGATCATAAACTTTGTAGAGTTAATTACGAATTCTTTCCTTCATCCAAAATTTCTAAATCCTATTGATAATGGCATTTCCCCCTGAATCTTAATCATCAGATAAAATTGTCTCAAAGCTGATTGTCCAGTGAAAGATAACTTCCTCTAAACTGAATATGCACTTATCACTTGTTGGGAAGGCAGTGAGTGGAATTCCATCCCATACTATTTCTACAGTGTTATTTACTCATCCCTTGACTTAAAGATCACTGTTATGAATTGAGTTGTGCTTCCTAAAAAGATATATTGAAGTCCTAAGCCGCATGGCATCACAATGTAACCTTATTTATAGGTAGGGTAATTTCAGTTGTAAGTAATTAAAATGAGGTCATACTGGAACAGGATGGACACTTAATCCAATATGACTGGTGTCCTTTTAAAATAAGGAGAAAGGACACAGAGAGAAGAATGCTATATGATGAGACAGATGCACAGAGAGAAGATGATCATGTGACGATGGAGGCAGAGCTTCCTTCACAGCTGCAAACCAACATCGAAGACTGTCTGCAACAACCAGAAGCCAGGAGGGGGAATAGGGCTCTTCTAACACCTTGATTTCACTGCTAGCCTCCAGAACTGCATAATAATAATTTTTGATTGTTTCAGCTTGTGGTACTTTGTTACAACAGCCTAAAGACTAATACAAGTTCATTTCATTTTCTCTGACTAATTGAGTGGGTTTTTTGTTTTAATTTTTTTGGTTTTTACTTTTTTGAGGTCAGATCTTACTGTGTCACTCAGGCTAGAGTGCGGTGGCATGAGCACTGCTCACTGTAGACCTAACCTCCCAAGCTCAAGTGATCTTCCCACCTTAGCCTCTCTAGTAGCTAGGACTAAGTGTGTGCCATCGTGCCCAGCTTTTTTGTTTGTTTGTTTGCTTTTGTACAGATGGGGTTTGCTTTGTACAGACCGCCCAGGCTGGTCTCAAACTCCTGGACTCAAGTGATCCTCCTGCCTCGGCCTCCCAAAATGCAGGGATTACAAGCGTAAGATTGCTCCTGGCCTAATTGGGTGTTTTTACCTGTTTCTCAGTATGTGTCATAAACTTAAATTCTTTTTTTTTTTTTTTTTTTTTTTTGAGACGGAGTCTCGCTGTGTCGCCCAGGCTGGAGTGCAGTGGCGCGATCTCGGCTCACTGCAAGCTCCGCCTCCCGGGTTCCCGCCATTCTCCCGCCTCAGCCTCGGAGTAGCTGGGACTACAGGCGCCCGCCACTGCGCCCGGCTCGTTTTTTGTATTTTTTAGTAGAGACGGGGTTTCACCGTGTTAGCCAGGAGGGTCTCGATCTCCTGACCTCGTGATCCGCCCGCCTCGGCCTCCCAAAGTGCTGGGATTACAGGCTTGAGCCACCGCGCCCGGCCCATAAACTTAAATTCTTGAGTCTGTTTCCTAAACAAAAATTAACAGTTATATGGTAGTCTTTAAGAGTGGAGCCCATGAATTCTACTTCTTTACTTTTTCTCATTTCTAATGTCTTTCTATTATGTCCCTGGGTTTGGTACCATGTTGAATGCAGGGATTCAATAGTTCTTGTTGTCCTACTGAACCTCATATCATAAATATTGTAAAGATAAGTCAGCACATAGCAGAATGGCAGAAAAATGTAGTATTTTGAGTATGAGGATTAACTGTCCTCTTTTATATTACATGTCTATTAAAAAGTCACATGTAAAGCTGCCCCTCCTGTACATCTATATTAAGAAAGCATACACAAAATACTGTAGGGATTTATATCATAGTTGTGATAGAGATAAATGTTTAGATGCAATTAAAGAAGGATAAACTCACCACCAAAAGCATATATTTAAACCAAGCAAAAAACCACCATAATTAAAATATCATGGTCCTGATGTAAGAATAAAATTTTCCCCATACCAATGGGAAAAATATGAAGTTCTAAAGCTCTGTAATAGAAATATAGGATAAGGTAGCATTTCAATTCAATATAGAAAAGAAGCTGTAGTCATTTACTCATTCTGAGAAAACTGCTTCCTTGTAAGGAAGCCTAGATCTTTATCTCACACATCACATAGACTACAAATGCAAATTTCACAACTGAAAAAATAATATGCCCAACATTTTCAAGGGTGCAAGGAAACAAAGCCTTGCGTACTTTGCTGGTACAAATAAAAGTCAGTAAAACCTTCCCAAAGTGTAATTTGGTAATCTGTGAAAAACTTTAAAAATGCTTATCCTTTCTTCTTCATTATTATATATTTGGAACTCTTAACTTGAGCAAGTATTCTAATAGGAGAGGGGTGTCACTAAAGCTAGAGATTCTTAGACTTTAATGTTCACATGAGTCATTTGGAGCTTCTGTCAAGATTGCAGATTCTGATTCAGGAGGTTTGCCATAGAGCCTGAGATTCTGCATTTCTGACTAGCTTCCAGGTGGTATCTACACAGATGATGCCTAAGCAATTTCCCTGGAGGGCAGGGTGGGGATCTGCAATGCATTTTACATCTCTGCCAAAGACACCTTGCAAAGGCTCAAGTTATATCTTTAGCCATGCTCATATGAAGTCTAACTAGCTAGTGTAGGTACATTTATTTCTTAACCTTCTCCCTCTTTTTTTCTTCCTAAGTGAAATTCTGATATCAGTAGTTTACAGAGAAAATAGTTCCACTAAAACAATGTCTCTTGGGCTTTAGTGCTCATTATTTCTTTGCCCCTGGGAAAGTTCTCACTTGCAATCATCCTAAAAACATCCTTAAACCTGACCCCCATCATTGAGTTAAATTTTACTGTCTGGGAGAGGAGGAAGGTTGGAAAACCTCAATTGGGGCCATTCTGGCAAATGTAATAGCTCTTCAACTCACTGACCCTGTGGGGATGAGCCAAATCCATTCTCACTCCTGTGCAGACGCTGCATTTTAAGGTGCACTTGATCAGCCCTTATTGCTCTGCACTCTGAACAGCAATGCTTCATAGAACACTACTTTTGACCACTTTCAAATTTGAACTTGACAAGGATGTAGTTCAGATATAGGACAATATAAAAAGGCCAGAATAACTTTTGAATTCAACACCTTCCATATCAGAGAAATGAAAGGTTCCTGTTTTACACCTAAACATACTCCGTTCCTCAGGCTGGAGTGAGTGGCGCCATCTCGGCTCACTGCAAGCTCCGCCTCCCGGGTTCACGCCATTTTCCTGCCTCAGCCTCCTGAGTAGCTGGGACGACAGGCGCCCGCCACCACGCCCGGTAATTTTGTGTGTGTGTGTGTATTTTTAGTAGAGAGGGGGTTTCACCGTGTTAGCCAGGATGGTCTCTATCTCTTGACCTTGTGATCCGCCTGCCTCAGCCTCCCAAAGTGCTGGGATTACAGGCGTGAGCGACTGCGCCCAGCCCCCGAAACAATCTGAATAGTGGCTCACTAAGTCTGTCGTGAGAGGTGTAGTGTTGCCTAAGGAAACTCTACCACATGCATCCAAATACTTCTCTCTGGATCCTGAGTCGTTAATCTAGAAAGTGATAATAGAATAAAATTGCATTTTGGATGAAAAGAGTACCCAAACTTATGCCCCTCCTTATTGTATTTAATAATATCAGATAGATGCAGTATTATGATTAAAAAATTAGTCACTTAGAAAAATGCAGATCATTTACTAACTGGAACCTTGTACTGACCTTCGAACATATTTTCTAGCTTAGCAGAAGTTCCCAATTAAAGAGCTGTCTCAGCATGGAATTATTTCAGCGAAAGCTTCTTCTTTCTTTGCAATACTAAAATTTGGTGCCATAATTATGAATGGAAATTTGATGGAAGAGGTTCTGAAGTTAAAATACATTTGGATGTCTTTTTCCTAGTCGGCTTTATAACATAGCTTCATTTAAATACAGTGAATTTGTTAGAGGAGCTACACAGAGCTCTCCAGATTGAAGAGGGCCAAATGCCACTTGAACCTCAAGGATATGTTAAGAAAGTGAAATAAAGGAGAGTATTCTGCACTACACTCACTGAATATAAAACATAGATAAGCACAAGCATTTGTTCCATCTCACACCTGAGACTGGATTTATTTTAGTTTTTATTTCTCTAATGCATATTTCAGAACCCTTTGACCTAGCTTTTGTTTTTGCTTTAGATCTAATTGTTATCTTGTATGAATTTGATTCTGATATATAAAGATAGAGTTTAGGGATGGATTTATAAAGTCTTTCTTTTCATTTCTGTAATCAACACATCATAACTGAGTTGGAAAGCAGTCTCATCTTGTAGTGAAATATGTCTGCACAAAGAATACACAAGAATGTAGATAAAAGTACAGTTGCCTCTGCTGCTACTACAAATATCTGGTTTCTCTGAGTATTCTAATGTTAAACTATGGATGATCATTTATTTCATACCTTCCAGAATAAACTCACGTGTCCACAATCACTCGTCTTCTAAAATCGCTGAGCAAAAAATACTTAAACCACCGGCTTTCAAACTTTTCTGAGTGTAAAGCCAGTATAAAAGATCTAATATATACATACTGTAGAAATATTTGCTTACTCTTGCTGTGTTCAATGCCTACTGATACTTTCAATTCAATTTACTTCAATTCAATGTTTTCTATTCTAATCCGATGAGGCATTGTTGATTACTTGAAAAATGACTAGCTTGTGCTCAAAATAATTTAAAATGGTCTTGTTTTAGAATTTAGAATTCAATGTTGAGAAACAATAAAATGTGAGTATGCTGTTGATGAGTTATTCTTCTACTATCTATTTGTATTCAAAAAGAAGTAAGATAATTTTACAGTATTTTGTAATCACTTTAATGCAAAAGCAAAAGTCAAGTTTCTTCAAATAAACGGCCATCACTGTCTCACAATGGCCTTGGAAATTAGCCCAACTGTGGAATGGAAGAACAAAGGAAACTTTATAGATGTCGTTAAAGTTTAGTTTTAATGAGGTTAAAAACATCACTCCTATGCAAAAATATAGTGAGCACAAAGCAAAGATTTGTTTAGTCTATTAATGAAGGAATCACAATAATGGAAAAGCTGGCTCAAAAGAGGGTAGGAGAAACTGGTAGTGACTGTTATACTGGTCACTAATTTGTGTACATGTGACTAGACATATACACATATATATGAATTCATATTTGTATATACATATATACACCTAAATGGAAAGTAAAGAATGCTAGGATAAATTTATTCAGTTATATACAAACTAGGCTAATGTTCTACAGAGTAATAACACTACAACTTCTATGATTTTATTAGAAACCATTTACATTTCTGCCGGATGAATATCACTTGCTATTTATCAATCTTCTCACATTAATATGTAATTTATATAGTCTGTGCCCTTATCAGTAGTAAATAGTAAATCAAACAAAATTACCCTCCCAATTAGAGTGTCAAATTTCCTTTAGCCACAATGTTCTGCTATGAAGTTGAAAAGGCACACAGAAATCTTTTAAAACGATTTCCAAGGCTGAGACTATTGTTCTTAGAATGTAAAATGCTCATTGGCAATAACTGAGTCAGTTTTATTTTTGTGCCTTCGGCACCTCAGACAGTGACTGGTAGGTTGTAGGTGTTTGGTAAATATCTGCCTATTCAAGAACTATTCTTTGAAGAGAGAAAGAGAACTTCTAATTGGCATAAAACTCTAAAAGGAAGTATTTAGAAATTAATGAACCGCTTCCTATCTAATACAATATTTAACCTATACAGACTGCTTCACTATCCTCGTCTTTGTTTTGTGAAAGGCCTTGCATGGCTCAATATTGTGTAAGTAGAAAATATTTTGAGCTACTTTTTTCACATCAGCACAAGTAACCTTAACACTCTTATTTACATTATGAAAAAAGGAGTGTGCCAAACAGAAATTGTAACCGAGGTGTCTCTATGAGTGTACCTGGAAGAGCTTTTCCCAAGTTAGATTACTAAAAGTAGTGGTCTTGAATTAGATTCCTCTAGTTTTTCTTTTGGACTTTCCTTTCCTTTAAATTTTTGGGATGGAGTTAAAATTCAATGTAATGTGCAAACATTAGTTAAAAGTTATAATTTATTAAATGCCTCATTAAAATTAGTAACAATACAAACTATCTCGTGCAGCATTTCTATGTAGAAAACTTTAGGTGAAGACTGAAAACAGGAAAGATGTACTATTTTCTTGGGTACAAAGATTAAACATCATAAAGGTATTGACAGTCTTAAAATTACTCAGTAAATGTAATGCCATTTTAATGATGCCATGTGATTTTTTTTTCTAATTCAGGCAAGATGATTCTAAAATTTATATAGAAAAATAAAGAAACAAGAATTGCCAGAACAATTCTGGAACAGGCAAAAAACAAGAAACAGGTAAATAACAAGAAACAATTCTAGAACAGGTAGATAACATTTCTATGATGCACAAATCATAGAAAGAGTGATGATACACATGAATAGACAGATTGCTGTGAAAGCACATAAAGCTCAAAAGTAGGCCCAGTCTAAATCACAGACTAAAGTCTGTGATTCTGGGAATATTTCAAATGAATAGCAAACTAAGGGATTGATAAAGAAATAGAAAAAGACTTCTGAAAAAAATGAGGGAAGATCAAGATCTCACATCTGACTCCAGTATCAAACATTTTAAAATAAAAAATAACTCATAAATATACCAGCTGATATGATTTTTTTTCTATAATCTTGGAGTAAATAAAATCTACACACAAATCATTACTCAGAAAACACTGGGAAATTTGATTACAAAACACATTATACATTTTTGCACATAGGAGATTGGCATATGCATATATTTCCCTTAAAATACACAAAGTATGTCTGGAAGAATTCACAAGAAATTGATAGTGAGTGGCTGCAGGACACTCAAGAAGTGGCAGGAAGACTTTTCACTGTACATCCTGTTGTTCTTTGACTATATTACTTATTTTGTTAAAGTAACTTAAGAGAAAATGCACATATACCCTTGAAATAACATGGAATGATTGCATGTTTAATTTTCAGTGTAATCAAGATAACCCAAGTCTGAAAGAGAAACTTCTCTCCTGGCATGCTACTATCTCTGTCAAGTTACCTCTTGAAATTCAGCATGTGACTATACATTGTTATCTTTATTTTTTGTGCATTAGCCCTATCTTTCTATTCTATTCTATTTTATTCTATTCTATTTTATTCTATTCTATTCTATTCTAGTCTAGTCTATTCTATTCTATTCTATTCTATTCTATTCTATTCTATTGAATTTATTTATTTGAGACAGGCTTGCTCTGTCACCCTGGCTGGAGTGTAGTGGCGCTCTTTCTATCTCAGCTCACTCCAAACTCCGTCTCCTGGGTTCAAGCAATTTTCCTGTCTCAGCCTTCTGTAGCTGGGACTATAGGCACCAGCCACCATGCCCAGCTATATTTTGTAATTTTTTTTATTGGAGATGGGGTTTTCACAATCTTCATACATTGTGAAAATGTTTCCATATCTCTAAATTTATATTATGTGTTCTGTGTTTATATGCACACTAGACAAAGAAGGGAAGGAGAATATTCCCATAAGGAAGCTGTCCCAGAGGTGGGAAACTAATGTATTTTTAGGAGTTCAGACTGGGAAAGTGAGCGATGAGATAAAATGCTAGAGAGGTGAAGGTGGGTCAGGGCTCTATAATGTATCAAGGGAGTTGGACATAAACTTGAGGGCTGTAGAGAGTCATGGAAAAGGTTTAAGTGGACAGTGGAGTCATCTGATTTGCATCTTAAAAAGGTAACTCTAACTGCAGTGTAGAAAATTGAATGAAAGGCCTGGGAATATGGCAACAATGGAGCAGTTAGGGGCTGAGGGATGGTGGACTGAACTACCTTCCACACTACAGTAGGTCACAAAATCTGTTACACCGTGACTTTTTTTAAAATTATTATTTCTTTCCCTTCCATTACAACTAATTTGAGCTAACTTATTTGCTGCACACTAATTATGTGGCAGGCACTGTTCTAACAGGGTTTCATGTACTTTATTTAAGACTTGCAGTGACTTCATGACATAGATTACATTCCTGTCCTCTTTTATGGAATGAAAAAACTGTCAGAGAAAATTCAAGAATTTGTCCAAGTTCCTAGAGTAAGTGATGGAAGTAGAGTGTGATCAGTTATCTGTGTCCAGACACGCTGTACTCCACCACTAGGCTGCAGTGGTTCTCTGTGGGCCAGAACATTTGCAATGGCAAAATTACCCTCTCTAACTCCCATGACTCCAACATTCAACGCAATGGTCATACTCTTTCCAAAGTTATCTGCCTAAAGCATTGCTTTCATTACTTCACCTCTGTGCTTTTTATTGCACAGTGGCTCCATACTACTTGTTAACGAAGTTTTCTTCTGTTATTTAGCAGCTTTTCTACATCTTACCTTTGCATATGGTAAGTCTCCTAGTCTTTTAGGCATACTCAAATTCAATCTCTTCTATAAAGCCTCTGTTTTCATGAAATCTTACGACTGATTCCTAGTTTAAATCTTTTTATTTTTCTGCTTCCATTTTCATCAAATCCTCTGACTGATCAAAAAACCCTTTTCTCCATGTCTCACTAACTATTGGATTCAGTATCAAACAATCCAGCATGTTACTATACATTGTTGTCTTTATTTTTTGTACATTAGCCCTATCTTCTCATTATTTTATTTTATTATTTTATGTATTTATTTAATTTATTTTATTTTATTGACTGATTGATTGATTGAAACAGAGTCTTGCTTTGTCA
The DNA here is from genome assembly GCF_009764315.1 of Trachypithecus francoisi. Lineage (NCBI taxonomy): Eukaryota > Metazoa > Chordata > Mammalia > Primates > Cercopithecidae > Trachypithecus > Trachypithecus francoisi. The sequence goes on along the minus strand of NW_022681460.1, from coordinate 24,209,228 downwards.
CCCAGGCTGGAGTGCAGTGGCGCGATTTTGGTTCACATCAAACACTGCCTCCCAGGTTCAAGCGATTCTCCTGCCTCAGTATCCAGAGTAGCTGAGACCACAGGCGTGAGTCACTATGCCCAGCTAATTTTTGTACTTTTTTGTTAGTGGAGATGGGGTTTCACCATGTTGGCCAGGCTGGTCTCAAACTCCTGGATTCAAGTGATCCACCAGCCTCAGCCTCCCAAAGTGCTGGGATTACAGTCATGAGCCGACATGCCTGGCCATATCTTCCCATTTTAGATTAAAAAAAAAAAAAAAAAAAGGGCTGCCAGCTCATTTTTTTGTATACCCTGCTGTTCTTAGTGCAGTGTGGACACACATTTGGAAGTCAGCACATTAACAGTTACTCACAGGCTGGACTGATGTTTCCCAAACTTGGCTGTTAACTCATTTCATGAAAGTAACTTCTGTTTACATTTGGAAAACATTTAGTTGAACAAATTTAAATAGTTTTTTTTTTTTTTTCAGAAACGTTAATATGCCAATAATGAGGAGGGAGAGAGGCTACAGCACATTTGGTTTCACCACAAATCTCCATCACCCTTTAAAAAGCCAAATATAGTAATAGCAATAGATTGGTAATACTTATTGCACATGGGCTATTTTCCTCATAGTATATACTACTACTTTCAGAAAGATAGCTTGGAGATAAAGCTCGTCCAGATACATTCATAAAGATACTCAGCCTCTGATTTCTATTTGCATATTTTTTCCTGTCCAACTCCAAGTAGGTACCAAAGATAATATGGTATTTATTTCACCCAGAAAAACAAGAGCAATCATATAGCTGGAATAATTATCAGAAAAAATAATTGTAATGAATTGGTAACTTAATAATAGGTCAACATGTAACTTATCTTAAGCCCAGAATGACTATTTACAATACAGAGTTCTTTCAACTTGGATTTTGTTTGTTTATTTTTCTGTTATATCTGTGCACATATCATCTTTGGGGCAACTCAGAATCATAGGTTAGTTTACACCTATTAGAGCCAATAGTTGTATGGTAGGTGAAGGGTAGAACCACTCAGCTAAAGCCCAAAGAAAATCTTTATGCACTTTCACAAGACTTTGAGATCCCACAAGATAAAAAAGGTTGGAAAAAATGGGAGGATCCTTGGTCTCAGTTAGATTTAAGAGTCTCTGTGATCATATCCAAAGCTCTGTGAGGATTTATATGGCATTACTGATAAGGAAGGAAGAAAGGCTGTCTGAGCCAGGAATTCCCAATACTGCAATTTATTTTAAAAATACTCTGCTTTCAAGTTTGGAGGCATTAATGATACTTCATGTTCTACCTACTTGGAGTTGGACAGGAAAAAATATGCAAATAGAAATCAGAGGCTGAGTATCTTTATGAATGTATCTGGACGAGCTTTCCAGTAGGGCCTGTCTGTAAGTATCAGGGTACATGTTTAATTGTAAACATATAAAATAAAAAAAATTCTAAAAGAGTTCAGAAATGTAGTGAATTTGTTTGTGATCAGAATTAGAAAAATATTATACCTAAATTAACTTGTAGCAATCATCTAATACAATCTCTTTTTACGTGAAGAGATTGGATTAACAACTGACAGGTAGTTTATGGAAAAGATAAGTACATTGTCCAGGTAAGGGGGTTAACACCTGTAATACCAACACTTTGGGAGACCACAGCTGGCAGATCACTTGAGCTTAGGAGTTCGAGACCAGCCTGGGCAACATGGCAAAACCCCAGCTCTACAAAAAACAAAACAAAACAAAACAACGATGACAACGAAAAAGGATAGATATAAATCTTGTTTTACTACTGTTTGTCCAGTGCCCTTTTAATAATAATATGTTTTGACAGTACTTTAGTGGACAATGAAATGACTTTGAAATATTTATTAATTACCAAATATATTCAAAATAGTACCCACAGATGTAAAATAAAAGGATCTCTTGCCATGATATACAGTGAAAAAACAAAATAAAAATGGATAAGATAATCTCAGACATAATAGAAAAATCTTTCACCAAGAGGACATATTTTCTTTGATTTTTATCATGATAAATTTATTATTGTTTTGCATTATCACAGCACTAAGACAATTATGCTTTCTGTTTCACAGTGTATGACGTATTTTTGTGGGTTCTGTCATAATCTAGCTGATATAATTATCTCCATGTGCTTTAATGGAGACAGGGCCACATTAAATAAAATAGACATAGCCCCTTTCCTTTAACCTCACAATGTTTCTGTATGCTAACAGTTAGCTAAGCTCTCACTGAGTTCTGCGCCTCAATTTTGCTCACTTCAGTAGTTGCTTGTGCTATCTCTATGCTCACATCTGCCCTGTCCTTTCCTTCCAGGCCCTTTGCTTTACAAATAATCAAGTATATTTCTGTACTCTGAGGGCTCTAGGCTGAAAATAAAATCCGATTTGCTTGCTCGGCTACAAAGCACATCATGAGTGCCCCCTGCCAATCTTTCCACCTGGGTCTCCCTGCTACACACCACCTGACTCACAGTATGTATTCAAGAGTACAGGAATGAATAAGTAACTCTTTGATAACTTTCCCAGATTTCAAACTTTCTTGATTTTCTTCCTCTTTTGGGCTTAAAAAATGAGAAGGTGTATTACTCACTCTGTTCTTTATATATATATATATATATATATATATTTTTTTTTTTCCCCAAATGGTTGATTTGGGCATTTGGTAGGAATGGGGAGAGAAGGATATAGATATATGCATTTTAAGAATTTTTTATGTTTAAATGTAGACGTGGTCAGGTTTCCCTTAGTGTGAAATCAAAGTCCCTATAGAATGAAACACTTTGAAGAATTTTGAATCTTTTTTTTTGGAGATTTTGAATCACTTTAAATCTTTTAGTCTTTTTTTTTTTTTCCCCCTTACTCTAGAAACAAATCTAAATCTGTGAAATTTGGAAAAGTAGAAATATATTAATTAAAATCTGCCTGACAACTCCTAGTTTTTTTATGCAACCTTTGAGGCTTTGTAGCAATGAGAAATGAAAAATACAAGGAAATAGTGTATAATGTAGTAAATATTGAGAATTTTACTTTATATACACTATATGTCCTTTTTAAAGATAATTATTTTTCCAACTGCTTTAGCATTGTGTTTCAAACCAAATTCTCTTCCATCTTTATGTTACTGATTTATAGGGAAAAAAGAGTGCCAGACATTAATATCTCAGCTGGAACAACCAAGACCACATATTATTGAAGCTTCTTATTAAAAGTGGCATTTTCATTAAAATCCCCTTCTTTGCTGTGAAAAGCCCCAGCGATGTATTATCTATCTTGAACAAATGTGCTGCAGAAAGTGCCTAGGAGGTAATAACACAGCTTAAGAAAAAAATTAAATATGATGGCTAGCCAAATGCAATTTACACATTTTTATTTTTTAGTGGCAAGTCATACATCTTGTAAAATGCAGGCACCTGAAGCATGAATATAGAAAAAAAAGTATGCTTACAAAACTAAAAATGCATCAAAAAAAGTCACATAAAAATCCAGGTATTTTAGTACAAAAATTCCTAAAGCAAAGCTAAATGTGCATTAAATTCTATCTTATATATATTTTCAGATCAAAGCAAGTCACTTGTTGCCTTCAACCTTCTTGTCCCTGGGGTAGGAAGTGAACCTTTCTTCCTCCCTCTGGGCACCCTGGAGTGGTTAGTGGGCTTCTGGCTGCAGTGAGATGGTGGCACTAGGATACAGAATATCACTGTCCTTCAGAGTAGAACACAGGTCCAGATACTAGGTTTTAGCAACAATATTGCCACTTACGAGATTTCTGACCTTGATCAGTCACTCATTTCCATATCTCATACTGTTCATCTGTAAAAGATGATGTTTAGGGATGTCAAGAGAAGTCTAAACCCTATCTTTTCAATATCACCTCTCCATATGTCAACATCAACCTACTTTCTTCATATTTTAAATACAAAAATAACAATAAGCACAACACAAAGATGATATGCTCTGTATTCCTCAAGCAGTTTCTCTGGCTTCTGAACTCCATGATGGGTTGCTATAGCTTCAGCCCACACCTCACCTCAAAATCCCACTCATTATTAAAGGCCACCTGTTAAGCTGTTTTACTGTGGTGCCTTCTATGCCTCTCACACACTGCACTGGTCTAGAAATCATCACATGCTCTGATAAATTCTCCCATGTGATCTACAGCACACTGATGCACTTATCCCTCTCTACCTTGCAATTTATGCACATGATTTTAACTCTCTGCTCAGGATCTCTGAGGGCAGTGCCATGATTTATTAATCTTTATATCTTCCTTGGTACCTACCATAGCCTTGCCTGTAGCAGGAATTTAATTAATGTTTACTGTGTCAATGAATTTAAAAAAAGGTTATCCATACTATTTTACTCAGTAGGAAGGCACGATGAAATAAGATCAAAGATGTGAAAGCACTTGGGAAAGTAAAAGTTTTATTGAAATGAAAGGACTGATGGCTGGAATACTACACAAGCAAATTTGACGAGGGAGTAAAAATTCTGAGGGTTATTCACAACTGACAGAACTCTGAGGTGTGACTTGGCTACTAAAGAAATTCCTGGGCTGTATGTGTAGCTTTATAAGAAATTGAGATAGCATGCTCAGAGAACATTGGAAAAAAGGAAATGCCAAAAAGAACAGTTTTTTTCAGAGCTGTTATGGCATCTTAATTTGTTTTCATGCTGAGAGACTTGTCAAACTGCCACTAACTATCCTGCCTTCTTGTCATCAGGAAGTTTATGTATATTGTGCCAACTTCACTTTCTTGGTAGCCAGGAAATTTCACCAACATCTCAAAAGGCCACTGCTGAGTGCTAATATGCTAGAATGTCACTGCTGAAGTCATCTATAGGTTGGCCCTACCCGTGGTGGAAAGCCAAAAGAATCAGAGATGGATCCTGGAATGCTGAACCTGACAGTCAGGTTTGAAAGTCCAAGACGGGTAGAATGTGACAGTTACTCTGAAATGTCATCTATTAGAATCCTTTGGAATTTTCTTTAGTTGAAGAAAATTAGTATAATGACTTAGTGTAAAGACTAAGTCTGGGACTACAAAAGATATGCAGCTCAGAGCTCAGATCTTGCTCTTCAAAGTGTGGTCAATAGACCAGCTGCTTGATATCACCCTGGAGCTACTTATAATTACTTGATCTCAGGCCATACTCCATATTTGCTCAGTGAGAGTTTGCACTTTAACGAGATCCTAGGTGATTCATACGCACAGTAGACTGTGAGAGGCACTGCTCTTAGGCCTGGGATGGTCAAGCGAAAACAGATAACAACAACAACAAAGCAAACAAACAAAAAAATCCCTTTCACACCTCACTGTGATTAGAAAATGCTTAGAAATATATAGAAGCAAAAATCTCACATTCAATTACTCTTAAGAAAATTTTTTAAACTTGAAAATGCCTTTAAGAACTGAAGAAATGAAAGCTGCATAATTAAGATGGAAACAAAAGAGGAAATAAACCCCTACCCTAAGGTGACAGTCAGTGTACTTGATTTCCTTCCAAAATGTCATCTGGATACAGAATTACTGAAAATGCATAAGTACTTGCTCAGAATACCCAAATTAGTCATTAGACATGCTGGTTGCCTGCTCCTTTCCAGTCAATTATAGTTAATAGGCATTTATTATAACATTATCATAAAGCATAGAATTAACCAATGACTGTAGAATATTAATTCTATTGCAATTATAGAGAAAATTTAAAATCCTAAATATAGTATTTTTCACAATATTAGTAAGAACAAAATGGCCTCAGAAAAGTATTCATATGATGAGTTCCTTACTTTCTTGTTTTATCAACACTAATGCCTGCTTTCGTTTTTTCTGAAGTTTAAATATGGATTGCAAAATTAGGCATTTTGCAATCAAAGCACCACTCATAAAAATAAACAGGCACCGACATAAACAAAGACATTTAGGTGGCAATCAAATGACTTTTAGGTACTAACATTGTTTGCATTGTTTAGAAAATACTAAAGGAGTTCAATTCAAAATTAAATTTACTTGATCTCTTCATTGTATTTTGACCTCAGTGGAATTCACAGTTCACTTTGTTATCATTTATCTGTTGTGATTTTAAATATATTTACAAAGCTTTAGCTGTTACAGTTTATCTAATTACACATGCAGTGTTCTATTAAGAATCATATTAAGTTCATTATTATGAAGAGCCCTTATTAAAATGACACAGGTTTGCTAAAAGCCAATTATTCTGATTTTAAGATTCAGTGTAAGATGTTTTGGAAAACCAGAATCTCCTTATATTTGAAATACTGCTGCTGATCTTTAAAGGTTTTTTTTTTTTTTTGTGAATATTCTTGTGCACTTGGATTAGTATATTTTTTAAAAAATTCACTCTTGATGCTAATACAGAGGAGCATATTTTGAATTATTCATTCAATAGCATTTATTTAGCATCTGATATGTGCCAGGCACTATGTGCAAGGTTTTCATAATCCACAGACAATAAAACAACATCCCTTTCTCAGGAAGATTAGCCTTGTAGGGAAGAAAGACACCTACGCCAATACAGTACCATTCATTCTGCATTACAATAGAGGCAGTGGAACAGATATATCAAGATGGAGTTTGCTGTCTAAGAACTGATTTGGAGAATCAGGAAGGTTGTTATGGTTGGAGTCCTTGAAAGCAGAGTCTGAGACAGAAATTCCTGAGAAAATAATTTCCTGAGAAAGTGCTCTCAGGGGAAAGGCAATGACAAAAATTATCGAAATGGGGAAGCTAAGTAAAGATGAAGTCTCCCCCTGAAAATAAGTTTCAGCTTGATTTTGGAGGACGCACTTGAGTTGGTTTCTTTTGAAGTAAGGGGTCATGTCAACCAATCATGAGTTGTGGGTTTTGGGAATGGAGAATATGAGTGGCCAGCATCAGTGGTAAGGTTTGTCCAGGAGAGTGCACAGAATTGGTGATGCGAGTTTTTTGTTTTTCGTTTTTTTTGGTGGTGGTGGGGGGGGGGGGGGTAGGTTGGTGTGTGGAAAGATGACGGTCTAGCATAGAAGATAGTATACAGTGGAGAGATGTAGGGATATAAAATAATGGCTCCTGTATGTAATAATCAAATAATTCCCAAGAAGTACAAAGAAAAGATAGTTTCAACTGGCAATTATCTCTTAACTATAGAAATTAGTTCATGTAATGTTAGCAGGCTAAACCCAGAAGACACAATTCCTGTTCATTTGTTCATTATCAGTCAATTATATGCTAGCACGTCTAATATCGTTTGGATGTTCGGATAAAATCTATTTTCAATTTATATTACCCTGAATTCATAGGAGTATTTCCCAACTGAGATAATGCTCAAAGTGTATTTCTTATGATTGTCCTTTCTATAAAGCAGAAATAACTCTATGACATTTCTACAGGCTAAAGTTGTCAATTTCACTGACATTTAATTCATCTGAAGGCTTAATATTATATCTAGGCTAAATATGTTTTTAAGTATTTCTGATATAGCTCATGATGCCTTAATAAAGTCCCAATGTAATAACATAATGTGTAGATTTAATTGTTCAAATATTAATACAAATAATATCTAATATTTAATAAGAGCACTCACTGTGTGTTAAGTATGGTGCTAAGCCCTTTACATTTACTTTTTAATCTAGTCACTATAACAACTGTATTAATAGGTGCCCTCACTTATTCCGTTTTATTGATGAAGATATAGGCTTACAGTGGCTAGTGTATTGCCTGAACTCATCTAACTAGTGCACAGACCTAGTTTTGCCTGACTCCAGAATATACTCCTTGACTATCACGGCATGCTGTTTCCAAAAACCAGAGGGACAGAATTTCAGAAACTGACCCGTGGCAAAATTTTCAGTATGTTTGTTTTTATCTGAGTTAATCTTGGAAGTTTCAAGTTACATTTTAGGCATATATGATAAAAATATTATTTCTTAAATTATTTCAATCTAGCATTTGTTAAATAAGGTTATTTTACATTAAGTGTATCATAGTTTGTAAGGAAAATCTATTATAAGAATCAATGGCATTATAATAATACATTCATTTAAAATCTAAGATACCAAAGCATAATACCAAGATATCTGAACAAATATATTATTTATCAGTTATAAATTATCTATCTAGCCCTGAGAAATCTGACTTTAGTCCTAATGGTGCTAATAAAACCATTATCTAAGAGACACTATTTTAATCACTGTAACAACTATTTTAATAGGTGCCACAATTTACTTCATTTTATTCAAAGCTGATACTTTCTAAGTCCTGAAGACTTTATCTAACATTTAACTGAACTCTAGGAACATTTAACTGAACTGTAGGAAATTTAACTGAATTTTAGGCAGGAAGATGTTTTCTAGAAAAAATCTCATTTACTTTAGAAGCAACATTATTTTCTATTGTTTTCAATAGGCATATGCCAAGTATCAACACAAAATTTTCTACATTTAGAAATCTCTCGCTGCCATATTTAGAAAAAAATTTCTTCAAATTAATATCTTTAGAGAAAAATAAATATCTTTTTAGAAAGGTTAGTGAAAGTGAAGAAAATATAATAAAATATTCTGTAAGCTTTAAATGCATTTAAAAGTTTAGCTATTACAATAATAGCCAATGGGCCTTCCTTCACCTTTATTCTCTTATAATTTTACTGATTTGAATCTCATTCTTTTTAAATTCATCATGGTCATTGGCTTCAATAGTTTCAGACACTGTGACTCTTTGCTACTACTCAGTGATGCATTTCTGTTGTAAGTTTAAGTTCTAGAGGACTTTCTCACACAAATGTGGGCATGTCCTTATGCAGATGCTACTCTTGTTTCCGTTTCTTAAAGTAACATTTTAGTTTACTGGATACAACCAATTAAAATATTAAACACTTTGAATTTCATAGGTTGTCGCTAATTCAACTACAGACTTTACTACCTAGATGTTTTGGAATTGAGAACATTTTCTCACATCATATCAACTTATCTAGCAATTTGCAAATTTTAGATTTATTGATTTTGTTGAACATCCTCTTCAAAGATAGCTATAATCTAGACATATATCATTATTCACACCTCTGATTATACCTTCAGGACGCATAACTAGCTGTGGGAGGCCAAGGTAAAAAAGGGCATACATACTTTTAAGAGCCTTGATTCATATTTCCAAATTGCTCTTTAAAAATGTGTTCCATTTTATTCCAAATAAGGTACATGATAGTACTTTTCTCATGTTGTTTTTTCAACAACATTCAATGATATTTATTTTCTGAAGTGGTAAAAGTTAAAATATCCATATTAATAATCAGAGAATTGAAATTCACGAAGGTAAATTACTCTTCAGTGAATAAACTGGTAGCAGATCCAAGGACAAAACAAAGGACTTAGAGATTAGAGACAGCACAGTAGAGTACAGCTCAAGCTCTTGAGTCTTACTAATAGGTTCTAATCCCTTCCTTACCGTTCACTAGCGTGTGACTCTGATGTCATCTGCAAAATGGGCACAACGGTAACTCTTTAAATGTTATTCAAAACAATGAATAGATGGCATATGTGCTAGCGCTTAGCAAGTGCTTGGCATATAGAATGAAGGTGTGTAATTCTCTTGAAAATGATATCTGTTTTCTCTAAAGATGTTAATCTGAAGAAATATTTATCTAAATCTTGCAACCAGAAATTTATAATTATAGAAAATTACGTACTGATACTTGGTACATGTCTAATGAAAACAATAGAAAATAATGTTGCTTCTAAAATAAATTAGTTGTTTCTAGAAAATATTATTCTGCCTAGAGTTCAGCTAAATGTTTGATAAAATCTTCAGGACTTTGAAAACATCATCAATTTTGAATAATACAGTGATTAGATAAAATGCACTCTAGCCCTTTGCTCTCATTTACAGGAAGGTAAATATAAAAATATTTATTTTCTTATTGTATTACACTGTGTTCTCTTTTACTAAATACTATCAATTTTTATGCTCAGGGATTATAAAGTAGAAGATATTCTAAATGAGATTTTCCAGTTAACTAGCCTCCTGCCTGATATATTCGGTGACAAGAAAAATAAATAGTATATCATGATCCATTTTACCTCACATGACTGAAATTAATGGTATTACTATTTGCTGTTTTACCACATTAAAGAATAATGTACAAAACAACATAACTCCTCTACTAAATACTTGACTATTTGTATTTAAATGCATTTTTCACATTTTAAACCATTATCTATTAATGTAATATCAAGGAAACAGTGAACCATGAACAAGAATTCTCAAAAAAAAAAAAAAAAAAGAAAGAAAAAACACATCTCTATGATTCTATATGGTCTGTTTCCTTTGAGGGAAATTCCACAACCCTTTGCCGCATTCATGTAATTCTATCTAGAAAGGGTTTACTTGGTGTCATTCTCTAGTTGGTGATGATGACATCTTGACATTCTGTAATTGGTGGTGATAACATACCCTACTGGGAATTGGCTGTTTTTTTTTTTTTTCTTTCTTTCCTGAATGTTCCAAGGAACTTGGCTGATTCATGAACACTCTGGCTGCAACTCTTTACAACTAACTCTATGCATCGGAAGTTATACAGAATAAGGTCAAGGTTTAGCCAGGATCAAGTAACAAAACAAATGTAACTTGGCTGTAAGAGCAGTATATATTAATATTAACTGATAAAAATCCCCTCACAATTCCATAATATACATTCAACTATCTTTCTATAAATACCTGTTCACTTGCTATTGATATTGTCAATTTCAGTTCTTGTATAATTATAACCCTACATATAACCAAAGAGTGAAATGCCATGATGATCAGGTCATGAAGGATCTGAACTGGACCCTACTTACTATTTCTTATGGAGAAAGAGGCTAGGGGACACATTAGAGTAATCATAATTATATCCCATGTAAAAAAATTAGTGAATATGCTTTGAATATGTTTGGTGACACCAGCATCCAGATTTTCAATACAAGTGGACTCCAACTTACTACGGTTCAACTTATAATTTTTCAACTTCGTGATAGTGCAAAAGCAATATGCATTCAACAGAAACTGTACTTTGAGTATCCACACAACCGTGCTGTTTTTCACTTTCAGTACCATCTTTAAAAAATTATATGAGATATTCAACACTGCATTATAAAATAGGCTTTCTGTTAGATGATTTTGCCCAACTGTAGGCTGATGTAAGTGTTTTGAGCACGTTTAAGGTAGGCTGGGCTAAGCGCTGATGTTTGATAGGTTAGGTGTATTAAATACATTTTCAACTTATGATGAGTTATTGTGATGTAACTGCCTTGTAAGTCAAAGAGCATGAGCTACAAGTGAATTAGACAAGGAAGGCAACAGTGATGAATTAGGAAACCAGATCTTGAAGGTGATAAACATTTGAGGTTCATATTTTCTTAACAGTGAAAGTAGTTGTTGAAGCTACAAATGACATGGCAAGTTTCATGACCTCTCATTTCCAACCATTTATCCTTTAGTTCACACAAAGAGGTATTCAAGGGGACTGAAAGTGAGAAAATACTGTTTAGAGTTTGTAAAGCATAATATGTCTGAACAAAACACATCTCATTTCTTTCATTAATTTTGTATTCTTTCAACAAATATTTATCAAGCTCCTATTATATTTTACCTTGTATTATGCTACACAATTAGTACTTTCTTGGAATACACTGTAGCTCTAACTTCCAAGAATTTATTGTCTAGTGGGAACTCAGGGCTGAAACCAATATGCATTAAACTGTATCAGATGTGTTATCAGATGTTACAAAAGATTGAAGGAATAGAAAGGATCAAATGACTAATACCTCTTGCCATTTTATTTAAAAAGCACTTCCTTCTAATTTCCATGATAATGCCCTGGGGAAACCAGCACATACCCAATAAAATAATCCACATAAAACACTCTCAGCACAACACAAATTTTATACAAGCTATGACAGAGTAATAACAAGAAGATGATTGCTTTATTATATTGCTTGCAGGATTCATAGTTTTCTCTATCAAAATCTCTACTATCCCAAGAAATCAAACTAGTAATCTCTCTCCATCTGCCTGTCATCTCAACATGAGATTGGAAGCAAATCTAATGACACGTAGATATGCTTATTTGAAGCAACCTTCCCCCCACCATTGTGCTTTGCTTTCAAGTTTAAGAACCAGTTAAAGATGTGTTAAATGATAAGGCGAGGGATTTGTGATAGATGTACGTGGAAAATGGGTAGATAATCTCAAATATAGCTTTGTTTTCTTCTTGAAAAATTACAAATGACATGGTTGATAATGTTTGTTTTCTTTTTTTCATTGTAATTTCTGTTCTGAGCAGATAATATGATTACAGAAACAAAGTACAAATACCTCATATTGCCTGGATACGGTTATGGCTTAATTTAATTATAGTAATTTACAGCCCCATTGCACAAGGTTGTTAAAAAAATGTGCTGCTTGCAATGGGCAGTAGGTTGACACAAACTAACAGTGTACATTTAAACTAAACTACCTCATTAAATTTTAGGATGCCATTATTCCTTGTCTTATTATTATTCTAAATACAGTATTGTGGTTTATATGACTCATACAGAGTAGTTCCTGACAGAATTAATTTTGATGCATGCTGCATTAGTCATACTTTTCTCTCAAATGAAGTGATGCACAATGCACTATATATGGTGGTAAAGTGACTTAGGGAATTCCCAGAGTATTATTATCCGACATTGTCATTAACACCAAGAACGTAAACAAACATCACTCTGAATAACTCTTCAAAGATAGGAAAACAAAATCACTTGACTTTTCATTTTTATTCAATAAAACTTAAAAAGTGTCAAAGTACAAAGGAGAGAGAAATGGACCTACGGAGACGATATGGTACTATGTCAGCAGTCTTAATTTCCTCTCTGACCGTAGGCAATACACCCCTGGGACTTAATACACTTGGAACGGATATTTTCTGAGCTGTCACATAGGCCTAATATTGCAAAACTCCATAATCTTTCATTTGCTTCTAAGCAGGAAATAGAAATATAAAGGTAAAAAGAGAATGATCACCGATAGGCAAGGATATGAGTGTTTCCCTTTTATAAAAATGGACATTACTTTTTTATAAAAAGTTACTAACAATTACTGCTGTGAGTGCTGGCAAATGGGCAATCTAACTATTCAAATACGTATTCCTTATGGACTTGCCACATGGTCTTCAATTCTCATCTTAGTCATTCATTTAAAATCCCCTTTTTAAATGGCATGTCATTTAGGAAGGTTAATATATTAAAGTCCTTCCTAAATTCAGCTGTTGAAATTTTAGGAATGGTAATATTTGAATAGTTCAGAAATTTTCTATAAAGGGACTTTTACTGGACCAAATGACTAAGTCTCTATAATCAGATAAAAGCTATTTCAATAGCAATTGGAGTCTCATCTTTTTGTTTGGTAATATGTTTTTTCATACGTTAAAGGAACTTTGGCAAATGAGAAGATTATCAACTCTTTGAGTAGAGATTCTGAGTGAACAGAATCATTGAAAGCAGAGCATCTAGATAGGTTAAGAAATTTAGACAACTCTGGGAACATGATAAAAAATGCTGATTATTAATGAAAATGGACATTAAGTTTTTCCATGATGTACTAATGACTTAATTTATCAAATAATTTAGCATCCTTAACTTCCCAGGTTATAGTGAGACACCTTGCTTGAAATCTACTTGGAGGTGTCTAGTGAATATTTTAATCCAGTCTTGAGCCAACTGTTTACACTTAACCTACCAAAGACTTATCACCTTGATAAAACTGATGCATTTAAGCCACTGTCTTAAATTAAAGACTCATAATCCAAACTCAAGATGCATGAAGGCTAGGAGAAGAAGATGATAGATTCAGGGAATGGGCAGAGCAGAGGTTGAACCTGAAGGCTATGCACAGTGAAGCACCCTAATGGGTTCTCTGTGGAATTAACAAACAGCATGAGGGGTGGGATATGAAGGGCAACAGGAATGGTGATGAAATCAAGAATAAGCTTTCCCTTTTAGCATTCTGTAAAGAAGAGGTTACCAAATCCTTTCAAACAGAAGTTTACTGATTGTAGTAACATAAAACATCAGCTATTTCTAGAATATTAGATAATATTAAGAATGGACTGCACTTAAACTATATATTTGTAGCTCATATCATTGTATTGCCTGGCTTTTAAAAAGTTATTTTAGAATAAAACAGTAAAGAGAACTGGTAAATCCCATTATCAATATTCTAATATACAGAATAATACACATAAATCTGAAACAAAAACGCCTACTAAAAACAAGCAGTGCCAGAAACATTTCATATATTTAAAATAAAGGCTTAAGAGGTTTTTTCATAATGTTTCTATTGAAGGCCTTTGTGTACTTCTCATTTATATTTCTGTTTTATAAACAATCCTAGTTTAATATACAAAATATTTAATAAATGAGTTCTTCTGACATCCTGCTGTTGTAACATTCTGTTGTTGAGGAGACAGACGTCACATTTCTTTCAGCCAACAAGAGTTTTATAAAAAACACAGCATTCTCCTTATGTTTCCATCTATTTCATTTTGTGTTATTGAAGCTATACTCTCATATTAGTCTGTATTCTTTATAACAAACAAGGATGACAGGAAAGAGAACTGGATAGGAGCTAACATCAATAATGCAAACTGCAACTCAGCAATCTTTAGAGTCAGCTCGTTGAGGATGGAGGGGTTTCAGAATCAATGACGAAGGCACATCTCTTCCACTCAGCTTTATGAAAGAAATTCATACCTCGAAGGCTTACAGTCAGTCATCACCCTGACCTTGGTTAGTACACCTCTTGCATGTCTTCAAGACATCAACCAAGTTGCCTTTACACCTCATAGGACACCAGACCATGGAAGGGAAACTTTGGGATCAACTTGAAATTACAATCCTACCTAAATGACTTACTCTATAGATGGGGACTTGAGTAACTTGACACTACGGGTCCTGCTGCACACTGGTAGAGCTTTATTAGAAGGGCTCAGACAGACGTAGATAGAAATCATAGGGTCAGGAGATCATCTGGGGGGTCCCCATGAAATTATAGCCAGGTATCACTGTTCTAATGTAGTCAGTAGGGGCTGTAACACTTAGAATAAATAAAATACGTAACAAAAAGCTGAGATGCATGTTATAATATATTTTATATAATAAAACATTTTATTTTAACTATATTTTGTTAACATGTATTTATTTATAATGCATGGATATCCCCACCTCTCTTCAGCAGCTCATGGTAAATTTTCTTTGAATGAGAAATGTAGGTAGGATGAAGAAGAGGAAGAAGGTGAAGAAGAGAGTCTGCTTTCATTAACTACTTATCATTTGTTGGTGTAGTGGGGAGTGGAGTGTGATGTAGGGCAGTGGTTCTTAAACTTCAGCAACTGTTTGAATCATCTACAGGGTTTCTTAAACACAATTACTGGGCTCTGTCCAAGTTTCTGATTCAGTAAGACAGGTGGAGCCTGAGAACTGCATTTCTAATAACTTTCCAAGTGATGCTGCTGCTGGTCCAGGCCTATACTTTGAGAATTACCAGTGTAGGAAATAGCAAGAACCAGAGCAACAGTAGCTTACTGTTTTGCAGATCTATTTTTTTATGACCAGCTCAAGGCATGAGTAAAAGCTGAAATCCAGTCATGACCCCTGGTACTGGCCTGTATCAGCTAGGAGAAACAGGTATCTTTTGCTGTATTTTGTATTCACTCAGAAGGGGCTCTTTTTTTTTATTAGGCACAATGTGTTTTATATGCTAACAGGGACCTTGCTGAAAACAACAGAAGCTACCTTATTTAGGGAACTTCAATAGCAGCCATTTATCCTAAGTCCTGCACCCCCAACAGGACATACACACATGCATGTATATATTTATGCATGCATGTGTATTTATACACATACATATGCACATTTATTCATACATGCATGTTTACAAGTATGTATTTATGGATATATTATCTTGTCTATGAAAAACCATGCCCTGGAGGGTTTTTATGCACACATATATATGAATGTGGGCATGCATGTGTTCAGTTATCTCACATAAATCTTGCCTTGGTGGTTTTACATTCTATTTTATAAATCAAGAAAATAAAAGTTTAAAATCAGAAATTAAATTGTCATAATTACACAATCATTCCAATCTGTGATCTTGAAACATACAGGAGCTATAGAATTAACATAGTTTTATACACACATACACACACACACACACACACACACACACACACACATATATATCCTTGAATGTGGTTGGTTTACTTGTCCTTGAGTAAGCTGGGGCCTATTTGTGTTTTATAAATATAATTAAGTAAAAGGATTCCGTTTGATTTCTGCTTCAAAATAAAAGGTCAGGCAATCCATGGTACTTAAAATTAACTTGGCATAGAAACAAAGAAGCATAAATTGCATAGATGAATCTTCAAAATAATCTCAATTCAAGGTTGTTGAACCCCAAGTTTATAGAACCAGTGGTCCTGAGGATTCTAAACAGTGGCTTCAAGGATATCCAGAATGTTCCTGAAATGGAAATATTTTAGGACATGTAGAGTTTTCTGAGGAGCAGTTCCATAGCTTTTATAATTTTCTCAAAGTTGACCACGGTCTAAAGATTTCAAAAACTTGCATCCAGACGTGTCACTCAGGCATTTAGCAAGTGCACTTATGCCAGTGACTCCAGTCTGGTGCTCCTGACATAGTTCTGCTGATTTTCTGATCTAAAATTGCTATAGCCTCTGCTAAGCTGTTGAGGTAATAAAGATTTCATAGCAAAATTCTGTGGAATTATCTGCAGTTTCAATAACTACTTAGTTTTTTTTCTTCTTATCATAGAGATTGGTTATATCATTACAAAGGTATTTTGTTACCAAATTTTAGTCAGTTTATATAAAAATATTATTTACAATGTTTTATGAAATTATTGAGTTATAATACAGTTAATTGCACAATTTTTATTTTCTTAGAGATTCCAAAAAATCAAGATTCTCATATGGTTTCCAGGTCTGTCCTTGCATAGGTTTAAAAACAGATTTTATTAACTGTGGCTAGAATATAAAGTCCATATTTGTATTCATAGTTTATCTTTTTATTCATGCTTATTTACTTATTTTCCTTATTCTTCTGCATGCCATTTTTGCAAGTCATGAACAGAAATTCAACAGGTTTATCTTTTTTCTAGGTTTAAACTAAAAAGTCAAAACTTGAAATATTGTTATCTTCATTTAAATAAAAAAGTGTGATATAAGTCTTCATATCAGGGTTGAAAACATGAGCTATAATACTTTTCCATTATTTTTCTAATGTGATTTGCTGTATTATCTGAAATTCCGATTTTGTGACTCAATCCCCTTATTTTTGGATGTGATTATCTCTTAGCGAAATGTATGGCACATAGATGCAAAATGCATTTTCTTTATCTCTTATTCTTTCATGGCTACGACCTATGAAGTGATGTTGGCAAAACAAATCATATGATCATCGGAACTTGATAGATTCATTATAATGGAAGCATTTTACAATAATGCTGTTAAAATTTCAGCTTTGTTAGTATAATTGGTATTATCACTTGCTTACCACATTTCTGATAGAGTATAGCTGATCACCATTGTTATTAGCAAAACATGTAAAATAAATAGCATGAAGGTAAATTGCTACCATATTAAACTACTTGATCACATACTGCACACACACTTTTTTTTTCAATAGACTGCAATATTGTTTCCTGGTAATAATGAATGGCAGAATATGGTTTTTAAGTATAGAAAAGTCTTAATTTTTTTGAAAGTATTTATAAAATAAAATCAGTTCTGAGGATGGCAAGTCATATTCTCTCTTAGACTTTGCTTAAATATAGAATTAAAGAAATAATGTTCTCTTAAGAATTTAGCCTGTAGGAAAGTAAAACCAAATAAATTCCCCAAGTATACACACACACTCACATAGGGTGAAGATGGAGAGGCATGACTCTTGTGGTCTACACTTTGGTTGAGTTCATGTTTGCATTTTAAAAGGAAGTTGAACACAGTAGAAATCCAACATTGTAGATCACTTATCTTTATTGAATTATAAAGGAATTTTATTGCACATTTTAGAAATACATGGGACCAAACTGTTTTTAGAACCAAGATAAAATCATTTACATTAAAGTTTATTATAAGGTGCCAACCACAATCAGTTTCAATTAGGCTCACAAAGAATGTTAGGGTAGCTCAGCCTTCTCAGGAAATCTCTATAGTTAAAGATCTGCCTGCATACTCATTACAGATCCAATTTTTGAGAGGTTTATAACTCAGTCAGTTTAATTTGCTTTGGGAAGAGACTTGGCACTCTGCTTTCTAACCCAGATAAATTTTTGAGGGTTTAAAACTATGTAATACATTTAAATTGCTTTGGTTTTTCAGTGATTTGGAGTTTTATTATCTTCTTTCTAAGAAAACTTTTTGAACATTTTTTTGAATCTCTCTTTATAAAATGTGCCACAGCCATACATACATTTGTTTATGCACTAAGGCTCTTTAGAAGGCCACACACTATTGCAATAGGTATAATTTTTTATATCCCCCTCATATGCCAAAAACACATTTTTTGCCCCCTTGGGAAAAATATTAGCCATATGATGCATGCATGATCTATAGAAACATTCAGGTCTCGCAGGATCCACAGATTTCAAAATTTCTGTCTTAATGAATATCTAAACAAATTTCTCAAAGTGAAAATAAATTTTACAAGCATGCAGATTTAGTCATGACTTGCTTTAATACAAAAACCTGGTAAAAAGAATTTTTAAAAATAATACCTCCCTAATCTCTGAAACAAGGAACACTTTGCATCTAAATTCTAATGTTGATAAAAGTCTGCGTAAAAGACTTGTAAAACAGAAATAAGACCAATGGATGTATTAGCAGGCTGAGAATGATAATACTGTCATAGATTAAAGTGAATCACATTTTTTTTCTATTGATAATGACAGACAGTGATTTAACTACTCTTAGGTAGCCTATTCTTAACTGGCCATTTTGTAGAGAATAATAACATCTGTGTTTATGGAATAAAATAATTTTAGAGCTGGGAGAGATTTTGTATTCCATTCTTCCCTGATTAAAAAAAAAAATAATGTAGCATCTGGGACCCAAGGATATTACCAGAGTTATTTAATGCCAACTGGAACCTGGAAATAATATTTTTTTCTTCCTATCTTAGCCTACTTATAATTCTTAAGATAGTTTCTTTTCATTGGGTGTTCCACTGTTAAAGAAAAAAAAAAAAAAAAGTCAGTAACTCTAACCTGCCAGGAAATCAATGACTAATAAACAGTTTAAGATGTTATTTTAAGATAGTTTCTCCCATTCCTGTTTACATGATTTCTCCATATAAGATGGAACAGTGCATAGCATGAAATTTAGGAATCTGAGGCTGTGCTTTCAGAATGGAGATGCCCTCTTCTACATGCCCAGTGTTACTCCTAATAATAGTTTACAAAATCTGTGAACTCCTTTTGGGGTTGTATATAGGCTCTTCTTTGGCAATATACATCTTATTTCAGTTGTTCCACAAGGAATGTAAAGTTCATTCTTACTAGTTTTCCTGAAGTTACTGAGTTTCAGAAATTTGTAACAGATAATAATTTCAAAAACTGCCAATCAATTTCAGATATTACACTTTTCTATTAACACAGCAACAAATAGCGAATAGACAAAAATGTCAAAGAAATCCTAAGAATAAAAATACCTCTAGAGCCACTTTTTCAAAGCAAATTCAAATAGAAGACCTCAAAGTTCCATTTCTAGTAAAGCTAATAATAAAAACAAACTGATAATGGTGATAATAATAATACCTCAACATCCTGGAACTCAAACAAGTCTAGAGTTGCACCTCAAGTTATAAAACGATCTGTAACCAGCAAGAGTATTAATCAACAAGAAAAAGTCAAAGGTGCAACCTGAAAGGTCAAATGCTGGCATAGATCTTGATATCTGCTCTTTAATGTCTCACTCACGTCATTTCCTTGCCATGCACTGTAGGCTTTTCCCAACACACTTAGAAACCTACAAACCTTGGCCTGAAGGGGCTGTAAGAGTCACTGATGTTGATCTCTTCAGATTTTTTTCTCTTAGAGCTTGTAGTTGGCAGTTAGCCACCTGCTCACTAAATATTTTAAACTCTGAAATGAAATGCCTCTCAATGTGCTGTACAGACATTCCAAAAAATAAAAACATAAAAAAGAACTTTATTATCTCACTTAAACTCAATTGGCATTTAATGAGGTATGAGCAATGTCTATGTAATGTCATGAACTAAAAAGCAAATGACCTCAGAAGCTGAGGGGTGGTACCAAAATCTGAACTGCATCTAAAATAAGATTGTATTTTCCTCTTCAATCTGTTTGATGCAGAATGCATTAGTGTCTTCGCATTGGATAGCTGTGATTTCATCTAAGAAGAGTAAGGTTTGCTCTTAGGCTTTTTGTTTCTTTTGTTTTTGTTTTTTAATGCTATTTCTAATTACATTTAATCCATTGATCTGAATTCAATCTGCTTTTTTTGTTGTTATAGTTTGTTTTTCTTTTGTTTTTAATAACTGTGTGATAGTATCTTTTATATGCCTGAGTTGAAAAAAATACATTAATAGTATTAGCAATTTCTCCATAAGATCCCAAGTTGTATGCTACCATAGGCTCTTAAACAAATAAAAATTAAGAGGCAAATAATCATTTAAGAAAATATACTGCTTTTAGATTTTCTTTTCTAATTTCTAACCATATATTGTTTGGAGCCAACAAATGATGCAATAAGAAACCTAAAATGTTAAAGCTTTCAATTTTTATATTTGCCCATGCCTCGATTATTGTCACAGACAGAATCCTTCCCATCCCACCACAGTGTGAAAGCTGAAGGATGCAGACAGTGCAATAGGTCAGGGCAAACTCAATGACATGACTCATTCTATCCAGAGATTGTTTGGGTGCCATTGTATTTCTTAAACTCTATTTGACATTTACCAAAAGGTTTTGAAGAAAGTACAGAGAGTTGCCATATACCCACAACCAGTTCTCCTATTATTAACATTTCACATTGGTATATGTTTCCCATAGCTAATAAACCAGTATTGACACATGATTATTAGTTAAAGTGCGTATTTTATTTAGATTTCTTTAGCTTTTACCTACTATTCCTTTTATGTTCCAGGGTCTCATCCATGATACCACATTTAGTTGTCTTGTTTCCCTGGGCTCCTCTAGACTGTGATAATTTCTCAGATTTCCTTGCTTTTGATGACCTTTGCAGTTTTGAAGAGTACTGGTCAGATATTTTGTAGAATATCCATCCATTTGTGTTTGTCTATTTTCCTCATGCTTAGACTAGGGAACTATGTTTTGGGGAGGGAGACAGCAGAGGTAAATTGCTATTCTTATTGTATCATATCAAGAGTACCTGCTTTCAAGACGATTTGCTCCTGTTAATATTATCCTTAGTTATCTGGCTAAAGTGATGTTTTTCAAGTTTCTCCACTGTAAAATTACTCTTTCCCCCTCATTTCTATACTGTACTATTTGGAAAGAAGTTACTATAGGAAGCTCACACTTAAGGAATGAATAGTTATGCCTTACTTTGTTGAGGGCAGAATATCTACATCAATTATTTGGAATACCTCTGCACAGGAGATATGTCTATCCTCCCCCATCAATTTATGTATTCAATCATTTACTTATATCAGAATAGACTTAGAGATATTTACTTTATACTTTGGGTTACAATCTAATACTATGCAATTTATTTCTTGCTCAAATTGTTTTAGATTTTGTTATTTAGAGCCCTTTCTTTTGGCTTTGCTGTCCCTTTGACATACCCTCATCTTCCTGTGTGTATGTGCACATGCACATGTGCGTGTTATTGTGTGCGTGTTTTAGTACTTCCTTACTTTTTTTTTTTCTTTTTGAGACGGAGTCTCGCTCTGTCACCCAGGCTGGAGTGCAGTGGCCGGATCTCAGCTCACTGCAAGCTCCGCCTCCTGGGTTTACGCCATTCTCCTGCCTCAGCCTCCCAAGTAGCTGGGACCACAGGCACCCGCCACCACACCCGGCTAGTTTTTTTTGTATTTTTTTAGTAGAGATGGGGTTTCACCAGGTTAGCCAGGATGGTCTCGATCTCCTGACCTCGTGATCCGCCCGTCTCGGCCTCCCAAAGTGCTGGGATTACAGGCTTGAGCCACCGCGCCCGGCCCAGTACTTCCTTATTTTCTGACACTACCAGATGCTCCAGGTTTATTTTGTGTATTCCTTGCTGCACATCTAGAATCAGCCATTTCTCCAAGAAGCCCTGGCTCCTTTGATTTGAGAATGGCATTAGAGAGAGAAAGGTCTGCATACTGGGTATAACATTTAATTTTGGCTTGATAAATAGAGCAGTGCTTTTTTTAAACAGCATTGTTTTCTGACCTGACAGCGCAACTAATATTAAGATAAATACTCTTCTTTTCAGAGCACTCTCCTTATACCTGTTAAGATAAAACACATTCAACTTAACATCTAACAGTTTGGCCTTGGAGAAAAAGGTCTTTGTGCATTCTGGAAGAGAAGGGCAAACATTCTGAGAGGAAATTTGTATGCCTCGGTTAGTATTTCTCCTTTTTCCTTTCACTCATATTAGCAGATCGTTGGCTTTGTATTTGTTGCTTCAAAGGAAAAAGTCTGGCAGGACAGAATCCCCAAATAAACTGAGAATCTCTCTGATTTTGTTTTCTCAACACTGAAGTTCTTTGCAAAGGATATTCACTGGCATTGACAGGGAGTTATGACCAGATAATTGGACAAAATGCTGGAATTGTTTCCCAAACATTGAGAGAGAGAGAGAGAGAGAAGAGGAGGAGGAGGAGAAGGAGGAGGAGGAGGAGGAGGAGGAGGAGGAGGAGGAGGAGGAGAAGGAGGAGGAGGAGGAAGAAAAAGAAAGAAAGAAAGAAAGAAAGAAAGAAAGAAAGAAAGAAAGAAGGAAGGAAGAAGGGGGGGAAGGGGAAAGGGAGGAAGGGAAAAGGGTAAGGGGGAAGGATGCGGGAGGGGTGAAATGTAAGGGGGAGGAAGAGGGGAAAGGGGAAACGGAAGGAGAAGAGGAAGGGGAGGAGGAGAAGAAGAAGAAAGATAAGAAGAAAAGGAAAAAGAAGAAGAGAGGAAGGCAGCAGGGGGAGGAAAAACATATTATTATCTGGGGACTGATGCAGGGGTACCACGACTGGGGAAGCACCCAACAGGTAGATCCAGGCAGTTGGATTATATGCAGCTTTGCAAAAGGTTTTTGGTTCTCACAGGTTACACAAAGCAGCAGAAAGCTAAGAGGACATGAAGAGGCATTCAGAACTATTAAAAGTAGTCATCTCATTGGCAACTTGTATGAGACATGGACTAGAGCAGATAGCCCATCTCCCTTCTCCCTCCCAATGTCCAGACACTGTGGAAGACTCTAGGGATAGAGCAGAAACCTATTGAAGGGCCACAAAGGGAAGCTCTGCATTAGAAACTAAAGTAAGCTATGGAGCACTTAAGAATATTTCTAGCTCATTTGAGTTTGTGGACTAAGACTTATGCCCACAATAGCTCTTATATTCTTCTTACTTTGGTTAAGGATTATATCAAATCCATCACCCCTTGAAAAAGCTTTATAAGGGATGCGATGCATTTTAAACACTTCGGGAACTCTGACAGAAAAAATTAATGCAGAGTCATATAGCTCTCACCTTTCTTCTTCAGGATTATCTAATCGTGGCTGGAAGTCCCAAGGCTCCGTACTTGTAAAGCACTTTCAGTACAAAGGGTGACACTTTGATTAAGGCAGTTGAATATAATGGTTAAGTACATGAATTTTGATGCTGTCAGAAATAATTGTTGTAAACAGAAGCTTGCCTAAATTCATATCTGGGGTCCATCCCTATCATATGCTGCGGGACCTTGGGGTATCTGTGCCTCAATGTCACATGTATGACAGAAATGAAATAGGGGCATTAACAGTTCCTATCTCATGTCATTGTTATAAAGATTGGGTGCACATTTGCAAAATGCTCAGAATGTAGGAAGCTAGATGTAAATAACTGTTAAATAAAATAAATATAATGACTTGGTGCTGTCATGGGGTATATTTCCCTTGCTACGACAATGTATTTAGCATTGCCTTAGAAAAGGAAATTCTTATTGGGTCAATT
The DNA here is from genome assembly GCF_009764315.1 of Trachypithecus francoisi. NCBI lineage: Eukaryota > Metazoa > Chordata > Mammalia > Primates > Cercopithecidae > Trachypithecus > Trachypithecus francoisi. The sequence continues at coordinate 24,184,973 of NW_022681460.1, read as the reverse complement.
TGAAACTTTAACACTGACTAGATTTAATTAGTTTCTAAACTTGGTATCTGAGAATTTTGATTGTATTTTTTGCTTCTGATTGCTTTAGCAAATGTGACTATGCCTTAAGCATGCCTGTCAAAAATCGGAAAAGTATATTTTTTCTTATGTACACACACACACACACACACACACACACACACTCACATACACACATATGAATTCAGTAAAAGAAACAGGTTTGATTGATTAAAAACCTCCTTAAGAGGTAATGAGGCTTCTCAATGAGATTCAAATGCCTCAGAATTTGACCAAGAGGCAGATGACAGGCAAAACATAGCTTAGAAAAAAATTTTCTCGTAAGATGTAAACACCAAAGACATTTTATTTATTGGCCAAAACAATTTCCATATTTTGCCAGTTAGGAATGACTTTGTTTTAAAGTCCAAGGATGAGAAATCATTTTCCTGTGCATCCTTTACATGCACGCACACACACACACGCACTCTCTCTCTCTCTCTCACATACACACACACACATACACGCATATACACACACTTTGCCGTTTGGAAGCTATTCACAGGCATCTTCTTATTCAGGAATTAGAAAAAGCTACCACACAAATGTCTGAGATGCCTTTTAAAAATCTGCACTTTAAGTTTTTCAAAGATTTATTTATTTATTTATTTTGAAAAAAGCAAGTACTTCATCAGTTCTCTCACAAAAATCTTCAAATGCTTTCGAGAAAGAAAGAAATTTTAAAGTGTGTTCAGTCATACTCTATTCAAGTAAAGCAGTGAAAAAGCCTTTGAATCAGAACTACAGCTCACTATAATCTGGTTAAAATTATCTCCAGTACCACCTGTCATTATTAATATGCAGAAAAAGGAAAACTACCTTCGGTCTAGTTACAGAGCTGTGCATGTGGCCCATCAGCACCTTAGAACTTTCTTATCTAATGGCAGTTAAGTTTTCAATCCTTCTTGAACAACTTTTACATAATCATTGAAGGTAGCTCATGGTTTAATTTAAATGTGTTCTAAGGAACATTTCATTAGCATTTATATCCACTCATGGAAGAAAATCCACAGGTCTTTTACATTTTCCATCTTAGGGTTTTGTTAAATTTTCAAGCTTAACCATCTTGCTTAGCTTAAAAAAAAACTGTTATGTTATTTCAGAAGGTGATAATATGCTGTAGCATAAGTACCAATGTGTTAACTGTTAGACTCATTTTAGCAGAAACTAGAGATTTGTGCTCTAAATGCCTGGTCCTAAAAATGACTCATAATGAGAGAAGAAAAGATGAAGGTGAGGCCACCCTGCTCAGGTTCACAAAAGATCAATGCCTATGTTAACTGAAATCTATTTTGTCAATTTTGGTGCTTTCTAGTCACATCAAAATCAGTTGCCTTCTTATGGCTTGAGAAATCCATAAAGTCTTTCAAAGAATTCCTTTTAGTTTAGCTCTAGAATGATCTAGTCTGAACCAATGCATTACTTTATATCCAGTTGAGTCAAAGGAACCCTGGCTCTACTCATGAGAAAATTATGTACATATATATGTATGTGTGTGTACATTATAGATATATGTATAGAATATAGGTATATATGTACATTATATATGTATATATGTACATTATATAAATATATGTATATATAATACATGTGTATATATATACAGGGGTAAGATAATCTAGACAGGGTACAGAAGTATATGTCATAGAGAGCTCAAAATAGTTCTATTGCTTATAATAGCTTAGGCATAGTTACTGACAAAATTTATATAAATAATTACTTCTATGCCTACAATATTTGACAAATATTTAAAACTTAGTATGTGCTAGTCATGGTGATCTTTAAAATATTTGTTTTTTGCATTTTTAATTGAAAGTATATATGCATATGTAAAGGGTGTGCGCTTGTGTGTGTGCACATACACACTGCTACAACAGGTATCTTGAGCACAACTACCAGTAATATTTTAAGTGCAGAAAGTGGTTCTGTTTGAAGAATCACTTTGTTCTACCAAATGAGACATATTAAGAAGCTTGTCCAGCATGTTCGTGGAGACTATAGCCAAATCCCAGCAGAAGCAAGTGCAGAGGGTGTTTGCTTTAACATGATCTGTGCTGACTTTGACCAATTTCTTACTTCTTTCCTCTTCCTTCTTTGTGATAAATAACTTAATATCACTTACAAAGGGGAAAAGGCACCATTAAGATGATGAAATTTGGCAGATTCCACCTTGAAAAGGTATATTTTTTTCCTTTAAATAGAGCTCTAAAGATTATGATCATACCACTGCACTCTAGCCTGGGTGACAGAGCAAGAAACCTGTCTCTTAAAAAAAGAAATACAGCCCTAAGAAAATCTAAAGCATAAATATTTACTGACATTGTGCTTTGGCTTCCACTAATATGCAGCTGTAGTTTGTATAGAAGAAGATAATACTGATTTTGAAGTTTACTCATATACATACATATGACTGAAAAGATGAATTATTGGTTAGCAGCACCTGAAGAATATTCTTTTATTTGTGCGTACAATTTCTGCTTTAGCAGTTGTTTGAACACTGTGTCTTGAAGACTTTCTGTTTTGCTTTACTTTTTCCAAGGTTTTGATGCATAGCTTCACTGAACTGATATGAAACCAGTGCACTCAGTAGGTTCCAGATAAATGATTGTATGTGAGATGATGGTGGATCAGTGTCTTAGAAGTCATACAGCCTTAAATTCGAAGTCTACAGAGAGTCTCTTTTTATGAAGAGCCATCTAATTCCTTAGCAATGGAACATACAGAAGAGCATAAAATTGTCACGGGCATTTTCAACAGCATTTTGTATGTTTTATTTAGTCTTGTGCATTTGTAAAACATCTATGTAAGGAAACAATCTCACACTAAAAAAGTACCAACAAGTAAGATAATTTATAGTAAGACTTTGCCTACATAAATCTCAAAGGAAAAAAAATACTAGTTACTACAACAAATGAAATAAATCACAAAGCCATAAATGTTCTTGAATAAAAAAAACACACACACACACGCACAATCTGTATGTCTTATTAACTAGTGCAATGTTTTTCACATTTTAAAGTAAAGGAGTACTTTATCTCAAATTCAGTCTTTATAAGAACTTTTATCTGTTTTATCTAAGAAAAGTGCAGTTATGGAAGCCTGGCCACCTCACCTTCCTGGTCAACTCTCATGTCCCATAAGAAGCCCTAGACTTACAATGAGCATTGTTGGAACCGGTTCCAATGTAAGTGTTTTAGAAAGATTGCCTGCAAACAGAAAACTGAACAGTCATTAATCATTAATCCCTGGTCCTTTTTAGTACAAATAGTTTTTATCATCCTATGCTAACAAATTAGTTGTTTCAAAAGCATTACATTAAATTTGGGCACTTTCATTTGTGGGTTCTCCAACAGAAAGTTTCTACCCTTCTGCAGAACCTGTCTGGTTGGATGTATAATCACTGGTGAGTCCTGCTATTCTGCAGTGAGAGGAGGCCGAGAGTATGAAATTCTAAGTCAAACTCTCCCAATTTACCACATAGCTCCACCTCAGTGCATTTTATTTATATATCTAGATAGCACACACACATTCTCTTTCTTTACATATACAAATAAACATATATATATGTGTATATATATTTAGAATTATATATATCTACCAGACTAAAAATCAAAAATAATATACTATCTAAAAAATAATCTGTCTACTCTCTCCTTTCTTCTCCTTTCTCACAATAATCATAAGTTACATGTTATTTTCTAAACCTTTATGTTTGTTCAAGCCTGTGTCATTGTTTATGCTAATCATGATGCTTGAACCTATTCCATGTCTCCATGAAAAGCTTCCTCTGACTCTCCAAGTCTCAGGTCCTGAAATTCTTCCTTCTCATTTCCTGGTGAGATGCTCTTGTTCTGTGCTCCCAAAGGCCTCTGTACCTACCAAAAGCAGATGGCTTATGTACAGATGACTATGTAGCATTCTGAGTTGTAATTGTTCATATTTCTCCTATAAATAATTCTTAAGCCTCAGTTGTTTGCTCTCTATATACTATGTGGTGCTTGAGTATAGGATTGTAACTCTTCATTTATATTTTTTGGATACTAACACTGCACCTTATTCAAAATAGATGCTAAACAAATTATTTGTAAATGAATAAAAACACTTAGATATTTTTCCAAAAAGTCATCTAATGTATCCTTTCAGCAAGGCCTTCATTTTCACAGCTTAAGGGATTCTTAGGTGTGTGTTATAGATATTTTGATGCTATCAGTAAAATGTATAAGATTTAATTTAATAAAATGTGGCAATGGCTGGGTAGACAATACCTATAATATCCTATTCATTTAGATGCTCTAAATATACCAAAGTGATGAAAAGAAATTGGGGATCTTTGTTTTTGTCTACTGATCATTCCACTCAGAAAAAACATACTTTAAGAACTATTTGCTAATTAAAAAGATTCAAGGAAGGAAGAAGAATTGAACAATAATAACTATAATTGTCCATTAAAAATTTTCAAAAATGTAAATAAAATAGTATGTCATTTGGATTATTTTCTCCTACATTAAGTCATCATAGACTTATACAATTTATGGCATAAAAAATAATACACAAAAACAAATATGATAGAAAAATATGAATTTATCTAGGTCTAAATATTTGTACTTACATTAATAAAAAGAACTTCTCATTGAGTATGTTTGCATCTACATCTATTAGATCACGTTGTATAGAAAAGTAGGCTCCAAGCACGTCATGTCAATGCTTTAAAACCTTTGAGCTGAAGCCTTTAGATTTATATTTTCAGTAAGGAATTTAGAAACAGTATTTAATGTATGAATATTTTCCAAATATTTTAATGAAGTAGCTGATGTACTGAAATGAAATGTGTGGAGGCTGAGGCAGGAGAATGGCGTAAACCCGGGAGGCGGAGCTTGCAGCGAGCTGAGATCCGGCCATTGCACTCCAGCCTGGGCAACAGAGTGAGACTCCGTCTCAAAAAAAAAAAAAAAAAATTGCAAGTTATATATGTAATCATCTTGGGACTATGTCTGTCTTTGAATATGCCAGAGATGTACTAATGAGATATGCATCAGTAAAAGAGTAAAATCCCAAAGGCAAACTGCTAAGAATGGTGGACTGCAGTGATTATTTTAGAGCCCCCAAAATTAGATATAAAATCATATTTGCTCTAAACAAACAAGAAAATAGTATATGGGAGAAGATACCATTTTTAAAAATTTTTATTATGTATTTAGAATTTAGTGTTTTGAGGCCCCATACAAAAGGTCAAATTCCAAAAACAAAATATGTCAAAATTTATTTGAAAGGAAGGATATAAATGACTTTATCAACCAACATTTACCAGAGGAGAACAAAAGCAAGGAAATAAAAAAAAAACCTTCAACCTAGGAGTTAGCAAGCTTTTTCTGTTGAGGCCAATACATCAGACTTTGCAAGCCATACAGCTGTTGTTGCAAGGATTCCACTCTGGGCCTGTAGCCAAAGAGAAGCCATAGACAACAGGTAAAGAAATAGTTATGGCTGTGTCTGTATAAAACTTTAACTACAAAGCCGACTGAGGACCAGATTTGACCCTTAGGCTGTAGTTCACCAGCCTTGGTTTTAAATACAAAAGAGCAAATATTAATAAAAAGAAAAATATAAGTTTAGCAAAGCTGAAAGAGTAAGTTTAAATTGACATGTGAAAGATAGTTTTTTTTTTTTTTTTTTGCCATGACTCAATTCATCTGTCTCCCCATTAGTCTAATATTATCCTAACAATTTAAAATATGAGATCATCTGCTACATAGCTTGGAGAACACCTTCATTATCTTTTAAAGCTGGGTTTCACCAAATCTCCCTAATTCCCTTAATTATAAGCCCAGTAATAATCTGGACGATCAGAGAAAAGATTTACTATTTCTCCGATTAACTATTTCTTTGTGAGTGTGTGTGTGTGTGTGTGTGTGTGTGTGTGCGCGCGCATGTGTGATGTGTTCAATACATTCACCTAATTGCTTCTGCTAATTATAATTACAGTAAAACCTGGAAGTTATTCTTGATCACCTCCCTCATCTGTTTTCACCTTCATCATCATCTTGTCTAGTCTTCTGCAAAGCCCTCTAATTGGAAAGCACTCCCATCTTTCCTCCACACTGCTGCTCCACTGTTCCTTTCAAAAGACGGAGCTGATCATGTTACACCCTGCTTGAATTATTTACCTTGAGTTAATATAGAAATTAAAATCTTTTATGAGGCTTCCACAGCTCTGCCTGGCCAGGTTCCTGCAGTCTTCTCCTTTCTAGTCTCTCACCAACACCCTTTGATGTTCTGAGCTGCAGCCACAGTGGCCTGCTCTTAGTTCCTCATCCTTATCATACTAGCTGCCAACAATGGACTTTACACTTGCTGTTTTTCTGCTAGGAACAGCATCCACCACTCTCACTCACGACCTGCCCCCATCTTGCTAACTTTGACTCATTCTTCAGAACTTATGTTTTGCTTTCCCAGTGAATCCTTCCCTAATTTCCCTGAGTAGTTCAAACTCTAACTTCAGAGTAATCCTTGCACCATTAGGACTTGGATCAGGGTGAGGCAAGTGAAGCACAAAGAAGTCTCTTATTCTCAGGGTTGTGCAAGTGTGGTTATGGTCTTCAGGAAGATAAGAAGAGGTGATGGGGAGAAGAACATTTAATCAGCATGTAATTCCAGGCCAGTGCAGGGTCCACAACTAAGGGATGGAAAATACAAGTCATCCCTCTTTCCTTTTAAGCCTACACTTTATTGTGGAACTCTGGGAGTTTTACTGTGAAAAACTGTCCCAGTGAAACTGATCAATATATGAGATCTATAAGAGGAATCCTATGAGTCCTATAGGGAGTTTAGATGGAGCGTGAATTTTCTGTTTTTAAATGAAACAGTTCCATTTTAAATGCATTCATAAGTAGCTACATAGCTTTATATGATCGTTGTTTACATTAGCAAAATATAAAAAGGACCATAATAGACCTTTGTTATTTGCAGCGATTATCAGGGTAACACTGAATAAAAATTGCTTGAATTAGAAACAGAGAGAGTATTTTTCATTTCCTGAGTATATACAGATTGAGTTACAGATTGAGTCATATAATTATATTGACCATGGTCCATTAATATATGCATTTTACCAAGAAAAATATTGACTATCCTGACAAAGAAACCCTGCCGAGCAGAATTATTTTTCATAAGGCTAGTTGAGTTTTATCTTATGTTATGGTTTGCTCTAAAATTTATTGCCACAATGTTATAACTTTGTAACACCATAACTGCATACTGCTCCATCAAAAGGAAAAAGAAAGGAAAGAAAGAAATCACCTAAGGGAATACTTTGTAAGCAACAGTCACTCTGACAAATTACTAAAATAGTGGAAAAGATTCAATCAACTTATTCAGAGCACCCAGATCAGCAGCGGGGCTACTGCAATGAGCAATTCCAGGGGCACCATTCACATGGTGTTCTCTGGGAGTATGGGTCTCTGGAGTTATGCAATGTGGGTGGCCCCAAAGGGCAGAATTGATAGAAGTAGATGACAGCAATGTTGCAAGGCAGACAGAGCTTTATCGTGAGCTTTAACATACTTAAAAGATAAAAACTAAACTATCCAAGGCAACATATGATATGCCACCTTTCACCGGAACTTTACTTAAATTACCTGATCTTACGTCATAGGATTTTCTAGTCACATTTTGAGTTTGGTTCAAAATGTTAGTGTATTTGTTTGCTACAGCACAACTGTACTCTGCCTCAAGTTGCAAGCTCCACAGCAACTTGGCCCATATGTAAGTTTCATCGATCAGTGTTCCTTTAGATCTTTTCAGCATCTGGTAGAATTAAATGTGGTATGTAAATAATTAATAGAGCTATTATATTTTTCCTTTTCTTTCAATTATGAAGTCAATAGAGCAAAAGTCTAAATATATGTGCATCCTATGAGCATATACACATAAAGAAGGCTGAGTAATAGCCATGTATAATCGAAATTTTCTGCAATCTGAACTAAAACAATGTAGGTAAAGCCACTTTTTCCAATCATATTTCATCAAAACTTTAGAGAACTGTACCTGTGGAACAAAATACTATAAACTCTGCCTTGAAAACCTGATTTCGAAGATTCTCCAAGTAGCATCGAGATTGCTATAATGGTGAAAGGAAAAGGAGAAAGGATGGGATATATAATCAAGATTTCAGGATTTTGTTATTCTTACATTTCCTTTGGTTGACATTGAAGTTTTAACTGACCTGCGATATGAGATCGCCTCCAGTACAAGTATATCACCCTTGTCTAATTTATCTTGAAAATTCTATTGAAAATTTATCTTGAAAATTTCTAAATTATCTTGAAAATTTTAAAAAATATTAAATAGGTTGCTCACTTTATCAATATTGGAAGATGTAAAATCTGTACATTAGATTCATAATAAGATATACCCATGTTATTCCAGGAAGGTATCAAAATAATACTGAAAATATTAAAAATTATATTTACCAAGTACCTATCATGTAAATAGCACCTTGTTATTCACTTCAACCAAGTAGTATTTCTCATTTAGTCTTACAATGATCTAATTATGTAGTTTCTATTACCCCAAACATATACTTGAAGAAATTGAAACTTAAATAAGTTAAATAACTTATCTAAGGCCACCAACTAGTAGGGCATAAAATTGGAATATGAAGTCTTTTTCAGTTACCTCAGCCTGAGCTTTGATCAATTAAATTTATAATATTTTCAAAGCAAACATTTTCTTTTAAAATGAATAAAACATGAAATATTATAATGATTATCCTTTTGATGCTTTATTTGTACCAGATGTTAAGGATATACTTGTTTGTCACAGATAATTTTATAGTTAATAAAATATCAGATTGGATGCGATTGGTTATCTAAATATTAATATAAAGACACCAACTTTCAATGAATGATCATTAAATTGCCCTAGACTTTGAATCACTTTTGGAGAGCCTTCTCTGACTTTTCCTTGTAAATAGAGCAACTTATAAACAGACCACAGCACTGAACTTGGAGATGTAGGGATCCTTCAGGGTGGCTTTAGAAGCATGAAATCACATGGAAAATGAAGCATGTAAAACATGTAATTGTAGTAAAGTCTTTTCTTTCATTTTCAGATAATGGTATTTAATTATAATGAATTCAACATTTTTTCAGACTATTTAATATTTGTAGTCCTATATCATGTTAAAAACTTTTCAGTCTTACATGCATCAAACTACTTTTTCTTCCTGATGTTGTTTTCTTGGATAATTCTAGAAGAGGAGTGGTCATTTACCTAGTGTTTGGTATGTGTTCTTATATAGGGTGCTTATTGAGAAGTTGAAAGGAAGCATTACACCTGATTTTTATAAACTTTCCATAGTGGTCTGGGATCATGGCAATTTTCCTCAATAACCAAACATAGTGAAATAAACATTGACTCATGTATGAAGTATTGCTGTTATAATAGTGATCATTATATATTCATCCTTACTTTGTGTTTATTATCATACAAGTAGCCTACCTTGTGGTTACTTCGACATGTCTTCTCATTGTTCAAATAATAATATTTTTTATAATTATGTAAAGTGCATTATTGTCCACACCTTTTGCTAATATAACTACTCTTCTTTTTTTTTTTTTTTGGAAATATTTCTAGTGAGAAAGTTAAAACTTTCATGCCTGGAAAGAGTTTCATACCTGGAAAGAAAACATATTTTAAAATCTATGTCCATAAAACATTTTCATAGACAATTTTAGTTGATTTTTAGAAGAATTTAACATATTTTCCTGATTTCTTTATTTTTTTTTTTTTACTCTCAGCTTAAATAAATTCTCTTTTTGACTCCATATGTAACTTGGAGAAATGCTACAGAATGCCTGCAGTGATAGAGTCTTTTTTTACATGTCTTATTACATGTTGCCATGGGTCTCCACTGAGAAGACCTATTTTAATTCTCATTTTCAGACTCTCTCCTGAGAAGGACGGCTGCCGCCTTCTTTCAAGGTCATAGAATTTGATGGATGAGGAGTACTAACAGAGATCCCAGTTTCATTCCAAATTGAAAGAACAACAGAAAAGAAGATTAACCTGTCCCAATTAAGCTGAAATGAGGCCAAGGGCAGGTGACCTTTATAACAACTGAACACTATCATTTGAAAGCTGAATTACTGAATTAAAAAATAAAATCCAGCTCCCTATGACTGCATACTAAAAGTAGCTTACATTTTATAGGAGACTCTTCAGTTTTCAATGCTTTGCTACTTAGAGTAGCTTGTTCTCTCACTAAGCACCATGCCATGAGAGTTATAATGTCATCGTTGGTTATAAGTGATCCTCTTTTATAAAACTTGGAGAAGAACTTATTTGCCTTAGATCAAGGATCAAGGTTCCCCTGTGCCATCCAGGGATTTGTGCTTGAATTTGGATTCTAAATCCAATTGCCAGTTACTATCAGCCAAATGTTGTGTGTAAAACGTTACAGTGATCCCATCAATAAAGATTCTAAACCTATGAAAAAGGATGGTTAATGATTTTTTTAAAAAGGGAGAGCATAGAAAATATTGATACATGCGAGTTTGTTTTCAGATTTAATAGAATTTTTTCCTAAAGTGTAAAGGGGAAAAGATCTTTTGTTTTATTTTTAGCAAACCTTCACATGTTTAGAATTTCATTAACTCATCTATTTTTGAAGTTACAAAGGCTATTTTCATAAAATCATTTTCTGAAAGTTAAAACTTTCTAACTATTGATGCAATATATTATTATTTTTCCATACAATCCTTTCACAGTTAGGCAAATTGTATCTTAATGCCATGATGTTTACAGGTTGACAGCATTCTAATAATGTAGAAATGCAGGTGACCATGTAGTTTCTATAGCACAATCTTATATAGAAAAAGAAACTGAGGATCATTGTCAAAGGAATTTCTTTTCCTTTTTTTTAATTGTACTTTAAGTTCTAGGATACATGTGCAGAACATGCAGGTTTGTTACATAGGTATACATGTGCCATGGTGGTTTGCTGCACCCATCAACCTGTCATCTACATTATGTATTTCTCCTAATGCTATCCCTCCTCTAGCCCCCATCCCCTGACAGGCCCCAGTGTGTGATGCTTCCCTCCCTTGTCCATGTGTTCTCATTGTTCAACTCCCACTTATGAGTGAGAACATGCAGCGTTTGGTTTTCTGTTCCTGTGTTAGTTTGCTGAGAATGATGGTTTCCAGCTTCATCCATGTACCTGCAAAGGGACATATCATGTCCTTTGCAGGGAAATACTATGGCTGCATAGTATTCCATGGTGTATATGTGCCACATTGTCTTTATCCAGTCTATCATTGATCGGCATTTGGGTTGGTTCCAAGTCTTTGCTATTGTGAACCGTGCTGTAATAAACATACGTATGCATGTGTCTTTATAGTAGAATGATTTATAATCCTTTGGGTATATACCCAGTAATGGGATTCCTGGGTCAAATGGTATTTCTGCTTACAAGGGATGTGAAGTACCTCATCAAGGAGAACTACAAACTACTGCTCAAGAAAATAAGAGAGGACATAACCGAAAGGAAAAACATTCCATGCTCATGAATAGGAAGAATTAATATCATGAAAATGGTCATACTGTCCAAAGTAATTTATAGATTCAATGCTATCCCCATGAAGCTACCATTGACTTTCTTCACAGAATTAGAAAAAAACTAATTTAAGTTTCATATGGAACCAAAAAGAGCACGTATAGCCAAGACAATCCTAAGCAAAAAGAACAAAGCTGGAGGCATCACACAACCTGACTTCGAACTATACTACAAGGCTACAGTAAACAAAACAGCATGGTACTGGTACCAAAACAGATACAGAGACCAATGGGACACAACAGAGGCCTCAGAAATTATGCCACACACCTACAACCATCAGATCTTTGACAAGCCTGTCAAAGGAATTTCTTAATGGTAAGTGCTTTTTTACAACATACAAACTCTTCTCATTAGGTAATTAATGATAATCTAATTAAGATGGAATGTATACCATGGACATTAAGCAAATTTGGAAATAAATATGCCTTAGTGGGAGAAAAGAAGATGTAATGAATCAAAGTCCATCAGTTGTACTCTCAACTTCACTGAATAACAATTTAGGCTGGAAGAAAAAAAAAAAAAAGCCTATCATTCATGGCTATGTTTACCATGAAAGTAAAAGAATGGCAGTAATGACTTCTTAACACAATCTCAGACATGTAATAAAGAATGGGAGATTATATCTAACGTCATTAAGGACTTTGAAATTATTAAATTAAAAATGCCATTCAGGCCAGGCTCACACATGTAATCCCAGCATTTTGGGAGACTGAGGCAGGCAGATTACTTGAGGTCACGAGTTCAAGACCACGCTGGCCAACATGACAAAACTCCATCTCTACTAAAAATACAAAACATATCCTGGCATGGTGGCACAGGCCTGTAATTCCAGCTACTCAGGAAGCTGAGGCGTGAGAATAGAATCACTTGAACCCAGGAGACGGAGGTTGCAGTGAGCCGAGATCATGCCACTGCATTCCAGCCTGGGTGACAAAGTAAAACTCTGTCACAAAACATAACAAAACAAAACAAAAAGTGCCATTCAAATGATTTCCTGCACCAACCTTACTATCTGTAGAGGTTACAAATAGCTACATAGATGTTTTAGACATTTCTAAAGATCATGTTTTGGATTGAAACCAATAAAAAGTCAAGTACAATAAAAATGACTACAATGTTTAAACAACTTGGAAAAGCAATAACATCTTAAAATGCAATAAAAACACAAAGCAATCTTTAAATAATACATTTAGTAATAGCCCTGTAGAGGCACATGTATAATTTCATAGTTAAATGCTATGAGGGTTCATGGGTAAGTGTTAATTTGAGGCAGAATAAGTTAAGAAAGGTACCATGGGATAGCACAGACTTACCTCTTTAAGTAATTGGAAGGGAGGAGGGAAGAAGACATTGACAAAGATAATGAGATAGGGTGATGCACAGGCACATGCAGTAGAAGGTTGCAGAACACTTGAGGGATGGGATGAAAACAACAGTGGCTGGAACAGGTGTTATGTTGTAGGGAATAAATAGGAGATAACATGGGAGTGATACAATACAGGCAGATGGTAGAAGACTTTTATTGGCAGGCTAAGAGGTTGAGAATTTATCTTGGAAGCATTAGAGGACCCAAAGGCAACCAGGACTTCACTTGCTACAGTAAAACGTGCATATGTATATGCACATAATTGGTTGAAATAGAGTGCAAACATTTTAAAGTAGTAGTGGCAATAATTAAACATTCTATTTTATTATACTTCATCGGGCTATTTTATGTTACTCAATTATGAAGTATTCTTTAAACTTAGGTTGTTAGGTAAATAAACGGAACTAACACACACACACACTTAGTTTTTTAATTCATGTAAATGTCAGCTTTATCTAAAAATTTCTTCCTTTTGAATGGTAACTGATTCAGATTTAATGCAGTAGAGATACTTGTTTCAATTTTCTTGTCTAGGGAATCATCACTCTGCTGGCTGATTTTCTTTGCTGACAGGCTTCAATCACTTTATTTTCTCACATTTCAGGCTCAGAGGTTCAGTGTGAAGCTGTTTTACAGAATTGTGGAATAAATGCTTAAGATTTTCTTCCTAAGATTCACTTTACTGCTATTAGGCAGATTTCAATCATGTGTCAGAGTATTTTGTGATCCCTGCAAGTCATAATACAGAATTCACATTCTTTATTTTCTCTGATGTGGTACTCAGTGATATATATCGAAGTAAATATAAAAACGTCATAGGAATCGTTTTGTGAATGGAGTTCTTTTCTCTAGAGTCCTGAATAAGCATATAGTATTACAAAGTCAAAAAAAAATTTTTTTAATTTGACCTAAAAATAAAATTAAAATATTGAACTGTCAGTATGCTTGTTTTCGAAATCTTCATTCTAGATTACTGGGGTCAGGCAACCTGAGATATATAAAAATGGCATTACCTATTGTATATCTGTAACTATTTGTAGATTTAGCAATGCTGAAAGCTATGTTGACAAAGCTGTGAACAAGAATTAAAATGAGGAACTTTGTATGAAGAATGTGATGCATTTTGTCAGGTAGGAGAGGTTTGTACTTGAAAAAAGGATGAGAGGTTTATATTCTCAAATATGCATAGGCTGTTACAATATTTTTTGTACTAATATTTAAATTAGTAAGTCTGGCTTAAAAACTCAAACAAATTAACAACAAAGTAAGACTGCTCTCTAAAGATAAGTTCAAATGACTAAAAAGACTGAGAATTTTGTTAGATTATGGTGCTTTTATTTTCTTCAAACAGTATATTATTTTTCATTGTGTATACTCTCCTTCCTTCTCTTCCCTTTAACAATTCTCTCAATTCCTTATTATGTTCCAAACTTTGTAAGTAATGCTTTTAGAAGCTGTATCCCGTTAGGGAGCTAAGACTGTAGATGACAGATTTATTCCAAAATGAATGTATTGTTAAGACCCTTGAACATTACAATGTAGCTGAAATATTATGTGGTAGTGCTAGAATTTAATATTGCTACATGTAAATATTGAGATATCATCAAGTTTTAATTACACAGAAGATACACATAATTCCTTTTGGTTTTGACCAGTATTCTTCTTTTCTTTTTTTTTTTTATTATTAACCTCAAACCAGCAACTAAACAAAACAAAGTGAAAAAAGAAATACGGAAAAAGGAATTCACAAAAGTCTAAAGTCAAATGATTGAGGTTAACAAGGAGTTATCTATAAAACCTTAGATGCCATGTGGCAGTTCTAATTCTCCCACTACTGGTAAAATATTTTAGTGAAAATAGGCTCTCCTTCAATCAGTGCATTAGTCAATTAACTATTGTTGATATTCAAAACAAAATTTAAAGGCATTCTCAATGGTTTTGATGACAATAGCATTGCCTTTTATTATTCAAGTACTATGATGACAATTTTAATATGTATATATAATTTGTTACAAGTACAAAAAGCCAAAATTTAGGAAACTTTTAAAAAATAAATTGAATACAGAGGCAAAGACAGGGAGTGAAAAAGAAAAATTTTCTAAAAGTAATTAAGGAGATTATAAAAGCAACACAGATTAAGAAAATAGTCTAATATTAACAGCATTGAAAACTAAAGTTGGTAGAAAAGCAAAATGTGTATAGGAGAAAAGTAAATAAATGGGTTGCATAATTTACATCTCTTCAATTAATTAAAGTTTGGAAAGAAATCTGTCTTTCTGTGCACATGCATCTACACACACACACACACACACACACACACACACACAGTCACAATTAAGCTACACTAAAGAGAAAATAGTACATGTGCCCTGTAAATTTTGTAGGGTCATTTTATACTTCCAGCACTTTTGTCGGGTTGATCTTTTTTGACCAAGGAATTGAAAGAGTTTTGCTATTCCTGAGAAGCTTTAGATGTTGTCTCAGAATAGTATAAAGACATATTTTGCATCAAAACTTTGTATACAGAATTCAACTAAACCTAACGGCAGACTGAACTAACATAAATGGCCTCTCTTCTGTTACCAGTACCTATATATTAAATAAAATATAACTTTAACGAACTTAAAAAATATATTACTGAGAAAGAAAAGTTCCAGAAACTTCCAATTCATGATAACCACCCAGAATGCAGAAAATTAAAAGGGGGCAAAATAAGTGTGGTTAAATTAAACAAAACTATAAAAATCAATTCAATATACATTTAATAAAATATTCCAGAGGGTATGGATAGATAGAATTAAAGGGAAGCAGTAATCACAAAGAAAATGATTAATAATTTTCCAGAGCTGAAGAAAGACATGAGTCTTCAAGTTGAAGTAGTAAGCCAAATTTAAAGCAGTTAATAAATCACTTTTAGAGAAACCATGGTGAAATTTTAGAAAAATTTTAAAAGAAAAATCTTTAAAAGGCATAGAAAAGAAATAAAGTATATAATCTGTAAAGGAATGATGAACAGATTGACAGCAGGTTTGTCATCAGCAATAATAGAGGTAAATACAATGAAATAATACCTTAAAAGTTCCAAAGGAAAAGAATTTTTAACCTACCAATCCTGAATTCCATACCCTGCATAACTAGCATTAAAAAGAATGAGGGCCAGCTAAAGACATTTTCAAAGACAAAGATACGTTACCATTTACAGACCCACACTTAAGAAACTTTTAAAGGATGTGCTTAAGTGAGAAGAAAACCAAATAAAAATGAAGGGCTAACACATATGCAGCAGTTGTGACCACCTACTCATTCAATTTATAGATTAATGTAAATAAATGAACATTGTTAAAGGAAAGGACAAATATAGGAAAATATTTTAAAGTAGAACTAGAAAACTAAATAGTAACATAAGGATGGTATCTGAAAGCTGAGAGGCAAAGACAGGGAGTGAAAAAGAGAAAAGCTAAAGGCTAACCTGAAGGCTAAAGAACTCTACATTTCCAATAATATATTTAGTAACTTAGTGATTTTGATCTACTATAGTTCTGTAAATTAAGTGAACACATTAAGGGTAAACCTAGAAAGACTACAAATAGAATGTATAGTTTTCAAACCACTGAAACAGTAAAGATTAAAATTAAGAAACATGATTCCAATATAAAGTAGGACAGGACAAGAGAAAATAAGGAGTGTATAAACACATACACATCTGCATAACATAAATGGTCACTTATATCGGTAATGATAACAAATAGAAACATGATATTTGCTTTTTGAAAGATGAAGATTTTTCAAAATACTAATAAAAAAAAAAAACACCTAAACAAGATTTATAGAAGACACACCTTAGCAAAATGGCATGGGGAATTAATTTTACAGTAAAGAGATGACTATAGTTATATTATACCAACAGAAAGAAAGCTGATGAAGCAATATTAACATTAGGGAAAATTAGTGTTAAGGGATGTGATATTCAACTCTAACATTCTCTCATCAGAATGAAAACATGGATCATAAGACAAACTTACAGAGCAATACCTGTTATAAGTAAAATTATTCAGAATACAGATAACAATATCATCACTTAGGTGTCAAGATGGTTTTTCTATCCTCTTTCAGCTGTCATTTGTGATTATACTGAGCTTATATTCACAACAGAACAAGATTTTAACATGACACTTATCCACAATTTTTTTCCAGGTAGTATGCCGAAGATATGCAATCTTATAATCTTTTGATATCATGTCACATTTTAATGTAAATGTGCTAAGGTAATTCATGTTACAGTGCATCAGCAAATTGCTCTTTTCGAGGACATATGTAAGCCATACAGCCAGGAACAGGCTTATTCTGTGGACTTTGTTCAGACCATTGAAATTGCCAACAGAGGACTTTATAAGCCAGGGTCTAAATTGATTTATTATTTTATTTGTCTTTGGGGACTCCTCCTCTCTTTGCTTCAGGGGGCCAGAAAGTGGTAATGTTCAGAACAAATTTTCTAAAATATTTTAGTAAGGGAATTCTAGTGTACTCACATTATTTGCCTTTGGTGATCAAAAACTAGAAAGCCAATCAACATTCACTAGAGATCATTAAATAGTAGAGAGCATTTGTCTGGTGGGTTGACCCAGATGTTAGAGTCAGGGTCACAAGGACCTGTGGAAGAAACTCTCTCAGTTCCTACAATAGTGGCAAACATGGCAGGAAGCAGATTCTCTGTCCTGTTTTCTGTATTTACTCATTCACAACTATAGTGAGAATTCAAAAGTGGGAAAGGTCAAGTTTACATATTTGTTTCTGGTCCTTGGCTTTCAGGGTTAGATGATCAGGTCTCAGGCAAATCTCCAGTTTTGCAGGAGATATTGAGATGTCTAGATATAGTATTAGAAGATCATCTCAAAATAATACAGTCCTTTAATTCTGCTCATGTTACCTGACAACATAGAATTTTCAATTTTATTTTTTTCTATGTGTTTTTCATTTTTCTTCTTGCAGAGTAGGTTATTTTAAATGGAAGCACAATTTAAGACTGATTAATAATAATAAGTATGGTACACATATGAATCCAGAGGAAATGGTATTCCCTCAATAGGTCATTTTATTTCCAGTTAATGATATACAGATCCAACAGCAGAGAGAGAGAGAGAGAGAGAGAGAGAGAGAGAGAGAGAGAGAGAGAGAGAGCTGTAGCGTACAGCTACTACTTCCATCTAATACACTGTTTCAATTTCTTTTGCAAATGTACAAAACAATAGTATAGTTTTCAATCTGTTAATTACCCTGCTAGAGTTTCAACAATAACCACAAAAGGAATGCTAAACCTGCTGCACAAATTTATTTAGATTTGCTTTGAGTATTTTATATTTTACCTTAAAATAATTAAGTCACAAATTAGATCTATAGAGCGGTTCCTTGATCATATGGCTTATTTGCTTTTTTAATAACTGTAATATTTCAATAAATCACATGCTTTACTTTTTCAATAAGCATTCATAAAAATGTGCATAATAAATTTGCATAAGCTATACTAAATAAAGAGCTATGAAAATACAATTATTTTAAACAAATTTGACAGTGAAACAACTTATGTCTCAGTTTAGAGGCCATCAGGTTTCAAAACATAAGTATTTCTTACACTGTGAAGATAGTCATTACCTAAAAAGTAAAAAGCAATCTTTTAGCATCTTGCAATATTAAAATATCATGCACCTTTCATAAACACAGGTTACTGAGTAGTTGATTCTATAAAGTAGATATGCCTCTAAAACTAAGAAATAAATAGTGCTCCCAACACACTACAGAGGTACTAAGAACTCTAAGGGAAGCCAACAGGTTTTATGTATCTCTGAGTCCTCAGCACCTTGGCACCTGGCAATGGAAGTAATAACTCTATGAATGAATACATGAGCATGTGGGGCCACCATGAGAAACAGTGTCATTGCTGTAAATGGGTGTTAATACTGTGTGTCCTGTGGAGTGACTTGAGAAATCAAGATCTGCTTATCAGTATGGCTTAGCCTCAGAACATACGAGGTTTCTAGAACATTAGAGAAGAAAAGGGACTTACAGATCATCTAACTCTGCTGTTCACAAAAAAATATAGTCCCTAAGATATTAATTTTTATGAGAAGTTCTGAGGGAAAAAAGGATATGTGGTTAGAGAAGTTTAGAGAATATTGTATGACACACACAGATTCGTAACACAGATTGTAATCTTCATGACTTTGGGAAGGCTTACACTGAAAGCAAAACACAACTCTCTCTCACACACACACACCACTACTTTAGCTTTCAGCATTTCTCTAATGCTTTCTTCCATTTTCTTCAAGTAAATAAATACCCTCTAGAACCAGTGCTTGTGAGAGAACAATTTGAGAAATGACAAGGGGATTGATTCTCAGCTTCTCAGGAAGGAAACTGAGGCCTAGACAACCAGATTACGTTACTGGGGTTACAAATTAGTCACTGGATAAAAAGTTCTAGAATCTAGGTGCTTATTTTCATTCATTGTTCAACCAGTATGTAGTCCTACCTCCTGTGAAGGCAGTACAGACAGAGCAGCTGCAAGGAGTTGCAACTTACCCTGATTCAGAAGGTAAATAAAAATTAAAGTAAATTCACAAAGAGTTTCTAATGTCCCAAGTACTTTTCTAAATGCTTTAAATATATTAACCCAAGGAAAGTCCCATCTTACACCATGGCCACAATAAATGAGAACAATTAAGGGCCCAAGAATTAGCAAACAAACTATGAAAGAATTATGAAAATACAGGAGACATTTTAAAAATAATATTTAAATAGAGAGGGCATTTCTCAATATAATGTGTAACATACCACAAGTTTTAGTAAAAATAACACAATACATCTCATGTGGACGAAAGATATCATAATCACATTAAAAAGACAAATGGCATTCTAAAAGAAAATATTCATGGAATCAAAGATCTCATATTAATAAAATATAAAATAGTTTTATAAGTCAATAAAACAATCTATATAAGAAATGGGCAAAACTATATTTAAGGAGAGAAATGGCCAGTAACCATTTCTGATATATTCACTGTGAATTCTGAAGTGAAACTATAACATATTCCACGTTATTAGATCAAGCAAATTAAAGGAATGATAAACTCCAGCACTGGCAAATGAACAAAGGAATGGTGGTCTTCATACCTCAAAATATTTAAGTTGTGTATACTTCAGTCAAATCCCACATTAGGAATTTATTCTGCAGATATATACGAATGAATGGGTAAAGGCCTAAATTATATATTTACACAGATAGATGTATAGTTAGGTATGTATTTTTTTTTATTGTGGAATAATGGCATGATATCATCAAAAGGGGAAAGTGAAAATACATTTTGGTACATTACAGCAATGGAATACTTTCCACTAGTCTGTGAGAGAAATAAAAAGCTTCGTATGTATTGACATTAGAACTGTCCAAAATGTATTGAGGGAAATAAGCAAGAAGCAGAAACAGACATGCACTATTATTTAGGGGTATTTTTAAAAATGTATGTGTATAGGTCTGGGTGTGATGTGTGTACGAGTATAGGTATACCTGGAAGAAAAAAAAAAAAGTCACTTCCAATAATCACGGACTGTTACACCATCCCTATCCCTGTCCCTTGTCATGCTGCACTTCACTTAAAAAAACAGTGACTCCTGTGGGAAGTCACTACATACTTCCTTGTAGGAAATGGGGTTTCCATTTTATTCGCAGAGAAGGAAATCTCAGAAGTCTACTAGCCATGGGACCAATCAGGCTGAAGGGACACCTGTTACATTATATATATATGTGCATATATGTTTCTGTATATATTTATATTACATTTATAGATTTATGCATATATTTAACTAGGCACATGGAAGTGTCTAAAGAATATCAACTTGTCAACATTATTCTGAGGATTGGGATTAGAATGTAACTAGGGGAAATGTTACCTTTTCTCTTATTCATTATTTTTCTTATAGCAAAAATTACTTTTATAATTAATAAAAATATTAATAATTTATAAAAAGAATAAAACCAAAAAGACTAAAAAGGAACTCTGGGGATTTTCTTTAATGTCATCATGGTCATTTTCCACTAACGTGTTTTGTGCATTCATACTGTTTATAATTGCCAGGGCTTCTGTGAAGTATAAACTACTCATTTTCCACTTATTCATTTTCTCTAAGAGCTCAGTGTCATTTCAAAAACTACAACAACCCTACTTGTAGTTCCCAAATTTGTCTACACTTCAGCTGGTAGTACCTTTGTTTCAGGAGTTTTATCTCAGATCCTCTATAATAACTGACAAGGGCTCGTACCCATATGTGAGTGCTGGGCAGCTCATTTTGATGGTCAAGCTTTTGCATGCATATCAACATCTTTATAGTGACTATTTCTAGAAAATAAGGACATGCATACTCATTAAAAATTAAATATTCTTTTTTCGCAATGATTTTTAACCTGAATATTTTATGCACATGTTTCAGAACACCGATGAGTAACCCCAAAGGGTAAAGTTCAAAGCGTTATAAACCTTATTTCAACATACATGATAGTGCCAAGATTATCATGCATATTTGATTTTCTTATATAATCTAAATAATTTCAGGTAGATGGACTGATAAATAAACAGACACAATTCTATGTTTCATTCTTTTCTTCTGATAACTTACGAGTTGCTCCTTTCAGATTTTGCATCTTCAAAGCTGAGTGCTTATCTTTATAGAGAATCTTAAATGGAGTATCCAATAACTAAAGAGAACACCATTTGTTTTCAATGCTAAGGAAAATCAGTCCTGTTAAGTAGTCCTGAAAGAAACTAAATGTCAATAAAATGCTCAGTTTTCTTCATATATATTTCAATTCCTGACAAGACACAATCCTCCTTCCACTCATGGGCTCACAAATCCTAGAAGAACAACTCAATAACAATAATTCTATAAATTTCCAAGCACATTTTCAGAAAATAAGATACTCACTACACTGATTGTTACCTAAAAGATAAATTTATGGCCATTCATAAGACTTTCAGATTTAAAACAGAAGACCATTCATTTTTGCTCACATCAGTGGATTTTCAGCTTTTAAAGAAATCTGGGCCCTTTGTTTACTACACATTATCATTCACCTCAACCAATGTAACAATTATCACTTATAATGGAAATTAAATTAAGACTCTTGCATGTTTACATTTTAGAGCACAACTATAGGAAAATTTAGTAGTTCCAATAATACTTTCTGCATAAAACATTGCATATGCCAGGGGCAGAGCATGATGGCCAAATAGGAACAACTCCAGTCTCCAGCTCCCAGCACGAGCGACACAGAACACAGGTGATTTCTGCATTTTCAACTGAGGTACTGGGTACATCTCACTAGGGAGTGCCGGACAATCGGTGCTGGTCAGCTGCTGCAGCCCAACCAGCGAGAGCTGAAGCAGGGCGAGGCATCGCCTCACCTGGGAAGCGCAAGGGGGAAGGGAATCCCTTTTCCTAGCCAGGGGAACTGAGACACACAACACCTGGGAAATCGGGTAACTCCCACCCCAATACTGCGCTTTACCAAGGGTCTTAGCAAACGGGCACACCAGGAGATTATATCCCACACCTGGCCGGGAGGGTCCCACGCCCACGGAGCCTCCCTCATTGCTAGCACAGCAGTCTGCAATCTAACGGCAAGACAGCAGCGAGGATGGGGGAGGGGCGCCCACCATTGCTGAGGCTTACTTAAGTAGGTAAACAAAGCCGCTGGGAAGCTTGAAGTGGGTGGAGCTCACAGCAGCTCAAAGAGGCCTGCCTGTCTCTGTAGACTCCACCTCTGGGGACAGGGCACAGCTAAACAACAACAACAACAACAATAACAACAAAAGCAGAAACCTCTGCAGACTCAAAGGATCTGTCTGATAGCTTTGAAGAGAGCAGTGGATCTCCCAACATGGGGGTTGAGATCTGAGAATAGACAGACTGCCTGCTCAAGTGGGTCCCTGACCCCTGAGTAGCCTAACTGGGAGACATGCCCCACTAGGGACAGACCAACACCCCACACTTCACACGGTGGAGTACACCCCTGAGAGGAAGCTTCCAAAGCAAGAATCAGACAGGTACACACTCGCTGTTCAGCAGTATTCTATCTTCTGCAGCCTCTGCTGCTGACACCCAGGCAAACAGGGTCTGCAGTGGACCTCAAGCAATCTCCAACAGACCTACAGCTGAGGGTCCTGACTCTTAGAAGGAAAACTAACAAACAGGAAGGACACCCACACCAAAACCCCATCAGTACATCACCATCATCAAAGACCAGAGGTAGATGAAACCACAAAGATGGGGAAAAAGCAGAGCAAAAAAGCTGGAAATTCAAAAAATAAGAGCGCATCTCCCCCTCCAAAGGAACGCAGCTCATCACCAGCAACGGATCAAAGCTGGACAGAGAATGACTTTGACGAGATGAGAGAAGAAGGCTTCAGTCCATCAAACTTCTCAGAGCTAAAGGAGGAATTATGTACCTAGTGCAAAGAAACTAAAAATCTTGAAAAAAGAGTGGAAGAATTGATAACTGGAAAAATTAATGCAGAAAAGGCCATAAACAAAATGACAGAGATGAAAACCATGACACGAGAAATACGTGACAAATGCACAAGCTTCAGTAACTGACTCGATCAACTGGAATAAAGAGTATCAGTGATTGAGGATCAAATGAATGAAATGAAGCGAGAAGAGAAACCTAAAGAAAAAAGAAGAAAAAGAAATGAACAAAGCCTGCAAGAAGTATGGGATTATGTAAAAAGACCAAATCTACGTCTGATTGGGGTGCCTGAAAGTGAGGGGGAAAATGGAACCAAGTTGGAAAACACTCTTCAGGATATCATCCAGGAGAACTTCCCCAACCTAGTAGGGCAGGCCAACATTCAAATTCAGGAAATACAGAGAACGCCACAAAGATACTCCTCCAGAAGAGCAACTCCAAGACACATAATTGCCAGATTCACCAAAGTTGAAATGAAGGAAAAAATCTTAAGGGCAGCCAGAGAGAAAGGTCGGGTTACCCACAAAGGGAAGCCCATCAGGCTAACAGCAGATCTCTTGCAGAAACTCTACAAGCCAGAAGAGAGTGGGGGCCAATATTCAACATTCTTACAGAAAAGAATTTTAAACCTAGAATTTCATAGCCAGCCAAACTAAGTTTCATAAGTGAAGGAGAAATAAAATCCTTTACAGATAAGCAAATGCTTAGAGATTTTGTCACCACCAGGCCTGCCTTACAAGAGACCCTGAAGGAAGCCCTAAACATGGAAAGGAACAACCGGTACCAGCCATTGCAAAAGCATTCCAAAATGTAAAGACCATCGAGGCTAGGAAGAAACGGCATCATCTAACGAGCAAAATAACCAGATAATATCATAATGACAGGATCAAGTTCACACATAACAATATTAACCTTAAATGTCAATGGACTAAATGCTCCAATTAAAAGACAAAGACTGGCAAACTGGATAAAGAGTCAAGAACCATCAGTCTGCTGTATTCAGGAGACCCATCTCACATGCAGAGACATACATAGGCTCAAAATAAAGGGATGGAGGAAGATCTACCAAGCAAATGGAGAACAAAAAAAAGCAGGGGTTGCAATCCTAGTCTCTGATAAAACAGACTTTAAACCATCAAAGATCAAAAGAGACAAAGAAGGCAATTACATAATGGTGAAGGGATCAATTCAACAGGAAGAACTAACTCTCCTAAATATATATGCACCCAATACAGGAGCACCCAGATTCATAAAGCAAGTCCTTAGAGACCTACAAAGAGACTTAGACTCCCATACAATAATAATGGGAGACTTCAACACCCCACTGTCAACATTAGACAGATGAATGAGACAGAAAGTTAACAAGGATATCCAGCAATTGAACTCATCTCTGCAGCCAGCAGACCTAATAGACATTTACAGAACTCTCCACCCCAAATCAACAGAATATACATTCTTCTCAGCACCACATCACACTTATTCCAAAATTGACCACATAATTGGAAGTAAAGCACTCCTCAGCAAATATACAAGAACGGAAATTATAACAAACTGTCTCTTAGACCACAGTGCAATCAAACTAGAACTCAGGATTAAGAAACTCAATCAAAACCACTCAACTACATGGAAACTGAATAACCTGCTCCTGAAAGACTACTGGGTACATAATGAAATGAAGGCAGAAATAAAGATGTTCTTTGAAACCAATGAGAACAAAGATACAACATACCAGAATCTCTGAGACACATTTAAAGCAGTGTGTAGAGGGAAATTTATAGCACTAAATGCCCACAAGAGAAAGCTGCAAAGATCTAAAATTGACACTCTAACATCACAATTAAAAGAACTAGAGAAGCAAGAGCAAACACATTCAAAAGCTAGCAGAAGGCAAGAAATAACTAAGACCAGAGAAGAACTGAAGGAGATAGAGACACAAAAAACCCTCCAAAAAATCAATGAATCCAGGAGTTGGTTTTTTGAAAAGATCAACAAAATTGATAGACTGCTAGCAAGACTAATAAAGAAGAAAAGAGAGAAGAATCAAATAGATGCAATAAAAAATGATAAAGGGGATATCACCACCGGCCCCACAGAAATACAAACTATCATCAGAGAATACTATAAACACCTCTACGCAAATAATATAGAAAATCTAGAAGAAATGGATAATTTCCTGGACACTTACACTCTCCCAAGACTAAACCAGGAAGAAGCTGAATCCCTGAATAGACCAATAGTAGGCTCTGAAATTGAGGCAATAATTAATAGCCTACCAACCAAAAAAAGTCCAGGACCAGATGAATTCACAGCTGAATTCTACCAGAGGTACAAGGAGGAGCTGGTACCATTCCTTCTGAAACTATTCCAATCAATAGAAAAAGAGGGAATCCTCCCTAACTCATTTTATGAGGCCAACGTCATCCTGATACCAAAGCCTGGCAGAGACATAACAAAAAAAGAGAATTTTACACTAATATCCCTGATGAACATTGATGCAAAAATCCTCAATAAAATACAGGCAAACCGGATCCAGCAGCACATCAAAAAGCTTATCTACCATGATCAAGTGGGCTTCATCCCTGGGATGCAAGGCTGGTTCAACATATGCAAATCAATAAATATAACCCAGCATATAAACAGAACCAAAGACAAAAACCACATGATTGTCTCAATAGATGCAGAAAAGGCCTTTGACAAAATTCAACAGCCCTTCATGCTAAAAACACTCAATAAATTTGGTATTGATGGAACATATCTCAAAATAATAAGAGCTATTTATGACAAACCCACAGCCAATATCATACTGAATGGGCAAAAACTGGAAAAATTCCCTTTGAAAATTGGCACAAGACAGGGATGCCCTCTCTCACCACACCTATTCAACATAGTGTTGGAAGTTCTGGCTAGGGCAATCAGGCAAGAGAAAGAAATAAAGGGTATTCAATTAGGAAAAGAAGAAGTCAAATTGTCCCTGTTTGCAGATGACATGATTGTATATTTAGAAAACCCCATGGTCTCAGCCCAAAATCTCCTTAAGCTGATAAGCAACTTCAGCAAAGTCTCAGGATACAAAATTAATGTGCAAAAATCACAAGCTTATACACCAGTAACAGTCAAACAGAGAGCCAAATCATGAATGAATTTCCATTCACAACTGCTTCAAAGAGAATAAAATACCTAGGAATCCAACTTACAAGGGATGTAAAGGACCTCCCCAAGGAGGAGAACTACAAACCACTGCTCAGTGAAATAAAAGAGGACACAAACAAATGGAAGAACATACCATGCTCATGGATAGGAAGAATCAATATCGTGAAAATGGCTGTACTGCTCAACGTCATTTATAGATTCAATGCCATCTCCATCAAGCTACCAATGAGTTTCTTCAGAGAATTGGAAAAAACTGCTTTAAAGTTCATATGGAACCAAAAAAGAGCCCGCATTGCCAAGACAATCTTAAGTCAAAAGAATAAAGCTGGAGGCATCATGCTACTTGACTTCAAACTATACTACAAGGCTACAGTAACCAAAACAGCATGGTACTGGTACCAAAACAGAGATATAGACCAATGGAACAGAACAGAGTCCTCAGAAATAATACCACACATCTACAGCCATCTGATCTTTGACAGACCTGAGAGAAACAAGAAATGGGGAAAGGATTCCCTATTTAATAAATGGTGCTGGGAAAATTGGCTAGCCATAAGTAGAAAGCTGAAACTGGATCCTTTCCTTACTCCTTATATGAAAATGAATTCAAGACGGATTAGAGAATTAAATGTTAGACCTAATACCATAAAAACCCTAGAAGAAAATCTAGGTAGTACCATTCAGGACATAGGCATGGGCAAGGACTTCATGTCTAAAACATCAAAAGCAATGGAAACAAAAGCCAAAATTGACAAATGGGATCTAATTAAAGTAAAGAGCTTCTGCACAGCAAAAGAAACTACCATCAGAGTGAACAGGCAACCCACAGAATGGGAGAAAATTTCTGCAATCTACTCATCAGACAAAGGACTAATATCCAGAACCTACAAGGAACTCAAACAAATTTACAAGAAAAAAACAAACAACCTCATCAAAAAGTGGGCAAAGGATATGAACAGACATTTCTCAAAAGAAGACATTCATACAGCCAACAGACACATGAAAAAAATGCTCATCATCACTGGCCATCAGAGAAATGCAAATCAAAACCACAATGAGATACCATCTCACACCAGTTAGAATGGCAGTCATTAAAAAGTCAGGAAACAACAGGTGCTGGAGAGGATGTGGAGAAATAGGAACACTTTTACACTGTTGGTGGGATTGTAAACTAGTTCAACCATTGTGGAAAACAGTATGGCGATTCCTCAAGGATCTAGAACTAGAAGTACCTTATGACCCAGCCATCCCATTACTGGGTATATACCCAAAGAATTATAAATCATGCTGCTATAAAGACACATGCACACGTATGTTTATTGTGGCACTATTCACAATAGCAAAGACTTGGAATCAACCCAAATGTCCATCAGTGACAGACTGGATTAAGAAAATGTGGCATATATACACTATGGAATACTATGCAGCCATAAAAAACGATGAGTTCGTGTCCTTTGTAGGGACATAGATGCAGCTGGAAACCATCATTCTCAGCAAACTATCACAAGAACAGAAAACCAAACACCGCATGTTCTCACTCATAGGTGGGAACTGAACAATGAGATCACTTGGACTCAGGAAGGGGAACATCACACACCGGGGCCTATCATGGGGAGTGGGGAGGGGGGAGGGATTGCATTGGGAGTTTTACCTGATGTAAATGATGAGTTGATGGGTGCTGACGAGTTGATGGGTGCAGCACACCAACATGGCACAAGTATATATATGTAACAAACCTGCACATTATGCACATGTACCCTAGAACTTAAAGTATAATAATAAAATAAAATAAAATAAAAACCTTGCATTTGCCAATTTACTTTTACCTCTGCAATTTTATTTATGTTACTGTCATATTTATACTCAGATAATTTAATGTCCAAATTAAATGGCAGGAGTGGACTAAAACAGAAAGAATCAAAATAATTCAATTTTTATGATGAAAAGTCAATGAAAATAACCTTTAAATACAATCATATTATTCACTAAGGGCAGAAGTCAACATAATCTAGTTGTATGTTTGGTCTAATGTATACATGAACATTCAAAAGCACATAAACCAGCAACTGCAAAAAAAAAAAAAACATATTAAAGAACTAAGTATTTCAATGAAATACTCTTATACTCTTCTGGTTTACATTTAGGAACAATCTGTGTCATAGCTACTGAATAACATATTTACCGAATAACTTCAATCAGGATTTTCTGGCTTTAAAGTTATTTTGTCATTCTTTTCTCAGTTTATTTCCAATATGTTTCCTTTTATAAACTCATGTTCGTAATTTTTCTTAGGCAAGCCTGAAGGAGAAATCAACACTTGTTTTAACTCTATGATGGGTCTAGATCTATTAATCATTGTGACTTAAAAATAAATGTTTCCCTGTGGATGAGGCAAATCCATACCTCTCGTCTATTAATTTGTTTGTTTTCTCTTGATTCTAAGTACTCTACAAACACTAGTTGATCATAGAGATGATATAGAATTTCAGCATCGTTTGCACAATAGATTACAGTGCTTCTAACAACTCTGCCAAGAGCTCTCAATACTATGAAGTAAAAATGATTGTTTTTCTCTCTTTTAATAGTCTCTGAATTTAAAATGTTGCATATTGGAAAGGATAGTTTTGAAACATTTAGGTAAAAATGGTTCCTCACTTTTTTTTATCCTCTACATACAAAAATTCTTTCAGAATCCAATATAAAAGCAAGAATGGCATTTATTAATGCAAATTGTTTATCATTCTGTTATAGTCCTCCTTGTATATTCATT
Source organism: Trachypithecus francoisi (assembly GCF_009764315.1). Lineage (NCBI taxonomy): Eukaryota > Metazoa > Chordata > Mammalia > Primates > Cercopithecidae > Trachypithecus > Trachypithecus francoisi. Next base: position 24,155,500 of record NW_022681460.1, on the reverse strand, counting down.
GCTTGATTGGAGCCTCCTGATTGACTTCAGAACTGTGTGTGTGTGTATGTGTGTGTGTGTGTGTGTGTGTGTGTGTGCATGTGTGTTTATATGCATGTATGAGGGGGAGAATGTGGGAGAAGGCAAAAAAATGGCACCGGAAAAGAATGAGAAAAAAGGAAGAAGCTGGGGTAAGAAAATAAAGATAAATAAATGACTCTAGGAAGGTAAAATAAAATATGGTGTTGTTAGCTATGAATGCCCTCTGTTTGAGTACTTTAAAGTGAAGTTAGACCACATCCATCACAGAACTTGGCAAGAAATGACCTAAAACTGTCCTTTCTGGGTATTGAGATGAGAATTTTTGTCCATGCTGTCTCTGTTCTTGGCGTCTACTGAACAGAGACTAAGATAGCCAATTAAGCCTAATTGTGATAAATTATGTGCTTTATATTCATTCTAATGAAGAACTACTGCTTAGCGGGTAATAACCCTAAACCACTAAACTAACTGTGGTTAAAACCTTGGGTTAGATGTACCATGACCCTGGATGTGAGAGACTAGTGCTTCACCTATGATGCCATTATTACTGCATCGCAATTTACATACACAATTAATTTTGTGCCAGTGTATGAAATTATTAACATTAATGTGGCTAACAAGGCCTGTTCTTCCAAAACATTTTCAGTTTTTAATCCTAGCATAGCTTTATTGGCATGAACTTGACCAACATAAATATCTCAAGGTTAAGTTTTCTTTTAGTTGTTGTCTCTTTCTGGCATAGATATAAAAGATTCCAGTGCACTTATTCTAAACTAACTTTCCTCTGCTTTCACTTAATTGAAGTGGTCCCCAAATGTTTATTTTTATTTCATACTCCTATCAGTAAAAAGGTTACATATTTACATTTGACATTTAAAATGTTTAAGCATTCATTTATAAATTATAATGATGATTAACTGCACTAATATTATATTGATCATCAAAATATACAAAAACAGAAAACTCAATAAAATAAACCCCAACAGAAGTTTCAATGTGTTCTTGCCCCATCCCAATGGATTGATTGTCATACATAGCCATGGGGTGGGGTCATTAGACTTTGTTGACCAATGCTCTGGTCAACAAACTGAGGTTTGCAAAAGGGGAAATTCAGTACACAATACCCCTTTTATTTCAATATAATTTCAGATATTAAAAAAAGGAAGGATTACATCTTTTTTTTTTTGAGATGATGTCTTGCTCTGTCACCCAGGCTAGAGTGTGGTGGCATGATCTTTGCTCACTGCAACCTCTGCCTCTCAGGCTCAAGTGGTCCTCCTGCCTCAGCCTCCTGAGTGGCTGGGACTATAGGCATACACCACTGCACCAGGCTAATTTTTATATTTTTTGTGAAGATGAGGTTTTGCCATGCCTCCCAAGTTGGTCTCAAACTCCTGGACTCAAGTGATCTGCCCACCTTGGCCTCCCAAGGTTCTGGGATTACAGGCTTAAGCCACCATGCCTGGCCCCCAGGTATGAAGAGATTTTAAGAGATCATCTAGGAAATGCCCTTATCACATCCACAACAGAGGAAAATTCAGTATAAGAAACCCATCGCTTCCCTTGAAGCACTCTTCCTGTTGGATATCACTGTTAGAATATTCCTTATTATATTGATTTAAGTCCATTTGGTGATTATAGGTTTGAGACATCTATAAAGAAAGAAATCTCTTCATTCTTTTCCATGTTAGCCTTTCACATATTTGAAGAAATCTCTCTAAGGCTCTTTCCACTGATATTATCTCCAAGTTGCACATACTCATTGGCTTCGATTATCCTCTGTGAGGTGTAATGTATAAATCATAATTGCTCTCTCATCCTCTTTTATGAGCACCCTAGCTTGCGAATAACTATCTGAAAATGGGAAACCAAGTAATGCAAGCAATATGATCAGGTCTTCCCACTCCGTTGAAATCAGAGAAGTATAGATTCCATTCATCGGTCATCTAGCTTATATAGCTAAATAAGTAATTCTTCTTCAGAAATATGTTTGTCTTAAGAATTTTTATTTTATTTTATATTTTTAACAACCCTGTGGATATAATAATGATTTTTAAAGGCAAACATCAAATTCATTACATCATAATGTTGTGTTTTAAAAATCTGCTGTGGTATGTTATTAAAACAACATTGCCAGTAATAAAAATCAATGGGCCTAAACTAAAATGGAAAAATAAATATGAATCCACTTGGGCCCTTCAGATAATGCACTTGGCGTTTCTTTCAATGAATATAGATAAGTGATTTCATGTGGAGGGACCTAGAATAATCAAGATAAAATTACTTTACAGATAGTGTGCTTGGGCTAAAAGGTTCCATTATTTTAACTGATTCTTTCTATTTCTGGTTTCATTGATGCATGTTTTAGTCACATTTTTTGCATTACTGCATAGCTGGGTTAAGTAGTCCTTATGCATTATTACTGACTTTTACATTATCTTCCTAGGTAGCTTAAGCAATTTGGGTTATATATGTTTACTTTTTTAAACTCTATAGAGGTAAGCAAATAGTGCTATTCCTTGAGTGGAAATGTAGCTATTTGGGTCAAAATTAAATTAAAATTATGCTTGGTAAAAAAAATCAAGTATGAGGATTTAATTTATAACTTAATATTTTCATTGTGTTTAAATGCTTGTCCAATCTCAGAATCAATTAATATTCTTATCAGGATATGCAGAGTCTATTAAATGGAAGTATCTTTTCTTTCAATTTCTATTGTTAAAGATATATTTTTGATACTAAAATCACCATCTGTACAAACTTGAGAGCTAAAATTATAACTGTAGGCTTACATTATTGATAAAAAAAATTATGGCAGTGTTGATTTGGATTATTAATGTTCACAATAATACTTTTAATTATAAATACCTGAATATCAAAAATTATCATACATGTACATACAAGAGGGGAGTTTTCAGATTAAAATAAGCAAAATTTTAAGAATGGTAAATTGCTAACAGAAGACATACATAAATATAGATACATGTACACATACATTCTAAGGTTTTCCATTGAACAGAAGATGAAACAGAAAAACAATTAAGTCATGAATTTATTCAGTTAATATTTGGTAGTCTTCCAAATGGTTCAATGGATCATAAAAACTAAATGTCATATTTTGAGAAATGTGATAATGGGGATAAACACAAAAGGATGAAAACAAGACTGACTATGCAGTTAATATTGGAAAATATCTTTGTTTTCTCCCATTTGAATATGCATATTTTCTCTTCAGTTGTAAGGAAATTTATATTTAGCTTTGCAAGCTAAAGATTCATCTGGAGATGAGCATTTAGTGACTGTATCCATTGAAAGTCAAATTTATGCAATTGAAATTACTTCATTCTTTGGCTATGCTGGACAAAAAATAAAACAAGTAAAACAGCCTAACCACAAAGTCACAGCTGTATGGTCAATGTGGCTGTTAGGAACAATTTGTAGTCCAAATCTAATTAGCATTTCTTGATATGAGCTACAGCTCCACTCCTTTGTTCATGTAAGTATTCCAAACCATCAAGACTATGTCAACAGTTATTTCAGTTACATTATACTAATGCTTTCAATGAAACTTTACAATGATTTAAAACTTTGAAATTTGATGTGTGGGTGTGTGTGTGGATGTATATGTTTGTATGTGTGTGTGTGTGTGTGCATGTAAAATTGCCTTCAAACTGAAGGATGACTTACACAGAAGGTCTAAATATGGATGTTATTGTCCTCGCCTCAGATACTTAATCTTCCTCAGCACTAATTGTATGCACCCTTTGCCTGACTGAAAAGATAGCCTGTTGACCTTTCAATCTATAGACTTGTCACTTATCTCTATTTTTGGTTGTGTGTAGGAATACTGCATGGTTCTGCATTGCTTCTACTTATTAACAGTCTTGGCTGGTTACATTTGAAAGGTATCCTGAGCTCAGTCTGGTGCACATTTTTGCCCCTATAGATGCCTGTCCATTCCTGTTTAGATATTGCTTTATGTCTCAAATAGTTCTTTCCCCAAATGCAGCCATTACAGGAACATAACAATGTTGATGCCAGATTAAGGTCTATTTTAGGAAAAAAAAAATTAAAACACACCTTAGGTAGATAACTACATTACATACAGATTACCATTAAAATACATTCAAATATTTTTCATATTAAAACTAGGTCACTTATCTGACTTCCTATGAGAATCTTAGTAGGCTTAACCTAAATGTGAAAATATTCATTAAGAGAATTCTCTATATGTTTGTGAGGCTGACTTTGAAATTTATGGAGCATAGTCATTAAGATAACCTTATGTATATATTTTCACTTAAGATGTTATATAATTAACAATTCTTTGTCCCTCAAAAGTGGTTTTGTACATAGAAGGGGAAGGCTTGACCAGGCATGAGTTTAGGCATAAGCTATCAATTATCTTTGTAGAGGCCAATTATCTTTTTTGTACAAGTTATCAGAGCAGGTAGGAAGAGGAACTGATAATTTAAATTCTAATCATGAATTCTATTCATTATACGTAGGGACAATTAGCAGACATTCAAAAAAAAATAACCTCAGGTTAGAATCTATGCTTAGAAGCTCCATTCCTGTTTCCAGAATTCATGTTTCCTTAAGTGTAGGCAGCCAGAAAAGACTAAATGGTTCATGATGCATTAAAACATCCCAATACAGGAAATATGTAGCTTTCTATTCATTAAGCTTAATATCTCTTGACCCTATCCTGTGGAAGTATAACCAAAGTTCACAACAGGCTCATAGGGAGATTGGATTTATTAGCTAGCCAGACAAGGGACAGCAGTGTCTTTCTGTTAACCAGTCTCCCTGAATATGGATTGTAGAGACTACAGATAGGACAAGAAGCAGGATGCTGCTTCCAAATTAAGGAAAAACATTTATTGTTTGATTATTGAAGGGAATTGACAAGTCTCTCTTGGTCTTGGTCACTATTTCAATAGACTTAAATTAGTAAAGTTCTCACTTGTGTCTGATGATTAGTTGTTTAAACATCAAGTAGGCTCAGGGTCGTGCCATGACAAAATCTCTTATGTGCACAAAGAAGATATGAGCAGAGATTTCCTTTATCAATACTAATCATAGAATTAAAGGAGATTCATCCCATGAGTATCCTTAGAAATAATTTATTCCAATGCTTCATTTTACAGAAAAAGAAACTGAAACCTAAGGTAGTAATATGTATAGTGCCATTTAGTTGACAAACAGCAGAGCCTGAACTCAGACCACATGTTCTGTTAAGTCCAATGTATGCAGCATTGCAGGGGAAACTGAAAATAGATCCATGCTCTAGAGAAACTGGAGAGACCATACTTAAGGGATAACATTCTGTATCCCTTCACACATCATACGATAGAATTTACTCTAGTGCAAAGGGCAACCTAATGACTTGAAGGAGTGATGGCACTTCAAAGAGAAAGGTGAAGACAGAGGGCCATTGTGTTAATATGTGCCACGGGGTGAAGAATGGAGAGAATGAGTTTCAGTTGCACTTCCACAAACTCACCAGCATTTAAAAGCTTCCACGGATACTATGCCCTGCAGAGATGGGATGCAATTATGCAGAAGTCAGGCTAAAATGACTACAGGATAGCAGAATGCTTGAAAGAGTTGAAGTCAATTAAGATTCTATGACCTGTTCTTGTATCATCTCTCTGCTAAGAAAGTGCCATTCAAACACTGTATTGTACATCTTCTGCATAATGAAAGCACCTGCAACTGCATAAGGCTTGATTTAACTTCCAAGCAGAGTATTCCTTTGTTGTGACTGAAATTTTATTTCCTATAATAGGTCTTTTCCCCCCAGTTTCATCATAGCCAACCTCCTGGATTCATTACAAGAATAACTGGTCAAGGCATTTCCATCCTTCTTTCATGAAAACATCAAACAAAATAAATACATTTTAACCTTAAAAATTATTTTTATTCAGTTAGCATTCAACAAATATTATTTAGTGGCTACTGTCTACCAGGCACAAGGGTTTCAGAAGCCCTGAAGGAGTTTAAGGTCTGATGGGCAGGATATATATGTTAGTAAACATCATAATATTTCAATGGGGACATTCTCAGCAGAGTTCTATGCAAACACTGATGAATAGCCACCCAAAAGGAAATACTTCAAACATGAGTGCTCATGTGGTCAAAGAGGAAGGGCATGGTAGTGAGAATGGAAATGACAAGAGGTTTAATATGGAGAAGAAGCTGAATAAGATTTAGAAAGTGGTAGTAGAAAAAAGCCATCCAGGGTATCTCAACCTTGGCAATACTGACATGCTGGACTTAATTGTTCTTTGTTGTTGGGGCTGTCCTCTGCATTGTAGGATGTGTAGCAGCATCCGTGCTGTTCACCCACTAGATAGGTGCTTCCACCACCACCATCATAATGTGTTAATAAAAATGTCTCCAGACCTTGCCAAATGTCCCCTTGTGGACAGAATCTTACCTGGTTGGAAAACCACCAGAAAATTGGTGTAAGTTACATAAAAAAGATCTGTATATACCATACAAAGGAGTTTGTATATTACCACATACATAGTAATGAGATGCCCCGTTTCATAGAGACCCCATTTCCCATAGAATATAAGCACATATACCACCTGACATTTTATACAATTTTATATAACTTGTATATTTTGGTCAGGTGTGATGGCTCATGCCTGTAATCCCAGCACTTTGGGAGGACAAGGTGGGATGATTGCACAAGGTCAGAAGTTCAAGACCAGCCTGGGCAATGTGGCGAAACCCTGTCTCAATCAAAAAATACAAAAATTAGCCAGGTATGGTAGCACAAGCCCGTGGTTTTAGCTACTCTGGAAGCTGAGGTGGGAGGATCACTGGAGCCTGGGAATTTGAGGCTGTGGTGAGCTGAGATCATGTCACTGCACTCCAGCCTGGGCAACAGAGCAAGACCCTGTCTCAAACAAACAAACAAACAAAAACAAACTTATATATTTTGCAGTTATAAAGTTTTGTGGGGAGAGGCTTGAGCTTTTCCCATTTCAAAGCAGTTCTAAATTCCTAAACTAGCATGACCAATAGAAATCTTTCAAATGTTTCTTGTATATGTAACACTGTTATAGAAGCAATATGGAGGAACAAAGGAAATAATGTAGTGTTTGCTTTCAACATAATGAAAGTAAAATAATAATAAACAGGATGTTGGTCTTGCCATGCCTTGGTAAGCAGGAATTCTGGCAGAGTAAGACAGCAGCCAGCAAGACCCGGGTTCTGCAGTTGTTCTGCAAATAAGTAGAGAATTACATTGCAGAAGGATTCCCGCTCCCCCATTTTGAAGGCACATAAATTGAATGAAAATGATTTAAATTTTGATTTTGATGAACTGTTACAAAACAAACATATACTATATATACATAGAGAGAATTAGCCAGATGAATGACCCACTGGCAATCTCACATATGTTTTTAGCAAAGGCAGTGAAGAGGTCACATAGCATCCTTAATGACATGCCAAGCCTGGGCAGAAGTATCTGATTTTTTTTGTTTTGTTTCGTTTTCATTTTTGTTTTTTTCCTTTTTTATCTCTTTTCTCTTTTAATGTCCTAACACTTGGCAGTAATATATAGTTTTCAGTCAATGCTTCCTTCAGCATTTATTATATCATTGTTGCCATGACAAAAGATTATAGGTGTTAATCACAGAGTGTTGTTACATGAGATTTTGAAACCTGGATCCAACAGTGGCATGATAATTGTGAGGAAAAAAAAAATTGATCACATTTTCAATAATAAAACAATGGTGAAGTCTTATTGATTATTTTGAAATTTTTTTGTCTTCTAGAGGAAATCAAATATTAAATGACCTGAGAAATAAAATGTACAATAAAATGCAATTTAGACAACAAGACAGAATTTCAACTCTTAACAAATGCAGGTATTTTTTAAGTTTTTAATTTCATAAAGTGATAGAATAATAAAAAGTATTTTTCAAACTAATTTTTATGATAAAAGTAATATAGGGATAACATAAAACCTCAAATACAAAAGAAGAGCAAAAGCCAAAAAGTGAATGATACACTTTTCCTCCAGCTTCTAGTCGTTTCCTTAGGAAGTATTAACAATTTTTTGTGTATCCTTTCAGGAAGTTTTATTTGCACAGAAGATACCATTCTATATAGAGTTGCTCTATACTTTCCTTTTTTTACTTAAAGACTTTTTTACCTTAAAGACATCCTTGCAGAGGTTTAGATATTAAAACTCATATATCCACTGTATTCTTTCTAGTGACCTTGTAGTATGCATTTTGAGGTATGTATTCCATTGCATGCATGTATTTTTTTTAACAATTCCTTTTGATGAAGAGTTACAGATTTTCCATTTTTTTTGCTTACAAATAATTGTATATTCTAAACTCTGTACATACATCCTTAACCAATTTTTAAAAGCATTTATGAGATTCATTCCTAGTAAGAAATTGCTTAAAATTCAATTTCTTAAATTTCAAAAAAGCCCTCTGAATCAGACATTTCTCTCAATGAGAAATTACTTCTTTTTTCTAATTTTTGTGTTTGGAATTCTATCGGGATATAAAAAAGATCAGGAGACAGAAATTCATGTTCTTACATTTAATATGCTCTAACATGTTACTTAATATAAATTATCACACATAGAATAAAAGCTTATTTCAAGAATATATTTAATATTAGAAAAGTTTTGTAGTTTAGATTAGAATATGTAAAATTGAACATTGACTTAGTGAATGATTTAACAGTATGTATAATACGGTTACTCCTATTTCTCTAAAATGTTGTTATATGTGTGTCTTATGTTTAAAGGCATATTGAAAGCATCAACCATTATGGTACAACCATCCCAGTTAGGAATTTAAAATGGTTTTGAGCTACTCAAGCTAGTTAAACATGAGTCTGGCCAAAATATGTAGAATCAAATCTGTGTGCCATACATTAATTCAGTCAAAAATATTCATATAATTTATAATATGTGTCAGATACTAATAAACGCTTTTAAAAATTGTAAGGGTCCTAAGAATCTATTTTTATCAGATAAAATTGGAGGTTTTCTATCAATTTTCTAATCCAAATTCTAGTACATTCCATAATTGATTAATGTATTCACATTTATTCTATATCAACTATTGAATAAATAATTTACCAACAATAACTTTTATTCAATATAAGAGTTATAGAATACCTACAGCATGCCAGGTTCTATGGTAGATGATGTAAATACAAAATCCTCCCTTTATTTCATGAAGCTTGCAGCTTAGTCATTAAAATAAATATGACTTAAATATTTTTGCAAATGACTATAAAACCAAAACTCTGCTATATACTAAAAACGAGAGTTACAGGTCATATAAGAGTATATGAAGTGGGAATTCATCTAGTCAGGAATATTTCTTGGATATGAGGTTGAAAGGATAGTTAAGAGTTACGAACACAAAGAAGAAAATGAATAGCGTTTTGGAGAAGAAACAGTGTCTGCAAAGATCTTGTGAGGGAAGTGCTCACAGCTATGATCATTGACTTAGTCATGACTGTATAGTGGAATGGATATACTTTATAGTTGTAAATTTATGACATGTTTCCTGGTGTGTGGGGTAAGAACTACTGTAATGAGGAAGTCCAAATGTTAGATCCTCTCAAGACAGTAAAATCAGTATCTCACTCTGTAAGGAATAGCAGAGATTAAAGTCACCCTTATAATAGTCCTATGCTACCCCCTATAATTTGCAGGTTTGGATCATACTAAGGCCAGATAGACTGTTCATCAATGACAGTAAACTACTGAAGACTCAAACAAACAAGTGGTATCTCTAATTGCAACCACTATACCAGACATGGCGTCTTTCCTAGAGCAGATTAGCACTGCCTCTGGATGTCAAATGCAATCAGAAACAGTAAATATTTATTGTCTTGCTCCAACATGTTGCTAATTATTTTTTCTTATGTCAAAATATAGTCTGAAGGGAACCGATTGTCTGGACACCTTGGAGAATATCATCTTTGTTCACTATATTGATGGAACCATATCAATAACATCCCGGTCACTGAAACAGATGAACAAAAGTAAATCAAATTGGAGGCTTGAGAAGACACATGTGGGAGGATAGGAGAAAAAAAAAACATAAAAATTGAGGAGCCCAACACATGAGGGAAGTGTGTAGGGGTCTGATGGTCTCTGACATAATGAAACATTTCCTTAAAGTAAAAAGCAAATTATTGCATCTTGCAACTGTCATTACCAAGAAAAGTGAACAATACCTTATAGGCTACACAATCTTCTGAGCATAGCAAGTCCCATACTTGAGAATACTGCTCAAACTAATTTACCGCATGACAGGAAGGACTGTCAGCTTTGAGTAGGGTCTTAGACAGAACTAGACTGTGATATAAGTGGCTCTGCTCCTTGGGGCAAAGAACCTGGAAAATATTATGATGCCAGAAACATCTTTGATGAGCAAGCCTAATTGCGGTTTATATAAAACCCAACAAGAAGAATCATAACATAGACTGCATGATCCTGGAGCAAAACCATACCATCTGCAAGACCATGCCAACACAGAGCTTCTGGCATGCTACTGGGATTTGGTAAAGATGAAGTTCCTGATCATAGGGTAGAGGTCACTATGCTATCAGAACTACCCATCATAATTTAGTGTCTATCAGAACTACTGAGTCATAATTCAGGTGTACCCAGGAACAATTTAATGTAACATAGAAATGGCATTTCAGGGATTGGGCATAAGCAAGACCAGAGGTTCCAAATAAGATGCAGGAGCCATTGTCTTAGACCCCCATGCCATCCACCATTAGTGCACCAATGCCTCTCAATTCATATGGCTGAATGGGAGGGAGGTCCTTTATAACTAGCTGACAGAAGAAGAAAACATTCAAGCTTGAGCCATGCATCAATCAACTTAGTGCATGAATATAAGAAAAAAATAGGCATTGATGACTTTAGAGCTCTGCTAAAGGGTGACTGGTAAATATAGTGGAGAGGGGCAATTCTCCAATGGTTAACATGTCTTCAATGCATCTGGTTGTCCACTTTGTTTGGAAATAAAAGTGGCCTTAGGTGAGAACTTAGACTGACTCACAGACAGTGGCAAAAGGCTTAGCTGGTTGATTAGGGATATGGAAGGAGAAGAGGTGAATGATGAGGGATAAGGAGGTCTGGATTGGTGGCATGTCAATGACTACATGAGAGTAGGCACTCTCATGTAGTGCAAAGATCTTGTGAGGGAAGTGCTCACAGCTATGATCATTGACTTAGTCATGACTGTATAGTGGAATGGATATACTTTATAGTTGTAAATTTGTGACATGTTTCCTGGTGTGTGGGGTAAGAACTACTGTAATGAGGAAGTCCAAATGTTAGATCCTCTTAAGACAGTAAAATCAGTATCTCACTCTGTAAGGAATAGCAGAGATTCCTTATCTCTGCTATTCATGCACCAGAAGCATGCACCAGAAGCACCTGCCAAGAAGACAGAAGACTCAGCATCAGCCCAAGTGCTAGTCTTACGTGTCTGTAAATGTACATGGGCCCATTTACAAAAATTATCTAGTTACTGCCCTCATCAACTATTCAACCTGCTAGAAATAAAAAATACTTAATGCCCAATATAGCACTAAACCTTGAAGGGACACACCAGAGATAAGGTAGAAAGTTGACTACATTAGACCCCTTCCACCTAGAAGGGGTAGTAATTCTGTTTTGTTTATTTATCACTGCACAGAAAATCATCTCTAGTGGCTTAAAATGACAACACTTGCTTTGCTCATAAATCAGCAACACTTCTCTGCTTCACTGCACATGAGCCAGAGCAGCTCAAAGGCTGGGGAATAGAATCATCTGAAAGTGTACTGCTCAATCAAATGGCTGGAAATAGATACTGGCTCTCAGCTGGGACTTCAGCTGAATCTGTGGGCAAACTCATCCATGTGGACCTTTTCAGAGCATAGTGGTGGACTCTAAAGACATGCTTCCCAAACGCAAGAGAGAGCCAGGCAAGAACTGGATCACCTTTTCTAATCTAGCTTTGTAAGTCACATAACTTCACTCCTGCCAGTGTCACTAAAAGCAGATGACTAAAGCTATACCATATTCAAGAGAAAGTATATTAAACTCCACTTTTTTTTTTTTTTTTTTGAGGCGGAGTCTCGCTCTGTCGCCCGGACTGGAGTGCAGTGGCCGGATCTCAGCTCACTGCAAGCTCCGCCTCCCGGGTTTACGCCATTCTCCTGCCTCAGCCTCCTGAGTAGCTGGGACTACAGGCGCCCGCCACCTCGCCCGGCTGGTTTTTGTATTTTTTTTTTTAGTAGAGACGGGGTTTCACCGTGTTAGCCAGGATGGTCTCGATCTCCTGACCTCGTGATCCGCCCGTCTCGGCCTCCCAAAGTGCTGGGATTACAGGCTTGAGCCACCGCGCCCGGCCTAAACTCCACTTTTTGGTGGAGGAGTGTTGAGGAATTTTTGGATACATTTTAAACTACCACATTTGTCTTTATTGGAATTAATATATATCATGGTATGGATTATTCTTTTCTGTCTGCAGAAACTCCGCAGAACTAGAGTCTAGAGATTTAGTGTTTGATCCATTGACATAGGATTCTGCATAAAGCCATATTATAAAAATTGACTTACTTTAGAGAAAAGGAGGGGTAGAGGTGGGTATGAATCATGAGATTCATGGCTCTATGATATACTGACCATTCATAATCTTCCAGCTTTACATAGTGAAGAAATTGCCTGTTTCAGGCACAATTATCCAAGTGTGATCTTAGATGATACCCAGAAAGGATGACAATATATAGACGAAATCAATTACCAGTATATGGCACTGTGTGTCCCCGCTAGGTAGAATACATGTGTCTATAAACTAAGGAGTTGAAGTAGGAATGGACCTGCTTACAATCATTAGTAGAGAACCATTTGGAGAAATTTCTGCTTCTCATCTCCATAATTCCAGGCTGTACAGATTTCCATGTCTTGATTCTGAGAGAGGACATACTTCTACCAAGGGACAAAGAAGTGTCTCATTATATCTCAAAATCTAGGTTTTGCCCAGTAACTTAGGACTTCTCATTCTAAGAGACTACCAAGCAAAAAGAGAAGTCTGCATCCTGGAAGGGCTAAATGACATTGATCATTAGGAGAAGGTGAAACTGATATTACACAGTGTATCAAGGAATCATATTCTCAGTTTGGAAACTAGGTGATCCACTTGGACATTTCTTGGTATGTACTTGCCCAATTTTAATGGTAAGTAGAAAAGTGTAGCAGGCATGGCCCTAGAAAGGGATGGTAACAAGAGGATCAGACTTCTCAGGTATGAGGATCTGAGCCACCTCATCTGGCAAGTTACCTAGACTTTCAGAAGTACTAATGTAGAGTGAATGGAATTCAGGACCAATGGTGAAAGTTATGGTCTTGAGACCAGCTGAAGCAAAAGGGGCTTAAGTCTATCCCATTACCTTTTTTCTTGCAAGTTTTGCCCAGGTAAAACAGGACCAATAGAATCTCAGTGCAGCTCTTCTGTAACTTACTATATAAAGCAGGAGGTGGACTATAGCAGATACTGTGGTGTACCACCTAGATTCATCAGTCCTACCTCAGGACTGAGCACTCATTCTCTAGCTGCTTGGTTTGCTAGAAATTGACTCGAGGTCGTGTCTGCTCTCTATGGGGAGCTCATATCTGATGATTGGTTAATGCAGAAATATAAATGTCTAGGTTTCTTATCCTAATCAAGACACTGATGAAGGGCCATCCCAACCTGAGTCCTTTGTAGAATGATCTGAGGCACAGTTCTCTACCCAAATTTGCTTTTTAGGATCGTCCTCAGGTGTTAATCCTGAGAGCGTGCTCCAGTAAATTTCCTGCATAGAAATCTTCAGAGCAGGCTTCCAGGAGACCCTATCTGAGATGAGTCAAGAGAGCAAGAAGATAGAAGAGGAGATAAAACTCAGGGACCAGAAGAAATACCATACTTTTTCATCATGTATATGGCCCACATTCCTTTTTCAAATTTTTATGTCTCTATAGTTGAAATACAGTTTATAATTCATGTGATAAACAAGCCTTGTGTTACAGTTTGATTGGCATTTTCTTTTTGTTGTAGTATATAAATTAATGACATTTTACATTCAAAACCCAGATTTGACTTAAAAAACAAAAACAAAAACAAAACAAAACAAGCAGGAAGAGGTTAGAATTTGGATTTTCTAGACATTTAAGTAATTTTAAAGGGCTAATAGAGACCCTAAGGACAATGGGAAGGTATTTAAGAGGAAAAGCCTGACATCATACAATTTGCTTCTGAAAAGACCTCTGAATCTAGTGTATGAAGAAATAATGATAAGATATGTAACCTCATGAGCAGGCCCTGTGTAGTCGTCTACCCAAAGCAGATGACAGTGCTTCATGGAGATAAAAAAAAAAAAAGGTGGATAGATTGAGAGGATGAACATAGGGAGTAAAAAGTGACTCTAGCTTTTTACTAGTAACTCAGCAACCAGGTGATTGGTGGTATCATCCATGAGCTAGGAAACACAGAATGAAAACCAAACTAGGTTTCTTTAGAGGGGAAGTGTAATATGAAAATCGAGAGTCATTTGTTTCACACTTTAACTTTGGAGATGTCATTAGCTATTGAGAAGAGCTGTCGAGCAAAATGTTATATGTGTGATTCTAGGATCTGAAGAAGTGTATGCCTGAGATATAGTTTTGGGAACCATTTGACTAGATTAATAAGCAGTAATTGAAGCTCCAGATATGGATGGTATCACACTGGATAGTGTGAATAAAGGAAGGGCTAGGAGCAAGCCTTTATTAACTCCACGATTTAGCAGCTGGGTAGTAAAAATACATTTATAAAAGGATACTTCAGAGAAGCATTCACAGAGGAAAAACAGATGGCTGTTGTGTCCCAGAAGACAAGGAAAGAAAGTGTTTCAAGAAAGAGGATGTGGGAACTGGTGTTGAATCATGCTGATACAGCAAGTAAGACAGGGACTGAAAAAATGTTATTTAGATTGGTGACAGGGAGGCCATTGGTAATACCATCAAGAGCTGTTTGCTGGAAAGGGAAGGCTGCACGCTGCATGAAAGCAGGCTAAGCAGTGAGAACATATGAGGAAATGGTCACAGATTCAGCCGCAACAGGTGGAACAGAGAGGATGACAAGTGAAAGTTAGTAAGCCCTGAGTTTTTGTTTTGTTCATAATGATTTCTCTTTTTTCTTTTCTGTATCTATCTCTAGCTCTCAGAAGGAAGCACATTTAAGAGTCAACAGAAAAAAAAAAAACTGAGTTTAAGTTAGAGGTTGAATAAACAAAAGACAAAAGGAGTAATTGATAATATAAGTAAGGATCCTGAATTACCCAGAGTGACATTTTATCTTCCACATGGAAGAATATAGCAATGGGTTTGAATAGTCTGTTTCCTCTTTTCTAAAACTGAGTGGGTGTAGTGTTTATAAGTTGAAGTGTTTGGGGGGGAAAAACACTATAGAAGTAGAAATAAGTTAAAATTAAATTCTGGAGATTTTTAGACAATTATTGCAGCTTGGTGCTGATTATCAAGCTAAAGTTTGGTTTTCTTTCTCAGATTACAAATTATGTCAGATTTTACAATAATGATGAAAACAATGACAAGCTATGTGTTGAGAAAGCCATGTCTGTAACATTTTCACTCACTGGATAATCATATGTGAAGCCCAGGCCTAAATGCTCTCATTAAATATGATGCCAATGGGCTTTCTTGCCATTCCACATGCCTCTGTATTTCCAGATATAAGGAGCTGCCAGTTAAAATTATACAAATAATAACTACTGAGAAAATCAGAACTTACCATCAGACCGTTACCTGGGGTTAACAAAAAAAAAAAAAAAAATAGATCAGTACGTATTCCCTACAATTCAGCTACCATATCCTATGTGTTGAGGAATTTATTATTCATTATTCAAAACCCAAGTCAAGCATCATCCCACTAGACTGCTTCCTTAACCTCACCTCCAACTCTATGCACAAAGCACATGCCTTACCTTATAGCACTTAACCTCATGAATGGCAGGTTTCTATTCTAAGTTTCTAGGATTAGACTGTGAGCTCTATGAGGAGGAACAGCTTCTGATTTAACTTTGTATATTCACAGCACCTAACTCTTGTTCCAAATTGTTGAATAAGTAGAAAAGACAGAGATGAAAGGGAAGCAGGAGAGAAAGGAAGGACGAAAGAATGGAAATTAGAAGGTGATGAAGGAAGGAAGGAAGAAAGGAAGGAAAGAAGGAAAGTAAAAAAGAGCAAAAGAAAGAATAAAATGAAATAATGTAGCATCAAAGAATATAACGGCTTGTGATCAAATAATTGGCAAAAATAAAACTTGTCATTATCTACTTGGTCAAACTGACAAATGTTCTTAACTAAAAGGCAATGATTCATTAATTCAACAAATATATATTGAGTACCTATTCTGTGCCAGGCATGGGTCCACTGGATGGTATATTATAAATAAGAAAAAAAATTCCCTACCCTTTTGGATTTCACTTTCTAGGGTAAGTCATCTTAATGCATTAGTTATACAGTATGATCTAAGTTGTTAAGTGTTATGGAAAAATATACAGCAGAGCCACCTGGACTGACAATGCAAGGGTGAAAGACAAATTTTAAAATAGGTGGTTAGGGTAAGATTCACTAAAAAGACATTTGACTCAGAGTCATGCATATGTTCTAGAGGAAGGGCATTCCAATGAGAGAAACCAATAGTGAAAAAGCTCTGAGACAGTGTGTGCCTGGAGTGTAGAAAGCCAGGGTGGCTAAAAGCAGAGTGAAGAGAGGTGAGAAAGGTGATGGCGGGAGGAGGCAACTCCAGCTCATGGAAAACTGTATAGCCATTGCAGACTTTTACTAGCAGGAGATGGAAGCCTTTTGAGGGTGTTTAGCAGAGTAGTGACATGTTCTGGTTTAAACTTTCAAAGAATCTGCATTTAAATGGACTGCTGCATTAGAATAGAAGCTGGGGACAGTGAGAGGCCAGGCAGGAGATCCTGGTGGCCTGGACTGGGTTGGCAGCAGTGGAGGTGAGAAAAGTGGTGGGATTCTGGGTGCACCCTGAGGACAGAGGCACGGGGATTAGCTCTAGGATTGGAGTGGGCTGTGGGAGAGAGAGACGCCAAGAGAAAGTTCAATTTCACTAAATTCCATTTCTGGGATTGAAAGTTCTATTCAAATACGTTTCTAAGTTCTCAAAGCATTCATATATGAATAAACACAAACTTGAAATTCTTTTTATTCTCACCTATTGATATTATGAATTAGATCAGTTTTCAAGTTCATGTATCAAAAACATGGTGTTTTATGACATTGTAATGATAGAAAAATAAACATTTATAAATTATGTGAGGATTGCTTTAATTGGAAAAGTCCTCATTTCTGGTGTATCTTCATGTTGAGAGTAAGGAGCTGAGAAAGGCATCTGAGCTAATATTAAGAGAAGAAACAGTTGATATTACAGAGGGTCTTTTTTGGCTAGTTTTAATGAATAACATTTTGTCATCAAGTGAAAGTATACAGACTACAAATCCATACAATACTCAGCATATCATTTCCATCAGTGTACCATAGAAGCCTTTAAGGCAGACAATACTTCAGCTGATAAAGCAGAAAGGCAAAGCTACATGGATTAAAAATTAAAATCTGCTGGGTTATTGTCCATCATTTAATTCTCTATATTGGGGTTAGCTTAACTTTAAAAAGTAACAAAGCAAATATTTCTTCCATAGAGCACTTTATATTGGAGATTTTGAATTTAAACGTTATAAAGAAACTACTTATATTTAATCTAGTATTTTTATTTTAGAATTTGTATTTCTGAAGAATATATTTCCAAGAACCCAATAATACTGTGTCTCTTTGGACTATAGAATGTTAGGCTTTGAGACTTTTTAATGTAAAGGATTAGGTAAGCCTATGAAAGAAGCATTTGAGAAACATATAACACTTTGTTACTATTTCGATCTCAATGACGTAAGTTGTTTCCTCACAAGAAGTTCAGAAAAACTATCCAGCAAAGACTTCTTCTAAGTCTGTTTCCTCAGTAATATGTCTCCTAATACCAACATGAGCTCTGGAGCCAAACCTCTTGGGTTCAAATCCTGGCTCAGTCACTTACTAGCTGTGAGACTGTGGGAAGTGCATTTAAAGTCTCTGTGATTCTGTTTGCAGGTGTATAGTAAAGGGATTAATAAAAATACAGCATTATAGGATTGTTGTGAGAATCAAAAGATTTAATACATATATAGCATTTAGAACTATAGCAAACAAAAAACACCCATTTAACATTAACTGTGATGGTTGTGGAGAATACTTATCAACCGTGCTTTTCCTTTCCTGTTTTTTATGGAACCTTATGAGTGTATCTGACTTCCTGGGGCCAGAAACAGAGCTTTAAAGATTTCTGTTCCATACAACTTACTGATGTGCCAAGACCTCTACAGTCTTGCTTCTGACTTTCTTTTGATTTCTCAAACATTCTAGCTAGCTATTTCTTGTCTAGAACGCACCTTCTCAAGATGTTTGCATGCCATATTCCTTCTAGTTATTCAGATTTCAGCTTAAAAGCCATTGCCTGGGAAAAATGTCTTTGACATCAAACTAAAATCAATAACCACTCTCCTTTAGCTCACTCTGATTAGTTATCTCAAGATATTCATGATTTTCTGAAACTCTTCATGACAATTATTTTTATTTCTATTTCTTTTGATTAATAAGTAACTATTCAAGAATAGTGGCTGCATATAATATTTACTGAATAAATATTTGTTGAATGAGTAAAATAATAAGTTAAAACTCAAAATTTGTATTGTCTTAACTTCAAATTCTCTGACCATCTTTTGCATACTTAATTCTATAAGCCATCTCACTGACCCACTACATGACCCTACGAGGCATGGCTTGGGCAGCCTCAAAACTTACACTGTCATTAAGGAAAGATCCCACAGTGTCAGAAACACTGGTAGCCAGCAACTGGCATCATACTCATATAAAAGAAACATTTTTGCTCAATATTTCACTAGACTGAATGTTTAGACAATTTCTAAAGAGAAGTTAAAGTTTCATAATGCAATGAAGCAATCTGCCTATGTAGTGCCAGTAGAAAGGCAAACAAAATATCTAGCAGCTCAAAAACATCTTCCTTATTAAATGCCCCAAATTTCCCACATGTCCACAAAATACCTACTATTGTCTTTTGGAACTAACATTCCAAAGATGACAACTTGAGAAATGATGAAATAGATAAGGTGCATTTGAAATCATCTACAGATGATTTTGAATACAACACAAATACTAAATACTAAACTTCCCACTAGAGATTTTAGAAATACATTTACCTAGCTCAAAAAGCAAATGTTAAGTGTGTCTTTAAAAAAAAAAACCTGACCCATATGAAATGTACTGATGTGTGTCCCCTCCAAAGCCCCTTTCCACTGAAAACAAATGTCCCAAATAAAAGAGGCATATAATATTTTAGAATTTACATTTATGTTTCTCTACTTTAGAGGAAATAAGCAAGAGCAATTGCTAGGCCTATGCTGCGTCCATCCCCACTTCTCCACCTTTTGTTTTCCTGGAGAACACAGCAAATGCAATAGATCAAAGTCTGTTTTCTCTGTGCGCACAGGGAGATGGAAGGCTGTACGCTCACTGCCACTGCCTCAGATGGATAATGACAGATGTAATGTCTATAGCATTTCAGTAGATGAGGGATTTTTTTTGCTTTATCCTATGAGAATGGAGGACAGTGAATTAGTGTACTGCATGCACAGACTGCCAAGAGGAATATACCACCAGCCGGAGCAGCAAAAACAAATAATCCCAAATGCTTTTGTGTTTTACAAGTGGTCATTTTTCAAAGAGGATGCACGTGGATAGAGAGGAGAGGCTCCCGGCGAATGGAAGAAAACTAACGCTGTTTCACAACATTTCTGGGAAGACACTTCCATCAAATATTCATGGTAGCCTCTTGTCTATATGAGCCTGGTTGATAGAATAATAGTGCCGATTCACCTGGCACCAAATCTCAGCCCCCTTCCCATTCCCCAGCTAGTAAATCTTGGCTGTCAGTGATAGGAGCTGATGGGAAATGATAGCCTTATTGAGCTGCCTCATGAACTGTAACTCATTTGTTCTCAAGACCCAGACTGACAGCCCTTGCATTTCTCCCTTCCAGCAAAATTGAGCATAAATCACTGTATCATTTTTCCACATGACAGTTTATCAAAATTCTGGAATTCTATATGAAGTCATAGGGGCTGGTGACAGAAAATGAGACAACTTCTATCCTGTAGCTGAGGACTGCCCCTCCAAAGGCAGCAATGCCACCATCAAAATGCCAATGAGATTCAACTAAATACAAATTCTCCCCCGTTTGAAAGACACAGCATTAGCTTTCTTTTCTCTAGAGTTTTCTGCATGAGAAAGAGGGGGAGAGCAAAGTTATGGAATATAATTATGCCTTTTTTCTAAGAAGCAGGTGGAAAAAGTGGCCCAGTCCAATTCAATGCTTCCACTGCCTAATTTCAGTGCCAGTGTCTTCTGAGAGTGAATAGTCAGAATGGCGGGGGCTGATATTGAGGCCATACTAGGTTTTCTCCAAAGTCGATTAAACTAATTTAGCATAACCTGACAGTTTGCCTTCCTTTCTTCAAAACATAGTTTACACGTGCACAGACTGTGTTTCCCAACTAGGAATACAAAGACAGCTGAGATGCCCTGACTGTTTAGAGGATCACAACTTCATGGATGTGTTGGGGGGAGCCAGGCAGGCCAATTCACAAGGAAGATGGTTCCTATAGTGTGCCTGGGGAACATTAGTGCTTTGGAGACGTGGAGGAGGAAGTGGTTGACTGTGGAGGAAGAAGCAGTCTGGAGAGACCTCTTAAAAGAGGTGACTGTGAAGTTACATCTGGGAAGCTGGTTCAGGGTTTCCACCAAGTGGACCAGTGACTCTCTTGTTGGTGGCCATAGAGGCTGGAGGTCTAGTCAGTTTATTTCATCCTCATTTTAATCTAAACATAAGTCTTTCTCTACGTGGTGGTTCACTCAACCTTTACAATTTTATTTTATTTATTTATTTGTTTAGATTTTTGAGTCAGGTCTTGCTCTGCTGCCCAGGCTGGAGTGCAGTGACACAATCACGGTTCACTGTAGCCTCTACCTTTCAGGCTCAAGTGATCCTCCCGCCTCAGCCTCCTGAGAAGTTGTGACTTACGGGCACACCCCATTACACCTGGCTAAAGCTTTACAATTTTAAATAGAGCTCTCTAAAAACACTTAGTACTATCTAAGATTTAACATGCGTACATTTGTACACTGAGGATCTATAAAAGCACTGTTCTGTTCCATAACTGAACCTAGTTATGGAACAGAAAACACTGCACACATGTGGCTTGACAATAACGTATCAGCGCCCATGTTGCCTGCCTGTGAGGGGTATTACAGATTAAACTCTCTTTCACTGCTTATAGTACTGTCATCAACTTTTTTACTTTGAAATTCCCTGACTTTCTGACCCAAAATAAGGGGCCATCTGACCATTGCATGGTTGATTCTGAAGCATGGCAGTAAATATATCGCTCTAATGTAGAAGACATGTACACAGTTGTGACACTTACAAGATCTCTTTTTTGAAATTTGCTGTTCTCACAGATCACTATTCAAATTAAGAAGGGAGTTTAACAAAGTTTGTGTATTTCTAAAGGCCAAACAATGGCTTTTATTTCCCTTGTTTCCCAAAGTCTTCTTTCTGAACATGATTCTGGCCTTTACAGATATATTTCAGTATCTGAACTATGTGAAATAACTATTTTTTCCTCTTTTTTTTTTTCTTGTTGTTGTTGTTAGTGGTGGTGGTAGAAATATCTCTTTACATAAGCATTCATGGAGTTTCCAAGGTGTTATGTATAGATATTTAGATATATGAACACAATTATATATGTGTGTGTGTGTTTGTGTGTGTTACAAACACTTAGAAAATGTCAAAATTTAGATATGAATCTCTCAGATGGCAGTAGTACCTCCCATTTGCTCTTTTAATTAATTAAATCATTGGTTTAAATAAATACCTATAGGGCATATATTTTCCATAGGGGTGATATCATCCCAAGGAGGAAAAATTGGCTCTTGAGGGGGTTAAAATATCTTATTTCATATGTATAAAGCACAGATATACATATAGTATATAATATATCTATGATTTCAACTTTCATGGGAAAGGAAATTCTCACGGGACAATAATGGAAAACAAAATATTGAGAACACCGCCATCAGGCATCTGTAATGGTGTCAATGGTGGTAATTATTTTAAAATATGTTTTGAATAAAGTAATCTTGGTGACTGCTTTGGCTTTCACGGTTTTATTTTTGATTTGCAGTGGAGTGATAGCAGTTTCAGTCATTTTTCTGAAGAGAGTAGAAAATAAGGTATAAATAGAAAGTCTACATGTGGGAATCTGGCCAGAGATACTGCAATGAGTAAATAGAGAACAGGGACCAAGAAAAAATCACTTATTCCATCAAACAAGCCCCTGGATGCAAAACAGTTGGCAGTTTCTGTTTCCCAAGCAACCTTTGCCTGTTACAGAGTGTCAGAATGAGCATCGCAATCCCACTGCAATCATATGCACTTTGTAAAATCTCTCTAGGAATTAGTGTCTCTAAAAATAGGCAATGAAGAAGTTATCTCATTCTAATTTATTGCCATTTTCACTCAATAAAGTTCCATTTAAATGTCTATGGAGGTCATGCATATTAGCAAGACATGAGCAGTTCTAAAAGCATGTCTGAATCATGCTGAAAATTCCTGACACCCAAGTAATTGAAAGCCTGTAAGGCAGTGTGTGTGTGTGTGTGTGTGTGTGTGTGTGTGTATGCGCGCACGTTGCTCTGTACTTGAAAATGTATATGATGGCTGTAAAAGGTCCACCCATTGGGAGGTGGAGTTTATGTCACCTCCTCTTGAACCCAAGAGTTTTCGTAACTGTTCTCAAGGAATACACATGGTGGAAATAACACTGCATGATTACTGAAGCCAAAAAGGAAATACATTTCCACCATTTTTTGAAATGCACATCATCGTAGCTCTGAGCTGCCATGCAAGACTACCATCTGAAGCTACCATGTTGGAAAAACCACAAGGAGATACTATAAAGAGATGGAAGGAGATACTGGGTTGTTTCAGCCCTGGCTGTTTGCATCTTATGAGCTCAGGTACCAGACATGTGAGTGAATGTGCCTTAGATGATTGCAGGCCAAGCGGTCCTCTGACAGCAACTACACGAAGGATTCAAGTGAGAACTGCCAAGCTGAACCCAGTCAACCTCCATAAGAGATAATAGTAAAATAATTGTTGTTACTGCAAATCACTAAATTTTGGAATTTGGGGATAGTTTGCTATACGCAACATATGATAGGAACACGTGCTCATATGCACAAAGTGAGAATGATTCCATTATGACCAAATATTTCTAGAGAAACTTTTCAAAATAACTTGAGCTATTTTCTGGAATATTATAGCATGAAAGAGGACTTTATTTTTTTAATTGAACAGAACAAATCTCTATACTGTAAATTTCATCAAGGAAGTATTCCAGTAATTCATTTTCCTTAAAAATAATCACATTTGGTAATTTACATTACATATTTGGTATCTTGGGTTTTTGCAGAATTTTGAAATATTTGTCTTTATTGCACAGCTTTTTCCTTTGAAATCTTTCTCATATTTTTCCCCTTGACTTTTTTATTGCCTCATTTCATCTACCTAAATTTAATGTCTCTTTATTCATCTTATTTCGATCATGTTATTTCAGCTCTGTCCCCGACGCTATTTCTTTCTAGCATCTTGCACTTTTTTAAGAACGTTCAACTGATCACCCTTCCAGACTCCCCAACAATTCAGGATTGGCCCAGAGATGTGAAGAGACCTGGCAGCAAGGGCAGCAGTGGCTGCTAGAGACCAGCACAGTAAACCAGTGTCTGTGTCACCAGCGCCAGCACCAACCCATTAAAGTCCCCTGAAGTACTGCACTTGTTTACTGCCTCTTGAAGCCCCAGGGTTTCATTTCTTCATGTATTTATTTAGTCCTTCATTCCACAACCTTATGAAAACCACCAACTACAAAGGCAAATACAGTCTTAGCAACAATGATACAAAGAACAATAAAATATGACCCCAGTCTTTGAAAGATTCCATCCGGAGAGAGCCAACCACAGTGATGTTGATAGAACTGAGTGGCTAGCCACAACAGAAGTATTCATAAAGTGCTATGGGAAAACAGAGGAGAGACTTCTCACATCAGCCTATGAAGACTGAAGAAGTTATCTCAGCCAATGCAACATTGGAACTAATAAATAAATAATGGAAATTCAAAAAGAAAAAATATAGGCCAGGCGCAGTGGCTCAAGCCAGTAATCCCAGCCCTTTGGGAGGCTGAGGCAGGTGAATCATCTAAGGTCAGGAGTTCAAGACCAGCCTGACCAAAATAGTGAAACCCTGTCTCTACTAAAAATACAAAAAAAAAAAAAAAAAAAAAAATTAGCCAGGAGTGGCGGTGGGCACCTGTGATCCCAGCTACTGCAGAGGCTAAGACAGGAGAATTGCTTGAACCCAGCAGGTGGAGTTTGCAGTGAGCCGAGATCCCGCCATTGCACTCCAGCCTGAGTAACAAGAGCGAAACTCTATCTCAGAAAATTAAAATAAAAAAGAGAAAAAGTATGAGTTCACATGCATGAGAACAAATGGATATCAATGTTCACATTCAGGAAATAGAACGTAGCTAGTTCTGCTGAAACTGCAGATACAGCCATGTCCCATGAGAACAAGTAAGTAAGGGCTGGGTGATTAGAAACTCTGCTATGCAGCCAGGCACAGTGGCTCACGCCTGTAATCCCAGCACTTTGGGAGGCCGAGGCAGGAGGATAACGAGGTCAAGAGATTGAGACCATTCTGGCCAACATGGTGAAACCCCGTCTCTACTAAAAGTACAAAAATTAGCTGGGCGAGGTGGCGCTTGCCTGTAGTCCCAGCTACTCGGGAGGCTGAGGCAGGAGAACTGCTTGAACCCAGGAGGCGGAGGTTGCAGTGAGCCGAGATGGCGTCACTGCACTCCAGCCTGGGTGACAGAGGGAGACTCCACCTCAAAAAAAAAAAAAAAAAAAAAAAAACCAAAGACCCTGCTATGCATATTCTTTACCTCTCTTATACACACCCCACATCAGCACATGGGCACACACATGCATACTCAGAGATGCACATACCTTTAGTCTTGATGTATCAGTTAGTGTTCAAATTAATTTGGTAATACCAGAGAATCAAGTTACAAAATCCTGTATCTAATCTTGGAAAAGATATATCTCCTTCTTGCTATCTTTTCCAGAGAAAAGATATTGTCCCTAGCCTTAAATATTTCCTCAGGTTCTCTGAGAATATCTTCTGACTGATTAACTCACTCTACACTTATGAAGGATTTCCTAATATTTTGCTTCTGTTTTTCCCTGCTGTAGCTTTTACTTAGGCTGCCCTCACTGACAAATGAGAATCATCAACTCCTAACTTATTTATAACATCCTTTTATATATTTGCAGGAGAGCTCAGGGAGCAATTCAAACAGAAATGCAGCTGCTTTCAGTTCCACTAAATAAAAAACCAAGCATACTTAGTTTGGTCTCTCAGATATGGCATCTCAGCCCAGAGATATTGTTAACAACGAGTTGTATATAGTATGGAAGAATCCTAGTTATTTCCAGCAGTCTGGGGTTTGGATGAAACATGTCTCCAGTTCTTCGGTGGTATTTTCTATTTTGTAAGAAGTACTCATTCCACAAAAATCTATGTTTAAAAACTCAGTTTATGGTACTTAGAGATGGAAGGAGTGGAAGGAATTCCAGAATGAAAGATTTTTGAAAACAACAAAATTTCTGAGTAGTGACTAGCAATTGAAAACCCACTGGATCTAATTTTTTGGTTATTCATGGAGATAAAGAGGAGGCATTCTGCTGAGCTAAAGAGAACTATAGTGGCACAGAACCCGGACCAAAAGTAAATGAGAAAATATGGAAAATGTCTTTAGAGTGTTAGAAAAATCTGTCTTTGACATTCCATTTTCTTGAAGTAAAACCTAAGTAATACTTAATTTTGAATAAATTCTTAAATTGCTAGCACGTAACTATGTCAAATACAAAGATTTTGTAGCCCCAAATGACCTATTTCCATTGTTTCATGACACTGAAAGGAGAAATAGACTTCCATTACATCAGGGAAATATGTGGTCTATAAGACCAACGAGGAATCAGTTGCCTCTTCCTACATATTAAGCATAGCTAATAACTAATTCTTAGATCACATTTCAGGCAACTATGAGAGGTTTACAGAGATTAACTCCTTTAATACTAAAGCAAAACAATAAGCTATGCAGTTGATACTATTCTTTATCCAAATTATTCAATAAAACAGAGGGACACGTGGATTCAATGATTTGCTGAACGTCCTGGTTAGTTAAGTGGCATAAGAAAATGTGATTCTCCTGGAAGTTGCTTTACATTTTACAAAGAATTTACTGAGGTATAATTGACTATAATATTTGTTATACTTAAAGTATACAATTTAAGTTTTGGCTTATGCATACAAGTATGAAATCATCACCATAATCAAGATGATGATGAGGATGATGGTGATTATTTTGGGATTTATCCATGTTGTATATACCAGTAGTTCTTTCTTTACATTGCTGAATATCATTGAATGATATGGATACATCACAATTTATCTGTTCATTTGTTGATGAACATTTTGTCATTTTTCATATCTGGCTATTACAAATAAACTGTTATGAACATTCACGTACAATTTATTATATTGTCATACACTTTTATTTTCTCTTGGGCAAATACCTAGGAGTAAAACATCCAAGATACGTGTTATAACACAGGTGCATATTTAACTTTTAAAGAAATGAATTGCTTTCCAAAATGGTTGTAATATTTTATAATCTCACCAGAGTATATGTATATTAGTCCATTTCCACACTCCTGATAAAGACATGCCTGAGACTGGACAATCTATACAAGAAAGAGGTTTAAGGGACTCACTGTTCTAAGTGGCTGGGGAGGCCTCATAATCATGGTGGAAGGTGAAAGGCACGTTTCACATGGCAGCAGAGAAGAGAAGAGAGCTTGTGCAGGGAAACTCCCCTTTATAAAACCATCAGATCCCGTGAGACTTATTCACTATCACGAGAATGGCATGGGAAAGACCCACCCCCATGATTCAATTATCTCCCACTGAGTGGCTCCCACAACATGTGGGAATTATGGAAGCTCTAATTCAAGATGAGATTTGGGTGGGGACACAGCCAAACTATATCAGTATGCTTGTTCTTCTATATCCTGATCAGCACTTGGTGTGCCACTTTAAAAAATATTTTGGCCATGTACATTGGTATCTCATTGTGATTTTAATTGCACTTTCTTAATGACTAATTCAGGTACTTATTTTCAATCTGTCTATCTTCTTTGGCAAAAGGTCTGTTTAAATCATTTATCCCTGTTTTATTTTTTCTTTAATCCTTAACTTTTGAGGGTTCTTTACTTACTCTGGATACAAGTAACTTGCCAGATAGGTGATTGGAAAATATTTTCTCCTATCCCATGGATTGTATTTTCATTCTCTTAATAGTTTCTTTTGAATAATAGAAATTTTAGTATCAATAAAGTGAGTTTTATCATTTTTTGCAGTTTTAATATCAATAAAGTCAGTTTTATCATTTTTTAAGTGTGGATCATGTTTTTAGTGTCTTATCAAAAAATGTTTCCCTCATTTAAAATCACAAAGATTTTCTTCCATTAGAACAGTACAATAGCTCTCTGCATTTCACAAGTAGGGGCATAGACTACGCCTTTCCGTAGAACAAATATAAAATCATATTATAAGAATGGCAAGTGAGAGGGTAGTTATTTTTGCAACAATTTTTGGAAAATACAATCTGCTACATATTCCAAGGGAGAAGATAGTATTAAGAAGAAAGATAAAGGTCATAAGTGCTTATTACTATAAAGAGTCTAGGTTACATGTGCATTGAAGATAAAGGCCACTATTTTTCTGTTAAGGTTTTATTGGCACTTTTGGCTTGAGCAATTTGTCTTGTTATACAGTATGTAAATAAAAATAATACACATAAAAATCTTAAGAAGTAAAAAGGCAAAAAAATCATATTGTGAATAAGTCAATAGTGTTTATAATAAGGTTTCTCATTCCTCAATATACCCTCCAACACTTGTTATTTTTTCTCTTTTTGGTAATAGCCACACTAACATATATTATCTCATAACTCATTGTGCTTTTAATTTGCATTTTACTGGTAATGAATGATCTTGAACACTTTTTCACATACCTATTGACCACTGGAAGGTATGTCTTCTTTGGAGAAAAGTCTATTCAGGTCCTTTGCCAATTTTTAAATTAGGTTATTTATTTATTTATTTATTTGCTATTGAGTTGTATAAATTCCTCATATATTTTAAATATTAAACCCTTATCAGATATAGAGTTTACAAATGCTTCATCCCATTCTGTAGTTTGCCATTTCATTACTGATTCTTTCCTTTGCTGTGCAGAAACTTTTCATTTCGGTGTAGCTCTATTTGTTTATTTTTGCTTTTGTTGCTTTAGCTTGGTCACTGCCAAGACCAGTATCATGGAAATTTTCCCTACATTTTCCTCTAGGAGTGTTATGATTTCAGGTCTTATATTTAAGTCTTTAACCCATTTTGAATTGATTATTGTGTATTCCATAAGATACATGTCTAATTTCATTTTCTGCATGTAGATATCCAGTTTTCCCAACACTTATTGAAAGACTATCTTTTTCTTCAATGTTCATGTAACCTAGGCTCTCTGTGGTAATAAACACTTATGACTTTATCTTTCTTCTTAAAATGTTCTTCTCCCTTGGAATATGTGGCAGATTGTATTTTCCAAAGATTGCTGCAACAATCTTTTTCTTGGTGCCCTGGTTGAAAATTAGCTGGCCATATATGTATAGATTTATTTCTGGGCTCTCTACTCTGGGAATATTAATTGGTATAGCCATAGGGAAAACTGTTTGGTGGTTCCTCAAAAAATTAAAAATAGAACTACCATTGATCCAGCAACCCCTCTTCTGGGTATATATTCAAAGGAAAAGAAACCACTATCTTGAAGAGTTATCTGCATTCTCACGTTCATTGCAGTATTATTCACAATAGCCAAGATAGCCAAGATAAGGAAATAAGCTCTGTCCATCAATAGATGAACATATAGACATATAGAAAACAAAGTGTTAATCAGCCTTAAAAGGAAGGAAATCCTGCCATTTATGACAATATGGGTAAGCCTGGGGGGGCATTATGCTAAGTAAAATAAATCAGAAAAAAAGAAAAATATTGCACAATCTCACTTAAATGTTGAATCTTAAAAAAAAAAAAAAATAGTGAATAGAAGCAGAGAGTAGAATGATGGTTACTAGGGGTCCAGTCGTGGTTTAGGGGTTGGAGTGAGGAAAATGAGATGTTGGTTAAAGGGAATAAAAGTTCATTTATGTAGGATGAAGAAGTTCTAGAATTCTAATGTACAGCATGAGGACTCTAGTTAATAATACTGTGTGGCATGTTTGAAACTTGCTAAGACGGTAAATATTAAGTGTACTTATCACACACACACACACCTATACACACACACAACAGTAACTATGTAATGAGCTGAATATGTTAATTAGTTTTATTGGAGTGATCAGCTCATTGTATATGTGTATCAAAACAGCACATTATACTCCTTTAGAAAATTTTCATTAAAAGTTAAATTAAGTACTTTGGGAAGCCGAGGCAGGCAGATCACAAGTCAGGAGATTAAGACCATCCTGGCTAACCTGGTGAAACCCCGTCTCTACTAAAAATACAAAATTTAGCTGGGTGTGGTGGCAGGCACCTGTAGTCCCAGCTACTCAGGAGGCTGAGGCAGGAGAATGGCTTGAACCCGGGAGGTGGAGCTTGCAGTGAGCCGAGATTGTGCCACTGCACTCCAGCCTGGGCAACAGAGCGAGACTCCGTCTCAAAAAAAAAAAAAAAAAGTTAAATTAAAACTGTTTACAACAGTATAAAATATGTATTACATACTGTCTTAGTCTATTTGTGCTGCTTTAAGGAAACACTTGAGACTGGATAACTTATAAAGAACAAAAAAATTATTTGTCACAGTTTTAAAGGCTAGGACAGGAAAGGAAATCACTAGGAAATCAGTTATCTTGAAGACACATCTGCCAAGGTGTTAGCAGATTCAGTGTCTGGGGAGTGCTGCCCTCTGCTTCCAAGATCACATCCTGTTGCTTCATCCCCTGAAAAGGATGAAGGCTGTGCTCCTACATGGTGAAAGGAAAGGAACCCACTCTTTCAAATCCCTTTTATAAGGGCCATAACCTCATCCATGAGGGCTCTGCCCTCTCATGAATTAATCACCTTCTAAAAGTTCCACCACTTAATAGTATCATGTTGGTTACTAAGTTTCAACATATGCATTTGGGGGTCCACATTCAGACCACAACGCTGTTTAATTTTTTATTTGTTTTGATTGTAGTGTCAAAATTAACATCACATTTTGAGTCCCTATATTGGGCTAGAAACATAAATATGTGCTCTTTTGAAAACCTGAGGAGGTAGGTATTATTATGTACATTTTACATATGGAGAACATAAATCTCACAAAGGTAAGATGTATTGCTCAAACTTACATGTCTAACAATTACATTCACTTCAGAGTTTAGGTCTTTCTGACTCCAAAACCCTTGCATTTCTCACTGTGCTTCATTGGTTGTA
Source organism: Trachypithecus francoisi (assembly GCF_009764315.1). Lineage (NCBI taxonomy): Eukaryota > Metazoa > Chordata > Mammalia > Primates > Cercopithecidae > Trachypithecus > Trachypithecus francoisi. The sequence continues at coordinate 24,124,599 of NW_022681460.1, read as the reverse complement.
AGATCAATGCTTGTATATTCTTCTTCTTATTATTTCTTAATTAATAGTAATAGTCCATATGACATTTAATAATTTTAGCCACTAAAATATGAAAAAATAGAAAATTCAATTTCCAGCACTGGTACATCACTTTTAGTGCTCACAGAAAAGAGCACAGGTGTGCATTTGTATTTGACAATCAATATCAGCAACAGAAACGTTTAAACTATTTAGATTTGAAATGCATTTAAATTCAACAATTTTTCTTGACTAGTTTGCAAAAATGTATGTGTTTTCCTATTTTTATCTTGGGAATTAGTTATTATTTTGAAAATCATTTTCTTTTGTATGTCATGAAGTTGAGGGTTTGGAGATTTACTCAACCATTTATAACAAGATCCTGAGGAACTTATCGCAAATACTGTAACAGTCCCCAAACACATACTATCTGTTGGAAAGGTCAGAACCTCACAGTGATTTTCACTGAACCTTAAAAGACAAACAGCTTCAGCACAGCACTGCTACATCTTGGCTCAATGCAATTCTAACCCTATTGAGAATAGTAAAATAAAGAGGATATGTGATCCAGATTGCAAGTAAGCTGCTTTTATTGCTGTTTTTTGTAATTGTTGTTTTGTTGTTTTGATTTTCTTTTCAGGCAAAGGCCAAAGAAAAAATCCATTTTATTCATTAGTTAGGCATGAATAATCTATTAAGCCAAATTTGAGTGTGGTAATCTCACTTATAAATTTAGAACAAAGATTAAAAAAAGATAAAAATACTAATCTTTCTGAGATAGTACACAGTAATAATTTGAACAAAGATAATAGGATTAATAGCCAATGAAGCTAATAATGGTTAGGGCATGCAGGCAATGAGATATAAAAATATCAAAGTTGTTTCAAAACTCAATCTTTCTTTAGAAATGCATTCCAAGTTTTTATTGTTCTTCTACTTAACCCTTAAAAGTATGGGAATTATTTGCTATTATCTTTTCAATTTGGTAACTTACTTAAGAGAGCCCACAAAGAAAGCAATTTTCAGTATGTCTAATTCAGTTGCCATTATATAAAAAGTTCAATTTAAATGAATATCGTGGGCCAAATAACAGAATTGACACAAACTAAATTAATAATAAATCACATTAATATTATTTAAATTTTATACCATGAAGTATTTAATACCACTCAAATTATACTTTTATTTTTTCTGTCATTCTATAAGCAATTTCATTTACATCTTGCTTCATCCTCCCTTCTAATTCAATTATTCATTTGTTTAAAATAATTTCCGACTGAAGGTGATCAGAATATGCCACCCCAAAATATGCCACTTTGGCAAATTAACTATTTTGAACAGAAGGCAATTGAGAAATAGCAGATGCAGGAGGGGCTCTCTGACGTCTCCCTTTCTTCCTAAAATCAAGCCGGACATACGTTTCCTGTGAGAAAGATCCCTTCCCTGAGGGAAGAGGAGACTACTCATCTCTGGAAATGGGGAGTCAATTTGAAAATGAATCTGTACAAACCTTACTAAAATAACACTTACCTTCTATTAGTTTTCCTCATATGCTTCCTAGACACTCTCCCATCATTTGCTACCCTGACAGTGAACTCACACTGCCATTTCCACAGCACATCATTAACCTTCATATGAGTTACAACGTGGAATCATAAGTGATTATCCTTGAAGTACAAAACGATAAAAAGATAGTAATAGTGACTTATTTACCACAGAACCTATTAAAAAACGTTACAGTTAAGTCCTTGTCAGAGTTACTGTAATAAACCAAGTTTCATTCAACACAAAAGTTTTAGTTGGACATTTCTGCTACGTGTGAATGGCATCCAAAGAAGTGCCCTAATAGAAATGCTTTCATATGGATAGTTTCTAGGTAATTCTGAGATGTTATCTCCATGTTTAATCACTACTAATTCTTTACTTGGAAGTTAATACATACCACTTTTTGGAAGCATAAACCACCTTTCATCCTAACCTTTTGAGAGGAGTTAAAAGAGTTAATATTCTTTTGGTCATGATTTTGGTTACAAGTTACAGTGAGAGCCACCATGAGTAAAGCATACGGACAGCAGTGGGGAGAAGAGGACAAACCCCTACTTTCTAGAGAGAAAACAAAGATGAATTAATCACTCAGGATATTTCTTCAAGGACATTAGAACCAACTGAGAGAAAGCATTTTTTGTTAGTTTGTTTTGTTTTAATTTTGATAATGCCAGCTATTACATGATCCCCTGAATTTTCTTGAAAAGCTACTTCGTGGCTAAACTTCTAATGAGAAATGAGTACAGGAAGTGAATTATATATCATGTATGCATGTGGTGAAATATTTATTGCAGCCATCTACTTTTTTTCTAGTACAAATTATACTCATAACAACAAATTCTACTCATCCTAGTGAGTAGAATTTGTAGCTATAATTTTATCCTGAGTATTAAAAAACAAATTGTATCTTATGGAAAGGAAGACAAAGCTATAAAAAAGCAGAATAAGCAATATAAAATAATCCATAGACTAACACAATCTCATCCTTTGACCAGACTCTTTGGATGTCTTTGATGTGACCCCGCAAAGCAAATGGATTAGCAATAGTTGGCCAATCTCAAACAATCTGGGATAATGTCGGAACATTCAAAGAGAAAATGCTTGGCATGTATTCAACTGTTAATTGTTTTACTGTGCAGATAATGAGTTTCTACATATGGTTCCTTTAACAATTTTAACTACTGTGAAGCCTGTATTTTTTGCTTTCTTAAAAAAGAAATCACCCTATAGCTTTATGCTTTTCTTTGTGATTATACTTAATTCTTCAGTATTTGTACCCAGGTAGTGTGAGTAATTTTAGGCTCTACCTGCACATAAACAAAAAACTCATTTTGTTTAACTTACCTTCACTTCACTTCTTTCTAGTAATTTACATTTGAAAAGCAAATGTGCTACCTTAACTGCACTTTGATGGGCAAATGCCTCCAAGAGACTATGTTTCTAGGCAACAATACAGAGAGTAAGGCCAAGACAAAGGAAATGGTTCCCTACTTCAAGTGACAGAACAAAAGGGATTCCTTCATAATGCATTATTGCCCACAGAACAGAATATTTGATTTTTCATAAGATGTCATCAAAAACCTATCTTTTAAGTAACTATTTTTCTGAAGTTATTGTTTGATTTTTCTTTTCCATTTAAACAGTATATAACCAAGTTTAATGATCTTTAACTCACCCTGGCTAACTTAACAGTATATTTTTTCTAATTCTTCTTCATCAGTTCCTCTCTTCCCTATATGAACAGTCTGTTCAAATGATCATATTCCAGGATATTCAGGGAAAAAAAAAGGAAGAAATCTTGCTGACAAGACAGACAGTGTGCAAAATTTTCATACTATCAGCAGTGATTCAGAATCTTGTATTTGTAGTTAAAGATATTATAACTACAAAGATATCACAATTAAGGTCACTTTTTTTGTTCCTCTCCTTAGTAACAGCGACTTCTAAAAATTCATCTATGACATGTAAAAAACAAAGCATTACCAGATCTGAAAACCAATTGAGGAAGGAACAAACAGGGAATGCAGACTACTATTTGCAATAAAACATTACCTTATGTCTTCTATTGTTTCTCAATGAATGGGTCATTTCGGGACTATGAACTTGTTGCTTTCTGAGTAGTAGTAAGAGTTAATTTGGATCATAGATCAGCAGCCTCCTTCTTAGGCAACTAAGTGTCCGCAATGTTCCTATTCCCTAGCAGCAGAGCACCTTGGTTATGAATCTCACCAAACTACAAGGAACAAAGTCGTTTAGCTATTGAATTTCATTTCTCACTGGAATTTTGGAAAACTTGTCATGACAGATCTGGTATTAGACATGTTTGATACTATGGCAGACGATCAGATGAGACTTCAGAGTCACTGTTTCTTCACCAGCAGTGCTTCCAGACCATGAGATTAATAGAGGTTACTTTACAAACAACACAGAGAAGTGAAGGTTGGGGTATGGAGAAAGACAAACAAGAGTAGAGAAGAATAAAGTAGATTCAAAGAGAAGAGATGAAGAGAGAGAGAAAGTGAATGAGGATTCCTTTAAGAGCCCCAGATGCTTAGAAATGGAGGCAAATTAATTTTCTCTCAGTTTGAGAAAAAAAACCAACATATTAAAACAGGTAGAGTAAATGCTAATCACAGAATGGGAAGCAGAAACTCAGACAATGGATATTCATTTTAGAAAGAACCATTACCCTTCTTAGGCCAAAAATATTAAAGAATTTTGCAAAGCATGTAAGAAAGATGTAAAGTCCCCTCAGAAACCATTTGATATAGACTGTGTGTAATGAGAATCATTCACATATGCAAAAGATTGAACACTAGTAAAAGAACCAAATACAATGATCCATTATTCCAGTCAGGACAAAATGGGAGAAGAGTGCTAACGGGACATCAATAATCAGTACTGGAATAACACATTGTTAGGGAGAGCTCAAAGAAATAGAATACCTCATTATCTTGGACACAAGGTATAAGAAATCATTTCAGTTTCCAAATGAGGAGAAAGCACAATAATGGCATGCACTACATGATATTTCAAGTTTGTTGTATATGATTTGCTCAAGTTAACTGTATAGTGTGTGTGTGTGTGTATGTGTATATATATATATATATATACACAGAGAGAGAGAGAGACAGAGAGTTCCCATTTCAGAATGAGCGTTCAGTTGTTCTAACAAAATGCTCTGTAATCTTCAGCATCCAATATCCAATGCTGCTGGGATCTAAAAATCTTCTTGGAAGACCCCACCTATGTCTTACAACAAATTATTATTTTGTGTTCAAAACAAGAAAGCTAAACAAATCATTCCCTTATAAAATATTGTCTTAGCCTGGCTTTAAACTGGTTTGTTACAAGTTACTCTGAACTTTCAAGTACCCTGAGTTACACTGAATACACACCATACACACACACACACACACACACACACACACAGAGTCCACGTAGGGACATAGCTCATAACATTTTTTTTTTTTTTTTGGCCAGAAAAGAAAGCAAAGCTGAAATACATTTAGTGCCTAATATGTCTCTCAAGTTGCTGAACTTTTATACTGTTGCATATGCAAACCTGGGTCATAATAAGCAAGCAATTAACTACCTTGTCCAGTGTGACACAGTGTAGAATGCGGAATGGAAGAATTTAAACCCTGTCTGATTCTGAATTTCATTCCCTTTAACTACAACTTCATATTTCAACATAAAAAAAGGAAAGTCTGACTGTTGTCCACCAGGATGTCTTGTAATTCCTTGATACCTATTGGACAGCATTAGAAAAGAAAGTAAAATACAGAATGTGAAAGAGACCCTACAATTTTCACTTGACAACTCCAGGCCGAAGTAAGCCTTAGACAGAGGAAACAGCTTTGTTCACTTTGGTCACTGTCAGGTTTAAAATATGCTTGTGAGTTCTACAAAGAGTGTTCTGAAGGCAAATTAACAAAACATAGGGTAGAAGGGCTGAGATGCAAAGATTTTTAGTCTTAATTATGGTATTAGGACATTTGGTCTGCAACATGTATACATTTTTAGGGAAAAAGACTTATTTAGAACCAAAGTAAAAATATCAAAATGCCTTAAAGTTAATAAATAAGTAAATAATCAAGATTAGCAGAAAATGATAATATCTGTAAATATTTTTTACATATTACAGTCTATTTCTCTCTGTTGTTCAGTGGGGTTAAATTTTATCGTTTTATCTTCAACTACACTTATTCTTCCTTCTGTTTTCTCTATTCTGCTTTTGAGTCCATCCATTGAGCTTTTAAATGTATTTTTTCATTCTGAAAATTCCATTTGATTCTCTATGTTCTATATCTTTGTTAAGACTTTCAGATTTTGTTGAAACTTTCTGTTTTCTATTTGTTTCAGATGTGTTCATAATTGCTTGTTAAAGCACTTTGTCATGGATATTTGAAAATCTTTGTCAAATCATTTAACAGCTGTCCTCTCAGTATGCCATCTATTTATCATCGTTTCTCATACATTTTGATGTCTGCCTGATTCTTAATATGCAAAGTGATTTCTTTAATTGAAAACAAGATTATTTAGTATTATGTTATAAGATTCTGGACCTCAGTTATTGTGGGTTATTTGAGGCCTCCTCTGACACTGCTCCACTGGGTGAAGCATGCATGAAACCATCTCATTGCTGCTAAGTGGGAGTAGAAGCACAGTTTCTCCACTTTGCCTATGCTGACATCCTGGACTGTAGAGGGGAGGGTTCCTTGTAACTGCTGGGTGAGGGTGGAGTTCAGGCTCCCCACTAGATCTCTACTGATACCACCTTGGATGGAGAGGAGGAGTACCTCATTACTGCTCCCCATGTTCCCCTGTTCACACAGGGGAAGGAGTGGGGGTGTTGTCTCTTCACTGCTGAGTGGTGATGAATGTCATGACTCTTCACTATGTCTTCTCTGACACTACTTTATTTTCATTATTTTTTGTTTGTTTGAGAGTCTTGCTTTGTCACCCAGGCTAGAGTGCAGTGGCACTATCCTGGTTCATTGCAGCCTCAACCTTCTGGGCTCAAGCAGTCCTCTGGCCATAGCCTCCCAAGCAGCTGGGACTACAGGTGCATGCAATCATGCTTGGCTAATTTTTATTTTTATTTTTGTAACCACAGAGTTTTGCTATGTTGCCCAGGCCGGTCTCAGATTCCTGAGTTTGTGCCTTGGCCTCCTCCCAAAGTGCTGCACTTACAGGTATGGGCCACCACATCTGGCCTGATACCACTTTAATAAGGTGCTACTGAATTCCAAATTTTATGCCAGAAAAATGCACATATAATTTAGGTGAGTAGATTTCTCTTTATTTTTATGATCCAAATAAACTGTTATTGTTACCCAGCATAAATTATTTGAAGTATAAAGAAAATCCAGGCTACTCAATGCCATGCTGGCTATGCAATTCTTTGGGAATAGAGGCAGTCACCTCTTCTCTTGACCTTTCAGGGTTTTCTTATGCTTGTTCTTATTATGTCCAGAGGTCTTAGTTATCCTTAGTAGGAGAAATAGAAAAAATTGTTGTCTACTCTATTTTTCCAGAAGGAGAAATGCTGTGCAACAAACTAAAATTTAAAAAAAAGAAAAAAAAAATGAATAGAGGCTCAGGGACAGGCAGGACTATAACCAAAGACTGAATATTTGTGTTGTTGGAGTCATAGAGGAGAAGATAAGACTTTAGACTTTAACATTCTGTTTTTGAGAAACTAGCAAAAGAAAAAAAAAAAGCAAATTAAACTAAGCAGATAAAAATCAATGAAACCTATGCTATTGTTAAAATAAATAGTTGGTTTGACCCCATTTCCAGGCATATAACTCCTAAGATCCTGAGAATCTCTAAAGTGATGGGTTTTTGCATGCTCATGAGTCAGTGATGATTGACAACTCCTACATAGCTTTGGGATGAAGGCTGGTCACCAGAAAGACCAAGGCAGGAATAGAAGATTGAGACTTTCGGTCTCACCCTCCAATCATCTAGGAGAAATAGGGGATGAAGGGAAAGTTGATTATCAGTGGCCATTGGTTTAATCAATCATGTCAACATAATGAAGCCTCCATAAAAAACTCAGAAGGACACGGTTCACAGAGCTTCTGGATACATCTGGATAGCTGAACACGTGGGTTCTTGGAGGGTGGCATATCTGGGGATGGCTTGGAAGCTCCACACTCCATCCCCCATACATCACGTTATCCATCTCTTCATCTGTATCCTTTGTAATATAGTTTATAATGAGTTGTTGAATGCAAGTAAGTGTGGTCCTGAGTTCTGTGAGCCATTCTAGAAAATTAGTCAACTTCAAGAAGGGAAGAGTGGGATCCCCAATTTGTAGTCAGTGTTTGGACGAATGGAGGCAAGATGGCTCAGTTCCGGGTTCTTCACCGTCAACTTTCCCGCGCCCTGGAAAGACACAGGTCGACTGCGCAGGTGCAACCCGACCTCCGACGGAAAAAAACCAGAACCCACCTAGCCACGCCTACTGCCTGGCCCCCGACCCGCCTATGTCCCGCCCACTGCCCTCCCACTCCCAGGCCCAGGACATAAAAGCCGCTCCCTGCGGGCACTTCCTCAGCCCCCACTCCTGTCGGGACTGCATTAGGAACCTCGCTCGAGAGCGCCACCGGGCGACTCCCTTGGCCTCCCCTGCCAGAGGCCGACGGACCTCACCCCTCCCCACAAAGCTGGCTGACCAAAAAATAAATTTGCAGTTTTGCTCCTAGCCTTGCCTACTCGCTGGTCCTTTAATACTCGCCCTGGTGAGCCTGGAAAGCAAATCAGTTTCCTGGAAAGCAAATCAATTTCCTGGAAAGCAAATCAGTTTCCTGGAAAGCAAATCAGTTTCCTAGAAAGCAAATCAGTTGGTGCCGAAACCTGGGAGGAGACCCCTACTCAGGCCTCTAAGGATTGAGGAACCTCCTCCTGCTTCCACGCCACCGACGGATCAGGACCTGTGACCCGCTTCCCTCACTCTCACGGCCTCTCTGGGGTAAGTGCCCTTGTCTCCTCTTTACCTCCCTCGGCCAAAAATCCTGCGCAGGTCCGTGGCCCACTTTTGAGCCACCAAGTGGCTCGGGAGACCCGTTCAGGACGGAGACGTCCGCCTGAAGGTAATCTCCACCTTGGCTCCAAGAGCCTCCAGTCTGTCTCTGGTGGCTACAAAGGACGCTTTGAAGCCAGGCAGAGATCCACTTCCATTTCCATTGTGTCCATTGTGTAAGTAAAGAGGAAACAAATGGGAAACCCCCAGTCCAAATTTCCAAAGAGCACCTCCTTAGGATGCCTCCTAGCCAATTTAAAAACCTTACAGCTTGAACAAGACCTTAGGAGGAAGCGGATAATTTTCTTTTCCACTGTGGCGTGGCCCCAATACAAACTAGACAATCAGTCTCAGTGGCCACCAGAGGGCACCCTAGACCGCAATGTTCTGATCGACCTCAGCAATTTCTGCCAGCAGCTAGGGAAGTGGTCCGAAATTAATTACATACAAGGCTTTTGGGCCTTACGCTCTCGTCCCGACCTGCCTTATACTCCTCTTTCTCTCCCCGCTATCTCCACCCCCTCCCTTCCTGCCCAGACTCCTCCTCCTCCCCCCGTCCAGACTCCTCCTTCCTCCTCCTTATCTACTAGTAATCCACTCGGTCCCGTGCCTCCTTCGGGGCCCCCAACTGGCTGTCTTGAGTCCCCTGTCTCTGCCCACACCCGCTCTAAGTGCCCTGCTGATGCCCCCACTCCTGCCCCACACCCTCCTACAGTGTTAGCGCCTTTGCGAGAGGTAGCTGGGGCGGAGGGGGTAGTCAGAGTACATGTCCCTTTTTCACTGGCTGACCTTTCCAAAATTGAGAAGCGTTTAGGGGATTTTTCAGCTAATCCCACCATCTACATAAAGGAATTTAGATACCTTTGTCAGGCCTATGACTTAACTTGGCATGACCTCCAGGTTATCCTAACCTCTACCCTAAACCCTGAGGAGCAAGAGTACATCCTAGTGGCCACCAGGCAGCACGCCAACCAACAACATTTAACTGATGGCACCATTCCACTAGGGGAGCAAGCAGTACCCTCGGCAGACCCAGACTGGGACTACCAAGTAGGCCAGCCTGGGCGCCGTAGGAGAGACATCATGGTCCAGTGCCTGTTGGCTGGTATGCAAATAGCTTCAAACAAAGCCGTAAATTTTAACAAATTAAAAGAAATTTCTCAAAATCCAGAAGAAAATCCAGCCACATTCCTAAATAGGCTAACTGAGACTCTAACCCAATATACCCGGCTAGATCTGGCCTCCCCCACAGGGGCCATTTTGGCATCTCATTTCATTTCCCAATCAGCTCCTAACATTCGCAAAAAACTCCAAAAGGTGGAAAATGGTCCCCAGACCCCAATACAAGACCTAGTTAAACTAGCCTTTAAGGTCTATAACTCCAGAGAGGAAACAGCTGAGGCACAGCGGCAGGCTCACCTCAAACAGAAGGCACAGCTCCTAGCAGCGGCTTTACAGCCCAGTCGTAACCCCAAACCAGAGAGCACACACCCCACAGACTCCAAGACTACAAAAGGAGCCTGCTATAACTGCAGCGAGGCAGGACACTATGCCAACAGGTGTCCACGAGGCCCCCGAGCCCCAATGCAGCCTTGCTATAAGTGCAAGGCGTCAGGACATTTATTGGGCCAGCAAATGTCCTAACCCTCGTTCACCAGCAACCCCCTGCCCTGCTTGCCAACAGGAAGGACACTGGAAGTCTGATTGCCCCACCCTGAGAACAGGTGCCATGTCTCAACGTGACCCCCTTTCCCAGGATCCTGGGAGCTTCTTCCAGCTCCTACATCTGGACGACGATAACTGAAGGTGCCGAGACTCGGTGACCCCCATCACCCTCGCCAAGCCACGGGTAACTCTCCTGGTAGCGGGTAAAACAATTAATTTTTTGATCGACAGCAGGGCTACCTATTCTGTTTTGCCATCCTTCTCTGGACCTAGCCTTCCATCCAATATCTCCGTAGTAGGAGTAAACGGAAGGCCATCCGCTCCGCGAAAAACTCCTCTCCTTAATTGCTGCCTGGCCAACAACTACTTTGCGCACTCGTTCCTCATTATACCTTCATGCCCTACCCCCTTATTAGGCCGAGACATCTTGAGCACCTTAAAGGCCTCCATATCCATTCCCACCAACTCATCTACTCCCCTTCCATCCCCTCACGACCTGTTGTTCATGCTTTGTGCATGCGCACACATTCCTCCTAAGCCACCCTACTCCCTGCAACCACCGTCCCAGACCCCTCATGCCCAACCTTCGTATCAGCAGCAGACACAGACTCAGCCACCACAGCTCCAGTCCTCTCAGACTCCATACTCCCAGCAGCCATCCCAACCTCCACATCAGCAGTCCCCGACTCCATACCCCTCCCAGCAGTCCACGACACAGCAGCACCCCCAGAGGCAGCCCACCTACTCACAGCCACAGGCTCAGTCTCCCTACCAGCAGCAGCAACCTCAGCAGCCAGTGCTCTTGATGCTCTGCCAGCAGGCTGCATATCCTCAGCCCCAGTCTCAGCAGTCCCAGCAAACTGCCTATTTCCAATAGACACCTATAGCCCACATCTCTCTCTCAGCCCAGAAGACAATCAGTGGACATCTACTAGGCTTACCCCTACCCGTCTCAAATTCACCAAACTCTCCCAACAACCACATGTTCCCTGACCTCTTACGCTCATCCCGATTTCTTGCCATACTCTATATAAACATAACAGAATTCCAATATATTACCCCAGATCCCTTACTTGCCTCCAGATAATAGCCCATCACAGTGGTTTTCCTGCTTACCTTTATAGAACATCTTCAGTGGCAAGGTGTACTCGGTGATTACACTGAAAATGAAGTCCTATTTCATACTTATATTACTATCTTTTTCTTGCATTTCAATCTCTATTACTAACCCAACTTTCATATGGAGATTCTCTATAGTTGAGACCTGGTCACGCAAAAATAAACAGCACTCACAGCTACAAGGCATCGCTGACTGCCCCCCTTCAGGCTGCCAACCCCATCTTACTATAAATTTCACTCTATCGTGTTGCAGTGCGGCCAGAGCTAAGGCTCTCTGCTTCCTGCACGATCAGACACATTACAATTGTAAGACTTACTGGAAACAAAAGAACCTAGGATGCCCTTATATTTATTGTAAGATCCATTATGCAACCTTGAGACAGGAGAAACCCACTGCTCGCTTCACCGTTGCGAATCAACGAACCCCCCTTCAATACCAATTAAATATCAAAGACCCATGGGACCCCTGATGGGCAGATGGAGTCAAAGGTGGACTCTACACAGGCTACACAATTCTTAGTTCATTTCCCATGGCTACTCTCCTGATAAAAAGAACACTTGTCCAGCAAAGATCCCTTCCTCAAAACATACAAGTCCTAGAGAATTTAACCTTAGCCATACAATCACAAGAACAGGCCTTACAAGATCAATTACACTCCTCCAATAAAGACCCCTTCTCATGGTTAAAACTAGTCCATCAAGGGTTAAACCTAACACAGGCAGCCAACATAACAAATCTCTCCCACTGTTTTCTCTGTGCAGCCCTTGAAAGAGCCCCCTTAGTGGCAGTCCCTTTACCTACTGCTTTCAAGGCTACAACTAACTCTACAAGCGCCTCCCAAAAACCATTCCTACTCCAAGTCCCACTATACCAAAACCCAGAAAGTCCCATCTTTCCTTTCTGCTACTCTACTCCAAACACCTCCTGGTGTAATTATACCCAGACGGCTCCCATCAGAGGTTATTTCTGGTGCAACAAAATCCTCTTCAAGGTCCTTAATCAAACATCCATTGGTCAATCCCTCTGTGTCCCAGTGTCCCTAGTACCTAGTTTAACCTTATATAGCAAAGCAGAAATAGCTGAACTTGTCATACAATTTAACCCTCCACCTAATGATCTCCAAAAACGGGCTGTCTTCCTTCCCCTAGTCATCAGAGTCTCCCTGGCCTCCTCCCTAGTAGCGTCAGGGCTTGGAACTGGGGCACTTGCCTACTTGGTACAGTCTACCTGATCTCTAACAGCTCAAATTCGAGAGGCCATAGAGGCTTCAGCTGAAAGCCTGGCCTCTCTACAGCATCAAATTACCTCAGTGGCCCAAGTAGCAGCACAAAATAGGTAAGCATTAGATTTACTTACTGCCGAAAAAGGAGGAACATGTCTCTTCTTAGGAGAAGAATGCTGCTATTACATAAACGAGTCAGGCCTAGTAGATACTAACATTCAAACCCTAAACAGGATTAAAGCAGAATTAAAAACCTACAATACCCCCTTCACCCCCGGACCACCGATATGGCTGCTGCCCGTAATACAGCAGATGCTCCTGTTCCTAATTCTCATACTAATCCTCTGTTTTGTCTTATGTCTCGCTCCTGTTTTAATCAAATTTCTCCGAGCCAAAGTTCAAGAGATCATGCGCGTCACCTTCAACCAGATGCTTCTTCATCCGTACATCCAAATTCCAACCATAGACCCCAACCTTAACGATGTCCCTTAACAGTAGGAAGTAGCCAGCAGACCATGGCGCCCCTTATAACTATTATCAATAAAAGGTTGGACTGTTTGGACAAACGGAGGCAAGATGGTGCAGTTCCGGGTTCACCATCAACTTTCCCGCGCCCGGGAAAGACACAGGTCGACTGTGCAGGCACAACTCGACCTCCGACGAGAAAAACCGGAACCCGCCTAGCCACGCCTACTGCCTGGCCCCCGACCCGCCTATGTCCCGCCCACTGCCCTCCCACTCCCAGGCCCAGGACATAAAAGCCGCTCCCCACGGGCGTGCAGCGCGAACTTCCTCAGCCCCTACTCCTGTCGGGACTGCATTAGGAACCTTGCCCGAGAACGCCACCAGGCAACTCCCTTGGCCTCCCCTGCCGGAGACCGACGGACCTCACCCCTTCCCCACAAAGCTGGCTGACCAAAAAATAAATTTGCAGTTTTGCTCCTAGCCTTGCCTACTCACTGGTCCTTTCATACTCGCCCTGGTGAGCCTGGAAAGCAAATCAGTTTCCTGGAAAGCAAATCAGTTTCCTAGAAAACAAATCAGTTTCCTGGAAAGCAAATCAGTTTCCTAGAAAGCAAATCAGTCAGTTGGTCAGAAGCACCGACAAAACCACCAGGAGTTTGCTATTAGCATCTGAAGTGAGGGCAGCCTTATGAGACTGAGACCTAAACCTGTGGAATCTGATGCTATCTGCAGGTGGGTAGTGTCTAGATTGAACTAAATTGAATGATACCCACCTGTTGTCTGCTGCAGAATGCATTACTTGCCTGTTGGTGGAGAGAAATCCCCAAATATTTGGTCACAGAAGTCTTCTGTGTTGATTATTGTTGAGTGATAGGATAGAAAAAGCAATTTGAGTTTTTTTTCCACTCAAAACCTCAAGATGATTCTTTTTTAAAGCTGATTCTTAGAGAGGATCAATAATATTGTAAATATTCAGCCAGATTAATTATGAATCATAATTTAAAATTAACAAGTTAACAATATCAGAAATAAGAGGGTAGCTTCACTGGAAATCCTACAGCTATTAAAATGATATGAACAACTTGGCACTAACATATTCAAATACTTATTAAATAAATCAAATGTGCCAATTCCTTGAAATATACAAACTACCAAAACTCAGTCAAGAAGAAATAGAAAACCAAACAAACCTATATCTATTAAGAAATCAAAATTGTAGTTAAAAATCTTCCCCAAAAGAAACTCCAAGTCCAAATGGCTTCACTGGTGATTTATAACAAATATTTAGCAAAAACAAAATGCCAATCCTGTAAACAGTCTTACAGAAAATTTAAGTGGAAGGACTATTTCCCAATTCCTTCTCTGAGGCCAGCATTGTCCTCCTATCAAGATCGGACAAGAAATACAAGTAACGAAAATTACAGACCAATATCTCTCACGAACATAGATACAACAATACTAAACAAAATTTTAGCAAAAAGAATCCAACATTACATAAGATGGATAATATTCTAAGAATGCAGTAGCAAGCATCTGTTTAAAATTCAAAAATTAATATAGTTCATGATGTTATCAAACTAAAATATGATCATCTTAATTGGCGAAGAAAAAGCATTTTATAAAAATCTATTTACACATTTCCCATAAAAACTGTTGATAAAGGAGAAATAGAAGGAAACTTCTTCAACATAATAAAGAGCATTTACCAAAAATCTACAGCTAACATTATATTTAATGGTAATACCCTGAATGCTTTCCCTCTAAGATCAGGAATGAGACAAGGATATCTACTCTCAGCACTCTTATTCAACATTGTACTGAGGTTCTAATTAGTGCAATGAAATAAAACAAACAAACAAAGAACAAAGTATTCAGGTTCAACAGAAAAAACGAAAACTATCTTTTTGGGACAACATGATTATCTATGTAGGAAATTCCATGGATCTACAAAACTTGTTTCTGGATCTAATAAATGAGTTTAGTATGTTCATACATTACAATGTCAATATAAAAAATCCATTGAATTACTATATATTAGCAATACACAATCACATATGGAAATAAAAATGCCATTTCCAGTATGATCAAAAATATGAAATATTTAGGGGTAAATTTGACAAATGATCTGAAACATATGTATATTTATAGGTGCAAAACATTGCTGAGAAAAATTCAAGATGACAAAGTAAGTGGAGCAATATATCACCTTTATAGTCCAGAACACTTAATATTATTAGAAAGTCAGTTCCCCCAAACTTTACTGATAGCTTTAGTGCAATCCCTATCCCAATCCCAGCAAGATATCTCTGAAACACTGACTAAATTATTCTGAAATATGTATGGAAATACAAAACTTTGAAAAGCACAAAAACATCTTTGAAAAAGAACAAAATTGGAGGACAAGTACCATCTGACTTCAATAAAAAGTTACAGAAGTCAATACAGTGTCGTATTGATAAAAAGATATATCAGTGAAACCAAATAGACCTACACATATACAGACAATTGACTTCAGACAAAGGCACAGAACAGTGAAGAAAGAATAAGTTTTCAATAAATGGTGCCACAACAATTGAAAATCTGCATAGTTATGAGAACGAACATCAATTCTTAAAACAAACAAAAAATTATCTCAGAATAAATCATAAACCTAAATGTAAATCCTAAAACTATAAAATTTCTAAAATAAAATATAAAAGTTTTGTGACTTGGAGTTTGGTATAAATGACATCAAAAGCTTGATCCATAAAAGAAATAATTGATACATTTGACTTCATCATCAAAACATTGTTCATGGAATGAAATGTTAAGCCACCAATGGGGGCAAAATTTGTAAATCATATATCTGATAAGGCAATTATATCGAATACACATAAAATTATAAACACAATAATAAGAAAGAGAACAGGAAAAATTAGGCAAAGCATTTGAACACAAGCTTCATGAAAGAAGACATATAGATATATAGAGGGAAAGTAGCACTTGAAAAGAGGATCAACATCAGTAGTCATAAAGAAAACACTTATTAAAGCCACAATTATATAGCACTACATGCCTATTGAAATAACTCAAATAAAAAACAACAAATTTTGTCAATGATGCAGAGAAAATCTGATTCTCATATGCTACTTGTAAGAATGTGTAATGGTACAACTATTTTGCAAAACCGCTTGGCAGTTCTGCTAAAAATTAAAGATACAACAATTCATATGATCCAGCCATTATACCACTGGGAATTAACCCAAGAGAAAGAAAGTCTATAACCATGCAAACACTGTTCATAATGTTTTAGCATCATTATATACTAGTCTCTGTATGGACATATACTTTCAACAATGAAACAACCTGAATGCCATCAGTAGCTGAATGGATTGAAAAATGATCATGTATCCATCTAATCAGAAATAAAAAGAAATTAACTATCGGTATATGCTGCAACATGGACAAATCTCAAAATAAATATTTTGACTCAAAAAGAGTACATACATATTGGATGATCAATTTACATAATACATAAAATAATGCAAACTAGTTTATAGAACAAGAAAGAAATAGTGGTTGCCTAGGAACAGCTCAGGTGATATGGGGAGGACAGAAGTGAAGGATTATAAATGCATATGTAGAAATTTTTCAATGGTGAGGAATATATTTATCTTGATATTGGTGATGGTTTCTTAAGTACATACATAAGTCAAAACTTACCAAATTTTACACTTCATGTACAGTTTATTTCATGTTAATTATGACTCAAAACTTTAAAACATACCCATTTATATAGAATTATACACACACACACACACACACACACACACACACACATACACACACACCATGGTGGTAATGAATGAATTGGGTAAAGGGTACAGGTTTATACTGCATCAAGCTAGTCAGAGGCTGGCTTACTTTAAACAATAAGAATACTCAGTAATTTTAGACGGCTATTATTTCTTTCAAAGCCCTAGTAATGAAGTAGTGTTACTGAATTCTTTTGGTCATTGTTTTGTTTTACTTTGTCTTATATTTCTCCATCCAGGCACTGCAAAATATATTAAACTTTAAGTTATTTGTACTTAAAACAATATTTTGGGGGGATATCACACTGTTTCGCTAATGGGATAATTTTGTTGGGTTTCCTATTATTTTAGGACAACAAAAAATGTTTTGCCGGGCACGGTGACACATGCCTGTAATCCCAGCTCTCAGGGAGGCAGAAGCGGGAGAATAGCTTGAGCTCAGGAGTTCGAGACCTGCCTTGGCAATATAGTGAGACGCTGTTATCCACAAAAAGAAAAAAAGAAAAAAAATGTTTTTATATTTATCTTAGTATTGTGAATTCATGAGACTTTCTAAATATTACCAACAGAAGCTTTCTATTGATGATTTAAAAATAAATATCCCATCTTACATTTCTAGATAGGGAAGGAAATCTTAGTTTATAATGTCTGAAAATTGTCCCACAAAAACTATAATCCATTATCTATGCTTCTTAGATGCATGGTAATTATCCACAAATTTCCTGAAAAACTTTTATTATTTTCTATCAAGAATCTAAGTATTACTGAGATTATTTATGGTTTTACCATATTTTGCAAAATTTTAGGCTTCAAAACATATTTGCAAAAACTTAGTACCCAGTAAATCATGAAAAATGGTCTAACACTCAACTATGTTTAATACTTTATGTTAGAAAATTCTTCCAATCTGATCTGCAACCATTTTTACTGAACTTGTCAAAAGTAGTGCAGTGGACACTATTTTAGATGCAAATAGTTTGTACACAGCATTCATTCACTCAGTAAAGATTCATTTGCTTCTCTAATGTGGGCCAGACACTTCACTAGGTACTGAGGTATAATTATGGGTCAACAAAAAAGAGAAGATCCTGGGTTTTATGTTAACATTGCAATGGGAAGATACAGGCTACATGATTTTGATAATTTCTGTATTAAGTATATTTCATTTGAGAATGAAATGAATAAAAAGAATCTCTTGGTAAATTTAAGATACAAGATTTATATTTTAATGATATAATAAACAAACATATCTTAAATTCTAATTCACATCTATGTAAATTTAATAGGGTCAAAAATAAGCATATATACACAGTTTATAACTTTTCAAAAGTATACATAAAATATTCAAAAAATAAGTGTTTTGAGAAATTTTAATTCCATCACTCTTTAGTCTTTCACATTAAAAAAAAAAAAAATCATTAAGACTTCCCTTCCAGTAATGAACTAGGTAACTCTAGCCAACTCTTCTACTGGGTGCATCTAAAAAAGCAGAATAAATTCTAAAAGCATCTGAAGGAAGTGAAGATCTGACAAGAGAGGGAAGAATTACTAATTTAGGATTTGGAGAAGGAAAGAAACTCAGGGAGGTGGTGCCACTGTTCTTCTGGCAGTATTTGTTGATTCCTGACAAGGTTGCCGACAGGAAACATTGGCACCTTCTCTTGGCTAGGGCATAGTGAATGATGCTCAGGAATCAACAAAAAAGTGATCCCTGGTGAACCCTCTCTCTTTTGGGTTGGGACCTGAGAGGACTCCCCCTCCTCCAGAATAACAGTTAATCAGAAGTAGAGAAATCCTCCTATCTTCCAATCATCTCCATGCCTGGAAATGAACAAAGGTGATTCAAACTTGCAGTACCCCAGGCAAGCAACAGAATTAAACATCTGCTATGAAGAATGATAAAATTTATCCTAAGACTCAACTTATTTCTACACACATATCTCATATATATTAAAATATAACCAGTTATACAGGAAGGCAGACAAGAATAAATATAAATAATAGAAAATAAACACACACACATAGGTGCTTTAGATAGAACAGTTAACTTACATAGGCTTTAAAATAACTTGAGAAATAAAATACAGAATTAAGAATTTTGGTAAAGAAATGAAAACTATAAAAGAAAGAACAGATTTGAGATAATTGAAATTCTAGAACTGAAAAACATGGTTACCTATCTTTTAATTTTTTTTTTTTTTTTGAGATGGAGTCTCACTATGTCACCCAGGCTGGAGTGCAGTGGCGCCATCTCGGCTCACTACAAGCTCCGCCTCCCGGGTTCACGCCATTCTCCTGCCTCAGCCTCCCAAGTAGCTGGGACTACAGGTGCCCGCCACCATGCCCGGCTAATTTTTTGTATTTTTTTTTCAGTAGAGACGGGGTTTCACTGTGTTAGCCAGGATGGTCTCGATCTCCTGACCTCCTGATCTGCCCGCCTCGGCCTCCCAAAGTGCTGGGATTACAGGCGTGAGCCACCGCGCCCAGCCTTGGTTACTTATCTTAATAATTCAAAGCATGTGTTTAACAGCATATTATACAATTGAGATAATAATTAGTAAACTAAAGGCAAGGTCGGGAGAATGTATATGGCATGGAGCAACTAATTTTTTCTAATTTATCTGTTTTTGATTTATCTCCTCCCAGTAAAACATAAAATTCCCTGTGTCCAGATGATAACTTGTTCACTGTAATTTTACTGGTGTCTAGCAAAATTCTTAGAACGTAGTGGATGTCCATTAAATAATTATTGAATAAAAAATTGCTCAGAAAAATTTCTATCATCATTGCCACTGCAATACTTTTGACAGTATATTCGCTGCTTAAGTATGATTGACTATACTGAAATAATTTTGGAGAATAATTCCTAACCAGTGAAGGAAGGGGGTAAAAGGAAGTAAAAGCTACTGGAACTGGGGAGAGAAAGAGAGAAAGAAATGTTGCTTTTCAGAGACCATATGATTACGAATGTATATGTAACTTATTAGAATTAGTAAATTTAGAAATGTTGCTGGATGTAATGTCAATTCACAAAAAATCAAATTATATCTCTATATAGAAATAATTTAAAATGGAATTTAAAAAAGAACATTTAGCATCAAAATGTAAAATATGCATAAAATAAGAAAATAGATGTTTAGACTATAAAACAGAAAATACAAAATTGAAAAGAAATATTACCTAAGGAGATAGGCCACCTTTATGCATTTAAAGTTTCAATATTCTAAAAATAACAATTTTATTCCAACAAATGAATCAAGGTAATTCTGATATAAAAGTAAGACAATTTTGTATCCATTTACCAACCTGATCCTATAACTTATAGACAGTTCAAGGACCAAGAAGAGCGAAGCCACTCTTGAGAAAGAATTTTTTTTAACTTTTATTTTAGGTTCACGGGTATAGGTGCAGGTTTATTATATAGGTAAATTACACGTCACAAGGATTTGGTGCACAGATTATTTTGTCCCCCAGGTACTAAGCATGATGCCCAATAGGTACTTTTTCCACCTTCACCTTCCTTCTATCTGCCACCCTCAAGTATGTCCCAGTGTCTGTTATTCTCTTCTTTGTGTCTACAGGTACTCAATATTTAGCTCCCACTTATAAATGAGAACATGCAGTATGTGGTTTTCTGTTGCTGTGTTAGTTCGCTTTGGATCATGGCCTCCAGCTTCATCCATGTTGCTGCAAAGAACATGACATTGTTTGTTTTGTGTGTGTGTGGCTGCATAGCATTCCCTGGTGCATATGTACCACATTTTCTTTATTCTGTTTAAGAATATGTTGAGACTAAATGCTCTATTTATATCTAGACCTTATATAAAGCTATAATATTTAAAAGAAAGTGTTTGGCATGAGGATAGACAAATAGAACAATTAAATAGTATGGAAAGCCCAGAGAACTTTGTATATAGGGACACTGGACCTATCGCAAGGCAGATGTAATGGGAAAGGATAGTTGTTGCAGGACGTGGTGCGGAGGCAGTCAAATATGCACACAGAAAAAAGTGAAACTTAAATCCTACTTCACGTCACTCATAAAACCAACTTACTATAGATTATCAACGTCTATTAAACTACAAATCATAACGTGAAAGGTAAGCCAATAAATCTTTTAGGTCCAGGTTTCTGAACAGCATTGCTACTGACATTTGTGGTCAGGTAAGTTTTTGTGGGGTGGGGGTGGGGGGTGGAGGGTGGGGGTTGTCCTGATCGTTGTTGGACATTTAGCAGCATCCCTGGTCTCTACATGTGAAATGTTAGTAGCACACCCTCAGCTGTGGCAACCAAACATGTCCACAGACATTAACAAATGTCCCCTGGAAAGATGTGTAAGATAGTATTTATTATTTGGGAGTATAGGAGAGTATTTATTATTTGGGAGTATAAGAATGATTACTTAAACAGGACACAAAATGCTATAACCAAAAATAAAATCTTAAATTTGACTACACCAAAAAATAGAAGATCCATTTATCAAAAGACATCATTAGGAGAACAAAAAGGTAAGCCACAAAGTGGGAAGAAATAATAGTTGTATACCCAACAGGGAGTTCAAAACTAGATTTTATAAAGCACTGAATACAAAAATGACAAAAGCCCAATATAAAAATGATCAAGAGGTTTCACAAAATGAAGATATCCAAAGGGTCAAAAAATATACAAAAAAGGTGTTCAACGTCACAAGCAATCAGGAAAATGCAAACAATCCACAAGGAAATTATGCAACATATCTAGCAGAAATGGCAACATGGAAAAAGCCTGACAACAATCAAGAGTGAGCTAGGCTGTAGAGCAGAGGTTGGTAAACTTTTTCCATGAAGTGATGAGTAGTAGGTATTTCAGGTATTGCAGGTTATATGGTCTCTGTCACAAGTATTCAACTCTGCTGCTGTACCCCAAAAGCAGCTAGAGGCAACGGGTAAATGAAGGGATGCAGCTGTGTTCCAAAACAATCTTAATTTTAAGTATCAGTGGCAGGCTGGATTTGGATGGTGAGCCTTAGTTTGCAGATTCCTGATGTAGAGCAGCAGGAATGCTCATATATTGCTTGTAGGAGTATACATTGGTACAAAAAATTGCGGGGGGAAATGTCATTATCGTCCAAATTAGAAGGACCTATACGTTCCCAGCAATGTCACTCTAAGATTATATACTCCTCAGAAATGTGTACTAAGAGACAGGTACATAATTTATTGGTACTCTTTTTGGTAATAATAAATAAAAGCACTATCTCATATATATTGACAGCAAAAGGGATATATATTTTGTAATATCTTTAAAAATGTAAGATTTTACAGCAACAAAAAATAACAGATCAATGCATTACGTCAAACAGGCATAATGACATTTGAAAGAAGTCAGACATAAAAAGGTACATACTGTAAGATCCCATTTACATAATTTTTAAAATGAATATTCTAGCAAAACTCTAACATTTAGCAATGCTTCCTTAATTTATATAGATATATTAAGAAAGGAAAATAGGTGTGACCATAAAAATCAGGATATTAGTGTACTGATTAGGAGAGCGAGCATGGAAGGGTTCTGGGATGCCACCTGTATTCCATTTCTTGACCTGCACAGTATTTACGCAAGAATTTGCTTTGTTTCATGTACATTTTCACACTTCTATTTGAAGTGTGAAAGTGCTATACTATATATTAAAATAAAAATAATTTTACAATGTTTACAGGAATTTTAGAATCTTCTTTTTTAAAGAGAAAATAGAAAGAAATAGGAATATTGATATAATGGAGACTTGGTGTACAGCAGACACCCAAATTAGGGAGTTTTCTCTCCTACCAGGATATTGAGTACTGCTGCCTAGGCCAAATTCACCGCATGCCAAGTATTTCTCTTTTCTTGTGACTATATCAAACCAAGTAACAGAACCTTACAAATTAAAAAAAATACATAGAGAGAATCCAGTTCCTTTTCCCAATTTTTTCCACCCTTATTGTGCATTTTGCTCAATATTTGGAGGAGTCACTTGTTCTATGAAAAACGTAGTTTTCTGCCAGTGAGCACTGTATTGCTAAGACTTATCTCTCTCAGTGGTTTTCAACTCTGGCTGAGTATTAAAATCAACTGGCAATTTAAGATTAAAAAAAAAAAATCCATAGCCTAAATCTAGCTCAGACTAATTAAATTAGGTTCTCTTGGGGTGTGGCCCAGGCATTTTTAAAGCTCCCCAGGAAATTCTAATGTGTGGCAGATTTGAGAACACTGACCTGTCTGATGGCACCCTCAGAAGTATGCATAATTAAGTCGTGAATGTTTAACTTGCCTCAGTGCAGTCAATTAGGAAGAAAAATATAATGGCTCTGGTGAAGTCCAATTTCTCTCACATAGTCTCTAATTTATTTTTATCAAATAGGAGGAAGCATTCTTTTTTCTAAAGCTCATGTAAAAAAATCCTTATTTTTCTTTTCTCTAAATGTTTATCATTCATTCATAGAAATAGTAAAAACACAAATAAATGAATTCACAGATCGTCGCCAGCGATTTTTGTATTACTGTGACCCCAGGATGCTGTTTGTCTCCCCAGTGATCCCTTGTCTACCAGCATTTGTCAGGAAAAGTTTTTATAAAGTGGAAACCATTAATTGTAACCTAATACTTGGCCAAAGTCGGCTGTTCTTCCTTTAATTCTGTCCTCTGCCTCACTAAGGAATCTGTGTCTGTTGGTGGCACTTAAGCAGACAGATACTATGAGAGACACAACTTGCCAGAATTTACAGTGTGTTTCTGGAATGTTCTGCTTGCCTGACTCACCTCCACCCAACTCAAACCCTTATGCTACTCCCTGAATACCTGTCATCTGTAGGTCACATGGGAATTTTCACCCATGGAAACTTGAATTTCACAAAAAGGTTCTATGAGTGGTAGAGCTTTCTCTGCAAACCCTACAAACTCTTATTTCTTAATGCACCCTGTAGATGTGGTGGGGCCCCTTGACCATAGAGGAAGATAATCTAGTAAAGAAGATCCAAGAATCCAAATAATTGATCCTCAATTATTAGAAATCCCAAGTCTCCACTTTGGGATGAACCCAACCCATTCCAAAGTAGAGATCTGCTAAGCCTCGCGAGTATCATAAACTTGAAAAAAGTACAACCTAAAATAAAAACATTTTAAAAATAAAGTCCAGGCCAGGCATGGTGGCTCATGCTTGCAATCCCAGCACTTTGGGAGGCCAAGGCAGGTGGATCACTTGAGGTCAGGAGTTCAAGACCAGCCTGGCCAACATGGTGAAACCCTGTCTCTACTAAATATACAAAAATCAGTCAGTTGTGGGGTGCATGCCTGTAATCCCAGCTACTCAGGTGACTGAGGCAAGAGAATCGCTTGAACCTGAGAGGCAGGGGTTGCAATAAGCCAACATCATACCACTCCACTCCATTCTGGGCAAGAGAGCGAGACTCTGTCTCTAAATAAATAAATAAAATCAAGGCAAAAGAAATAATTGCTGTTGACATTTTTCAGAAATTTGAAACAGGATGGGGATAATTTTCAAACATCTTCCTCCTCTAGAGTATATACTTAGTCTCAAACTTAAAAAGCTCATTGTTCTTGCTTTTCTACTTTTTTTGGTACTTAATTTCTGATTAATCAACTAGTAGGCTTGATTATGTCTTTTCCATTCCATCCACTACCAATTGTAACACTCTTCTCACCTCAGGTTGATAACCTTTCTCTTAAAACTGCACAATTTTAAATTGCCTCTATAAGCCACTTTTCATACCACCTGTAGTTTTAATCATCATAATACACTTAAAATGTTCAAAACTTTTTCAGGCCTTCTCAAGCCCAAGAGTGAACTATAAACATATTAGATGTGAATATGAGCTTGTAATTTGGACCTCCATAGACTAATTCTAGCCTATTTTCCATCATACCTTTCATTCTCACCTCTGCAAACTTCTGTTCCATCAACTTGTCTGATTTCTTCAACCTACCTTAGGATTTCCACTTCTGTGCCTTCAGTCAAATGGAATCCGGCCGTCATCTCAGCCCACTTAAATTCTACCTGTGAGGTGGTATTTTGTCCAAATGAGATTTGAGATTCTGTAATTTGGGCTCAGGTATTTTTTTTTTTTTTTTTTTTTTTTGAGACGGAGTCTTGCTCTGTCGCCCAGGCTGGAGTGCAGTGGCGCGATCTCGGCTCACTGCAAGCTCCGCCTCCCAGGTTCACGCCATTCTCCTGCCTCAGTCTCCCTAGTAGCTGGGACTACAGGCGTCCGCCACCACGCCCGGCTAATTGTTTTCTCTTGTATGTTTAGTAGAGACGGGGTTTCACCGTGCAAGACAGGATGGTCTCCATTTCCTGACCTCGTGATCCGCCTGCCTCGGTCTCCCAAAGTGTTGGGATTACAGGTGTGAGCCACTGCGCCTGGCCCCAGGTATCTTCATTTTAAATAAATTTCCCAGGAATTCTTAAGCACCGTAAACTCTGAGAACCTGGCTTCAGGTCCGATTCAGGCCGTTCTTCTTCCAATGAAGCTAATATAATTTTAAAATAAAAATATAAAGAGCACTAAAATTCCCACTTGACCACTGACAGTTTTGACTTTCACAATTTGTTAATCTTTCTGAGCCAGGTTTTCTGGTTTGAAAGGGAGATAATAACACCTGACTACCTGACATGCTTGTTATAAGGATAAGGACAAATTTTCATGAGAAACCAATTTGAAATGTATACAATTTAAAAAGCTTTTTTTAAATTCTTCTTTTTCCACATTTCAACACCCACCCTAGTATTGCATAACATATTGGTTGAAATTGTTGGGTTGAAAAATCTGGCTTAATGCAAACCTGATTACAATAAAAAAAAAAAAAACACCTCTCTGTGGCACAGTATCTCAATCAATAAAGCAGGGACAGTCATTGTATCTATTTTTAAATGAGGTAAAACACGTAGCCCAATGGTAGGTACACAGTAAATGTACACACTTGTTAGCTATTATTTGGAGTAATTATATTATTGTTCTTAGACGTCATCATTATTGGTAAGCACTGAATACGTTTGAATTGAATTCTACCATAATGTGTCCTAGAAAAAAGTAAATAATTATCAGAAATTACTGAAAAATTATAATTACATTTATTTATATTATTTAAATTAGAATGCAATTTATACAAACTCTTAGTTTCTTTGAGCAAAATTTCAAAGCAGGAACACTACACTATAAATGTTAAAACCATCATTATAATTTTCTTTATTATGTGTATTTAGAGTTAAAGTTACGGATATATAAAATAATTATATCAGAGATATGAATAAAAATCAAAGGCCCATATTTATTTTATCAGATCTATGGAAGTATCAACGAATACTGTTAACAATACAGTTAACTGTTCTTTTTCCAGATAAAAAAGTAAAATCATTCTCTAATGTCTTTTTGTATTTTCACCACAACTTACAAAAATCATAAAGTTCTAATGTTCTCATGGCAATACTTCTCCATAAGAAGGAATAAATAATGCCTGTATTAAAGTTAAAAATAAATTTAAACAAATAGAATTCATCTTTTAAATGTAACTTTTCCATCACTGTGGGAGATGCCACTATCTTTGATGCACCAGAAGCAAGTTTTTTGTCATCTTTGATGCCTCATACATCTCCCATACTCCCACACATAATTCTAAATCAACAATATCTGTAATAATGTTACAGATATATAAATACAGTTATTATAGTTGCATAGATATATGCATAGTATGTAGTTATTTATATAGTATATAGATATACAAATATATAGTATATAGTTATATATATAGTATATAGATATATAGTTATTTATTCCTTTCCGTCTCTACACATTCTTAATGATCTCTGGCCTGAATTGCTGAAAAATACTCTCTATTAGCAACTTGGATTCTAGACCTTCTTCCCTTTAAGTAATGCAGAATGACATGACTGAAATCACATTTCTGACTCATTGTGTTTCATTAAAACTATTCCCCTTATATATCTCTACTAGTCAGCCAATGCCCTTCATCAAATCTAGGTAAAAGACTTTTTCCAAGCCTCTTTTTCTTCTTCTTCTTCTTCTTTTTTTTTCTTTTGTTATCAAATAGCAGGTCTTATTCATTATTCCTTTTTTTTTTTTTTTTTGGTACCCATTTTATTGTATCAATTCCTTTCTCATTCCCAGCCACTCTCTTTGCTTGAAAAAATATTCTTCATATCTTGGTATTATCTTCCCCCCTTGCATAGTCTATTCTAATAGTAACAATTTATTATTAAATTATTACATATTATTAAATCTTGTGATGCCCATGGCATACTGTACCATGTATTGGGAGATACACACTGTTTCATTTTGAGTGGTAGAGTATTTTTAACCTCATCTGTTTAATGAGATAAAGTCCTAGAGAACAAATCAGTGGTGGCTTCTCCCTGGACTGAGGGCACCTGGAGATATATATGTAAATGCGAAATGCCATGGAAGTTATACTAGATTATAAGCTCTTGAGGGCAGAGGTTTTGTATGTTTTGTTCATTGATGTAGCCCCAGAGCCTAGAGGCTTAGCACACAGTAGTCACTCAGTAAGTATTTGTTGAACACAGTGAAAGAATAAATGAGCAAATATATTACCACAAGACTAAATGACACTTATTACTCAGAGACTCTGTATAGGACATATGACAATATTTTCAGCATGGAATAATACTATATCTATTTTCCTGTGAAGCAATTTCAGCAACTATTTATTCAAATGCCTCCATACTGAACATATCCATTGCCATTCTATTTATGAAAGTAATCGAAGGAATAATCAAGCGAAAAAAATCACTGATGTTACTTTACCTAAAAGTGAAATGGGGGTAATGATCTGAAGGGTTTAAGAGAAGAATTTAATATTACATTCCTATAAGTCACATGTTGTTTCAGTTGTGACTGACATGTTTATCTTTCCAAGTCAGCTGGTATTAGAGACATCCATGAGTATCCAAATTTTATTAACCATTTCTTTTATCTCTTTTGGAAAACTAGAATGCAACATTATGTGTTTATCACCAAATGAGATGAATTTATGGGTTTTAATGTTGTTAGGAACTTATTATAAGGATATCTATAATATCCGCTTGTAACCATAAATAAAGAATACACTATTTGCTAAATGAAATAACAGGAAGAATTTTCAGAATAAAAGGTAAAAATGCAAAATCTAAAATATGACAGATGGAAGAATTTCACACAAGATTTCTGTCTTAAATCACCTATGACTTGGATGGAGTTTAGATGTTCATTCTGTGGGAACAGGAGAGCGTTGGCAAGCATATTGAGAACACCTTCAAATTTTAAGTATTAAAAATATTCATGAGAAGATTTATTTCAATTACTTTGTACCTATCTTATGTTTAATATTGCCTTTTTAATTACATACAGAGGAGGTATTATAAATCATCTTCAATGTTAGTTCACTTACAGGTCTTATTTTGGCTCTCTGGAAAGAGGTTAGAGAGACCTGACTGATGATGTTCAGGAAGTCCAATCCCATATTATCACTCTTTTTCCTGATGCCTTCAACGCATGGCCAAGGAAAGCTTTTCTGAGCATTGAAGCACAATCTTTTGGAGGTGTGATGGTTAACTTCATATGTTAATTTGAGTGGGCCGGGAGATCTTCAGACATTTGGTCAAACACTATTCTGGGTGTTTCTGGATAAGATTAGCATTTGAATTCATAGACTGAGTAAAGCATATCTTGCTCTCTTACATGGGTGAGCTTCATCTAAGCAATTGCAAACCTGAGTAGAACAAAAAGGCTGAATTCCTCCTGACCTCTGACCTGGGATATTGTTTTTTTTTTTTTTTTTTTTTTTCCTGCCATTTGGGTTTGGATTGAAACATTGGTTCTTTTAGTCTTGAACCTGCAGACTGCAGATCTTGGGACTTCCATCCTCTATAATTACATGAGTCAATTTCTAATACTGTCTGTCTATCTGCCTATCTATCTATCTATCTATCTATCTATCTATCTATCAACCTACCTACCTACCTACCTACCTACCTACCTATCATCTATCTCATATTGATTCTGTTTTTTCTGGAAAACCCTGACTAATACAATGGCCATGCATTATTAGGAGGTCATGTTTTACTTTTTTCTTTTTGATCCTATAGTATTATGCTGTTAAAGGAAGCCAAGAAAAAGAGTGAAGACATTGAGAGAGAAAGTGTGCTTATAAAACTCCCTTAACAGAATTATAGAACTATAAAAGCTAGAGAGGACATAACCCAGATATTTTATAGATGATCTCACGGAGCCCAATTTTTTTCATATGATTTGCCCAAACTCATTTGTGCAGGGTAATGATTCAAGAAAAATACAAATAAAATAAAAAGGAAATCTATGCAGTAAATATATGACCTTAAAATATTAGACAATGTAAGTATTATATCCTGAACAGATGTCCAGATCTCTGGGATACTCTTAGGGGCTTAGGCCCTGAGTATACTAGGTAACATCATAGATTTAAACTCAATAAGCTTGGGTTTCAACTCTTTCTTTGCTGCCTAGAAACTGTGTAACTTTAATCAACTGACTTTACCTATTTTGGTCTTCATTTCCTCACTTGTAAAAGGTGGGGAAATATTACCTATTTTTGAGGTGTGTAGTGAGAATTAAATGAAACAGTTCACAAAATTCTAATTGAGTGGCTTATAATTGGCACACACATAAAACATGGTTCCTTTTGTGGTCATACAAGTATATTTATACAGCCATTATGCATGCATGACTAACACTAGGTTCCAGGGTGGAACTGACAGTAGCTGCTTGCTGGGTATAAGGTGTCTGGAGTGAGGGGGTGAGATATGGAGACTTGGCTCCTCACCATCCGTACCAGTACCTGGCATTTTATTATGATTCATTCTTTTAATTCTTTATTAGTAATAGAATGCTTTCTAACCATCACTCAGTATTTCAGCAATGCTCTATTATTTTTGTCTTAATTATATAAATGAATCTATAACTTTAGAGAGAAAAAGGGTTTGTCTATATCATAAAACTAGCAAACAGTGGTGCCAGCATTAGAAACCAGGTCTTCTGATTCCAATTCTTTCCACTACCCACATCCCTGTTGATGTATACATATTACTTAAGAGATGTTACATGAGAAATTTCCAAAAAAAATAAATAAATAAAACACATTCTATAAGTGACATGAAGAATTATTCTCATCTGTTTATAGTTGCATCTTATGTATTGGGCCATTGTGTAACAATGATGCTAATGAATATCTCTGTAGTATTTCATAGTTAAAAGTTAATTTCACACACTTTAACTTAAATGTAATTCTTCTTTCTTGCTTACATGAAAGACTCAGACTAAACCTGGATTTCCTTACTTTTAGCCCCAAAGAGTTTCCACTAAGCCACAGCTGTCTCCAACTACAACTTCTTGGGTTTACTTATATAATGACAATTTGACGAGAAACACAGTCCAAAAGAAAAGGGACATAGATCAAACTTTATTTATGTATTTATTTATTTTAAACACAGAGTCTCACTCTGTCATCCAAGCTGGAGTGCAGGGGTACAATCACAGCTTACAGCAGCCTCAAAATCCTGGGCTCAAGGGTTCCTCCTCCCTCAGTCACCTGAGTAACTCAGCCTCTCAAGTAGCAAGCTTTCAAGAGAATGAGAAAATAAGAGAAAACTAGGAGCATATTGTCCTAAGTAGGTGATTGATTGTAGACCAGAGACCTTATTTTACATGAGATAAGACCTCCAGCCTTTCACTGAATTATTTATAAAATTTATATTTCTGACATTTCTGTCAAATGCAGCAAATTTTTAATTGTTCTACCCTTCAAAAATCAATAGAAGGAAGAATTGTATTTTTTTCTATCATAAATACACTTTTTCTGTATGACTGGAGCAAAGCTATAAAGTAACCAACTGCAGTGAGCATGCTTCAACAACTTTTTCAATGGCAACTGCTACAGTCCAGCATAGCCCTAAACTTTTCTTCAGCTCAGGGCAAATACAAACACACACACACACACACTTCTCACTATGACATCTGCTGGAAAAGAAAGTCCTCATCTGATATTTCTAGAGTTAATCTCTGCTTTGCTTATGATTTAAAAACCTTAAGGGTTATTTCTAACCAATTCATTGTTCTCTGCCTGTAGCTAAGAAGTAATGGAGAAAATGGAAAACATCACAAAAGACATTTATTTGTTAATTCAGCAAATAGTTATTGAGTACTTACTATGTCCATAGCATGGTATTAGGTGCTGAATACTACAGTAAACCAATAAAATAGCGGCCTTACAAAGCTTACAGTTTGTGTGAACTACCATTTGAAGAATTCGGCTGCCCTGAATAAGATCTAATTATTTTAAAAACAATGAGAAATTTAAAAGATACCCAATAAATTTTCCAGTTTTTAAAAGCAGTTTTGAATCAGAAAAAAATATGTAATAGTGACATTAGAAAATGAATAAAAAATATCATTTATATAATAGATACATTGCCTTGAGTTCTGCCTATATAAAGAAGCATAGATATTCAATGAACGTGTTATATCAGGTGAATTCATTGTTTGGCATCAAGGAACAAGACAAATGACTCTTTACCTGGAGATTCCAGTTTCATACAAACAACCAGAAGTGCTGAGTTGCTCAGCAGAGATTAGTAACCAGTAGAATCCGTGAAGTCCACACTCTGACTTAGGTAGGGGGAAGGATAGCAGGGTATGGGACAGGGAAGTTGGAGAGTTCATAAGATCACAAGAAGTTCAAGTTTTGAGCTCCACCAAAAGTAATTTATAAATAGACTCAGTCTTTTCACATTATTTCCTGGTCTTTGAACATCCTCTGGGAATAGAGAGTTGAAACTGAGAACTCTGAATCTTAGAAGACAACTTG
Organism: Trachypithecus francoisi; assembly: GCF_009764315.1. NCBI lineage: Eukaryota > Metazoa > Chordata > Mammalia > Primates > Cercopithecidae > Trachypithecus > Trachypithecus francoisi. The sequence continues at coordinate 24,092,866 of NW_022681460.1, read as the reverse complement.
AAAAATTATGTTTAACCTTAGACTCTGTTGTCACTGGGGGATTTTTACTTGATGGAGAGTTCTCTCTGTGTGTTCTGACTCTTTTGGGTTTTAAGAGGCAAGGAAGCAGAAGTGATTCCAGAATGGATTCAGAGTCTATTGCTCTGTAGAGATATATGTTCCCAACTGTTAAAAGGGTCCTTATTCACTAAACAAATATTTATTGAGTAGCTACTCTGCGTCAGACCCTGGTGAACAAGACAGGCACAGCGTGGACTTCGAAAGGTCCTATCATGCCAAATTGCCATTGACAGATTAAGAAAACAAAAAGGCAAGAGGACAGAGTGATTACAGATACCTGCTAAGCCCTTTTGCCCACACATATAAACATCACTTCATCAGCTGACAGGTAAGTTTGTGACAAGAATAATTTTTTTTTTTCTAGACAGAGTCTCAGTCTGTCACCCAGTCTGGGCTGGAGTGCAGTGGCGCGATCTCGGCTCACTGCAAGCTCCACCTCCCAGGTTCATGCCATTCTCCTGCCTCAGACTCCCTAGTAGCTGAGACTACAGGCGCACGTCACCACGCCCGGTACTTTTATTTATTTATTTATTTATTTATTTTTGTATTTTTAGTAGAGACAGGGTTTCACCATGTTAGCCAGGATGGTCTCGATCTCCTAACCTCATGATCCGCCCACCTTGGCCTCCCAAAGTGCTGGGATTACAGGTGTGAGCTACTGCGCCCAGCCAACAAAAATCATTTTTAACACATCTTCCTTCACTGTAGACTTGTACTGACTTGGAGCTTTACCTGATACTACTCGTAAGTATTCATGTTTGGATCATTTTATCCTGGATAGCAAGGCTTTAACCATTCAATGTGTATTTGTTAATCATCCACATCTATGCACAGGTTATGGAAATATAGTTATTCATCTCACGGAAACCAGGGCAAGAAAGCAAAAATTTCTTTCAAAGATATTGTATGACTTCCAAAGAATTTTCCCATAAAAAATGCCCAGAACAGCACCAGAAATGTGAACTTTTAACATATTTTAGATGCTTCTTTTCTTTTTTTCTCTTTCCTAGTTCCTCATGGAACTTACAACGGCCTTGTGCTATATCCCCTGGCATTGCAGGGTCTACAGGAATAGATGCAGGACCAGCCTTGTCCCTTCCTTACTCTGTAGACTGAAATTCTGGATTTGCAGTTCTGGTGCTTTCTTCCACTCTCTCAGTTTCATAAATATGGCTCCTTCCACCAGTTCACAGATGGGTGCTGAGTTAGACAGAGAAACCTATCATTATTTTCTGGGCAAGGGAAGAAGGGAAAGTCCCATAGGTAGATCTCATATGTTCATCTTCCTTGCAAATCACTGGGCTTTTCCTAATCTATTCTGTAGTCAATATTTCTTCAAGCTCTGTTCAGGTATCTCTAAACTTCAGATTGGTATAGACAATAGGAATCAGGTTTTTTTCTGTACTAGAAATCTTCATCTGCAGATGGTATTTCTCCCTTTGGAAAAGACAGATGCCATAGTATTCAGATAGCATATGAAACAATAAAAGCCAGTTTTCTACTGGTTAACATTATTAAGACAGAATAATGTTCTGATTCAGTAAACTTGTCTTCATAACTGATCTCGAGCTTGTTTGCTTCAGCCTGCCTAATTGCTAGAGTATTGAAATACTTCAGAATGGTTAGTAAACAGCCATGTCCCAAGCTCCCTGAGTGCCACTGTACCTCAAGTAAGAAACATTTGTTAAAATCCCCTGCTTCAGTCTTAGGTGGAAATATACTAATGAAAAGTAACTCCTCACCCACCCGCCTTTGAGTTGTTGATAGGAGGAGAGCTTGAGAGCTTTGCTAGGAAAGGACAGAGAAAAAATACTTTGCACTGGCGGCAAAGATGAAAGAACACTCTGCTTTTTCAGAGCTTTGGGATACCTATAAAGTCTACTGTATCTTGTCAGGCTAACTCTGCTAACATAACCTAAGCCTTCAAATATCTTCAGGATAAAAGATGGGGACTCACACATAGCATTTTAATAGTCCAGGAATATCCATTTCCATGCCCTCTTCAAGAAGCAGAATCTACCTAAGAGTTTTTTACTCTGGGGTCAAAAGTGAGGTCATGGATAGGGAATGGAAATGGGTGCATTGTTCAGCAATTAGTGTCATGTCTATTTTTTCCTTTTCTAACACACCAATAAATTATCTTTTATTTTCGTTTTTACAGTCACAGGTTCCACACACACACACACACACAAACACACACACACAAATATACACAGAGATGAGGAAGGGAGAGAGAGAGAGAGAAAGATAGATAGATACAGGCTGAGGATCCAACAGTTTTGACCTTTTGGGAAAAAAAATCATTTTGTATCTTACCCTTTCTTAACACTGACTTGTGAGGTAGTCTATTCCCTCAGGGCTTTATTAGGTTCCAAGAAATTAGGAAAAGAATGCTTGCTAACATTGCAATGTCCCTCCACTGAGATAACATATTTGCATTTGAATTAATTTATTCCGTAATATTTAGTAAACCCTCATCAAGTACCCAACATTATGCTTAACACAGGATAAACCAAATGATATCAAATACAAACCCAACCCAGTAGGGCATTATGAAATAACACCAGCATTGCTGAGGCAGAGTTTTTAAACTGCAGATAGGAGGAGCTACTTAATAGGAAGAAAGGAAGCCCTGTGGAAGGCAGGGCAGTTAGAAAAAGTAGTGGGAGGTGGGTGAGAAAGCTTTATTTACAGTCAATTCTCAAGTCTCATTCCAATAATATTGTGTATAAAGTCACAGTAAACACTGAATTAGTGAATACTGAACTATTGCTCGTAGGGGAAATGCCCTGTTAGATTCCTATAAGCCTCTGGTTACAACATTTAGGTGAATTCATCAATATCTAATTTTGTATTATGTGTGACTCTGTTTAAAGACACCTTATTTAATACATACTATTTATTTATTTGCATTGATGTAACAGGCAACAGCACTATCATTCATGCTTAAATAAAGCTTATTTAACACATACATGGTTTCTGAAAGGCACACCACAGCCTTCTTGTACTTTGGAACAGTAGTCAGTACTTTAGCACTAGGCTTGGGGTCCATTTTAATCAGGTAAATCACTGACAAAAAAAGGATTAAAATGCAAAAATGTCACTAAACAGACTATACAAAACATACTTTTTTACAATATGAGCCAAAATAAGAAGGCAGAGCATCTCTTTGTTTAGCCTCAGCTAAGAATGTGTGCATTAAAAGGCTCAAACCTTTCTTTGCTTTGCATATGTCCACTAATGGTCATTAAATCAGTATGAGTATTAATTTTGAGGTTACAGAAAATTTTCATTGAGTAGGAAAATTTGAAAATATAGAACCCACAAATAATGAAAATTGATTGTATTTATAAAAGGAAGTAGGAGGTCTGCATTACGAATAACCTGGAAGAAGGGGAGGAGTGCAGTAATTTTGGGAATATGAAGAGGTAGATTACATTGCTATATCAGTGTTTTTCAAAGTGGGGTGCATGGGCTAGCAGCATCAGCATTGTCAGGCCTTACCCCAGACCACTTAAATCAAACACTCTGAGAAAGGACCCCAGAAACCTTTGTTTTAACAAGCTGTCCAGGTGATTGTGTTACAAAGAACCATCACTGTAGAGGTTTCTAGCCTGAGTAATACATAAGGGCATAACAGTGAATAGAAAGGGTATAATAAATAAACCTAACAGTGTCCTGATGGCCAAGTTAATGAAATTGGTCTTTATCCAATAGTAACAAGAGGGTGAGCAGGTTTTTTTTTTTGTAAAATTAATAATTCAGGTTTAAAAATGTGGAAGTAGTCTAGATCTAGGGTATTGAACCAGAGCAGAATCTCTGAACCTTAGAACTGCTGACATTTTGGGCTAGATAATTTTGTGTTATTAGGGCTCTTTTGTGCATTGGGGGATATTTAACAGCATTCCAGGTCTTTATTCACTAGATGATAGTAGCACCTTCTCCTCCTTGTAATAGCCAAAAATGTCTCCAGAAATTACCAAATATCAACTGAGAGGCAAGATTGCCTCTGGTTGAGAACCATCCACATAGAACTGTGCTGTTTTCATTTGCTTTTTAAATTATTCAGCTTAATTTAGCTAGTATTTCTTGACTACCAATTAAGCCTCAGACTGGGCCTGGAGTACAGATGCAGAGATATACGAGGCACAGAATATATTAACTTTTCTCTGAGGTCATAGCTTTTAGGAACCAACTAATTCGTCTTTAAAAGGTGAAAAGTAGGTATTCTTATTCTGATTTGTATAGATTAAACCATCTATCTATAGATTTAGTTACTAGCACTCTGGATTTGAAAAAAATCCAATTTTGCAAACACAAAAGCTGTCCACAAACATTAGACTGGAATTTTGTTACTCATATGCTTTGGTTATCATGTGGTTCATTTTGTCATTTTAAGCTTCACCTAATGCTGTTGTTTGCTAGACATAAAAAGAGAGATAAGAGGATGACAGGTAATCAGCCAGGCATTGGCATACTATTTCTTTGCCTTTGAGTCTGATGCTTTGTTTATATGACTAGGATCAGGAGCTAAATATTCTGAAGTAGTTCAGTTTGTGAATTCAGTTTCATGCAATGTGGCAAGGAGGTCCTTTCACACACTTTGCAAGAAGTACAGTGATTGAAAAAAAAAGACACCTTTAATTAGGTCCAAACTTTTTTTACAGAATAGAAGACTAAAGACACATGAGGTCAGTGCATGCTTATCATTTCTGTATTGTCAAATCAAGTTTAAAAAGATATAAATGTATGTATGTATATGTATACATGTATGTGTATACTCATATATTTTATACAGATTTTCAAAAAGTTCACGGAAAACGTGTATTTTCAAATCACTATGCATGGATTTCAAAGTTGTTGAGCCAAAATAAACTCACATTAACTTAGGACATGTATGAAAAGGATCTACTTTGAGGCACTAAGAATAATAAGAAATTAGTTTGAAAAGAGCCCTAATCAGAGCAAAAACTGAAGCAAGAACAAACATCAAACGTATGGTAAAGCATGGGTGGAAGAACTGTAAAATCATTGATGTGTAACAAAAAGTTTACGGGGACAATGGCTTAAAGAAATCAACAGTTTACAAATAAATAACTTGTTTTGGGAAGGGATGAGATGATATTGAAGATGAAGCCTGCAGCAGCCAACCATCCAGGTAGATTTGTGAGAAGAGAATTTATCTTGTCCATGCCCTAATTGAAGAGGATTGGCAATTAACAGCACAAACAAAAGCCAACACCACAGACATCTCAATTGATTCAGCTTACACAATTCTGACTGAAAAAATTAAAGCTGAGCCAATTTTCCATTCAGCGAATGCCAAAACCATTGCACCCAGATCAGCTGGAGACAAGAGTAGAGCTTTCAATGGAAATTGTAAACAAGTTGAATGAAGATCATGAAGTATTTCTTCAAACATTTGTAACAGGAGATGAACTTTAGCTTTAGCAGTATGATCCTGAAGGCAAAGCACAATCAGAGCAATGGCTACCAAGAAGTGGAAGTGGTCCAGTCAAGCAACAGTGAACGAGTCAAGAGTAAATGTCATGGCAACAGTTTTATGGGATGCTCAAGCATTTTGTTTTTTTGCCTTCTGGAAAGCTATTGAATGATAACACCTGCTTATTATAAGAGTGTTTTGAGAAAGTTAGCCAAGTTTTATCAGAAAAACATCCAGGAAGGCATTACCAGCGAGTCCTTCTCTACCTCGACAGGTGCTCATTTCTTTCATCAAACAAGGCCAATTTTGCAAGATTTCCAATGGGAAATCATTAGGCATCCATCTTATAGTCCTGACTTGGCTCCTTCTGACTTCTTTCTGTTTTCTAATGTTAAAAAATCTTTAAAGGACATCCATTTTTCTTCAATTAATAATGTAAAAAAGACTGCATTGACATGGTTATATTCCCAGGACCCCCAGTTCTTTAGAGATGGACTAAATGACTGATATCATTGCTTACAAAAGTATCTTAAACTTGATGGAGATTATGTTGAGAAATAAAGTCTGTAATTTTTATTTTTATCTTTTTGTTCTATTTTTCATGAACTTTTTGAAGTAGCTACATATATATGAGTAGGTATATGTATCAGTGGAAGATTTTAGCAAGAACTCCATAAATATGTAGCATAAATATGAGAAACAGCATTTGAGAGGGGGTCTTGATCTTGGCTACTCATGAGATAGCTATGTTCACCTATAGAACATAGAGATAGATGTGTTCACCTATAGATAAGGTGAACACATAATTTGTTGTCCAAACACAGACCTTTTTTGGAATGAATTATAGTGGAAGAACAAGTGAAGACCCAGACTGAACTGGGCAAACAAGGATTTATGAACATTGTGGATAAACAGAAATAAAAATTCAAATTTCCAGTTTTAAGAGACCCTGATTCAGTGAGTCGGGGCCAGATCCTGGTGATCTTTATGTTTAAAAAGATCTAGGGGTGGTTAAAATCATGCATTGCTGGGGTGGAGATTGGCTGCATTAGTAGAGAGTGACCTTAGAGGGGAGAAGCCTCCCAACAGGTCAAGAAGCAGTCTCAGGGAATCAGGAGAGGACTGCCAGTGGCAAAGAGACTCCTGCTTCTCCTTTCACAGCTTTTCAAGGCACCTCGTCCATCTCCCTGGCATGCCCAGTCCTGCTGATAGCATTGCCCTCCACCTGGCCTTTTAATGTCCAACAGAACTTTTTATACCTCATAGCTGGTAAAAATAAAATATATTCAGGTGTTGAGCCTTTTCTATTTGTGACACATGACTTAACTTGGCAAGACATTTGGCACCATGATGCTATTTTCTGCAGCTATTTTCTCATTTGGAATCTATTCTTGCAATTTCAGGGATATTATTTAATTGGTCAGCAAAAGTGAAATTAATGAGTCATGGCCATTCAGTAACATCAATGGCTTATAGTTAGAAAGCAAGTTAAAAGGAATTGACTGCGTTAATTTAAAAAGTGAGTAAAAGAGCCGGGCAGAGTGGCCCAAGCCTTTAATCCCAGCACTTTAGGAGGCTGAGGCATGTGGATCATTTGAGCCCAGGAGTTTGAGAGCAGCCTGGGCAACATGGCAAAACCCGTCTCTATACAAAAATACAAAAATTAGCTGGGTGTGTTTGCACATGCTTGTCATTCCTGCTATCCAGGAGGCTGAAGTGAGGAGGATCACTTGAGCCCACGAGGTTGAGGTTGCCGTGAACCATAATCATGCCACTGCACTCCAGCCTAGGTGACAGAGAAAGACCCTGTCTCAGAAAAACAGAAAATGTGCAAGAGAGTCAAGCTATTGTAAGAAATTTGTGTATCACAAGCAAATACAAGGTCTAAGTATTAGGCCTTGTTCATCTCAAATAGGGACAATTCATTGTGCCTTGATATAGCACATAATTTAATTATTAAGGGGCATCAAATTATCAATATGGTCTCAAAAAATCCTACATCACCCCACTTATTCTTGGTGAAGATGATCTAGAGTAATCCTGTGCAATATTTCAATGTGTCTTTGATCCTGCTTGAATACTTCTCAACTCCTTGTTCATGTCAGCTTTTTTAGATTGCTGCAATATTCTACTAAATATATTCATTAACTCAGATAACATATTGACTGCCCATGCTATATCGGGTGATAAGAACAACAGTGAACAAGGTTACCAAGGTCATTACCAAGTTCACTGTTCTCATGAATCTTACTTTCCAGGTCTGGGGAGACAGATAATTAACTTATATAAACAAGGTAACTTCAGAGAGTGATAAGTACAATGAAGACAACTCTTTGGGATAGAAGTATTTCTATTATGTTCCTAGAGAACGACTAATACTGATAATTAATGTTTATTGAATACTTACACTATATGAGCCCATAGCTAAGAACGGTACTCCTCTGATATTAATTCTTATTTGCGTTAACAGTCTAATGCAGGTATAATTAATATCTTATTTCTCTAATGGAGAGACTGAGAATCAGAGAAATAGAGAAATGTAAGATCATTCAGGAAGAGCCACAATTTAAAGCCAAGCTAGCTGATGGTCCAAGCTTTTCCTAACAAGTCCAGGTATGGAAGACAGAGCAACGAAAACAAAGATTTAAAGCCAAGCTAGCTGATGCTCCAAGCTTTTCCTAACAAGTCCAGGTATGGAAGACAGAGCAACGAAAACAAAGATGTAAAGCCAAGCTGCTAATGGTCCAAGCTTTTCCTAACAAGTCCAGGTATGGAAGACAGAGCAACGAAAGCAAAGATGTAAAGCCAAGCTAGCTGATGGTCCAAGTTTTTCCTAACAAGTCCAGAAGCAATGAAAACAAAGTAACAGAGATAAGTACATGATAGGTGCTAGTACAGAAATGGAGAGAACACTTTTCCTTGAGACTGGCATTGGAGCCGAGCATGTGAGTAAATGGAGTTTATCCAAGGGCAGTAAGAATGAAGGTGCACTCTGTCAGGTTGAGAGAACAGCACATGTGTGGCCATAAGAGCATGCCCACCAGATCCAATCCAGTGTGACGGGGTGTAGGTTCGAGGAGCTGTGGGAGGTGAGGGAAGAAAGAGATAGTTAGGCAGATGCCAATTGTGGCAGGCCTTGTATACCATGCTAGATGTTTGATTTTATTCTGTAGCTTACAGCAAGCCACTGAAGTGTTTCAGGCGGATAAGTGACCTTATACAATTTGCCCTTTTAGAAAGAGCACCCTGCTGCCAGTGTCAAAAATGGATTGGAGAGGTCAAACTCTGGGAAGATGGTTTGGTAAAGTTTATCTGTGGGTCAGCCAAGAGTTGATAATTGATGTCAGCCAGCAACTGTGAAGATGGATATTATTTCTAGCAAAGACACTAGGGAGGTGAAATTAACATGGCTTGTTAAAGGAAAGAGTGCCTGGGGGAGAAATCCTAGTGTATTCTCCAGTTTCTGGTTTTAGAAACTGGGTGAATGGTGACACTATTGGAGGAACAACATAATTAAAGTGAAGCAGTACAGACGAATTGTTAACTGATATGCTTTAATTTCCTCATTTGAAAAGTGAGGAGGAAAATAGTATTTACCTCCTTGACTGTGGTAAGGACCAATAACTTGTCAAACACATAAGCCACTTTGGATGGCTTCAGGAACATGCCAGAAAACTAACAGGTATCATGATGCCATGGGTAATGGATGTAATTTTGTTTCTCCTTCTCTTTCTCTCACAATAGTTAAGGGTATCAAACATTTGTGATTAAATTGTCACCACAAATAAACTGAACTTGGCAATATGAATTTAAACAAATCTGAAACGTGTAACAGAAAATAAATGTTAGTCCTCATTTTGGGACAGTGCACTATACAGCATGTTTTGTTCCCTTTAATAGACACTAGGGTACTGTTTTCTTCTGTTTACTTTGTATGTGGGATATAGTTGAGGATAGCGAAATCTCACAGCTCCACCAAAGTTCCTTGCTTTTACATTGTCTGCCATTAGCTATGACAATCTGGCAGATAATTAGACGATAGCAACTACCCCAATATTGTGTAGCTTGAGCAGACTGGAAAAGGCCTATCATAGAATATCTTCAAGAGCAATCTTGCAATCCAGGAACACGTTATACAGAACTCTACCAGAATGGGTCTGGGCCCATCAGAGTTTTAGCTTGCATTTGTTTCAGTTTGGCTAGGTGCCTGACTGTTGCTGATTTCAGTTATAACGGATATAAAGAGAAAAGATGGAAAATGAATAAATTATAGATTGTTCATAAATTAATTTCTCTCTTCTCCTCTCAGAGAGGATGTGTGCATCAAGGATATAAACAATATAAAATGCATTTTCCTCTTCCTACTCAGTAGTCTTTTAAATATATTGATTGGATATAGGATTACAGTAAAACATCTGTCTTACATGTTTTATATGAATGCAAAAAAAAATGGGTAATTGCATTACCTCAATAATAAATCTAACAAAGAGAGGAAAATAAATCCTGTTCCTAAAACCCATCTAAAATCCCAGATACCTCTAAATCCAAACATACCATTTTGGTTGCACTGTTTACTATAGTAAATAGAGTGAACAATTTGTTTGATGTGACAGAAAACAAAGAGAAGATATTATTTTCATTGCCTTAGAGTTAGGCTTTAAGCACAAAATGTGTGCTTTCATAGTAAAGCACTGAGAAGCTTAGAATCAAATAATGCATTATGCACAAATACTCATGTTTTGCTTACAAGTAACATTTACAAATTATCATTCCTGATCAGTGTTTAGTAGAAATTAAATTATTTTGTCATTAAAGAATACAGGAACCTTTCATTTTTAAAAGTTCTCAAAACCTTTCTTGAGATTAGATTATTTGGCTAATCTTTATTATTCAGTCTCCATGTACTGTCTTCTTAACTGTAGATGTGAAGATATTCAAGTCTGCAATTGAGTGCTACAGAGAAGTTCAATTAAATGTGTAGCTCACTTTTAGGTGTTGGAAAGCTATCCCAGGGGTTTGCATTAGTTAGGTTATAGTTAAGCACTGTAACACATAGGCCTCAAAATACAAGGTTCCCTAAACTCAATGGACTTTATTTCTCATACATTGGTTCTTACTAATCTAATATCTTTCTTCAAAATAAATGGTTCTCAATACTTTTTTTATCTCGAGACCAGTTTACACTCTTAAATATTATCGAGAACTGTAAAAGTTTTTATTTGCTTCTGTTATAGCTATGAATATTTATAGATATAAAATTAAAACAAATTTAAAATATTTACTAATTTCTTTAAAAGTAGTAACAAATCTGCTATGTTAACATAAGTAATGCATTTGATTAGAAAAAACTACATATTTTCAAACATATTTTAGTGAGAAGAGTGACATAGCTTTACATTTTTATAAACCTCTTTAATGTCTAGCTTAATAGAAGACAGGGCCGGGCGCGGTGGCTCAAGCCTGTAATCCCAGCACTTTGGGAGGCCGAGACGGGCGGATCACGAGGTCAGGAGATCGAGACCATCCTGGCTAACACGGTGAAACCCCGTCTCTACTAAAAATACAAAAACTAGCCGGGCGAGGTGGCGGGCGCCTGTAGTCCCAGCTACTCGGGAGGCTGAGGCAGGAGAATGGCGTAAACCCGGGAGGCGGAGCTTGCAGTGAGCTGAGATCCGGCCACTGCACTCCAGTCCAGGCGACAGAGCGAGACTCCGCCTCAAAAAAAAAAAAAAAAAAAAATAGAAGACAGTTGGATTTCATATCTGCTCTTTCATTATACTTTGTCACATCTTGCTTTGGTTCTAATATACACATATTTGCATCCCGTCTTATAGTGAAATATAACTAAGCAAATGGAAGAGCAAATTCCTAGTCCTTCCAGACATTTGTGAATGTTTCAAATAATAGTAGATAGTCTTCTTTGAAGTTTCAAGTGGTAGTTTGATACAAGTGGTAGTTTTTTAAAGGTTACTTGCAATGTGGAGTCTGGGCCATATCAATGAACTTTTCATGGTATTTTACATTGAAATCCATTGGTGTATCTTGCACTTCAAATGAATCTTTTATCCTTGGATGATTTCTATATCACGTGTTGGTCATCTGGAAAACATTGGTTTGCTGAGTTATGCAGATCTCCCAGATGTTACCTTATTTCATTATACAATATCAAAAAGTCACATCTGCTAATATCTCTGATTTTCTTGATGTCATTATGCAAATACTTTTGACTTCACAGACCCTCCAAAGAGTTCCCCAAGAGTTTCCAGATGAGACTTACTGCACCACTGCTCCATACAATGATCCAAAGATCCTGGCTTCTTCCTGGCTTTTCTATCCTCCCTAAGACCTCATCAGGTTGTCTACATCCAGTCAGTTGAAGGAGACAGATCCTGGATGGTACACTTGATTCTTAAAAATCAATTTCCCAGAAATGACACACATTATGACTGCTAGTATTCCATTAGTGAGAGCTGTTTATATGGACACATCTAGATGTGAAGAAGTGAGACAGGAAATGTAGTCCCTAGGAAATATTGTCTTGCTGCTAAAATGCTCTAACATTGTACTGTATATATATTGGACTGCAGGGGAGATTCTTTCAACCTCGGCATCTTGACAATAGCATAGTTACTTCTTAAGGAAATCTCAAACCTCAATGAACAAAGAGAAGGCAGGCCCTCACAAATGAGATTCAGTCATAATACTGCTGCGTTACTGAATAGCTGGGATGCAGTGTAGCTACAGTGGCTGCCCCTTGCTTCTGTTGATCCTTGTACTAGCTATTCAACAATGGAGCAAATTTCTTCCTGAAATTTTATTAGAAGAGTAATAATTTTATATAGTGAAAATATGTAAAAGCAGTTTCAGAGGATATATAAATGAAAAATATAAGTCTCCCTTCCTTCTAGTGCCTGATTCCCTCCTCTTCCCCTTGGTAAACTCACTGAAAATTCTGGCATTTTCTTCCAGAACTTTTGTTAATTTTCTGAAACCACAAAAAGTCAAATTAACAGGGAAATTACTCAGGTAAGGGACATTGGGATTGCACAATGGGGCTATAATAATATTTCACATAGGTAAGCCAAGTTCCTTTCAAAATGTCTTTCCTGATGTGCAATGGCATCATAATTCTACAACTGAACTCTTGATGGATTTTTCAAGATGATATCACACATACTTCCTTCTGTAGATGTGTTTTGTAATTATGGAAATGATAATCAAATACAGTACTGGCTCTGTAATAAGGTAAGCTTCCATACTTCTGGATCTTTTCCAAGCCTCTGTCCCACCTCTTTGCTACATAGAATTGTTGTGCCATTATTTTTATTGCATATAAGACCTGTACCAGAGCCAATTCTGAAAAAAAGAAAGCACTTGCACTAATAGAAACTAAATTTATAAAGCAGGGAATTCATTACATAAATGATGAAAGAATTGAGTAGCTGAACTTGGGATATTGAGGTAAAACAATCTCCCTTCCTCCCTCCTTCCTCCCTCCCTTCTCTCCTTCCTCCCTCCCATCTCTCCTTCCTCCCTCCCATCTCTCCTTCCTCCCTCCCTTCTCTCCTTCCTCCCGCCCTTCTCTCCTTCCTCCCTTATTTCCCCTCCCCTCCCCTCCTCTCCTTTTCTTTCCTCTCCTCTCCTCTTTCTTTATTTTTGAGACAAGGTCTCGCTGTGTTGTCCAGGCTGGAGTGCAGTGGCACGGTCCTGATTCACTGCAACCTCAAACTCCTGGGCCCAGGTCATCCTCCCACAGTAGCCTCATAAGTAGCTGGTACCAGAGGTTTGCACCACCATGCCCAGCTGTTTAAAAAAAAAAAAATTGTAGAGTCAGGGTCTCCCTATGTTGTTGCCCAGGTTGGACTCAAACTCCTGGGTTCAAGTGATCCTCCAGTTTTAGCCTCCCAAAGTATTGGGATTATAGGTGTGAGCCACTGCTCTCAGTCCTCATTCTTTAACTGAACAGAACTTCAAAACCCATAACTCTGCAGCACCTCCATGGAAATTGCAGCTGCCTCAACATCCTCTTCCCCACCATCCAGGAGGGTGCCAGTGCTGGTGGAGGAAGCGCAATGACAAAATAAAAAATGATTAACCTGAAGGGCCTAGCCAGTACAGTTGGGTGCTGCAGGAATGTTCTCTGGGTGGCCTTGGACTGATCCAATTCTCCCCACTTTCTCACTTGTAATTCTTAAGAATAACTGTGGAATACACTGGGAATGCAACATCCTGAGATAAAGAGAAACTGGCCTGTGCTGGTATAGCAAAGACTCTGTTCTAGTCACTTGTAGGAACAGGATGTCCTTCACTGCTTTACCCCAGTGTATCCTGTTGCCCATGGGGTATAAAACCCAGGGTAAGTTGCTTTCCAAGGTGCCTCACTTGTGGTACAAGTAGGACATGCACAGAAGAGACTCTTCACCCTGGGTAGCTTTCCTGAGCCTTGAGAGATGATACATCATGAATTTTAGGCTTCTGCTGTCCCTTGCTGCCTATCTATAATAAGCCCACTTCATGGAGTGTGTGTGAGAGTTCTGTGTCACCAGACTTGGACAAATAGTAAAAGTGCAGCCCAAGATGCACTGGGCTGAAGTGATAATGGGTGCACAGTGAACCTGCTTCACAGGTGCCCCTTCAGTAAGTGTAAAGACTACTGGAGCAAGAAGTCACACTGACACCAATAGTGTACACAGGGACTGGAAATTTCACAGTTCAGGTGGTATCCACCCAGCCAGCAGGGTTGACACAATGTGGCAGGATTCAAACAAGCTCAACTCTTTTCTCTTCAGATCTTAAGATTCTGGAGGGTAATGGAGATCGAGATACATAAGAGAAAGGAGGCTGGAGTCTCATATGAAGAGAATATGGATTTCTGGACCCCTGTTATTACAAGCAGGCAATATTGAGAACTCCCAAGGCAAACAATTACAACCTGATTATGAAGAAGATCACTCTAGTTATATTCCTAAAATGCAAACTATTTTATGTCATTCCACTCTAAAAATCGTTCCATTTACCTCAGTCTTCTCAAGGTAAAGTTCAATGGCTGAATTTTCAAAGCTCTCATTAATATAATTCCTGCCTAATCCTCCAGCCTCACCTCTTACATTTCTCATCCTCTTTCTCTTGCTCTCCTGGCCACTGAAGTTCTCAGCTTTCTACCAGGATTATTTTCTTCTTCTCCAACTTTTTCCTGGCTAACTGTGACTCATCCTTTAGGTACCATTTGAAATATTGCTTCTTGGAGACTTTCCCCAAACTTTAGTTAAGTCCCAATGCTATGTCCATCTGGTACATGATCCATTATTACACCCATCACACCTCATTGCAATTATGCTTTAATTAACTGTCTTCTCCGCTAGGCTTTAGAATATATGACTAAGAAACCTGGGTCTGCCTTGCTTACTGCCCTGACCCTTGGGCCCAGGCCATATAATTTATTCTCAAAAAATATTTGTTGAAAGAAAGGAAGGAAGGAAAGAAGGAAGAAAGAAATGGTAGATTGAAATGAAAGAATAATGGTAAATGGCGAGATCTGAAGATCTGTAGAATATTGTTTCAAAGTGTCCAATGTCCAAGGATGCATTGATATTAAATATCACCCATTTTAGTGATATTATTATAATATTTATTCCATCTAGATGGCATGATATTAAAATCTTTGCTAAAGCAACATTTTGCTAGTCCCATAGATCAGAAACTTTAAATCCACCTTAAGTGGGTGATACAATATATGCTGTTTACCAAGCATCCGTCAACATTGCTGACAATACCAAAGTTACTTCACAAGAACGTTTTGTTGATCCAGAAGTTGATTTGTAGGGAAGTATGGCCAAAATTTAACCAATAGATCAATTTTAAAGGAAACATGTCTTTTTTTATAAATTAGGATACCTCTAGATAAAAGCAAACATCATAAATGACATGGATTTTTATGTCATTTTCCCAAGAAAGAGTAAAAATCAAAGTCAGATAAATGATATTTAGAGTAGAGAAATTTATAAAAACATGGTTCTAAAATGCATCACATTATTGTTTTATATTGTGTCAGGAAGATTGAGGCTGGATGTGAGAAGGGCCTCTAACTGTAGGGTAAGCTTAAACAAAGGCACTGATGTAGGAAAGTTTATACTTGTCACATGTACTCTGATTTCATAAAGAGAGAAAACTTTTAACTTTGAAAATATGTACCAAATTAAATTTGCTTGGGGAAAATATATATTGCATACATGCAATGCTAATTCTCCTTGCAGGAGGCTTTACTGCAATTTTTTAATGTACTCATGTATTTCACACTATGGGGTTTTTGTCTGCTTACAGTTCCCTGTCACTTTTTATAAAAACATCTTGCATTATTCAAACTGGAAAATAAATAATAAATCAAAACTAACATATGTTCTTTTCCATAAAAATTGTTGATTTCAGTGCCCTACAAAAATCTCACCAAGTAGCCATTTTCTAAATCTCATTTAATCACACTTAGATGATAAGAAATCATTTTGTATGTCTTTGCATATGTACATGTGGCTAAAAGGAAGTGGATACAATATGTGATTTATCAGGGTGGGTTTTTAGAGTTGTGCATTTGTAATTTTTGTCTTTTAAGCAACATTATATCTCCAATTAGGGAGTAACGAAATTTCCATTTCTTTGCAGCTTTCTCCCACATAAACACTTCAAATCTCAAAACTGTTCATTGGTTTTCTGACCTTTCCTGCTACATGCTATTAGAATCTTCTTTTACATTCTCTATTCATACTCCAGTGTAAACTATGT
The DNA here is from genome assembly GCF_009764315.1 of Trachypithecus francoisi. Taxonomy (NCBI): domain Eukaryota; kingdom Metazoa; phylum Chordata; class Mammalia; order Primates; family Cercopithecidae; genus Trachypithecus; species Trachypithecus francoisi. The sequence goes on along the minus strand of NW_022681460.1, from coordinate 24,076,587 downwards.
ACAGGCACCCCCAGACATTATGTCTCTTAGAACTAAGGGCAAAGGCTTGACCTAGAGATTATTCTCTACTTAACGTTAAAGCAGTAATAGATTAAGAGTTTTTGAGTCATTAGGTTCTTCATAGATATCTGGTGTTTATTCCAATTAGAAATAATTTCTGTGTTTCTTCATTTAAAAAATGTCCTCCTCCCACTTCTTACTTCTTAACTTTCTGGATAAAATAATGGTTTCAACAACATTTTCTCATGAGCTGATAGTTTATTTAGCTGAATGGGAAACAACTTTTCTGATTTTTATCTGGTCTACCTCAATATATTTTTTTGTTTTCTTCTGTATTGTATAAAGTCTGTACTGCTTCCTTTTAGACATTTACTGATACCTAAATGATGTGAGATCTTTCTGGGTGAGCAAAAGTAGGTCTCAAAGTATAATTCTATCATTATAGAATGTATTAAAATGCTATTCCTTTGATGCATTATCAATTCATTATTTTATGTAATATATATAAATGTAATGTGTGGATTACATTTATATATAGATGTAATATATTAATATTATATTAATTATATTAATAATATAACAATATTATAACATTAATAATATTCATATGTTAATAATCATTAATATATAAATGGTTAGCAGTGAAGACAGATAACAGGAGTGAAAGCTGGAGCACATGTTTTAGGCAGAATTATCTAAGAAGGCCTTCTTGAAGAGGTGACCCTAGACAAGAGACCTACATGAAGATAAGGAGTTGTGTTATTTTCTCACATCTCATGTCTAAGGTCATGAGAAGGTCTGAGAAACAAGGCTCTGGGCAGACAGAACAACACCAGTAAAAGAAGTGAGAGAAGGATCTGCTTGGAGGTTTTGAAGAATAGCAGAAAGTAGAATGCCATAGAGGAATCTGCAAGGTATAGCAGGAAGGGAATGAGCTGAGGAGATAGCAGAGGCCATTTCTGCCAGTACTTTGCATGCCATTTTGTTAAATGCTTTCCTACAGATTTATTAATATATTATTATCATTTTAGAACTAATTTTCTGATCCTAAAAGGACTGTAAAATAAACTACCCAGGGATATATTATAACTATTCTCTTACTGTTGGATAGTTAGGTTGTTATATTTTCTCAATATAACGTCTTTGCACATAACTTTGTCCTAATTTCTAGTTACGTATAGGACAGGACACTCTAAAGTTGCATTTTAATTACTGATAACATTTAAAAACAAAGAAAAGTTATAACTTTGTTGTGTAAGAAACCAATACAGAAAATTGATGCTAAATAAGTTTTCTGGCTAGTCAGATCTCTGAATCTAATTTGCTTAATTGGCTCAAAAGAGCATGATGCTAATGCAGTAACAGTTACAAGCAAATGGCTATGTTGGCTAACATCATTGCTGCTCAACCTAACCAGCTTCCATGAGTTTCATAGGTTATAGGTAACACTTGGCAACCGTGTTAATGGTGCAGCACTTCGGGGTCATCATTAGAAAATTAATGCTAAATACATTCTTGTGGGTCACTCCATTCATATACACTTTTCCCTTTTTTATTTTCAAAACTCTCTTTACACCTTTTTACTTAAATTGATGACCTTTGACTCATTTTACTGAAGCACATTGAAGCAATTAAAAGAGAGTTTCCTAATTGTCTTAACACCAAATCTACCAGTCTGCCTGCATCTACATACATCAGCTCTGCATTTTCTCCTTGCAACAGATTCACTGTCTCTCTTCTTACTTAAGGTGAAACCGTGTACTTCAGCACTGGTTTCCATCCTCTCTAAGTTACTCAAGAATTTTGCTCCCACCCTATCAGTTTCTCCCTCTCACTAGATTGCTTCCATCAGCGTACAAACATCTTCCAATAACTGTATTCGACAAAACACATAAAAACAAATGAACAAACCTCCCCGGACTCCTCTGTGTCTTTTTTATTGCAGCCCTGTTTCTCAATATCTTACTGCAAGACCTCCTGAAAAAGCTGGCTTTACTATCTGTCTGCATTTTCTCACCTCCCCTCATTTAATAAAGCTCTCTTTACTATTTTTCCACCAAAACCACTTTTAGCAAAGTTGGCAGTAACTTTCTCTTTGCTATATTTAATATTCACTTTTTAATCTTCATCCTTATCACAATTTATCATCCTTCCTTGTCAATGTTTTAAGCAAAACTCTAGAACACTAGTGCCCTGGCTTTCTTCCTACATTACAGGGCACTCCTCCTTAGTCTCCTTTTCTGGATCTTCTTTTTCAGACATGAGAAGTTGCAGAGCCCTAGAGCATAATTCTCAGCTCTCTTCCTTTCCCTAAGTGTCTCCCCTAAGAAATCTCATTCTTTAGTTTGCCTTTAATCTCTACTTACATACTAATGACTGAAACTCATGTCTACTGTTCAAAAAGCATGTGAATTAAAGACTGACACATCCCATACCCCATTTGAAAACACTGCTTGAGATGTCTAACGGGCAACCAAGACTTGATGTTGACAAAATAGAACTGTGGATTCTGCACACATACTACTTTAATTCCCAAACCTGCTCCCTGTCTTTCTCATGTCAATAAATGGAAACACCAAATTCTAATGCCTCAAGACTACAAACCTAGAAGTCAAATCTGATCATTCCCTTCCTACACCCTGCATCTAGGACATTAGCAAATTTTGTAGCACTAACTTCAAATGATATCAAGAATATAACTAGATGTAATCTTACATGACATTAGGATATATACTTTTCACTGCCTCCATTGCTGCCTTCAAAATCAAAGCCAAAAGCATCTCTAACTTACACTAAAGCAAAAATACCCAAACTGATTTTCCTCTTGCAGCTCTTGCCCCTGCCAGAGTTATTTTCATAACAGACATAGTGATATTTATAACTATAATTTGAATCATATCATACTTATACTTTTCAATGTTTTCTTACACTTAGAACAATATCCAAACTCTGTATGTTTTTAGAAAGCTGGGGAAAATTAGGAGTTATTTTACATTGCTCAGGTTCAATCAAATGTGAGGATCAACCTATAATGTTCAAAAAGTTTTTTAACAAATATCTATTATTCTCTTTTTCAGTAAAGCATATTTGAAAATTATATAAATGTTTTTAATAATGGAACAAGAATCAGAATCATAATGAAAAAGAATATTTGCCAGTGATTTAGATGTATCTAATTTTGACACATAAACTAAAATTATACTAGGAATATATAGGAAAATTGAATGTAAAGTTTTTATTCAGGGTAAAATATTTTTTAATATTTTCCAAAATCTATGTTTCCTAAAGAGAACATTTCAGTGTGAAGTAAACTTGAGTATCCTTTCTCTTAAGGCAATTTATCAATTAAGACAAACATAAAATTCCTTAGAACAGTAATTCTAGTGAATTTCAAAGACTGACTTTCCTTTATCTGGGAAGGGCAACCTGCTCAAGTTAGTGGACAGCTTCAGGAAAAATAAACACAGATGGAACAGACCCTGAAGATCTGAGGGGTGATAGATGTCACACACAGACAGCCTGCATGTCCCACTCAAAATATTGTTTTTTTCATATGATATTTTTCATTTTAACACACCCTGGGAGAATGTGACTTGAAATTTGGCCAAACATATGGTATATTTAGATTATAAAATACCCTGTAATAGTATAAAACTGAAACCAAATTTCTTTCATTAATAATACTTTGTATAAACATGCATGTTATTTTGTCATGAGAGTTTTTTGTAGTACCAATAAATTTATCATCAAAACCAATCCAATTTCTCCCTATTTCTAAATATGCAATTGTTTTATTCCCTTCCTTTCTCAATCTTCATGTCTTTATGTTTAGTAATTCCATAGTTGTCAGAGAAAATACTAGGGTTTGTGTTCATTTGCATTTTAGCTTGACTGATAATGTTTTACAAACAGGATCATGTTACATGTGTCCAGGTAGAGAGACTTTGATCTTATGCAATACTCAAGAGAATGGAATCATTCAGAAAATAAAACACAACCAGGGAAGTGATATAAATCTGGAAAATATTATAACCCTCATAAATCACATTTACAATGTGTTTTTTTCATCTTTATAAAAGAAAACTGTAACATAACACTGCTAAAATTTACACTCTTTTTTTTTTTTTTCTTTTTTGAGACAGAGTCTTGCTCTGTCCCCTAGGCTGGGGTGCAGTGGCACAATCTTGGCTCACTGCAACCTCCGCCTCCCGGGTTCAAGCGATTCTCCTGCCTCAGCCTCCTAAGTAGCTGGAATTACAGGCACATGCCATCATGCCCGGCTAATTTTTTTGTATTTTTAGTAGAGACGGGGTTTCACCATGTTGGTCAGACTGGTCTTGAACTCCTGACCTTGTGATCTGCCCGTCTTGGCCTCCCAAAGTGCTGGGATTACAGGCGTGAGCCACTGCTCCTAGCCAATTTACGCTGTTAAAAATCAATGGAATTAACAAACAATGGAATTAGTCACAGACTAAGAATGCTCATCTTTCTAGAGTTACAAGATTGTAGTGAAACACGCTTGTCTCATTATCTCATAAGCAATTAATACTTTATGTTTTGTTGCACTGAACATTTCATATCCATTACTGCTGTTAGATAATATTCTGTTAACTTTGTTTTCAAAACTATGCTTCTAGCTTCATATTTATTGAGGTATAACTTAAAGAGAAAATAATATTTAGCGGTACTAATTATTTGGTTATTTGACAATATTAAACTCAGCTATCTTCGTTTTTTGTTTTTCATTGAGAAGGAAACGAGAAACAGACAAGAAGAATTGGACTCATTATGCAGCACACTATGATGCCGCAGTTAACACACTGCAGAAATGCATTAGAAAGTAAGTAGTGGGGGGTCTGAGTGTAAAAATTTTTTAATGGATTAATTGTACTCATAAAACCAGAGTGCAGAATCTTGAGTCCATTCATTCTGTCGGTTTCTGGTGAATCGAGCGTCCTGGGTGTACCTTGCTGGGGGTCACAGCCTTTGTGAGTGTCTATGTAGCTACAGATCTCTTCAGAAGCAATTGCAAAGTGTGCCTGCTTGTGTGCTATTGGTTCCCCTCTCAGGACTAATTGAGAGCACCAAACTCATTCTCATTTTTAATTTAAATAAAAGATTTGAGGACCTATCACTAGAGATTTTTCTGTCAGAGTAGAAAAGAAAAAGAGTGTCCCTGTGGTATTGATATTGCTATTTTGCTACAAAATGCCTAGTTTTTACACATAAGAAAGATGACATTTTTGACGTAGCCTCTAATTACTTCAGTTTTATATATTATGCTACCTCTGAGTGTGAAAACCCTGGAGTCCTACAATTACCTCATTCCTCTAGCAGGTTGCATGTGCTAATGAAGAAAAAAGAAAAACTAATTATATTCTATAAATGACTGTTTATTAGTGAGTCATCCTCCTTTTTACCCTTCTAAGATGCATTTCTGATTGCATCAGGCTGTATACACGTTTTGCTTTATTAAAAATTAAAAATATAACCTATAAAGAAGAGGAAGAGAAGGGACACTCTAAGTGCTACGTTGAAACTTAAATATTTCAAAATTTCTTCACGCAAATCTCAATCAAGAAAGAGAGCTAAATAGCCTCATTTTCTCTGTATTGTTTTGCATCCATTAGCATGGTGTTTACTGAACATTGCTCCCTGGTTACCTATAGTGTACTGAAGTACTAAACCAAAGGTTCAATTGCATTTTCAATGTAAATTTTAAGTACAAAGCAGAATAGAATAGGTTTGTCACCATATGAAAGCCATGAAAAACAGTCACTTATTTGCTGTTTCTTTGCCAAATAATCTGGATGCTAGAAACAAAGATAATTTATTTTGCTATTTAATATCCCTTGAGTCGTATTTTTAAATAATTTCCCCCATTTCATCAAAGCATCAATTGTCCCGGAGTGAACCAACAGGTAAAAAAAAATTGACATTCTGCCCTCTAAAGCAAATTTGTCAACTGCCAATCTTAATTTAGTTTCCAAATGAGTCCCAAGGGTCACGTCTGGGTTACTGTTTACAGTAAAGAGGGTGATTTTGACGCAGCCATCACAGAACTTATCAAAGACCAAAAGCACACCAGGGGCTGGGGTGGACTATGAGGAATTTGGCATACTTTTCAGGTAAATTTTAAACTATTTCAGGATGTAAGGCATGGTGACCAATCTTCTGGCTTCCCGGGCCACACTGCAAGAAAAATAATTGTCTTGGGGATCACATAAAATATACTAACACTAACTGTAGCTGATGAGCTAAAAACATAAATCACATAAAAAAAAACTCACAATGTTTAAGAAAGTTTACAAATGTGTGTTGGGCTACACTCAAAGCCGTCCTGGGTTGCATGCAACTTGCAGGCTGTGATTTGGACAAGCTTGACCTAAGGGGCCACTTAATAGGAAATAATTCCAATGTGGACCAATTATTTCAAGGTTTTCAGAAAATTACAGTGGTTTCATTTTTTAAAATTCAAATATTTCTAAATTTAAAGCCATGGAACTCTTAATGCAAATGTAGTCTTGTAATTTTACATGGCTCCATAAATAATAAACCTATACAAGCATAGCTTTTTAGAATTGGGCATAGAATAAAAATTACTATCCTAGAATAATTTCCATAGAGTGAGCTTTAGAGACAAACAAGGATGGTAATTGCTTAGGTCATGTTCATATTTGCTATTGTTTTATTTCCAGCAGGACATTATCTTTGAATGTTATTATCTGTGGTTTTAATTTTTATACTTATGTTTTGCAAAACTTTCTCTTCTGAGTTAGTGATATCCTCATTGCTTCAAAGATAATTAGCATTGTTTTCATAGGAATGCAAAAAGAAAGAAATGGTTGGTGCTTGATTTTTATTTTATTTTTCAAAAGAGCCTCTCAAAGACCGCATCAGAAATAATAGCTTTGAAACCAAAGCTTTTGATTCATGAGAGAGTAAAATGTTGCTGAGAAAGAAATGTTGGGTAAGGGAAACTGCACTTGGTTTATCTTTTACTAACAGATTGAAAAGAGAACAGATAAAACCATAAAAGTCCATTTCCAGAGAGAACAGAGTAAGAAGTTGCAGTAATTGGGTCAGGTATGCCTTTGAATGAGTAACAGATCATCTTGTGAAGATGGCTGAGTTTCAGACAACTCTGGTTGCCTGTTCTCATTGCTCTTTGGGAGGACCTTCTACTAACATTTTACATGCATGGTGCCTATGAATCACCCAGAGGAAATAATGCTTGCTCATGTTCCAAAACTTTGCGGATGCTTGGGGGACTCTTCTGTTTGGAAGGACCCTCTTTCAATACCCATGAGATTTTTTGAGGCCCACAAAAAAGAAAATGGGGTTCTTGACATCCCCTGGGGAATCTGAAAGCGGTTTTAGAAATAGGGAAAGATGTCAAAGTAAGATAGTACAAATTAACACAGTTCATTCATAGAGTCATAGGAACTGTAGCTGCCATCTAGATCTTGTAGAGGGAAAGAATGCAACTCAGTTATGAGAGGAAACAGGAGAACTATTAAATAGTTTACATTGTTTTAACCACAAGGGTAAGGAAGGCCAACATCTGTGTGGAAATATGCAAGCATAGTTGTAGTTTTCAACCAAAGAACACCCTGAAAATTAAGATCTTTAGCGTCTGAAAATTCAGTTATACAGAAAATAAAGAAAACTAGAGGCATGTCTGGATACATTTTGGAGTCAGATCCACCTTGGAGAAAGGCTTGGGGACATTTCTAAAAGAATTTTACCACACAAAAGCAGCATAATATAACTTGGGAAATAAAGGAAGAATTTAAGCCTAAGTTCTCCTTAGAGTTCTGGGTAATCTACTTGGTTATTTCACTTGATATCTTGGGTGGTATCAGCAGTAAGTGTTACATCAGGTGATGAATTTGCTTATGCACAATTATCAAGATGTACCCTAGGATCCCTGATTCAAAGGATGGCCAGAAATCAAGAACTTACCTTGTGCCCGATGTCAAAGTTCCCAGTAATTAAATCCTTACAACTCAAAATATGTTTGATAGGCAAACAAGAATGTCATCACATAGCAGTTAGGGATGAAATAACTTAGGCCTTACTCTAATAGAATAATAATCTACAATTAAAAAGATGTCAAAGTGATTTATATAATGGTTAGTTTTCAAGAGCCCTGATTTGAGGTGACCTAATGCTGGGATTACTTCCCTTTTGCTTGCTACCCCCGCAGAGTGCTGGAATTGACCTGAGAGGTGTAGACTGCATTATCCATGCAATAGTGGAGGAGAAGAAAAAGTCCCCAGCAGCTGTATTTGTACATCTAGACAATTACTGAAGTCCACTCTATTACCATTTGATTTCATTCCAGTGAGCCTGTTCATGTACCTGACATTTTCCTTGATCCAGGGGATGCATAAAACATGATTCCAACATTGAAGAAGGGATAAAGAAACATGTAATTAGAAGACATTGATAAGAACAACTTGTTGCATTTGTTTTGTGACATATCAAATGGGTTTATTTATAAACATCTAAAATGCTCTTAACTGATTCTATAATTCCTCAGTACTGTGTGGTGGCTCAGTGACATTCTCCTGAGTAACGATGATGCGTGGTCTTTTAGCAAATTCAAGGAGAGATGGAAATATAAATACATATTACAATACAGTGTGGGAAAGAATATCACAATTATTTATAAATTTATGGAGAGTTATTCAGCATTTGTAAATTCTTATTTATTACTTTTTTTTTTTTTTTTTTTTGAGACAGGGTCTCACTCTCTCACCCAGGCTGGATTACAGTAGCACGATCTCAGCTTACTGCAGCCTCTACCTCCTGGGCTTAGGCGATCCTTTTACCTCAGCCTCCTGAGTATCTGGGAATACAGGTGGGAACCACCACAACTGGCTAACTTTTTGTATTTTTGGTAGAGATAGGGTTTCACCATGTTGTCGAGGCTGGTGTAGCTCAGGTGATCCACCCGCCTCAGCCTCCCAAAGTTCTGGGATTATTGGCATGAGCCACCATGCCTGGCCTATTATTACATTTCAATTCAGTAATCTGTCATTTGACAATCACACGTTTCCCCAATAAGTAAGGTTATACTGGCCTCAAAAGATGAGATGGGAGGCATTTCTGCTGTATTCTGAGAAAGAATTTGTGTATATTGGTAGTACAACATTCCCAAACATTTTTGAGAATTTTTCAGTGAAATCATGTGAACACAAAGTGTTGTTTTGTTTTTTCTGTCAAAAGGTTTTGATTAATGATGCAATTTATTTAATGGATAAAAAGGTCTTCAGATTTTTAATTTATTTCAAGTTGTGGTATCCAAAGAATTTGTCTATTTCACCCTGATTGTCAAATATATTGGTTTAAACTTGTTCATAGTGTACTCTCTCTCCAATCATCTACAGAGTTATTTGTCATACTAGCAAAATGTGATTTTACTTATTTTTTCATTTAATCACTATTGATAAGGACCTCCTCAATTTTATAAACACTAAAAGGCAATTTGGCTTTATTGCTCTTTTTCCCCTATTGTATATGCATTGAGTTCTGCTATTATCCTTGTTATTAGAAAGTTTCACTTTAGAGAAGTTTCGGTTGTTGTTCTCTCACTAGCTTCTGGCTATGGAAGTTAAGATCATTGTGTTTTCAGCATTTCTTCTCTTTTAATATCTCCCTTTAAGGTCATATTTTTTCCTTTAAGCATTTCTGTAATTTCACACCACCAAGTTTTTTTTAAGCAATAAATTCATTTTTATTGAGTTCAAAATACTTTCTAAACTCCATTCCAACCTATTAGGTCCATAGGTTCAGAAGCGTATTGCTTAATTTCCACAGAGTTGCAGATTTTCTAGCTTAATTCTATAGTTGTCAGACAATACTTGCTGAATAATTGCAAATCATTCTATAATTTGACTATTCTACATTTTGAATCATTATATGATTCAATATTCTACATGCCTTTGAAAACCCTTTTGTTTGGTGGAGTGTATTACATATGTCAATTATGTCAAGTTTTTTAACTGTTTAGATAGATATTCTATATTCTTACTGCATTTTCATCTGATTGATATATCCAGAGAGCAGTGTAAAAGTTTCCCACTGTGATTGTGGATATGGCTGTTTCTCCTTTTAATTCTATTAATTTTACTTCATATACTTTGAAGCTGTATTATTTTATTCAGTTAATGTTGAATTGCAACATCTTCATGTAGATTTACCTTTTTATCATTATGACATTTCCCCCTTTATCTTTAGTAATGTTTCCTGCCTTAAACATTACCTCATCTTATATTAAAATTACTACATCACAAATCTACAAAAATTACATTTGTGTTTATAGGAACAGATTTTTACTTGTTCTTAACTTAGAATTTAAATCCTATTTAAGGCATATCTCTTATAGACAACATACATTTGGGTTTTGTATCTTTATCCAGACCAACAATCTTAGCAGCCTTTTAATTGGAGTATTAGTACATTTATATGTAATATATTTATTGATATATTTAAGATTACAGCACTCATCTTGATATTTTTTTCTTATTGACCCTCTCTGTTGTTCTTAGCATTTCTTCCTTCTTAGCATTGCTTAGGCTAATCAATTACTTTCATTATTTAATTTTTCAGCTATAGCTCATTTTTAGGAGTTATGCTGTCTTTTAGTAGTCACTCTAGAAATTACTAGTCCTGAACTATTATAATCTAACATAAATATTACCATTAACATTTCCATAATAATGCTAGAACCTTAGAACTCTTTAGCTCCTTTCTACCTTTTGTGTTGTTGTTGTAATGCATTTTAATTTTACAAACATTTACATCTCCAAAGATTTTATTGCTATTGTTTTGTGTTTAACAATACAACCTGTTATTCTTTCTATTATCTTCTTTCCTTCCTAAAATTCGATTTTTCTCTCTGGGTGTTTTTTTCTCATTCTGCCTAAATAACTACCTTTAGTATTTCCTTCCGTTAAAGTTTGCTGATAATTATTTATCTTAGGTGTTGTTGAAAAATGCTTTCATTTCACCTTAATTGTTGAAGAATATTTTTGCAGGTTAAAGAATTCTAGGTTGGCATTTTAAAGCACTTTAAAGATGTCATTCAATTGCCTTCCTGTTGAAAGGTCAACTATCAGTCTTTTTCTGTTCTTTTGGGTCTTTGGGTCTTCTATCTTTGTGCGCCTTTTATAATTTTCTCTTTAATTTAGATTTTTAACTTTTCTATTCATCTATACCTAAATCTGTCTCTCTTGATTACACTTGAAATATTAAAGTATTCTTGAATCTGTGGGTTGATGTTACTAATTAATTTTGGAAAACTTTCTGTCATATTCACTTCAGATATTGCTTCTATCCAATTCTGTTTTGTTATCCCATTAATTCAATAATGTGCATATTGAATCTTTTGTTGAACCCATAAGTTTTTGACATTCTTTTATCTCTTTTTTTGGTATTTTTAACCCTTTTCCGTGCTTTAGTTTGGAAAATGTTAATAAATTATTTCTCAAGTTCCTTAATTGTCTCTTCTATTCTTTTAAATCTACTATTAAACCTACTTAATGAGTTCTTGCTTCTAGATACTATATTTCTAAGTCTTAGAATTTCCATTTGATTATTTACACAAATTCCAGCTCTCGGGGGGTAAATTCTTTCTCTTTCAATGAATTAGTTCCAGTTTTCCCATTTATTTTCTTTAATATATTGTGTATGTGTTTTTAAAAATCTTCATCAGATAATTAAAATATCTGAATCATCTCTTGGTCTATTTCAATTGTGTATCTTCTTCTCTTTCAATCATTACATTCTTTCTTTTAGCATCTGTAATGATTTTCAATTGCCTGATGTCATGCACATAAATAAATTGTAAATGTCTAAAATAATGATATCTTTATCCTAAGATGTTTCTCTTTTCTCTCTCAACTAGAGAGATAAAGTGATGGGTAATCAGCTTATTTCAATCAAGAATTGTGCTGAGTTGTATCTGTATTTAGTTCTGGTAATCTTCAGTCTGTACTTGGTTTGCCCCTGGCTTGTTCTTCAGGTCTTTTCACATGAAAGTCTAGTTTATTCTATAGAGTCCTTCCCTGTCTTCAAACTAATTTGGCATGACTGCCGAAAAATTTTCATTATGCATTTACAGAGTTTTCCATTTATATTTTTAGCCTAGTACAGAATTTGCCTAATGCCTTAACAGAAAAATTGCCTATGTGCTTTAGACCACCTCCCTCAAAGCTATGCTGATTTATACATTTGCCAAAAAATAGCGTTCAACAGGGTGTAAAGCCTGAATTCTCAGCCTCCTGCCTCAACCAGAAACAACAAACGCACCCAGGGTATAGCACGTTTACAAAGCCAGCTGATCTTTTTGGAATATAACCTTTTTTGAGTAATCATTACTTTAACAGATCTCTGTTGTTTTCAACTTATTGGTATCTAAAGTTTACAATATATATACACACAGAAGTACTAGATAAATTATACAAATATATATTTCTTGCTTTATCTCATGGTCAATTTATATAAGGATTTCGGTAGTTCATATAAAACATTCTGGCCAAGTGTGGTGGCTCATGCCTGTAATCCCAACACTTTGGGAGGCCAATGAGGGCAGATCACTTCAGGTCAGGAGTTCCAGGCCAGCCTGGCGAACATGACAAAACCCCATCTCTACTAAAAATACAAAAATTAGCTTAGTGTGGTGACACGCACCTATAATCCCAGCTACTTGGGAGGCTGTGGCAGGAAAATTGCTTGTACTCAGGAGGCGGAGGCTACAGTGAGCTGAGATTGCACCACTGCACTCCAGCCTGGGTGACGGAGCAGGACTCTATCTCAAAAATGATAATAAAATTATGTTTCCTCTTTTATTCATTTTTTTCAAAATAAATTTTGCTTTATTCTCTTTCTTCTTCTCTCAGTAGAAAGTGAATTAAAGAAGTTGGATTCTTTGGGGATGATGATAAATCCTTTTGGACATTTTGAATTTAAGGTGACAATAGAATTGGCCTGACACCAGCAGGGAGTTGGAGATGTGACACGTTAACTTAGCAACAAGGTGAAGACTGAAAATATGAATCTGGTAGACATATGTGTAAAGATTATAGTTTATGCCAGTGAATGGCATTTTCAAGTAAAAGAATGGAGACAGAGAATAAGAACGTTTCATGGACTCTTTTCCTCACTTTAGAGATATTAAAAGGAAATAGAAAATAAAGAAAAATGAATTTAAGAAATGAGGAAAGAATTAGTTTAATTCAATGAAGTATAAAGAAAAACAAGAGAAGGGAGATGGTGACTGACCAAATTCTAACTGGTTGGTTCATTTTTAGATTTGGGAAAGAGTTACATTACATTTAATTATTAATAACAGGTCGCATATCTTTCCCTGCATCATCAGGCAAAAATCTGCTTTGATAGTTGGGAAATACAAATTTTTCTAATTAGTTTAGTAATAGTTAATTGAAATTGTCTCAGATATATAAATTTTGCAGCAAGAAAATCAAAATTTACAAAATGAACCCAATATATTGTCATTATAATATTTGTTAAATTTTGTCTTAAATCAATTATTATAGGTAGTCTTTGTTTAATAGTAATTGCTCATATACTTTTATCTCATGAAGAAAAGTAAAGAAGAAGAGTTGTTTTTTTCAAATAAAAAAGATTATCACATATTTCTCTGCATACCATCTTTTTACATAGGAGGTCAGAAAAGCAAATTTTGTTACAAGCATTGATTTTATTGAGCAAAAGAATCCAAATATCTGATATCTTTTTAAATGAATTATTCATTTTGTTACAGAAGAAATAAAACTGAGATTGTTGGAACGGTACGTTATTCCACATTGCACTTGCATCTGGTTTTAAGGATTTGTTCCCTATAGCCTACAGTATATGACAGGTTTTATCTCCTTCCTGTCTCTTAACATTCACAAGAGTGCAATCTTATTCCCTAAAGCTTAAATAAGCCACATTGTTACATGACTTTTTTATATAACAAATTTTTAAATTGATAAGTTATATCTAGATCTCTGAAGTAACTATCAAAATTATTAAAGTATGACAGCTTTCTAGGATGTGTTCATTCTGAAACATACATTAGATATACATTTCTGTTACTATAGCGACATCTGAGAGCGATATACCTGCATCCCCTAGTCCCAAAGGGTTAAATAAAGACAAATTGGGTTGTTTTAAGTGTACAATAATCCCTTGGTTTATCCTTCATGCTCTGTAAGTTTATTGTTTTATTTATAAAGTTAGGCACATCATTCACTAATGGTGCCCCATACATTATGAAGGTAGAAACATATCTGAAAACAGTAATATGAAGAAAAGTATAAGTATATAATTTCAGCCTGAGTAATTTATAATTTTATCATATGCAATATAATATAGGATTTTACAGACAGTCAGAAGACCATTAAGTTTCCTTCCCTTTGTATTACTATTCAAAAAAATAATGTAATAAATTTTGTTCTCCCAGATGACGAACTGAATAGATTAATTAACATATTATATGTGTTTTCCTTCTTACTGCTATATACTTTCAACTTAAAAATTACTTCAGAACAAATAGTATATCTCTCCTGTGTTGAAAATAACTCAACTCAGTTGATGGCTGAGGTTAGTTCTTATTTCTCTCTATTTGATATATGATCAAGAGAACCACAATTGTCAAGAATAATACAACAGAATAATAAGGCTATATGAGGAATTGTCAAAAGTATTAATTCAATAGCCCAAGTCACATTTGATGCTCTAAGGCAATTTCAAACAGTTACTAGACACTTCAGGTTACAGACTAATTTTTTCTCAGTTTCCTTAACAGGACATCTACGAAAATATCAACCCAGGAAGTTACACACTGCTAAATGCTTTAGGATATTTAGTTTCAACACTAATATCTCATGCATTAGCATACGCAGAAATAATTACAATTATATTAAATGTGTATGTTGATTTGCTGCTATCATCTTATGTATCATTTTATATTATATTCCCATTATTTTGTTAATTTAACTATGATATAACATTTAAAAGCTTCTCCGGCAGATTATTTTTATTTTTCCTTAGATTTTGTGGACACTGTAATTAAAATATGCTATTTGAAATTTTAATAATAATGTTGGATTTTCATAGAATTTTCAATGAAGAAAATATATTAACTATATCCCTATGTATACAAAGAAAGCATAATCAAAAGGGTTAGTCCTGTGTATCACATTATTGAAATTAAGTCATTTCAATATGAATGTACACAGGGAGTTGGTTGATTACTCTAATTTCTGTTTCACTCATAAGCATCTCGCAGATAGTTCATTAGAAAAAGCAGAGAAGACAGCACAAAGTTCTAAACTCTAATCAGGTAACAAAAATTTACCTTAATGTTTTACCACATTTTATTACCTCTTACCAATATCAGTTATGAAGCCATCACCTCTTTACAAAAGATTTCATGGAAATAAATACACCTCTTTCACATATATAAAGCCCACAAAATTTCAACCCTGATTCTATTTCACAAATGTCTCCCTCAGCCTCAAACTAACTGATCCATTCATAGGTTAGACACATTCAAACTATTTTTTTTTTTTAGTGGATTGAGAAAAACAATGGTTTACATTCTTTTAGTATTATCAGAAGTTTCATGTGTATCATCTTTGAGTTTCTATGTTTCTGTACATTTTTCATTACCATTGCTTCCTTCTAGCACTGTATTACTTGAAGAATATGAGGCAGTTGCAACAACTAAAGAATTAAATGGTGTAAATATACCTTTTTTCAAACCCTTTGAACAGGAAAGAGAGGAAAACCCAGTACAGATAACTATATAACTTTGCCCTTTATGGTTTTCTTTTAGATTATTTGTTAAAAAGGAAATTATTAAATTTTTATGCGCTCTGCACAGCCTAGCCTTGGTTTATAGGATAAGAAGAAAATAAAAGATTAACTGTTTCATTGCCAAGGAATAGTCATTATCTGCCCGTGTACACTGGAAGAATTCTTAGCGCCCTGGCTGTGGTTTCAATGCCTGTGTCCAAGGTCATGAAGTCACGAGTTTTATTCTGTGCCTGCAGTCATCATGTGGAGCAGTGAACACAATTACAGAACATTTGTGCAGCCAGCTTTGCTCAAATCTCTTTCTCTCTTTCCTTAATATTAAACAAATTCTCTGATCTGCTGGATCATTTTACTCAGGCAATATGTCCGAACACCTGCCTTACAATTTTTAAGGTGATTATTTAAAATTGAAAATATCATTAAAAGTCATCCTACTGTGGAACTTCTTTGAAGAAAGTGGATTATAGAGTAGCAGAGATATATAAATTGGGCAAGGAATTCAAATCCTTGGGAAAGCGTGTCTGCTTTTCTTACACTGAGGTGAATGTGAGTTTTCAGCAGCAATCCTGTCTGGGTCCCTCCTAGAGCCACTGAACAATTTCTTTTCATTGGTCACGGCACCTTCCTGAAAAGACTGCCTGCTAACCAGAGTGTGGGAAACGATGCACTGCAAGAAACACAGAAATGGCATCCTCTAGGGAGATTTTTGTCAGCCATAGTGAGGACTTGTCCACATTCTGATCATAAAATTACACCTTCGAGAAGCTTTGGTTCTCTCTCATATCATGATATCATCTTCTTATCTTATCCTTCATCTTTTGTCATTGAATAAAAACAAATCAAGATGACTTTCACTTGATATAAAGCCACATATCACAGTTAAATAATAAACAAACAGCACATGCTGAGTGCTTTGTGGAACTCCTGCACTTAGGATCATAAATGTGTATTACCATTTCCTCTTCTCTCTCCTGCCAAAATATATAGCTTGACAAGGCAAAGGTAGTTCCTGAGGAATTTTCTTTAAAAAAATTTTTTTTAGCTATCTTGGTATTTTAAAGCATGCAAGTATCTCTAGGTTTTAAAAACATCAACATGTTTGCAAGGGCCTTCTGCTCTAATACAGGGTAAGTAAAAGAATATTTTTACAATTTTTATGTTGTGAAGTTTTAAATACGAGGAAGTACATACAAGTTTGAAACTCTCTCAAGTGTCAGAATTTGCTACTACCTTGAATGGATTACCTCATTTTACTTATTTGTTGTCAATTGCATTCTAACAGAAGGATGATGGTTTTCAAGATCTAAAGTCTGTGCTATTTGAGCAGTAAAGGCATCCATGTGAAAAATATAGTAGCAAGATACACACATACAGAGCACAAAAAAACTAAGTGAAAAAAGCAAGTATTTAGTTTTCCTAACCTATTTAGAATAAAGGGTTTATTTTATTCATTTCTGTAACATATTATATCCCTCTAGTAAGAATTTCATTCAACCAAGGCCATTAACTGTTAAATTATTGCACTGCTATTTAAAATCAATAATGAAAATGTTTAGCAGAGTAATAAGCAAACTAAATGATTTCAGAAATCTTCAAGATTTTTTTTTTTAATTCACATTTTGCTTCAGAAATGTCTCAGTGGTTAACGTTTTAAAGTACACTGCCTGGTCACTATAATAATCAACATTTCACATTAGTTTTGCTTAAGAAAAAGTACATTTTTATGATTCACTAAACATATTTTTAAGAGAAAAATGCAGAAATATAAATCAAGACACCTTTCATTTTACTTTCATTGAGGTGCATCTAAGCAAGCAGAACAGGATGAGACTCTGCCTTACTTAGGAAGACACTTGCTAACACACTACTGATGACTCAGGCAAATTAGAGGTAAATTACCTTTGAGAGGTCCCCAGCCTCCAAATAGAAGCAGATAACAAACACATTCCACGTAACCCAGAGGACTAGCCAGACAGCATACTGTAGAGAAGCAAGAGAGAAATAACATATAATTAATTTGGAATCAGTTGAGTATGATTCAAATAAAACTTGAACTTTTGCACACCCAAATATAAGATTAGTGGGAAAGGTTAGATATTGCTTCTCTCTAAGGAACAGGATTAGATGTACGTTTATCTCTGTTGAGTTTTGTCTTTCCTTTTTTTTCCTTTTCTTTTTCTTTTTTTCTTTTTCTTTGACAAAGTCTCACTCTGTCACCCAGGCTGGAGTGCCGTGGCATGGTCTCAGCTCACTGCAACCTCTTTCTCCCGGGTTCAAGTGATTCTGCACTCCCAAGTAGCTGGGACTACAGGTGTGTGCCACCACACCTAGCTAATTTTTGTATTTTCATTAGGGATGGGGTTTTGTCATGTTGGCCAGGCTGGACTGTTGAGGTTTTTTTTTTTTTCTTACTGTTACAGACTCATAGTATTACAGCTCAAACCTGCCTCAGGATAAATTTTCTGGTTTTAAGACAAAAAATAGTAATCCACATTTTTGTTTAAAGAGTGAATAATTATAGTTTCTGGACATCTAAAAAATTTCAATGCTCTAACATAGATGTCACATAAAACCCACCAAAAGAAAACTCACAGTTTCCTTAGCAAAACCATCCCCATGTAGGACAATGTATAACCTTTTCCCATGTTGTCAACGATAATCTTCAAATCAGTCTTTCTGCCTCTGTCCCATTCTAATCAGCTTTCTCTCTTTGGTGTCTCCTTTTCACATCTCCATTCACCTTCTTATTTTATCATTTCACTATCTCCCATTACAGTGACCATCTAGCTAGTGTCCCTAAATTTATTCTATTTTCTCTTTAGTGTACCTTCTTTAATGATGACAGATTTTCTTACTAAGATATAGTTCTGATCATTCAGTCAGCTAAAACGTATGAAGCACCCAGAAGGCAACATGCTAGCAAGACACTGAGAATACAGAGACCAATGATGAATTCCTCCTGAACTCAAATCAAGTGAGGGTGATAGATTTTTTAAAAATAGATCATTATTATACAGGAATCATAAAAATATATAAAGTCTGAGCACAAGGAAGGAAAGTGAGAGGAGTACATAACCTGTTCTGGGAAAAAGAATCTGCAAAGCTTAACAAAAGAGGTTAAGAAACACCTTCTAGAAGAGATGAATCAAGCTTAAAATGAATGGACTTAAAAGCATGGGGGGTTGGAAGGGTTTTCATGGGAGGGTCCTGGAAACAAAGGAAAGAGCAGGTGTGAATTTTTAAAAAGTGGAACAAGATGGTATCATGTCACTTCCCTTCTAAACAAATGCCAGTGGCTTCTATCCTTTCTAGGTGAGTTCCAACATCTTTAATTTATGCTTCACGAACCTCCATGATCATGATCATGATCTTGCACCTTGTTATCTTTTGAGACAACATATGCGTTTCAGTTGATCTCTGGAGTAATCCTCGATTCCAGACACATATATTATTTGCTCTTCCATGTAGATGGAAAGTTATTTCCCACCTCTGTGCCTTTTTGTGTATTATTGTTGGGGTGATCAGACCCAACACCAGGTTGTGGGGGTGACAAAGTCTGGCAGAGTCAAAGGAATGAGAAAAGACAGTTTGAGAGAGAAAGTGGGTCCAGGGGGCCATTGCGAGTGTGGCGGTTGCAAAGGCCCCAAGCTCTGAAAGACCAGTCTGTTTATTGGTGCTCTAACAAAGAAACAGGTGGTGAGAAGGTGGGGGTTGAAAGGGCAAGCATATGATCTACAGCTGTGATGGTTTAGTATTTCCTTTGAAGCATATGGAACATATTCTGCTACTTGAGATAATGGAGAGCAGGTTCTTTGAACTCAAGATACAATCCATCCTGGGAGAGCAAGGAACAAAGAGCTAGCAAGTCTAGACACAATCCAGAGCCATGAGCCCTGGATTCTATCCAAGCCATGAGGGGTTTTATGCCCTGGGCTTAGATTGTGGTGTGTCAGGGCAGCCTTCAGCCCTTTGGCACAGAGTTTGGTGTTCCAAAGGCCACAAGGGGTTTTAGACTCTGGACTCTGGACATGTTCCAAGGCTCTTTTACATTAAGTCAGACATGCAAGCCCCGCCTCAGCTTCTCCCAACACTCAGCTTTTCTCCCAACAATTATCCATGTATTCTTGCATACTTTTACTTTCCCCTAGGCACTCTTCTTACCACCTATCATTTCTTTAAAAGGTTAATTCAAATATCACCTCCTTCATGAACAAGAATTACCTGAGCCCTACTTAGTGCTGCAACGAACTTTGTTTCTCCTAATTTCATATGAAATGTCGTATATCTGATTATTTGCATATTTTCTCCAATGCACAATGGTAAGCTCCTTAAAAGACTACTTTTTAATTTTTATGTTCCTAGGTTCTTAACTTAGTACTTTGCACAAAATGGGTATTAAGACAATATTTTGTAAGTCAACGAATAAGTAGCAATATGGAGAAAATGGTATTATTTTCAGATGCAGAACCCATTCTTCCCTCTCAGATATGGTTTTTATTAGATTACTATGATCATTCATGTAGTATGAGGACTGAGAGCTCTACATGAGGAGTTTATGTAACAATAAATGATAACTGTTTTCTAAAGGACCTGGTTTCATCTAACTGCTTAATGTGTGCATTGCTCAATGGACTATAATGTTAGGGCAAACTAAATGGTCCAAGACAAAATACAGAATTTGAGAAACTCTATGAGGTGAGGGTTGGATGTAGAGACAGAATCAGGGAGCTAAGCAGGCTGTAGCAAGAGAGGAACTTCAGTTTTAGAACAGAGATCTAAGGAGAAATTTAAGTTTGTTTCAATGACTTAAGTGATTACAAGAGACAGAGAAAGCATGACTGATTATAATGTTTTATCATGTCCTTTGTGCACAATGACATATTGTCCCCATATTATTTATAATGGAGAGCTAAATAAACACCATTTACTAAAAGTCAAAGTAGTAGGATACTAAGATTTCAGCAATGGCTGATGAGCTAATGAGAGATATTGTATTATACATATCAAATTCTCCCGAAAATTTGTCGTCGGCAAGCATTCTTTCTAATATAGTATTTAAAAATGTCAATGCGGAAGCTTTTTAATTTCATAACTAAAATTATATTTTATGCTTATTAAATGCTAACCATGTTTATCTGTACTCATGTGGTATATATGGCACAGTCATTACTTCAGTATATGTTGAAAATATAATAAAAATTTGGAATCTTCATTTATACTTAGTTACATTTATGTGTATGTATAAATATAAATTATACTTAGTTTGGTTAAAAAGCTGAAAAATTTATGTTTTAGTCACCAAAATTAATAATTTTATGGAACCATATGAAAGGTAATGGATTATACGCAAATAACTAGCATATGGAGAATAAGAACGCAGAACGTAATGTCTGGTTCTGTCACTTTATGCTCTTTGGCTATCTTCAAGTGATATGACCTATTACAATTAAGTTTACTTAAATATAAAATAGGCTTATTAGTAGTAACAAACTCCATGGCTTCTGTGAGAATGGAATGATCAACTGTTGAAAAGTACACAATACTTGAATTTTCACTATATGTTGTCATTTTATTATGACGATTATGTTACATCATCATCTCTTCTTGTTAAAAAATAACCAGTAGGGTCGGGTGCAGTGGCTCAGCCTTGTAATCCCAGCACTTTGGGAGGCCAAGGTGGGCGGATCACCTGAGGTCAGCAGTTTGAGACCAGTGGGCCAACATGGCAAAACCGTGTCTCTGCTAAAAATACAAAATTAGCCAAGCATGGTGGCAGAGGCCTGTAATCCCAGCTACTAGGGAGGCTGAGGCAGGAGAATCACTTGAACCCAGGAGGCAGAGGTTGCAGTGAGCCAAGATCACGCCACTGCACTCCAGCCTGGGTGACAGAGCAAGACTTCATCTCAAAATGAATGAATGAATGAATGAATAAAATAACAGTAATCTCCAAAGATGTATTTATTTGGATATTTAAAAATATACTTCCCACGTGTTTTTTGTTTGTTTGTTTTGTTTGTTTTGTTTTTGAGATGGGATCTCACTCTGCCACCCCTGCTGGAAGGCAGTGTGGCACGATCTTCGATCACTGCAGCTTCAACTGCCCTGGTTCAGGTAATCCTTCCACCGCAGCCTCTTGGGTAGCTGGAACTACAAGTATGCACCACCATGCCTGGCTAATTTGTTGTATTTTTTGTAGAGACAGAGTTTCACTATGTTGGTCTCAAACTCCTGGGCTCAAGCTTTCTGCCTGCCTCAGCCTCTCAAACTTCTCATATTAACTGATATAAAACATTGGTCCATTATACTGAACTTGCAAGCTAGACTTGTTTACTTAATGCAACATATTATTCACTAAATTAAGGGTTTTTGATATATTAATGACATTAATTATAGATGAATGCTGTTTCATGAAACCAACCTTCATTTGGGTTTCACTAAAATAACAATTTATTATTTCTAACAGCACAATAATAATTATAAAGCATTTTCTATATCTTATTTTATGAGTTGCTTTTTTAAAAATATTTTTATTTATTTATTTACTTTTTAGAGAAGGCGTCTCACTCTGTTGCCCAGGCTGGAGTGCAGTGGTGTTATTATAGCTCACTGCAGCCTTGAACTCCTGGACTCCATGATCCTCCTGCCTCAGCCTCTTGAATAGCTAGGACTACAGGCACATGCCACCATGCCCAGCTATGAGTTGCCTCTTGACAGTATTTATTGGCAATTATTTTGGAGCAGAATATAATTTTTTATCCCTCTTTTTCTAGAGTAATTCAGAAGGATATGTACATAAAGAATATAGCAAATGTTCCTTTCATATCCTTGCATTTACTTTCATTATTTTCACTTAATTGTATATTTCATTACAATCCAGTTAGTCTCACAATGCACTATACTTCATTAGAGATTTACCAAAAAGAAAATGATCACTGTCACTGGTGTAACCCCTTTAATGAACATAGAAATCCACACTAGTGCTACAGAGGGTAATTGCTACTTGTGCATCACTATCCAAAGGCAGGACTTTATCTAATTTATCTCATTTAACTTTCCTCATTAATTTTCTCTCATTTATCTTTCTTATCCCTCCTATCTTAACCTCTTATTTTCTTTTTTTATTCTTTTCTACATTTTTTTCTCATTTTAGTAGCTGGCACTTATCTATATCAAATATCCTATAATTGGATTTTGCCTAGCTGCCTAAACATTGATGAAGATTTTGTACTGCCTTGTAATTTGGCCTATGCTTTTTGTCAATAAACTTTACTGTTCACCCTGCTCTTAAAATTACTCAGCATAGTTATTTAAGAGTATAAAGATCAGTACAAACTTCTTCCCAGTTGCTATAGCTGGTTGATGTGATATAATTGACAATCATGCAGTTTGAGTGTAATTGGAAAAGATGTTCTGCCCTGGAGAGATGGCCTAATAACAAAATATCACAATTGCTAGATACCACCTAACTTGTAGTTTTCTGCTATACAACTGATCTTGTTTTAGACTCATTTTTTTCTTGTGAAGAAAATCTTATATTTTATGTTTCAGATGGAAACTTTGAGATATCTGTGATGAGAGAAAAATTCTATTGTATGATAAAATTCACTTTTAAGAATTGATTTCTGAAGCACCAGGTGAACCATTTGAGAGATTAATTGAACTTGAGAATCCAGTGAAATGGTTAAAACTATCAGCTAAAAAACGTAATTGAATCATCATGGCTTCCCTGTGGTATTTGTGGCTCCAAATGATGAAATCAAATTAGCTATACAAGATAAAAATTAGTTAAGGCTGTTAATCATGAAAGGCCAAAATATTGGTTAGGCTCAGAGACATGGCCCTATTATATGTCAAGGGTTATACAATAATTAGAAAGGTAGACCAAGGTAGTATATGACTAGGAACTTAATTAGAAAAGGAGGTGAGTCATGAATCAGTTCACATTTATTAAATACCAGCTGGATGCACGTGACTTCAACAGAGGCTACAGGGAAATATTACAGGATATAATTGAGTAACTCTTCTAATATTATTTATATTTATCAATGATTGGCAATTAATGCAAACTATAGGAATGTTTTTAGGTATGATTGTTTCTACTAGGATGCAAAACTAGTATCAGCTCACCAATATCACAGATATCATGCTGCTAATTTTAATGTAATATTGAGACAGCCAAGTAAAAACGAACCCCTGGAGAATACCCAACCGGCCTGTGCACTGGGAGGATGGTGGGGAGCCTCAGGAAGTTCCTGCCTTTTGCAGTGGGGAGGAGGCTGGCTCTCTTCTTCCCCTGTGGTAACCTGGGATTCAATCTGTGAGGCAGGAAACCTGCTAACAGGACTCTCTTGCTTTGTTGAGGGTTCCTGTTTCCCTGTTTTTCCTTTTTACCCAATAAACACTGCCCTACTCACCCTACAATATGTCCACATGCCTAAATTATCCTGGTCCCCTGACAAAAACCCGTTTTTTTCCTATAACAATAATATAATCAGTTCTAATGAACTACGATAGAAGCATTCCTAAGGAACACTGTATTAACAAATCTTGTCTTAAAAACAACTTCTGGCCAGGCTTGGTGGTCATTCTTGTAATCCCAGCACTTTGGGAGGCTGAAGTGGGCAGATCCTGAGTCAAGGAGGTGAAGACCAGCCTAGGCAAGAGGATGAAACCCCATCCCTACTAAAAATTTGCTGGGCATGGTGGCATGTTCCTGTAATCCCAGCTATTCAACAGGCTGAGGTGGGAAGATCTCTTGAACCCGGGAGGTGGAGGTTTCAGTGAACCAAGATCACTCCACTGTGCTCCAGCCTGGGAGACAGAGCAAGACTCTGTCTCAAAAATAAAAGAAAAAACAACAAAAAAAGACTTGTTTAAGCAAGAAAAAGCTTTAGAATTTTAAACAATTAGGTGTTTTAATATGAACAATACAATAAAGATGTTTTAATAGATATAAATGTATACTCATAAAACAAACATCCCTGGTCAAAATGGTGGGACAATATTTACCATCTGCACAAAGTTAATTATATTTTCAGCTTAATTTTCTCATTTCCAACAGCAGTAGCATTTAATCTGCTTAGGCATTCTCATCACTGTCTTATTCTTTTCCCATTGTTATGATAAAAGAGGAGCAAAAGTGGCCCAAATAAAGCAAATTATTTCCTTTAGGACCAATGCCAGTCTACTTTATGATGTAAATCCTGTGTTCTCATTCACAAATCCTGTTACATCTAAATCAAGCTACATAAACCTGTCCCTTAAGAAAAATACCTACATAAAACGCACTATTATTATAACTTCTAGTTTGTCAGGGATAAAGGTTCTGATAAGGTTATCAGCCAGAGTGTGACAGAAATCCAGTTCTTTTTTTTTTTTTTTTTTTTTTTTTTTTTTTTTTTTTTTTTTTTTGTTGAGACGGAGTCTCGCTCTGTCGCCCAGGCTGGAGTGCAGTGGCCGGATCTCAGCTCACTGCAAGCTCCGCCTCCCGGGTTTACGCCATTCTCTCGCCTCAGCCTCCCAAGTAGCTGGGACTACAGGCGCCCGCCATCTCGCCGGCTAATTTTTGTATTTTTTAGTAGAGACGGGGTTTCACCGTGTTAGCCAGGATGGTCTCGATCTCCTGACCTCGTGATCCGCCCGTCTCGGCCTCCCAAAGTGCTGGGATTACAGGCTTGAGCCACCGCGCCCGGCCAGAAATCCAGTTCTAATCATAGATTATGCTGCAGATCACAGAGGAAGTCAGATTTCTACTGTTTCATTTTTTTACCAATGCTGCTGTCATATGATCAGGCTTTCTTGTGATTTTATATTTGTATAGATGTTTTATTGATTAAATTTAATTCATTTTAAAATAAGATGTATTGTTTCCCCCCCTTATAGAAATTTCTTATTATAGAAAATATTTTAAATTTTGAGCATCGGAAAGGGAAATTGAGAAAATGCTATATTTAATGTAATCATCAATATCATTTTAGTATACAGGTTTCCATTCTTTTTCCTATGATTATATGGTCTAATGTGTGTTTAAATGAAACGGAAATCTTGCTCTGTATTCTGTTACCTGATGTTTTTCAGTTGATTAAAGCGTATTCACTAAGTATTCTATAACATGTGTCAGTTCAATCATGCACTGTGAGTTATTCAACTACTATTGTTTATTTCAAGTATTATTTAACTTTTTGTAATTTTCTTGCTTATGATCAATTCCTAGCAATTTCCATTTTGCATAAAAATATTTAGTTTAGTAAGAAATATAAACTCTTGGAAATCATGCCTGAAAATATTTTGCTTAAACACTATTCTTAAGACAGACTATGAATGTTAGAACATTCAATGGGCATTATTTTAATGAACATATAAACACGACTTTTAAGTTTTATGAAACTCCAAATAAAAACAGTATCCCAAAGGTATTCTATTTTCTTGAAGTAAAAAGTGAAAAATAATTCCCTTTGATTGAAAAAATAATACTCATTCAGCATGAAAACACCCGTATATGACTAATTGCTTGCCTTTGCTGGTGAAAAACATTTCATGCCAAGATATTGACATTCCTATAGTCTTAAGGCTGGGAGCATGCCACTGAAGGGTCTTTAAACACCTATAATTATAAATTAAGTTATATAGAAACATTTCCCTGGATGTATGCAAATAAATTAGAAATTTGAACGTTAACGAAACATAAAATCTAGTGAAAATTACCAAACTATACTTTTACATGCTTATCCTTAGCAAACTAACACAGGAACAGAACATTAAATACAGCATGTTCTCACCTACAAGTGGGAGCTAAATGATGAGAACTTAAATACAAAGAAAGAAACAACAGGCATTGGGGTCTACTTGGCGGAAGAGAGGGTGAGAGGAGGGAGAGGAGCAGAAAAAATAACTATTGGGTACTGGGCTTAATACCTAGGTGATGAAATAATATGTACAACAAACCCGCATGACACAAGTTTATCTATTAAGACACCTTCACGTGTACCCACGAATCTAATTTGAAATTTAAAAAAAAGGCCTAGCGACAAGTTTTTTTTTTTTAATAATCATATAGTGATTTTTGTTCATGTATATTTGTCCTTATAACAAGGCTGTAAGATGTAGATGTGTAATTCATAGATCTCAAAATGATGAATAATAAGAAAATAATCTCCAGCAACTGTTGAAAAGGCAACTTCTGTCTCATTGTCACATGTTCATCACTACTTGTTTTTAGAAGTGCCATCAAAAGATAAACTTAATTTTGGCCAGTCAGCAAATAATATGAGTCATATTTATTGATCTATTTGGTTTTGGAAGTCTCAGTTTTAGAATTCTAATAAAACGGGTTTTCCCTATGTTGAAGTTTCTTGGATTAGCCCAATAACACCAACAAAATTAAATAAAATTGTCTCTAGTTCTGATTACCTAGGTATTGAAAGATCATAGTCAAGATGTATTATAATACAGGTTTTAAAAAATTAGGATCATGTAAATTTGAAGATTTTCATATAATACATCTGATACTCTCTTTATTCTATGGCTTTAATGCCCTCTTCCTGGCCTACCCCGACCTTCCACACACACAATAGTAGGCTGGGAAGTAGCCCTCTCCAAGATATTCATATGCTAATCCCTGGGACCTGTGAATGTTACTATTATAGCAATAAATAAATAAATATCTAAAAAGTCTTTGCAGATATGATTAAGTTCAAGATTTTGAGATTAAGAGATTTTGTATTATCTGGGTAGTTCCGATGTAATCACCTGTATCCTTATGAGAAGGAGATAGATGGCTATTTCACACACAAACAGAAATTGATGAGGATAGAGCAGAGAAGGGGTTGCAGATGTGGACTTAAAGACTGAACTAATATGGCCACGAACCAGGTAATTCCACAGTTAACAGAATCTGGAAGAGGCAAGGATAGAATTTTCCCCCAGAGACTCTTAAGTCTCTATGATATCTGCTCATTGCTACAGATTTCAAACTTGTGGACTCCAGAAGAATAAATTTCTGCAGTTATTTTATATATATATATATATACACACACACATATATACACACACACACACACACACATATATATTTAGGTGGAGTCTCATTCTGTCGCCAGGCTGGAGTGCAGTGGCGCGATATCTGCTCACTGCAACGTCCGCCTCCTGGGTTCAAGCGATTCTCCCGCCTCAGCCTCCCGGGTAGCTGGGACTACAGGTTCGTGCAACCATGCCCGGCTAATTTTTGCAACCATGCCCGGCTAATTTTTGTATTTTTAGTACAGACAGGGTTTCACCATGTTGGCCGGTATGGTCTTAATCTCTTGACGTCGTGATCTGCCAGCCTCGGCCTCCCACAGTGCTGGGATTACAGGCGTGAGCCACCGCGCCCAGCCAATTTCTGCAGTTTTAAACCACCAAGTTTGTAATGATCTGTGGTAATTTGTTACAGCAGCCATGGGAAACTAGTACACCAACCAAAATCTCTCCCCACCTAATCTCTCTGTCACTAAACTATAATGCTGAAGAGTGTAATATCTAAATACTTGTGGAGTAGTGTAATTTATTTCAAAATTGATTCACTCCTTTTGGGCAATTACATCACTACTTCAGAATCAGTCCATTGCTAATCTTTAAATGGCATGCAAATAGAAATTTTTTTTTTTTTGGTTATTTGGCTGATGTAATTACTGTGAAGGTCTATGACAGGAAATGAGGTACTCTTGTTTCATAAGCATCTCTGCAAATTCTCAGTGTATTTCCAACATTCTAACAATAGAATACTTTTTTGTTTGTTTTTAGAATAAAGTTCTAGGATGCAGAAATAAATTTAGAGTTCTGAATATTTCCAAACTTGTAAAAAAAATTGTCAAAATGAGTTAAGCACCTAGAAAAATATCCCTAATCAAATAACTTTTTATTGCAACAAACTTTGAAAGCAAAGCAGGAGAAAGCAAGCGATAATCATCATCAGTATGATGGTGTAATACTTTTTAGTTAGGATAATGAATTACATGATATCATCAAAAATATTAAAATTCTAATAGCCAAGTAGCAGCTCTACATTTATCAGCTATCATTGCTGCCTTAAAAATTGGGAGAGGGTTTAAATTACTAATTGTTCATTATCTGTCATTTTAGTTTTCATACCAAATATTCTTCACTATGACTTTTTGACAAATTTTAACACTATAAATGAATAGTGCTATATTTGGCCCAGAGAAGTGAGTGAAGAGCATCACTTTTAGCTATATTCTTAGATTTTTATGACCATTTTGACCACTTCAAAGGCATCTGTGATTCTTATTAACTGATGTATCCTGGATAGCTAAAAGTGTGGAGTCCTTTACCCTTGTGATAAGTAATTAATTTTAAACAGAAGTATTATTAATCATATATTTAATTATAGTTTTTCTACTGTGCTTCATGAAAAAATGCATGGCACTCATAGACAGTGATACTATCTGTAAGGTACACCAATGTAAACAAAAAAGATAGCTTGCAGCAGCTGAAAGTGACTAACCCAAGGACTCTAGCCAACCCTGGTTCCTCATGAGAAGCTCAACATCCCAGCACATCTGTAAACTATTACCTGTGAGACTACTGGGAAGGGTTTTGCTCAGAAAAACATATAGAGTACACCATTTCTTTTCAAAAAGATAGGCTTGCTAATGTATCAAAAATGATCTGTCTGCTCAATCTGCTCAATAGGGTAACTACAGTTCCCCAGGAGTCTGTATATTCTATAATCACCTAAAAGGAGCTTCTGAATATCACGGTGCTGGTCCAATTAATTGCTCAGCAATGACAGATAATGTGGACAAATCAAGGAGGCAATGCTCACTTGGTTTGCATTTCTCTTACAGAATTCTAAATTAGGTGCTTGAGTTTATTTGTTGTTGTTGTTGTTGTTTTTGTTTGTTTGTTTGGTTTGCTTTGGTTTGGTTTTTTGAGACAGGGTTCCACTTCCTTACCCAGGCTGGAGTGCAGTGGAGCAATCACGGCTCAATGCACCCTCCACCTCCCAGGCTCAAGTGGTCCTCTCACCTCAGTCTCTTGAGCAGCGGGGACTACAGGTGTGTACAGCCATGCCTGGCTAATTATTATTATTTTGTAGTTTTGTAGAGACAAGGTCTTGCCATCTTATCTAGGCTGGTCTCACACTCCTAAGCTCAAGGGATCTGCCCATCTCAGCCTCCCAACGTGTTGGGATTACAGGTGTGAGCCACCACACACAGCGAGTATTTTTTTTTTTTCTTTTTTGTATTGCAAATGCTCATTTGGAGAGTGAAGTTTCAAATGTAAATAAATTTTTGATGGTACATCATAAATGATTAATATGAATTAAAGCTTTTCAGCTTTGTATTTTCCCCCATTTTAGAAGCATATATAATTTTAAGATCTAACAGCTCTCCAGTGACTATCACAAAAGCAGGGTTCCAATCTATTAGTATCATAATTACTTTGCTAAGATTCATTAAAGAATGAAAAACAGGCTGGGTGCTGTGGCTTACGCCTGTAATCCCAGCACTTTGGGAGGCTGAGGCAGGTGGATCATAAGGTCAGGAGATCGAGACCATCCTGGCCAACATGGTGAAACTCCATCTCTAATAAAATACAAAAAAATTAGTCGGGCGTGGTGGTGCATGCCTGTAGTCCCAGCTACTCAGGAGGCTGAGGCAGGGGAATCACTTGAATCCAGGAGGCAGAGGTTGCGGTGAGCCAAGATCTCACCACTGCACTCTAGCCTAGTGACAGAGCAAGACTCCATCTCAAAAAACAAACAAACAAACAAACAAACAAACAAAAACCTATTTCACAGTTAGATGTACTTTTGGCTACAGGTAAGAAAATACTGAATTATACGTGGTTTAAACACTGTATTTAAAAAATTTCTCATATATAAAGTCTGGAAATGGGCTGCTGTTGGCAAAATGGCTCAGTGCTATCAGAGCTCTAGATCTTCTTTCAAATCCCCACAAAGTAACACATTAGGCACATAAAAAGGCACTAGGCAGGAGATAAAACCTCCTTTCCTTCTACAACACTCTGTTCTTCCAGGAAGGAAAACTCTTCCTAGAAAGGCACACATGAGATTTCTTACAACTCGTTAGTTGAAATTTGTAAGAAGCCTACCTCAATTTAAACCACTGGCAAAAAAGTTTGGGATTATTATGGTTGCTTAATCAATTGTAATGCTTCCTTTGGACCTGCAGGAGGATTTGATCTGCCTGAGAGCTTGGCTGTTCCTCTAAACACGTGGAGCAAATTAGGATTCTGTTAACAGAGAAGAATAAAGGTATCCGCCACTACAACCTATACACAGCTTTTCTGTTTCATTTTGCTTTTCTTTAATATGTAAAAGTGAATTATTCTTATTTTATATTTTTATGAGTCTCTTGTTTTCTAGAGAAACAGCCAACCCTTTGCTTCAGTAAGACTATACAAATTCAATTTAATTTAGTAATCATAGTTTTCCTTAAGTAAATATTAGATTTTAGTTTTTTTTTTTTTTTTTTTGAGATGGAGTCTTGCTCTGTTGCCCAGGCTGGAGTGCAGTGGCGCGATCTCGGCTCACTGCAAGCTCCGCCTCCCAGGTTCACGCCATTCTCCTGCCTCAGACTCCGGAGTAGCTGGGACTACAGGCGCCCGCCACCACACCCAGCTAGTTTTTTGTATTTTTTAGTAGAGACAGGGTTTCACCGTGTTAGCCAGGATGGTCTCGATTTCCTGACCTCGTGATCCGACCGTCTCGGCCTTCCAAAGTGCTGGGATTACAGGCTTGAGCCACCGTGCCCGGCCTAGATTTTAGATCTTAGTCTATGAGGAACACTATGAAAAATAGAAAGATGGCCGGGTGCGGTGGCTCAAGCCTGTAATCCCAGCACTTTGGGAGGCCGAGGCGGGCGGATCACAAGGTCAGGAGATCGAGACCATCCTGGCTAACACAGTGAAACCCCGTCTCTACTAAAAAATACAAAAAACTAGCCGGGCGAGGTGGTGGGCGCCTGTAGTCCCAGCTACTCGGGAGGCTGAGGCAGGAGAATGGCGTAAACCCGGGAGGTGGAGCTTGCAGTGAGCTGAGATCTGGCCACTGCACTCTAGCCTGGGCGACAGAGCGAGACTCCGTCTCAAAAAAAAAGAAAAATAGAAAGATAAGACAAAGAAGCAAACAAAAAAACAGATGAAGTGTGTTCCAACCAATCAGCAAGATTCAACTTAACCAGTAAAGAGGAAAAATATATGTAGTATTAGATGTCTCATTGGAAATTTCATACATCTGTGTTTTGAGAAAGATGAAAAAATATCATAGACAATGTTAAGAATATTAGAATAAGGAAATCAGGAACTTTTAAAGACCCAAAAATAGAAAGTTAATGATATTTTTGAAATTTATATAATTATCATTTACTAAGTTATGGTAGATGTGTGGTAGTTGTAAATTTTGTTTGAATAAGCATAGTCTACTATTTTTCCCTTTTAGAGTTGGAAAAATAAATGGTTTCCTTTCATCAGAGATGCTTTAATCTCATTTTAGCTGTCCTATCCCCCAGTCTTCATTTCAAATTCAAAGCAATTCTAAGAATCATGTAAACAGCTTCTAAAATATGTAAATTATCTTAATTGGGAAATATGAGACATCAATCAGTAGAACCTTAAACAGATCTATTCATTGTGTTTGGCTTAAACGTATCCAAATACAGATACAGGTCAATCAATCTCTCTCTATATATAAAATCTTGTTTTAGGCAAACACATTAAGAAATCCTCATTCCTTTTGGGTCTTTTGTATGGTATCAGATTGTAAATGTAGGTTGAGTCATAAAATTTTTCTAAACATTTTAAATTGCTACAATACAACTTCCCAATTTGCTTTTATATAAAAAATATTTCTATCTAAATTTTTACTGGGTGCATATTTTTTTCTGCCTATACAAGTGACAGGATAGGCATTTACCAATATTTCATGTGATACCTGTCTTCTAAATACCTATCTTGGTTGGATACCATCAAGAGCAAAAGCTCACTCTTACTATTTCTAGTGAATTTTCAGTGAAACCACCTTTGCATAAATCATAACAGTAAGAAAATAATGACAGTGAAAAAGATCTGATCTAACTGACTCCATCTTGCTTCTAACTTCCAAGCTGTTCATTCCTGAGAGTGGGCTCAACTAACTTTGGGACAAACTCATTTTTTAGTTTAACTCTGAAATAAAGAGGACAATAGCTCTTTTCCAAAACAAACCCCCTTCTTGCCTAGGGACCAGACTGCCTTTGTAAAACTAATAAATTAGCCACAAATTAGAAGTTATGGCTCAGGAGTCATGCAGCTAGATGTCACAAGATCACTAATCTCCCAAATTGCTCTAATAGACAACATTAATATTATAAAACCTAAGATTCATGTTTGAAGTATTTTTCAGACTCTGCACTGGTTGGATCAGCTGGTGCCACCCAGATCTATAGACTGGCTTATCTGGTCTTCTAGTCCCCCACCGAGGAACCGACTGACTCAATGCAAGATGACGGTTTTGATTCCCTGTGATTTCATCTCCAGTCCAACCAATCAGTACTCTCCACTAGCTGGCCCCCTACCCACAAAATTATCTTTCTTTAAGAAACCCCAGTCTCCAAATTTTTGAAGAGCCTGATTTGAGTAATAATAAAACTCCAGTCTTGTGTTCAGCCAGCACTGCATGAATTAAACTCTCTCTTCTCCTGTCTTGATAAACCGACTCTGTCTAGGCAGCAAGCAAGGAGAACCCTTTGGGTGCTACCTATCACATGTATACATTGTATTATACATTGAACATTACATTAATATACTGGTATTTTGGGCTTAAGGGTTTTGATACACTGAGAAGTGCAGAGAAATAAAATCTCCTAAAGAGAGAACCATGTGCT
Source organism: Trachypithecus francoisi (assembly GCF_009764315.1). Lineage (NCBI taxonomy): Eukaryota > Metazoa > Chordata > Mammalia > Primates > Cercopithecidae > Trachypithecus > Trachypithecus francoisi. The sequence goes on along the minus strand of NW_022681460.1, from coordinate 24,042,868 downwards.
CAAATCTAAATATTGATTCAGTGTTACAGAGAAAAACTTAAAATCATCCAGACTTTTAATTAATTAAATATCTGTATTTGAATGCATACTACATAAGACAGAAATATGGATAGCAAAAAAGCTTGCTCTAAGAAGAGCTAAAGTAAATTATTGTGGAACATAAAAACTTTTTTTTAAAACGGTCAATTTAAAATAAAAAACTGTTAAAAGCACTTTTTTTCAACAAAAAGCATAATTCAGTTTTAAGTTATGCCTCTTTTGGCTATGACTTTATAATCTGAAAATGGTCATAGTATCCAATAAAATGTCCTTTTGATTTCATTTCTAGCTTTTAAGGACAAAAAGGATAAAGGTATAGGCTTACCTTCTGAATTAAAGCCTTAGTTCTTAAGTGCAAACGTTGAACTACAAATAAAATACCAACAAAGTGTGTTCTTGAACATCTACTGGGCATTTTTCTTATGTTCTTTCTTTCTTTATTTATTTTGAGACTGAGTCTCACTCTGTCGCCCAGGCTGGAGTGCAGTGGTGTGATCTCAGCTCACTGCAACCTCCGCCTCCCAGGTTCAAGTGATTCTCCTACCTCAGCCTCCCGAGTAGCTGGGATTACCAGCACCCACCACCACGCCCAGCTAATTTTTGTATTTTTAGTAGAGATGAGTTTTCTTCATGTTGACCAGGCTGGTCTCCAACTCCTGACCTCACCTCGGCTTCCCAAAGTGTTGTGATTATAGGCGTGAGACACCAGGACCACCCTGTTCATTTATTTTTTATTCCCTATTTTAAGTGTGGTAGGCAGAATGATGGCCCCTAGAACTGTGAGATAGTAAATGTGTGTTAATTTAAGCCTCTGGGTTTGTGGTAACTTGTTATTTAGCAACAGGAAATGAATATGTTAATATTGAGGTTTTTGATTAAAAAGAAAAGATTTATTACTGTCAAGTAATTTACCACAAGGGCCAAGTGTTATACATATATTCTATATTGAGTAGACTGGATTTAATAGAATCTTTCAAACTGACTTTTGGTATATGCATTTTCTTTTGAATCCTGAGACATTTAAATATATTAACTTTACAAGCAGATTTCTAGAATATAATTGTTAATAATATTTATTTAAATTAGTTATTTAATAGGCGGACATATATAGAAGTTTGGAGACCTGAGTTTAAATCTTAACTCCATTGTGAATCTACCTGTATAATCTGAAATGTACTGATATTTCTAGTTCTATCTACTTTTGAAACTAACATTCCTGGATAAGTGCAAAGGGATTTTATTGTTATTTTTTCTGGAGAAGTATATTTTTCACATATAACAAGCCTTAGTTGCAGTGCCCATGGGCGAGTCCAACAGTGGTGATAGCAACAAACAGAATGTCTCATTCCTTATGTCAGCCACTTAGACAGTCAATCATTTTTATTGGAAATAATGATTGCAGAGTGACATCAACCAAAAGTATCAGCACAGCAATTATTTTTTGTGTCATTATACAAGGAATCTTTAATAAAGAGTGCAGTTATAATTTCTTAAGGAATATATGATGAGAAAAAAAACATGAGGCCCTCTAATGGCCATCAAGTAGACACATTATTTGCAAGACTTACACTATTTGATGAAATGTGTTGATCAAATGTGTTGATCAAATTCAGTAGATACGGTGTCAGTAGATAGGGCCTTAGAGGATATGTTAAAATAATGCCAAACATCTACAAATTTAAATATACATTTAGCACTAAAATACCCTTTGAATTAGAGTGTAGTGTATATTAATCATTTCAAAAGATGAAAAGAAGGCCAAGTATGAGTGCTCTGCAAGCACCAACAATGGATAGTTATGTTTCACTATCCATGAAGAATATATACACTCTCTCTCTTTCTCTCTATGTGTGTGTGTGTGTGCGCGTGCGTGTGTATATATATATGCATGAATTTGAGAAAAATGCCAAGTGGATTTTCAAGAACATACTTTGTTGACAAGTATTTTATTTGTAGTTCAAAGTTTGCACTTGGAAACTAAGGTCTTAATTCAGAAGGTAAGCCTACACCTTTATCCATTTTGTCCTTAAAATAAATATATATTAGTTTTTTCCAATCATTAGATTATTTAGTTTTTTAAATCACCCTAGGGCCAAAATTACTAATTCACAGCTTAAACATATGATTCAATGCTGAAAAGTTTAAAAACTATCTTCCTCTGCAAAATGTTTTCTCCTACTCAAGGGTAAAATTGAGTTTTGTGTCAATCAGCATAAGAAATCAAGTTTTACCATTTGGCCCCAGAAATAACCATTGTATCTTTATCAAATGCATCATTCTATGCACAGGTATTTAGAATACTCTACTAATGAGGTCATGGTTTTGGACTGAATGTCTATGTATGAGGCTTCTTAGTGTTTTTCCTGCTCTCTGTCTGTAGATCATAAGTCTCAGCAGAGACACATATAGCAAATGCAGGGCCACAAGGTGTTATAAGGTAAGCAAATGTGAGGAATGATGAAAATTCAGTCAAACAACTTGTAAAATCCTGAGCCCTATTTATTGTTGGTACTTTAATACTGTCATCTTCACAGGGAAATGATTTTTTTAAATAGCAGATCCTAACTCTAAATTGAAAAAATGTCTCAATTTATTTCAGTACAAACTTATCTTTTCTACAAAACTTTGGCGTGACAAATATGTATTTGAAAGAAGCATCATTCAATTAAAGCATTCTAGAACTCAGACTGTACTAGATGCTGAAGGGCAGCAGTACCAACCTTTTTGGCACTAGGGACCAGTTTTGTGGAAGACGATCTTTCCCTGGACAGGTGGGGGTGGGGATGGTTTCGGGATGAAACTGTTCCGCCTCACATCATCAGGCATTACTTAGAGTCTCATAAGGAGCATGCAACCTACATCTCTTGCATGCACAATTCACAATAGGGTTTGAGCTCCTGTGAGAACCTAATGCTGCTGCTGATCTGACAGGAGGCAGAGCTCAGGAACTCAGGCAGTAATGCTCTCTTGCCTGCTGCTCACCTGTTGCTGTGTGGCCCAATTTCTAACAAGCCACAGACCAGTATGGTCCACAGTCCTGGGGTTGGGGCCCTCTACTGTAAGGGAACCGCCCATGTGTTCCTTTAGGACTGAGATACTAATTATTCCTCCAGCTGCTGGAAATATTACTTGTTGATCGCTCACAGCCAAGTTCTTGCTCAGGAATTACCCTTAGCCAAAGTAAGGTGTCTCATGGTTATGTACCCCTTCAGGCGCAGCCTTCATGTCATGACTGGTTGATGTGTAGGTGCAAAGCTACCAGGTCCTTGTCTCAATTCTGGACATTTGTGAAAGACTAGCCCAGCTTCGGTGCTCTACATGGGAACAGCTTCTATTGGTACTGAATTGCAGCAAATCTTTTCCTTCTGACCAGTCATGCTTCTCTCACTCCATTATAGATATTGCTCCTGGAAACACACTCTAATAAATTGCTTGCATGCAAATCTCCATCTCTGAGTCTGTTATCGAGGTACTGAACAAACAACCATTAAAATCAGAACTTGTCCAGGAAAAGAGACACTAGATCACTTCATGATAGCTGGCAATGAGGACCTCATCACTTGAAATAGATGGTGTGATAATAGTTCTTGGCATTCAGTAACACTGAAACCCTTAACATTCACACTGATGGTGAATTGGGATGGCACATCTAGCCACAGCTGAATAACTAATCTGCCAGCAATAGAGCAATGCTCAATCCCCAAAATGGTGCCACTTCTTGATAAGACCAACAGCCAGTCGGTAACAGATGATTATACTTGATTCCTTGCATCCTTGAAGTCAGAAAGATTCATCTGGGCAAAACTGGAAATATTCTGAGTATGGATTACCCTTCCTGCTTATAAGCTTTAGAAGAAACAATCACTGAAGCCATATAGAATGTTTGTTCCAACAACTTATGATCTTATAAAATACTGTATTGCTTCTAGAGACCTACTTTATAGTAAAGAAAGGAGGGAAGTCAGCAGATACCCACTGGTCACATAGCACCTAAACTGCCAGTCTGACAGACCAATCTGGCTTTAGAAGATGCAGATGAGGTGCTAACTTGGAGATGATACTGTGCAAGTGTAGGTGTCTTCTCTGTGATGCAGTAATTATCTTATATGAATGACAGTTATATGGTGCTATGTTTCCAATAGGTAGAATGTGTGGATCCAGGGATGAAGCAGTGGACTCAGGAGTAGTCCTGCTCATTATCACTCCCAATGACAATCTGGGGGGAATTTGTGTTTCCCATTTCCACAAATTAGACTCTGTGGATCTGGGAGTTCTACATTCCTGAGGAAAGTGCTTCCATTAGGGAATAAAGCCAGAATTCCATTACATTTAAACTATAGCTGCACCCAGTTACTTTAAATTATTTGATCTAAGAGATCAGGAACAAAGAAAAGAAGTCACTCTCCTGGCAAAAGTAATAGATCCTGATCATCACTGGATCCAGAAAAGAATATGTTTGGCACCCAGATGAGATAATGAGGCATCGCTTGCTAATTCCTTACCAAGTTTTGATGGCAGTGCATCAGAGCAGTTGCCACAACTTGACAGGCATGTTGAACAGTGGCATAGACCCCTTGGGGTTGAGGATCTGGATCATCCCGCTAGGTAAGCTGACCAGACTGGTAGAGATGCTAGCTGAGTGTTTGGAGAATACAGATTGGAAGGATAGTAGAGGACAGAGACAATATATGTCAGTTTTCCCACGACCATCTGCAGCAGTGGGGCGTGGTTTTACTCTCTAATCTTGTATATTCACCTTGGAAAAGAAACTAACCATTAATGTGGAGGGGCTGTTTCCAGAAGGGATGAGATTATTATCTGAAGCAAGTGGGTCCACAGAGTGTAAATTATGGACAAAAGAGAATCCTGCAGTGTGCCAATCACATCTCCCCTTTAGGATTAAGCTCTTATTCTTCCATTATGGCTTATTGTTAAATCCCTGGCCAAAGGAAGTTTCTTCATTCAAGGGCATGTCCCTTCCTTTAGGCAGCCTACATCCAATGACAGCTCCCCGGGGAGTACAAAAGCCTGCTTACCATTCCCCCAAGTTTGGATGTATATGCCCCGTTTTGGACATGTGTGAAAGACCCCCATGGCTTCAGAGAGCCCCATAACACCAAATAGTGCTTGTGTTGCAGCTGCTTTGCTTTTACAATATTTTGTCTGCTCAATCCTGATTTTGTTCTTGAGAGCACACCTCAGTAAGCTTGCTGCATGTAAATCTCAGTCTCAGAGTCTGTATCCCAGGGTAGCTGACACATGTGTGGAAATCACTACAGATTATAGCAAAGAGAAAGACCCCTGAATTCTCCAGGACAAAATGAGATTCCACAAAACACTTTGATGAATCACCATAAGCATAAACTGTAGCAGTACCATAAGAAATAAGCAAGAACAGGGCTAAATTATATGTGAAATTTATAAGTCAGGATCAATATAGAAAACACTCTATTTGTAAAATAAACAAATACATCACAGATATTTAAAAATCACACAGGTTTTAAAGGTTCATATTCCAAATGTCCAGTAATATATTAATAATGTCTGTACCATGATCTCAATAAAGCTGGTTCCTGGAGTATAGTACATCCAGACTATTCCTAAATAATATAACCATGCTTTCATTTCTGGCTTCTGCAGCTGGATCTTTCTCTCCACTTAGATTGTTTTGTTCCTTTCCTGTTCTTTAATTCCCTGTATACACATATAACTATAAAGTTTCCCACACTGTAAAGGAAGTGATGATAATCCAATGTTTTACAAATAACTTATTCTGAATGTTTATCTAAATACTTGAAATTTGAATGTGACTGGACTCTTTATTTTTAAAGAGAATAATATGGAAAACCATGATTCACTTAAGAAATTACTTAATTCCAAACATATTTTCTTCTTAGTGTAACACGGCCCAGAGTAATATGCTTATTTGTGAGTGCATTCACATACATATTCTAATTGCTATTTCCCAAGGTCTTTAATTTATTTCAACCACTTTATACCTCTATAACATGAAATAATTTCATTGACATTTAAAAATAATAATGGCTTCCATTTAGTACTAGTTCAACTGTACTAAATGCTGCTTACATAATGTTACGATTGTCTCATTCAATTCTCTAACAACTCTGTTGAGTAGATATTATTATCCCCATTCAAAATTGAGTAAATAGATACAAGACTAAAATGTTTGCTATCACCTCTTCTATTCACTATTCTATTAGATGACTTAGGTAGCAAAAGAAAATATGAAAAGCAAATTAAAAAGTTGGGAAGAAAGAAATTATACTTTCATTATTTATAGATTATATGATTATTTACAAGAGAATTGGCAGACAAATGATTAGAGCTAATTAAGTGTTCAACAATGAGGGATGATAAATACATCAAATCAGTTTTGTTCCTATACATAAAGAAAACATAGTTAGAATATATAATTTTAAAAGCTATGGCTTCTGGGACTTCTGGCTCACACTTGAGATGTACTATGTAGCTTTTTAATCTCTCTAAAATTCCTTTAGAAACTACACATGTCGGCTGGGCGCGGTGGCTCAAGCCTGTAATCCCAGCACTTTGGGAGGCCGAGACGGGTGGATCACGAGGTCAGGAGATCGAGACCATCCTGGCTAACACGGTGAAACTCCGTCTCTACTAAAAACACAAAAACTAGCCGGGCGAGGTGGCGGGTGCCTGTAGTCCCAGCTACTCGGGAGGCTGAGGCAGGAGAATGGCGTAAACTCGGGAGGCGGAGCTTGCAGTGAGCTGAGATCTGGCCACTGCACTCCAGTACGGGCAACAGAGCGAGACTCTGCCTCAAAAAAAAAAAAAAAAAAAGAAACTACACATGTCAACTATGGCAAGAAAAGAAAAATGTATTTCCAGAAAAATTCGTTGACTAGGAATGTCCTATAAAAACCTCAGAATATGGGTGGGTGTGGGCAAACCACTAACACAGCCGAGCAATGAAAGTGACAGAAATTGAAAAACAAAAAGTCTGAGGAACCTCATGAGCAACAGAACTGCCCAATCGTAAATAAAACTCACTCCTATTGGCAAGAATCTCACATTGATCAGAACGCTGGATCTCAGTTTCTTGGAAAGGTCAAACACATGGGAGAATCATAACAAAAACTGAGTGGCTAAGGTCACTAAGGGGATCTGGGGAGAGGGAAGAATGGGGAAAGATGAATGCTGCCGTGTTTACCTATGCCCTCCTGGTAGAATTACTCAGTTTTACAAAGAAAAATATTGTATGTGACATATTTACATTAAACAATTATTGTTTACCAGAAAATATAATTATACCAGGCATCTGTATTTTATCTGGCAAGTCTATCTCCAGGATCTCTGAACTATCTAGAAGTATAGATCAGTACCCTGAAGGAACACTGCTGGAAGTCAAACAAAAATGAGCAGAGCTAGAACGTTGGAGGTAAGGATGAGTAAATAGTAGAGGAAATGCATCCAGAGAGCCAATCCTGCAAAGTCCTGTAACTACAAATCTAAAGATGAAAGCATTGTCTTGAAAAAACAGAATTGAGGAGATAACCATTTGAATTAGGCTTGGCTCTGAGAGGCAGAGACATAGCTACACAGAATGGCCATAATTTGAGGTATTCATGGTAACAGGACGGAAGGCAACCCTGGAGTGATGAAGCTGTGAAAGATATTTTGGTTCATCTCTGCATTCACCACAGGAATCTCTTCCTAAAAGTCCTGAAAATTCTATTTTTTAAAAAAAACTAAAAAGATAAAGATGAAAGTAAAATCACCATAAAAAAGTGGCCACATCCGGGTGTGGTGGCTCACGCCTGTAATCCCAGCACTTTGGGAGGCCGAGGTGGGCGGATCACGAGGTCAGGATATCGAGACCATCCTGGCTAACACAGTGAAACCCCGTCTCTACTAAAAATACAAAAAATCAGCCAGGCGCAGTGCCGGGCGCCTGTAGTTCCAGCTACTGCCGAGGCTGAGGCAGGAGAATGGCGTCAACCCAGGAGGCGGAGCTTGCAGTGAGCCGAGATCGCACCACTGCACTCCAGCCTGGGCAGCAGAGTGAGACTCTGTCTCAAAAAAAAAAAAAAAGCGGGGGGGGGGGGGGACACAAAAATAAAAAGTTCATTCTAATACTTTCAAATGAGCTAAAATAAATAAATTTAAAAAAAAAGAGCTTTGAAAGATCAGGAAAGCTCAGAAATGTGATGGTTAGACAAAAAACAAACAAACAAAAAACCAACCAACCAAACAAAAAACCTTCAGAAGGAATTAAAATGTATATAGACATATATAAAGAAAGAAAAATAGAAAAGTATGAAAGATAAAATAAAAATAACACAAGAAGTAAAAAAAAATTGAGAAAATATGATATATATACACACACAGAAACAGGAGTCACCAAATAATAAAATCAAAGATCGTAACACAAAATATATAAACCCTAATTCAATAAAACTTTCTTAAAATAAAAGAGAAATCAATTCCACATATTAATCATTAAATTAAAATAAAAACTTTGAGACATATGCTAGCAAAAGTATTGCTTTTTACACTGAAGTATAATTTACAAGTGATAAAATACATAAATTTTAAAGGTGCTATTGGCTGAGTTTTGGCAATTATATAAACCCATATAATCAGCACCCCCATTAGGACATAAAACATTTCCAGCACTCCCAATAATCACCATAACCTGAGAAGACCACTGTTCTGATTATGTCAATATAGCTTAGTTTTCCCTTTGCTAGAACTTCATATAGATGGAACCATAAAATATACAGAGTCTGGCTTCTATCACGCCACATAATGTTTCTGAAATTGACCAATATTATTGCAAGTGCCAGTAGCTTATTGTCTTTTATTGAATTATATTTTATGAATACATCTAACCTGTTTACTCATTCATCAGTTGATGGATATTACAATTTTTTTCTGTTTTTTAGTTATTATGAGTAGTAAGTCTGCTTTTGACATTCATATATAAGACATTTTGTGGACATGTTTTTTCAACACCTCTTGGGTAAATACCTAGAAAATTCATTTAATAATAATAGGCTAAGGAAGAAAAAAAAAAATGCATGATTATATCATTTGATGTAGAAAAAAACATTTCAAAAAATTCAACACCAATTCATGATTTAAGAATCTCAGAAAAATACAAAGATAGGTCAATTTCCTCAATGTGATAAAAAAAAAAAAAAAAAAAAAAAAAAAAAAAAAAAAAAACTTCCAAAACATACCAACTAAAATTTTACTTAATGGTAAAACACTGAATGCTCTCCCCATAAGATTGTAAATAAAGCAAGAATGTTTGCTCCCACCACTTCTATTAAGCACAGTACTAGAATTTCTAGCCAGCATAATCATGCAAGAAAAGTAATTAAAAGATCAGAAATAAAGCAATTCATTTGAATCTACTTATAGATAATTTTCTATACAGAATTCAGAATACATTCACAAAGAAACCATTAGAACTAATAAATGAGTTAAGTAAGATCACAGACTATGACATTATTATATTTTATTTCTATATACTAGCAATAAGCACAGAAATTAAAAATAGAATAGCATTTACAATTGCTAAAAAAAAAAGGCTCAAATACTTAGGTATAAATCTAGAAAAATGTATAGAATTTGTATGGTAAAAACTACAAAACACTTATGAAAGAAATCAAAGATGACCTAAATGAATGAGGAGACATACCATGTTCATGGACTAAAAGACTCACCATAGTAAAGATGCCAATTATCCTCAAATTGGGATACAGATTTAAAGAAATTGCCATTTAAATCCCACCAAGAATGTTTACAGATATAGATAAAATTATTGTAAAATTTTTACAGAAAGTTAAAAGAAGGCCAGGCACAGTGACTTACGCCTGTAATCCCAGCACTTTGGGAAGCCGAGGCAGGCAGACCACGAGGTCAGGAGATCGAGACCATCCTGGCTAACATAGTGAAACCCTATCTCTACTAAAAATACAAAAACAAAATTAGCCAGGTGTGGTGGCAGGCGCCTGTAGTCCCAGCTACTCAGGAGGCTGAGGCAGGAGAATGGTGTGTAGCCAGGAAATGGAGCTTGCAGTGAGCCGAGATTGTGCCACTCACTGCACTCCAGCCTGGGTGACAGAGTGAGACTTCTTCTCAAAAAAAAAAAAAAGAAAAAAGAAAGAAAATTAAAAGAATTGAAACAGCTAAATCAATGTTTCAAAAGAAGAAAGTGAGAGAAATTACTGTACCAATATTAAGTTTTAATATATAGCTATGGTAATCAAGATAGTGTGGTTTTGGCAGAGAGACTGACATATAGAATAATGGAACATACTAATAAACCCAGAAATGCCCAACACAAACATGCTTAATTTTTGAGAAAGGTACAAAAGTGATTAAGCGGGGGGAAAGAGTAGTCTTTTCAACAAATACTATGGGAACAATTAAATATCCACATGCAGTAAATAAGCCTTGATCTAAACTGTATACCTTATGCAAAAATTAATTCAAAATGGATGAGATTTAAATGAAAAACAGCTAAACCAGCTTTAAAACTTTTCCAAATTTATAAAACTTTTCCAAGATTTTGTAGGACAGAATATTTGAGAATGAGTAGTTGGCAGTGTTCTCAGATGACGCCAAAAACGCAATTCATAAGACAAAAAAACTGATAAAATGGACTTCAAAATTGATTACTTTTATTCTGTGAAAGACTCTACTAAAAGTATGAAAAGACAACCTTCAGAATGGGAGAAAATATTTGTAAACCACATATCTGGCAACTAACTTATATTTATTATATTTAAACAACACCCAAAAGTTAGTAATATAAAACCAGACAATACAATTTAGAAATGAGCAAAAGTTATGAAGACATTTCACTGAAGAGGACATACAGATGGCAAATAAGCACATGGAAAACATTTTCAATATCACTAGCCATTAGGGAAATGCAAATTAAGGCTACAATGAGATATCACTACATAATTATTGGAACAGCTAAAATTAAAATAAATATATGCCCATACCAAATGCGGGTGAGGATGTGGAGAAACTGGCTCTCTCATTTAGAGCTGGTGGGGATATAAAATTGTACAGCCACTTGGGAAAGTAATTTGGCAGTTTCTTAAATAACACAACTCAAAGAAAAGCCTACTAACCATATGATATGGCAGTTACACTGCTGAGTCTTTATTCCTGAGAAATAAGAACTATGCTCACACAAAATCTCTATATAATTGTTCACAGCAACTTCATTTGTAACAGCCTCAAATTAGAACCAATTGAAATGTCCTACAATGGGTGAATATTTAAACAAATTCTGTTTTAATAATAGTCTGGAAATGACACAATTACAGATATGAAGAATAAATTAATGACTGCTAGAATTTAAAGGATGGTAGGGATGATGAAGGTGGGTATAACTCTAAGGTGGTGGCACAAATACTTTTATGATAGTGGAATCATTCAGCATCTTGGTAAAATGGCACAGAACTACACAAACACATTCTGCCAACATCTGCTTCCTGATTTGGATATTGCACTATAGTTAAATAGAATATAACCATTAGGGGAAACTGGGTGAAGGGTATGGTGCATCTTTGGACTAGTTCTGCAACTTTCTATAAATCTAATTATTTGAAAAAAAAAAGTTAAAATCTATTTTATTATCTTTTTAGCCAGTCATCGATACTTACTAATTAAAGCTAGAGTTATTTTTTTAAATGATCACCCTCAAGTGTAATGCTCTATAATGTTCTTATTAAATAAAAAATTTCATCTTAATAAGCAAAAAGATATATTCCAATAAATCTGGTTTACGAAGTTTTTTAGTACTATATGTGTTTGTTCTTACCTTTTAGTTGGAATTATTTTGTGGCTCTAAATGCAAAACTATTTTATCATTAGATATCTCACTACATTTCAAGTATTGTAGACCTTCATTTACTAAAGATTATAGAATTACTTATAACATAGAAATATATATTAAAGTCAGAATTTAGAAAGAAAATGTACTTATGATATTTCTACATATTCTGCTTGTTTCCATTTCAAGTAATAGTTGTTAAAATATTAAGTCCATATGGATAATAACCAGATTAAATGATTTGATTATAAGACTTCAGCATAGTATTTTCTGAGCAGCCATGCCAACGTTTTTATTGCCTCTGAATGGCTGCACCAAGGAATTTGCAAGGAGGGGCCCCCAAAGTCCAGGGATGAACTTCAAGTCTGTGAATCATTTAGCCTTCCAGAGCTCAGGTTATTCTTTTATAGTATGAAATCAATATCACATGGTCTAGCCTGGCTCTTCCCTGGATGTTTGTTGTAAGCATAAATAATATCTGCCAAAGCACTGGGAGATTGCAGAAAGGTATCACTATGTAAAATTATGATATTATGAATATTAAAGAGGTTCCTTCCATTAGTCACTTACCTTGCAAATAGAATACTTTAATTATGATTTAATAAAACTTTTTAAATTTTATTATACTTTAAGTTCTGGGATACATGTGCAGAACATGCAGGTTTGTTACATAGGTATATACGTTGCCATGGTGGTTTGCTGTACCCATCAACCCGTTATCTACATTAGGTATTTCTCCTAATGCTATTCTTTTCCCTAGTCCCCACCCCATGACAGTACCCAGTGTGTGATGCTTAAGTACTGCTATTTATCCAAATGTTTATACAAGTAGCAAGGCAGCTGTGTGAGTTTCTTAGGGAAATAATAAAGGGGGCATGGGGATTTTCAAGTCATCAATGCAAAAACAGATGCAAAGGTGCTAAAAGGAAGGAAGGCAGGATTGCCATGGTTAGATTATTTCAGTGAAAATACTTATTCCAACCATTTTCGACTTTATGAAGTGCCCAAGAAATATTGAATTATAAAAACACTTATTTGTGTTAGGTCCTGTGGTAGGTACAAACTTTGAGATGAAACCCTATAATGCTGCCTGCTCTTATGTGGCTCATAGTCCAGGCAAGGCAGGGACACACTGGGATAATTACAGATTGGAGTAATTCCTAGCTGAAGCTCCCTTTAATGTCCTCATTTCTCCTCCTTGGTTTTAAAGTAGTTATGGTTTGTAAAAGAAACAATTAGCTACTTGAGAACTCACAAGCACCCAAACAGTCTTCACAGTCTCATCAAGTTCAACACTTCTAATAATGGATAAGGCAGTCATTATACTTCAAAGTATTCATTGAATATCATGGATGAAACATTTTAAATCAAAAGGTCATCTACTTTTGCTACAGTCTTGCCATGCTGGCTAAGTATTTATTCTCATAACAAACATTTACTGAGCCCATAAATTGGGCTAAGGGCTGTAGATTTAGTGATAAACAAATAATAGGCAGTTTGCCTTCAAAGAACTCACAATTTATTTTAAGAGATGGACAAGGAAATGAATAAAGGATTGTATACATTGAAATATGTACTGGGGTACAAAGGGAGTAGCTCTCTCAGGTTAGAATAAAACTTCATTCTAATTATAAACCTTATACTTGAGAGCTCTTGGAGTTTTGCGAAATGTCATTACTCAAATGCTTTTTATCTCTTCTTATTTTAAAGATATGTCAAAGAAGAAACATATATTTAAAATTTCTTTATTTGAGTTGGGCTCTTGAATTTTGGAACCAGACTGCAATGAAAATAGTGCATGTCTTACAACATTAGAAATGGATGCCATTTTGGGTGAAAATTTAAATTACAAACCTTGTAGGGCAACAGGCAACTAAATATGAGAGCAAACAGCTGACATTTTAAATAAAATGGGAATATATCCAAATGTCAAGACAGTATTGATGATTTTTGCAATTAAAAGAGCAGTAGTCTTCCACATATTTCACAAAAGAGCAAGTTCAGCTTTGCCTCAATTAACCCAGATTTCAATTCAAGGGCAGGAGGACCACAAGCCAAATGGCTCTTCCACAAATCCCACAGTGCAAGTGTAACATATTAGATCAAGTCATCTTTCAACATATTTTTTAAACCCATTTTTAAAACTGTGGCTTAATTTATGGCTACTAATTTCTCTACCTGATGATCTGGATGATACTAATTAGACTTGTAAAATTAAATGTGAAAAGTATAGAATTAACAATCCAGAATAATGGAAATTAAAGAGTTCACGTTGGTTTTTCAAAATAACAAAGGGCAGAATAAAAATGAATTTGCTCTGCCCTTATATAGTAATGCATAATAAAAGATTGAGGGGACAAATTCAATGAAATTAAAGGGCAGGAAATTTAAAATGAATGGACATATTTATTTTCCCAGCATGTATAATAACATTTTAGCACTCACAGTTACTAGAGGTCATGAAAAGCAAATAAAAGTACCTGAGATTGAAAAAGAGCAAAATGATTTTCAATGTAATGAAAACATTTGTAGTAAAGATAATGGCATAATTACATTGCCATACTTCAGGACGCATAAACAAACAACTAAATCACCCCATTACAGTGACATATGGATAGAGGTTCTCTACATATTTTTAAAGTCTTGGAATGCTCTGTTACTGAATGAACAGGTAGCTAGACTTCTCTTATCTGTTAGCTGATAAAATGTGTCCCTATGTCTTTGAGGGTCAACTAGGTATGAAACCAGCATTTGCGTTTTCTCTAAATTTGAATGTCGAAATGGAATATGCTAAAATAATGGTTTACTACTGGAAACAGAAGTGGGCTTGAAGTTAGAAACCAATTTAAATATGTGTTCTTGTATGTATTATTTTCATAATTTCCAGCAAGTCACAGAAATTCTCTGGGCTATAGTTTCCCTATTTGTAAAATGGGTTTACTGAGGCTTATTACTTCCTTCTAGGGACTGGTAGGTCAGACTGCAACTTTATCTCTGCATCCCATCTCAGAGGGGCACATAGGCCTAAACCCAGAAATTGCCTGGATAATCCACCACTGCTGAAAGTAAAGAAGCAAAGCATTCTGATTATAATTCTGTGTTAAATACATATAATTAAAATAAATAAGAATAAACTCTAAAGGGAGAAATGTTCACTTGTGCCTCTTGGTTAAGTATAACACCCAGACTTGTTTACTCAGCAGACCTTGGAATCTCTTTTTCTTGGGCTCTGAAAATGAGAGGCAGTGATTGGCCTTTTAATTTTAGGGTCTGGCTTTGATCAAAGAGAGCTAAACTACACGTTCCCCTGATTGGCTGCACTCTGTTTCTGTACTTAGTGCTATGATTCGGTCTTTTTAGTGACAGCATAACTTCCTCATCAGGTCCGGAAATGCATAGTTATCTCATGGGGTATTCGGATTCTCACTTAAACTGAGGAGTTTTAAGACAAAGACAAAGTTTAAGTAAAGAAAACAAATGGCAAGAGTACAGGGAAAATTTTTTTAAGTTAAATGATAGAAGAGGGATGCATAATAAAGCTAAGATATTCTTCCAGTGCAATTAACACCCAAAAGTCTGTCAAGAGGCCATCCTTACTTTAACAATTATCAAGAACAATTTATTGGGAGATGATGAAAATGCTACTAAAATGAAAATTCACCATTTGCTTCATTCTCTCTGAAGATGATTTTGAGTAAATGTCACCAACAGACATAAAACTCCCCAAACAAGATTTTTTTAAAATTCAGTAGCCGAGGAAAAGTGTGACAAAGTTTGACAAAATTTCAAAATTGGAAGACCTAATTAAACCCCAAATGAGACTGAAATAGCAAAACATCAAGAATACTACATGTGTAATCTGTTTAGGTCCTCTAATAGCATTTTTTAAAAGAAGTAAAGTATTGCTCACATTTATTACACAATCCATGAAAAACTCCACACATGCCAAAACTATTTCATGAGGTTTTAGCAGAAGATATGGTATTGAAATTCTGAATAGAAATGATTTATACTTAGCATTTCTCTGGCATTAGATAAATGATTGGAAATTTTTCTTTTAATTAAAACTGTCAGCATGCAAGGATTTAAGGATGATCAGAACAAATCCAACCAGCAAACTTCAATAGCCAAGAAAGTTACAGGAAAAGTAAAACACTATTTATAAGTATTGCAACAAATGGGTCTACAAATTAGGCATATTTGGTGGAGTTATTATAAATATATTGAATACAACCATGAGCAGAATTTTAGAAAATTCTTCAACTGAAAGTTTCACAAGTTGTGAATAACCTAGTAGTCTGATGATAAAAATAAATGAAACAATGTTTTGCTTTAATATTTCTCTGAGCATTAAGAAATATGTACATTTTAGGGGCCTATAACTTAAGAAAATTAACCAGATTTCCTTTCCTTTCCAGTTTATGTTAAAATAGTATATAAGATAGTAAAGAATGATTTTTATTGTAACCTAGCTCAATCACCCTAGTAAAATTCACAGGAATGCCAATGATTATGACATAGACAATCTTATGTGTTCAAAACAATGAGAGTACCCTGCTTTACACAGTACTAGACACCTTTCCCATCCTGTCTTCAATATACTCTAAGGAAGTTATTTAGAAACATTGAATCAGTACCAAATGTCTAAACTAGTCCCTCCAAAATGTTCTTAAAAGCAAAAAGAATATTCTTTCCCATACTGCACACTCCAGACAAAGTCTTTGGTTCAATGACTTGCAATATGGTGGAACTTAAGAGATACTTGATGCACTGATGTGAAACTCACAATTAAAACTTGAGAAAAGACCACAGTCCAGGGTTCTGACAGGCTTTGTAACAATGCTAACTTGAGCTCACCTTCTCTAATTGCAGGAACCACTCCTGACATCTACCATCTTAAGAGCCCAGTAGTAGTCTTCTTCTTTTTTTTTTTTTTTTAAGAGATGTTATGTTGCCCATGCTGGCCTTAATCCCCTAAGCTAAGGAGATTCTCCCACCTTATCCTCCAGAGTAGCTGGGACTATAAGCACATGCAACTGTGCCTGGCTTTCTTAAATTTGTTTTCATTAGAGTCCCACTCCTAATGGACTGAAGGTGCTTTTAACCTTCCATAGCTACCAGCAGAGAAAAACAAAGCAACGCAACACATTTAATGTATAACGATGCTTTCCCAGTCCACCTGAATCTTTGAATTCCAGAAGGTGCTGAGTGGAATGAGTCACCTTATTGAACTTTATTCTCTCTAACAGCGCATTTGCTACCAACTTTTAGAAACTCTTCCAGGATACCACAATTGCATTAAGAAGTATTCCTTGAAATTCCTCTTAGCTTTCCTTTTTCTTAACTGTATCTTATGACTTTTACAAATCTCATCAATGTCCCTCTTTTCAACTTTCATTTATTTTTATAAAGTTTGTGAATATCAGATTATAAAATTACTTCATTAAACTAATGACTGTCAGACACTCAGTGTATAAAATGTGACTATGCAAATTATTACATACAGTAATGAGAAATGTAGTTATATCATACAACTTGCTTAATTTACACTGATTACACTGATCCTAGCCATGGATCCATCAATCATCTGTGTCTATGTGTTGATATTCATTTCTGTGTCATATAGACATACATGTAGTTATGAGAGTTAAGAAATTTAATTAGTATTTATGATTCACTATGTTGATTTTTCTTTCTTTTTTGAATTTTTAATTCTTATGGATACATAATAGGTGTACACATTTGTGGGATACATGTGATATTTTAATGCAAGCTGCAAGCATAAAATGTGTAATGAACAACTCAGTGTCGTCAGGATATACATTACCTTAAACATGTATCATTGATTTGTATTAGAAACATTATATTTTCTACTTATTTTCAAATATACAAAAAAAGTTTTGTCACCCTACTGTGCTACTGAACACTAGATGTTATTCCTTCTTATTGTATTTTTTACTCATGAACCAAATCCTCTTTTTTGATTTTTCTTTCTTGATACTGAGCCTCTTAGGTGCAATGTACTAGGAAAAGGATTCACCCATCTTGTCATAAAAACATTTTAAGTTGACCCATCAATTCTCTGAGTTTCTAATAGATGTTTTTATTTTAATAGGAAAATAAAATGTTTTGAATAAGAAGAGATATAAGCAAATAAGAGTTAATGGTAATATATCCTGCACATTTTTTCCATTTCTTATTATAATATCAATATAAAAAGTCTTAGACATTACTCTAAATGTTCATTTCTGAGGCAAAAGCAAGAACACTTAGCAGGATAATATCTTTTCTCCAATGCATTTGGTGAACAAAGGGCCAGTGCAGTATAATTTATATTTGGAGATTTGACATTTTGGAACATTAATCCTTTGCCAATTCTATTCATCTGTTAAGTCCTTACAATTGAACTCATGTCTTCAATATGTTGATTCTCTAGAAATTAGAAAAGAGTTTAGGCTCTTAGCAACTTTTGATCCATGAATAATTTTACACATGTCAATTGTTTCCAAAATTGTAAGTTTCTGCAGCTTTATGAGATTTTCTTTTTCTGCTACTATCCTTAAAAAAATTGCTCTGTTTAAAAGTGCATTCACTACCTTCTCTGACATTGTAACTATTTATATCTAGAAATAGTATCTGCTCATTTGCTTTTTGTAATATCCTTTTAGAAAACATCGGTACCTTTATCTCTGGATTCTTGTTACTTTGTGGCCATGTGTCTGGGAGGGTTGGATGGCTTTATCGATTAGTTTACAAACCTAAGATGCAAGACATGTTGAATTGGAATGCACTAAAGATCTTACAAATATGGATGTATCTACCTCATCATCTACAAGAGAAATACAGTTTTTTCTGGAATGTAAGTTCTAGGAATCTTCATTAATAATAATATAATGAAAAGAATATATAATGCATACTACTACTTCTGGCCAAAATCAATCATTTATTATATAAAAACTTACATAATTATTATATTAACTATTCCACATTAGAGATTTTTACACTTAGAGGAACTGAAGCAAGGCCTCTTTATTTAAATTGAATATTGATACTAGGCGCCAGGCACTTATGAGATAGAATCCTTGGTTAACATATGTTCAAACAGAAGAAACTTATCCTAGTAGAATATTAGAATGAATTCATGTTTTCCGTAATGGATATTGCAGTGGTGCTTTCTGCATATCCCCTCTAGGCAGAGGCACCACCCCAGCTGCTGGGAATATTGGCTGTTGAGGGCCCACAGCAGTTTCACTGGGCTAAGAGAACTTGTCCTAAGAGAACTTCCTCGTCCTAGGTTGAACCCTTTTCAGGGGACAGGATTCAGCTACTGACTGGCTGATAAGGTATGGATAGAAAGGTCCCAGCCTCTAGATTGTCTCAAGTTTCTTTTTTTTCTGACATAGAAGGAAGGACGACCGTAGCATAGCATTGAGTTAAAAAGCAAAAGCCATGCTAAATACTCCCATGTATGCAAATAAAAAGTGTGTGATTTTTTTAATGTTTGCATAGGTTTTCTCTATTTATATACCTCTTTCTCTCTCCCCAACGTTTACAACTAGAGGTTGACAGGGGTTAGAATTAGAGGTTAACAGTGGTCAATCCTGTTAACCACTACTTACTAGGAGTTATCGGGAGTAAAAGAGAGTACATTTTTGCTTTATCTGTGTTGCTTGCATTTTTATACCACATTTAACCTTTGAAAGCTAAAAAAAAAAAAACATATTTTTTATAAACAGGAAAACAAAGTGAAAGGAATAGATTCATCAGGCAGGCAATGGTCTCTTTTCTGCAACCAGGTCTCTTAAGACACTAGTGAACATGTTGTGACTTTATAATCACTAACGATACCAATTAAGAATGGGCTGTACTGAGCATGTGAATGCAAATCCAATAAGCAAACATGCCTGCCACTTTATTAACTCCATCATGGTCATGTTCCTCCCTATTTGCATTTTGCTTCCTGCTTATATTTGTTTTCATATAAGTAAATGTAGTAGATACAATCTTTAGAAACTGCCTTATTTGAAATTTCCTATTTTTAAAACGTGAAAAGCAAATCTTGATTTTTCCATGGTGGCAGTGGATGTATAAATATTTTCAGGGCGGCCCAGAAACATATCCACACATTGGAAGCATGTGAGCGCATGACCACAGCATGGTTGTACAAGCGGGGAACCTTTTGCTGGTCCCATAATCCTATTAAATGAGGAGAGTTTGTGGCATTTTCCTCCCTGTATATTTTCAAATGGGATATAGTAGTTTTATCTGTTTATAATTGCTAGTATTGTACCTTGTTCAAAATTAGGGCTTCTCAGTATTCTCCAACTCTGCAGACCTGCTCTGAAGACCCTGCTCTGGACTGAGGAGGGGGGTCACAGTGGAAGTGTGGGCCTTTGTCCCCTCTTTCAGCTTTCACTGAGTATCTTTACTTCTCTTGGCTATGCATCTTAAAATCTCTCCTAATAAGTTGATGAAAAGGGAAATCAGGTGTTCACACTTTGAAAATTGTGGCCTTAGACCCAGAATTTTACTTACGGAAGGAAATCTGAATGTCTTCAAACAACTTCACTTTAGTTAGGAATGAACAAAATTAGTTTTGTTTGATTATTAATAAGTGATTTTGTTCACAGATTTTAGTTGCAAACATCGTGAAACCAACACCGGGACCAAAGCTTTTAATTCTCAGGTCATTGTGTTTCCACCTTACCACACTGCCTTCCTTTTTGCTGCTAATCGCATTGTTAGTATCACTTCTAGCTTTCAGGGCCTGGGATTCTGAACGTATCTGGTCAAACTAATTGTGAGAGGAATTCCCTGGCAATCTAAGAGTCAAGATCATAATTATTCACTAACATTACCTCTGACTACAGTGGAGATTTGGGTCATATTTGGCAGAACAGCTACTTTCAGCTTTCAGTCGATTTCTGAATGAATTTACTTATCCTGTAAGAAGTGCATGGTATGTTTCGGGTTCATTGTAGGTTCCTAAAGTCCTCCAAGGGACAGTAATATTTTTCAGTTCATCCTAACAAATCGCAATCCAGGGAGGTACATTTAGTTTTTCTGTGAGCTGTAGATATATAAAAAAAGAAAAAAAAATCTATATCCCATATTGTTCGCTAAAACATGTAATGCATTTCAAATATTAACTTTCTAACTATGATTTCAGAAAGATCATAAAATCTTTGTCTTAAGGAATGAAAATCTTATTACTAATGATGTGTCAGCAATACAATTCTATGCAGGGATGGCAATACAAGGCACTTCCGATGCAGCTGCACAAATAATAAAAATAAAATTAAAATTACAACAAAAAATCTACATAAATGAAAGCACTAACATAACTACATAAATCATCTTCTATTCCCATGTTATAACTACTAGAAGAGATATGTGTTTTTCAACGCATTTTTCTTTGTGGTTTGAGCTCATTTTAGTATTTCATCAGTGGTATGCTTTCATGATAAACATTTGGGGATATCTATTCCCACCAAGCTCTATTTATCTGAAAGAACTTAGTTTCTGCGAAACACAGGTGTTTCAAGTCTGACACGTGTATGGAAATAAGCTGAACTAAGTAATTTGACCTCTTTTACTATTGCTTGAGATCTTAAATCCCAAGAGGGAGAATGAAGGTGAGAAGACTGGCAAAAGGTGAAGGTGAAGGAGAGAGAAGGGAAAGAAGAGAAAAAGAGCAAGAAAGTCAGAAAGAAGGGATACCATTTGATCAACATTCTGAGGTAAAATCAATAAAACCAGGATGACTAGTGAGTGTCATTTAAAAAGCCCAATAAAAATGCCAGGCACTGACGGACTATTGTGACTGAAATGAATCTACAGGATCACATTGTCAAAATCAATCCACTTACAATGGAGATGACAAAGACCCTCAGAAAACCTCTCTTGCCTGAGGCCGTACAATGTAAGGTTCTTGGTTGAAAATCAAGACACAAATAAATAGATACATAGCAAGTAATAATAAATTATTTAAATAATACGCTAAATTAAGCTGTCAATTTCATAGTTAGAAGTCTTAATTAAATTTAAAAATTACTAGGTTTTATCTATTTAAACCCCTAATATATTAAGGGAAATGTCTACAACATACAGTTCTAGTTATATTTCTTTCATGAGAATGTCAACTTGATGTCAGATATAGACATGCTATTAACCCAAATTAATAAATTAGCCAAAACAAAATTTCAATTTAGAAAATGTTCTTGGTGTGATTTCCTTCAAATAGCAAGTTGTGACTGAAAAAAACACCAAATAATTAGTGCTAGGCTTGAGTCTTTTACACCAATTTTAAAGCGTTGAGGAAATGGTTTACCCTTTCTAAGCTTCCAGTAACGCATCTAAAATTAGTGGTTTGGATTTGTGGACTCACAAATTCCCTGTCCACTGCACTTTCTATAAGTTACACTAGTATGTGAGTAAGCTTCAGATTCTTTCAGATTTAATACACTTCTCTTTTCCAGAAACAAACCAAATCAAAACAAAAGAGTCAAATTTCAAAGCTAAAATATAAAGGATGCCTGTTTTCAGTTTGTTTCTCTAATCTCTTTTATTTTCCAAGTCAATAGGTGTTATCATTCTGTAATAATCTTTACTTTTAAATCTCCAAATTGGAGGCTATGTTGTTACAGTGGGTTCAACTGTACTGTGGAGAAAAGAAAGAGAGATCAGGCTGTTACTGTGTCTATATAGAAAGAAGTAGACATAAGAGACTCCATTTTGTTCTGTATTTGAGAAGCTGTTAATCTGTGACCCTGCCCTCAACCTTGTCCTTGCAAGAGACATGGGCTGTGGTGACTCAAGGTTTAACGGATTTTGGGCTGTGCAGGGTGTGCTTTGTTAAACAAGTGCCTGAAGGCAGTATGTTTGTGAAAAGTCCTCACCATTCTCTTAATCTCAAGTACCCAGGGACACGTACACTGCCAAAGGTGGCAGGGATCTCTGCCTAGGAAAGCTAGGTATTGTCCAAGGTTTCTCCCCACGTGATAGTCTGAAATATGGCCTCATGGGAAGGGAAAGACCTAATCGTCTCCCAGCCTGACACCCGTGAAGGGTCTGTGCTGAGGAGGACTAGTATAAGAGGAAAGAAGGTCTCTTGGCAGTTGAGATAGAGAAAAGCATCTGTCTCCTGCCCGTCCCTGGGCAATGGAACATCTCAGTGTAAAGCCCTATTGTACCCATCAACTCATCAGCACCCATCAATTCGTCATTTTTATCAGGTATAACTCCCAATGCAATCCCTGATGGGTGCAGCACACCAACATGGCACAAGTATACATATGTAACAAACCTGCACGTTATGCACATGTACCCTAGAACTTAAAGTATAATAATTAAAAAAAAAAAAAAAAAAAACCTATTGTATGTTCTGTTTACTGAGAAAGGAGAAAACCACCTTAGGGCGAAAGGTGGGACTTGCTAGCGCAATGCTGCTCTTTATGCACTAAAAAGGTTTATGGAGATGTTTACATACGCATATCAAGGCACAGCACTTTTTCTCAAACTTATGTCACAGAGATCTTTATTCATATGTCTTACTGCTGACCTTCTCCCTACGATGATCCAATTAGCCTGCCACTTCCCTTTTTCTAAGATGGTAAAGATAATGATCAATATATACTGAGGGAACTCAGAGACCGGTGCCCGTGCAGGTCCTCTGTACGTTGAGGGCCCGTCCCCTGGGCCCACTTTTTCTTTCTCTATACTTTGTCTCTGTGTCTCATTTCTTTTCTCAAGTCTCTCGTTCCACCTAACGAGAAACGCCTACAGGTGTGGAGGGGCAGGCCACCCTTTCACTATACCACTTTAAATCCTTTGGTATTTGAATGGAAAACTTTAGTGGGTCCTTTCCTTATTGAAAGATTCGAGATCTGGATTCATTTTTCCACCATCCCAACTATAAATGGGTTTAGATGTTCAAATGAAATAGGTACCAACCAATACCATAAAAATGGGTGAATATACTTAAGAGGAGAAGGTAGATACATTTTGATACAGTGGCAAGAAAGTGCTGAGATTAAATAATTGGATCTGAATCTCTTTCTAAAGCAGAATAAGTCTTCATATTTTACTTCAGTCTTTACTGTTAAGAAAAACCAAAACAAAACAAAACCAACTCAGATAAATAACTATTCAGGAAATATTTCAGCTTTAAATTTTTATATCTGTTTACTAAATATTAATTTTGATACTATTTATATCTCATGTAAACTTGGCTTATCTTTAGCAGATAAATAAATAATATTGTTCTTTAGGCATCTAAAAATTAACTAATGGTCATGGAGTTTGATAAATCGTCTACCAAGTAACACGATGGTAAAAGAATGAGTTCATGTCCATTGCAGGGACATGGATGAAGCTGGAAACCATCATTCTCAGCAAACTAACACAGGAACAGAAAACCAAACTCCACATATTCTCACTTATAAGCGGGAGTTGAAAATGAGAACACATGATCACAGGGAGGGGAACATCACACACCAGGGCCTGTTGGGGTGTGGGGGGCAAGGAGAGGGAGAGCATTAGGACAAATATCTAATGCATGTGGGGCTTAAAACCTAGATGACGGGTTGATAGGTATAGCAAACCACCACGGCACATGTATACCTACGTAACAAACCTACACGTTCTACACGTGTATCTCAGAACTTAAAGTAAAATAAAAAAAAATTTTTAAAAAGAAAGTTATGGAGAATTAGTTGCTTTCAGTTTTCACTTAGGATTAATAATACATTTTTAGCATACTTCACATTTTATATATTGAAATGATAGATTTTGATAATTAGAAATAATATATTTAGTTCTAAACAAAACTTGTAAAATTTGTCAAACACTAGTGCAACATTTCTGAGAAATGCTTATTTTGGAATAGCTTCCTAGCTCATGCTTTCAGTTTTAAAAGTACAACAAAGCTGTCATATTTTAATAAATAATTCCAAGATATAGTAATTTACATTGCTTTAAGAGAATATTTTCCTATGGATCATGTAATAAAGAACAAGAAATTCAATTGTAATTGTCAACCTTTATGTATATTAAAAGCTTTCCACTTCCATCAGTGACAACCACAGGATACACATGGTTATTGATTGTAAGCTATTTTTTCAGGATGGATTAATGGTTTCTTCTCTCGTAAATATAAATATTTCAACCTGAGCTCATCAAACCTTCAAACTGTTAAACAACCATTAACAGCATTCACTCCCATTCACCTACCTACCACTCCTCCCCAGAGGTTTCTTAAGATAGTATCTTGTGGAATAAGAAATACAATAAACTATAATTTAACCATAAGTATATTAATTACATATCCTGACTCAACTATGTTGTTCAAGAAATTTTATTTATTTTTACTTTTATTTAGTCAGAACATTTTATAGCTTACTTTTTTACTAGTGAATTGTTAAAATATCTGTTGGCGATCTCAAAATAGGCACAGCCAAACCTAACTTATTTGTTCTTTCGCCTATCTCATATATAATTTTCTATCAGACAAATAATTTTATTCATACTGACTATGATATATACTAAATTTATGTCAAAAAAATTCTTATAGAGGTACTCTATGTTAGACCTTTTAGAGGGGGCATTTCCTCACTGTGGTAACAGAACTAATTTAACATAAGAATAAGCAGGATCTAGGTAAAACTCTTGACACTTGTTAGGCCTTAATAAATGCAAGTTGCAACACTAATAATCATTATTACTGATTTAGCTTTCAATTTAAGTTTTTTTTTTTTTTTGAAAGGATAGCAAATATTGGCTGATTGTATTGTATACAATTATATTGTTTAGCTTACTTACATAGAAATATATGTTACTTTCCTTATAAGCAGAATTGTCACATACAGTTCTGAGTAATGGTCATTAAGATTGACCTGTCTTCTGATCCACACACTCAAATAGCAATTAGCAGGGCAATGCTACACAGAATTATTTATTGTATACTTCAAATAGTTTTTTATCATGCTACTTAAGAAGAGAGGAAAGTGAATATATATATCATAGCTGGGCATTAGAGTGATCTGGTATCTATTTCATTTGCACTTTTAAACCCTCAGCATATAAACTTCAAAGGCAGCTTGCTATATTGATCAATAGAAGTGCTGAGTCATGACAGATTTCGTTTGCTTTAATCATCAGTTGCTTGGATTGAAATAACACTTGTACACATTAAAATTCCTGAAATACCTAGTTTATACATAAGAAGTTAAGATCCATATTTTTTTAGATGGGAAAAGATTATGGCATTCATAATGCTTTTCTAATGTACATCAAATATACATATTCACACAGGAGCAAGAATACAACATTCTTTATCTTTCTTTTTAAAGTTACAAAAGCTATTGCAGTGTTCCCTGGTCTTTCTTGGACCTATGTAAACTGAAACTTGGAAATCACCATGGAGCAGACGTTTATTTTTCAAAGGTCCCCCTTCCTAAATTTCTTACCTATCAACTCTTTAATAACAAGAAGCAACTTACCATATTAGAAGACTAAAAAGATACTAGTCCCCAAAACATCTAGTAATCTATTTCAAAATGCTTTTTCTCAGCAATTCCTTGCAGATTCTGATTATAAACATCCAGTAAACTAATCTGGAGTTTGTGGAGAGGTGAGGGTGAGGGCGGTGGCAGGAATCATCCACTAGTAACTTGAAGAGTAAGGACAATTGAGAGGAATTAAGTATAAAACGGAGAGCCAAAGATAACTGAAAGGAAGGAAAGAAGAAAGGAAATAATTACGAAATTAGAAAGGGAGGAAATACTGAGAGTCAACAGAGCTTTATTTGTACAGAGCATGGATTTGCAGCAGCAGGGGCAGGAGGCTGCTAAAATGGCAATGTATATATTGAAAACTAAAACCAAATGGACCAGAAATAAGTGCCTAACAGCAAGAAAATGTTTAAAAGATGAGCAAAGCTAAGAACATAAGAGAGAAAGTGAAAATGAAGTATGAAGACCAGCAGTCTACCACCCTTTTGCCATGGCGGTGGCTTAAAGTAATGACCCTGGGAGTACCTCAGATTTTATTTTTAATCCTGATCTGTAGTCACATATTCCTAAACCTTTGAACATCTCCATTTGGGTGTCTTATTCATTAGAACTTATTTATTTCCTTGTCAAACAGCCCCTCCAATGAAGGCATCCTTGTATTAATTAGAGCCACTGTCCTCTACCACCAAACTCAGAATTATCAATATCTCTCCTTTTCAAACACTCTAAATCCAGTAAGTCTTCAGGTCCTGCCAAAGATACCATAAATATTCTTTGAATTTGTCTTCTTTATATTCTCAAGACCACTGCCTAATTTGGTTTCTCACTGTCCCTTGTTTGATTGCCTCCCAGGTGACCTCCTCACATTAAGTATCTCTCTACCAAAATACATTCTCCACTGTAATACCAGAAATCTTAAAGCTCAGTTCCAATCATGTCACTTGTAAACATTTTATATTGATGGAAATATCTCTCTAAATATTTAAATAGATTAATTTTTTCATCTTAAAAAGGAGAAACTCTTCTTTGAAGTATACC
The DNA here is from genome assembly GCF_009764315.1 of Trachypithecus francoisi. Classification (NCBI taxonomy): domain Eukaryota; kingdom Metazoa; phylum Chordata; class Mammalia; order Primates; family Cercopithecidae; genus Trachypithecus; species Trachypithecus francoisi. The sequence continues at coordinate 24,015,430 of NW_022681460.1, read as the reverse complement.
TTCTATTCCCTCTAGCTACCACTATCCATTTTTAATTTTTATAGCTAATTTTTAAAAATTTGTATTAAAATCCTTCATTTTCTCAGATTCCATATTAACTCACAGCAATCTTGTTTCTACAATTCATGACATTATGTAAATTAGTGTTATCCATTATATCTTAATTTGAAAGCAATTATAGACTTTTAAAATTTATTTTATTTTATTTATTTATATATTTTGAGACCGAGTCTTGCTCTGTCGCCAGGCTGGAGGGCAGTGGCGCAATCTCAACTCACCACAGTCTCCGCCTCCCGGGTTCAAGCAATTCCCCTGCCTCAGCCTCCCGAGTAGATGGGATTACAGGCACACAGCACCACGCCTGGCTAATTTTTTGCATTTTAGCAGAGACAGGGTTTCACCATGTTGGCCAGGATGGTCTCTATCTCCTGACCTCGTGATCCGCCTGCCTTGGCCTCCCAAAGTGCTGGGATTACAGGTGCGAACCACCGCGCCTGGCCAATTTATAGACTTTTATAAGGAAGTGGGTCTCTCTGAGTAGTTGATCTACTACTCACCACTCGCTTCTTTCTAAAATGCATGATTCCTTAATTTTCATGACAGTACTCTTGTAGTTGTTTTTCTGCTCTATCTATACTTCTTAAGTCTCCTTTGTGTTTTTTTCTGCACTCATATTTTTCACTAGGTCTCTATATGCATGCTTTTTTTCTTCTTATACCACATATCCTTGCCTTCAATTATGGCCTATATCAAGCATACAGGAAAAGCTTAAATCAAATGTCAAATTCTATGACTGAAAATGGATTAATAAATGCAGAGCAATATTAAGAATCGAGACAAAATTTAGGCTCAGTAAGAAGTTTCAGTCAATGAATAAAGCTCACTGTGGGCATGGATGGGAAGATGGAAATGGGTTAATTATTATTTACTATTCCTGACTCTCATCTAAATACTGATGACTAAACAAATCTATAGTGCCTCTAGTATCCATTCAATACTACTTTCCTGAGTTCCAGATTCCTATATATTCCTGCTTGATTGTCAGTTTCAACCTGTTGTCAAGAGGCATCTTAAATTAAGCAATTTCCAAACTAAACCCATCGTCTCCATTGCAAAACTTGGTTTGCCTTTCATCACCCACTACAGTAAATGGCATTTTCACTCACTTGGTTACCCAAGCCCAATATTTGAGTTCCATTTGATACTTTTCCCTTGCAGTCATGAACAGATCATTCAGATTCACTCATCTGTATATCCCTTGAATCCACTCTCTTGTCTTCATTTTAATTCCTGCCCCACCAGTTCAAGTCCTCTTTGCGTTTCATTGGGAATACTGCAGATCTGATCATTTTTCTTTCAGATTCAGGTACTTCTCCCCTGTTATTAACCCTTCATATTGTCTCCAGAGTGATTATTATAATACCTGATCATATAACTTCCCTGTAGAGACAAAAGTAACTCTATCTTGGGTGCTAACCCACCTTGTTGAGTTCTGATTAATGCCAGTCCCAGCAATACTTCCTAATTTCTACTCATTTACTGTTCTTAGTGGAAGAACATGTACTGACTATAAATGCTGTCTTTAGATCAAAGCAACCTTAATGTTATTGAACAAATTACGGTCTTTGACATATATAGCATTCTTGCGTGTTCTCAGGGGTTGTGTTTATTTGACTACAGACCACATACACTCTTTGCCTGTGGTAAGCCTTGCTTCTGAGGAGTAACAGTGCAGAGATCTACCCGTCTTGCTGCTGCCAAAGACTACGCTTACGTAAGTTCTCCAATAAATCACCCTTTATCAACAAACCGGATTTGTTTGCCATGTTCCTTGGTTTCTTGGCTCCTTCCACATTTGGGGGTCACTTTGCATATACGGCCATTTCATGGAAGATTTTCTGTTTAAAATCTATTTAAAATTAATCATATCATTCTGTATTTTAAAAACTGCTAATGGTTGCTTGTAATCTATACAAGTTGTTTTTCATATTTTGTGCATCTTAAAGTTCTCTAATAGTGTTAAAAATAACAGATCCTGCCTCCTGAAAGATGCACACACATACCCCATCTACTTTTAAATTATTGAATCAGACCAAAGATGCCTGCTTCATGGGCCAAAATATGCCTATATTAAAGGTCCAGATTCCTGCTGCTCTCATTCATAAACTCTGCGCAGAAGCCTGGGAAGTCTTGTAAATATGGTATGCTCTTTCTTGCTGCTTTGCCGCTACATATTTTGATACCTTTCTTAGATTGTTTTCTGCCTGGCAAAATACCATGTATTCTTAGTTTCTGCCCAAATTTTATCTTCTCTACAGTGTTTTCACTGATTCATGAGACAGACATGGATGTTTCTTCTAAGTTTTCTTTTTCCAGTAATGTACACAAGAGCTTACTATTTATTTGTTGTGTGAGCCCTTTCAAGATGATATTTTACATACTGCATACCTTTTACATACCAAAGTGCCTGGAACATGGCAGATAATTATTTATTTCTGTTTTGCTTTAATTAGTTTTCGCCTGAAGATAGTATAAGAAACTTAATATGCAAAAATCAAAGATAGGATAGCTTAGTTTAAATAAAATGACCATCCACCAGATAAGAAAAATTTTAAAAATGTTACCCATTTTGACATATTAGCATACTCAAAAATTTTAAAAACCATATTATAACTGAAGAATGATTAACAAGAAAGTCTTTATTATAATATTTAAAATGGATTGTCTGTGTCATGGAGGAAAACTTTCAGTACTTGTAAAAACCACTCAATGCCTAGAAATCTAAGAATGAGATTATTGTATTAGTCTGTTCTCACACAGCTAATAAAGACATACCTATGAGTGAGTAATTTACAAAGGAAAGAGGTTTAACTGACTCATAGTTTCACATGGCTGGGGAGGCCTCATAATCAAGTGGGAAGGTGAAGGAGGAGCAAAGTCATGTCTTACATGACAACAGACAAGAGAGCTTGTGCAGGGGAACTCCCATTATAGAAACATAAGATCTTGTGAGACTTATTCACTACCACCAGAACAGAAGGGGGGAAGTAGCCCCCATGATTCAGTTATCCCCACCTGGCCCCACCCTTGACACATGAGGATTATTACCATTCAAGGTGAGATTTGCTTGGGGACACAGCTAAACCATATCATTCTACCTCAGCCCCTCCCAAAACTCAGGTCCTCACATTTCAAAAGCAACAGTGCCCCAAAGTGTTAACTCATTTCAGCATTAACTCAAAAGTCCACAGTCCAAAGTCTCACTGGAGACAAGGCAAGTCCCTTCTGCCTATGAGCCTGTAAAATCAAAAGCAAGTTAGGTAAAATGGGAGTACAGGCATTGGGTTAATATGCCCATTCCAGGCCAGGCGCGGTGGCTCAAGCCTGTAATCCCAGCACTTTGGGAGGCCGAGACGGGCGGATCACGAGGTCAGGAGATCGAGACCATCCTGGCTAACGCGGTGAAACCCCGTCTCTACTAAAACGAAGAAAAACTAGCCAGGCGAGGTAGCGGGCGCCTGTAGTCCCAGCTACACAGGAGGCTGAGGCAGAAGAATGGCGTGAACCCGGGAGGCGGAGCTTGCAGTGAGCTGAGATCCGGCCACTGCACTCCAGCCTGGGCGACAGAGCCAGACTCTGTCTCAAAAAAAAAAAAAAAAAAAAAAAAAAAATATGCCCATTCCAAATGAAAGAAACTGGCCAAAATGAACGGGCTACAGGCCCCATGCAAGTCTGAAATCCAATGAGGCAGTCAAATCTGAAAGCTCCAAAATGATCTCTTTTGATTCCATGTCTCACATCCAGGTTATGCTGATACAATAGGTGGGTTCTCATTCTTGGGCAGCTCTGACTCTGTGGCTCTGCAGGGTACAGCACCCCTCCTAGCTGCCTTCAGGGGCTGGCGTTGAGTGTCTGCAGCTTTTCTAGGCACACAGTGCAAGTTGTCAGTGGGTCTACCATTGTGGGGTCTGGAGGATGGTGGCCTTCTTCTCACAGCTCCACTAGGCAGTGCCCCAGTGGGGACTCTGTGGGGGCTTCCACAACACATTTCCCTTCTGCACTGCCCTAGCAGAGGTTCCCCATGAGGGGTCTGTCCCTGCAGGACACCTCTGCCTGGACATCCAGGCATTTCCATACATCCTCTGAAATCTAGGCAGCAGTTCCCAAACCTCAATTCTCCTGTGCACCCGTAGGCTCAACACCACGTGGAAGCTGCCAAGGCTTTGGGCTTGCACCCTGTGAAGCCATGGCCCAAGTTGTACCTTGGCCCCTTTTGGCCACAGCTAGAGTGGCTGGGATGTAGGGCAGCAAGTCCCTAGGTGGCACACAGGAGTGGGGCCCTAGACTAGGCCAGGAAACCATTTGTCCGTCTGAGGCCTCAGGGCCTGTGATGGGAGGGCTGCTGCAAAGGTCTCTGACATGCCCTGGAGATATTTTCTGCATTGTCTTGGTGATTAGCATTTGGCTCCTTGTTACTTTTGCAAATTTCTACAGCAGGCTTGAATTTCTACCCAAAAAATGGGTTTTTCTTTCCCACTCCATCATCAGGCTGCAATTTTTTCAAATTTTTATGCTCTCCTTTCTGTTGAACACTTTGCCACTTAGAAATTTCTTCTGCCAGATACCCTAAATCATCTCTTTCAATTTAAAAGTTTCACAGATCTCTAGGGCAGGGGCAAAATGCCAGTGGTGTCTTTGCTAAAACATAACAAGAGTTACCTTTGCTCCAGTTCCCAACAAGCTCCTCCTCTTCATCTGAGACCACCTCAGCCTGGACCTTATGGTCCATAAAACTGTCAGTATTTTGGTCAAAGCCATTCAGCAAGTCTCAAGGAAGTTCCAAACTTTCTTACATTTTCCTATCTTCTTCTGAGACTTCCGAACTGTTCCAAACTCTGCCTGTTACCCTGTTCCAAAGTTACTTCCACATTTTCTGGTATCTCTAGAGCAGCATCTCATTCTACTGGTACCAGTTTACTGTATTAGTCCATTGTCAGGCTGCTAATAAAGACATACACGAGACTGGGTAATTAATACTGGAAAGAGGTTTAATTGACTCACAGTTCCACATGGCTGGGGAGGTCTCACAATCATGGCAGAAGACAAGGAGAAGCAAGTCATGTGTTACATGGGTGGCAGCAGGCAAAGAGAGAGCTGGTGCAGGAACACTCCCATTTTTAAAATGATGAAGTCTTTGAGACTTATTCACTACTATCAGGACAGTATAGGGGAAATGACCCCCATGATTCAATTGTCTCCACCGGGCCCCCCAGTTGACACATGGGGATCATTACAATTCAAGATGAGATTTGGGTGGGGACACAGACAAACCATATAAAGAGGATTTGGGGGTTGGAAAGAATTTTAAATATCATCTCTCTCAACCATTCTGCCAACATTTGTTGGTGATATTTCCAGGTGATGCTGGGTCACCCCGCTCTGCCTCTGGAAAGCTGGTTTGAGATATGCCAGTCATACACACAGCAACAACAGAACAAGCTTTGAATTCTCTCTGCCATGTGAAATAATGTGAAACATCACTCATACTCGGAAAGAAATGTGAAACAGATTATTCGACACAGTACTACACTCCTCATTGTTAAGTGACACTTTTAAATTAAACATTTCTATACATTTTTGTAGGCAAGATTTCAGTGAATAATCAAATTCAGTCTAATTAAATTTTGTACTTATTCAGAATAGAAAAACATAGGATAATAGAAAACAGAAGCAAAACTAGGAAAGAAGGGGAAATGTATACTTCAGGGGAAAAATTTGAAGAAAGGTCATGGAATTTTGCACATATGCATACTAATGTCTATGACAATGTTATTTTTAAGACATAGACACAACATTTTCTTTATTATTTCAAATAAATGTTTTTATCTTCCTTATTGCAATAATAACAATTTACATCATGAATCATCAAGGAAAGGCTATATTTAGTAATACCACCCTTTAAAAAAATCATTTTTCTTTTTAGAGCAATGATCTGATTTTGAGAAAATGTAGGAAAAATACATTTCGGTGGAAAAACAAACTCTAGAGTCCAGTAAAAGTCTAAAAGGCCTGAGTTTTTATCAGTTTCAGTCTCCAAATTAGAAGTGATAGGCAATTTGTAAAAATGTAAGTGATTTCCAAAGTGAATTTTATAAATTATGTTTATTACAATTTTGTTTCTGCTGTTTCCTCACATGTGTCTTCTAAGGACTGATATTCTGAGATCTCTTACATTGCTACTGTTTCTGCTGCTGTGACTGCAGCTTCTTTCTCTTCTTGTCCTTCAGAAAGAAGTCGCGGATTATCTGATTAGTAGTAGACTCCCTAGGGGCATTTTCCAGATGTAACAGAGCATCAATGTCTCCTTCTGCCTGTCAGGGCAGTGAATTCCCATGCCTTAAGAATCAATTTGATGTAAAACATTTAAGTGGATTAAAATGCTTAGTCATTAAATGTAAGATTATTTCTTTAGTGAGGACAAAGCCTATCCACAAGGTACCACACATGGTTACTGTGGAGATCTCCTTGATACATCATTTTCCCTGGGCAGGCTAAAACCACACTGTTCTCTGAGGGCTTCACTCAAGTCCTGTAGCAGCCCTTACATGAAACCATTTACCGTGCTGTTCTAAAGTGGTTTAACGACAGCATCCCCACTGATAACAGACACAGGTCTTCTGTCCTTCCAAGCATTACCAATTCATGCATTATCTGCTGAGTTCGCAGAAGGCGAGAGACTGCTTTTCTGGGAACTTTGTCATTCTATATTTAAAATTATATGTTATTTATAGTTCTGTCTATCCCAGATGAATGTGTGTGGCATTATCATCTATGCCTGAGTGTAGACAATAACCCACAAAATTAATCCCCAAATAAATAGAACTGTTGACAGGTAAATTATGGAAATAGTGAACAATGGACATTTTGGAACATCTTTAGCACAGCAGTTTCCAACCACACATGTCATTTATCTTGCTTTTCAGTGTCAGATTGAAAATATTTCATTCCTAGTAATTCGAATCATGACAACAAGTAAGGTTTGAAAAAGTAGTGGACCTTTTTCTGCTGAGCCATGAAAGCTGAAAATCATAATGGAAACATTAAAAATAGAAGGAGATAAAGAAGAAAACAGGTCTACTGCTACACAAAACATGGTTATAGAGATTTGTGAGAAGATGATACATAAAAAACATTTTTAAAAAGTTCCGCTAAAAGAGTCCTGAAACCCTATTCAGAAAAATATTTAAGTAATTTTGATTATCTCTTAGTTTAGAAATATTTTGACTCCTAGATGATGTGTTATTGCTATTGAGTTTCAGTAAAACATGGCCAAGGATCATGTTGAAATAGACAAAGAAGTGTAAGTTATTAACATAGTAGAAAACATTTGAGAGTCTACTTGTGCAAGACACATACTCAATATTTTATATTAACCTTTCATTCCATACTCACAACTGATAACTGATGTGAAGAAGAAACCAAAGTAAAGAGTTTACTTGACTTGTATAAAAGTGGATGCATTAGCACATTTCATTGATAGAATCAAGTTTTTAGCCTCAGATTCTGGGACCTCAACTTATGAAATTTTGAAGGTTTTAGAGTAGAAATGATTTAAATTATGAACAACTGGTGATTTCTTCCCAAATGCCCAATTTTGTTCCACATAACAACACAGAGAAAGTCACGGGTTTAAAAATTACTGACAGGGGGAGGGACAAAGATGGCTGACTCGAAACAGCTCAGTTCAGAGGCTCCCAATGAAAAGAACCATAATAAGCATGTGAATCCTTCACCAGCAACCAAGGTAACCAGGTTCGCCATCAGAACTGACTAGAAGAGTGGTGTGATCCAGGGAGAGGAAGGAAGAGCAGTATGGTGCTGCGGCCCACCTGAGAGCCACAAGGGGCAAGGGGACTAGTTTATACCTTTTCTGCCTCTGCCACTCCTGATACAGCAAGACCAACCCCTCTTCTTTTCTTCAGCCTACTCAACATGAAGATGATGCGCATAAAGATCTTTAAACGATCCACTTTTACATAATAGTAAATACGTTTTCTATTCTTATTATTTTCTTAACAATATTTTCTTTTCTCTAGCTTGCTTTGTTGTAAGAATACAGTATATAATACATATCAGATACAAAATACGTTTTAATTAATCAATTGTTTTTGTTATCAGTAAGGCTTCCAAATAAATAATAGACTATTAGTAGTTAAGATTTTGGGGAGTCAAAACTTACACGCAGATTTTTGACTGTGTTTGGGTCAGCATCCCCAACCCCTATGTTGTTCAGGGATCAACTGTATGTATAAAAATTTTCATAATTCTATGACATACTAGTCATCATGGTAATTCTTATTATTTTCTGGTTTTAATCATTGTCTAGTGAAAGCTGTGTATCATTTATGAGAGAGCAAATGCTCATGGTTCTGCAGACTGTACAGGCATCTGAGAGAAAGAAGCTGACTCAGTGTCTTAGTGCTGGTTTGACTGATCTAGTCCAAAACACATGGCGATGGACTTTGTGCCTAAATAGGCACTACTTTTTTATGTGTGTCCATGTGTGTGATGTACAACACTAAAGAAGCAGGCACAGCAAGAAGCCCAGTAAAGGTTCTGGGTCTTAACTGAATGCTTTTATCTTAAACAATTCCTATTTACTTGATTTTAATTGCTCCTAATATCTCTGTGAAATTTTGAAATTAATTTAAAACTACTTCACTGCCCCAGAGCTTATCCACAGATCACATTTGAAAACATGGAAATAATAGGAATTTTGATGTGGACCCTTGTATGGAGTCTATGTTATCTTTCTAGAATGTTTTGTACATCATTCTCCCACATCTATATAATCTGGTTTTCCATGCAATTTTTAATTACATAAGTTTTACATTCCTCATTTTATGAAAGTATTGCATGTTTCCAAAGAATATCTGAACTCATAAACATTCTTGTAAATGAAATTGTAATATAATAATTTCTGGCCGGGCGCGGTGGCTCAAGCCTGTAATCCCAGCACTTTGGGAGGCCGAGATGGGCGGATCACGAGGTCAGGAGATCGAGACCATCCTGGCTAACACGGTGAAACCCCGTCTCTACTAAAAAAATACAAAAAACTAGCCGGGCGAGGTGGTGGGCGCCTGTAGTCCCAGCTACTCGGGAGGCTGAGGCAGGAGAATGGCGTAAACCCGGGAGGCGGAGCTTGCAGTGAGCTGAGATTCGGCCACCGCACTCCAGCCTGGGCAACAGAGCGAGACTCCGTCTCAAAAAAAAAAAAAAAAAAATATAATAATAATAATAATTTCTGCTTGGACATTTATTTGCATATACCTAGCTACATAAAATTAGGTGGGGAAAATATTAGAACCAGTTATGTAAAATAATTTCCATAATTATCAAATAAAATAAGGTTATCAAAGATGTTTTGAAATAAAACATAACTGAGAATTTTTTCCTCTAGCAACTCCATTTATGCTATCATTTCTTGCTTTATAAACCTCAATTTTATACTTTTATTCTGTACATATCCTATTATAACTCAAAGCAAACTAGCATAGAAAAACTGTGTTCATCATACTCTAATATACAAGGAAAAGTGAAAGCTGAATAGAGGATTCACCACGAAGAAATTTGCATCCAAGGTGGTGAATGTGAAAGAGAATGCAATTTTGGAGGGATTATACATTATTTAACTAAAACAGAAGAGTTAAATTTTTTAAAATTTATAATTTGAAAAATAGAATTGTACTGTTCTTTATACATAAACAGTGATGTTATTCATTGAGATAGTCTTTTTACTAAATGAAGGATGTAGCAATGGTTACAAGAGAGAAGGTATCACCAGAATGACAAACTGGCATATGTTCCCTGAAGTCTCATTTATTTTTAGTATTTTATGGAGAAGAGTAAAGGTGAGTTCAACCTGGGAAACTGACTTGGTTAAAAGAAATACAATTTTTGAAAACATTTCCAAGAGCATTATGTATGTCTGAGTTCAGAAAACAGTTATATTACACCCTGAGAATTGTTTTGATATCAGATATCTGAAAGAAACGTTCTGTCTGGCTTATTGAAATCCATTCACTTTCAACCCTAATGAATCAATAATAGTAGAGCATAGCCGAGATTACAAATGATACTAATTTCTCCTTAAATAAAATTAGGATTTTTCAAACTGGCTTATGTTTTTTAATCTCCTTCCTAATCAGTGAGTTTCTTCCTCACAGCAGCCAGTGTCAGCATTTATTCTATATGATGTAAACAAGCCATAATAAAAAGCAGGTTCAAGCCATTACTCTAGACTAACCTGCAGCTATGGGCCTGTTTGTCTTAGTTTTACCAAACTGTCAGCTAAACAACACTATGCTACAGACCCCTCAAAGTATTCACACAGTTTCTCATGCCTTTGACTAAATTTCTTGCATTAAAATAAGAAAAATAAAATAGTAATAGTAAGAAGAAGAAGAAAAGAACAAGGAGAAAGAAGACAACACAAAGGTTTTAGAAGATAGAATGAAAAGTATGCCAAATTATAGTTTTGTTCCATTATAAATTCTTAGACACAAACTACTCTGATAATGTAACTTTAAGTGTAAATGTAAGCACTGACACTCCCTATCAAACACTAACCTTTCTTTTTTTTTTTTTTTTTTTTTTTTTTTTTGTTGAGACGGAGTCTCGCTGTGTCGCCCAGGCTGGAGTGCAGTGGCCGGATCTCAGCTCACTGCAAGCTCCGCCTCCCGGGTTTACGCCATTCTCTCGCCTCAGCCTCCCGAGTAGCTGGGACTACAGGCGCCCGCCATCTCGCCCGGCTAATTTTTTGTATTTTTTTAGTAGAGACGGGGTTTCACCGTGTTAGCCAGGATGGTCTCGATCTCCTGACCTCGTGATCCGCCCGTCTCGGCCTCCCAAAGTGCTGGGATTACAGGCTTGAGCCACCGCGCCCGGCCAAACACTAACCTTTCAAAACAAGAAGATAATTAAAATAAGACATCTCATAATTCCAATTTTACTGTACTATAAAATGATAGTTTCTTCACTTCCAAAGGAAATCTTTGGGTACAGACATATCAAATTTTCACTGCATGACACCCCCATAAAAATGAATTCTAGATAAAAACGAGTTTGATACTTGCAGTCAAACATTTCTTTTATAAAGTTCCATAAACATAACTGGTATCTTTAAAAGAAAAAAATATGAAGAAAAAAATCGATTCCACTGTGTTTCAGAAAATGACAGGTCTAGTCAAACAGAAGTTTAACTGTGGGGTGTAGATAACATCTTATTGTGCATGGAGTTCCCAGGTGAGTCAACATTTCCAAAAACCACTGACAAGATGTCTACAAATACAACACAGAGATGACCAGAAAATGACAACTATTTCCTTAAAGAGTCAGCTGGGCAATCACAAAGCATCCGGCAAATAAAACAATTCATAAAACTTCTGAAAGGTCAACCTCAGAGTATTGCTTATATACTTGCAAGGAAAGATTTATTTGGAAATAAATAGTATACAAAAGGGGTTTTGTAGTAATTACAGCTACCAAAGACTTTCTTTATGTAGTGTCAATTTTGCTGGTGTGGTCGATCAAAGTCTTTAATCAATTTCAGAATTAACATGAAGCCGAAACCCTTTTGCAGTCAAAATCTTTAAAAATAATTGTTTATAATTATTATTTGTCAAACAGATTATGTGCTATGAATGGGTGTTGGTAGGTTGGGCCTATCCGAGGTGATTAGGTCACTGAGAGGGATCAATGCTGCTCTTATGGAACTGGGTTAATTCTCAAGGGAATCAGTAAGTTCTCACTCACTGGGTACTGGATGAGTTTCTACTAGAGCAGATTGTTATAAAGTGAGGCCGCCCCTCCTATTTTGCTCCTCTCACATGCTCCCAGTTCCCCTTCTACTTCTGTGCCATGTTATGACACAGAACTGAGTTCTCACCGGTAGCTGTCCAGATACAGCCACCCTATCATGGACTTCCCAGCCTCTAGTACGTAGAGCTAAAATAAACATTTTTTAAAATAAATAAATAAACAAATCATCCAATCTCAGGTATTGTGCTACAGCAACATTAAAAAGACTAAGACATTATACCAAGAAACTAAACTAAAAAAATTCACCGATTCACATTATCAGTTTGCTACACTCATTGCCATAAAAATTAGCAAATATCCTGGAAATGGTGCCTACTTGCCTCTTCCCATTACCTTGGAATGAGAGAAAATGGAAAAAAGTAGAAATGAGATGTTTTGATATTATCTGTTGTCACTTTTCTCTTACGAGATATTAATACATGAAATGCGGAAAAAAGGGTATGCAAAAAAAGAACAACCCAGTGATATCAAAGAAATTCTAAAAAGAGCAACGGAATTTGAAATAAAATTATGACAATAACATGAAACAAATGCTCTAGAAAATATATGCTCTGATGAAATTTGTATCACCAAAATAATGCAAGAAGTGGAAAATTCGAAAAGATCAATTATTGTAGAAAACATTGGAAAGCTAATTAGATAGCTGCCATTCATGAATATCAGGACTAGATGGTTTCATAGATGAGTTCTAAGAACATTTATAGTTTCAATCCTACTTGAATTATTCTATACCACAGAAAAAAGTTTTCCCAATTTATTTTCTTAAGGCTGCATAATTTTAAAAATATTACAAGTAAAAAGCTTGTAATTAAAAATTAATTGCATTTTTAATAAAGACGCAAAAAAGTAATTAAAAATAGTAAAAGTTGAATATAGCAATCAAAGAAAAGAATAACATACTACAAACAAATAAGGTATGTGTAGTAATGGCAAGTTAAATTAATATCAGAACACTTATTAATGTAATTCAATGCATCCAAAAATTTTTAAAAGATATATTAGCAGCCGGGCGCGGTGGCTCAAGCCTGTAATCCCAGCACTTTGGGAGGCTGAGACGGGCGGATCACGAGGTCAGGAGATCGAAACCATCCTGGCTAACACGGTGAAACCCCGTCTCTACTAAAAAATACAAAAAACTAGCCAGGCAAGGTGGCGGGCGCCTGTAGTCCCAGCTACTCGGGAGGCTGAGGCAGGAGAATGGCGTAAACCCGGGAGGCGGAGCTTGCAGTGAGCTGAGATCTGGCCACTGCACTCCAGCCTGGGCGACAGAGCCAGATTCCGTCTCAAAAAAAAAAAAAAAAGATATATTAGCATATAGCTTCAAAGATGTGTAATAAAATATTATTAACTATTCTTTTTTTTTTTTTTTTTTTTTTTTGAGACGGAGTCTCGCTTTGTCTCCCAGGCTGGAGTGCAGTGGTGCGATCTTGGCTCACTGCAAGCTCCGCCTTCCGGGTTCACGCCATTCTCCTAACTCAGCCTCCCGAGTAGCTGGGACTACAGGCGCCCGCCACCTCGTCGGCTAGTTTTTTGTATTTTTTTAGTAGAGACGGGGTTTCACCGTGTTAGCCAGGATGATCTCGATCTCCTGACCTCGTGATCCGCCCGTCTCGGCCTCCCAAAGTGCTGGGATTACAGGCTTGAGCCACCACGCCCGGCCTTATTAGCGATTCTTAATAATTGAAGGAAACTACTTAAATATAGTAAAGACCATTTACTGAATACTAATGGCAATAACACAGTAAGTAGCAGAGTGCTAAAAAGTCTTTTCATTTAAATTCAGGAAGTTGACTGAGATATTTGCTATTGCTATTAGATCAACCTAATGCACAAGGAAAGTATCACTAGTTTCAGGATTGAGACAAGAGGTAGATTTTTCTCTTGTGCACCTATTTAAAGCAATACTTTCAACTAAATCTTCATAATAAATAAATAAACATCATAAGTGTGTGTCTTATAAAATTACTCAATGTAGTTTAATAACATTAATAACATACATTTCAGTAGTTAAAAAAAAAATAAAACACACTGCCAACACTAAACTGACACAGTACAGGGATGAAAGTCTGCCTAGGATACATTAGGGTCTGGCAGAATATATGAACCTCTTATCTTGTAAGCAGTTCTTCATAAATATCATTTTTCTTAATTGAACTTTTGATAAGTATCAATGAAAAAGGCCTTTGAACCACAGCAACTCCATCTTGAACAGGAGCTGGGTAAAATGACCCTGAAATCTATGGGGCTACATTCCCAGATGGCTAGGCATTTTAAGTCACAGGATGAGATAGGAGGTCAGCACAAGATACAGTTCATAAAGACTTTGCTAATAAAACAGATTGCAGTAAAGAAGCCAGCTAAAACCCACCAAAACCAAGAGTGACATCTGGTCGTTCTCACTCTGACACTCCCACCAATGCCATGACAGTTTACAAATGCCATGGCAACGTTAGGAAGTTACCATATATGGTCCTAAAAGGGGAGGCATGAATATTCCACCCTTTATTTAGCATATAATCAAGAAATAACCATAAAAATGGGCAATCAGGAGCGCTCAGAGCTACTCTCTCTGTGGAGTAGCCAGCCATTCTTTATTCCTCTACTTTCTTAATAACCTTGCTTTCACTTTATTCTATGGACTCACCCTGAAGTCTTTCTTGCACGAGATCCAAGAACCGTTTCTTGGGGTCTGGATCTGGACCCCTTTCCAGTCACATCAAGTGGCAGTAATTTTGATGTTTCACCAAAGAGTGCTACGGCCGGGTGTAGTGGCTCACGCGCGTAATCCCAACACTTTGGGAGACCCAGGAGGGCGGATCACTTGAGGTCAGGAGTGCCAGACCAGCTTGACCAATATGGTGAAACCCTGTCTCTACTAAAAACAGAAAAATCAGCCGAGTGTAGTGGTGCATGATTGCTATCCCAACTACTTGTGAGGCTGAGGCAGGAAAATTTCTTGAACTGGAGAGGCAGAGGTTGAGTGAGCCAAGATTGCACCACTGCACTATAACCTGGGCAACAGGGCAAGACTTCATCTCCAAAAAAAAAAAAAAAAGTGCTACAAAGGCAGATAGTCTCTCATACTGGTTATATGGAGGCTCATGGGCTTCAGTGGGCAGTTAGTTGGTGTTTGGTATGACACCAGGAGCTGAGGAGTCAGATAAGATTTGTGCCTGATAAAAAAAAAAAAAAAAAGACAAAAACAACAACAACAAAAATACACCCCCATTTCCACATAGACAGGATAATGAAGTGCAATACCAGGATCATGATTCTTTTTAGAGAAAATACTGAGTTTTCTCTTGCCAATCAACAAAGGACAATCAATGTCCCACAAATTCCACCAACAGAAACATTTGCTGCAATTGATTTTAAACCAGATAATTGTTTTGGGTGCACATACTCAAATTCCATCTTTAGTCATAAAAAATCAGAATGCCATGACTCTGTCTACTGTACTTGATAAAATAAATTGGTTGCAAAATGCATATCTAAATAATTATATTAGATACTTCTGTGTATAGAGTAACTAAATATAAGCTAGTGAAATGTTGGAGGCTTCCCCCCAAACACTGTCATTGTAGAAAAACTGAATGGTATTATTACATTTTTGCTACTAATTACTTAACATACCAGGCATCTAATAAAGACACTCATCAATGACACTTTTAGCTTATGATAAAATCATGTCATCCACATATACAAAAATATTTGCTGTTTTTATCTAAAAGTAGTATCAAGTTATTAGGAAACAGTCCATAAAGGAATGAGGACACAGCCGTATTTGGTCACACGTATATGACTAATAAAAAACTGACAAGTCTAAAACAACTTTTGAACCTTTTCCTCAATAGTTCCCCTTGTTTTATTCCTTGTCTTGGTGCATGGCTTCACCATTAGCCTGTCTCTTCTCAAAAAATATCTATAAACATATGTCTTTACATCTCTTCTTCCCTCTAGGATGCTAGCAGCTCAGAACCATTTCCTATATAAAACTCTCCAATTTTCGGATAATGCCCCATATAAATAATTTAGCATGGTCAAGTGATTTTTTCCAATCTGGTTCCTGCCTACATATTTAGTCTTATCTTCCAACAAGCCCCTGTGTAGCAACCATGCCACTCTAATATAAATTAATAAAAATACAACTATATTTTTAACACTTCAATGCTTTTTGCCTTTGTTGTTACCTTTGTGTGCTTCTGCCTGGAATTTCCCCTCTTCCTGTCTTTCCAGTGACATATTTAATCCTACTGATCCTCTAAATCACAGCTTACGGGTCATATTCTCCACAAAGCACCTCTTTAATCATCCTGCCCTCCCTCCGGGATCCGCCAATCCCAGTTAACTTGCCTAACCTGAGTACTTGAGTACTATGATTTAGTCTCTACATACTACTTCTAGCATAGTCTATCTGAAGAGTATTGCATTCACTTGATTAAATATTTGTTTCCTCCTCTGTTGAAATGTAAACATCCGGAGGCTTTCTTATGATGGTATACCCATAGCATTGTGCTTACCATATAATTGGCAAAAAGTTTCCATACCATGTATAACAATGTCAGTCTGAGTGGTGGCTCACGTCTGTAATCCCAGCACTTTGGGAGGCTGAGGGGTGAGAATCACAAGGTCTGGAGTTTGACACCATCCTGGCTAATATGATGAAACTCCATCTCTACTAAAAATACAAAACTTAGCCAGGTGTGTGGTGTTGGGCACCTGTAGTCTCAGCTACTCGGGAGACTGAGGCAGGAAAATCACTTGAACCTGGGAGGCGGAGGTTGCAGTGAGCTGAGATCGCGCCACTGCACTCCAAACTGGGAGACAGAGTAAGACTCTTTCTCAAAAAAAAAAAAAAAAAAAAGTCATCTGCTCAGTTTTCATTGATAAAAAGGAAATTACACCAAAGTAAAACATACTTAATGCAATCTAATAGTTATTGTTACACTTTTGGTTTAAAAAGGCAAACGGAGCATACAACAAATATAGTCCTACAACTATTAGTAATAAAACATTAGCAACAAAGAGATTTCAACCAATTGCCTGAAGAGGAAGACCAAGAGATGGATATTGATTAATAAGCAGAATGAAACAATTGCCAGTCTATAATATGTATGGAGGAGAAAGAGACAAAAAATGCTAGACTGCTAGGGAGAATTTTGTATATTCTGGAGACTTGGGCAAGAAACATATGACCGAAGGTCAGTAGGAAAAGTGGGCTGGAAAACAGCAATAACCCTCTACCACTTTTAGAACCAGCCAGGGTTTTACCTCTCTGGGGAAAACAAGGAGATTTTTCATAAATAAATTAACTATAATATAAAATAACTGTTAAATGAAATTACCTGGGGATAGCATAGCAAAGGCAAATGTTGAAAAGCATAGAGAATCAACAAAATGATACATGCAAATTTCAGAATTGAAGGTGTAGGGAGGTTCAAACTTTCCCTCTGAAGGTTTGACAACTGAGTCTGCTGACATAAACTGACAATAGATAAACACGAGAAAAGGCATACTCATTATTTAAGCTCATGAGACTCACACAAAATATAAAACTCAAAGGAGGAGCCAGATGTTTGAAGTTTTTATAGCATAAAGGAATAGGGGCTTGAGGGCTTTTAGGGGAGGTGGTGACAAGTTAAGGGAGAGAAAAAAGGAGGAACCACAGGCTGAACAAAGGTTGTCTTATTATGCAGATACAGCTTCTCAGGTAATAAAAGCAGCCTCCAGAAGAATAAGTGATAGGCTGTGTGGGTATGCGGATGACATTTAATCTCCTCTCCAGTGATTAATCTTCCCTGGTTGCTTGATGAGATTCCTAGGGAGGGGTTTCAAGACAACTGCATTTCTTTTGGAAGAACTTACCTCAGTTAGACAAGTGAACTTAAGAGAAAGGGCCTCTTGGTGCTTTGGGAAAGAGGATCTAGAGACAGAGGAAGAAGGAAGGTCAGAGAGACCTTGAGGCTACTCTTTTAATTCAAAATTGCAATACATTGGAAATGATTTTCTAAGCCACAACAAAGTCTTCTATAAGTGTTTAAATAAAAAAAAAAAAAAGACTACGCAATTTTTAAATAGGTTCACATTTAGACATGCCATTTTGAAATGCCAAGAGAACAAGAATAAAATGAACATCTCAAGCACTTCTTTCAAAGTTATTTACAGATTAATATCAGACTGGCCATCAGTAACACTGCTTCTTAGATTGCGAACAATTACTTCAGTGTTCTAAGAAAAAAATGATTTTCAACCCTGAATTCCGCACCTGGCCAAACTAGTACTCAAGTGTAACGGTAGAATAAAGTCATTCTCTGTCATGAGACAGATAAAACTCAGAAAGTTTATCTCACAAACATGCTTTTTCAGGAAGTTGTTTGAAGAATATCAAAGAGACAATAGATGGAATTTAAGAAAGCGTGAATCAAATTCAGAAGAAGGGAGAGAGAGATGTATAATAGGGCTCGAGAGCAAACAGTTCACATAGGAGCAAAATGACAGAGTACTAAGAGAAATCTCCAGGGAAGAAGAACATTGCATTAAAAACAAAAAGCTACAGATAGTCATAGTCAAATATAAAGGGACTGGATTAAATTCAAATAGTAAAGCAACAGATTTCAAAAATTAAAACAGAATGAATATCAAGCAATAGAATGCAAAGGAATTGGAAATGTATTTAGGATACACTAAAGCAAGGCCTGTTTTCTTTCTTACAAAAAAAAAAGGTAATCAGAAACTTCAGATGGGAAAGAAAACCTGTAAAAACAATGTATAATTCAGAAATAAATTAGACCAAACAATTTGGGGCAGGTCATTATTAGATACTGTCTAAAGCTGAAAAATCAACAATTAGCAACACACACACACACACACACACACACACACACACACACATTTCTGAGGTAACCCCAGAAGAACTATAAAGAGATTAGAAACAGCTGGAAAAGAGTATGGAAAGGAAGTTTGATTTTATTATAAGCCCAATTTTACTTTTTAATTAAAAAAAACCTACGTAAATTAATCTGATTTTTTTATTTTAGAAAAAGAAACTAATACATATCACAATATATCTTTTCTTCAAATTTCATTTTCAAAATTTATTAGATGATTTCAAAAAGTGAATCTAGACTGTCAAATGTAATTATTTATATGTACCACATCCTACAAATCTTTAGTCATAGCCTAACACCAAAATGAGAGCACAAAGTATCTTCTTGTAGAATAAATGACCCACATTTCCCCAAGGGAACACATTCTTTTGAGAATAAATTGCATTTGCAATGTCGCATTATTACATTTATTTTAGGACTATAGGCTAAATCCATTAAACTTGTAATGATGTTTTTTTTTTGTTTTTTGTTTTTTTTTCTCCCTCCCTTCCAGGCTTATGGGAAAAGACTTATTTTCACAACTACTCTAAGTCTTTAGAAGTATTGTTAATTTACTACTATCTCAAGTCTCCTTGTCTCTAATCTACATTGATTTTCTGTCCTGAATATAGAAAGCATGCATTTGTTAATGCTGTAGCTGCAATACATTTTCTTTCAGATTTTTTTTCTCCTAGAAAAATTGAATAAAGGTGGCAAAACAACTACTTGAACATAGATTAATGACTTCTTAGAAATGACTTGTAGGGGTGCAAAAATTTTTAGGGAGGAAACATTATTAGTTGTAGAAAAGCATATGACCTGGAAAATGGACATAGTGCTCCCGATTTGTTGCTGTTGGTGATAGTCTCTATGGAGATCCGAGTTCCATGAAAAATTAAAAATCAAATCATGGCAATCATCGGCAAATAGTAAATTCAAGAAGTTTAGTGTTTTTTTCCCCATGCAAATTGAGTACACAATTCTTTGCTTATACAGAACCACTAAGGTGTCTATAGATTTCTCAAGTTGCCATGTCATAATCTTTTTACAAAATGAATCTTGTCTTTGTCTTTGGTGCTCCAGTCACCCTGTGGCCCCACGCTTTGGCCAGGATGTCATGGGGATCCTTTTCTTTACCATGTTGGCTCTAGGAAAAGCAAAGTCAAGGAAGTCAAAGCAGGTGACACTTTGTCTGAAGCTGACCTTGTCTGACTGGGGAGAGGGAGGATGTACATCAATCTAGAAATCAACAGTCACCAACTACCATATGTGTCACATTAAAAAAAAAAATGTAGTAAAACAAAGAGTGGCCTAAATTGGTGAACAGAAGTTCAGTGTTCAGCATTAATCAGAAAATACCATTCAAAACTTTAAAATATGGACTAAAATAAATATTTACTTTTCATTATTTTGGAATACTAAGCAGTGTTATTATGACAGTCTTAGAGTTTACAATTCTTAGAACACAAAAAATGAAGATTTATGTGTATTGGCTTCTCTTTCTAACCATCGTAGACTTGCTTCATCAAATCAGCTTTAACCACATTAATTTAATCTCTTGCTTTTTCAGTAACAAAACAGGAAACCAATCCCAATATTTCTCCTTCATTTGATTTTAGAATTAGTTATTGTAGTCTAAGTTGGTGTCATAGAAAGATTCATCATTAGACACAATAATATGTATGTATGTATGTCTATATTGCTGTTTCCTAGGTCTTTTGTATTTCCAATATGATTTGAGTGTTTTATTCAATTACATAGAAATAAATTCTCCCATCAATTATTTGAAACTCTTTACAAATAGCAAATGTAGAAATAGATCATTTGTCCTTATTTAACATATCATTATAATGGATATTAGATATAATTTATACTGTATAGATGAATGTGTACATGTGCATATATATAAAATCACCATCAAAAAGCTGGATGCTATAGAAAAAGAACACCACACCATTCTAATTCACTGTTACATAGAAATTAAAGACAGTTTGCGTTATTGTTTTCCCGCATGAATAAAATATCCATCACTAAGAGTTTTCTGTTCTAAACTCTTGAGACATGAGGTTATTTCCTCATTAACTAAGGAGCTAAAAACATAATCCTTCACATGGGAGAGGCAGACCACAACTTCAAATCTAAATCCTCTGGAATTTGCAAATGCTATAATGATTTTAAATCTGCCCACAACTTAACAACATCTTTGTTCATTTATCAGATAGATTTGGGTCTCTGAACTGTGCCCCTAAGAAGCAGTTCAGTGTGCTGGTTACAAGGAGAGCTTGGTTGTCAGGAGTACCTGTGTCAACCTCCTAACTCTACTATTTCCTTTCTATATGAGTTTGAACAAAAGTTGTGTCAAGTTAAGGTGAGGGTTATAGAATTTGTCAAGAAAGATAGATATACAGAAGAATTGGTGATGAAATTGGTAAGAAACAAGAAATGATTCTTACAAATATTACTGTGATTTTCGTATACTCTTCCGTTTATAAAATTTGAGTAACAGATTTTCAGCTATTTTGAATTTTTTTTTTTTCTAGTTTGGAGACTGAGTTTGGAAGAAAGGAAACAAGGGAGGAAGAAAGGGGGGGAGAAATAATTTTTTTTTGGTATGTTACACAGCAACATTTGTTTTTGGCAATATCACTGAGAAAGTTGCTGTGGCTTTAATGGATAGGAACCTACATATTCTTCAGATTATTTTAGACAACCTAAAGCAGCTCCTTAGCGCCAGTGCAGCTCCTTAACATTATTTTGTCATTAACTAATAAACACTGGATATCCCAAATCACATTCCACTTCCCCAAATGATGATTCCTTACATAATTCCATTTATGATGTAAAATAATGCTTTCCTGGGAGCCATTGTATATATTTATTTATGAATTGTTTTCTGGGATTTGATGTGGTTGAGAATAATACAAGATTGATTCTTTCTATCAATTCTGGTTTCAGTTTCCTTTGCTTGGACCTGGAAACATCTATTTCATTTTCCTTCAGCATATTATATTCTGCAAAGTGCCAGAGGCTCTCAATGGTACTAATGAGTTCTTGTTCCAATTATCTGTTTTAAATTTTTAATCTTTTTTTCTTTGCTACTATGAAAAAGAAGATGAATGAAGAAAACAAAAATCATTACCAATACTCTCATTTATTTGTTGCTGCAAGCTCAATGGTTTGAGAGAATGTCGACATACTTTTTTTTGTGGGGGAGGGAAGATCAATTAAATAAAATGTCCCATCAATAATTTGAAGTTCTTCAAATATAGCAAATGTCCTCAGTCTCAATATCAGAAAACCTGCCTTTTTGTTTTAGTAAAAGACCTAAGGATAATGAAGACTTATATTTTTCAAAATGGTATTTGAATTTAATAATCTTAAAAGCAGTGGAACATATCACAAATGGAAAGAGAGTTAACTTTACTAAGAAAAACATAACAAATATCAAAATGAAGCTTTATGATGTTTTAAAGGTAAATGTCTTTATTAAATTATCTACATAAATTACGATAAACACTAAGGCGGAAGGGCAAAAAATTAGCAAAGAGCACCAAAAGACAAATTCCCAGCCAGGCACAGTGGCTCGCACCTGTAATCCCAGCACTTTCAGAGACCAAGGTGGGCGGATCACGAGGTCAGGAGTTTGAGACCAGTCTGGCCAACATGGTGAAACCCCGTCTGTACTAAAAAAAATACCAAAATGAGCCGGGCGTGGTGCCACGTGCCTGCAGTCCCAGGTACTTCGGAGGCTGAGGCAGGAGAATTGCTTGAACCTGGCAGGTAGAAGTTGCAGTGAGCGGAGACCATGCCATTGCACTCCAGCCTGGGCTGCAAGAACGAAACTCATCTCACACACACACACACACACACGCACACACACACAAAGACAAGTCCCCAAACAGAAAATAAAAATGGGTAATGAACATATGAAAAATTATACCTAAGATTAGAAATACAATTAAAAATGAAAATGACATATTTTATTCTATCAAATTAACAACTATGAGAACAGATAATACACAGGGTTAGCAAGAGTGCAATGAAATCGACTCTGCCGTACACTGGTAGGAGGATAATTCAGTAAAATAATTTTGGATAGGTTATTGTGAATTATATAGTAAAACCCTTACCATTTTTCAGATTATTTGATTACACTTAGGTATTTCTCCTAAGGTATGATTCACAAAAAAAATGAGACTGTTTTTGATGGAAATGATTATAGGGAATTATTTAATATAATAGATACATATGAAAATAGTATAATGTATAACATTAAAGACTTAAAGAAACAATGAAATAGTCATATTAATTTTTAAATTGTTTGATATAATGTTTGATTTAAATTTAAGACATATTTGGATATATAGCATATATAGACAGGTTTCATTTGTATATACACAAAGGAAATATGCAAAAATGTTAACCTTCAGTCATGAAGTCAAGAAATGCTTTATTTTTGTATCAAATTATTTTATATTTTATATCAAGCTATTTTATAATGCAAAAATATTACATAGAAAATGTGGCAAATATAAAAATTATAAAGGTCTACATTGTTAGAGGATGAAGATAATTTTAATGCTCATTTTCCATTTAATCAATAGTAAGTATATTTTCCTTATGATTTCCTTTAGTAACATTTTCTTTTCTTTACACTATTGCAAGAATACAGTATATAACACATATAACATATTAAATATGTGTTAATCAACTATTTATCAGTAAGGTTTTCAACCAATGGTAGGTTACTGGAGTTAAGTTTTTGAGGAGTAGAAAGTTATAAGCAGATTTTTGGCTGTGTAGGGGGTTTGGTGCCCTTAATCCTGACATTGTTCAAGGGTCAACCGTAGTTTGTTGCACAGAAGTTACACAGACATAGATACCAAGAACAGAAATTGGTACCAGAAAGCCAGTGATACTTAAACCAAAAACACGCAGTGTTGGTTCTGAGATAAGGAGGCAAGTCACGCCAGGAGAGCAGCAAGGAGGCTCTGAGTGGAGAGAGGAAATTGTTTTTGAGGACTGGAGAAAAGAAGACTCATGGAATTTACTGCCAGAACAATTATCTTAGCTATTGTCTTCAATAACTGGAAAGACAGAAAATACGCCTATGAGTTTATGGGTCTGGTAAAGGGGATTTCCAAGCAACAAAAGATGACAATGCTATTTGTCATCTTTTAGCCACAGACAGCATGATATTGCAAGGGAGAAATGAGCTAAAGAAAGTTTTTCAAGGAGAATTTAGAGGATATATTTCCAACCCAGGACTTGCGAGTTGGGAAAAAAAAGTTTATTATTTACATCATCTCCCACCAGCAAAAGATTTCCAAAGACATTGTCTGAAGAAAAATCCAAATTCACAGTGATGTTACCGATCAAGATGAAATCAAGGCTCTGAAATTCATTGTTAAGACCTTACAAAGAGTTCAGGTTGTGTCTAATAGTTTCAGTAAACAAAACTTCTAACAATTTAAAGGTGTTTTCCCTTGGTATCAAAACTCTTATCCCATGCCAGAGAAAGTAGCCAGTATTGAAAGATCTATGGTATGTCTTTATTCAAAGGAATGAGATTATAATTTGATACATGGAAAGCCCACTATTTTTTTTTTCTGCATTGTAGCATCTTGGAATAAAAGGGACAGAAATAGTCCATCCAATATCTAGAACACCTTGCTTTATTTTAAATTTCCTTTCAGCTTATTGCTATGCTACACGTTAGTATTATTTTTAAATCATAATAATAAAAACAAAAATATTATAGCTAATATTTATTAAGGACTTTTTAAACACCGAGCATGGTGCTAAGGACATTTCATAGAACATCCCCCTTACTCCTCAAAATTAACCTCTGAGTTTTTAAATAGTTCAAATATTTTAGGTCACATATAGATTTTATCCCAAGAACTTTATCAGAAATAAAGATGAAATATTTATATAATGATATTCAGAGCAACCATTATTTATAAGAATAAAACCATGAAGGAATCTCAAAGTCTAATAAAAGAAGAAAGGTAAATTAATTAATTTTTTTCATATAATGGCTAATAATATATCAATTAACTAAATCATTATGATTTAATGTAATGACTACTTTCATTTTAAAGATGAGAAAATTAAAGATTGGTGAGGTGAAGTTGTCTAAAGTCACACAGAATTGGGCAGATCCAAGATTTCAATCTTGATATTATGACTTCAGAGGACTCATTCTCAACCACTGTACAACCCCCTTACACTGTATCAAATTACGATTCATAAAAGAAAACGGACAATACTATCACATCCTGTGCATTAAAAAAGTTCACCCTGCAACAGAACTCCTCCCACTTTTACAACATTTAGATGGCTACCTAGCCTCTGTGGTGACATGCACTGGTGTCTGGGCATGCACCTGGAGGCGAGGGCAATGGGCTTCTCACTTTTCCTTAGCCCAACAGTGGCTCCGTTGGTTCCAACCACCAACACATTCCCTGGCTCTGTACCAGTGAGCTTTGTCTGGGTTCTATATGACAGAGAGAACAAGTCATGTGTGTGGGGGGGCATCTTTAATGAGGACGCTTTCATAAAACAGGAGACGGTCTGCTGGTTGTTGAACAAGGAAGAGCTTTCACTGTACTATCTTAATACATGCTTTTACCACAAACCTGCTTTACAATTTTAAATAAATGCCTATAGACATTTCCTTTGTCAAAAATAGAAGAAACAGAAAAAATTATGAAACTCAAAAAAAAAAATGTAACTAATGAAGAGCAGTAGCTTAGATCTGAGGCACATACAAAAGTTTTTTAAAAAAAAGCAACTCTAAGTTATGGTTCCCATAGTAACTGCAGCACAGTTGGATTTCACTTTTATGTTAAGTAAGTTTAACTTGAGTGGGAATGCAAAATACTTCTTCTGAGCCAAAAAGAGAATTATGGAGAACACAGAAGCCACTGTCCGATTATTCTGGCTTTCTCATATGCCAAATATTAGCCCTAATATGCGTTAATATTTTCACATCAATAGTATGTGTTCATTTCTATTGATTTTAAACTCTTTATTCAGTGTATAAAATATGATTATTTAAAATGAGAAAAAATTCTCATTAAAATCTGTTAAACCAGAAAGCATGACTTTATAATTTAGAAATATAGAAGCACAGTTTGGCTTGTAATTATGAGAATATTTGCTGAAAGTACAAATTATGAGAATTCAATCTGATTACACTCACTATCAAGTGCTTTAAAGCTGACATTTTCAATTGCTGTTGATGGAATCTGAAACTATGAAAATAAACACTTTTATTTTGGTACTTAAAAGACAGTATCCACATCTTTTAATAGATTATACACATAAGTTTTCAAGGCATTTGGAGTTTGCACATCATTCTCTAGTTCAATAAGATTTTTAAAAGGCAGAAAAGGTACTTACTCCTGTTATGTAACGAGGTCTATATTGAATAGTTCCAAACAAACCAAGAATGACGATAATAATATGTACAAAATTTGCCAGGATAGGTGCCCACTGATATCCAAGGAAGTCAAATATTTGCCTCTCCAGCACACAAACCTGGAATAGCAAAACAGGATGGATAGATCAGCTTGTGAGAAACAGCAGAGTGGTGAGAGGTAAAAAGGATAAAATTATTAATAACATAATTAGCAATTATAACTGTGTTACCAATCTGGCATTTTTCTTCAACTGCCAATGAGCATGACATTTTCAGGTTTTTTTCAAAGGAACACTATGGAAGCTGTGGATCTATAGACACCTACAAGCCTTTCAGGGATAAGTTTGTGGAGGAATCAAGCAGTATTCATAAGGTGACATCTTTGCAGTCACAGGATAAATTATATTGTCATGTGCACTGTCAAACATTTGAAGTCATCAACCAGTAAGTCAGGGAAGTCCACATAAAGAGTTTGTTGCTAGATCTGTTCAAACGTCATTATATAAGTTGAGAATAGAACAAAGGAAGTTTGATGTGGAGGAAAAATAAATCTTTAGCAAGACTTGTAGCAAGAACTCTTTAGCAAGACAAAGATTTCTGGACGTGGATCTGCCACTTAGTAGCTGCAGTGGCCTACGTAAGTCATCTCCCTTCTCTGGGTGCCTGGTCCTCATCTGTAAAATGAAGGACTTTGATGTGGTGTGTAGGGTCCTTCTAGTCCTGATAGTGTTGTGTTATAGATCAAATATGATGTTTTGTCATATCTGGTTACCAGGTAAAAGAAGGGCGCTAAAAGAAAATTAGAACAATGAAAAACAAAAACAAAAATCAAGCATCCCTATTATAAAAGCAAGGAACTTAAGTCTATTTAAATTATACTCCTTTCATCTGTGCTCATGGCTATAACTAAGACATATAAAAATCTAAGCAGTGAGAGGAGAAAAACAAAACCAACCAACTAACCAACAGTAACAACGAACCGAGATTAGTGGGTAGTCAGGAAGTACCATTTTACATCCCCAAGTGAGATCTGGGGAGCTAGCAAGCATCTCATCAGATCCAACAAAGTAAAGAGGAATGTTGGCTTTATTCTTCCTGCCTGCCTTCGGCGGGGTGATAATAAACTCTCTGTTCAGAGAAAAACATTGTAAAAGGACTTGATGCTGCATACCAAGATTCAATATTTTATTCAGCTAGGTTTTCAAGGAAAATGATGATTTAAAAATCCCTAAGTTCCTAACATCACTATGCTTTAATGATATTTCTTGTCAGAAGGAAATACTGACTCTCAAAACAGGCAACGTGCTTTTAAATTAAATATCTATAGCTCAGTTTGAAGACATCTTGAATGATCATTATTCCCACTGCAGTTCTTTAGCTGAGTAGCACGTTTTCCCATCAGGCATTGAAAGAGAAAATAAATTCATGACACCTCTGTTTTCTGAGGCACACTGGGCACTATGCAATGGTTGTAGCAGTCACAGTCCAACTTAGTCAAATCTTAATTCTCACTGCATCTTTGCCGTAATTAAAAAAACAGAAGAATCTTGATTTGTTATACCCTATGCTAAAGCCATGATATTCATCAGAGTCTCAATAGTGGATAGTGGAATGCAATATTCTTACTCCTTAATAAACACAGACCACCATAGGACCTGAATATCACTTAAGTCTTATAAACCTGAATTATCTCCTGATGAGCCATTTCTTCAACTTTCTCATATAGTTAACGTTTTGTAGAAATGAGACCCATTTGTGACATTAGGCAGTATTACATATGCCAAGTTAGAATCTGTGAATGGTACCAAAAACGAAGTAGTTCTGAGAACATGATTGCTAATTTTCTATATAAAAGTTTATTTCAACATAGAACCCTCTCCTCCATATCTTATGAACAAATAGTAAATATGAATGTAAACCAACAGCAAGAAACATCTAAACTCCACAGTTATAAATAACTGTGGGGACACAGCAGGGCAAAAGTATAGAGGATGAAACACATCAGTCTAACAGTGGGAACTATCTCAATAAATGCACCAGTTATGAAAGAAAATAGCAATCCTATTGTTAATCATAAAAATATAGAGATGATAATAT
Organism: Trachypithecus francoisi; assembly: GCF_009764315.1. Classification (NCBI taxonomy): domain Eukaryota; kingdom Metazoa; phylum Chordata; class Mammalia; order Primates; family Cercopithecidae; genus Trachypithecus; species Trachypithecus francoisi. The sequence continues at coordinate 23,987,161 of NW_022681460.1, read as the reverse complement.
ACTAAGTCTGCAAAACTGAAGTGAAATTATGTCAACATTTATTGGGTTCTTGTTATGGCAGAAGCAAAAGTTTATGTAGACTGAACAAGCTAATCTGTAATTCTTTGCATATAATATTTCTGCCTATTTCCCCTTTTTGATTAGTCCTATTAGGGATCATAAGGAGCATTATCATAAGTTCTGGAATTTAGAGATAGGCCTGAAAAATGCAAGAGTTTCTGAAAAGTTCAGTGAGTGTAAAGGTTTTAATATGTGTAGGAGTAGCTGCAGTCTTTCCTATGAATTCCTTCCAATAGGAAGACTATTAACTATGAGGGGCCTGTATAGTGGGTCTAGGGGTGCAGGGATGGAGAGAACACATATTTGTTAGAACACCTACTGTATGCTGGGGCTTCATGCTTTTCTCCAGGCATGTATTATCACATTGATTCTACACAAAACCAAGGGAGGTAAATAGGATTGTCCCATTTTGCAGATTAAGGAATCTAAGCTGTGGTGTGCTCAGCGATTATCTTGAAGTTACAGAAGAGTTAAGTAGTAGAAGATGAATTTAGGCTTCTGTGCCTGGCCCCTTTGCTATGCTCCTACCTTTTCTAGTTACTCCACAGTTAGTCCCAAGACATATAGATTTTGTTTTCGTTGGTTATATTGTAGAGACCATGCTGGTTATATAATATATGCTACTTCATAGAATCTCTCTGATCATACTTGTCAGTTCATGACATTATATCATCATTGGTTAAGGCAAAGCTCCTAAAGTTTAGTTTAGTTTTTCCTTCTTTGAACCCATCTCAGTGTTAATCCGATTTTGCCCATGGGGCCCTCTTTAATGTATTTACTTTTGGTCCTTGTAATCATCTGACATATAAACGTACGTATTTGGCCTAGCAAAATATATACTGCTGTTTATGCTCTTTCACACTTGCCTATTTGCCTGTATAGAAATGTTGGTTCCTTTTGTTTGGCTTGCACAGATCACATCATTATTAACGCATAATTTGGTTGCTTTCAATTCTTTGCTACCACAAAGAATTCTCTTCCTTTCCATTACTATCTTTATGAAGTTTTTATTTGTAACATCAATAGTGACTAATCTTTATCAGTTACTATTTCTGCATCTATTGAGATAATTACATTTTTTTTTTCTTTTACACAATGAACGTGATGGATTAGATTGCGTATTCAATCAATATCCTTTTGTCATTATCCTTTTATACCTGGCAAAATCCCTACTTGGGATGGCAATATTATTTTTAGCACGTTTTCAATTTGCATTAAACTTTACTTACAAAATTTAAGTAAAATAAAATTTTGGGGGGTTTTTGTATCTATAAACTGACCTACAGTTCAATTTCTTTTTCTCTCTTTTTCTGAAACTGTCATAAAGTTTACACTGGCCTCAAACCATAAGTAAGACACAAATTTTATTTAAAATTCTTTTTTTTTGGTGTTGTTTTGAGACAGAATCTCGCTCTGTCGTCAGGCTGGAGTGTAGTGGCGCAATCTCTGCTCACTGCAAGCTCTGCCTCCTGGGCTCACGCCATTCTCCTACCTCAGCCTCCTGAGTAGCTGGGACTACAGGCACCCACCACCACACCTGGCTAATTTTTTGTATTTTTAGTAGAGACGAGGTTCCACAGTGTTAGCCAGGATTGTCTCGATCTCCTGACCTTGTGATCCGCCTGCCTCGGCCTCCCAGGGAGCTGAGATTATAGGCATGAGCCAGCACATCCGGCCAAAACTCTTAATAAACGTAGAGAAAAACCATCCAATCACATTAACTTTCCCCAAAGGCAATCTGTGTGAATATTGGGAACTACTGCTAACTGCATAGCTGTTCAGTAAAATACTGTATGTAGATGCAGCATATAGGCATATATCTGTCCCATGTATGTGTAAATTTTTTTCAAATTATCTTAATTTACATAAATGGATTGCAACGTAGTTGTGTGTTTTCACCTTGTGTTTCTCGCTTAGTGATGTGTCATGAGATTTTTCCACATTAGCACACCCTGCATTAATAGATCTACCTCATTATATCCTTATTAAGGCATTGCATTTTAATAAATCTTCAATTCATTTCCAGTTTTTGGCTATAACATTCATAAGTGCACTACAGAACCTTATGTATGTGTGTTAACATATCCATAGGACAAATTCCCCAAGATAGAAATGTTGGATCAATTCTAGTTGCTAAATCCTAAATATTATACAACAGTTGTTATTAATTCTTCTTTGTGCCATATATACATATTTATGTTTTCCAGCTCACATAATAGCATATATATATATATATATATATGAGCTATGTATATGTGTGTTTGTGTGTATGTGTGTGTGTGTATATATATGTATATAAGCTGTTATATGAGCTGGAAAACATGAAGATTACCCTTTTCGTTGCACCGTAGCAAATGTTCATTTTAATAGTAATTGTTAATATAGTAGAGTATGCTTAAGCTCAAAAAAGTTTTCCAAACCTTTGTGGTAAATGCTATTAAGGATAAATTATCTTACTTTCCATGACAATAAATGTTCATCAGAAGCATCTGCAAAATGTCTTTAAGATAAATTTATTGACTTTTCACTCCATACTCCTCAATTTATACATGAGAAAACTGGGTCTAATTAAGTTAATACTTTGTTAAACTAAGCTTTACCTCTTCATATGAGAGGATTTGGTCTGAAACGGGTTTGCTCCAAATGTTTGCAAGGCAAAAAGGAAGGCTTTGTGCTGGTTAGGCACCTATTGCTGTTCAACTCTAATAACAAGAAAATTACATGTACTTGAACATATTTTTTAAAAGGCCAAAATGATATTTTTCCAGGTAGTTTTCCTCAAATAGTAAGACCTGCAACTGATCTCCTTGAGAAATTGCATTTTGTTCATAAATACTATTTCTTAATCAATTTTTCTTCCAAATATTACTGTAATATTATTTTTATGTCCTTAAAACTTAACCTGATATTGAAACAAAAATATAAAATAAAACTTACATGTAGATTTTGAGAGAAAAAATGGGCTTTTGAAACTATGATGATGAAACAGAGTTGTTTTTTTTTTTTTAAAGATGTGTTATTAAAGGCTGTAAACAACCAAATTATGTTTCTAGTGCTAAATTATACATGGAAATTAAACTGATCTGTGGGTACCCCTGTTCTCCTCTCTGTACCTCCTTCCCCATAAGTGTCTCCAGGTCCCTTCAAGAATCTGCGCTTTCAGATTGTCTCAACTCTCAAGTTTTTGAAGAAAGAGAGAAGACAGACTCAGATTTCAGTGTTAGGCTAACCAGAGTGCTCCCCTCCAAAGTCTATTTGCATTGACGAAGTGTACTTCAGGGTAGTAACAAACTTGTCAAAAGTTAATACAATTTCAGGAATCAACAAAGAAATGATTTTCTTTTCGGTTGTTTGCAGGAGAATATAACTTACCTAACAATTAAAATTAGCCTGTGGCCGGGCGCGGTGGCTCAAGCCTGTAATCCCAGCACTTTGGGAGGCAGAGGCAGGCGGATCACGAGGTCAGGAGATCGAGACCATCCTGGCTAACACGGTGAAACCCCGTCTCTACTAAAAAATACAAAAAACTAGCCGGGCGAGGTGGCGGGCGCCTATGGTCCCAGCTACTCGGGAGGCTGAGGCAGGAGAATGGCGTAAACCCGGGAGGCGGAGCTTGCAGTGAGCTGAGATCCGGCCACTGCACTCCAGTCTGGGCGACAGAGCGAGACTCTGTCTCAAAAAAAATAAATAAATAAAAATAAAAATAAAAAATAAAAAAAAATAAATAAAATTAGCCTGTTATAGCATCATACACAGACACACACACATGACACACACACACACAGACACATACTACTAGGGACAATCCAAGATGGAAATTGAAAGGGGCATAACAGTTTCTAGGTTGAGCCCAAAGTCTTATTTCATCTGTAGGTACCACTAAAGTTTAGATAAACTTTCAGTCTAATCTACAGAATGACCATGTGTTGGTCATACTTTTGTCAATAAAAGTTGCTGCTAACATTTGTTTGTTTGTTTTTACATTCCAGTCAAGTATGGCTAATTGCTAGTTTCCAGTAGCATCCACTCTTTGTTTCCTGCCCCACAGAGATCTTAAAACAACATGAAATGAGATGTAGAAAGTTTGAGTAATACATCCTTGATTCATATAAAATTTTGCTCCTTCAGCAGGAAAACCTTGCCCTGTGATTTTGCCTTGGATTCAGGTTTCCCCTGTGCCCAACTCCCCAGTACAGTATTTCTGTTTCCTTGTTGTCTGCTCCCTTTGGTAAAGCTGCTAATTTTGCATTAACCTTGTGTCTAGGTTTATTCTGCTCTTTGCTGGATCTTGCCACACTAGAGCTCATCTCCATTCCCATTGCTTAATTCCTTTGTAGTCCTAAGTAAACTATAGTCTTGAGCATGCTCTGGGACTGTCAGAGTCAGAAAGGATGCCCATGTTGGTTTCTCTAATTTTAAGCCAATGACCAAGAAAGCTGTAAAGACTTTAGAGATATTCTAGGTCTTTATAATATTGTCGAGCTGCTGTGCTCTTTACAATATTGCCGAAAATATCACAATATCACAAAGGAAAACTCTACAAATATGATTGATAATGTTCTCCCTTTAAGATTCTCTGTGTTGTTCATAGTGGACAAGATCAATGAGAACACATGTGCTGGCTTTTAAACATTATGTGCAGGAGATATACTAGGTATAATTTGGTTTTATCTTACCAAGAGATAGGATTCACATATAAAATGAAGAGGATAAACTTGAAGTTGAGTCTGCAATGATTATACATGTAAAATAGGGGCAAAGATAAAAGACAAACCACAGAGCTTTACTTAAAGAGTTTTAGTTACATTTGAATAACTGAAGTTTCTCAAATGCATGTGTATATAAGGGTACATACTTGTTAGGATGGTGTGTGTGTGTGTGTGTGTGTGTGTGTTCACCAAGGGGAAGAAAATAAAATTGTAAGGTATTACTAGAAATAATAATTTACCCCAATTCATTAGAACCAAGAAGTGTCTGCCTTTTTCCACATAATTGTTTTGCTTAAAAAACAAAAGAAAAACAAAAAACAAACAAAAAAAAATTAAGGAAATAAATCATCACTGCCACCACAGCAAAACAGCACCAAAAAGAGATTTGGCCGTAATTGCTCTAAAGACACTAGGAGTCAGCATATCATGGTGGTTCAGACTTCAAGTTTTAGAATTAGAAAATCATATTTGAATTCTAACCACTATGTGACCACAGGCGGACCACTAATCTCTACGAATCTCAGTATCTTCATCTACAATATGGGGATGTTGTCATACATAAGTCCTAAGATTTTCATGAAGATTAGAGTGATGATGTACATAAAATAGTTATTAAGATGCCTGGATTGCATCTTAAAATTGATTCTATTATTAATTTATATTTCAATACGAATGTGAAATCATGTTTTAGTGCATTATCATTCTATATTTGTATTCTGTCAGACTATTTCAGCTAGAGATGTTCAAATGTTTCTTATTCTATTGGCCAAAAATGCAAATAATACCATGACAAATATTCCTGAATAATCTCAAGTGTTTGGAGAGGGTCTTTGTTGATAATGTTTTCCTGCCTGATTTAACACCCCATATATTCAATCTGTTGTAGTACTATGGTAAAAGAATAGGCTTCAAACATTATCATTCCTCTGTTTCCACCTTCTCGCTTTCCACCTTTCACATGTGACAAAAATCAATGTTTAAGAACTGTCTCCGCATAGTTAATCACAATAAAGCTTTTCGAGAAAATACTGGAGAAGATTTGTCATAAGTTCAAAGAAACCAAATAGAGACAAGAAGTGCATTTTCTCATAATTTGTATTACTGAAATATCATACATGGCATTTCTTGTTTTTGTTTTTTTTTTTTTTTTTTTTTTTTTTTTTTGAGACGGAGTCTTGCTCTGCCACCCAGGCTGGAGTGCAGTGGCCGGATCTCAGCTCACTGAAAGCTCCGTCTCCCGGGTTTATGCCATTCTCCTGCCTCAGCCTCCCGAGTAGCTGGGACTACAGGCGCCCGCCTCGTCGCCCGGCTAGTTTTTTGTATTTTTAAGTAGAGACAGGGTTTCACCGTATTAGCCAGGATGGTCTCGATCTCCTGACCTCGTGATCCGCCTGTCTCGGCCTCCCAAAGTGCTGGGATTACAGGCTTGAGCCACCGCGCCCGGCCTCATACATGGCATTTCTTAATATACCTTTTTGAAACACAGAGTCACATTTTTCTGAGGTTAAATCAATAAGTTTATGTAAAGACCCCCATAGAAGTCAAATAGTTAATTTTAAGTCTTTCCTACTATTTTGTATAATAATCCCATTTATGTATAATTCTAAATATGCCATCTAATACTCTAGTTGTGATAACAGAATCATTTATTATTTCTCACAGCTGTTCATTCTGCATAGCAATTTATAACCATTTCATAGTTAATACTCATGCTATCAAAAGACAAGTTGATGACTAGCATATTATATGAGGTTAAAAAAACAGAAAATTCTTCTCAAAAGTAACAAAAAGTTAACCCTAGAGCACAAAAATATTGTTTTGTTTTTGTTTAATTGAGCTTAACAAGTCATGAGAATTCCTGACCCTTGTTCTGTGTGTCCACATGTCAAATTTTATAAATGTGTATGTGAGTGTGCATATATGCCCAATCACAAAGTGTTACTTGATTTTCAGGAATAGAGTTTTTTAGTGTTTCGGTTTTTTTAGTGCTTAGATTTTTAGCTTAATTTTTTTTTTTATCATAAGACAAATCTCTCACCTTTTTTGAATAATGTGTCCACATTCTGTGATAATAATTATTAGAATATATTGGGTAGTTATTATATTCCATACACTACAATAGATAGTTTAATATGTTTTTAAGTTAATGCTTACTTTTAAATCATGCGTTTACAAGAATTATCTACCATTATCTTTATTGCATACATGAGGGAATCACATTGATGATGAGAGAGAATACATAACATGTCCAAGATCATAAATGCAGAGCTGTTATTTTAACTTCTATGGCCGTGATTTCAACCACATATCATTAGCAACTAAACACAGGACAATCTTATGGTATTGTTTTCACAATTTTTAGGGCTTCTGCTTTACTACCAAATACTTTGCTAATTCAATAAGCCAGTAAACATAAGAGGCTATTTGTTCTTGGGATGAAGTAAAAGTTCAAAAAGACACACTAATAACTATTTTTATACATAACTCCATGGTTTGTAAATTCCTGTAATCACTATGATGACCTTATAAAATAAGCATGATTATTACTGTTACTGTATTACTACAAATTATGCAATTCACAGTACAGACTAGTTCACAGAACAGAACATTTCTGATCAAAATATGAACTGAAAGTTTCTACCATCAATGCAGTATTAATAGAATAGTAATACTGCAGGGGCACAAAAATGACATTTATCTGGAGTTGTACAATAAAATAATTTTATACCTTTGTAGCCCGATTCTCATTTATTAAGTTTAAAGTCTCCCTATACTCAAGTGAAATGAACTGAAAAGATCACAGTATAGGTCTTCCTGGTAGATGGATCACTGTTTTGATTTCTCCACAGAGCCTGTAATTTTGCTCAGTGGAAATCTAACTTCTCGGAAGAACCAGAACATATCAAAATGACAGCTGTTCTAGGTAGTTTTCATGACTCACTCAAAGTACATGACAGGTAACAGTTGGAAAATATAATGCATCCATTTAACTTTGAATTTCCAATATCTTCATTAAAGAGTCTCAACTGATACAAGGTCAACCTAATACACAAATTGGTTACTTATTCATAACACAGAAAAAAACATTTAACGTTTGGAAGACAAATGGCCATGGGCTTTTAAATCACACGTTCTACAAGCAATTATAGAGTATTACAGGTATTGAGCAATGTGATACACCGTTTTAGTTACTAATGAGGTGTGGAAACCCAAATCAATGATGAGATGAATCAGACATGTTCATGTCATCTGACAGAATTAGTTTTATACTATGACATATGCTAATATCTGAAATGGTGTATTAGTCCATTTTCACACTGCTATAAAGATACTACCTGAGACTGGGTAATTTATAAAGAATGGAGGTTTAATTAACTCACAATTCTGCATGGCTGGGAGGCCTCAGGAAACTTACAATCATGGTAGAAAGTGAAGGAGAAGCAAAGCATGTCTTAAATGACAGCAGGAGAGAGACATCAGGAAAAACTACCACTTATAAAACCATCAGGTCTTGTGAGAACTCACTAACTATCATGAGAACAGCATGGGGGAAACTGCCCCCGGGATCCAACCACTCCCACCAAGTCCCTCCCTCCACACACAGAGATTACAATTCGAGATGAGATCTGGGTGGTGACCCAAAGTGGAAACATATCATTCTGCCTCTTCCAAATCTCATGTCCCTTGCACATTTCAAAACAGATCATGACTTCCCAACAGTCCCCCAAAGTCTTAACTCATTTCAGCATTAACCCAAAAGTCCAAGTCCAAAGTCTCATCTGAGACAAGGCAGTTTCCTTCCACTTATGAGCCTGTAAATTCAAAAACAAGTTAGTTATTTCCAAGATACAACGGGGGAACAGGCATTGCGTAAATGTTTCTATTCCAAATACAAGAAATGTGCCAAAACAAAGTAGCCACAGGCCCTATGAAAGTTCAAAACCCAGCAGGGCTGTAATTAAATCTTAAAGTTCTGAAATGATATTTATTGACTCCATGCCTCACATCCAGGGCACACTGATGCAAGAGGTGGGCTCCCAAGGCCTTGGGAGGCTCTACCCCCATGCTCTGCAGGATACAGCCACCACAGCTGCTTTCACAAGCTGCCATTGAGTGCCTGTGGCTTTTCCAGGTGTGTGGTGCAAGACATTGATGGATCTACCATGTGGGGTCTGGAGAACAGCAGCCCTCTTCTCACGGCTCCACCAGGCAGTAGGCCAGTGGGGACTCTGTGGTGGGACTCAAACTTCACATTTCCCTTCTGCACTGCCCTAGCAGAAGTTCTCCATGATGGCTCCATCTCTGCAGCACATCTGTGCATGCATATCCAGGCATTTCTATACATTCTCTGAAATCAAGGCACAGTTTCTCAAAGCTCAACTCTTATCTTCCGAGTACTCACATGCTCAACTCCATGTGGAAGCCACCAAAGCTTAGGATTTGAACACTATGAAACAAAGGCCCAATCTGCACCTTGGTCCCTTTTAGCAGTGGCTGGAGCTGGATGAGCTGGGACACAGGACACCAAATCCTGAGGCTGCACAGAGCAGCGGAGCCCTGGGACCAGCCCATGAATACAGTTTTTCCTCCTAGGCCTCTGGGCTTTTGATGGGAGGGGCTGCATGAAGATCTCCGACATGGCCTGGAGATATTTTCCCCATTGTCTTAGTGATTAACATTTGGCTCCTTGTTACTTATGCAAATTTCTGAATTGTTCCCCAGAAAATGGGTTTTTCTTTTCTACTGCATTATCAGGCTGCAGATTTTCTGAATTTTTATGCTCTGCTTGCCTTTTAAATGTAAGTTCCAATTCCAACCTGTCTCTTTGTGAGTGCATATAACTGAATGCTTGAACAGCACCCAAGTCACGTCGTGAATGCTTCACTGCTAGAAATTTCATCCGTCAGATACCCTAAATCATCTCTGTCAAGTTCAAAGTTCCATAGATCTCTAGGGCAGGGGAAAAATGCTGCCAATCTCTTTGCTAAAATATAGCATGAGTGACCAATAAGCTCCTCATCTCCATCCGAGACTGCCTCAGCCTGGACTTCATTGTCCATATCACTATCAGCATTTTGGTCAAAACCATTCAACAAGTCTCTAAGAAGTTTCAAATTTCTCCACATCTTCCTGTCTTCTTACAAGACCTCCAAACTATTCCAACCTCTGTCTGTTACCCAGTTCCACATTTTCAGGTTATCTTTATAGCAGCTTCCTATCCTGCTGGTACCAATTCACTTTATTAGCCCATTTTCACACTGCTACAAAGATACCACCTGAGACTGGGTAATTTGTAAAGAAATGAGGTTTAATTGATTCACAGTTCCATATGGCTGGTGACGCCCCAGGAAACTTACAATCAAGGCAGAAGGGGAAGAAGAAGCAAGGTACCTTTTACATGGGGGCAGCAGAGAGAGAGAAAGAAAAAACCGCCACTTACAAATCCGTCAGATCTGTGAGAACTCACTCACTATCATGAGAAAAACATGGGGGAAGCCACTCCCAGGATCCAATCATCTCTGACATCCCAACAGGTCCCTCCCTCAACACACGGGGATTACAATTTGAGATGAGATTTGGGTGGGGACACAAGGCCAAATGGATTTTAGTGTAGAAATTTTCCAAACACCCAAGAAGGCCCAGGTGTAGTTGTTCAAATGATAGTCTTTCCATGGATCTATATGTTCCAATCTATTCCCATATTTCTTACTGTTTATTTAGCAAGTATACATAAACACAAACATCAATATGTGGCTAACTTTATCAATACATGGAAAAGCAGATGAGGGATGGGTTTCCTACATATTAACAGAAACTTTAGAAATTGGGTAGAATAAGTTGCTAGGTTTATCATCAGCAGCATTCATTTGTTCAGTACTGATTTTGTATTCATTGAGAGCTCAGTAAAAGCCAAATAAAAATAGCTTACAATGCTCTTATTTTCATGTATCATATGGTATTTCTTTCTCATAGCAAATGACTTTCTCTAGAAAAAAACTTGATTGCTATTTTTTAACAGCACAATCATATTAAACATATTAAAGCTGCCATCTGGAGAATTTGAAATTTGTCAACTAGGTAAAAATACAGATTTTTTTTTTTTTTCTGAAAAGCTGATAAAGAGTCCAAAAATATGCCTCATATATCATTATCAGAGAAACAATATATAGACAGCTTTCTGTTTGGGTCTTGATAAATATTTTTGTGTTTCATTTACATTTTTATTTTATGAATTCAAAACAAGGTAAAATGGCCCTCCAATAGTCCTGCCCTCCCCTTTTTAGCTGCCCTTACCCATTTGAGGCGGTGAGTTAACAATGTCATTACCATCATCAGCTGTTTCCTGTCAAGCAAGTACTATATTTAATAGGATTGCAGGTGGAAGCCTGTCTGCTGTTGTCATCAGGAGAAGGAGATGTCACAGTGACCTTCATGCTGGTGTCTCCTCTGTCTCCCTTCCCTCCCATCTGCTCTTTCCTTCCTCAAGTGAAAGGATAAACAGAGGTTTCAGGACAGCATCTCTTTGGCTAGAGGAAGGCAGCTATATGGAGACTGTCAGTCAAACCTCTCAAACTCTAGGTGACGTCTCTTTCGTAAAATTCAATTTCATAAGGATAGGAGATGAAATGACAGCCTCACTTACTCTGACTGCTAAAGGCCAATCAAGAGATGAAATGAAAGCAGAACTGTTATTGAGATCACTACTATGTACTCGCAGTCACTGTGGGAGTGAGTAGCTCAGAAACTGCAACTAGAGGCCGGGTGTGGTGGCTCACGCCTATAATTCCAGTACTTTAGGAGGCCGAGGCGGTTGGATCACCTGTCAGGAGCTCGAGATCAGCCTGGCCAACATGGTGAAATCTTGTCTCTACTAAAAATATAAAAATTAGCCAAGTGTGGTGGCAGGGGCCTGTAATCCAAGCTACTCAGGAGGCTGAGGCAGAAGAATCGCTTGAACTTGGGAGGCAGAGGTTTCAGTGAGCCAAGTTTGCACCATTGCACAACAGCCTAGGTGACAAGAGTGAAACTACGTCTCAAAAAAAAAAAAAAAGAAAAGAAAAAGAAAAATAAACTGCCACTAGAACTACAAGAGAATATCATTTCAGATGGCTGGAAGGACATTTTAGAATTTGTCATGAGGTACGCTATATCTGGCATGGTAAATACCATGTCTCCTGTGCCCTTTGAAGTAACCCTAGTATTGAATTCAACACAGATACAGAGATGCTGCTGTGAAAAGAGGTAGTCATAATATTTGTTTTCTTCTTGATAGAGGTGTCTGTGGCTTTCCATGGGTGAATGTAATAAGACATGATATTTTCTATCAGCTTTAGGAGTTCTACCACAGACTATTAATGCAGCATAGGTAACTGGTACAGGCACAAAAAGGTAAGTTCTGTCAAGGCACCTTAAACGTGAAGATTCAAAGCATTTCAAGCACTGCTAAATTTTATACATGCTTCCTCTATTTATGTGTGCACATATTTTATATACTACTATTAATATTAATAGCATTACTCTAAGCGTTTTATACATATGAGCTTATTTAATGAGGTAGGCAATAGTATAACTTAGGAAATATTATCTCCATTTTAAAGATGAGAAAACTGAGGCAGAAAGAAAGATTCACTTGACCAAGTTTACATGGCTGCTATTTGGTAAAGATGATTTGTCTAGAGCCCAAAGTTTGAACCATCATGATATCACTTCAGTCAGAGGTGGTGTTAAAATTTATATGCACATACAATACTGCATATGTAGAATAAATGTGTATATATATAAATGTGACCTTTGCACGGTCAGGGTCAGGGGATATATGTTATAATATATACAAATGTGTGTACATGCTTATATTCCATTATATTTTGTTTACAAGTATGATTTTTCTAGTTCCATGAACTCATCATATCATTTATTTTCCATGCGTTCATTGATAAGTATGATAAAACAATACAAAACACCAGCTAATAAAAACGTGTAAGTAATAGAGTTTTTTTTCCTACTTCACATAGTGCTCAGCATGATATTACATTGCTGCAGTGCTGCCAGTCTTCTATCTCCTAACGACACACTGTTTCATTCTATTGGCAATGGGAAAAAGTTAAGCAACTGATACTACTATTGGGAGAAAAAAATAGAATGCTAAATTTCTTTAAGTGGTCCAATTTGCTTAGGAACTGTCTAAAGCATAGAACTACTTATAAATATGAATATTATACTGATGTATTGAGTTAAATATCATGTAGTAGATGTTCTTACAGATAATGGGTTTCCCAGAGTACTTACACATACTTCTGCTCTATCAGTTGAATTTCATGCACACCTACAGTAAGTTCTGCTTGCATATGTTGGCTCTTATCGCTAGAATTGTATGTTTACACAATGCTTGTTGTAAACACAAATGCAAGCCTAGTTATATCTGTTTTATTTGTTCTTATATGATTTAATTATTACATATACAAAGACTTATGAGTGGAAAAATATGGTTTTAAAAAATAAAAATGAAGTTTAAACATATTTAAAAGACCACATAAAGGCATAAAATGAGTTTCTAAAGGATGGGTGGAAAAACAATAATTAAGATATAAAAGGATTCTCTTCCCAAATTATTTTACAAATCTTTTTAAAGTTCTTATTGCACTGTGAAGAAATGAACATGTAAACATTCATAGACAATAAATTAAGGATATTTTTCATGCCAAAAATGGTAAAGCTCCAACCAGTTATCCCATACATACACAAATGAGTCCTTAATTCTATATCAAGAGTATTTTATAGTTTGAATAGTAACATGTCAGATATGTATCTATCACGACTTTAAAAATATTTTGGATCAACTGACTGACTACTAGTACCAATGTCTGAAGAGAAGTTTATTGTATCTTTATTGTGATAAGCAATACATTTCTTATAATTCTGTATACAAATTTTAATATATCCACTGTATTATACCACAATCTAGAGCATTAAATGATTCTGTAGACCATAATTTGTGATGTTGTTTTAAGAAAAATACATTCTTTTTTTTTTTTTTTTTTTTTTTCTGAGACATGATTTTGCCATATTATTGGCCATGCTGGTCTCGAACTCCTGAACTCAGGTGATCTGCCCACCTTGGCCTCCTAAAGTGCTGGGATTACAGGCATGAGCCACTGTGCCTGGCTGAAAAACACATTCTTACCAACAGCCCACACATTGGAAGAAATAGAAGCCTAAAGAGTGGTAGCAGTTATCATTTTTGGTATCTTTCACGAAAATGGTGTTAACCTCTTAAAAGTAATCAAGCAGTTTTCTTGTCATAGATAAATAATCAGGATCCTGTACATCCCTTTGTCCTTGCTTGACAATCTCAGCAGGAGTAACCATCAGGTTCTAGAGCTGTATTGTTCTTCAGAGTTCTGACAGCCATTCTGACCCTTACAAAATATATCATAAAGACAGTTTGTTGGCAAAGTTTCCTGCAATTTAACATTTTATTTTGCCAGAGTTGAAAGTTTCTAAGAATGCTAAAATGTCTCTTCTATCTTTATAGAATCTCTTTATCACTAGACTGGAATTCGTTAATTCTTCACGTTTGCTAATCCCAGAAGAGAAAGGTAAAGCCTGAGAAGGATGACTAAGTAGCCTTTTCCATTGTATTTTAAAAATATGATCATTAAATCTAAGAATTGTGTATGTACATCTATATATCCACATGATCATATCTATATCCATGTACTGTTTATATCCACATCCATATCTTTATCTGTATAGACCTGACAACTGAAGCCTATACTCTCTTGTCCAATTTTATATTACCTCACTATGCTAAGCAACATTAAAGTCATGTAGATCTGTATGAATGTCTTAATACCTTGAAGGTGTTTCTACCTCTGTTTCAAATCAGCTACGTTTCTTGGGGAGAGGCTAGACGAGTAGTAAAATGTCATGGCAAAAAGTTCAATTAAATTAGTCCAGGTGTGGTAGCTCATGTCTGTAATCCCAGCACTTTGGGAGACTGAGGTGGGTGGATTACTAGAGCTCAGAAGTTCAAGACCAGCCTGGGCAACCTGGTAAAACCCCACCTCTACCAAAAATGCAAAAAATTAGCCGGGTGTGGTGGTGCGTGCCTGTAGTCCCAGCTATTTGGGAGGCTCAGGTGGGAGGATCAGTTGAGCTCAAGTAGTCGAGGCTAAAGTGAGCCAAGATTATGCCACTGTACGCCAGTCTGGGCAGCAGAGTGATAAATATGGGTTAAATAATGTGAGAAGCCAGCCATATCTCAGTCGTATACAAAGAGTTTGACCTAACAGATAAATTTTACTCCAAAAATGTTAGAGAAAACTTATAGGAAATAATTTGTCAATAAACATTCATAGAATACTTCTTTATATAAAGAATCATCATGAGTATTATGGGTAACAGATTATGACAAATTCAAAAAATATTACACTAAGATATGCAAAATATATTTTGCTTCAGATGTGAACAATCAAGTAGACAGAATAAAAATCATAACTAAGTCTAGAAATAATGGTCTTGCCTCCTACTTTGTCTTTTTAATCTCGGAGTTTTGTATTTTGTTTATTTTTCAATTCTTCTTGATGGGGTTTATTTGATTTACTGAAAATGACATTTCACATTTCTGTTTGAAGGAAACAATGTCAGTCTCAGACTCCAGTCCCCTGGCTACAGGTGAGCTCCACTAAGTCCATGGGTTTTGCTGACATGACATCACGCAGGTGTATTATACTCTTGCTGCTTTCCATTTCAACTTGTTCCAAGGGGGCTGATTGCCTTGCTGGCCTGGCAAAATCTAAAGCCTCATACGTAATTACAGCCCTGTAAATGCATAGAGAATGGAGTAGCATCATGGTGAGAATTAGAAAGCAGCCTGGTCAGTAAAGCACAGTCTACTAATTACTTGCCCTGGTGGTTTTTCTGTAGGAAAATAATTCTGGGTTTTTTGATAAAAGGCACATAAAATTGCCTAAACTCCCTTCTGTTATCTTATTACAAAATAAATTGCCAATTTTAGGCTATTTGTTTCAGTGTATCCATTTTGAAAATTCTAAGTATGTATTTACTTTAAAATTGGTATATTTACAACAATGGCATGTGCTATATGTCCTGAATTGAACCTATTTAAACAACTTTGGTATACAACAGTATTAAAAATAAAGCTGAAGAAAATAATATTTCTATATTCTAATATTTCTAAGAGTAGGATAATTTTTAAATTATAAAGTGTTCCAAAGTTTGTTTTCATTGTTGAAAATAGTCATGGATAGCAAACATGAACCTAATACATACATATATACGATGTAAAGTTTAACTAACATAAAGAAAGCATGTATCTTTCTATTAATTTAACATATTTGAATGAAGTAACTTGAAAAAAAGCAAATGCTATAGGCCTCAATGACTTCTGAAAATGTAAATGTACATATCTAGATCCATTCCTATTTCTATATTTACATGTTTACATCTATGTATATATCTATATAATATACATACAGCTTATATGGCCATATAATTTGGATGTGGACCGGTCTGCACAAATAGTGACATTTATGCAGTGATTTTTATCAATAAATATACAATAAAAATTATGAGATATGAATTGTAAATGACTTATACCAAGACTTCAAACATATTAAAGATTGGAATGGTGTTTTAGTCACCATTTTATATAGCTGGTATACACAAGTTCAAATGCTATTGTTATTAAATATTAGGTGACACTGAATGAGATACAGATTTTAAAATAGCAACTAAAAATTAAAAACTATACTTAAATATTGACTGACTCAAGAATTTATCACAGAAATGCAAAAATGATAAGGCTGTGGCACCCGTTATTCAGCATCCTTTTCCCACTGCGGGTCCAATCTTTTTCTAAGGCTACCGAGTAGTGCTAGTTTCCACATCCACAATGTAATTAAGATTTAGTGATACAGGAGGTTTTACATCTATTTTATAGAGCAATTTCATCAGAAGTAATTGGCCAGTTGAAATAACCAACTATAGATTTTTTTCTTTATTAGATTTATTTTTATTTAGAAATGTAACTTACGATTGCCCTGAAAAGTCAACCCAAAATTTAGAACTGTATAAAGAAAAAAAAATCTTTCAAAGTTTAATATATATTTGTCAACTATGGCTTTTTGTTCTCCATGCCATCCGGGTAATGTTTTAGGAGATCTCCCAGACTCGGCACTGACAGAGGCAAGAGGAGATGAGTGAATACAGGAGTGGTTGGTGAGGTGAGGCATCTGCATACTAGAAGCTATGGAACTCAGGATTCAAAAGGAGAGTTTAAACAAAATACTACTAAATAAATATCGAAAGTGTAATTTTTAATGCACTTCTCCAATGTTAAATAGCTTCTCATTCCCCCTGCTACACACATAAATTCTTCTTGTGAAAACTAAAAGAAACTTTTACTTTGTGAATTGTGATGCCTTAAGCCCATATGAGTTGAGGAAGTCCAACAACTATTAAGAGGTTGTTAGGACTTATCCACAGGGTGTTCTGTTTCCTTTATCCGACAAGGAAAACAGATGTTTATCTGCTCTTTCATCACATTCCTGAAAATTTATCTGATAGGTGCTTCAAAATTGCCATTTTCCATAGTTTGCACATCAGAAACTAACCCATAAGAAATTGCTTGATAAAGCATAGATGGTTCTGAAATTTGCATTTCTTTTTTTAATCAAGTGATATTATGCATGTCTGAGTAACAGTATAACAAAGTACTACATGTCTTGAAAGAATCATGAGGGACATAGGACATTTGCTAAGCTGGGAGATGGTGTTGTCACCTGCCATTTAAATTAAACAAACAAACAAACATTTATAGTAGCATAGATGATATGGTTTACAAACAAGTTCTAAGACCTTAGACCTTACCTTGCCTGTTACTATGATAGAAGACTACGAATTAACTATGTAATGATTTTTTTTTTTTCTTCTTGACAAGATACACAACTTTGTAAAATGTATTAACATGGCCATGTTAGGAAACTAAGAGTCTATAGAGTATCTCTTCAGTTGACAGGACAAATATAGATATGGTGTCAGGCAGATTGAAGCTTGTGTCAGCAGAGCAAGGCCAATGAGCAAATGTTATCATTTATAGTCTATACTTTTCTGCTTTATAGTCCCAAACCTTGTTTTCTATAGAGGCCATGTGATTGCTTCAGTTATATTCTAAACTTCTGAATTTGCAGCAAAAATCTAAAGGGAATGAGAGCTTCATGACTGCATGATTTTAATAAGTCTATCAAATTCAAGATACATTGATAGATATTAGTAAATAATAAACTCTTATTTTTTCCCATTGTCTTATGACTGCTTGTACATGTACTTAATATGCAAATGTATGAAATATAGTATTTAGCCATCATAGTGACTTAAACTCCAGAAGCCTTAGTATTTATAACTATAAAATGAGTGTAAACACTGCATCTTCCTCACAGAATGTTTATGATATTCCAATGAGATTTTAATTATAACAAGCAATACTTACTAAATGGTTACTATTTGTTATGAACTTTATATGCTTCATTAATTTAATACTTATAACATCCCTTATACAGCTTTCCTGAATATTCTCCTTATACAGATGAGAAAACTGAAGCACTAAATGGTTAACTAACTTGCTCAAGATCATGGAGACCAGAAGGCAAACCCAGGTAGGCTCGATCCAGAGTCCACATTTCCAACCACAGCAATACACAGTGTGAGGGCCCATCGTTGCTTGTTATCAACTTAACTGGTTTTCCAGTTTTTGGTCTTTTCCTTTTCTAATCCATCCTCCATATGTCACCAAAATGACCTTTCTAAAACACAGTTCTAGCGTATCATTTCTATATAACTTTCCATTTCTTTTCAACCAATCTGTACATTCAAATTCATTCTCATATGTGATAAATCCCTTTAGCTTTTGGCTTAAGCTCTCATCCCACTCATCCAATATGCTCACAAACAAGGCCTAAACTATTTTGGGAATTGACAGCATTTTTACTTTCATACCTCTAGAGCTTTCAATATCTGCTGTGCATTTCCTGTAATAAGTTTCCAACTTTTCTTTATAAGACAAAACAATTTCCACTCTTCAAGGTCTTTATTAAACTTTTTCAGTGAATCCTGCTGCAATTTCAAGAGAGATGAGTAGCCCTTCCATGTGTTGTCTAAATCTCAGATTAAACTTGTTATAGTCACATCCCCAGGTTACAGTTATGAGTTTTCAAGTCTCTCTCCTCCATTGGACTTTGGGCTCTTCCAGGATGGCAATGGAATTTGATGCATCCTTGGATTATGAATGCATGGTATTTGATAAATATTTGGCACTCAAAAATGATTATTCAGTGCCTATTTGCCTTCCATGAGAAAGATAGCACCTAAGTGCTATCTTCACAGCCAGTTCAACAGTTTAATGCAATAAACATTTATGGAACAACTAACATCTGTCAGGCCCTGAGGTGGTCATGAACAGGTGTGAATAACACCTGACCCTGCCCTCAAAGAGGTGGCAGGGTGACACAGGCAAATTTTCAGTTAATTTTGATACATTCCACTAACATAGGCACTTACTGGGTACCAGGCAAGCAGAGGAGAGACCCTCAACCCAGCCTGAAGAGAAGAAAAACAAAGCACGGATATTAAGGCTGTCCCCATTTCAAATTTCCATTTATTTTTATTTTTATTTTTACTTTTTTTTTTTTTTTTTTTTGAGATGTAATCTCACTCTGTCACACAGGCTAGAGTACAGTGGTGTGATCTTGGCTCACTGCAACCTCTGTCTCCCGGATTCAAGAAATTGTTCTGCCTCAGCCTCCCGAGTAGCTGGGATTACAGGGACACACCACAACACCCTGCTAATTTTTGGACTTTTAGTCGAGACGGGGCTTTGCCATCTTGGCCAGACTAGTCTCGAACTCCTGACCTCAAATGGTCCGCCTACCTTGGCCCCCAAAGTGCTAGGATTATAGGTGTCATGCACCACACCAGCCTCAAATTGTCATATAAACCTCAATTATTTATTTAATGCTTTCCGTTTAACAGCTACAGTTCAACTACATCTCAATGACTATGACAGTCACCTAGGTTGTTACTAAGATAGTTCCCCTGTGGTCTGAGGGATCCCAACATGTGAAGCAGGTGTAACTAACATTGTTGAACTGTTAATTCCTTGATAATTCAAAATGGAAAATAGGTAGTCATTTGTAAACTTAGTGATTTGGCAAAGTGATCAGTTAAGGCTGTGAGTAACTGATGTCAACATGCTTGGTTTCCTTGCATAACAGTTAAAAGAAAGAGATTAAAAAAGGAAAATGAAAACAAGGAATGAAAGAAAAATAAGACAAGATTGTATCACAGCTTATCTGTTTATTTCTCCTTTCTGAAATTTTTTAGATGACATTTTTGGCCTGAGAGGTTTTCTCAGAGACCTGAACAACCACATCACTGTAGCCAATTCTTTATGCTATTTTTCCATCTCTATAAATGTTCTCAGAGTCTAACATTTACAGGTTATATCACAGCTTCTGAAATGAGAATTTCTTGTGGGCAGTCCTCTCTAGTTCATCACAGTATTTCTCACAGGGCCAAGAACTACATCTCACACATATTACTGTCAGCACAATTATTGAGTGTTGAGCGGATGTAAGTACAAATGTAGAAGTTAGAATTTCACTTCTCAAAATTCTCAGACTGCAGCACTGGAAAAGGAGAATTTATAGAATTAGAATTGAATGGGTCTCAACTATATCAACATTTTCTCTACAATAGCTCATAAATTAGAGACTTCTCCATGCCCTTGTTCCCTTGCAATCTATTTACAGGATAAAAGCCAGAGTAATCCTCTTAAAATATAACAAAATCATGTCACCCCTCTGCTAAATGTTCTCCAGTGGCTTCCCATCTCAGAGTAAAAGGAACACCCCTGCCAATGGCATGAGTCTCCTCCTGATTTATCTCACCACCCCCTTCTCTCCTGTACCTCTCCTGCAATTCACTCCGCTAGGTCTCCTTGCTGATTCTTGAACACAACAGGCATTCTCCTGCCTCAGCGCTTTTACATGTTCTGTCCTGTCTGCCTGGAGAACTCGTTTCCCTGATACCCATGTGGTTTATTCTCTCACTTCCTTCAGTGATTTACTCAAAAGTTATCCTGGTCACTCTGTATAAAATTACAGTCTCACCTTGACCACACGTTCTAAACTTCCCATTTCTGCTTTATTATTTCTCATTTGCATTTAACACCCTCTAACACACTATGTATGCTACTTTTTTATCTTACTGATTTCTCATCTTCCCCACTAGAATGTAAGCTCCTTGAAGGCTGAGATTTTTCTCTATGGCTTACAAACATATACTTAGTCCACAGAATGGTTCTTGACATTTTATAGGTGCTCAATATATATTGCTGAAAAACTAAATGAATCTCCATTATGAAAATGAGTTTTTTGGACATAACAAAATTGTTATAATGGAAGGCACTTGCTTGTTATTAGAGTGATTTATCGATGCAATTCTAATTCTAACTAGCTGTGTAATCATTACTAATCATTGAGTTCATTATCTTCAACAAAATCATAATCAATTAGAATCAATAAAGAATATTCATCACTATTTGGTTTAATTTATACTTTGTCAGAAAGCAGAAATCCCTTGACATTAGAGTGTCTTATTCACAGAATGGCCCCATAACACTTTATTTTTGTATATAAGCTTGTGGAATGATGAAAGGTGAAAAGAAGAGGTGTCCAAGGAGATCACCCACCTGCAGCATGGGTGTAGATAGCCAAGAACCACCATAATAGTCATCTAGGCATCAGTAGCCTTCAGAGACAGAAAGTGGACCCACTTTGCCTTGGGCTTGATTTTAAAGGCATAGGTTCTTCTGTCTTCTGGTCTATGGTGGTTCTGTTTTTCCTTGTGTTCTTTACCTATTATCAGTAATTACAATGACAGCAAGACTAGTAGTAATGAAAGCAAGCACTTACTGAGTACTAACCTATCTATACTAAATCCTTGAGTAATATTTGTTGGTATCATATTTTGAAACTGACCCATAGAACTGACGTTAATAGTCTTTTTAAATAAACATAGAAACTGACTTTCTTATTTCGAAAGCTTCAAGCTTACTTTTGCCTAATCTGAGTTCCAGGAAACAAACAGCCCTCCCAGATAGTATCAAGAGACTGAAACTCACCAGACCACCACATGAGATGCCAGGCCCCTCATCCTCATGGTTTCTGTACCCCTCTCTGATTTCTGTTTACCCACATGTAGTTGTATTCTTTCCCCACTACATAAACCCCCAATTTTATTCTGTCAATTGTATTCCAATTTGAGACAGATCTTCCATTGTCCTTGGCTGCCGCCGCACTTGAATAAAGCCTTCTTCCCTGCCTTACTTATTGTCTCAGTGATTGGCTTTCTGTGTAGTGAGCAGCAGGACCTAGATCGAACCCTAGGTGTTTCAGTAAGAATTTTAAGATATTTATTTATAGTTATTTTCTTCTAATATTTTATTATCCCTTTCCAGTACTCTCCTCCATTTTCTACGTACTGCGTACTTTCATTCTTGCCTCAAGGAGGTGGAAGGAAGGGATAAGATTAGAAATAGCCAGTGAATTACTTGAAAATTTGTATTAAGAGGCTCTCCCCTTATAAGAAAAGAGATTCATGAGGATCAGGTTGCCTTTGTCCTCCCGTACAAACACACTCCACATCACCAAAGATGAGAAAGTTTTCATCCAGGATGCAGGGAACCACAGGATGAAAGAGGTCTCTATGGGTCTCCAGAGTACAGGAAAACTCATTGCTTCTACACTGTGACATAAGAAATTAGGTAAGACAAGGAGAGAAAATGGCTGAGAAGGGCTTTTAAGTAGAGAGTGCCACATATGGTATGGAATCAACAAAAGGCCAGCAGACCCAAAGAAGCAGACAGACAGGAATGATGGATGCCTCAGTGGTGTACCGAGGTAAACCCCTACTCAATAACTGCCTCCATGCAACATCTATATAGATGGGCTCAGGAACCCCAGCTTGGATGAAAGGCTGGGCTTTCATCTGAATTTACAAAGCACTTTATGGAAGACTGAGAAAATTTAAATTATCCAATGTTAAATATAATTGGAGGAACATCTACTGCTCTCAAAATGCCTTGTAACTACGTAACTTAATGGAACCATGACCAGATTACAGGGAAGAGAGAACTTCCCCTAATGACTAAGGTTAAACTTGCCACCAGTCAAGCAGAATAAAGTTAAAAGAAGAAATTAAGTTGTTCTGTAGAAAATGAAGAATAGAGGCCCTGCCTACTAGAGATTCATACTTGCTACATACGTATTATTTAATTTCCTCTTTGAATCTATCTTATGTGGTGAAAACTGTTATTTTCCTTATTTTATAGTTTCAGAAAATTAGTACCCAGATAGGTTAAGTAACTTGTCTGAAGGTCTGACTGGTTCCAAAGTTATGTTCTTAATCTCTGCACCATATAGCTTCAAGTCCTGTCAGTTTTATATTATTAGATATTACATAGTTTCAAGTTATCATTTGGCTTTTCACAGTTCCCTGGATGTACTAAAATAAGGAGCTAAGAAAATAAATCTTTTTACAAGATCTTGACTTTGGTTTTTTGGTTCAAGGACTTGTACCAAAAAATGAACGAAGGAACAGAGTAATGAATGAAGATCACCTCCATAATTCAAGTTCTGATTCTTTATTTCTTGCTGTCACAGGGCACACTGAAACAACTAAATAATGCAAATATACAAATCTACAGAGTTGTGTGAGCGCAGGCTTTGGAACTGCTGCCTGGATTCTAGTGCCAGCTTTGCCGCTCAGCAACTGTGTGACTCTGACCAATTTAATTCCTGTATATACCTCAGGGTTTTTGTTTTTTTCATCTTTAAAAAAGAGTAAAACAATAGCATCTGCTTCATATGACTGTTTAAGAATTAAATGAATTGGTTGGCATGGCGTCTCACACCTGTAATCCCAGCACTTCGGGAGGCCAAGGCAGTAGATCACCTGAGATCAGGAGTTCGAGACCAGCCTGGCCAGCATGGTGAAACCCCGTCTCTACTTAAAATATAAAAAATTACCCGGGCCTGTTGGTGGGTGCCTGTAATCCTAGCTACTGGGGAGGCTGAGGTAGGAGAATCACTTGAACCCCGGAAGCAGAGGTTGTAGTGAACCAAGGTTATGCCACTGTACTCCAGCCTGGGCAACAAGAGTGAAACTCCAACTCAAAAAAAAAAAAGAAAAAAAATTAAATGAATTAATATATGTCCAGTGCATCAACGAGTACTGGCCACAAGGCAGTGCTTTATAAGCATTTGGTAGGTTTTGAAACAGGAATGCAAGTGCAAACTCATCTCTATTTTGAACTGTTCTTTCCTCTTATATCCTGGAAATTAGAGTAGACCTTTTTAGGCCTTATGTAAATTGCATTAGGTTATGCTGTATTTCAAATGGGCTTTCATAAATGGTTCAGAAAAACTGAGTTTTTATTTCAAATGGGCTTTCATAAATGGTTCAGAAAAACTGAGTTTTTATTTCAAATGGGCTTTCATAAATGGTTCAGAAAAACTGAGTTTTTATTTACATAAATAATTTCTAATTTTATAATCAAGAAGTCTCAATTAAATATGTTATTCTCCAAGATAAAGCACACTGTTCAGAAAATACTGGGCAAATACATTAGTTCTGGGTGAGTTGAAAGATGAATTTCATACTCTGAGCTCATCAGAGCTGTAGGAAGTTTGAGCAACCTGATCCCTGAAGCAAATCTTAAACCACAGATCTGGAACTTGGCTCCATCAGTTAGGAGTTTCTGTCAGTGGAGCATTTTCAAAGGTGCACGCAAGGGTAACCAACGCTTGAAGCTAGAGATTCCCAGAGAATGTTTTACCCCTTGGTTAGTTCAGCACAACAGAAACAAACAAACAAAAAAGCTCAAAATTCTTTAGTCATCTGCTTTCATCCATTTTGACAATGGAATGGTTTTTTTGTATGACCAGTCTGATTAGAGGTGTGGAAATTTGTCCTCTAGTGAAAAAAAATAACAAAAACAAAAAACAAAACTCATTCAGTGACACTGCCTTAGAGAAAACCATCAGAGATCTCAGGTATAAGATTTTATTTATCTCCCTCACTTCTAAAAGAAGTTATAGCTTTTGCATGTTGCTTGTGTATTAGTTGTCATCTAATATTTCACCAAAAAAAACCAGAATGCTAATTGAAACATTGTTAACCCAGGAGGAAAGACACTGCAGAAGAAAATTATTTGAAGATAAACTCTATCCTGTTGATACACATACATTATATTTGCTACTGTTTATTAGTGTTTACAATGTATCAGAAATATCTTTCCTCTAATCAAGAATGCTATGATATAGGCTCTTAAGTTGCTGCAAAGATGAAGAAACTGAGGCTTTTTAAACTAAATTAAAAAACTAAATTTTAACTTAGACAATTTTAACTAACTTGTCTAAGCTCAAACATTAGAAAAGACTGGAAATCAAGACTTTTCAAATTTCCAAGACTTATCTGCTCTTAATCATACTAAACTACTGAAAAAAAAATGTTACTAGGGCAGAACTATCAGATTTAGGATTGTGGGTTTTCCTTTTCCTCTATTTCTGGTAATGGCACTGAAGTTGTATAACAGCATTAACAATTGCCAGTTTGCATCTATTTCCTGGGTTACCTTTTTATGGGCTCTGGAACGGCAAATGTGGTTGGTTAAATTTAAAATTGATCAGATTGTACCTTTCATTCTTTAATAAGTTTATGAATTACACATAGGTACATAAGAACTCCCTTAACTATCTCCTTTTTCACAGAAATATGTGAGAGAAAAGTCACCTCCATCATAAACCAGTGCAGTTTTCCGAAGATAAATTTATGACCTGTATCTGTGGGTGATGACCTTTTGGATTTTTTGTTGCGACACCATCTCCCTACCTTCAAAGTATTTTCGCCCAAATCATGACCTCAGAGCCCAAAGATAAAATGGATTCCTTTTTGCCAACTGACTTGCTGGGAATAGACTAACGTGTCAACACTCCATGGGGTAATTTCCCTTGTAAGAGAGTGATTTAATTGGATGTCTAAAATCAACTTTCTATTCCATATCTATTTGTTCAGTGGAGAAGAGCTTCAAATAAAGGTGATGCTGCTCCTTTATGATTGCAAAGGTTTTGAAGAGTAGCAAACTAAGCAAGGAAATGACACTCCATAGACACCAGCAACACAGAATGTCTGTGACTTGGGTAGATAAACGAGAAACAGAACAGAGACTGTGGGATTTCTAAACCAAAGGACAAGTAAGAGCATATTTTAAGGCAAGCATCCTATAACTGGTCAGGACTGGGGTGACAGTTTCAATTATGGTTTGAGCAAATAGAGATTCATGTGGTTTGTTTGTGCATCAATGAGCAACACAAAGAAGTTTGAACATTCTGATCCCTGACTGTGATAGGCTTTCCCTCATTTAGTATTCATAGGTGAGCCTCCCTTTCTCTTATTTTCTGTTTGTAACAAATGTACCAAATGGAAGCTTTCTTTCTATTGCTCCATGGCTGTTGAATAAAAATGCGGCATCCTCCGCGAAATAGATGGATCACATGGTTATCCAGCAGCTGTGCCTCATTCAAACTACCAGCATGAATTAACTTGCATATTATCTTTACAGACTGAGGAGGTAGACAACTACTTTGCTTCCCCCACACCCCCAGGTAGACCCTGTTCAAACAAATGTTTGAAATTAGATAAGTATTTTTTATTCTTAGCAGAATATGAGAAATTCACAAATTCTGGTATATGAGCACATCAACATTTCACCATTTCCCAAATATACAAGTGTGAAATGGCTGTCATAAATACAAATGTTCATAGCTGTACACAAGATGGGGCCAACTACATTACAGCAGCATGCCTTCTTGCATTTTATCACAGCACTAAAATATGCAATTCCTTCCCTTGAAAAAGCACTGTTATGGGCATTATAAAGAAATGAGCCACAATGCGGTCTGAGCAATTATCACCCTGGAGGGAAACACACTGATGCAATTGAACAGGAATAGCTGTTTAGACAACCGGACTCTACTAGTTCACTATCGGAGCCAATGGGCCTAATTCATCACCTGGCCTCAATTTTTGGAGACTTCTGTTCAGTGTGAAGACTAAAGCAGTCAGGGACTTAACGAGAAAAGCTATTAAGCATGATAAAAAGCTGACTATAAATAGAGGTGACTACATTAGAGTAATAATTAAGTGTTCATGAAGAGATTAAGCATATGTTAGGTTATATTATTGTTTTGTAATGCTTTTTTTGTTGCCGTTGTTAAAGCATTTTACTATCTAGTTTTAATGTTTCTAATATTAAGATATTAGATTTCTAATATTTCAATATTTAAGGATGGTAAAACAACAGTGCTTAGAGGAAACTGCCATCAAATTTTAGTGTCATTTTAACGATGAAGTAACGTAATAAGACTTCCAAGTCCTTCATGTAGGATTTCTTCATATTCAAAATCATTATCTCGGGCTGTATCACTCCTATATTTGTCACATCCTTTCATATTTGGAAAACTCCCATTATTTTGGTTTTTATAATAAAACAGTGAAACAAAACCCACCACGAGTGGAAAAGAAAAATACAATCAATCTACATGGCACTATTACACTCTCCAGTGCCTCCCACCACAAAAAGTAAGAAGAAAGCAATTCACCATTTCCTAAAAGCCAGTCTCTTCATAAAACAAAGTACAATACTTTGGTATATGTCACTCTCATCGGTTTGTCCTTTACCATCAGCTAGCTAAATATAACAAAACGGGAGTGAGAATTTGCTCAATTGGGAAAATTACTTCAATTGAATGTAGAACACGTAGGCCAGGCACGGTGGCTCATGCCTGTAATCCCAGCACTTTGGGAAGCTGAGGCAGGCAGATCACCTGAGATCAGGATTTTGAGATCAGCCTGGCCAACATGGTGAAATCCCATCTTTACTAAAAATACAAGGCCAGGCATGGTGGTGCATGCCTGTAATCCCAGCTACTTGGGAGGCTAAGGCAGGCAGATCACCTGAGGTCAGGATTTTGAGATCAGCCTGGCCAACATGGTGAAACCCCATCTTTACTAAAAATACAAGGCCAGGCATGGTGGTGTATGCCTGTAATCCCAGCTACTTGGGAGGCTGAGGCAGGAGAGTTGCTTGAACCTGGGGGTGGAGGTTTGTGCAACTATGCTCCAGCCTGGGTGACAGAGAAAGACTCTGTCTCAAAAAAAAAAAAAAGAAAAAAGAAAAAAGAAAAGAACAAAAAGTAGAACACTGCACATAAACAAAGAGTAATATAGAGAAGATGATACAAAAAGAAAAGACAATTTCAGAGTCACAGAGTGAGTTATCAACATATACAAGGAGAATTACAGGTATGCTATTGCATTCTTTCAAATAACATTCATGGTTCACCATGCAAATTTTATAATGAACGCTATCAGGGTTTAGGAAGGGTTTACTTCTGGTTTTCAAGGTAAATAATAGTAGTAATTGAACACTTACACACACATATGTCACCACAAATAAGAGAGTACTATTGGACGAGGGAGGACTTAAAGCAGTCTCCAAACTAACAAATTGCCCTAGATGTGCTTTATTTTGGCAGGACCGACTTAAAAATATAACTCCATCCCTATTTTATTTTTCAGTCCCTCCATATGGAGATAAATAACATCATCACTATTTGCAAAAGACATGGTTTCCTATATAAACAATTAAAAGAGAATCTACAGAAAAGTTTTAAGTTAGGTTGGCAAACTTGCCGCAGTCAAAAGCAAACGTTATTTATATTCAGTAACAACAAATATTTAGAAATGACATTTTGATACAGTATATATTTTAAATAGTACTGCATTTATCAAATAACTAGAAATAAAATTAGTGGAAAGCGTGCAAGTCTTCCACACTGAAATTTATAAACATTATTGACAGAAAAGATCAACTGAAATAAATACAGGGGTAGACCATGTTCATGAACTTCAAACCTCAATATTGTAAAAATATCAATTCTCCGCCAGGTCATTCCATCTATTCAGTGTTAAACCAATCGAGATGCCATTTGGTATTTTTCCTCTCTTTGTTGTCTTATGGATTCTGAGAAGTAAATATAGAACTACAATTAGGAAGATGAAGGGATATACTTTATAAATTTTATTTAACTAACTTATAGTTATTTGTGTATATCAGGCACTGTTCTAAGTGCTTTACAAATGCAAACTCATTTAAGCTTTTGAACAACCTCATGAATTAGATATTATCATTACCTTTAACTTAGAGATAAGGATACTGAGGCACAGAGATGCTAAGCAACTTGCCTAAAATCACAAAGGTAGTTGATTGAAGTCAGAAACTGTAATTCTGTTTTTAACCACCACACTGAAGTGAAGAGGAAGGAGAAGCAACTGCTCTTCTGTTCTACTCTGATAAATTTGGAATATACTTTAACTAATGTCTAATTGTCACCTAGGTTTGTCTTATATATATTTACACACATACATACATTTATGTTATACATGTTATACATGCATACACATATGTTTTTAAAGAATGAAAATATCTATCAAGACTAAGAATACAGCTGGCAAGTTAGAAGTCCCCATGTGTGCCCTTCCACCTCCATTTTCCTTTTATCATCTCATCTTCCTCCTTCAGGTAAGGATGATCCTGAAATTTGTATTAATGATTCCTTTTCCTTTCTTTGCAGTTTTACCACCCATGTCTGTATCACTAAACACATATGTTAAGCTCATTATAGAAATGATTTGTAGTTTAGAAATTCTTTTTAATGATTTATCCCTTTTGCTCAAAAGTATGCTTTTGATATTGGATTGGTCATATGATACATTTAGCTGTAGATTTTTCATCAATTTTCAAAGATGTATATGGCATTTATTTATCCATTCTACTATTAATGGATTTCTGGGTAGTTTCTCATCTTTGGTGTATATTTTTGTGACTATGTGAACCATGCATGAGCACGTACCTGTACACATGCTACTGCAAATGCTACTGTTATACATACTCTTTTTTAACATTTCATTTTTAATTGACAAATAATAATTATACATATTCATGGGGTACATTATAGTGATCAAATCAGGATAATCAGCATATTCATCATCTCACACATTTATCATTTCTTTGTGTTGGTGATGTTTTTATATATATCTTCTTTGCAGGTTCAAAAATTTCTATAGGCTTTAAACTTAGAAGTAGAATTTTTAGGCAGTATAATGTACAAACCATCAATATTTATTAGGTAATATCAAACATTTTCCCAAAGGGTTCTATCAATTTGAATTCCTGTCAGAGGGGACTGAAGGGTCCCTGTGCTCCACATCCTCACTGACACTCACACACCAGTAGTACATACCAAGAATATTGACTAACTTTGTAGAGTTTGCCAATCTTGTGGTTTTATAATAGGTTCTCAATGTGGATTTAATGATCATTTTGCTTACTTCTAAAGAGCTTTAATATCTATACAGATCATTACTAACAATTTTGATTTCCTCTTTTGTAAAATGTCTGCTTACTTCTTTAGTCCATTCTTCTACTGAGTGCTAGTATTTTCCTTAAGTTATCTAAGTTTTTTCATATTTGGTAAATTAATCTTTTTGTTGTGGTGCTCATTATGTTGTTGAAATAACTTCTTCTGGACTTGACATGTCTTTTCTTCTCTTTATAAATATTTTGATGAATAAAAAAAATTTATGCTAAGAATATAGACATGTTACCTTTCTTTTGGATAAAATTTACATGGTATATGTTTTTCCATTTTTTGGTTTTCAATCTGTCTCCTTATATTTTAAGTTAACACAGAACATTGCTTGCTTTTTAAAAATCTAATCCAATAATCTTTTTATTTTAGCTGGAGGGTTTAGTCAATTTATGTGTATTATTATTTCTACAAACTTGCTTTCGGTATTACTACTTCCACAAACTTATTTTATGTTTTCTAGTTCTCTCCTTTTTGTGTACATTGTCCTATTTTAAAACAATAGATTTTCCCCATTCAGTTTTAAAATTTTACTTCTTTAGAAAGTTTATCTGTGTTTATTCTTAGTGATTACTTTAGCTGTTTTACAATGCATACTTTATTTGCCATTATTTAAATAATAATCTTTAGATGCCAACTCCTTAGATATCACAACCCCCTGCCATCTCTTCTTACAGTATGTGCCATTTTTTGCCCATTATTCTACTCCTTTCCTCTTTATGAATTAGGATTATTATAAATTTTATTCATTCAATATTTGCTTAGATATACTTAGATATGTACCCATATCTTTACTAACATTACCTCTGTAAGTCTCCTGCTTTCTGGTTGCAATCATATTCCTTTTACGTGAAGCATTTCCTTCAGATTTTCCTTTAGTGATTATGTTTTATTAATAATTCTCTCACTTCTTTAAAAGACTTTAATTTTGACCTAATGCTAGCAAGATAATTTTCCTGCATTTGGAATTCTAGGTTAATAATTGTTATCTCTTAGTAGATTGAAGGTACAACTTTACAATCTTACTATTTTCATTGTTGCTGTTGAGAAATCTGACATCAATTAAATTACCAGTAATTTTAATGATGTGATTATTTTCTAGATGTTTTTAAAATCTTCCCTTTGTATTTGGAGTCTATAATTTTATTACAGTATACCTAGTTGTAATTATTTTTAAAATTTATTCTCCTTTGAATTATTTGGGATTACTGGATTTTAAGATTGGGCTCTTCAAAAATTCTGTTAAATTGGCCGGGTGCGGTGGCTCAAGCCTGTAATCCCAGCACTTTGGGAGGCCGAGGCGGGCGGATCACAAGGTCAGGAGATCAAGACCATCCTGGCTAATACGGTGAAACCCCGTCTCTACTAAAAAATACAAAAAACTAGCCAGGCGAGGTGGCGGGCGCCTGTAGTCCCAGCTACTCGGGAGGCTGAGACAGGAGAATGGCATGAACCTGGGAGGCGGACCTTGCAGTGAGCTGAGATCTGGCCACTGCACTCCAGCTTGGGTGACAGAGTGAGACTCCGTCTCAAAAAAAAAAAAAAAAAAAAAAAAAATTGTGTTAAATTCAGGCTGCTCTAACAAAATATCATAGACTGAGCAGCTTACAAAGAACAGAAATGTATTTTTCACCATTTGGGAGGCAGGAAGGCATTTGGGATCAGGTCCCTGATCAAGGCACCAGCAGATCTGATGTTTGGTGAGTACCCATGTTCTGATTCATAAATGGCCATCTTCAAGCTACAATTTCACATGGTGGAAAGAGCAAGGATCTCCATGGGGCCTCTATTAAGAAGGCACTACTTCCATTCAGGAGGGCTCTGCCCTCATGACCTAATCACCTCCCAAAGGTCCACTTCCAAATGTCCTCACATTGGAGATTGGGTTCAACACACGAGTTTGAGAGGACTTGAACATTCCACCTATAACACTCATTATTCATTCCTCATTCTCTCTACTAGTGCTTTTGGAATTCTGAATCGTCACATATTAATATTATAACCTTTCACTCAATCCTCTCTTTTAATCTTTCCTTCCTATTTTTTTATTTTTTTGTGTCTCTCAACTTTATTCTGTATTTATATTACTTTGAGTCTATTTTCCTGAACATTATTTTATTCATTTTATGTCTTTATCTGACTTGCTTAATTCATTACTGTGTTTTTAACTTCAGTTATTATAATTGAATTTTATTCTGATTCTTTTTCAGTCTGCTTTGTTGTTCTTCTTAGACACCCAACCTGTGTTAAACAAGGTAAATGTATGTATTATATATTGTGCTATTTCTACTATCTAAAGTCTCTGTGGGGATGTTTCTCTTGCTCATTGTTTCTACAGGTCCTCAGCTATTACTTGGTGTTTTCTGTATGCTGCATTTATTCCTTTGAACTGGATCTATGGAAATTATTTGAAACCTAGGTAGAGTTGACCCCCTACAAAAAAAATTGTATTTTTTTTCTCATTGTTGCCTAGGGGAACAACAAACTAAGAATCACTTTAAATTAAATTCTTGTCTGAGATCCAGTCCCCACCCCCCAAGGTAATCTTACTTGGATTAAAAACTGACATAAAGCTTTGCATGATTATGAGTTCTCAGCACAAAGTGTGTGGCTATGAATTCTCAAAGTACACCTGTCCCCCTTATCCTAGCACCAAGGTCAAGACAGCAAAGTTTCCTTGCTATCTTCTTCTGTGACAGGACTTTTTTCTCATTCATCTTTATATAGGCTACAGTCCTTTGAGAATCCAGCTTTTTGTTGAGATTTCATATTAGCTTCCCTACATCTGGCCAGCCAGCTCTAAGTTTTAACTTCTGTTCTCTGTGCTTCAGGCAGCCTTCAGAGAAGAAACTCCAGGACACAAGAGTTCAACATAAACCCTCAGGATGAAAGCTCGACTGGGTGTCCACTAAACTCCTGTGGGCCCCACTTTCACTTTATCGTGGTACTCTTTGGATTCCTTGTTGTGTGTGTGTATGTGCTGGCCCCAAAGTGTATTTAAATATAATTTAGAAATATTTTTATCCAGCATCTTATGTTTCAGTAAGAAGAGTTGTGTTCAGGGTAACTAATCCATCATACTAGTAAAAATGGAAGCCTCATCCTGTTTTCTTAGGGAGAGAACCTGGACCATAAATTGACATATATAAAACATTTGCCTTAATGATTTAATTCAATGAGATTCATATGACTAACCCCCATAGCTCTCCCTAAAAACAGTCTTGTCTCCCACTCTTTTCTATCACAAGTACCAAAGATATCCTTTGATTCGTGATAATGACCACTGATTTGCAGAATCTACTTACTTCGACAGAGGAAAGAGGAGGAGTTTTGCTGTCAGGCAAACCTTGTATCCTGGTACTACCATTTAGTGTCTGAAACGAACTTTTCCCACTTTAGACTAATCCATTTAAAGAAGTATCATGGCTACATAGTAGATGCTCATAAATTGTAGCAAATTGTGTAGCAGTAGGCTCTGCATTTGTTTATATATTTAAATATACCTTTTAAAAAGAACTAGACCAACAGTTCTTCTTCACTATTTATTGAGATTTAATAACTGAAGTTCGGTTACTCATTTTGTCTTCAGAACATTTCTGTTACTTGCCTGTAAATTTTACTTCATTTCCTAACATCGGTATATAGGATAGGATGCTCTGATGGGATAGTTATGCTTTGAGGTTATATAAGGTCTATCACAGAAGAAAGTTTGCTATAATTTTGTCCTTTCCTTATTCTGTGTTAGCACATTGATGTCTGTAAGCAGATTCAGTTCCTTCGTCTACCACTAGATTTAGATCACAAGCCTTATGACAAGAAGCATGCCTTGTATAACCAAGCCACTCATTGTAAATCAAGACTTAGAATGTGCTTATAATGGGTCCAGTGGCATTGTACTGGGACTTATAAAATATGATTTTACCCCTCATTCTGCTAGGGGAAGTTATATTTACACATATAAAATTATAGCTCCACATATACAATTATAAACTACTTAAGGTAGTTTATTTTTGGTTAATAATAAAGTACAGCACAGACTAAAGAATGTATGATAATGTTTGAAGCATAAAGACATAAATTAAAAGAACCCTTTAAAAATCCTTGGGAATTAATAAGTAATTAGTTAACTCACTTTTGAAGTATATGAGCAATAATAAATAAATAAATAAACTTATTTGAGAAAAGGTTTGGGGGGAAGGAAGACATAAGACGAACACTGGGATACTAATTAACCACTGCACAGTAAAAGGCATTTATGTACAACCGCTATAAGCCATCTCTGTTCAATTTCCAAGACATCACATTTAAGTGGAAAGCAATTTAAAACCATTTCATGATCATTCCATTTCAAAATGAAGAAACTGAGGACAACAGAATATTACTAGAAAAATGGTCTCAGAACCCTAATCTATCATTTAAGTTCCAAAATTGTAAGAAAGAAAATCTTATTAAAATTTTATTGACATACTGGTCAGTGACCTAAAATGTATTCTGAAGCTCATTTGTTTTTGTCTTTTTTGTCTCTCCTACACATATTCACAAGAAATTCTTCATCAGTTTAGAGGAGAAAAGGCTACATTTTTAAAGAGTGGTATCACATAAAGAGTCACTTTTTATTTAAGTGTTCCATGCATTATTTCAACAATAACTAACACTTTTAAAATTCATCTTAGAAGACTCTTCCTACTTGATTAAATACAATTAACAGTATGGTAACTCAGTCCATAATTTAAGGACGTCTGAATGATAGCAGTGGAAAACTGATGTGAAAAAATTCAGTCCACCGAATGCATACAGAATACATTTATGTTAGTTTCCCAACAATATGTATCTTAATCCACAAAGAGAAAGGGAATAATCATTGCATCACCCACATGTAAATTTTATATTCTAAGTCTAGGCAATCTTGTTGTTAAATATAGGAGAGATAAAGAAAAAACTCTTCACAACCCTTAGAGTACTTGGCTTATTATGTGCTGCATCTATGCAAAGAGCAGCCATTGTCCTGTCACTTCCTGCACACCTCCAGGAGAGTCTTTTTTGACATGAGGACATCCCTCAGCGTTTTCACATTCTGATATACCAATATCATATAGATCTGAGGACTTGATCCAAATTATTCTCTACTAGTGGAATTAAACTCTCAAGTTTATGAGGTTGAGTAGAAATTGTGGAAAAGACATAAAATAGCTTTTTCACTTCACTATCATTTCTTGGTATTAGTTAATGTCTCCTGCTTTGCTCTCAAAGTGAAAGCAATTTTTAAAAATGTCTCAGCACAAACATACACTCACACACAGAGAGTTCTGAACTTTCATCTGTATCAAAAGAAACATCAGAGGGGTGGCATAATCACTAAACATTTTGGTGGGTAGACAAATGTTACTTTTAGGTTGGCTCCAAAAGTTGTCCATGTCCCTACCCTTGCATTCTGGGTGGGCACAATCCAATCTCATGAGTCCTTAAAGTGAAGAACCTTTCCTGGCAGTGCTCAGAGAGTGAAGACAGTATGAGAAGGACACAACAGTACTCCCTGCTGGTTCTGAAATGTAGAAATTATGTGCAAAGACCTGTCAGAGGCCTCAGGAAGGTGAAAAAGGCAAAGAAATGGATGGTTCCCGTAAGCCTCCAGAAAGGCATACAATCCTGTAAACACCTTGGTTGTAGCCCAGTGGGACACCCGTGTTGGAACTCCAACCTATAAAACCATAAGAAAACACATTTATGTTGTTTGAAGCCAATACCTTTTGTGGTAAATTGACATGGTAGCAATAGAAAACCAATACAGTGCCTCATCTCCACAAAAACCTTGTGAGGGAGAGAAAACGGGTGATATCTCCCTTTTTAGTTGAGAGAATTAGTGCTGAAACAAACGACAGAATTTTTCAAAAGTCCATCTCCTAATGGGTTGTGGTGTTATGCTGTGACATATGCTGTGAAGTGCTGCCTTCTAAGTCCAGACCCATCGCATTGCTCCTCAAACTCATCTCATTATGAGAGAGGTGTCCAGGCCACACTGAATTGTTTTGGCTCCTCCCAAAATAGGTCATAAAACTTTTAAGACAACTAGACCATAAAACACAGATAGAGGGATAACTGAGTTATGAGTTGTAGAGGTAGGATGAGCATAATCTCAGAAGTGTAAAAAAATTATCTTGTTTTGGATAAATGTCTAGATACCCATTGTTACTGGCCCTTGAAAAAGAAGGTTTGGGGAGGTCATTGATGCTGACGTGAGTCAAGTTGGGTGATACCGAATGCCATGGTGACCAATATGATATACGCAATAGACAATGGAGAGATACCAATGTCTTTTGAACAAGAATGAGATTTATCAAACATGTGCATTTAAATGATCAACCTAGTGACACTGTGGGGGAAAGAACTGCAGTAAGAATGGACTATAAATAAGAATCCCCAAAACTACTGAAACACTATCTTATTAGCTCCCTTACCTGCAATAATAATAGAAACTATGTTTAAAATAGAGAAAATGCCAGTTTTGAGACACTAAAGACAAAGACTGCTTTGAGGAGGAGTGCTGAATGTAAAATACTGGGAAGAAATAACATTTCATAATCTGAAACTACATTTCATAATCTGAAACTTCTTTTGTGAGCATATACCAGGTACTCTGTTAAGCAGCTTATGTATATTCTATCAATAATTAGCATTCAGTAAGCACTATGTCTTGGTTCCGCTTTAAGCAACTTATGTTTATCATCTCATATTTTCCTTATAACAAATTTATAACATACATACTCCTAATATGCCCCTTTCACAGATTTGATACTAAAGCACAGAAAGGATGTGATGCATGTGAATAGCAAATCTAGCAAATTAACAAAGTCTAGTTTCAAACTCAGAGCTATCTGAGCTGAAAGTCCCAACAATTAAACTATAGAATGTTCCTCCAGTTCCTGACACAATGATATATTCCCATTTGGTAAAAGTTTCTAATTTCAGAGAAAGTTAATTTTACTTTTCTGAATATCAGTGACTAAAGCACTGAAGATATTTTTTACTCTGGTTAATCTACCAACTGGAGGCAATATCAGTTCAAGCTGAAGAATAACCAACACTTTTTTTTTCTTAGCAAATGAAAATAGTCTAGTAACTTGTAGTAGCTAAACTGCAAGATTTGAAGCTAATGAAACCATAAATACATATATAACACTCCTGTGGAATCCAAATTCTATGCTAAATTAAGTCAAAATGCTACAATTATGGAATTGGCATAAATTGCCAAATATTATTTCCCCCAGAGTAAGATTCTTTAAATACTCACTAAGCTGCTGAGTATCTTTTGAATCAAAGAACATTTACAATACACTGAAGTGATAAAATGTGATGTGTATGAGCTAAAGTAATAAACCAGATGGATTAAATGTCTCTCAAAATACTATCTGGTTTAAGAGCTATGGAGAACACACTTAGGTGAAAAAAAATACAAACAAAAAAAATAGGAAAATGTCACTAGGACTGGCCAAGCGCAAACACCTGAGAAATAGCTTCAGACATGTTCCTAAACTAAAAATGTACCAGCTTATCTCTCTCTAATTAATGCACCAAGGAAACAGAACTTTAATTAAACTATACTTTGAGGATGGAGCCAACATGCAGTAGGAATATATATAAGTGGCTGAGTTGCGGATTAAAAAATACTGAGAAAAATTTCTAGGCAAATGAAAATATTTTTGAGATAACCGTGGTAAGCTCAGAAACTAATGGAAACTATCTTCCACTAGTGAAAATATATTTTAGTATTCATTCTCTACCCTCCACAATTTACTGCATATATTATCATTAATTCAACGAGGTATTTATTTATTTATTTATTTAGAGTTAAGTATCCTGTAAAGTGTCAAAGATACAAGAGAAAACAAAAATAAGGAGGTTCTAGTTCTTATGGTGCTTAAGTTTGTGTGCTACAGGAGCAGCATGGTAAATTGTTAGAATGCTCCTGATTTACTGTAGGGGAGTGATGGTGGATACCCTTGCATATTTTGGAAAGTTGCGTAATGTATATGATTTAGGTATATCATTTCAGCTGATCTTTTAAATACAAAGAGCAGCAATAGCAGTAGATTGGTTGACTGATTTAAGCTGTTTAATAAGCCATTCAGTTGTACCTGCAGATAAGATATCTTTTACAGAAGGAAATCATTTCTATTGGCTAGGTAGTTGATTTTTCTCAAGGAAACAGATGTGAATGTCTCCACAGCCATGAAAATAAAGAAGATTCCAATAAATCAAACGCTCAAATTATTGTCATTATAAACAACAAGATATACAAAAGACTCATAATATTTTGGGAAATTAATAACAATTTGAGAACAAAATCTGACATGTGATTGTAATATTTCTTGTATATAACATGGTCACTTTGTGGACAACATCTATGATAGACAAGAAAAGTAGTGACAGTCAAACTAGAGTTGTTGAAAACTTCAGCTTATCCAATGATCTAGGATTCTGATGCTTGGTAGGAGAATAACTGTAGGAAAAACCAAATAAATACTGAGGAATCACACAGTTTTTCACACATATTTACTAAAAAACCATAGGTACATTTATGGAAGGCCATAGACAC
This sequence comes from Trachypithecus francoisi, assembly GCF_009764315.1. Classification (NCBI taxonomy): domain Eukaryota; kingdom Metazoa; phylum Chordata; class Mammalia; order Primates; family Cercopithecidae; genus Trachypithecus; species Trachypithecus francoisi. Next base: position 23,948,231 of record NW_022681460.1, on the reverse strand, counting down.
CAGCAATCTTGGTGATCTTAAGATCCATATGGATGACATTTCCAATATATTGGCTGCCAAATTCCACAAATTTTCCAGTTCCAGAATCTTATTTATTTTTCTTTTCTTTGAGACAGAGTCTTGTTCTGTCACCCAGGCTGGAGTACAGTGGCATGATCTTGGCTCACTGCAATCTCCACCTCCCAGGTTCAAGTTATTCTCTTATCTCAGGCTCCCAAGTAGCTGGGACTACAGGCATGTGCTACTAAGACAAGCTAACTTTTGTGTTTTTAGTAGAGACGGAGTTTTCCTAGGTTGGACAGGGTGGTCTCCAGCTCCTGGCCTCAAGGGTTACACCTGCCTAGGCCTCCCAAAGTGCTGGGATTACAGGAGTGGTGCACCACACCCAGCCAACCAACATCTTCCTCTTCATCTTCCCCTCTTTACCTCCTGTCTCAGAACATGTCCCGATTGTTTTGAAACCTACTTCTGTCCTTCCACCTTTCTCAAGAGATCTGAGAAATCTGTGCTTTTACTCACTTTTATCTTCTTTTTCTCCACCCTTGGTTTTCCTTTTTCTTTTTTTTAACTATACTTTAAGTTCTGGGATACATGTGCAGAACCTGCAGGTATGTTACACAGGTGTATACATGCCATGGTGGTTCACTGCATCCATCAACCTGTCATCTGCATTATGTATTTCTCCTAATACTCTCCCTCCCCTAGCCCCCCAGCCCCCAACAGGCCCTGGTGTGTGATATTCCCCTCCCTATGTCCATAGGTTCTCACTGTTCAACTCCCACTTATGAGTGAGAACATGCAGTGTTTAGTTTTCTGTTCCTGTGTTAGTTTACCAAGAATGGTTTCGAGTTTAATCCATGTCCCTGCAAAGGACATGAACTCATTCTTTTTTATGGCTGCATAGCATTCCGTGGTGTATATGTCCACATTTTCTTAATCCAGTCTACCATTGATGGGCATTTGTGTTGGTTCTAAGTCTTTGCTATTGTGAATAGTGCCACAATAAACATACAGGTGCATGTGTCTTTATAGTAGAATGATTTATAATTCTTTGGGTATATACCCAATAATGGGATGGCTGGGTCAAATGTTATTTCTGGTTCTGGATCCTTGAGGAATCGCCACACTGCCTTTCACAATGGTTGAACTAATTCACACTCCCACCAACAGTATAAAAGCATTCCTATTTCTCCACATCCTCTCCAGCGTCTGTTGTTTCCTGACTTTTTAATGATTGCCATTCTAACTTGCGTGAGATCGTATCTCACTGTGGTTTTGATTTGCATTCCTCTAAAGACCAGTGATGATGAGCTTTTTTTTTTTTGATATGTTTGTTGGCTGCATAAATGTCTTCTTTTGAGAAGTGTCTGTTCATATCCTTTGCCCACTTTTTGATGGGGTTGTTTTTTTCTTGTAAATTTGTTTAGCTTCCTTGTAGATTCTGGATATTAGCTCTTTGTCAGATGGATAGATTGCAACCATTTTCTCCCATTTTGTAGGTTGAATGTTCACTCTGTTGACAGTTTCTTTTCCTGTGCATAAGCTCTTTAGTTTAATTAGATCCCATTTGTCAATTTTGGCTTTTGTTGCCATTGTTTTAGTCACGAAGCCTTTGCCTATGCCTATGTCCTGAATGGTATTGCCTAGGTTTTCTTCTAGGGTTTTTATGGTTTTAGGTCTTATGTTTAGGTCTTTAATCCATCTTGAATTAATTTTTGTATAAGGTGTAAGGAAGGGGTCCGGTTTTAGTTTTCTGTCATATACATGTACATTTTTATTATGATAGTGCTTTAAAAAAGGAAATGTTAAATAGATTTTATAAGAAAATAATCTAACAGCAGAGGGATTTACAGTAATTTCTCCAATAGAAAGCTTTTCTCAATCATAGGAAACACTAGAATAAAAAACCAAGGGTGCATATGGCTAGCCAGTTTTCCCAATATCATTTATTAAACCGGGAATCTTTCCCCATCGCTTGTTTCTGTCAGGTTTTTCAAAGATCAGATGGCTGTAGACATGTGGCATTATTTCTGAGGCCTCTGTTCTGTTTCATTGGTCTATATCTCTGTTTTGGTACCAGTGCTGTGCTGTTTTGGTTACTGTAGCTTTGTACTATAGTTTGAAGTCAGGTAGCATGATGACTCCAACTTTGTTCTTTTTGCTTAGGATTGTCTCGGCTATATGGGCTCTTTTTTGGTTCCATATGAAATTTAAAGTAGTTTTTTCTAATTCTGTGAAGAAAGTCAATGGTAGCTTGATGTGAATAGCATTGAATCTATAAATTACTTTGGACAGTATGGCCATTTTCACAATATTGATTGCTCCCATTCATGAGCATGGAATGTTTTTCCATTTGTTTGGGTCTTCTCTTATTTCCTTGAGCAGTGGTTTGTAGTTCTCCTTGAAGTGGTCCTTCACATCCCTTGTAAGTTGTATTCCTAGGTATTTTATTCTATCTGTAGCAATTGTGAATGAGAGTTCTCTCATGATTTGGCTCTCTGTCTATTATTGGTGTATAAGAATGCTTGTGATTTTTGCACATTGATTTTGTAACCTGAGACTTTGCTGAAGTTGTTTATCAGCTTAAGGAGATTTGGTGCTGAGATGATAGGGTTTTTGAAATCGACAATCATGTCATCTGCAAACAGAGGCAATTTGATTCCCTCTCTTCCTATTTGAATACCATTTATTTCTTTCTCTTGCCTGATTACCCTGGCCAGAACTTCCAACTGTGTTGAATAGGAGTGGTGAGAGAGGGCATCCTTGTCTTGTGCTGGTTTTCAAATGGAATGCTTACAGCTTTTACCCATCCAGTATGATATTGGCTGTGGGTTTGTCATAAGTATCTTTTATAATTTTGAGATATTTTCCATAAATACCTAGTTTATTCAGAGTTTTTAGCATGAAGGGGTGTTGAATTTTATTGAAGGCCTTTTCTGCATCTATTGAGATAATCATGTGGTTTTTGTCTTTGGTTCTGTTTATATGCTGGATTACGTTTATTGATTTGCGTATGTTGAACCAGCCTGGCATCCCAGGGATGAAGTCAACTTGATCGTGGTGAGTAAGCTTTTTGATGTGCTGCTGGATTCGATTTGCCAGTATTTTATTGAGGATTTTTGCATTGATGATCATCAGGGATATTGGCCTGAAATTTTCTTTTTTTGTTGTTGTGTCTTTACCAGTTTTTAATATCAGGATAATGTTGGCCTCATAAAATGAGTAGGGAGGAGTCTCTGTTTTTCTACTGTTTGGAATAGTTTCAGAAGGAATGGTACCAGCTCCTCCTTGTACCTCCTCCAGTAGAATTCGGCTGTGAATCCGTCTAGTCCTGGACTTTTTTTGGTTGGTAGACTATTAATCATTGCCTCAATTTCAGAGCCTGTTATTGGTCTACTCAGGTATTCAACTTCTTCCTGGTTTAGTCTTGGGAGGGTGTATGTGTCCAGGAATTTATCCATTTCTTCTAGATTTTCTAGTTTATTTGCATAGAGGTGTTTATAGTTTTCTCTGATGGTAGTTTGTATTTCTGTGGGATTGATGGTGATAACCCCTTTATCATTTTTTATTGCATCTATTTGATTCTTCTCTCTTGTCTTCTTTATTAGTCTTGCTAGCAGTCTATCAATTTTGTTGATCTTTTCAAAAATCAGCTCTTGGATTCACTGATTTTTTTGAAGGGTTTTTTGTGTCTCTATCTCCTTCAGTTCTGCTCTGATCTTAGTTATTTCTTGCCTTCTGGTAGCTTTTGAATGTGTTTGCTCTTGCATCTCTAGTTCTTTTAATTGTGATGTTAGGGTGTCAATTTTAGATCTTTCCTGCTTCTCTTGTGGGCATTTAGTGCTATAAATTTCCCTTTACACACTCCTTTAAATGTGTTCCAGAGATTCTGGTATATTGTGTCTTTGTTCTCATTGGTTTCAAAGAACATCTCTATTTCTGCCTTCATTTCGATATGTACCCAGTAGTCATTCAGGAGCAGGTTGTTCATTTTCCATATAGTTGAGCAGTTTTGAGTGAGTTTCTTAATCCTGAGTTCTAGTTTGATTGCACTGTGGTCTGAGAGACAGTTTGTTATAATTTCAGTTCTTTTACATTTGCTGAGGAGTGCTTTACTTCCAACTATGTGGTCAATTTTGGAATAAGTGAGATGTGGTGCTGAGAAGAATGTATATTCTGTTGATTTGGGGTGGAGAGTTCTGTAGATGTCTATTAGGTCCACTTGGTGCAGAGCTGAGTTCAATTCCTGGATATCCTTGTTAATTTTCTGTCTCGTTGATTTGTCTAATGTTGACAGTGGGGTGTTAAATTCTCCCATTATTATTGTGTGGGAGTTTAAGTGTCTTGTAGGTCTCTAAGGACTCGCTTTATGAATCTGGGTGCTCCTGTATTGGGTGTATATATATTTAGGATAGTTAATTCTTCTTGTTGAAGTGATCCCTTTACCATTATGTAATGGTCTTCTTTGTCTCTTTTGATCTCTGTTGGTTTAAAGTCTATTTTAGCAGAGACTAGGATTGCAACTTGTCTTTTTTTTTATTTTCCATTTGCTTGGTAGATCTTCCTCCATCCATTTGTTTTGAGCCTATGTGTGTCTCTGCACATGAGATGTGTCTCCTGAATACAGCACACTGATGGGTCTTGACTGTTTATCCAATGTGCCAGTCTGTATCTTTTAATTGGAGCATTTAGCCCGTTTACATTTAAGGTTTATATTGTTATGTGTAAATTTGATCCTGTCATTATGATGTTAGCTGGTTAGTTTACTTGTTAGTTGATTCAGATTTTTCCTAACATTGATGGTCTTTACACTTTGGCCTGTTTTTGCAGTGGCTAGTACTGGTTGTTCCTTTCCATGTTTAATGCTTCCTTCAAAAGCTCTTGTAGGGCAGGCCTGGTGGTGACAAAATCTCTCAATATTTGCTTGCTTGTAAAGGATTTTATTTCTCTTTCACTTTTGAAGCTTAGTTTGGCTGGATATGAAATTCTGGGTTGAAAATTATTTTCTTTCAGAATGTTGAATATTGTTCCCCATTCTCTTCTGGCTTGTAGAGTTTCTGCTGAGATATCTGCTGTTAGTCTGATGGGCTTCCCTTTGTGGGTAACCTGACCTTTCTCTCTGGCTGCCTTTAACATTTTTTCCTTCATTTCAACTTTGGTGATTCTAACAATTATGTTTCTCGGAGTTGTTCTTCTCAAGGAGTATCTTTGTGGCGTTCTCTGTATTTCCTGAATTTGAATGTTGGCCTGCTTTGCTAGGTTGGGGAAGTTCTCCTGGATAATATCCTGCAGAGTATTTTCCAACTTGGTTCCATTCTTCCTGTCACTTTCAGGTACCCCAATCAGATATAGATTTGGTCTTTTCACATAGTCCCATATTTCTTGGAGGCTTTGTTCGTTTCTTTTTACTCTTTTTTCTCTAAACTTCTCTTCTTGCTTCATTTCATTCATTTGATCTTCAATTCCTGATATCCTTTCTTCCAATTGATCAAATCAGCTACTGAAGCTTGTGCATGTGTCACATAGTTCTTGTGCCATGGCTTTCAGTTCCATCAGGTCATTTATGGACTTCTCTACACTAGTTATTCTAGTTAGCCATTAGTCTAATCTTTTTTCAAGGTTTTTAGTTTATTTGAGATGGGTCCGAACTTCCTCCTTTAGCTCGGAGAAGTTTGATCGTCTGAAGCCTTCTTCTCTCAACTCATCAAAGTCATTCTCCATCCAGCTTTGTTCCATTGCTGGCAAGGAGCTGTGTTCCTTTGGAGGGGGAGAGGTGCTCTGATTTTTAGAATTTTCAGCTTCTCTGCTGTTTTTTCCCCATCTTTGTGGGTTTATCTATATTTCATCTTTGATGACGGTGATGTACAGATGGGGTTTTGGTGTGGATGTCCTTTCTGTTTGTCAGTTTTCCTTCTAACAGTCAGGACCCTCAGCTGCAGGTCTGCTAGAGTTTGCTGGAGGTCCGCTCCGGATGCTGTTTGCCTGGGTATCAGCAGTGGAGGCTGCAGAATAGCAAATATTGCTGAACAGAAAATGTTGCTGCCTGATTGTTCCTCTGGAAGCTTCGTCTCAGAGGAGTACCTGGCTGTGTGAGGTGTCATTCTGCCCCTACTTGGGGGTGCCTCCCAGTTAGGCTACTGGGGGTTCAGAGATCCACTTTTGGTTCCAAGATGGCCGAATAGGAACAGCTCCAGTCTACAGCTCCCAGCGTGAGCGACACAGAACACGGGTGATTTCCACATTTCCAACTGAGGCACTGGGTTCATCTCACTGGAGCTTGTTGGAGAGTGAGTGCAGGACAGTGGGTGCAGCCCACCAAGCATGAGCCAAAGCAGGGCGAGGCATCGCTTCACCCAGGAAGCACAAGGGTTCAGGGAATTCCCTTTCCTAGCCAAGGGAAGCTGTGACAGACGGCATCTGGAAAATCGGGTCACTCCCACCCTAATACTGTGCTTTTCCAATGGCTTCTCTAGTTCTTTTAATTGTGTTGTTAGGGTGTCGATTTTAGATCTTTCCTGCTTTCTCCAGTGGACATTTAGGGCTATAAATTTTCCCTCTAAACACTGCTTTAACTGTGTCCCCGAAATTCTGGTACATTGTGTCTTTTTTCTCATTGGTTTCAAAGAACTTATTTTTTTCTGCCTTAATTTCGTTATTTACCCAGTAGTCATTCAGGAGCAGGCTGTTCAGTTTCCATGTAGTTGTGTGGTGTTCAGTGAGTTTCTTAATCCTGAGTTCTAATTTGATTGTACTGTGATCTGAGAGACTGTTTGTTATGATTTTCGTTCTTTTTCATTTGCTGAGGAGTGTTTTACTTCCTATTATGTGGTCAATTTTAGAATAAGTGCAACGGGTTGCTAAGAAGAATGTGTATTCTGTTGATTTGGGGTGGAGAGTTCTACAAATGTCTGTTAGGTCTGCTTGGTCCAGAAATGAGTTCGAGTCCCTAATATCCTTCTTAATTTTCTGTCTCATTGATCTGTCTAATATTGACAGTGGGGTGTTAAAGCCTCCCACTATTATTGTGTGTGAGTCTAAGTCTCTTTGTACATCTCTAATAACTTGCTTTATGAATCTGGGTGCTGCAGTATTGGGTGCATATATATTTATGATAGCTCTTCTTGTTGTGTTGATCCTTTGTCATTATGTAATGCCTTTTTTTTTTTTAACCTTTGTTGGTTTAAAGTCTGTTTTATCAGAGACTAGGATTGCAATGCCTACTTTTTTTTTTTTTTTTTTTTTTGCTTTCCATTTGCTTGGTAAATATTCCTCCAGCCCTTTATTTTGAGCCTATGTCTCTTTGCATGTGAGATGGGTCTCCTAATAAAGCACACCAATGGGTCTTAACTGTTTATCCAATTTGCCAGTTGTGCATTTAGCCTATTTACATTTAAAGTTAATATTGTTATGTGTGAATTTGATCCTGTCATTATGATACTAGTTGGTTATTTTGCCCGTTTGTTGATGCAGTTTCTTCATAATGTCAATGATCTTTACAATTTGGTATGTTTTTGCAGCGGCTGGTACCGGTTTTTCCTTTCCATATTTAGTGCTTTCTTCAGGAGCTCTTGTAATGTAGGTCTGGTGGTGACAGAATATCTCAGCATTTGCTTGTCTCTAAAGGATTTTATTTCTCGTTTCCTTATGAAGCTTGGGCTGTACCCACTGTCTAACCAGTCCCAATGACATGAGCCTGGTACCTTAGTTGCAAATACAGAAATCACCCGCCTTCTGTGTTGATCTCACTGGGAGCTGCAGACCGGAGCTGTTCCTATTTGGTCATCATCTTGTTTTCCAAACTATATTTTGACTTCTATTGCTTTTATATTTAAAAACCTCCTTTTATATGGTAGCCTCTAAGAATGTGGCTTCTATTTTTCCACAACTAACATTTTAAAAATAGTGTATATTACTGGCTCCCACATTTCCTACTTGTCTGAAATCCGTCAACCTATTTTAGCCTTGTTTCTCTTTTTTCTCCTTTATTAAAATAGCTTTCATGAAAGCAGCCAAGAACATTAAAAAGTATAAGGTTATATATTTTTAATTTTTCTTTTACTCTTAATTCAAAACTGTCATCTTGAAAGCTCCCATCTTTCAATTGTCTCACAAATTTCCAGGATTCTCTTTTCGCTATTCCTGCTCCTTCCTGTTTTTCTTCCCCCGTGGCTAACCTTCATCCATCTACCCGCTCGGATGTCAGAAAAATGATGAGGTGGTGCTCAACTCCCAACTCTTTTTTCCCTACTCTGTCATTCGTTCTGTTTTATCTAATTCTACAGCTTCAACTCTCACTTCTTTGAAAATGACTTTCCTAAATAAGTCTTTGCATCATGTTAGTTCTCTTGAGCTATACATTTAATTATCCTCTGACCACGTCTTATTGATGCCCTCATGACCCTCAAAAACCTTCCACCCAAAAAAATCACATCATCTTTCTATCATCTTTCTCCTCAGTGCAAATGCTCTTCTGTGCTCCCTATCATAGCATTACCTTTCAGTTGGTTATCAAGCTCAAAATACTAGGGTTATCTAAGAATCCTCTTCTTGCCTCATACATTCGAGATATTGCTATACTGGCCATCAAGCAGCATAATGCTTAATGCATTTTACTACACTTTCCTAGTATTTTTATTTCTGTTTTTCACTCACTCCTGTTGCTGAAGAAGAATATTCTTACCACCTTGCCAGTGCTATATTTCACTGGAAAGCTACTCTTAAAATACATACACATACAAACACACAAATACACAAATGATGCACACTCATCTTTTCAAGTACAGTTATTTCAATTGTACTTTCTCTCACTACACTTTAATTTCTTGTCCTATCATTCCTTTGTATAACAAAACTAAACAAAAAAGAAATGCTTTCTACTGCCCCTGCTTACTCACTAGCCACTCATTTCTTGATAAATTCCAGATCCTCTGCTTCAGGTTCTCAAAAAAGAAAAAAAAAAAAAAAAATGTAATCCCTAAAGCCATTACTGGCTTCCAGAACAGTATATCTAACTTTTCCAAGTCCCTCCTTCCTCAGTTGTTCAGCGGTAGTTCACGTTGCCAATTACACCCAAGTTTCCTAAATTCTATAACCTATTTCCACAATATGCACTCACCTGCTGATTCTACTACATTAATATCTGCTTCTTTATAGTCTATTCTTTCCTATTTCCGAATGTCGATACTGTCAGAGTTCACACATTTGAACTTTTCTCTTTCCATAGTATCTTTCAATGATCATCGGTTCCTTTGATTAAACTAGAATACTTATGTGAATTATCCAGAATCTTTCTCACTTTTGAATTTTAGAGTTGTGATCAAAAGTACCTAACAGACACCTGTAATCAAGTGGCTTTTTAGAACCTGAAATTCATGTATGCAAAATCAACTTCATATTCTAGAACAAGACTTGTATCTAATTGAAACTTGTTTCTGTTAGTCTCCCATTCATTTAAAACCTCTTTTTTTTCCCAGTGGAAAGTGTTGTCACCAATTCCCCAATTTTCCTTGATTCCACACACCCAACTTCTTGCTAAAACTTAAGAATTCAACGTGTGCAATATTTTATATGTTCCTTTTTTTACATTGCATTTTCAGTGTCGCAACCTGTCTTTCTCCACACCAGAGGAATCTTTTAAAAGCACTCTTCTCTTAACATCTCATTAATCTTTTCCAATACCTTTAGTGTCTTCCTTTTGTTTACCAGTCTAAAGACAGGTTTTTCTTCTTCTCCCCTAGTGTTCAGAATCTCTTGAAACCTTTCACATGGAAGCATCTATGTTTAGCATCATCCAAGTTGCCTTTTATACTAACTCTGCCTAACCCAGATTGTTAAAATACAGTTGCCTTAGACAAAACCAAGGAATTTGGATATTTAATACGTTCTCCAGATGATCACACTCAGCATTCAGCTCTGGGAAACACTGATACACAGTTTAACTCCAATTTATTGTTCTGGCCTTATTTGCATTATTTCTTTATTCACATCCTTCATTATTAGATGTGAGGATGTGACCTACTGATCATTAGACCTACTGATCATTGAAAAATTCAGTGCTATCCATACTCAATACCATCATTCATATTGTTCCCACAACTTAGACCATCCTTTGCCCTTTCTACAGTGATCCCACTTCCATCCACATTACAATGCCTTCCTCAAGTGTATGGGCTCCTACCCACATATGACCTCTGCTTGTTTTGACTTTGAAAGCATACATGTTCCATTTTCATTGCATTTATTGTACACTCCTTTTGATTACAGCACAATTTATATTTTAATTCTTTCATGCTACGTTATAAGCCTCTTAAAAAAGACATATTATACTTTATTACATATCACAAAGCATACTGCCTTGTTTACATTATTTAATAATTGCTGAGAAAAATGGATTTAATAGAGTTAACCCATTCACTCAGATAGAGCAACTTAAAATTAAACATATTAAAATGTAGTCTTTACTAAATGTTATCTAAGAATGCCACTCAAGACCTCAGTGAGAGGAAAACAACAGTAATTTCCCTAGAAACATTTTATAACTACATATTTTCTGCCTCTGTTATGGTTTTTAAACTTTACTGCATTATAATGACACAGAACAGGCGCTATAAAAAGAATCATGAAAAATTAAATAGAAAAAAAATACTAGGCTGGGCGCAGTGGCTCATGCATGGAATCCGAGCACTTTGGGAGGCTGAGGTGGGCGGATCACGAGGTCAGGAGTTTGCGACCAGCCTGGCCAAAATGGTGAAACCCTGTCTCTACTAAAAATACAAAAATTAGCTGGGAGTGGTCATGGGTGCCTGAAATCCTAGCTACTTGGGGGGCTGAAGCAGGAGAATCGCTTGAACCCGGGAAGCAGAGCTTACAATGAGCCAAGACCACACCACTGCAGTCCAGCCTGGGTGACAGAGTGAGACTCTGTCTCAGGGAAAAAGGAAATACAAACCTAAAATTTTACTCCAAGACTCACCATTTCTATCAAAAATATGTATTTTCCATCATATGCAAAATTTAAAACTTGCAGCTCTCCATCTATCGTAAGTTATGTTCCTTACTAGTATTGTCATCTTACTTTCATAATGAATACCACCAAAATCTAAACCTTACAAAACTATTAATAATAATGAAGTGAAGCTGTTTTTAATGCATTCAGCAATTCAATAAATAGGATGTACACCAATCTTCTTTATGTTTATTACTCTGTATGGAGACATGAATTCAGATTATCATAAAGCTTTTGGGAGGTAAGATGTTTTCCATAGAAAAAGGGTGAAAAACTAAGCCAGAATTCAGCTTTCATATGGAATAAACAAATATGCTTTTTCCAAAAAGTGAAGATAGATGAAGCACATGGTTTTGACCTTCAAGATTGGTAAACCTCCCATAAGCTAAAGTATACTTGTTTTTAATGGTGTGTAGATGAAAAGAAGTAAGTGAAGATTATAGAACAAATCATACTCTGCCCTTTAAGCTTTGGTCATAAAGTAGGAGACAGATGGAAAATTCCATTGTGTGCTTTCTCTGCCACCTGTCACCATCTGAATGGTAGCCAGCATTACAACTATACCTTATTAAGTTGCTTGATGGAAAAATTGGCACTAGTAGGGAAACTACTGTTCTTGAAGTTAATGCAACTTATAGCTTAGAAGTATAAAAATACAGAATGCACTGGGAGGAAAACTTTGAAGTATTCATTTAATCAATAAAATATTGATACAACATTTTTGTTAGTTTTAGAATATTATTTAGAATCTGTGGGAGGCTACCGAGCTGATTGTGCAGTTAGTAAATCCTACATGGCCAGATCCTACATAAGCTTAAAATCCCAAGTAGACAACACTGATGGTGGATGAAGAAAAATATTTAATAACATTGAACATGAAGTATGTGAATGGATAATATTTTATCAGTACCTACAGAGACAAGCATTAAATTTGATATAGTATGGTGGTTGTAATGCTAGGGCAATGATGGGCAATTGGCTAAACAGGAAGAGATAAAGAAGAATATGGTTCCTATATTTATAAAGAGCCTATCATATGCATAGGAGAATTTAGCACTTGAAAATGCGCCCCTAATTGAGCTCCCTAGTTATTTCACTTGGAATTATTCTTTTCTCCCTACTGGACACCACAATTTAGGTCTTTTGCAGTGAGTTTAAGGCACAAATAGCACAGTGTGGGATTCAAATAGATTATCCATAAAGTTTATGTTGAATTAGATTCTTATTTTCCTGGAAAATGACTGTGAAAGAAATAGAATTTTAGGAAAAACTGCATAAACAGAGGAAGAAATAAAATTTTAGGAACTGTAGCATTGAGGTGTCATGTTCAGATTCAGTGATGCTTTAGAGACAAACATGGTAAGACAATCTTGATACTGAAAAGTCTGCAAAGACTCCCAAGGGTAAAGAACTAGAAAACAGAAAGAGCTGAAAAGTAAGAAAGTTGGGGTGGCTTGATACACGTCTGAGGTACATAGATCCAAGACATAAATTTCGGGATAATAATGAAGAAGGGAATGATCTGCAAAGCCTACAGCATAGAGGAGAAGGTGGATAATATTGAGAACTAATCGCTTCAAAGCAAAGCGTGTGTTGATTATTAATGGAGGAAAACATTCTAAAAGCACAGATAAATGGTCATGCTATCTGTAAGATTTTGGAATGTTCATAATGATCACACATAACCTAGAATATTGACAGGTGATCTTTAGAAGATTTCATTCTTGTCACTTCAGAATTTCTGAAGAATCCCATTCTTTCTCTAGACATCACAGGTTATGTAATGTCCCTAGTAGACATCACATAAAAATAATGAGTCATAAATTACAAAGGTCCTGAAAGCATAGAGAAAAACATCTATATGCCATCAACATATAACATATCTTAAAGTTTGAATAGTCAAATGCCTTATGTGGGTATATTTTCACCATGTTTTCTTAAATGTAGGAGTGAATTTGAGGAAAGGAAGACAAGGAAAAGCACCAGGCATAATCCCAGCTCCTTTCCAAAGTTGTGGGATGGGAAGATGGGTTGCAGACAAGATTTTAGTTATCTTGTTTTGGCAGCATCACTGTCACCATCAGGGCTCACCATAGGGAACCGAGCTGGGACACCTGGATACACAGGTGCGAGAGAGCAAAACTCATCAACTTGTTAAAGGGGCAAGCAATGGCGACAGCCAATTGTATTTCAATGCTAGTGCAGAAAATGTTATGATAGAATATAATTATGCTATGTAAACAATTATCAAGAAGTAAGATTCACATATAGAGTGAACTTCTGTTTTTTTCTCTAAAAGGTAACTTTGTCTTTTAAAATTAGCTTAAGAAGATCATGTAGAGTATGAATATTACAATCTAATAGGCTATATATAATATAAAATTTTGATTGTTGTGGTAATATGATGGCAGCTGTTGTGGTAATATGATGGTCATCCAACTGGAGCCCAAATAATTATTTCTCAGGCCCAGACTGGTTCCCATTGTACCCCCAGCAACTCAGAATTCTCTCCTATCTACTTAAAGCTGCCACCAAATCTATTTCCTATGTTTCCTTGCTCCAATGAATCAGCATATACCCTGTTTTTACCAAATAACCTAAGTTTTCATAAATTACTTACAAGGTTGGGGGGTTTATATGGCTTTTTACATTGGTGCAATATTAGAAGACTAAAACAGGCACTGTGAGTGACAGAATATACTGGAAAATAGTTGTCCCAATCCCCTCAAACCAGGATCATTTTTTTCCTCAAAAATCATGCCATTTTTCCAGTGATGGCAAATTGATGCAGATTGATGGTTCTATTGGGGCATATTTTATGTAAGCAAATTTGAGAGCAGAATACATAGATTCAATCACGAAAGTGGGGGAATAACATAGAGAGAGACAGACTTAGATTAAGGATTTGTTTCTTCCCTTGGATGTCAAATAGTTTGTTTTGCATTGTGCCTCTGTTTCTCTCTAAGGATCTACTCACTTGTTTTAGTACAATTAGCTCATTTTTTCCATCGAATCTATATACTGTTCTTTAACTCAAAAATTCTGCTATTTATCATTTTGTCTTCTTTAACATGTAGGCTCATCATGATCTTTCATGGCTTGTTCTCTGTCCAGGCTCTTCTCTCTCTGTTTCCTTTAATTTCAATTCCTGCTAATTACTGTTTCATTCACTTGGCCTTTTCTAGTTCATCGAACAAACCTTTTCTAATCAGGTAATTTTACAAGTTGCTGATCAATCCATAGATTAAATAACCTTTAACTATTTACCCAATGAAGTATAGTCAGTTTTACCCAGATAACGAGCTGGGTCACAAGAAAGCTTAGAAAAGGCTGGGAAATTAGAACCCCCATGGTTAGCATGCCTAGTGATAAGTTGAGAAATTAGGCAGAGAATGGGAAGAAAATATTTGAATGTCGACAGATTCTTAAAAAGTTTGTGAGATCTCGTGTAAGTCAGATGTGTCTACAAGAATGGAGTCTAAAAATCTGAATAACCAAAATGTTGTATTGCAATCAGATATAAAGGTTAAAAGAAGATAGAGAAGATAGGGTCTAATTAAAAAATGAATAAATGTCTTTTCTATGTTTTTGAATATTCTTTCTAGATATATACTTATATGTGCATATATATATATATAAGTATATATCTAGAAAAAATATACATATATAAGTCCATTTGACACTGCTGAAAACGACATACATGAGATATACATATATATTAGTCCATTTGACACTGCTGAAAAAGACATACATGAGACTGGGAAGAAAAAGAGGTTTAATGAACTTATGGTTCCATGTGACTAGGGAGGCTTCACAATCATGGCAGAAGGCAAGGCGGAGTAAAGTCAAATCTTACAGTGAAAAGCTAAAAGAGAGCTTGTGCAGGGAAACTCCCATTTTTAAAACATCAGATCTCATGAGACTTATTCACTTTCACAAGAACAACATGGGAAAGATCCACCCATGATTCAATTATCTCCTACCAAGCCCCTCCCACAACACATGGGAATTATGGGAGTACAATTCAAGATAAGATTTGGCTGGGGACACAGAACCAAAGCATATCATTCCACCCAAGGCCCCTCCCAAATCTCACGTCTTTACATTTCAAAACCAATCATTCCTTCTCAACAGTCCCCCAAAGTCTTAATTCACTTCAGCATTATCTCAAAAGTTAACAGTCTAAAGTCTCATCTGAGACAAGGAAAGTCCCTTCTGGCTATGAGCCTGTAAAATCAAAAGCAAGTTAGTTACTTCCTAGATACAATGGGTGTACAGGTATTGGGTAAATAGAACCATTCCAAATGGGAGAGATTGGCCAAAACAAAGGGGCTACAGGCCCCTATGCAAGTCCAAAATCCAGCAGGGCCATTAAACCTTAAAGCTCCAAAATGATTTCCTTTGACACCATGTCTCACATCCAGGTCATGCTGATGCAAGAGGTGGGTTCCCATGGTCTTGGGCAGCTCTGCCCCTGCAGCTTTGAAGAGGATAGCCTCCCTCCCAGCTGCTTTCACTGGCTGGCGTTGAGTATCTGTGGCTTTTCCAGATGCAGAGTGCAAGCTGCCAGTGGGTCTACCATTGTGGGTTCTGGAGGACAGTGGCTCCCTTCTCAGAGCTCCACTAGGAGGTGCTCCAGTAGGGACTCTGTGTGGGGGCTCCAAACCTACATTTCCCTTATACACTGTCTTAGAACAGGTTCTCCATGACAGCCCTGCCCCTGCAGCAAACTTCTGCCTGAACATCCAGGTGTTTCCAAACATCCTCTGAAATCTAGGCAGAGGTTCCCAAACTCCAATTCTTAACTTTGGTGCACCTGCAGGCTCAACACCACATGACGCTTCCAAGGACTGGGGCTTCCACCCTCTAAAGCAACAGCTTGAGCTGTACTTTGGCCCCTTGTAGTCATGGCTAGAGTGTCTGGGACATAGGCACCAAGTCCCTACACTGCAAACAGCATTGGGACCCTAGGCCCATCCCCTGAAACCATTTTTCTTCCTAAACCTCTGGGCCTGTGATGGCAGGGGCTGCTGGAAAAGTCTCTGACATGCTCTGAAGACATTTTCCCCATTGTCTTGGGTATTAACATTCAGCTCTTCATTACTTATGCTACTTTCTGCAGCTGGCTTGAATTTCTTCTCAGAAAATGAGACTTTCTTTTCTAGTGCATTTTCAGGCTGCAAATTTTCCAAACTTTTATGCTCCGTTTCCCTTTTAAAACTGAATGCCTTTAACAGCACCCAAGTCACTTCTTAAATGCTTTGCTGCTTAGAAATTTCTTTCACCAGATACCCTAAATCATCTCTCTCAAGTTCAAAGTTCCATAAGTCTCTAGGGCAGGAGAAAAATGCCACCAGTCTCTTTGCTAAAACATAGCAACAGTGACCTTTGCTCCAGTTCTCAAAAAGTTCCCTATCTCCATCTGAGATCACCTCAGACTGTACTTCATTGACCATATCATCAGCATTTGGGTAAAAGTCATTCAATAAATCTCTAGGGAGTTCCAAATTTTCCCACATTTTCCTGTCTTCTTCTGTGCCCTCTAAACTGTTCAACCTCGCCCTCTTACCCAGTTCCACAGTTGCTTCCACATTTTTGGATATTTTTTCAGCAATGCCCCACTCTGTTGGTACCAATTTACTTTATTAGTCCATTTTTATGCTGCTGATAAAGACACACCCGAGACTGGGAAGAAAAAGAGATTTAATAGACTTACATTTCCACATGGTTGAGAGGCCTCATAATCAAGGCAGAAGGCAAAGAGGAGCAAGTCAAGTTTTATATGGATGGCAGCAGGCAAAAAGAGCCTATGCAGGGAAATCTCCATTTTTAAAACTATCAGATCCCACTATCACAAGAACAGCATGGCAAAGACCCACTTCCATGATTCAATTATCTCCCACCAGGTCCCTGCCACAACACATGGGAATTAAGGAAGTACAATTCAAGATGAGTTTTGGGTGGGGACACAGAGCCAAACCATATCTATCTATCTATCTACCTATCTATCTATCTATCTTTGAAAATACTTGGAAATATGTGAACATATTATCAGAAAGCAAATTGTATGGTTTTTAACATTATGAGATAACTTCTTCCTGACATGTTTAGTATTAAGATAACTGACTACAGATTGCCCTTCATGTAGCCCATATATCTTCATGGCTAGGTCAAGTGAATCTTTAATCTGTTTGAAACTACTTAATCCTGAGTAGCTACCTGCCACAGCCATTAAATTCACCTTTATATGTGAAGTTATTAACTTGTGTCATACTTGCATTCTCTCATTTCTTTTATCTGGTACTTTTCCTCCATTTTATTTGCCTATCAAAGAATTTCTGTCTTTAAATACTGTCATCTGAGCTAGGCTAGTGCAGAAAATAGATTGATGTATTCTGAATATCTTCCTATGACTATGTATCGTTTCCTAACTTTGTATCTATCATGATTTAGAAACACACCTTCAATTGTGCCATATTTATTAGTTGACTAATAGTATTATATAATCTCTCAGCTTAGACAAGGCGGTACTTACTAGCATCTCTGTCGTTAAGTTTTTGTGATAAAAAGCTGGCCATGATAGAATGAATGCAATTAGAACACAGGCACTCTGTTTTAAATTTCCTATTTCTATTGAAGATATATCTGGTGTACATTGCTTTGCATTGACAATTTCAAAGCGCCATTTAATGTTAAAACTATTTTGTTTTATATTAAAAATTGACTTTACTGAAACAGAAAAAGGGCTGGCAATAGACCTGTAGTAAAAACACAGAGAAATGGGTAAGAGACTTTCTTTGTAAATGCAAGAGGCTTACAAAGGACCTCAGCATAGATTGCAGCCAAGTGGGAGCCAGGAAATTGGCCACTACCATGAACAATGGTTAGTTTAATATTTTTTTAGGTTTTGCTATAGACTGAGTTGTGGGTTCAATATATTCATGTATTGAAGCCCTAACCCCCAGTGTGATACTATTTGAAGATGGGACTTTGGGGAGGTGTTAAAGTCAGTTTGGGCTGCTATAACAAAGTATAATAGCCTGGATGCCTTACAAACAAGAGAGTTTATTACCCACAGTTCCAGAGGCTGAAAGTCTGATGTCAGGATGCCAGCATGGCCAGGTTCTGGTGAGGGCCTTTGCCTTGGTTACAAGCTGCTGACTTCTTGTCGTATCCTCATATGGCAAAAAACAGTCAGCTGGCTCTTTGGTCTCTTCCCATAAGGGCACTATGCCCATTTGGGAAGGCTTAACTTCCAAAAGGGTTTTACTTCTCAAATTACTCACCTCCAAATACCATCAAACTGAAGTTTAGGCTTCAACATATGAATTTGGGGGAACCAAAAACATTCAGTCCAGAACAGGCAGTAATTAGATCATGACGGTGGAACTTTCATGATGAGTTTAGTACCTTTATAAGAAGAGACATGAGATCTCCCTTCCTTCCCGTCTCTTGCTTTGCCATGTGAGAATATCGCGAGAAAGTGTTACTTTACAAGCCAGGAAAAGGGTTCTCACCAGAACCCAATCATGCTAACACCCTGATTTCCAACTTTCCAGTCTCTAGAACTGTGTGAAATAAATGTCTGTTGTTTAAGCAACCCAGTCTATGGTGTCTTATTACAGCAGCCCGAGCTGACGAAGACAGATCTATTTTATTTTTCTCCCTTCACCAAAGGAATACTTGTGTGTTCCATGTTGGTCCAGAAGGCCCATCTGCCCTCAGTTATGGGGCATTACCTTCTATGATCTAAGAAGTCATTCATGGGTCTGGGTTGATCTAAATAGAAATGGATTAGGAAAGGTTCATGGAAAACTGTCTATCCAAAATAATAAGCCCTTAATCAATGAAAAGCAGCTATTAATGAAACTTCTGTCATCTCTGGGAAATTGGATGGTTTATGGTTATTTATTAGAGGCAAAAACGCTCCCCAAATTTAAAATTATAACATTGAAATGAATACCACTCCTTTAATTTAAGAGTGCTTGAATCTGCAAATATTCTGCATGTTCTACAATAAAAAACAGATTAAAAGATAAAATGCAAAGCTTAGAAAAACTCACAGGCACTGAATCCTTAGAGAATTATGCATGACTGTAAATGCCAACTTCAATATTAGAAGAGTTTTTCAAAACAGCAATGTTATAGTTCTACTTCCTTTTATATCGTACCCATGAACCATTTCATAGAAAAAGCTTCAGCTACACAGGGTCTCAAAGGAAGGGAAAGTCAGTCCACAATTCACATGTCTGTCAGTCCACAATCCACAAATCCACAGTCCAAACCCCACATGAAAGGGATCCAAACAGAAATGTGTGATCAAGTCCCTCTATGTGGCATAAATGCACTCAATAAGGAGGTCTGAGTTCAGGTCACTAGATTCAGAATATTAGTTTTTTTTTTTTTTTTTTTGCCTCCAAGAGAGTAGCAATAGTGAATCTTCCAAACTTGAAGAAATTTCCTCTCGAGAGCAAATCGCACAAGAATATAAATGTGTGGTTTCAGCAGCTTCACCTGTGAGGTAGAGGTTATAAATACTCTATTTCTATTTCTTACAGGGTTATTGGGAGAATTCAAAGAAATCTGTTAAGTGCTTTTCACAAAAAGATGCCTGTGTGTAAGTGCTAAATTCATCATAAGTAATGAACAATAAATAAAATTGAAATACTTCCCCAAACACCTCCTAAAATCTTATCTGACAGATTGATTCAGGTTACTGAAAACAATTCTTATTTTTAAAAGATGACACTGCACATTCTTGTGGTCAAAAAAGTAAAGAGACTGACTCTTTGCCTTCCCAAAGTCTAGACTTTAATATAACTTTTTGTCAAATAGAGAGATGTGGGAGCACTTCCAAGTCAAAAAATAATAATATAAAAATAAAGAAGAGGAGGGGGAGGAAGAGAAAATAATCAGAGTCTGAAAACAACATGGCCAAGATTTAAATTTGATCTTTAGGGCAATACTCTGCCTTTAACATTGGTGGTGATTCATTATCTGCTGTTAGTGATTCAGCAATAGAAATGTTACAAGGGTAACATAGGTCTAGAAAATCTGAGACAAGAAATCTGAGGCAACAGCAAAAAGTTAGAACACTCAAGCAGGGGAAAAGCTTGTTTTAAAGAAACTCTGCAGCAGATCACGAGGTCAGGACATCAAGACCATCCTGGCTAACCTGGTGAAACCCCATCTCTACTAAAAAATACAAAAAAAAAACCAACTAGCCAGGCGAGGTGGTGGGCGCCTGTAGTCCCAGCTACTCGTGAGGCTGAGGCAGGAGAATGGCGTAAACCTGGCAGGCGGAGCTTGCAGTGAGCTGAGATCTGGCCATTGCACTCCAGCCTGGGCGACAGAGCGAGACTCCGTCTCAAAAAAAAACAAAAGAAAAAGAAAATATGTATATCATATTATATAAACTTTATACACAAATAAATAGACGCTGATGAGAAAGGATATCAAATTTCAGGGTAGTTTTACAACTTATCAATATATCCAAGCATAAGAGGTCTATCACTAGAAGACTGTCAACTATCGAGCTCATATAAAAGTAATTAAAAAAAACTTACAGCCACTGACCTAAAAGCTTACACAGTAAAATAAAAAAAAATAAAAAAAATAAAAAAAAAATCAGAGACTATTTCCAAGACTTTTGTAGTAAAACATTCTACATCTACTGGAATTGAGAGTGTCCATTCTCTCCTCTCACACTGGACTTAGACTTTGATCTCTTCAATTATTTTAGTGGGACTTTTCAAATCTTCCAACATTTTATAGCAAACAGAAGGCCAAAAACATAACTGATGTCTCCCTATCTGTTGCTTTAATAAATGGCCTTTGCAAAAATGACCAGTGTACAAACAGCAAAAGAGACCTTCCTCATGATACCATACACCTCATGCCACTAGAGAAAAGAGCTTTGTTTTCATAAGGATTTTCTGGGTCCTGTGACATACTCTTCCTTTGTCTCAGAGGTATTTTGTGCATTGGGACAAAATATTCTTCAACTGAAATGGAAAAGGAAACTCTACAAACTTGTAGAGGTTTATATTTTTATAGGCATATTATACATATTTGAAAATAATCAATGAAAATAAGTGTTTCTCAAACTGTTATATATTTCTATGCATATTTTTCCATATTTAATTTTATTTTGAACACAATACTATGACTCTTGATAATAATGCATGCTTTGCAATGTCATAACATTTCCAAATTACAAGTTGTAAAAAGAAGTAATGTACTTTCCAATCCTTAAGTCAGACTGGAGTTAACAATTCTGAAAGACTTTCTTTGAATGATAAAGGTATTTTAGAGAAATAAAAAAAAAAGTTCCAAATGGATTATTTTAGTAAATAAAAGTAGATAATTATGGTCAAGTGGGAAAGAAACATTCTCATTATTTCAGACAAATGAGAATACCTTTGTATGCAACTTTTATAAGACGTAGTATCATAAATGACTAGAAAAGAAAAATAGATACACTATAGATATAGCATTTAATTTTGCTACTATTTTATACTGTCCTTGAAAATTACAATGGTCCACTGAAGTAGATTCATCAATTTTCTGTGGAAGCATTAATTAAGAGAAAATTTATCACGACATAGAAACAGAAATATTTTTGTTGAATATCTTATTATTTAAACTTTATTTTTTATGGGTAGACAGCTCTGAAAACAGAGCAATCTATATTGAAAGCTCAATAAACATCTATAGAATGAAAGAATGAATGATTCAATAGCTGCAGCTATAGGATATGTATCTTAACCTGGGGGGCAAGTTTTCTTTTCTTTTTTTTTTTTTTTTTTTGAGACGGAGTCTCGCTCTGTCGCCCAGGCTGGAGTGCAGTGGCTGGATCTCAGCTCACTGCAAGCTCCGCCTCCCGGGTTTACGCCATTCTCCTGCTTCAGCCTCCCGAGTAGCTGGGACTACAGGTGCCCGCCACCTCGCCTGGCTATTTTTTTTTTTTTTTGTATTTTTTAGTAGAGACGGGGTTTCACCATGTTAGCCAGTATGGTCTCGATCTCCTGACCTCGTGATCTGCCCGTCTCGGCCTCCCAAAGTGCTGGGATCCTTGGGGCCTACTGTAGTACTTGACTGTAATACTTGACTGGATATAATAAGAGAAATAGCTTATACTCCCAAGTCAGTCTTCATTCCTGTTCAATAAATAGCCACATCCTAAATTACTACACCCAATCGTCATGAGCACTAAAAATGAATTGTTGAATCCTCAATATCCAGAACAGTTTCAAGGTCTGTGGAATTTTGGAGAAGTAGAAAACATACCACTTATATTTATGCCTGTGATACATGTATTAAGGAAACAATTTTCACATAATGTGAAAAGATCAGGACTTCTTTAAACCTTTCTATGACAAAGGAATTAAATAACTATCTCTTAGTTATATTTATTCAGGACTAAAAGGGAGGCATCTCTCTTTCAGAAGAAGACTGCTTAAAGTGGTGGGCATCAATCAGAACTGTTGTGATTTTTGTCCAGAACAGTATTTTCCAAGTAGATGATGTATTCAGCCTATTTCTGGGGAGCTACAGTTTGCTTACCACCAGTACCTAGAAACAACACAAAAAAGGGAAATCATGTAATTCTTAGACAGAGGATTTGAATGTCGTAGGCTACCTAAATGGTGTCTCAAAAAGGCACAAAAACAGCCTTCGTTAATCAATACATTATTCAGTCGAACTAATTAACCATGGCCTTTTAGTTCTATAAATGAAGCTGGTAATAAACCAAACAACATAATTATACCAAATCACAGTCACACTTCAAAGGAATAATCAGGAGTCTCTCCTTCAAAACATAAATACAAATATATATGTATGTGTGCACGCATATGTGAATGCATGCAAATATGTGCATACTGTATGTATATTAATATGAATGTAAATGTATGCAGAATATGTAGCAATGTACATATGTCTATGCACACATCTCCCACATACACAGAAGTATCAGCTCTCATCTTGTTCTTGACTCTGAGAGATTGTAATATCAATTAAAAACAAACTTTAAAATCCCATATTCCTTAAGTTGTAGATTTACATCCAAATTAGACTAACAAACTATACCCTGTCCATGCTCCATCTCATTTTAAACATTTTCACTCTGCATTCTTTCTGGATATGATTACACACAGGCAGCAAATACTCTCATTTTATATTACTATACAGATCTCTATATTTTCATTGTCTTTGTTATGTAGCAATAGGTGGTAACTATCTCAAGTAGGCAGATGACTCACTGGAAGCAAACGTTCTAACTAACTCTCAATAGGGAAGAATGTCTACATGGAATATACAAAATAAAGTAGGATTGAGTTCAATTATTCCAATGCAAGTTGCCAAAATAAACAAATCAAGAAAATGAAGTTAACTTTACATCTTCAAACTGCCAGAAACGGAGATTTTAAGTCTCTTTATCAGTGACTATCAAGGCCTTAAGTGGGATTAAATCACAGAATGATGCTGAATGGAATTCTTGCAATGTCTCTCTATAATAGTAGTGCCTTATATAAATACTAGAAGAAAAACAGAGTCCAGGAAGGGTGAGGAAAACATGCCCAATGTTAGAAACCCTAGGTACCCTAGATTTCATTGCCTTTCCCTTATTCTGGGACTCTGCTTTAGAATTCTCCCCCTCTTCCCTGCATCATCAATTATTTTCATATTCACTGGATCTTTCCATTAGCATACAAACATGCCATATTTCTCCTCCCAAAAGGAAACAAAACGAAAGAAAAGAAAACAAAAAAATCTCATTTTTGTCTCTGTCTCCAGTTACAGCTTCGTTGGTCTCTTTCTCTTTTTTTTTTTTTTTTTTTTTTTTGAGACGGAGTCTCACACTGTCTCCCAGGCTGGAGTGCAGTGGTGCGATCTCCACTCACTGCAACCTCCGTCTCCCAGGTTCAAATGAATCTCCTGCCTCAGCTTCCCAAGTAGCTGGAATTACAGGTGCCCGCCACCATGCCCAGCTATTTTTTTTTTTTTTTTTTTTTGTATTCTTAGTAGAGACAGGGTTTCACCATGTTGGCCAGGCTGGTCTTGAACTCCTGACCTCGTGATCTACCCACCTTGGGGTCTCTTTCTCTTTAGAGTCAAATTTCTCAAACTTTGACTCTCTCCGATTCTGTTCTTTCTAATATCAGCTGAACTTACAGTATGAATTAGGATTTCACAAGTGTTCTTGTCCTTGTCTTCAATGATGCCACATGGCCAAATGATCGATATTTGGTCCATGTTCTACAAGACTTAGCAGCCAGAGATGCATTGATTCTCTGCTATGCAACACGTTCTTCATCTGGCTTCCAGTATTCCTTACTTATGTGGCCTCTTCCCACTTCAGTGGCCTCTCTTCCTCAGTCTTTTCTGCTGGTTCTACCTTATCAACTTGGGAGTGACCAGAGTTCTGTTCTGGGTGATCTCACCTGACTGCCAGGCCTGGGTGTATGGTCTTATTTCCTGTGCCTATAAATAGGTTTCCCTTAGGTGTTTACTTGCCTCATTTCCTTTCTTCTTTTGGAGTTTTCCAAAAATCTCTCCTTCTCCATCAGGCATTTCCTGACTACTCTATTTTAAATTGCATCCAACCTATCAATGCTCCCAACCCTGTACTGTTTTACTTTTCTTTAGCACTAATTACCACATGACACACTTTCTATTATTTGTATCTTCATGTAAACTTATTTATTTATGTATTTAATTTGGTTAGTTCTTCAGCCAGTGATTGAATTCATTTTAGTTAGTTCATTTATTTTTCCCACACCTCAGTATAATCTCTGTGAGGGCAATAACATTTCTTTCCTTTTCTTGACTGACACAACTGATGTTTCTTGGTAAGAAATTCACCCCTGAACATCCAGTTGTCTTTGCTTGTTCCTATTACATCATAACACAGATTTTCTAACAGGTTTACTCCAAATTCCTGAATTCACATTATCTATCACCAGCTGCCTATCCAGATCATCCTTTATGGGACAGGTAGAAGGTGAAAATATTTAATGTTAATCTAGAAGGCAAGGTCTAGTCTTCCTTCCAGACTTATCAGAGTGAAAAAAGAACAAATGTTGCCCAATATGGTATTAATTTCTCAATGAAAAGAAATTTTGTGATAGAAAGATAATATCGAACAGACAAGTAACCTCAGTTGATCAGTGCAAATTAGAGTGAATACTCATTCTTCCTAACTCTGAAAATCTGATGAATTTTATATAAGTATAGTGGCATTTTTATAATACATCTTTTTCAAAACAAATTCTTCCTCATGCATGCTTTATCAGAACAGAGCAAGGATAAGGTTGGAAGCATGATTTCAGATGGTTATGGCCTCTATATGTATGGAATTGGGGTTCATGAAATTCTGAGATCCAACTTTAGCATCATTTCTGGCCCTTTATTCTAGTCTGTTTTGCTGGGTAACAACTCTTAACTGGTAACATTCTACCTTAATTATGGTTTTATTTCAAAGCCAGTTTTCTCCCCAGGAAAAGTTTCTCATCTTAGCACTTCGTTGGATTCACACCAAGTTATAATTTCTTGGAGAAAATGTGTGTTAACTGCTTTAGTTTCTCAATGTTTAAGATTCTTTCTTTTATATAGTGCAGCCAGATTGTGAATCTAAATACGTGAAGAGTTTGGCTTAAAATTATTTCTCTTGAAATTTCATTCATTCAACTAAAAAAATATTTAAGGAGCTCCTAGTATATCCCAGGAATTATTCTAGGCCTCTTTAAATAAAACTAAAGGTTCCCGCCCTCATGGGACTTACATTCAGCTGGGAGAGATAGACAATTAACAAATAAACATATATATTAGTATAATTTATATATAATTTGGGGCAAAATTATTAGAAAGCAATTTATCAATACATATGAAGAGGTTTAAATGTCCTCATATTCTTAGGTGATATAATTGGCATCCTATAAATTTCTTCTAAGAAAAAAATTTAATATGTACACAAAGATATGCGCTATATATACATATATATGTTTATTCATCACAATACTATTTATCTTAGTACAATTTTATAAATAACTTAAATGGCCCCCAAAAAAGTAACAAAAAAGGAGAGTGCATACATAAATAAGATGTTATAGTAATGTGTTAGTCTGTTCTCACACTGCTATAAAGACTAGGTAATTCATAAACAAAGGAGGTTTAATTGATTCACAGTTTGGCATGGCTGGGGAGGCCTCAAGAAATGAACAATCATGGTGGAAGGGGAAGCAGGCACCTTCTTCACAAGGTGCCAGGAGAGAGAGTGAGAAAGAGAAGAGCCCTTTATAACACCATCAGTTTCTGTGAGAACTCACTATTATGAGAATAGCATAAGGAAAGCCACCCCCATGATCTAATCACCTCCCTCCACGTCTCTCCCTCAACATCTGGGGATTACAATTCAAGATGAGATTTGGGTGGGGACACAAAGCCTAATCATATCAAGCAGAAAGCCATTAAATTTCACTTTATATTTAACGTCATGGAAAGATGCTTCATGGAAAGAAGCAATGCTAAATGAAACAAAGAATAGCATATAGTATTTTTTGCATTTCTTTATCTTTCGTATCTAAATTTGTTCTTTATTTCTTAGCATTTTGTTAAAATTTTTAATTTGTTAGTATATCTCTTATCTTTCCATTTAGATTGTAAATAAGGATATAGGAATAAATAGGAATATACTGGTCCTCAACCATTTCACTGATGTTGTTCTAAAATATCAAAATCTACTGTACTTGAGAGCCAACCTTTAGGACTCAGGAAATACATCCTTCCTATAGGCTCTCATAATAGTTAATCATAGCAAGATTAACACAGTATTTCATATGAATTTTTTAAATTTATCTGTTGCTTATATCTTCTACACTTAACAGATTCTTGAATCATAACTCATATTCAGTAAGTGTTGGCCAGGTGTGGTGGCTCATGCTTGTGATCCCAGCACTTTGGGAGGCTTAGGCAGGGGTATCATTTGATGTCAGGAGTCCGAGAGCACCCTGGCCAACATGGTGAAACCCTCTCTCTACTAAAAATACAAAAATTAGCCGGATGTGGTGGCACACACCTGTAGTCCCAGATGCTCAGGAGGCTGAGGCAGGAGAATCTCTTGAACCTGGGAGGCGGAGGTTGCAGTGAGCTGAGATCGCATCACTGCACTCCAGCCTGGGAGACAGAGAGAGACTCCATCTCAGGGAAAAAGTAAAAATAAAAAATTGAAATAAAAATAAAGTGTTTGCTCAATGAGTTAATAAATAAATTGCCCTAATACAATTTTTTAAACTTGAAAGAGACTTCTAGAAAAGGATCAGTTTGCATACTTGATATGGTTTGGTTCTGTGTCCCCACCCAAATCTCACCTCAAATTGTAATCCTCTTGAGGGAGCGACCTGTTATTCCCACGTGTTGAGGGAGGGAGGTGATTGGATCATGGAGGTGGTCTCCCCAATGTGGTTCTTATGATAGTGAGTGAGTTCTTGTGAGATCTGATGGTTTTTATAAGCATTTGGAAGTTCCTTCTTTGCTATTCTCTCTCCTGCTGCCTTGTGAAGAAGGTGCCTTGCTTCTCCTTCACCTTCTGCCATGATTGTAACTTTCCTGAGGCCTCCCCAGCCATGTGGAACCATGAGTCAATTAAACCTCTTTCCTTTATAAATCACCCAGTCTTGGGTATTTCTTTATAGCAGTGTGAAAATGAACTAATACAATACTCAATTTATAGCTGTCACCAGGAGTTACACTTGGTCTACTAGTACCTTGTATTTAAAAAGTAGGTCAGACTAGATGATTTTTTACAGAGCACACTAAATCTATCTACAACATATTATAATTGATTAGAATTATGTCAGAACAAATCAACTCTCTAAAAAACAATGAGTAGGCCGGGCGCGGTGGCTCAAGCCTGTAATCCCAGCACTTTGGGAGGCCGAGACGGGCGGATCACGAGGTCAGGAGATCGAGACCATCCTGGCTAACACGGTGAAACCCCGTCTCTACTAAAAATACAAAAACTAGCCGGGCGAGGTGGTGGGCGCCTGTAGTCCCAGCTACTCGGGAGGCTGAGGCAGGAGAATGGCGTAAACCCGGGAGGCGGAGCTTGCAGTGAGCTGAGATCTGGCCACTGCACTCCAGTCCGGGCGACAGAGCGAGACTCTGCCTCAAAAAAAAAAAAAAAAAAAAAAAAAAAAAAAAAAACAATGAGTAAACTCACTGAAAATAAGTATCAGCCAATGTGATTTTTAAAATATTATTGTTTCGCTATTAGTAGTTGGTAGACTGATTTCCCCTTATTTAATAAATTATTTTGTTGTTTTATAGATGCAGCTTGGAACAGGGCATGGAAATGAATATTCATGAAATAGGTGTCCTATTAAGAATCATGAAATGTTTTTCATTACTTTTTCCAAAACAGGATGTTGAAATGTCATTTATCTGAAAATAAATTCATGATGAAACTCATTTGTTTCATCATCTTTATCAGTCATGTGAGAATAAACTCAAATGAAATTGAAAATACACAAAGGTTTTAATTTACAGATTACTTTTATTTTTTATTTGCATTAAAAATACTCCACACACCCACCAAAACAAGTTCCATGCTCTATTCCATTTATCTTTTAAGCCCTAATTATATTTAAATTACTCTTTGACTCTTACTACATTAACATAATTGTGTGTCAACTAGCAAGATGTACTTATTGAATGAGGTATTTTTAGAACATTCTGCAAGTCAATAATGCCTTTTCCATTTTTTTTAAAACATACACTTTGTTGCCGGGCGCAGTGGCCCAAGCCTGTAATCCCAGCACTTTGGGAGGCCGAGACGGGCGGATCACAAGGTCAGGAGATGGAGACCATCCTGGTTAACATGGTGAAACCCCGTCTCTACTAAAACATACAAAAAACTAGCCGGGCGAGGTGGCGGGCCTCTGTAGTCCCAGCTACTTGGGAGGCTGAGGCAGGAGAATGGCGTGAACCCGGGAGACGGAGCTTGCAGTGAGCCAGGATCCAGCCACTACACTCCAGCACTCCAGCCTGGGCGACAGAGCGAGATTCCGTCTCAAAAAAAAAAAAACACATACACTTTGCCATACTGCCTTTCACTAGATGAATTCCTCTTTTTCCTTTTGTTCCTCTGGAAATGTAGCTTTCAGAAGTTTCAACCAAGTTATTCTCTATTCTTACTCCACAGGACCACATACAAACTGCCAATAGTGTTACTGCTATTATATGAAGCACAACTGATTTAGTTTTAGGTCTGTCTTAGAAACTATTGACAAGAAGAACATCTTAGTGCATATTTGAGCTTTGTGTGTGTGTGTAAATATATACATATATATTTGTGTGTATATATGTGTGTGTATATACATACATACATATATACATATACATATACGCTAGCAGAATTTTTGCCAAGATGCAACACTGCTTTGTAATATGTGACATAATGGAAGACTAAATTCAGTAGAATCATTTTTTCATGTAGTTGAAAATGTCAGTTGGAATTGCAGGATGAGAAAGTGGTCTGATTAGTCAGGCTTTCACACTACCAAATGTTTAAAATACCTTTAGGTAAACAAATCAACGAAACAAAAGTAGAAATAAAGAAACGTGTGCTTTGTATCAATGACATAAAATGCAATCATTTTCCATTGTACAGATGGTTTTTAGTATATTTCCAAATCTCACCAAAACACACCCTGAAAGACTTTTTTTCTCTACCACGTATTAAAAGACATTACCTTAAAATGTAAAGTTGATTTAACCATGTAGATGTGCTTTAAAATTAACTATATTATCAAAATTTTATTTTTATTTGTAAAATACTAATTTCTCTCAAGTAAATATTTAATCCTGATTTCAAACCACATGTAATATCACAATTTATATGAAAAGCAATACTTTCCTACCTCACTCTTTCCCCTCTCCCAGGATGCTTTCATAGGCCACCACTTTGAAGTACTGAGTTGTTTCTCCTACTTATTTAACTTCAAAATTATATACAATATGTTTATACTTTCTGACATTAATTTTAGCATTGCCAATATTTTCTATTTTGCCATCCTCTCACCATTTTCCCAGTATGGCTACATGGCAAACTTTGGTCCCATATTAACATCTATTGTACACGTTTTATATTTATTATTAAAAATTTCTTGTTGTCAGGCCAAATGGTGTAATATACAGTCAATTCTTGTTATTTATAATGGTTATGTTCTACACATTGGCTGCAAACATTGAATTATCCATATGAACCATTGCTTTATTATTGAATTATCCAATAATGAACCGTTGCTTTGAAGTGAAATATAGGGTTAGGTTTCCACGAGCCTCTGATCACAACCTATTTGTCAATATAGTTATGTATTTGTCAATAAATACAAAACCCCTTATTTAATATATATTATTGAATTATTAACATTCAAGTCATGGCCAACCGGTGCTATAACACATACCTGAAGGAAACTTAGTAAGTGCCCGCATTTTCTCCATGAGGCTCACCACAGCCTTCTTGCACAGAGAAACTACATGCTACATTTGCAAGCCATTTAAAACAGTGAAATTATAATGAAAATGTACAAAAATGTGACACTAAATAGACAACAAAAAGACACTTGTATATAGCTTGAGAACAGAAAGAAGGCAGAGTGTTGCTTGGCTTGATCTCAGCTGGGCATGTGCGTGTTGAGTATCTCAAATGTTTGGCTGCTTTTCGCATGTCTGTGAATGCCTGCAAAAGTGCCATGAATATTGACTGGGGGATTATAAATAAATTTTGGTGTCCATTTTAGGCAAATTTACAAATACACAATTAGCAAATAATAAAAATCGACTGTAATTTGACTGCAGTTATAATTCCTCTTGGGCAACTTTTCTCTACCTAGAGTGAACTGCATTTTTCCTTTGGTTTGCAAACCTTAGTTTTTTGAAATCCTCACACGTATTTCTAAATACTCCCATTCTCCTATACTCATGCTCCTATTTAGACTGAGTGTGTGGTCTGTGGACTATTTTTTTTTTTTGAGATAGAGTTTTGCTCTGTCAGACAGACTGGAGTGCAGTGGCACGATCTTGGCTCACTGAAACCTCTGCCTGCTGGGTTCAAGTGATTCTCCCGCCTCAGCCTCCCAAGTAGCTGGGATTACAGGCATCTGTCACCAGGCCTGGTTAATTTTTGTATTTTTAGTAGAAACAGGGTTTCACCATGTTGGCCAGGCTGGTTTCGAACTCCTGACCTCAGGTTATCCACCCACTCAGCCTCCCAAAGTGCTGAAATTATAGGCGTGAGCCACCGCATCTGGCCAGGACTATCTTTAAAAGTCTTCTAGAGGTGTTCGTTCCTCTAGTTTCTGGATCTCATGCATTCTTAGCTGATTTTGTGGGGAAGATCCTCTGATGGATTCCTAAGAAAGAACACTTTGCAGGAAAACATGTTCAGACCTTACATATGTGAGGGTGTCTTTATCACACTCTTACTCTTATGACAGGTATAAAATTTTACATTGAGAATAATTTTTCTTTAGAAGTTTAAAAGTGAAAAAAATTGACTTCTAGCAGTTAGTTGAGAAACAAATGGTATTCTTATTCCAATCACATTTAGTTTTGTTTCTAATTTTGTTCCAGCTTTTCCCTGTGGGCATTTTTAATATTCAGTGGCTCTAAAGTTTCCACATAATATATCATGTTATTTTATTATAGCACATGAGGATTGGGCCCATCATATTGGAGAATCTTTTTCAAATCTGTAAATCTTTTTTGTATTATTTGTGTTAAAATCACTTTTCTTTGTTCTATTTGATTGTTATAAAAATCTTATAAGTGAGATGTTGAATCATCTAAATGACTTTCTATTTTTAAAACCTTTTTCTCCTATTTTTCACCCAGTTTGACCACATTTCCTGAGAGATTTATTTTGGTTTATTTTTCAAGTGTTCTACTGATTTAAAAAAAAATAAACGGCCAAATTTTGAGTTCTAAAATGCTCCTTTCTTCGCAATTAAAAGCGTTGTTTATGTTCCATGATTATTGGTTTTTTAATATCATTATCTTTTGTCATGAAAATATTTCCATAGATCTGTTTCCTCAGTTGTGACTTATTTCTCTTTTCTGTGAGTTTGTTTCTTCTATGTTTGCTTGGTATTTTTGTTTCTGTCTCACAGAGTGGCAGCTTTTCTCAAAAGGCATCTCTTTTGATTGACTCCCTATAATACTTACGAGACAAGCTCTAGAAAGCTTAGTGGAATCTCTGTAATACAGGCAATGGCTTCTTCCTGCAGGAATGGCTGGATAAATGTCTGATTGCTCAGGCGGGGAAAAGATAAGATCATTCTATGAAAAGACTTTCAAATGATTTTTTAAATGTATTCCCCACCCTCAAGCCCATTTGCTGTAGAAATAGACATGTACAAGGTTTGCTTGTTTGTTTGTTGTTTTGTTTTTTGAGACAGAGCCTCACTCTTGCTCGGGATGGAGTGCAGTGGCATGATCCTGGCTCACGGTAATCTCCACCTCCTGGGTTCAAGTGAGCATGTCTAGCCAATTTTTGTATTTTTAGTAGAGACAGGGTTTCAGCATGGTGGCCAGGTTGGTCTCGAACTCCTGACCTCAAGTGATCTGCCCTCCTTGGCCTCTCAAAGTGCTGGGATTACAGGTGTTAGCCACCACACCCAGCCACAAGTTTTGATCCTTGTAAGTTTTCAGGAATTTTGCAAGTTCATTGTTAAACACAGCTATTATTACCAATCAAAGGATACATAATTCCTACCCAAAACATTTTATTAAAATGCAAGTATATGGATTCAAGATAAAAAATATATGTTAAACTCATCAATTCTTAATAATTTTACTACTATTTATACTCACAAGATTCTTTACATCTTTCTATCTATGTGGTAGAGAATATTAATGATGGGGTGCTATTTCTTAATCTCTTTTGAAGTCCACATTCAGTAACATACTATTGGTATGTCGCAACTGGTTATGGTGGGAATATTTACAACATTTGAATTGGCAAATGCCATGAATGAGAACTTGATTTGTTGTTTTGTCTATTGTCCAGATTGAAGTATACGATGGAGGAAACGTTAATAATGAAGATGAAAGTAAAATGTTGGCACATCTGTCGTCATTACATTGTGAATAGTACAACATATTTAAGAAATATTATTTGACTATTTGAAAGCTATTACCCAATTTAGGTAAAAATGTTCTCAAATTATTGTTGAAAATGCCAAGTTTCCATGTAGATATTCCTTGTTTCACTTTCATCTATTCATTCATTTAAACATATATGTTGGGAATATACTTGTCCATCATATGAAACCATAGATTTACTACAAATATCAGTATTTTGCAAAAAGCAAGAAAAACATTCTGTGAGAATTTAATCACTATATGGATTTTACAATAAAGGTATTATACATTTTATTATTTATCATTACTTATTTTATATTTTTATTATTTATAAACTATGTTGATAACAAACTTAAATACATGCATACATTTTTTAGAGAGTGAGTTGTCGAATATTTACCAATAATGTAGGAACTTAATTTGAAGTTTTCTCCCTCTGATAATCTGTTATAACTGATCTAAACTCTTCCCTTGGTCTATGGGTCTATGTTTATCTCACTCCTCTGCCTTTATTTTTTTATTTATTCTTATGTTTTGTTTTGTTTTTTTCTGGTGGGTATAGTGCTAATGTTAGGGTTCTATTTATTTAGTATAATTTTAGTGCAGTTTTGAGAGCACAAATATAAATAAAAATGTTTGTTTGCAGCTATATTTTACTAAGAGTCCTGGAACCAATTTAATTTTAACACAGCTCATTTATTTAGTTATTTGACAGATATTTATTGAATTCTCAATGCAGATTTGTAAAACACAGAATCTGTCCTCAATAAATTCAAACTAAAGAAAGGATGAAGATAGGTAAATTACTATGATACAAGGTAAAAAACTGATACATGGTATAAAATATACAAATACTGTGTGATAAGAAACTCAGAGAAGGTCACTTTTATCAGCTGAGGGGATCATTAAACATCTCCTGAGGGATATTTGAATGTAAAACCTGGATTTGAAAAGATAGGTAGGACTTAGATACAGAGAGAGAAGACCTACAGGTAGAAGACATTATTGCTTGAAGCTAAGTAAAAGCAAAGAAATATGCAAGTATATCTAACGAAATAAACATTCAATAGTTCAATTTACATCATGAGTGTTTCTACAGGAGAGCTATTAATAAACTGATTTTTGTGCTCTTCTTTCCTTGATCATATACAAATGTTATTCCTGGGTTCTTTAAGTTGCGTTATTTTGAGTCTAATAACTAAATCACATGAATACTCAACAAAATAATCAACCAAAATATTAAAAACGACATTAAGTAATGCAAGGACAATTTTACTATATGGACCAATGCCTCTCTTTACATAAAAATGAGACTTAGTAGAACAACTAATGCTGAAATTAGAATAAAAATTCATACTACATCCTTTCAAAAATGTGGAAATTTGAAGTTTAATAATATGACAAAGTTTTCTGATTTAGAATTGTGGAAATCTATAGCAATGACTATGAAAGTGTATGAATATCTCCTTGCTGATCCTGTCCTTGTTTCATTGATACTGAACAGGTCCATACAGGGCCTCGCTGGGCTGCTGTCCTCCTAGTAGCTGCCAGTGGACCAGTTCCTAGGTGAGAATACCATAAACTCTCTAACACTCTATTAACTAATATTATTGAGATTTGTTTCAAGATTGCCCAAATTATTCTAAGCATTGTCTATAATGCCTATTGCTTATTAAGACTTCAGTGTCACTACATCTTAAGGCAACCCTTTTTTGTTGTTTTTAGGAAGATTTAAGTTGCAGCATAAAATAATTTAAAAGAGAATCATATATTACTTTTAAAACTAAAACAGTAAGAGGAATTAATATAAAACTGTGCTTAAAATAAAAGTTCAAATTATGACAAAGTGATTAGAATTAATGCCCTAGGCAAGTTATTACAAATGTCATTAGAGAACTGTACTAGGTTTAAAGTCATTTGATTTTACATTTACTGCTTAAAAGCAATGTATTCCCATGTTTATTTTTCATATTTTATTAAAAAGAAATAATCATATTCTGTTCTTATTCAATAAACTGTAAATCCCACAAAGCAGGGTTAAACCAATACAAAATATTCCAATAGAAGAAAGCCCATTATGTCAAGCAGTTTTAAGCATGACTAACACTGGTGCTCAAACAATGCCCATCACACAAAGAAAAGTGAATATGTCCAATCATTATTAGGAAATGGTGAGAAGTTTGTATATTTGGCACTATTTAAACAAAGCTGACAATTTTCGACTTTTAACTTTTTCTGTTCAAATAGTTTGTCACTGTATAGACAGAAAAATCTAAAAATCAATTATAGCTTTAAATATTAATAGTCATTGCCTCTTTTCACTGATTAAGTATCAGATTATATTTCTACATTCAAATCTTAAACTATTTGCTGATGAATAATACTATTGACAACAGCTATTACACATCACAAAGTCCTTAAAGAAGCCGTTAGTAACATAGGTAAGTGGCAAAGAACTTCTAGACATTTCCAAGATCTAACAGATCATACCACCAAGCATTTAAGTTTAATTAATTTTAAATAATCTCTTCTTCTATCTACTGTCAAACTCAATGTTGTGAAAATAGCGAATAACTAGTGCCCTAAAGTGTCAACCATTTGTACTATCCCAAAACAGAACTATTTAGAGTCAGAAAAACAGCAATTTGTTAGGAGATAGTTTAATGACCTGAATGATAAAGTCCATTTCAGTTATGTAACAACTTCTGAATACCCGCTATGTTTAAAATCTTTTTAAAAATATATTGCTCATGAGGGAGGTTATTATATCCCAGAAAAATCCAAGAAATTTTATTGGCAGATTTTGGGATTCTTACTAAAGTGGCTCTGTTTCTTTGGAAGATAGACAAGGAAAATTTAATAAGTATTTATCAGCTCACAATATATACATTGTTCCAATCATTTTTACCAATGTCACTTTCTGATCATATTCTACATGATATTTCCCATGAAAAATTGAAAGTCGTTCTTCTAAAATCTGGAATAAAACAAGAATGCCCACTTTCAACACTTTTATTCGACCTAATACTGGACATCCTTGCCAGGGCAATTAGAGAAGATAAGTAAATAAAGGGCATCTAAATTGGAAAGGAAGAAGTCAAATTACCCTTGTTTGCAGATAATATAATCTTATATTTAGAAAAACGTAAAGACTCACCAAAAAACTAATTGAACTGATAAGTTCAGTAAAGTTGTAGGATACAATATCGACATTCAAAGATCTGTAGCATTTCTATATGCCAGCAGTGGTCAATCTGAAAAAAATAAACATCCAAGAAACTAATCTCATTTAAAATAGCTACAAATAAAATATCTAGAAATAAACTTAACCAAAGAAGTAAAAGATGCCTCTAATGAAAACTGTAAAATATTGATGAAGGAAATTGAAGAGGACACAAAAGAATGAAAGATATTCCATGTTCATGGGTTAAAAGAAGCAATATTTTTTAAATGTCCATACTACCCAAAGAATCTAAGATTCAGTGCAGTCCCCATCAAAATGCTGATGACATTCTTCACATAAATAGAAAAAAATATATATGGAACCACAAAAGACCTAGACTAGCCAAAGTCATCCTGAGCAAAAAGAACAAAACTAGTCAGAATCACATTACCTGACTTCAAACTATACTATATAGCTATAGTAATCAAAACAGCATGGTGCTGGTATAAAAACTGACACATAAACCAATGGAACAGAATAGACAACCCATAAATTACAGTCAACTCATTTTTGACAAAGTGCCAAGTACATGCATTGGGGAAAGGATAGTCTCTTCAGTTCAAATGGTGCTAGGAAAACTGGATATCCTTATGCAGAAGAATGAAACTAGACCTCTATCTCCTATCATATATAAAAATCAAATCAAAATGGATGAAAGATTTAAACGTAAGACCTCAGACTATGAAAAGACTAGTAAAAAACATCAGGGAAACACTTTAGAATGTAAGTATTGACGAGATTTGTGTAAGACTTCAAGCGCAGGCAACCAAAGGAAAAATGAACAAATGGGATCACATTAAGTTAAAAAGCTTCTGTACTGCAAAGGAAGCAATCAAAAAAGTGATGAGGCAACCCACAGAAGGGGAGAAAATATTTGCAACTACCCACCTGACAAAGTATTAATAACCACAATCTATAAGGAGCTCAAACTATTTAATAGGAAAAAACAATCTGATTAAAAGGGATACAAGATATGAATAGACATTTCTCAATATAAGACATACAAATGGCCAACATGTATATGAAAAAAAAGCTCACCCTCACTAATAACCAGATAATTAAAAATCAAAACTACAATGTGAGATCATCTTATCATTGTTAAAATAGGTTTTGTCCAAAAGCCAAACAATAACAGATGCTGGTGAGGATGTGGTGAAAGGGTAACCCTTGTATACTATTGGTGGAATGTAAACTATTACTAGTATAGTCACTACGGAGAACACTGTAGAGGTTCCTCAAAAACCTAAAAATAGAAGTAACATATGATCTGGAAATCCTGCTGCTGAGTATATATCCAGAAGAAAGGAACTCGATATATTAAAGAGATATCTGCACTCCCATGTATATTGCAGCACTATTCACAATAGTCAAGATATGGAATCAATTTAAGTGTCCATGAATGCATAAAAAATGTGATAAGTATACACAGTGAAATATTCAGCCATAAAAAGGAATGAACTCCTGTCACTTGCAACAACATGGATCGAACTGGGGGACATTATGTTAAGTGAAATAAGACAGGCACAGAAAGGTAATCCATTTTCTCACTCACATGTGGGAGCTAAAATAAGACAGGCACAGAAAGGTATCACATTTTCTCACTCGTATGTGGGAGCTAAAAATAAAATTGAATACATGGAGATAGAGAGTAGAACGATGGTTACCAAAGGATCTGAAGAGTAGCGGCCAGGTGGGTATAAAGTCAGGGGATGGTTCATAGATGCAAGAATACAGTTAGGGAGAATGGATATGATCTAGTATTCAGTAGCAAAATAAAGTGACTATATTTAAAAATAATGTATGGCATATTTTAAAATAATTAAAAGAGTAGAATTGGAATGTTTGTAATACAAATAAATGATAAATATTTGAGATGATGCATACCCCAAATACTTTGATTTGATCATTGCACATTCTACACCTGCATCAAAATATCACATATACCCCATAAATATCTTCCACTATTATGCATCCATAATTAACAATAAAACTTTTAAATAAATAAAGCATAGAAAAACAAAATAATTAAATAAATAAATTATTTTCTTCATGCATTCAGGGAATAAAAAATACAGGAATTTCCTTTCAAATATAATTATTTAGAAAGCCAGAAAAATATAATAAAGATATATTTTGATTACAGTTTATGTAGGATAAAATATAATATAGTATATTTTATATAAAAATATAGCATAACATAGCCTAAGGTAAATATAATATATCTGGGATCATTAAATATAATTATCTATTAACTGGAATTGCTTAAACCCTTTTACATATATTTATATCAGTATATGAAAAGAACACCTAAAAATTATTTTTCTGGCACACTTGTTAGAAACATGTATTTTATTGTTCAGATATGATGCCATCAGTGGGCATCATATGGAAAATCTAACTTTCTACTGAAAAATGTTGGGTTTATATGTTTGATAATACAGCTTAATGTGTGAACAACATTAACAATAAATACTACACTACTAGCTAAATTACACTGAGTACTTAAGACAATCCAGGGGCTATACTAAATCTTGGACCCACACAACTACTCTATGAAGTATTATTATTATTATTCAAATTTTATATATCTAGAAATTGAGCCTGAGATGCTAAATAAATTAGCCAAGATCACATAGCTGCCTACTAATAGAGCCAGAATTTGAATCAAGTCTATTATAGCCTACAGCTTGAGTTACTTTTGTCCGTGTTGTACTCTCCACAGCTAACACAGGAACAGTCACCAAGATGAAAACCTCAAAATGCTTTTTCTAATATTTTTAACAATAATTTAACTACATTCTTCAAAAGCAAGTAGCTAGACAAATATAATATTCACTAGCCAGTAAGACTCATCCTGTAGAATACAACAGTCTAGAATTCTAGTCTATATAACACAATTTTTGTATTATTTTGCAAAATTAATATTTAATTGTTTGCATCTCAAATTTAGCAACATGTAAATTATTTGTACTTTATGTTGCTTAGATTTTTGCCTTGATAGCAAATAAATATTTATTGACTTTATTGAAATCCAAACAAAATGGGGTTTATTTTATGCAGTTCAAAACAGATAGTCTTTCACTACTGTCTTTTAAAAACAGAAATATGGTAAATTATTCAGTTTGAACAAAAAATTAACGTTTTTAAAGTTCATTTACTCATTCTTTCCCAAAACATTTGTTGAGCAGTTATGTGCCAAGATCAGTACATGGCAGGAAAAAATAACATTTAAATTAAAAGACCTGCCCAGGAAGTGCAATTGAGAAAATAAACAGAATAAAAGAAATGCTATAGTAAAACTGTAAAAATTATATGGTAACACAGAGAAGGATGTAACTATCTAGTATGGAAAATTGTTTGGA
Source organism: Trachypithecus francoisi (assembly GCF_009764315.1). Classification (NCBI taxonomy): domain Eukaryota; kingdom Metazoa; phylum Chordata; class Mammalia; order Primates; family Cercopithecidae; genus Trachypithecus; species Trachypithecus francoisi. Next base: position 23,908,498 of record NW_022681460.1, on the reverse strand, counting down.
AACATACACTTTATTTATTCTCCCTATGGAACAAACAAGATTTCGAAAGTATCTTTAAAATTAGAAAGAGAATGAGATAAGAGCCCCTTAATAGAGTGTCTTTAATAGATTTGGAATTAAGTTCCTGATTATTATTATCATCATCATTTTTATTTTTGACTCAGGATCTTTCTCTGTTGCTCAGGCTGGAGTGCAGTGGTATGTTCATATTTCATTGTAGCATCACACTACGAAGCCTCAAGTGATCCTCCCACCACAGCCCCTCAAGTAGCTGGGAAAGCAGGTGTGAGCCTTAATGCCTGGCAAAGTTCCTTACTGTGTTGAAACAATATTTGCTTTCTCATTTATTCAGAAAACACTTACTGGACACTGACAGGTTATATGCATAATTATATAATATACAATTATATACATAATTTAATGTATTTAGCTTAGCTGAAAATATGTTTCTTGACCACATATAGTTGACCAATCCATTGTTAGTCCAAAATTCATAATCATTTCAATGGAGAAAGGAGATATTAGATGTTAATCCTGTATTTTGAGCCTAGAGGAAATATTATCACCGTATCATCTAAAGATCCAATTTTTGAGGCTGGAAGCTAAACTGACCTTGACTTGTTAGTCTTTGTGCTAATCCCATGTTTACAGATGTGTGTATTTCCCATCAAAGGGAATACAAACTAAGTAATCTAGGTCCTTTAAAATCATCTTTAAAAGGGTGTGAAAGAAAAGAACTAAAGAAAATAAAGAATCAAAATAAGAAAACCTATAAATTGTGAGCATGAGCAGCAATATGACTCTGAAGAGAAAAAGAAAACTGATAGAATAATATTCTGATACTGTGGATGATGATTCAAGTTCAGGGGGAAAATAGTAGAGTAACAAAAATAAAATTTAAAAAAAATTAGAGTACTCAGTAGTATTTAAATGCATTTTCAAATTCATTGGAAGCCCACAACACAACAGCTCTGTAGGTAGGCAGGGCTGATTCAACTAAAAAACAATCTTTTAAATTTGACATTCTTGAGACTTGGTATATCACAATCTAACAAATGTTCTGATTTATAGAAGTATCAGTGTTCTCTTAAGCAAGTAAGGAATCACTCTCAGACTTGTTTTATGTTCTTAATCTTTATTTTGCTATATATATATATAGTTCTTTACAACAGTGAGATAAAATTGATAAAATTCAGTGATTGCTGAAAAAGAAAAAGAAAAAAATACCAAGAAACAACTAGCACAACATGTGGTTAATTCTTTAGGCTTGTGCTTAAATAAGAAAAAGCAATAGAAAATTACATTTGATGGTTACACTTGACACTCACAAGTAGGAGCACTGAAGAACTCAAACACACTTGAGAATGTCTTGTTGATTACTGTGGTTGGGAAATAATTGTAAGTTCACTTGTGCGTGTACATATGTTTTCAGAAGGGGTTCTAAACTATGACCATTTATCCCATCAAAATCAGGAGATGATTGAATATTTCGCTCTTGCTCATATATTTGTGTTCTTTGTAGAATGCTTTCACAGATGCATACTAAGGTATATTATGGATAACAGCAAACCTGTTGTTTAAAAATGGAAGGTGTGGGAAATTAAAGACATTTTGTTATTCAGAGCAGGTATTTATAATCACTTAAACAAATTTGTGGAGCAAACATGGACTTCTCTGAAGTGACTGTTACAAATGTCAGCCCTAAGATATCTTCCTAATGACTTTTCTTCTTTACTTTCTTATGTGTAGATCCACGCCCTTGAGTTCAGATAAGCTATCACAAAGTATCCTCTGTAAATGTAAATATCTTTAGAAGAGTCATAAGTTAATCCAGTAGCCCTAAATATGAATAAAAATAAAGCTTTGTTTATATGCAGACTCTGAAAATGAGAAGAATAATCTATTTTGATGATTGGGTAAAAGGATATGAATGAATTAGTGAAAAATAACCAAACAATTGGGATACTTCTTGGAGAGATAAACATGTGTTCAGGTACCAGTAGAGTAAAAGTATTCAGAAATCCATGAGGAAGACATGAAAAGATAAGACACATTACATAAGACTTTTACAATAAGATGACAAATTAAGAGACTTTTAGCACCTAGGAAAATGCAGAGTAACCCAGAGTATTCTAGAATTGCTGTCCAACATTTTAAAATTAGCTGATATAATTTGGAAAATTCGTGTAGAAGCATCTAACGGAATATACTGAGAGATGCTGGGCCCTTCCTCATGGAATTGTCCATGTCTCATTCACCTTCATAGTCATCTTCATCCAGCATAATATTTGGCCTATGGACTATTTTCATTAACCATTTGGGAAATATTCAAATGAACTAACAAAATGCAGTGTGTAACTGTGAAACAGTTACCTGGGACGTTTCTTTCTTTTTGTATGTTTTTGCTGTCTATAATGTATCAATGTCATAATAATAATAATAATTACGTTTAAAATGTGATAAATAGGCAATTTTTTGCTTTTTTTAGATACAGAGGATAAGTGCTTGATGTCCTTGATATGAATAAATATAATGACATAAAAAATCTCTTTAATATTATTTCCTAAAGTTATTTAGCAAGCAGACTGTATTATAGTAATACACTAAGAAACTGTACTCACTGAAAGATAAAGAAACACATCAAATTCGGTAAATTGACAAGCACTGCATATAACTTGGATTTGAATTTCATGATTTCCAGTTCATCCATGTCCAAGAGAAATTTCATTTGAGTACCTAGAATATTCTAGTAATCTAATCATGAAGAATTTCAAAGTCATATTAGACACCTGGTCTTATATTAGAACATACTTCTTGATGAATAGTGGCACTTTGACGGTTTATGACTTGCTATTATTGGTATAGTTGTCACATTGCTAACATGACCATTTAACAGTCCAAATAAATCAAAAATAAAAGAAAGAATTAGGTCTTATATACTCAATGTGGTAATCAAAAGAAGGAATAATCTCTTTGGGCCTATGATTTCAAATAGAAAGTCCTCTCTTGTTTATTTTTTCATATTTTTTGTCAGTTATGATTTTAAAGGGAGTCATCAAAAGTGTCTATCTGATTTAAAACCTAAAAACTCTGTCATTTACTGGTCCCATAGGTAAATGGCTTATTTCATGTCTTAATATGAAGTTATTTATCTTTTTGTCTAATTTATTTCTATACCAAATTTCAATAATTTACTACAGTAAATTTTGCAAAATGTAAAATGTCTCTTATTTTGGAGCTTCTGTTTTCGTCTTATGTCTCATTTATCTTGATACAAACATTAGTAATATGTGTACCTGCAACTGATTTCTATTTAATCAGAAATGAGATTGTTGAAGGCTGTAGTTTAGGTGTAATAAGAGCAACAGGATAAGGATGCTGGCCCAAAAAGTAAAACACATGGTTTGCACTGGATTTATCTTTGTATTGGAGCAGATGCTGCAATAGTGTGTGCACTACAAAATAGCTTTGATCTGCTGAATGCTTGTTTATCAGTTTATGATTCACTCAGAGGCGAAGCAATCCTTCTGCAAAATCATTTAGCAGTTTTACACATATATTAAATGATCTTACTACCATCTTAAAAGTGGGCTCAATTTATTACTTTTTGCATATTTCATCTTTCATGACACTTAAACCTACTGAACTCATACTATTTGAAAAAAGAATATGCAATGTTGTGGATAGATATAATTTGCCCAGATTTCACACCATATCCTCTCTCTAATTGTCACTATGATCTTTTCAAAAGATGCTTGCTCCCCTGCTATCAGCAAGCCTAACTTGGAAGTTCACAGTAACAGGAAATTTCCAGATGAATCACTGGAACTGAATGTCTCGTTCAACCACTCCAACCACCTCTACCCTACACTCTAATGTCCTTTCTCTTTCAGCATGCTTATTTAGATTTACCTATCATGGTTGAGATAGCCAGAATTTACCTTAAAATTCTCTGGAAAAAAATTTTAAAAATTAGAATATTTTAATAATTAATAATTTGAATTTCACTTGAGAGTTAGCCAGTAGAGAACACAACTAAAAACAGCGATTATTTTTGAGCCTGTGATAAATATACCCAGGAAATTGCAAAAGTAAAACAAAAATACCCATAGTTTTAATGTGGCTATCTCAGTGACATTCCATTAGGCAACATATAATTATTTTCTGCTCAGTTATTCTGTACTCTAAAATCAGCCATTGGATATCACTGATAATCTAGTGGGTGGACGGACTAGCATGGCAAATAATGCTTTAGCACTGGACGTGATCTCCCTCCACAAACCATGTTAAAAATCTATACAATTCTAATGACAATATTCACATTCCATAGGGGAAAATATTTCAATGACTCTTAAGGTACAAAACAGACAGATTGAGCAAATTGTAAATTAAACTCTACTTTTATATTCTGTTCTTCACATTTAAACAGAAAACACATTATATGACAGAGCTATACTACATGACAAAAATTAATGAAAATATGAACCAATAAATATGTTGCATGCCTATAATGTTGTGTTAAATTAGTGAGTACACAATATTACAACTTTCTGCCACGTGTAGGTGCCACAATCACTGCCATCTATTATTCATTTATTTTATTTCTTTCTATGACTTGGCCAAGAATCCTACATAAAACTCCCTCATAAGTTTCTGGAAGTCTTTCTCATTCATTAACAAAGAACTATTACTTGTAGCACATCTATTGTGCGTGAAAAAGCATTATCAAACATTTTAGGAGTAATGTGTCCAGCTCTCCCAACAATTTTGCAAAATACCATGTTTGTCACCATTCCTCAGAATAAAAAAAAAAAAAAAAAAAAAGAAAGAAAAAAAATCCAACATTCAAAAGTGTTAAATGACTTTTTAAATTTTTTTTTTTTTTTTTTTTTGAGACAGAGTCTTGCTCTGTGGCCCAGGCTGGAGTGCAGTGGCTGGATCTCAGCTCACTGCAAGGTCCGCCTCCCGGGTTCTCGCCATTCTCCTGCCTCAGCCTCCCCAGTAGCTGGGACTACAGGCGCCCGCCACCTCGCCCAGCTAGTTTTTTGTGTTTTTTAGTAGAGACGGGGTTTCACCGTGTTAGCCAGGATGGTCTCGATCTCCTGACCTCGTGAACCGCCCGTCTCGGCCTCCCAAAGTGCTAGGATTACAGGCTTGAGCCACCGCGCCCGGCCGACTTTTTAAATTTTTAATAGTAAATAAGTGATAGTATCAGGATTCCATCAGTTCTATCCAATTCCAAAGTCTGGACACTTTCCCCTCAGGATGTGGCCTCTCCCTTAAAGTTTACCTTAAACGCAATTCCCTCAAGGACTTGCCGTATGTTAGAACAATAGTTGAATTAATGTATGTTCCTTTATTCACTCATTCCACAAAGATTTTGTGTGCTTAATATGCTCACCTAACTCCAGTGCATACAAAACATAATTGGACTTGGTTTCTGCCTCGCTAAGGAATCAAAGCCAATTGTGAGAACACTGAGGAACACTTAAATTGGTGCTGAGAAGGGAAAACTTCACAGCAGAGCTGATATGTCAAGTGGGACTTACAGAATAAAGTCATATATTTACAGGTAAAATTGGTGTAAACACTTAACATGTAATCTTAGGAAATATTAGCTTCTTATTTTTTTTCAGGGACATTCTAGATCTCCTTCACTTAAATAATGGCCCTGCTAGTTAAAAGGTCATATTTTTCAGACATACATAGCTTTCAACGCTCCTTTAGTCATACCACTGCCACTCAGCCCACGAGGAAAAATAGCCTTAAATATTTTTTACAGGTAGTTTGAAAATTATAGCTAACCACATTTGTTAATACACAACCAAACATAAAATATGCTTTTGAAAGATCAAACGTTAATAGAAATCTGTGCAGAAAAGGAAAATAGGTATATAGAAAATAAATATCTTATTCTATTAGAAGTTATTCTCTCACTTTGATGAAAGATAAAACAGTATACTTTGAATTCCAAAGTGAGAACATTTTCGTAATCATCTAAGTATACAGGCAGACCACTTAGCTACCATTTGATAACTTTTCTTTTATTTTCTACCATCTTTGCAGCACATGTTTGAAAGGTTGTGAAAACTAATATTGTATCTCTATGTATGGCCACAGGACTGATGTACTATCTTTCTCACTCCTTGAGGTTTTAATTACGAGAGTAATTATTTTGACATCATGTGGAAAATATTGTTATTTAATTTTCAATTATTGAGTATTTTTGGCAGACTAGAGCACAAGATACAGATGTGCATACATCCATGTTTGCTAACAATCCATTTCCAAATATAGCTACATTTTAAAATTATAGTTCACAGCAATAGGTAACTAATTTCCCTTAACTACTTTCCCTGCTAGAATTCCTACTAATTAGAATCATTGGTGCTGACTTGAATTTTAATGCTAAAAGATGCCTTTAAAAGTTTCATTCTTAATCATACCGAAAAGTTAATTCATGGGTCACTATATTTAAAGAGAACCATTAATGCAAATTTATTTTAATTATGTTTCTATGTACACTTAATGTCATACTTTAATCACCATTGTCCCCCCACCACATGTCATGGAGAGGTAACAGCATGGTGTCTAAGTCTTAGAGTAAATAAGATCCAATAGAAAATGATCCAGAACAAATATGTATTAGTATGTAAAAGGCCAGTTATTTTTTGTTTTATGTTTACAGCTTGTTTATGTAGATGTATACATTAGATGCGGAAGTATAAGTCTATGCATTAATTTAAAATTCCTAGGTCTTTTTAAAGCACAAACTAAACCCAGAACCATTGCTGACAGCCAACTTTGACCCTGTCCTTGTGATCCTGGCAACATAATTTGCACCCTGTAGAAATGAAGATGGCTTTTTCCTATGACAAGACTATGTTCTACACTGGTTAATTAGCACGCAGATGGCAGGGAAGCTGCCCATTTTACCCCCTACTATACAAAACGCACATTTATATGCAGCACATATTGCAAAGTGGAATATTTGCACAAGTCATATGGCAGTAATCAGGTCTTCACTTTAGAAAGTTAAAATAAAAAGAAGGTAATGATTATGAACTTCAAACTACAGTGCACTCAAATAATTGGACAAGCTTCATTGAGAAAAGACGAGGCACAATTTATTGTTCTGTTCTTATAATTTAATTCTTAATTCTTGGAAAAGACAATACATATGTGAAATTTATGTAAGATACTCATGAATTGGTAGATGATTTAAATACTAGCATATTTTAAAGGAAAAGTGGAGAAATGCAATATATACTTGTTTTAGAAATGCATTTTTAGGGTTTTGTTTGAATATAAATACCGGATGATGACGAACTCACAGCACTTCAAAATCCAGAGGCTTTACTCTGAAGGACTGACAGCGAACAAAACACAGCAAGGACCCCCTCGCCTAGAGCAGTACGTTTCATGCGCTTTACTCCATACCCTGTATAGAGGATTACCCTCAAACTGATGCATAGCTATGAGAAGTTTAAATATTTATGCTGTTATAACAAATATTCCTGAGTTCAAGGAAATGGCTACACACATGGTTTCAGAAGTTTTCTCCTGAGCTATAGGCTGCCTTAGGCAAGTGAAAGTAAATAAGGAGGCAGTGAGTGTTCTTTGGCAAATTGCTTCATAACTCAGTTTATTTCATTGTCATCTGGCTGTGGATAATCAAAGCCTGACAGAGCTGATATAAAACATGCACAATTTAAATCTGGGTTCTTGGTGAACCAGGTATCTTCTTCATTGATTATTTCTAGCTAATTTTCCTCATACCTTCTATCCTTATTTACATTTTTAAAATTACTTAAAAGAAGATTTTAGAATGTCAAACACTAACATTTATATGCTTCTCCTGAAAGGTCATTAGTTCAAGACTATACTTTTTCTCGATGATATATTTGTTTTGTTTCTCCAAGTTTAGATTGAGTCTTCATTAAGATTAAGAAATACATTTTGGTGCACTGTGCTTACATAAGGGCTTGGCGATTCAGTCAAAATAACCTTTGTTTTGATTATATTGAAAGCATCAAGTTAATTTTAGGTTATCTATTTTTTAGTTATCGCATTCAAAATGATACATCCAGATTGTGGCACCCCATACTGTAAAATGTTACACAATGTGGTCTTTAAACAATTAAGAAAATCCAATTCTTTATGTCGAAATGCATATTCATATTTTCTCCCTACATTTATTTTTTGATCCAATAAGACCAGAGCTTTCGGTAATTTTTCCAGACAGTCTTTTGGGACTGACTATATCTTCACGCTTCCCTGGCAATGACACTTTTCACTTTGAAGATGTCAAACGAAGACAGGAAGCATCACATAATTTAGGAGTGAGAATGAATGTGAGCCCTGAGCACTGGCCATCCTTGAAGCAGAAAACTGAATGTGCATTCCAGACGAGAAATCTACTGCAGAGGGCAAGGACATGGGACTGCAGCCAGATCTCGCATTCACCTTTCATGATTCTTTAAAAGATTACACCATGTCAATTCATTTAGAAGGAAACTTACCACTAATGTGATGGATTTTTCTTTTACTTCCTTCTTAAAAATCTTTTTTAAAAGACCAGAATGCTTATATCCAGACACTTTTTAAGAGATCTATTGTCACTGCCAGTGTTTGTGCCAAGTAAAATCCTGTCATCTAACTAAAATTTTCAAAGGAGATACTGAAAAGTAAATCTAAAAATAGCATATTGGTGAAATAAATTGTGGGACACATCATTTTAATATTATAAAGGAATGTTGCTTCAAATATATTTGTAAGTTCAAAAAGCAGATTATAAAATCATAAAGAGGAGGATTTCCACCTCCAATTAGGATGTTGAAAGGTACAAAGTGTCCCACACAACCAAACCATAAAAATAGGCCAGATAACCTACAAAATAAATTTTCTGGAATCCACTGGAAAGTTATAGTCATAATGCAACCAAATGACCTGAATTCCAAAGAGGGGCGAGTCCCTACAAGGAGATACAGGACACACAAACTGTCTCAACTGTCAAAGAACATGGACCGCCAGAAAAATGCCCCTCGGAGGGCAGGCAGGAGGGAATGAGCAGCTGTGGGGAACACACATACAACGCTGTACAATTCCTTGGACTCTTCTCTCACGCAAAGCTAAAGGTCTTAAGCCACAGGAGAGAAGCAGTAAAGATATACCACGGCTGAGGAAAGGAAAGAAAAGGAAAAAACTCAGAAAGTTACTGTGATTAGAAGAAGGGTGGGAAACTCTTGGACCTGTAATCCTATACCCACTCAAAGCTTCCTATCAATAGAGAAGAACAGAAATTCTCACTCAAGGTCAAGATCTACAACAAACACAAGGCAGAGAGTTGGACTGCTAAGCAGAAGAGTGGAAGGCACATTGAGAATTCTCCATCCAGAGTCCAGGGTCCAAAGCTTTCTCAGAACTGTGGCTGGGCCAAAACAACAGAGAACTGCTAACCCGACAACACAGGATGAGCATGAAGTAGTAAACAACTGCAGCCTACTACTGGATAAGGACATGAGCACTAACAGTTCTCCTCTCTGTGGCACACGCCTATAGGAATGGCTAAAAGCGGGGGCCAGAGGATTAATACTAAGAAAACTCTCCATCATCCCAGCCTTCGCATGGCACATGGCAAAAATAGCCTATATCTAGAGTTCTTGGAGTTATAGGCAAAGACAGCCCATCTCTAGAGTTATTTTAAACTTGTACTACCAGTACATACAGCAATGAAAAATCCCAAACCTAGTCAATTTCTGATCAGAGTCACTCAATCCCCACAAACTAGTGATCTAGCAGTTTTTGAAAGCTGGCCATTCTCGAGTTTCTGGAGCCATATAATTAATGGAATGCAATTGGTAATAAAAAGGAAAGAAGCACTCATAAATGCAACAAAATCAAGAAAAAAAAAAAAAAAACAAAAAAAGGCAGACACAGGTTATATTCTGAAAATGGAAAAATCCCAGAGGCAGAAAACTGATCAGTGGTATTCCAGGGCAGTAAGAGAGGGGATTGATTACCAACGGGCATGAAGGACCTTCCTGGGGCAATGGTAAGATTTTTAAAATCTTGACTGCAGCAATGTTTATATTCCCGTATTCATTGTCCAAATGAATACAATAGTTCACATAAAAGAGTGAATTTTACTGTATAAAACAACGTAATACAGCTGACTTTAAAAGCAAATATGATATGAAGAGCAGCATTTCCACTTCTACTTAGGGTACAGAAAGCTTCTATTAGTGTCCCAGCCAACTAAACAATGAAAATAGACCAAATAATCTACAAAATGATAACTTTTCTTGAATTCATTGGAAAGTTGTAGTCATAATGCAACCAAATAACCTGAATTCCAAATAGAAGTGAGCACCTCCAAGGGGACACAAACTGTATTGACTGTCAAAGAATACAAAGCCATATAAGGCTGGTGGGGTGGAAAGTGGGGGGAAAACAGAGCGAAAGAGAGGCCATAGAAGGAAGAGAAAAAAAAAGAAGAAAGATTAGAAAGAAATATAGTAACATTTATGAACTGGGTACAAAATACTTATGAATTTAGCATAGATAAAAATAAATGCAGTATTTTAAAATAAAAGATGGAAATAGCAGATAAAGATGATAATTTCAAAATATTATTTTCTACAATTTAAATATATTTAAAGAAAAACTATATAAATATACATAAAGAAAATTTTAAAGAACATTGACTATGATACCAATAAGCATACTATTACAGATTTAGTAAATATACCTTTACTTAATGAAACTAGGAATTCTTGACTATGTTCTTGTGCATGCCTATATCTCATGGCAATGAGGTTTGGCCTTATTAATCTTTATTAGGGAAAATCTACAAATTTTAGCTCTGTTTGAAAATGAAAACCTATTAATAAAGCAAGCATGAATAAACTTTTATAAAATAAATTAAAATCACCATGATAAAATATATTATGTTTTATATTAGACACTGATTGTTCTTCAATTAAATTTGCAAATATAGTTAAGATCAAAATGTAAAACTGAATTCACTGTGTGGTTGGACTGTGAAAATCTTTAATTTAAAATTATGAAAAACTGAATGTGTAGGAGTATTAGTGCAAAGCAAATAATAAAATTGTGTATCCAAGATGCAAATGTTGGGTATATAAACATACAAATTGAAACCTGTTCCAGTGTTAATAGGCATTACAACACGATAGTTGAAGTCTCAGGCTCAGAAGTAAAACCAAATCTGTTCAAATGATGACTATAATTTACTATATGATTTAGTTTGGCAATTTTTAAAATCTCTGTAAACATCACCTTCCAAATATATAACATGGGCAATATAGTGGAACCCTTCTTGTCTACAGTTATTGTGAAGAATAAGCACAGGACACGCCACCTGGAAAGCAGTCAATGTATGTTCTTTGTTATTGTCATATAATCATTAATATTTTGTGAACATAGACCAAACAAACAAGTATTGTGTTTTGAGTTATACTTACCAGGATAAGACTTTACTTTTCAAGACCACGCTTTGTCTTAAATACTTAACGACGAATGTGAATGAGCTAGTACTTAAATATATACGAAAATAATAAGACTGGAATCTCAAATCAGATAATGAGGTATAATCACTAGTTTGTTGGAAAGCAATAGTCTTTCTTAAACCCATAATTGTTTTTAGTGGTAGATACTTACATATCTTCAATTAAAGAATGAACACATTTATAACATTTAATACAATTTTTAAAATAATTTACATATTAGAGAAAATTGGGCTAATATCAGTGTTTCCCAAGTACACTAGAAGCAGCAAATTCAAAGAAAGGAAAAGGGCGTACTTGAGGCAACACTGGGATAGTAGCCAAAATGATGGCTGAGATTGAAGGAAATGGAAGATGAATATTTAAAAAACACAGTAACAACAACAAAATAATAGTCATCTAAAGTTATTTAACAAAGGAGCAATTAACTTATAAACTCAATAGCTCATAGATTCATCACAGCTTTTTGAGATCATGGAATGATGTACTTTTCCATTGAGAAATTGTTCTGAAATGAAATTAAAAATAAAAAATGAGGAAAGGTGAGGAGATGTTACTTATCCAAGTTTCTCACTTGTATCAGTGACTTCACTGCCTTTGGACAAATCTCTCAACTCTTTGGGATTCAGTTTACTTCTAAACAAATGAGAAGTTTTCATCATTCCTTTCAAAAATGTATATTTGAATGTGCAGTTATTAAACCAAATGTCTAGCAAGTAACTGTGTACAGAAAGCTGTAGTTTTCTGGGAAGAGACTGAACAGCAGGGGAAGTTAGCTAACACTGAATTTATTTCCTATTGTGAAGAAAGCCAAACTTAAATCCATTTCATTGAGTTAACCAGTTTTAAGAAAATAATCTTGTTATGTTTAAACCTGACAAAGTAATTTTTAAAATACATACATTCTATGGAAATTGATCTAGTTTTAATGAGATCTCACAACTAATGTGGCACTGAGTTGCTCTAAGGTCATGGAATATGGAGCACATTATTTGTAGAGACTATTTCATCTTCAAAATTTTCCTTGACAATAAAAAAGGCTACTCAAAGGACTGTAATAAGTATAACACATTTATTATGATTTAACATTAATTAAGAATTAAATTGATGGCCGGGCGCGGTGGCTCAAGCCTGTAATCCCAGCACTTTGGGAGGCCGAGACGGGCGGATCACGAGGTCAGGAGATCGAGACCATCCTGGCTAACACGGTGAAACTCCGTCTCTACTAAAAATACAAAAAAACTAGCCGGGCGTGGTGGCGGGCGCCTGTAGTCCCAGCTACTCCGGAGGCTGAGGCGGGAGAATGGCGTAAACCCGGGAGGCGGAGCTTGCAGTGAGCTGAGATCCGGCCACTGCACTCCAGCCCGGGCGACAGAGCGAGACTCCGTCTCAAAAAAAAAAAGAATTAAATTGATAATGTTTAACATTATTTCAGAATAGAATACAAAAAATTTAAAAAATTACATTTTATATTCTTTATACTTTAAAAAAAATGCCAATAATTTAAGACAAATAATATCAAACTTTCACCTCTTTATTTAAAGCTGGTACCTAGGATGCCCCTTGACATGTTCTTCTCAATGTCTTTCAGGCATCCAATTAAACATGTACAAAATTAAGTCCAAGAATTCTTGCCTTTTATCCTTCAGTGCACCCTATTCCAGTCCATGGCATGAGAGTTTACCAAAAATTTGAAAGTAGTTCTTATTGTCTCTCTTCCCTTCCATTATGTGTAAGTAAACTAGAAGTCTTCTTAGTTATATTTTGTAAGTTCATCTAGTAATACTATAAGCAGAAATAAAAAGACATAGCATCGTGTATTATGGAAATTTCAGTAAATACCTAAGCCATCTATGACCTAGAGTATAAAAAAATCATAAAATAAATTGTGAATAAATATTAACCCCAAAGAAGAAAGAAAGTAGGCAAGAGAAGAAAAAAATCAGAAGGAATGTATGAAAATCAAGTAATTAGATGGTATATTTAAATCAAATTCCATTAATTAAATGTAAATATATCAACACTTCAATTAAAAAATATTGCCAGAGCAGATATAAAGGAAAAACACAAATGTATGCTGCCAAAGAAAGATGCTTATTAAATAACAGAAACAGGTATGTTGAAAGAAAGATAAAAAGAAAACATACAATATGAAAATGGTAAACACAAGAAAATGGTATGGCTACATTAAATTAAAGTAAAATAAAGGCAAAAGATGTTAGAAGACTGATGGCAGTGGTGGGCAGTCTGGGCAGCTGCTGACATCACACCAGCTGCAGCGGGGAGGTGCGGGCAGTGGTGGCAGGAGCGGCCGTGGGAGCAGCAGTGGTAGCCGTGGGACTCGTAACTCAGGTCTCCTGTGCCCCATGTCCCTGAGGAAGCTGATTGTACCACCTGAGGAAGCCGATTGTACCACTTCCGCCCTTGCACGGCCGGGGAGGACCTGCTCCCAGACCCTGAGCACTGCTGTGACCTCAATCATGCTCCCTGCCGTGTCCTGGAAGCCCACCAAGCACCTAGCTGAAGGAGCAGCCGGGGCTCCTGGGGGCCAACTCCAAGAGCTGTGGTTCGTTTTTGTGTGGGGTTGGCCAGGGCCCGCACCACCTGCAGCTCATCCGCTGAGGCTTTCGGGAAAACGTCGAGAGGAGGTGGAGAGTCCCTGGAGCCTGTGCCTGGGAGCCCCCAGGGAGCCCGCTGCCCTGGGAGGCATTGAGATGGAGCCAGGCCAAGTCACTTGTTGGCGAGAGAGCAGCACAGTTGGGCACAGATAGGCAAGCAGAGAAGGGATCCCAGGTGGAGCTAGGCCTGGGGCAGTGCCATGCTCCAGGGAGCCAGCGGGAGCCAGGGGCAGGAACCAGCCCTGCCCTTTTGGGTACAGCTGCAGCGGCCCAGTTGTGGCTGCAGACCCAGCTATCTTTGCACCTTCCACCCAGCTATCTGCACCTTCGACCCAGCTATCTCTGCACCTTCCACCCAGCTATCTCTGTATCTTCGGGGCCAGGAAGGCCCCCTTTCTCCCCCAGGCTTGGAGGTGTTTTCTCCAGCTGCCCGGCCTCTCCCCAGTCCCAGTACCCACTCTGATATTGAAGCAAGGCTGGCACTGAGCCTTGGTGCTGTCACAGCCCAGCTGGGTATGGGCAGACCTGGGGCAGCATTGATGTGCCAGGCCCCTGCCTCCTTGGCCCCCTCCAGACTTTGGGTACTGATGAGCTGAGAGGGGAGGCCAAGGGGGAGCTGAGGGCTGCTCAGTGCTGGCTGCAGGCACCCCTTGGCACAAACAGCCTGGGCACTATGAACAGTTTCAGGAGGCAGACTGACTCTTGGGTGGAAGCCCCACCTTCAAGCAGGGTTGGGGGCAGTGGCTGAAGCTTGGGGGCTGGGATGCTGGTCTTGCTGACCAGAGTGGGATCTTCTGGTGCTTTTTCTGGGCCCACCCATGGCCACCCATGGAAAAATCAGAGTGCACGTCCTCGCCTCTGAGACCCATAAAAGGCCCGGACCCATTCAGACTAAGAGACAATGGGACGACTTGCCTGCAGAGTATCTACCAGCCCCAGTGTCTTCTCTCTGCTGAGGGCTAAACAGACAATGGCACAACCAGCTGTGGAGAAGAGCTACTTACTCCAGGGTCTCTTCTCTGCTAGGAGCTGAACACTCAACGGAAGGATCTGCCTGTCGAGAGGAGCTACCCACTCTAAGGTTTCCTCTCTGCTAGAAACTGAACACTCCTCAGGACACCCTGGCTGCAGAAAGGAGCTACCCGCTGTGGGTCTCCTCTGTGCTGCTCTATCCTCAGGGAAACTCCTCTTCTCCTTGAGCACCCTCCACTTCTCTGCATACCTCATTCTTCCTGGTCACAGGACAAGAACTTGTGACCTACTGAATGGCAGGGCTAAAACAGTTGTAACACAAACAGGGCTGAAACACGTCCCTTGCTCACCATGTTGTGGGTGACAAGAAGAGAAGAGGTGCAGCCCTTCTGGGAGTCAGACATAGGAGCTCCCAGAGCCAGGTCTTTGATACCTTCCTTAGGGCTCTGCAGTTCCTGGTGTCTCCAAGATTTTGGGCCCAACAACATTCCCTGATGTCTGTCATGGAAGGTGCTTATGGTATTGCCTGGTCCAGCTGCAGACTTGTAAGGAGCTAGCACTCATGTCGGCGCCTGGAGCTGCCTGCCCTGTTGCAGCCAGAATACCTGGCTATGTGCAGTGGCCAGACCATATGCTCGCTTATACACACACCCCTCGCTGCCCTGTTTGCCCTTGGCAGGCATGAGATCCAGGCTGGTAGTGCGAACTAAGCCCTGTTTGCCAAGCCAAATGGGCCCAAGGGGACTTCACAAAACTCGGGCAAAGGCACCACTGGCCACAGGTTTCCAACCAGAAAAGCAACACCTGAAATATGCCATAACATAATCTAGAAGACTTAACAATTCTAAATGTGTGTGCACCCAATAACAGAGCTTCAAAATCCATTAGTTAAAACAGATAGAACTAATGAGATAAATAGACAACACCACAATTGATGATATTAAAATCCTCTCAGAACATGACAGAACATGTAAACAACAAAAAAAAGTCAATAAGGATATACTAGATCTAAACAACTCTTTTGATTCCCTTGACCTAATTAACTTTTATTGAACACTACACATAACAACAGTGGGATGTACATTCTTCTCAAGTGTACAGAGAATATTCACCAAGATAGACCATATGCCTGGTCATAAAATAATTAGCAATAAACTTCAAAAGATTGATGTCATACACAATATGTTCTTTGATCAAAACAGAATTTAATTAGAAATCACTACCAGTAAAGTATTTGGAAAAACATCATATTATTTGTAAACAACATACCACTAAATAATCTATAAATCAAAGAAGTAATCACAATGAGAAATTAGAAACTCTTTCAAATGAAATGATCACAAAAACACACATATCAACAATAGTGGGATATTGTGAAAATAGTGCTTACAGGGACCTTTATGGTTGTAAATGTCTATATCAGAAAAGGAGAAAAAATTTAAAGCAATGACCTAATTTTAAACTGTAAGAAGAAAAGTAAAGAAGAGCTATGTAACCCAGAGTGAGAGGACAAAAAGAAATGATCCAACAGCAGAAATAAATGAAATAGAAAACAGGCAAACCATAGAAAAAAATCAAAGCAAAAGTGGAGTCTTCAGAAATATTAATGAATTTGATAAACTCCTAAGAAAGCTAATTAAGAAAAAAGTAAAAACAAAAATTACAGTATCAGAAGAAAGTTTAGAATACCACTTCAGATCTTACAGATATGAAAAGGGTAAGATGATGTTACCAACAACTTTAGGCCAATAAATTTGAAAACTAAGATAAAACGAAGGATTATAAAATGGAAAGTAATATGATCATCTTGATAGATACTGAAGAAACATTTAATAAAATTCAAAACCATGCATGAAAAAATTCTCAGTGAACTAGGAATGAGTAGGTAGGACATACTTCAACTTTGTAAAGCCAGCTGGAAAACCACGGGCTAACCTTATACTTAATGATAAAAGAATGAATGCATTTCTGGGAATCCAGACACAGATGTCTGTTCTCATTATATCTATTTACATTGTAGTGGAAGCCCTAGCTGCCAGCATAGTAAGGCAAATGGGCAAAAAGCATAAATATTGGAAAGGAAGACATGCAACTCACTATTGTGAGGTGACCTGATCATCTCCGTAAAGCCTAAGGACTAAAAGCACAACAAGTAGAATTAACAAAATTACAAGGTTTCAGAATATGTGGCTAATATGGAAAAATAGTTATATTTCTATAAACTGGGAATATAAACATTTAAACTTAAATTAATAAATATCATTTATCATAGCAGCAAAACCATAATTATGAACACATTAAAAAAAATGTGCAAGACCCGTACACAGAAACTATAAAATATTACTGAGAGAAACATTTAAAAGACATAAATAAATAAGATTTGTAGCATAGTCATGAAATGGAAAATTAAATTTAGATATATATATTTTGTGAAATTCCAGTTAGAAATTCCACAAACATTTTTGTAAATCAACAAGCTGATTCACTCAGGGCAGTATTACTATTTTGTATGATACTGTAATGTTGGTTACATGTTATTTTACATTTGTCAAAGTCAATAGAACGTACAACACCAAGAGTGAACCTCACATAAACCATGGACTTTGAGTGATGATGCATCAATGTCAGCTCATCAATTGTAGTAGATGTACCACTCTGTTGTAGAATGTTGATGGTGGGGGAGGATGTTATAGAGAGGGGAAAAAAGCATATGGGAAATTTCTGTTCTGTCTTCTCAATTTTTGCTATGAATCTAAAACTGCTCTAAAAAATAGAGTCTATTTTTAAAAGAACCTAAAAAATAGACTGCATATTATCTAACAAAGAGTAGGGTGGAGCTGGCAGGGTAGTAGGTGGCAGAAATGAACTCTCTGTTAATGTCTTAATCTTATATGTAATTTTCCTTGTCTAACACCCTGTCATCTTAGAAGATGGATATTTTCTGAATTTTACACTGAATCACTTACTCTCGTATATGCTTATTAACAATCTGGGTATATGCTCATTAAGAATTTGCAACTCCAACAAAACATTGCACTACTAAAGATATTTAATGCAAGAGAAAATTTTTAAATGCCAATTATGGAGCCACTGTAAAAGAACATATCCGTCCAACAAATGTCTTCATAAAAGAACCTGCCAGACTAGTTATTATCTGACAAAAATTCCAGCATGTTCTAAATAGCTACATGATAATAAGTCTCCAGAAGACTGAGAAATTGAGTCAATCATTCAAATGGTTTGTCTACATAATGCCAAAGTTGGAACTCCTCACTTTTCGTTTGAATGGTTAAAATCATTTAAGGTAATTGCTAACATGTGCACTATGCTTTATAATTTACAAAGTGCTTTACCTCATTTGAGCTTCAGGATAGCCCTGTAATATCTAATAATTAAACCTACTCCGCAAGCAAATAAACCAAGGCTTGGAAAGAATAAGTGGGTCTGGCAAATCCAACTTAACATTAGAGGTGGCCTCTGTGAAGACAGGGCCACCACTGATGTAACCCTAAGTCTATGGGCCAAGGTCTGAATTGTTTACTTTGGCTACCAAAGATTCACTTCATGTGTTTGTGGCCATGTGCAGGTAGTTTTGGAATAAGAAGGCAGTAGTTAAAACACTTCACGTAATTGCTGCTTTTAGGAAATCTGCCCTCCGATCTTCATTGTTTTCAGTAAAAGGAATAATTGCCAAAAGATAATACAGACATCAAAGTACCAAGTGTCTATAAAATGAAGGCTCATTGTGTTCCTGACATTCTGTTTTTCTGTGTTCTGAGTTGGCAGAACAATGATGAAGAGCTTTCTTCCCTCCGTGTGTGCAACATGTTAAAAGGCAGTAATTACCACCAAGGAGGAAAGACGTGCTTGTTTCTGGCATTGTGCCATTATTAATTTGTCCCAGGACATTTTTATACCAAGTGTTTTACAATTTTTTTTTTTTTTTTTTTTTTTTTTGAGGTGGAGTCTCACTCTGTCACCCAGGCTGGAGTTCAATGGCACGATCTTGGATCACTGCAATCTCCGCCTCCCGGGTTCAAGTGATTCTCCTGCCTCATCCCCCTGAGTAGCTGGCACTACAGGTGTGTGCCACCACACCAGTCTAATTTTTTGTATTTTTAATAGAGACGGGGTTTCACCATGTTAGCAGGATGGTCTCAAACTCCTGACCTCGTGATCTGCCTGCCTCGGCCTCCCAAAGTGCTGGGATTACAGGGGTGAGCCACCGTACCCGGCCTACATTTTTTTTTTTTTTTAACATGAATAACCACATCACACAGTTAGCAGTTGTTTTTGTAATACTAAACATCTAATAGAATCTTAGTCCAATATAGGGTTTCATTTCTACGGGTTTCTTTTTTAATGATGTTTTAAATTCTGCTAGTTAAGAGCTCAATCCCTTTAAAGGCCATTCTTATTTTTCACACCAAAATCATGTCACATGTATTAGTGATTTATTATATTCATCTGAATAATCTCATGGTTTGTTGTTTGGGTTATTTTTGATAGCAAGAAATACTTTTTTTTTTTTCCTTCATGTGAGCACCTTAATGCAAAAAAATTTCTAGGTTTGCATGATTTCAATTGGGAACAAAAATGATGATGTGGCTGTCATTTAAAGCAATTATGTATTAGAAAATTTGGTGTCTAAAATGTTTCTCCAAATTATTATAAATTCTTCAGAGATGATTATTTTTCAAACTTGCTCAGAACTCTTTGTAAACAGCTATGTTTCCCTTAATCAAGTTGTTATGGGAGGAATCCGAATAAAGCTTAGGAGATTTTCTATAACTATTAAATATTTAATTATATTGAACATGGCATTAAAGTATGGACTTTGATGGCTTCGAGAGAGCCATTAAAAGGCTGAAACACAGCTATAAATTCTATCAAACTATTGACCAATAGACTCAATAGCATATCAGAGATTTATAGAATTCTCTAGGGGAACAGATTTCAGAAAAATAATTAAATTTAGTGGTTATCTCAAATACATAAAAACTACTATTTAGGAAACAATTTTCTACAAGTACCAATACAGAAAGAACTACATCAAATACATACAAATTCACATGAAATAATTTGCATGTGATGATCTTTTTGACATGTTAACTTGGCTAGGCCAGTTATTCAATCAAACACTAAGTTTAGTGTTACAATGAAGGTATTTTATAGATGTGATTAAAGTCCATAAGCACTTATCATTGAGTAAAAGAGATTATTTTACATAATCTAGATGAGTTTAATTTAATCAATTGAAAGGCAAGGCTGACACCTCTTTAAGAAATTTTCCCAATGAATAGAAGCTTCAGCCAGTGGCTGAGAGTTCAAGTTTGCCCCTTCTGATAGCCTGCCCTATAGATTTCTAACTTGCCCAGCTAGTCCCCATAATCAGATGAGCCAATTCTTTGCAACCAATCTCTTAATATATATTTCCTACTGGATTTACTTCTCTGATCGAACCATGATACGATGCTATAGGACCAAATTCAGTCGAAGTGTAGAATCATTGGGTTTAAAATTTGTTCTCCTGAGCTCTAGAACTATGGGGCATTTTTATCTTCTGAAAAGCTTATGTATTATTTGTATGTAACTTCAAGTAACGTGGAATAATAAGGTTATTGAATCTATGGTGGGAAGACAAGGAAAGCAATGACCATCTATTTGTTCCATGACACAATGGACAGGGAAAAATATACAATTTCATTTTGAGAGTGTTTCAGATCAAACAGCATCATTCTTATGGAATAACATCTTGGTTAAGAAGAGGAAATGACTAAAACAATCTAGAAAATAGTTAAGGATGTGTGGATAGTCCTTGATAGAGGAAGAATTCAAAACAGCTTAGTAAAAGTACTTAGGAGGGTCAAGAGGGAAAAGATGGTATGGGCAGAGGATAACCGAACCTGAAAATAGAGAGTTATGTGGACATTAGTGACTTCCGATGCATGTACTATGTATGTCATTAAAAAGGATGAGAGGCAGGCAATGGAAAGGTATACAGAGAATTTTAACTAAGTGGTTTGAAATGAAAATAAGCATGTTTATCAAAAAGTCATCAAACTTCAGTTGAAAATTGTGTTAAAAATGCAGTTTCTTGTGCCCTGCCTTCAGAAATTCTGCTTCAATATACCTGGAGTAGGTCCCATACTTTAGGATGAGACCAAAAACATATTTTTTGGTCTTATCCTAAACTGCCCTGTCTACCCATTTCGACTATGAATGGCTGCAATAAACAAAAGAGCTATAGAATGAAGAAAACTCCTAATGATGTGACATAATGATTTTACCTCTCCAAAAATTTAAAATAGCATGACATTTGAGAGTCAGAATAAAAAGAACACATTTTCAAATCATGCTGGTTTTTCTGAATTGTCTTTGAATGACTAGTAGGCATAAAGTCAAATAAAATGCCAAGGTAGGTTAAGTTATGAAGTCATCGCTAATCCATCCATAGCAGGTTAGTGCGCATTATCATAGCATCAGGTAAAGCTAGGACTACGTTAAGACAAGTATTAAAGACTCCATTGAACCGAGAAAAAATAAAATAAAGAAAATCAATCCTTAAAATTTTTATAGTCATCTCTGTTGTAACAAAGTTATGTGGAACGGTATAGAATAGATAAATCCCACACACAACTCTAATCCCACACACAGCTCTATTTGCCACCAGCAAATACAGAGCTCAGTTTAAGTAACAATTAAAAAAAAAAATCATCAGTATTTTTCTTGTTAGAAAAAATTATTTGTTTTTAGCGTATCCTAGAAGGATAATAAAAATCAGCCCCAATAATGAAATATTTAACAGAACAATTCTGAAATGCATAGCAATGGACTTGGTGACTCTAATGCTTATATATTTTATATTGTTTTCACAGAGAGGTAAACATTTTTTAAATTCTCCTTGTACTTTTTAGCTAATTCAAAATGAATACATGGACATTTTCCACAGCAGGCATATTAATTTAACACTAAATAAAGTTTTTGGCATAGTAAGTTGAAAGCAGTAATATTGGTTAGGGTAGAAAACACATATATTGGTATCTGATAGACTTCCTAGACACAGTTGCATACTTTCAAATGCTTCATTTGATTGGCAAGGACTGTCATAAACCTTCGTAATTTCATCCAATTTGCTTTAGGGTCATAAGCTACCTCACAGTTCCCTCACCCTCCTTCATTGTTTCTCCTGATACTCTCTCAAGGTTCACCGTGGAATACTTTCCAGTTTTCTCCTCTTAAAGACAGGGCTCGCTCTGTTGCTCAGGCTGGAGTGCAGTTACATAATCACAGCTCATTGCACCTGGAACTCCTGTGTTCAAGTAATCCTCCCACCTCAGCCTCCCTAGTAGCTAGGACTACTGGCACACACCACCGTGCCCTGCTATTTTTTTTCTTTCTTTCTTCATTTATTTTATTTTATTTTTTTTAGAGACAGGGTCTTACTATGTTTCCCAGGCTGGTCTCTAACTCCTGGCCTCAAGTAATCCTTCTAACTTGGCCTCCCAAAGTACTGGAATTACAGGTAGGAGCCCCCAGGTTTTTTTTTTTTTTTTCCTGAGCTTCTACTGTTCCTATTTTGGGTAACAAGGAAATTCTTTATATTATAATATACTAAGATTTATTTTGTCTTCTAACAAAATTATAATCAAAGGGGAGATGTTAGTCATTTCCATTTCCATATGCTTCCCCTAAATTATTTGATGTTGGTATTATTTCTGTATCATACCTAAAACTGTCATTCTAAGAACTCCCATAACCTAATTCCAAAAAGGAGACTCAATAAACAAAAAGATGTGTTTAACCATAAAAAGAAGCTGCAAAACTGGGCTATCATTAAGAGCTTTCACTTATTGTGAATAAATAAAAAGTATATTTGTACACACAAAATGCTATTTCATGAAGTATTTGAAGGGAGAGGACTTCTACTTTCTTGAATATTCTGAAATAACTTCAAAGGAATTGTTCTTCTTAAATAATCATACATATTAGACATTTTGATTTGTTGGAACAGCAATTAGTATAGAAAGAGAAAGACACTAGACACAATCTTTCACTGTTCATTATATAAGTTAATCTTTCTTTCAGCATACAATAAATTCTTTGTATCTGCATTTATTTCTATGGTTTGGTGGGAGATGGTTTTCTGTTTAAGTCCCTAGGGCTTTGTAGCTTACACACAGTACTTCTGTGACTTCTCTAATTTGTAGAATTCACCAAAGAATCAGAACTCATAATCTTAAACTGCATTAGGTGAAAACTGAAAATATTTTGTTTTTAATACAGTTATAATGAAATGAATAAGTTACTTGCACAAAACTACTGTATGATAATGATATATCTGAGAGTTTCATAATATGAAAGAGTTCAGTTCAAGTTGAAGACATCAACTATAGTAGCACTGTTATGACTTTCATTGTCTGAGGCCAAAGTGTCTAGAAATAGTACAAACATAGATATGTTTTACATTTAAATCATTATATTGGAAGCTAATGAACATAAAGACAGAGTAAATGATGTATTTCAAGGTAGGAAAATTAGTAAGTCATAAATTTTAATATGAAGAAAATGTTTCCATTTGTTCTTCCAACCAATGATAGAAATAGATGTACATTGTGTGATAATTAATTCAATTTTCTACTGATTAACTCCTTGTCACTAGTCTACTGTTCCATCCATTAGAATCCATGGTTAACAGTTGCTGGAAAAAAAATGCAAGATGATCATGTAAGTCTGTATTTAACAAGGATTTAGTTTAGGTTTGTCCATTCCCTTTCATTCTGGGACTAAATAAAGATATTTTGTTGATCTTGGGTGTTTTTCAAAATTCGGGGAACATCTCTTTAGTCTTGAAAGTTAAAACACAGACCTGTACAAGTTGTTTCTTCCCCCAGAATTAAATCAATCAATTACGAAAATCAGTGCTTTCATAGTGAATCCATTAGCCTAATTTTATAACTTCTCTCTGCTCCTTGGGAGGGCAGTCAGAGAGTACAGATAGTGAGGAATACTTAGTGCTGTACTAAGGTACCAGCTGTATCTTCACCAAGATATTAAGGAATTGTTCAGGTGGTGGAGAGTACAGTGCCAAATGACTTAGGAGGCCCAGAATGACACAAACATTACATTTTGTTGCGAGAAGGAGTCAGACAGACAAAAACATAAAGAGGGATCCAGAAATAATGAATGTATTAGAAAGGCTTTTAAGACTAAGGGAAATGTAGAGAAACAGTTACAAAATGGTTTGGGAACCCTTGAGATCTTCAAGGTTCCCAAGTAGAGATAACATTTAGTTTGCAGGAAGGCTGATAGTGAAAAGGAGGGGATGAACACAGAAGATGAAGAGAACCAAACGTTTTGAGACCAGAATGTTTGGCATATCCCTGAAGTAGCAGTTAAGTTTGATAAGTTAGACTCCTTTTAAAATTTATAATAAAAGTGTCTTCTTTGCATAATTTGAACATTAAAAGATAAGAGACAATGACTTTTCATCATTCTGTGAGCATCTGGCCATTTCTTACTGTCTGCTGAGCTCTTTCTTTTCTTGTTTTGATGATCTGTCAGGATACACATTAGGCCAAAGTACAAATAAAGTCATTATCAATCTGTATGTGTGCTGGCAGATGTCTCTATTCATCGCTATTTCTGTAGTTCTAAATGATAATCAAAAATGCATTTAAAAAAATCATCTTCTGTAACAAAGGTAGCAGTGTAAAATTTCAATCTCAAAAAAGTAACAGGATTTTCTAATGAGATTCATGAAATCAGCAGATAAAAAATCTACCACATTCTGATATTTTATAGTTATATGGAAAAACTTGCAGGGCATGAGATTTTCTAGATGAAACCCAGCATTTCAGTTAATTAGGAGGGATATAAAATGCACCCTTGAAAACTATCAAAGGATGTTACATCAATAATAGTTACTGAAGAAAAGAGTGTTTTTTCTCTTTTAGAAAAATATTCCAATAAACATTAACATGAAAATTACTGATTATCCATTATTACTAAATATAAACATGTATCTTGAGAAAATAATGAGGCTATCTCATGTAGAAACATATACTCAAGGATTAAGTTTTCAAATGTAATTAACATGCTCAATACAGAGACTATACTCTAATAATTTACTCACAGACTGATCATGATTTTGAAGCTTGTTCAACATAAATTATAATTTACATTGCTATACTTTTATTAGTAATAGAAATGTAATATAAATAAAATAGATAAGCACTAAATTAGTAACAACCAACATTATTTGTATGCATGTGTAATGCCTATTTACTTCTAAATTTATGCCTTGCTTATAACAGCAAGTTCCGATATCTTTATTTTCTCCTTCAATTATTACATTCGGCCTATTTTATATTGAGACCTGCAAAAATGGGATCTCTGATCGCTTAACCCCAATGCAATATGAATATTCCTACTTTCACACATCCATAAACAGCCATAATTCTCAAATTACATTTTTTAAAAGTAGACAAAACTCCTGGATAAGTAGCCTAGCACTAAAATAAAATAATAATTAATTCCTCATCTCACACAAATATGTCTTTCACATATGTAACATTTTGATTTCAGTAATACTTAGGCTTCAGGGCTAGTTTTAATACATGGCACAAAATCTACTAATAACTATAGTTTGAAAACAATAGGAACATAGGATATATTTTCAGACTTCCCATCTGGATGTTTGTCTATATGTATTTGTCTGATGTACATTTTCCCAATATTTTAAGTTACAACAATACCTGGCATGGATGCCCAATATCAATGTTTACTAAATAAAATACACTTACCATCGGACACCTTAATTATTTTCTCAATCAGGTGTATTAGTTTCAAGTCAAACATTAATAAATGGATATAGACAGGTCTACTCTCAAAATGTTCAGGGTAGTTTATTGGCTTCTTTGCAAATAAAACTACCTGGTACTGAATTGAAATTTCCCAAATAAAAATATAAGTAAAATTTAATTTCATTAAGTCACTTGGATAACAGCATAAAAAAATCAATCCAATACAACAAATTAATGAGGACTTGCTGTGTTTAAAATATTTTACTAATAATTTAAAAGAATACAGAGTTGAATAAGATGAAGTCTTTGTCTATGGTACAATATAGTAACAATTATGGATTATTCATAGTAACTCATAATGACTTGTTTTTAAAAATATTTGTAATTATCAAGCGATTCATTATTATAATGCTTAATTAGTGATATGGTTTGGCTGTATCCCTACAAAATCTCATCTTGAGTTGTAGCTCCCATAATTCCCACATGTTGTGGGAGGGACCCAGTGGGAGGTAACTGAATCATGGGAACAGGTTTTTCTCGTGATAGCGAATGAGTCTCATGAGATATGAAGGTTTTATAAAGGGGAGTTCCCCTGCACATGCTCTCTTGCCTGCTGCCATGTAAGACATGCCTTTGCTTCTCCTTTGTCTTCCACCATGATTGTGAGGTCTCCCTAGCCATGTGAAACTGTGAGACAATTAAACCTCTTTCCTTTATAAATTACCCACTCTCAGGTATGTCTTTATTAGAGAACAGATTAATACAGTAAATTGGTACTGGTAGGGTGCAGTGCTGCTCTAAAAATAACTGAAAATGTGGAAGCGACTTTGGAACTGGTTAGCAGGAAGAGGTTGGAACAGTCTGAAGGGCTCAGAGGAAGACAGAAAGATGTGGGAAAGTTTGGAGCTTCCTGGAAACTTGTTGAATGGCTTTGACCAAAATGCTGAAAGTGATATGGACAATAAAGTCCAGGCTGAGGTGGTCTCAGAAGGAGATGAGAAACTTGTTGGGAGCTGGAGCAAAGGTCACACTTTCTATGTTTTAGTAAGAAGACTGGCAACATTTTGCTCATATCCTAGAGATTTGTGGGACTTTGAACTTGAGAGAGATGATTTAGGGTATCTCGGGCAGAAGAAATTTATAAGCACCAAAGCATTCAAGAGGTGACTTTCATTCTGTTACAAGCATTCCATTTTATTTATTCACAGAGATATGGTTTGGAATTGGAACTTATGTTTAAAAGGGAAGCAGAACATAAAAGTTCAGAAAATTTGCAGCCTGATGATGTGGTAGCAAAGGAAAACCCATTTTCTGAGGAGATATTTAAGCCAGCCGTAGAAATTTGCAAAAGTAATGAGGGGCCAAATGTTAATCACCAAGACAATAAGGAAAATGTCTCCAAGGCATGTCATAGGTCTTCATGGAATCCCCTCCCATTACAGGCCCAGAGCCCTAGGAGGAAAAAAGATGGTTTCCTGGGCCACACCCAGGGCCTTGCTGCTTTGTGCAGTCTTGGGACTTGGTGCCCTGCACCACAGCCATTGCTAAAAAGGCCCCAAGGTGCAACTCAGGCCGTAGTTTCAGAGGATGCAAGCCCCAAACCTTGGCAGATTCCATATGGTGTTGAGCCTGCAGGTACACAGAAGTCAAGAACTGAGGTTTGGGAATCTCTGCCTAGATTTCAGAGGATGTACAGAAATGCTTGGATGTACAGGCTGAGGTGTGCTGCAGGGGCAGAACCTTCATGGAGAACCTCTGCTAGGGCAGTATGGAAGGGAATTGCAGGGTCAAAGTCCCCACACAGAGACCCCACTGAGACACTGCCTAGTGGAGCTGTGAGAAGAGGGCCACCATCCTCCAAACCCCACAATGGTAGATCCACCAACTGTTTGTACCATGCACCTGGAAAAGCCACAAGCATTCAACATCACTCCATAAAAGCAGCCAGGAGGGAGGCTGTACCCAGTGAAGCCACAGGGGCAGAGCTTTCAAAGGCCATGGGAGCCCACCTCTTGGAAGTAACTAACTTGCTTTTGATTTTACAGGCTCATAGGTGGATGAGACTTTGGACTGTTGACTTCTGATTTAATGCTGAAATTAGTTAAGACTTCGGGGACTGCTGGGAAGGTATGATTGGTTTTGGAATGTGAGGACATGAGATTTGGGAGGGGCCAGGTGTGGAATGATATGGTTTGGCTGTGTCCCCACCCAAACCTCATCTTGAATTGTAGCTCCCATAATTCTCAGGTGTCATGGGAGGGACCTGGTGGGAGGTAATTGAATCATAGGGGTGGGTTTTTTCCCATGCTGTTCTCATGGTAGTGAATAAGTCTCAGCACACTCTCTTGCCTGCTGCTATGTAAGATATGACTTTGTTCCTCCTTTGCCTTCCATCATGATTGTGAGTCTTCCCAGCCACGTGGAATTGTAAGGGTATTAAACCTCTTTCCTTGTTAAATTACCCAGTCTCAGGTAAGTCTTTATTGGCAACATGAGAATACAATTAGGTATTTATATCTGTATCTTAGCTCTATCTATCCATCTATCTGGATACATACACACACACAGTAGATACCTATTTGCCTACATGCCTACCTATCTACCTATAATCTATTTACCCATGAAAGGAGAAAAATTCACCTGAAAATAAAATGTCACACAGAGAGTGGGAAATTTATTCAGAATCTGTGGCTCTCAGCACTATGCAATATCTAAATCTCTTGCTCCTCTAAATCAAGTAATCTGTCAAGCTCTGACAGAAAATAAAACTTCAGTTACTGCCAAAATTAGACATAGTTAATTATTAAAAATGACAACCAACATCTTCAAGTGTCATCCATTATTTAAGAAGGTTTGCAATCAAGGAGTACTTTGATTCTAATAGAAAGCTTCTTTGATGTTTGCACATTGCTTCCCAGGAAAAGTAACCAACATAACAATCACAGTTACAATTCCCCTCAGAAAGTAATTCTGTGGATAAAAGACCTGATATCCAGTGCCTACCCATGGGTAATGGGTGAAATGGAGCAGATGCGCCTTGAGTGCCTACTGCTCTCCCAGCGGTCCCTCTGCTGTCTGCTCACTTCCTTTCTGCTTCCTCTTCCCTCCCTTTCCTCTCAACTGTAATTTTGTAATGTCTCTGGTTCTTGATTTAAACTTTAATTACCAAAGTAATTAGAAATGCATAGAGCTTTATATTTCTATCAATTGTTTACATTATTTGATCCTACAACATAAAGCAGGTGCTATATAACACTTTAAGACATTAACAGGTTTGTGCAAAGTCATTGCATTTGAGATCACTTCTTTCTGATTGCAGATCCCTCACTACTTACACGTAGAATAGCTGAAGAACATGTCTAGTGTTAAATGAGACAGTAAAGGTCTGCAAAGCCTGTACTGAAAAACTCTTCCCCAATCACCTTCTGATGCCTCCAGCTCCTCACTGAGGAGAACTTAGAGCTAATACATTTTCCACTAAGATCTAATAATTTGGTGGGAAACATATATATCCCTACAGGTTAGTATCTTAATTCCTCTTACTGGTTTCAAATTCCTTGATTATCTTTATATTTGCAAGTTAACAGTGTTAAGGTCTTTGCTAATTTTAATCAAGTTGTAGTACCTGTATTGTACAGCACGTGTGTTGGGTCAATAATTACCAAATTCACTGTGCTCCATGACCAACATCTGAAACAAATACACATTCTCTCATTAAAGATGATACCACATCTGGAACACATTTAGAGGTCTTGATTTTATACTGTCTTTCAAAGTCTGAATTTACTGTTTCTATTCTAATCAGAGTTGAATCTCTTCTTTTTTGAGCACATTGTGCTCAGAGTATTTTCTGAATCAAAACTGGACAATCAAGTGGAAAGCACAGAGCCTAGAGCAAAAATGCCCAGGTATGAATACTGACTTTCTAAAAGAATAGCTCTGTCACCTTGGGAAAGTTATTTAAACCACATTATTCTTAGTTTCCTCATGCATCACATGTGGCTATTTAATATTATCTGCATAGCCTAATTAGGATGATGTGATCATTAAAAAGTTAATGTATGTCGGCCGGCGTGGTGACTCATGACTGTAATCCCAGCACTTTGGGAGGCCGAGGCGGGTGGATCACGAGGTCAGGAGATCAAGACCATCCTGGCTAACACGGTGAAACCCCATCTCTACTAAAAATACAAAAAATTAGCTGGGCGTGGTGGCGGGCACCTGTAGTCCCAGCTACTCGGGAGGCTGAGGCAGGAGAATGGCGTCAACCCAGGAGGCAGAGCTTGTAGTAGGCCGGGATTGTGCCACTGCACTCCAGCCTGGGTGACAGAGCAAGACTCCGTCTTAATAATAATAATAATAATAATGTTAAGGTACGTCTAAATCCATTTGGCTGCTATAACAAAATACTAGAAACTGGGGTGGGGGGAGTGCTGATAAACAACAGAAATGTATTTCTCACAGTTCTGGAGGCTGGAAAGTGTAAGATAAAAGTACCGAAAAATTTGGAGTCTATTGAAGCCCCCTTCTTCCTGTTTCTTACATGGCTCCTTCTTGCTGCATCTTCACATGGTAAAATGGATGAATAGAAACTCTGTTGGGTTTCTTTTATAAAGGCATTAATCTCATTTTGAGAGCTTCCTCCTTTATGACCTAATCACTTCCCAAATGGCCCCAGTTCCTTGGAGGTTAGGATTTCAACATACAGATTTTGGGGGGAAAAAACTTTCAACCATAACAATGTATGTAAAAGACAGCCATATCTGCTATGCAGAGATTTCTGAATAAGGATTTTTTTGTATTTCCCATTTTCCCAACATAACTGCAATAATATTGTGGCCTGGTAATAGGCTGATGCCATAACTATGTTTTAATGAAGGGTTCTGAAAGTCAATACCTGGACCACAAAAAAGGATTCCAGTGGTAGTCATTTACAGAAATGTCACAGGATTATACCAGAAGTTTAAAAGAAATCATTCTGAGCAAGAAGCTGCCATCTTCCAAAGTCAGAATTGTCCATGTCATACACAAGTCTCTGTTTTCCCCTTTTAAAGTAATATCTAAACTGTGCATATGAAATAAAATTTCCAATTCTTTGGACTACTCATATCGAATGTTTTTTTATTTTCTCCAAGTATCAAAAATTGTTTTTTATATAAATGTGACTCCTAACTTAAAACTTGTAATTGATATAAAATACTTTTGCATTTTGGATTTCAAGGGTTTGCCAAATTTTCAAAAAAATACTTGGTAGATTAACCTAATATTACTCATTTTTTATTATACCTACATGGGACTTTCAAAGTAGGACATGTAGTTTGAAAGAATAAAATGAAAGATAAAAAATTTTATGTCACAGAAGTTTAAAACTATATGGAAAGGCATTTTTTAAACCCAAAAGATAAGCCATATTAGGAAAGACTTTTGCAACGACATAAGACAGGTAAAAGTTAATAGTCAATATAAAAACTTGCATATTAAAAGACAAACATGAAAATAAAAATAGGCAAATGTTTGAGATGTTTAGAAAAGAATACATATAAGAAACATAAAAGATATTCAACCTCACCAATAATAAAATAGATTCCAGTTAAATTAGTAATGCTATATCATTTTTCTTCTATCATATCTAGCAGTACAGACATATTATTTTGTTGTTAAATTACATATTAACATGTCAGGAATCTGTATGTTTATCCTTGCCTTCTATAAATCTACTATTTACTTTTTGTAAATCTAGAATAAGGAAGAAAAAATGCTTCAGTTAAAAACGCAATTTATAAATATTACATGTTTATCCCCTAAGATTAGGAACATAATGGATGTCTATTTTCACCACTGTTATTCAACATTATACTGGAAGTTTTAGCCAAAGCAATTGGGCAAGAAGAAGCAATTTGGAAAGGCGAAGTAAAACACTCTCTTTTATTAGAAGACATGATCTTATATATAGAAAATCCCAAGGAATTCACAATATAACCAGTAGAGCTAGCTATTAGAGACTAGCTAGTCCTGGAACCAAACTACAGGCATACTTTTTAAAATCATACTTCATAGATAATGTAGTTTTTTTTTTTTTTTTTTTTATAAATTGAAGGTCTGTAGTAACCATGAGTTCAATAAGCTTATTACAGTCATTTTTCCAACAGCATGTACTCACTTTGTGTCTCTGTTGGCATCTTTTTTACAATAAAGTATTGTAAATTAAAGTATGCACTTTTTTAGACATAATGCTATTGCATAATTAATAGACTACAGCATAGTATAAATATAACCTTTATATGTACTGGGAAACCAAAGGTTTGTGTGACTCACTTTATTGCAATATCCCCTTTATTGTAATAGTCTGGAACCTAACCTACAATATCTCTGGGACACATGTGCATAAACTAGAGAATTATTCGTGAGAGACAGCATGAGACAGTAGTCAAGTGATTAAAAAAATGTAAAAAGCAGACTACAATACAAAAGAGTGAGAAAGAAAGAGAAAAAAGGAGAAAACAGTTTTTGTAGAGCAACAAGTTTGTTTAGCAGATTGTAGATTGGAAAATAATGTTGAAAACCCAATGAGGCTACATTAAAAAAAATCTGAATTGATAAACTAAATAGTTTGGAGTTCATCCTGTGAACAGAAGAGAAAGAGTAAAAGGTTGAGATATGGGGAAAATTATATTAGTAACTTTCCTTTGTATAAAAATAATGATATAAAAACAAGATATGTATCTACTAAGTGGGTAGTCATTGAAATTTGTAAACCAATCAGATCTTAACATGTAAGCAATTTTCATTTTCCCATTAGGTACAGGTAGAGGCAGTGTAGATATTATGTGGAATTCATATCATAAATTTTAAGCCCTTGTTTTAAGTTTTAAATGATTAGGAAGTTTGACTATTTAAATTTATGCCAAGTGAAGTAGGCAAATCTTTTCTGAAATATTATCTTAACTATCTAAATATTGACTTCAGCTATTTGACTGTCCTGGCCTGAAGCATAATATTGTTCTTTTTTTTTCCCTGCAAATAGTAATGCCTTCATACAGATGTACAGCCTAGTATGCAGTCTGTGTGAGTGTAGATCTGTCACTCAGGATGAACTGCAAGTTTCTACAAGCACTTCACAGCTGTCTATGCAATGAGAGGACACGATTCCTGCTTCTTAACAGGAGTAAACTGCAAAGAAAATCAATAGTGTTAATAACATCCAGCACTCACCTTTTAATAACCCAAGTTACAATGGTGCTTAAAAACACACTTTCTGTTTA
Organism: Trachypithecus francoisi; assembly: GCF_009764315.1. Classification (NCBI taxonomy): domain Eukaryota; kingdom Metazoa; phylum Chordata; class Mammalia; order Primates; family Cercopithecidae; genus Trachypithecus; species Trachypithecus francoisi. The sequence goes on along the minus strand of NW_022681460.1, from coordinate 23,875,313 downwards.
TTATTACAACTGAAAATTGCCCTATTTTAATAAGGTAGGTACAGGTATTCACAAAGTAAAAGAAGAATTGTTCTGTGAATTAAAATTTTTATTAAAATCCTCAGATAATTTCAAATTCACATATAGATGGCTTTTACTAAAGTGGTGACATTTAAGTGGTCAAAAAGGAGGTAAAGGGAAAATCTTGCAGAGATATAAGTCAAGTGCAAAGACCTTTTCGAAGAGACTGACCAAAGTGTCACCAAACTAATTTTTCCTTCCTCCTGGACACCAAGGTTGCCTGCATTTCCCTGCTTTTCTTTCATTAGTTGGTTTGGTCATATGACTACATTCTGGCCAATCAAATATGGGCAGAAGTGGTGCTTGCTTTTAGGCCTGACCCTTAATAATCTCTTGATGCAACCCTGCCCTCACTCTCTTCGACCATTCCCTAGTTGAATGAACAGGAGTGCTAGGAATTAGAAAAGGGTGGAGTTGGATAGGGTAAGGAGGCTGAATCCCAGAACAACTCTGTAGAACAGAGTACTACCCCTGCATCGATTTAACAAGAAATAAGCTTTCATTGTGCTAAACTACTAAAATTATGATTTTTTTTCATCGTAGTTAGGCAATCTGCAAGGTAGAGATTGTGATCTTTTTATCTTTGTTTTCCCTAAATCCAGAAGTGTGCCTTTTATTTAAGGAGACACTTGAGAAAGTTTGGTTTAGAATGATTAGCTGGTAAAGTTGAAAGGTGCTTTTAGTGTGAAGTTTGAATGGACAACTTATGAATTTTCTTCCAAATTCAGGATTCTGTGACATTCCATGAATTTTGAATTCTAACTACTGCTGTTTGGTGGGAGTTCTCTTAGGTAACTTTCAATTTATTATTTACTGTATGTATCACCTTTCTCATATACAATGTTTCTTTAAATTCTATAAACCTCACAATTTCCCTCTGTTTAATACAGAATATTGACTGCAATGATACCAGATTTTAAAAATAAGAAATGAATACTTCAACATAATATCCCTCTTGCCTTAGAATGGCCAGATAAACAAAATCCCTATTGCATTCTATAAATGAATATAAACAGTACCCTTCAGCATGAGAAGTTTAATCCTTAATTTTTCAAAATAATACCTATCACCTTAGAAATCAATTATCAAAATTATCAATCATCAGAATATTACTCTGAGAAGTTTGAAGAAACGAGGAACAAGAACCATCCACTAAATATCAATCTTGCTCTACTCTATTGCACAAATTTGAAAAAACTTTCAAAAATGATGATGATTATATAATAAAGAAGAGGGATATTCAAATTATTTCAATTTCTCCTTTTAAGAGAAAACAAGATAAAACAATATTTGACATAGCTATCATAAAGTCAGCATCAAATTTAGTTTTTAAGTATAATTGTAGAAATAATTGGATTTGGAGCAGCTTTAGCAAGATATAATACCACCACCCCTTTTTTACTCTACAGTTTCTTCAAAGGGCCTATTAATATTATGCAAAGAATCAGCTTGGTATTTTGTATGCACTTTCTTGTTGCTTCTTTAAGTCTCAATCTTTGATGAAATTGACTCTTTGTGAAAGGGAAGTTTTTGAGGTAGGAACAGGTATCTCAGTTCATTACTGAAATTAGAATATAAGCTGAAAGTTGTTAGAGACTAGAAGACAGAAACATTTCCAATAAAACTCCCCATCTTGTACTAAAAGTAATATATGCAAAAATGAATGTGTAGAACAGGCTGGTGTTATGAAATGCTAAGAATCAACCCAATCATTTTGAATTCATATGTAAAGACTAGTCATGGTACTTTTATAAGAGCAAGAGAAATTCTGATTCTATCATTATTCTTAATACAATTGTATATGCATTTTATATCATGCAATTAAATAACTTGAAATATTTCATTATTCAGTAGATTACCATCAATTTAAACTGAGGGAGTTTTAGAGGAGTCTTCAGATAATCCCCAATCATATTCTACTTTAGTTGTAAAATCAGCTATGGTTTGAATTAATGCGATTCTCACTAAATTGCTTAAATGGAAAGCTTTGAATGTATATGAGGGAATTCCAAAGGCATGTGTAGAAGAAGAAATCTTGCTCATGTGGTATAGGATAAGGAATCAAAGATACAGCCAAACTCCGCTATATGTGAACTATTGCCACACTACATATTAAATGATAGAAACTGATTTTTGAATATTAATGTAAAGATGTTTATAAGTTGCTTGAACTCTAGCAGATGAGTGCAACAGAATGCTGTAGCCATTTGAGATATGAAATATCTCAAAGTAAAAAATCTGGACTGAATTTAAGGTGAATTTAATGTAGTAAAACAAAAACAAGTAATGATTCCATAAGTTTATACGGATTCTAACAGGCTTTGGAACTTTTTTACTTCCTCCCACAATAATATATACAATTTATATTGCAACCAGGACATTCTACTTACTCTATCCCTGTGTTCTATTCAATTCTATTTCATTCCATTCCATTTCACCTAAGAAAATTCTGGTTTTGATATATCAAATTTACTTCAAAAGCCAGTCATGTATTCCATAAAAGAGTTTTTTAAAAACCTACAAATTATCCAAAGAAGAATTAAAAAGTTAAAATATTCAAATATGTTTCCAAAATGCAAAAGCTTGTTCAACTTCGCTATCATTAAAAAAATTGGGGGCCGGGCCGGTGACTCACACCTGCAATCCTAGCACTTTGGGAGGCCAAGGCAGGCGGATTGCCTGAGCTCAGGAGTTTGAGACCAGCTTGGGAAACATGGTGAAACCCCATCTCTACTAAAATACAAAAAATTAGCCGGGCGTGGCAGCATGCGTCTGTAGTCCCAGGGGAGGCTGAGGCAGGAGAATGGCCTGAACCCGGGAGGTGGAGCTTGCAGTAAGCCGAGATAGCGCCACTGCACTCCAGCCTGGGCTACAGAGTCAGACTCTGTCTCAAAAAAAAAAAAACCAAAAAAACAAAAAAACAAATAAGTAAAATTGGCCTCCTCTTAGGAAAACTTAAAATTGTTTTATGATTGGTACTATCACAAAATCTTGGTTTTCTAATTGCTTTAAGAATCTATCATAGGAGGAAAAATTATTCCAGATTGTGTCCCAATAAACTGCAGAAATGAATTCTCTAACTTATATCTCTTATTCTTATGTCAAATCTTGCTGTTTCACTTCAAATTACCATGGCCAAAATGAAGAGATGAAAATCTCTAGGTCCTAAAATTTTAAAATTAGAAAGATATGCTAGAGAGCAGAACAGGGGAAAATGTTGTCTTTCTGCCAACAGAATTTAGCTCCCAGAACAAAACAAACAAACAAACAAACAAAAAATTTCCTTAAGAATATGGCTGCAAAAAGCATAATACCTCATGACAAGGATGAGGCTATACAAACTGTGATAAAATTTACATTTAGTGGAAAATTGAGAGTTGAGTGTTAGTCTTCACTTTATTTTTTTTAACCTCTTTTCCACACATCTTAAATGAAATTTTCTTTAAAAAACCTTCACAATTATGAAAATTTGTTTTTTAAAGATAGTGACAAATGTTCTAAAGAAATCATGGTAAATTTTCCTTAAGGAGCATTTTACCAGAGTGAAAAGGTAAGCTTTGAATTGGGGAAAAAACTTATAAATAACTAATGAGTCAAATGTGATAAGTTTTGTCAGAAAATTATCAGTTTATGGAAAGAGACCACAGATATGACTGGACTATCTAGTCAGTTTAGCTAAATATAAACACCCTAGGAATCACCTGAATGTTTATTAGGAACATCCATGGAATAAAACACATATTACTATCTTTGCTATTTATACTTTCGTATTCTAAATGTATATATTGCACATAAAATGTGGCTTCACTGAGGTCAAATTCACTGTATTTACAGAAAATATCAAAGGATTTTGTGGAATCCAAGAAGCCACTATCTCCTTATTTAAGAAAAAGTCAGTTACTATGTGGGGAAGAAATGATACAAATAAATGTTCTGTAATGAGTTACAGCACACTTTCACTGTCCAACTCTAGCCATTAAATTTAATGATTTTTGTCTTGACATTCTTTTGCCATACATCAGAGATACTTCTCCCTGCATACTTTCTACTTAGCAGAGAGAAATTCAGGTTAGGCTAAATAGAAAAAAACTATTTATGGAAATGGCATAGTGCTCCCTTATATTCACTCAACAAATGTAAAGAATATCAAGTTCACTGTTCAGTACACTGTTCCCAGTGTAGTAGAAAAATAAACAAGGGAGCGCTTAAATAACACCAAGCAATGTTGTGAAGGAAAAATAAAGCAGTGGAAAAAGACAGAGTGCAAAGAGGAGGACAAAATATTACACAATAATGCAGGGAAAGGTGATATTTGAGCTGAGATCTGAATGAAATGAGGAAGCATCCTTGGTGAGGATCTGCAGGAATAGAGATTCAGCAAGAAGAAAAGAAGGCTGAACTCAGAAAATGGTTTGCGTCCGCATTCTTCTAGAAGTCTTTCCTCACTTCAGCCCCTAAATGATGTGGCTACTGTGGGGAAGGAAACACTCTTAATAAAATCCCCAAAGTTCCTTAACTCAATCTATTTAATTGCAGTACTTAGGCCTCAGCCCAAGCTGATCATTTTAAGGCAGAGCATTTGACCCAAAATGGACCAATGAGGCTCTTTCTCTGCGATTTTTGAATACGTGAGTCTGGGGTGAAAGTCAGTTCCACCCCAATGGTGAGGATGCAGAATGTAAAACCAGGAAGCAAACAGAGAGATAAGATTTTCCACCTAAGAAGATTTCCATTCTAAGTGCATGCAGGTAAGATTTTCCATTCCAAGTGCATGGAGAAAAAAACCATATGCACTTAGAATAAGCGTGGCTCAGAAAGGAAAGGAGCAACGCGAGTCAATGACAGTGTCTCAGTAGAATTCAAGACTGGTTGCTTGGTGAGGTGCTTAATTATTTCCTTAAGTTAACTTCTGTAAATCAATGAACTTATCTTTTTGCCTAAATTAATTGAATTTGAGTAACTGTATTTAGGAACTAGGAGATATTAAAATATGTGCCATGGATTGTAAAATGCAGCAATTCTAGATCAGCCATCAATGTGAAACTGTAGCAAAGAGCCCACTGCTTGGCATTTTTTAATACTTAATGAGCAATAATCTTTATCTACTTTGATTGCAAAAAGATAAACTTGTGAAAAGAGCAGAATTAGCCTCTTGCAATATCCAAATTTTATCAAATCCAAATTTCTCAGAATGTAAAGAATATCATTTAGATCTAAGAGAAATCAATTTTTGAGAATATGTATACTTATTATCAGCAAGATACTACTAGAAAAAAAACACAGAAATCTATCATTAAGTCATGTTATGTAACTTTGGGTGCACAGTACTGTACTGGATAACAAATATCAAAATTTAAATGTATATATATGTGTCTGTACACATGTATACACATACAATTCTGAAGATTCAATATTAAAACACATATTGAACATGAGGAATACTGATGTCAAAAGTATAGAAGAAGAGCATTTTACTTGTTTTGTGAGTTTTTTAACTAGCTTTACTAAAATATACACAAATATTTGACAAAGAACCATGGGCCTCCAAATATTCTGGTTGTTAAAATGAAAATATGTCAATAATTCTGTTTTACACTGTAACCTGTAAATAGTGCAAAAGAATAGTACTCTGAAGTGTCACTCACCTTACATCATTTTGGAAGTTAAACTTTGCCTCAACCAAAGGAATTTTTCTTAATATACTTGATAATATTTACAAGAAGCTGTTCCTATCATTAAGATGACTAATTCTCCTTTCAAGATAATATGTTGGTATTAGAGCTAATTTCACAATACCTAAATATTTATAAGTATGAATTGGTCAACACACATGTAATGGTTATGAAATTCATATTATTCAAAAAATGTTTTATGTTAGATATGTCATTCATAATTTGTAAACCACACACACACACACAAACTTAACAAGCTTTAAATTTGTTATATTAATATTTAGCATTTTTCACAAAAGAAAAAAATTATAACTCATGGATAACTGACATTTTAATATTTTTAATATTCCATGTGTAGACAAGAATGTCTCTTTCAAATTCAGTGTATGTACAAGTGTATCTTGTACTACATACTACAATATCATATAATTCTGAACCATCATTAAATTCTGTTGCAGTTAAAATAACCAAAAACACCAACTCATTTTTGGAAATTTAAAATATGATCATTCTGATGGTATCTTTACTGGTCAGATGCATTTCAGGCGATTAGTCCTTCAGTTAACTTGTCAGATTTTACAAAGAGTTATGGCCAGCATATATGGCAATACTAATTCAAACTGACAATGATGTAATATGAGCTTGTGCACTATTATAAAAAATTAAATGACCAATTTGCAAAAATATGATAATCCAGGACAGATACTAATTGATTTTGCTTCACACTCTTCACTTCTGATTCAAATGTAATGACAAATAATTTGGCATTGGGGCAGAATAAATGCTTGGTTTTTCTGTGAGTACCACATGGGTTTGGGATTCTCAAAAGAGAAGGAAATGGTTAGAAATATATCTCTATGGTCACATGTACTTTTATAAACATTACATTTTATAACATTCAGCAGCTCAATTCAAGAGTCTAGCTAATTAAATAAAAATCAATGAATCTGTAATGCATCACTGAAGTCAAAAACATAAACTGATTCTTAGAGTTGGAGACTATATTTTACTAACACATCACTTTCAAACAAACCAGCATATTGGGAAAATATAGCAAAAAAGGAAATTGAATAAAATGTAGAATTACTTTCATTCATATTTTCTCACTACTAGAAGTTTTAATTCAGGGCTGACCATTCCTGCCTATTAGCAACATTTTATTAAGCCCATATTTAGTGATTCCAATTTTTCCTCAAGGGACATTGCACTTATAATTTGTGAAAACTATTATTAAAGGAAGCTGCTTAATATATTTCAAGGCATATTTACATATTTCAAAATATTTACAATTTTTATAGTCACATTAAATGCTTTTCACCAATACCAAAAATATAAGAGCCATAGACACAGATTACCACTACAGTATTCTTTTTTCACTTAAGAAATTTTGGTCCTTAAAGAAGTAACAAAGTAATCTACATTTTACAAGATATTAGTTATAATTAATAAGATATATTTCTGAACCCTACAAAATTGTCTAGGAAAAGAACCTCTGACCATGAAAGCCATTTAAATGAACAATCAAGTTATGGCTCTAAATCTAATATTCTGTCACAAATTTACCATGATTTGTTCTAACCGCTACTTGTACCAATGTAAACATATTGTGACTTTAAAATTGCTACTTTAAAATAAGAAACAAATTAACAAAAAATATTCTAAATTTTCTGGTTTTGTGGGGATCCACTTGCCTTATAATTTTTCACAGCACTCCATGAATATTTTTCGTAATATGACTGCCAGTTTAATAGTTAAGCCCAAACTACTTAAAACATACTTATGGTCTACCTGAGCAGCACTTTGAAAAAAAATAATGCACATAAATTGAAAGAAAAAATTTACTCTTACATAATCACCATTACTAATAACATGTGGCTGTTGATGCTGTGCAACTTCTTACAACTTGAAATTGGCTGGGCGCGGTGGCTCAAGCCTGTAATCCCAGCACTTTGGGAGGCTGAGACGGGCGGATCACGAGGTCAGGAGATCGAAACCATCCTGGCTAACACGGTGAAACCCCGTCTCTACTAAAAAATACAAAAAACTAGCCAAGCGAGGTGGCGGGCGCCTGTAGCCCCAGCTACTCGGGAGGCTGAAGCAGGAGAATGGCGTAAACCCGGGAGGCGGAGTTTGCAGTGAGCTGAGATCTGGCCACTGCACTCCAGCCTGGGCGACAGAGCAAGACTCCGTCTCAAAAAAAAAAAAAAAAAAAACTTGAAATCGAATTAGACACCACCACCTGTATATCCTATTTCATGCGATTTCCCCTGGTACTAGCTTTTATCACAGGACGCACTGAAAACTCTGCTTCTCAAAGATGTGATATAATCAAAAGAAACTATTGTGTTCTTTTTTTTTTTTTTTTGAGACGGAGTCTTGCTCTTTCGCCCGGGCTGGAGTGCAGTGGCCGGATCTCAGCTCACTGCAAGCTCCGCCTCCCGGGTTTTACGCCATTCTCCTGCCTCAGCCTCCCGAGTAGCTGGGACTACAGGCGCCCGCCACCTCGCCCGGCTAGTTTTTTGTATTTTTAGTAGAGACGGGGTTTCACCCTGTTAGCCAGGATGGTCTCGATCGCCTGACCTCGTGATCCGCCCGTCTCGGCCTCCCAAAGTGCTGGGATTACAGGCTTGAGCCACCGCGCCCGGCCGAAACTATTGTGTTCTAATGTTAAATCTGTGAACTACTTGGAGGAAGTAGTTTGTGTGATATTTAACAGATATTGAGTATTACTATTTTCCTTAAAATTTAAAATAAGCCACGGCGCCTCTTTGAGTTCCTATGGTTTCCTGGGGCGCTTTAACACACAGTTTGGGAAACATGAGTATATGCTGTTTCACTCTAGGCTTTCAATTTTCTATGGCATAAAATGAAAGTATATTAACAGTTTATTTGAAAAGTTCATTTGAAGTACATAAATAAATGTGACAAAATATTGGTTAAAATATTGTTTACAATTCTAACTTTTGAGTTTTCACAAAACTTACTTACAGTTTGTAAGACTTTTTTATATACATTACTTTGTAAATATTGATGGAAATTTTTTTTAAAAAAGCAAACCAAATATGGACTATCCAGTGGTGACTGAGCAGTCAAATAAATAAGACTCGGGACTCAGTTTATTTCAAATGACCTCAGAGTTGTCTATAACAGCCTGCTTTGTCTTTCTGCACGTTTCAGTTCGTATTACCTTAATCCATCATTTGTATCAATGGAGACTAACTGTTCTTTTCCATATTCAAGCTTTCCTATAACTGAAGATCATTTTTTCCTCTTTCCAAACTAAATGAACACAGCTGTCTTTAATCTTCCCTCACAGTTTCCACTTTTCATTCCTTTAATTATCTCTGTTTCTTTTCTTTGGATTTCTTTCAATATCACCAAATTTTTTTCAATGCAATAAATCCTCAAAGAGAAAGCACTAGATAAAATAGTGCAAATTATAGAACACAGCTCTATGAGATTAAGAATGTGGACATCAAAGACCTTTCCAAGCCAATGAAATGTCTTACCATTTTACATAGGTTATGAGTCTGAAAAAGTCTAATGCTGGGATACTTTGCTGTTTAGAAACACATCATATGAGGAAATTTATAGAGAACTCAAGATTAGGAGAAAAGTTGTGGAAAATGCCTGCATTTCTATAATGAAAATATTGTTTAGGAAACAAAAAAAATAAATGAAACATTCTTGTTGGCCTTTTGCAAAATTGGCTTTAATGGTTTCATTCCATTTCTTATGGGCATCTTTTAGATTCACAAACACACACACACAAAGTAGGACTGTTTTCTATACTTCAAGTATGTTTACCAGCAACTTTTAGTTTTGTTTTTTTTTTTAACAACAGTATATTTATTTCCTCAGACAAAAAAAATAAATCAACTGTCTGTTTTTCCTTTATATTTAGAAGCTAAATTTCTAACTTACTCTAATTCACATAGATTAATACATATTGAATATCAACTATGTGATACTGAAACATTACCTAGTGTTCCAATATTCACAGTACAAAGATGAAAAAATCATAATTTGATATATAAATATGATAAACTTTTCTGGATGCAACTGTGTAATAAGGATAGAATCAGAAAAGAAGAAGATTGCAAACTAAATAATATACAGCTGTCATGCAGAATTGGATAGTAAAATTTATTTACACTAAATTAAGAATATTCCTGTTTAAAAAGTAAATACACATGCATTAGAACTTTGCATAAGAAGACTTCATGTACAGGAAAGGATGATCACATTATCTGTTTACACATAAGAAACATAAAGGTATCACAGCAGTAATACCTTTAAATGCTATTCCAAGGGTTGTAAGTTAGCAGATCACAGGCAATGTCTGGCTCTCATACTGTCTGTCTACCACTTCAATGGCTTCTTTCACTAGGACTCCTTCACTCTCTTTTTTTTCTTTTTTTCTTTTTTTTTTTTTGAGACGGAGTCTCGCTCTGTCGCCCAGGCTGGAGTGCAGTGGCCGGATCTCAGCTCACTGCAAGCTCCGCCTCCGGGGTTTATGCCATTCTTCTGCCTCAGCCTCCCGAGTAGCTAGGACTACAGGCGCCTGCCACCTCACCCATCTAGTTTTTTGTATTTTTTAGTAGAGACGGGGTTTCACCGTGTTAGCCAGGGTGGTCTCGATCTCCTGACCTCGTGATCCGCCAGTCTCGGCCTCCCAAAGTGCTGGGATTACAGGCTTGAGCCACCACACCCGGCCTCCTTCTCTCTTTTATGTGACCTGTCTTATGGCAGTTTGAGTTTGTGATCAACATTCACCACCCATTCTCCTTTTGAAATGAAGTCTACCATTCCAAATTCCATAAATATTCTGGAACTATAAAGCCTCAGGAGTTGTGCAGAAATTATTTACAGCTGTCATCCGGCATAATTGCTGATTCGTTCTCTGCTATACACATGCATAGTTCATCCCCTCTATGCTATACCATATCTGTGCCAATTTTTCTCATCAGTAGGGTAAAAAATACCAACAAAACTCCATTTATATTTAATACCATCTCATTCAGTGATTGTCTGTTAACTGTCACAAAAAATAGAAAGATCTAGGGGAAATTGGATGAAAAGTGGATAGTAACTTGAATAGAAGGAAGGAGTCTTCCATCATCCCAGTCTAATAGTCCTTATTCCAAAGGAGCACATACTATGTGTGTTTGTACTTATGTTTCTGTCATGTCAACTGATTCTTACATAACTCTGCAGGTATACACTCATATCACCCTTTCACCAGCAAGGGCACTGATGCTTAAGAATTATCTGACCTGCCTGAAATCAAATGAGTGATACAACTAGATTTAACATCAGGTCTCTCTGACTTCCCCCAGAAATAAAAGAAAATTTAGAAATAATTTATTTTCTAAAGCTACCCCAACAAACTTAGAATCCCTGTTAAACTTCAAATAATCTTATTTTATTTGTCATTATTTTATTTTATTTACTTTTTAGATTTCAACTGTTATTTCAGATTCCGGGGTACATGGAGGTTTGTTACATGAGTATATGGTGTGATGCTGAGGTTTGGGGTATGAATGATCCTGTCACCCAGGTAGTGAGCATAGTACACAACAGTTTTTCAATCCTTTCCGCCTCCCTCCTTCCCCCCTCCAGTAGTCCTCAATGTCTATTGTTGTCATCTTTATGCTACAAGTACTCAGTGTTTAGCTCCTACTTATAAGTGAGAACATGTGGTATCAAATAATTTTACAATCTAAAACACAAAGTCATGTTTTGAAAGTTTCTGCACCCTTATAATGTCTTATACATGCTCATTTTTCAGCATTTCAATGAACATAAACTTTAGGTGTCAACTTATAAAGGGGGAATAGTGGCGTCATTGCTATTTCTGATGAGTATTGTCACTAAATAGTGTTAATGTAATTTTAAAAGATAAAATCAGCTTGCCTTCAGATTCATGTTTTTGTTGATATGATAATTAATAACAATATACATCTGATATGGTTTGGATCTCTGTCCTTGCCCAAATCTCATGTCAAATTTTAATCCCCAGTGCTGGAGGTGGGGCCTAGTGTGAGGTGCTTGAATCCTAGGGGCAGATTTGTACCCTTGTGCTGTTCTTCTGACAGTGAGTTCTTATAAGGTCTGGTTGCTTAAAAGTGTGTAGCAACTCCCCTCATCACTCTCTTAGTCCTGCTCCTGCCATGTAAGACGTGCCTGTTTCTCCTTTGCCTTCCACCATGGTTGTAAGCTTCCTGAGGCCTCCTCAGAAGCAGAAGCCACATTGCTTCCTATACAGCAGGCAGACGTGAGTCATTAAACCTCTTTTCTTATAAATTACCGAGTCTCAAGTATTTCTTTACAGCAATGCAGAAATGCACTAATATAAGGTCTAACATTCAACAGTCCTTTCAAAGACAGTCACATTTAGTGTAAGTTAAAACTTTGAATAAAAATGCTCCAATTCACAATCTATATATATATATATAGATATAGATATAGATATTTTTATATCCAAGAAGGCATCACTGGGTAACTTTTACCACTGAGTATTTGGATCTCGAAATTTAAAACAAAGGAGTTTTCACGTGTTCAGGGGAAACTCCTATGGAAAAACAGATATCTCACAGATAAAAGTAAAATTTCATTGTAGTTTGATTATAAGTTTGGGATTTCAGATATTCTTTTTTTTAAAAGTTATACTTTAAGTTCTAGGGTACATGTGCACAATGTGCAGGTTTGTTACGTACATATACATGTGCCATGTTGGTGTGATGCACAGATTAACTCGTCATTTACATTAGGTATATCTCCTAATGTTTTCCTTCCCTCCTCCCCCCACCCCAAGACAGGCCCTGGTGTGTGATATTCCCCTTCCTGTGTCCAAGCGTTCTCATTGTTCAGTTCCCACCTATGAGTGAGAACATGCGGTGTTTGGTCTTCTGTTCTTGCAATAGTTTGCTGAGAATGATGATTTCCAGCTTCATCCATGTTCCTACAAAGGACATGAACTCATTCTTTTTTATGGCTGCATAGTATTCTATGTTGTATATGTGCATTTTCTTAATCCAGTCTATCATTGATGGACATTTGGGTTGGTTCCAAGTCTTTGCTATTGTGAATAGTGCCGCAATAAACATACGTGTGCATGTGTCTTTATAGCAGCATGATTTATAATCATTTGGGTATATACCCAGTAATGGGATGGCTGGATCAAATGATATTTCTAGTTCTAGATCCTTGAGGAATCACCACACTGTCTTCCACAATGGTTGAACTAGTTTACAGTCCCACCAACAGTGTAACAGTGTTCCTATTTCTCCACATCCTCTCCAGCATCTGTTGTTTCCTAAGTTTTTAATCATGGCCATTATAACTGGTGTGAGACAATATCTCACTGTGGTTTTGATTTGCATTCATCTGCTAGCCAGTTTTCCCAGCACCATTTATTAAATAGCGAATCCTTTCCCCATTTCCTGTTTTTGTCAGGTTTGTCAAAGATCAGATGGTTGTAGATGTGTGGTATTATATCTGAGGCCTCTGTTCTGCTCCATTGGTCTATATTTTTGAAAAGATCAACAAAATTGATAGACCCCTAGCAAGACTAATAAAGAGGAAAAGAGAGAAGAATCAAATAGACGCAACAAAAAATAATAAAGGGGGTATCACCACCTATCCCACAGAAATACAAACTACCACCGGAGGATACTAGAAACACCTCTAGTTTATTCACTATAAACTAGAAAATCTAGAAGAAATGGATAAATTCCTGGACACATACACCCTCCCAAAAGTAAACCAGGAAGAATTTGAATCCCTAAATAGACCAATAACAGGATCTGAAATTGAGGCAATAATTAATAGCCTACCAACCAAAAAAAAATCCAGGACCAGATGGATTCACAGCCGAATTCTACCAGAGGTACTAGGAGCTGGTACCATTCCTTCTGAAACTATTCCAATCAATAGAAAAAGAGGGAATCCTCCCTAACTCATTTTATGAGGCCAGCATCATCCTGATACCAAAGCAGGGCAGAGACACAACAAAAAAAGATAATTTTAGACCAATATCCCTGATGAACGTTGATGCAAAAATGCTCAATAAAATACTGGCAAACTGAATCCAGCAGCACATCAAAAAGCTTATCCACCACGATCAAGTGGGCTTCATCCCTGGAATGCAAGGCTGCTTCAACATATGCAAATCAATAAATGTAATCCAGCATATAAAGAGAACCAAAGGCAACAGCCACATGATTATCTCAATAGATGCAGAAAAGGCCTCTGACAAAATTCAACAGCCTTTCATGCTAAAAACTCTCAGTAAATTAGGTATTGATGGGATGTATCTCAAAATAAATAAGAGTTATTAATGACAAACCCACAGCCAATATCATACTGAATGGGCAAAAACTGGAAGCATTCCCTTTGAAAACTGGCACAAGACAGGGATGTTCTCTCACCACTCCTATTCAACATAGTTGGAAGTTCTGGCCAGCACAATCAAACAGGAGAAAGAAATAAAGGGTATTCAATTAGGAAAGAGGAAGTCAAATTGTCCCTGTTTGCAGATGACATGATTGTCTATTTAGAAAACCCCATCGTCTCAGCCCAAAATCTCCTTAAGCTGATAAGCAACTTCAGCAAAGTCTCAGGATACAAAATCAATGTTCAAAAATCACAAGCATTCCTATACACCAATAACAGACAAACAGAGAGCCAAATCATCAGTGAACTCCCATTCACAATAGCTTCAAAGAGAATAAAATACCTAGGAATCCAACTTACAAGGGATGTGAAGGACCTCTTCAAGGATAATTACAAACCACTGCTCAGTGAAATGAAAGAGGATACAAACAAATGGAAGAACATTCCATGCTCATGGATAGGAAGAATCAATATTGTGACAATGGCCATACTGCCCAAGGTAATCTATAGATTCAATGCCATCCCCATCAAGCTACCAATGACTTTCTTCACAGAATTTGAAATAACTACTTTAAAGTTCATATGGAACCAAAAAAGAGCCCGCATTGCCAAGACAATGCTAAGCCAAAAGAACAAAGCTGGAGGCATCACGCTACCTGACTTCAAAATATACTACTGGGATTTCAGATATTCTAAAAAAAAATTAAAACATTTTTAATACATGCATATTTATACCTTCATAAATCACCCTTCTCTTGAATATGAAATTTCTAGGTTTGGTAATTTAGGATCATAACAATAAAACTTGCTATCCTTTTGATAGATTAGTCATTTTATCACTTTCTGTTAAATCAACTTTTCATGAAAAATTAGTTTTATTTAATTAAATTTAGATCATTTTAGTAGCTGAATATATGCAAAACATATGCTAAATAAATATTTATCTTGCATATGAATTTAGAAATATTTTTACAGGTCCAGTTTCATATACATCTCTCTATATATACAGTACATAGCATATAATGGTGCATAAATTTAATGTAGAAAATACAGTTGTTCCCACATACAGCTCTTTCAAGGAAAACCTGAATATATTTTTAATGGTGAATTACTCTTGGACCCTGTTGATAGCCTGCAATATAGAAAGTGCACTTGCGAGCTATTGGGATCTTAGCTTGGGGATGAGAGTGGCATTGAGAATAGATTGCTGCTGTTAGTGCTTAGTGAGAAAAAGAAAAGACTGCTGTATAGATAAAGTGAGGGGAAATTTTTCCTACCCTCTAGCTCTGTCCCTTTTTCACTGTAGATAGCCTCATCCAATTGAACAGATTTCTCACTAGGTATATTATCTGGAAGGAAAGCTCTTTTCCCGATTGTAGTCTGGGAGAATCTGCAAGCTAGGGTTTATCCCCTATCTTCCATCTGCCAAACAACTGGCATTGCTTTACTCAGAATAAGCTTTTTTGCCAATTTCCAACTCACATGATGCCTTCAAAAAGGAAAAAGGAGTAGTAAGAAAACAGGGAGGGCAAATATTGGCTGGTTCTGGAACACTGAATATTTTTCTCCCATCACCAAGGCCTTCATTTAGTTTGCAGTCTCAGAATACGGCTGTCTGTATTGCATGGTCAGGTTTATTTATATTTTTCTTCCATATGCATACTTTGGTATTGGCTATATCTACATAACTGGCATTTGGCATGCAAAAGGAGCCTCTTGCTCTTGGGTTTCTGAGGCCACTTCAAATCCTTTGTTTCCTAGTTCCTCCTTTTTGATGATTCCACTATTCTGACACCAACAGGTCAGTTCACTATTGCAGTTGGATACAATTTAGTTTTCTTTGTCTTTATAGTATGCAAGAATGGACTAATATAAGGCTTAACTTTCAACAGTCCTTTCAAAGACATCACATTTAGTGTAAGTTTAAACTTTGAGTAAAAATGCTCCAATTCATAATCAATACATATAGATAATTTTTGTATCTAAGGAAGGCAGAGGGTGAGGTTTTTAATTTAAGGTATGCGTTACATTCTGAGGGCAGTCATTTCTGAGAACAACAGACATAAACAATGCACAATGTAAGCCACCAGTATAAATATTAGTTGTTTCAGATTTGAGAGTCCCTAAGTGGTTTTACCATACCCCTATCACAATCAAAATAATTTTCCTTTAGTAATAGCAATAAATGATTAAAACATGAGGATGTTAATCCACCAGTGTTTGCATATACTGGCATTAGGACAAAACTAAAAAATAAAATTCTGAAGACCTCTGGAACACGGAACCCATATCTCTAGAAAAATGTGAGGCTCTTTCATATTATTATAAGGTTGGTGGAGAAACAAATATGGAAATGTATAGAGAAACAAATATGGAAATGAGTGATTGAGTAAAAGACAGTCTACCATATCCTTGCATTCTAATTGCCCTAAAATCTATGAAGTATGCATACGTGTGTCAGCATTACATCTATGTCATAGTGATTAATCTCCACCAAAATTCTATGAGGTTGTCATGGATGAGTAAGCTGATGTCTAACATTACGTGGCACAGCTGGGAGATAATCAGTTCTCTGTGACACTGAAAGCAAATGTTTTTCAAACACAGGCCATGTATTGGGTACTTACTATAAGAAAAGTTTCTACAGTTTTATCTGATAGGCTAGATCTACATAATGTGAGAACTTGGCAAGTAGAAAAGGGTTCTGGACTACACATGTAGAGTGAAATTACGTTGTTTTGTCTAACTGGATGTCTCTTATCACTCCTCATTGCAGGGTCTTCATTAGGCAAGGGGATTTAAGTACGAAGCTGGGCCTTGCAGTTAAATTCCGAGGTGCTCTGTGTGTCGGGATAGGCAGGGGATAAATAGTGAATGTTATCATTTGAAGTTGAGTGCCGAACTTCTTCTACCTCATTGCAGAACTTTAAAGATTTTAGTAACATAGACAGAATAAAATAGCATTCTGGCACTGGTCAATCTAGTCTGATTCCACAGAGTTTTGTGGCATACTGGCATACTTTTAATTTGCTTCATTCCACTTTTCAGTGTTATTAGGGTCTGAATTACATCCCCACAAAATCCATATGTTGAAAATAAACCCTGGTATGACAGAGTGACTATGTTCATAGATAGGGCCTTTACAGAAGTAATTAAGTCAAAATGAGGACACTAAGGTGGGCCCTAATCCAATATAACTAGCATCCTTATAAGAAGAGGCGATTCGGACACACGGCGACACCAGGGGTGCATATGAAGAGAAAGAACAAAGAAAAAAGGCAGCAGTCTGCAAGCCAAGCAGAGAGGCCTCAGAAGAAAACTGCCCTGCTGGCACTTTGACATTGGACTTTTAGCCTCCAGAACTTTGAGAAAATTAATTGTTGTTGTTTAAGCCACTCATTCTATAGTATTTTATTATGGCAGTCCTAACAAACTAATATAAGTAGAAAAAATATACAATAAATTCTTCATATTGGTTTCAGTAATAGAAATTTTGATGTATAGACTTTTGCACAAAAACTGCAAATGTAAGCAGGTTGAGTAAATGTGGACACAAATAGATGACTTTCATCTTTAATTAAATTCATTGTCAGTGCTTTGTCTCACTTTAAAAAGATAAGCAGGTGCATGCATTAACATAAAATAGGAATTACCAGAAGGAAATCATAGCTTTAAAAAAAGAAACAATCCTCCCGATTAGTTTAACTTTTATTTACATTAATGAGATTAACATAAACAATCTAAGAGAATGACAAACCTTTTAGCTTGTTGAAAATAAAACAAATTAAATCTCAAAAGGCTGAGTATTAGAGCCACTTAATGGGAAAGTTTAGAAAGCATACATACATGATCAAAAATAGAGTAAATAAGACACTCAAGGGACAAGAGTTGACAACATATGCAATCATTTGTCAGTGATCCTTGGCCCTTCACAGAGTTGTCGGTTATGAGAAGTTGAAGTTTTTTAATTTCAACAATGGCTCCCAGGTCAATGTGAAAACAACTTCACCAATGTTTCAAAATAAAGCAACAGTGCTACCTCTTCTAGGATTACTTTTTAACTTCGTGAACAATGTCAGACAATAAATTTACTACACACAGAAAATAAAGCAGCAAAGTAAAATAATTGGTAAGCGGCCTAAAAAATCTTAATATATAACCAAACTATCACTATACAGCTAATAAGAACATAGGAAGAAGCATGCTATGTGTGTGTGTGTGTGTCCATTATGACACACCTCCCACCCTGCTCCATACACAATTCACATCCAGGTATTTCACCACTATGTATCCCAAGAATATCTCCTTGTCACCATGTTTTCTGTTACTACTTCGGTTAGGTTACCTCTTTTTTTTGAGAGAGAGAGAGAGAGAGTTTCACTCTGCCACCTAGGCTGGAGTGCAGTGGCTGGATCTTGGCTCACTGCAACCTCCGCCTCCCAGGTTCAAGCAATTCTCCTGCCTCAGCCTCCCAAGGAGCTGCGACTACAGATGTGCGCCACCACGCCACGTTAATTTTTGTATTTTTAGTAAAGACGGGGTTTTACCATGTTGGCCAGGCTGATCTGGAACTCCCGACCTCAAGTATTCCGCCTGCCTGGCCTCCCAAAGTGCTGGGAATACAGGGGTGAGCCACTGCGCCCAGTCACAGGTCATTGTTTTTTCTCATGTGTACTCCTGTAATTACCTAAATTCCTGCTTTCATTTCTGCATTCTTACAGTCCATTCTCCACAAGGCAGTCGGGTGATGTTTAAAAATTTAAAGCAAGATTTTTTCACTTTCTTGATTAGAGACTTCCAACAATTTCCTCCTTGCTTTTAAGTAGATTTCCAACTTTTTCCAGTCTGTTTGTACCTTGCTCAGCTCTGCAAACTTGTGCTGTGTTATGATCCTCCCATTCTATGCTTCAGATACACTGAATTTCTTTCTATTTCTAAACGATACCTTAGTGTTCTTGAACTTGGTGTTTCCTTTCCTGACACACTCTTTCCACAGATGGCTATATGACTGACTTCTCCTGCTTCAGACAGGAATCCCTTGAGCACCTTTGCAACGGTAGCCCTTAACTAGTCTGCCTTCCTCACTGCTGAAATCCTGCTATGTAGGATAGCTGTATCTAGGGAATGTGTTCAATAAATATCTACACACGCCTGAACCATGGAAAACAATTTTAAAGCCCACCTCTACTCTGGGAAAAACTGCATAAATTAGAAAAAAAAACATATAGTCCATTCTGCTTATTGCTCTAACTTAAACCTTAGTCATTCATAAGTATCTCGTGTTCTATTTTCTGTTCCCTCATCTCCATCCTGGCCCCCTTAAGTGTCTAAAACCAAACATTTCTCCCAATTAGAAGTCACTCCTAGCTGAGAATGCACATCTTTTCAAAAATAACCTTTACTCCTATTCAAAAGAAACTCTACCTCCCTTCACTGGTATAATGGGGCCTAGTATCCCCTCCCTTTTTTTTCCATTCTCTGTCTTCTCAGCATTTGCATCTCTAGGCTTCTCCTTGTTACTATAGCCCTGTTCAAAGGACCTTAAGGTGCAATTTAAAACCAAGGAAACAAAGAATATGAAATGAGATCACCCCATTTCTCTTTTCATGTATGCCCATTTCCTTGTACCCTTAAAAACATCAGCTTTAATATTCTTCCATTCGCTATACATCAATTATCTATTACCATCATGTGTCAGTTCTCCAAATTCAGAATTCAGCAGCATAATCTGCTTCTTATTTTCCTTCAGATGTTTTTCTACTTATCTCCATATCATGGAATTGTTAAAACAAATCAAAATTGCCTCTCTGCCACACACAGAATAGCAAAAAAAAAAAAAAAAAAAAAAAAAAAGATAGCATATATCACACATATCACACATATGTGTTTTCATCATCTATCCTGAATAAGACTCTCATTTTTGCCATCTCCTGATTTCCCCTAAATTCCAAGCTCCTCCTTCATTGGCCTGTTCATTCTTTACTTCATTCAACATTTAAACTTGTTTCTTTTTAATTCACATATAATAATTGTACATATTTATGGGGTACACAGTAATGTTTTGATACCTATGATGTACAGCGATCAGATCAGGGCAATTAGCATATCCATCTTGAACACTTATCATTTCTTTGTGTTGAGAACATTCAATATCCTCCTTCTAGCTGTTTGAAGCTATATATTAACGTTAACTAGAGTCATTGTACAGTGCTATGGAAAGCCAGAGTTTTATTCTTCCTATCTAGATGTAATTTTGTATCTTTTAACAACATTTTTAAGGCGATCATCCAGATACCATGTTTGATGTTGGGATAACTAAAATAAATAAAAAAAGAAAACTCATTCTCAAAAATATTGCACATCCTAGTGGCTTAAATTCAAATAGCCTCTAGTCTACGTCAATCAGCAGTTTTGAAATGCCATAACTCATAGCTCATCATGCAGTTTGACCTATTCATATCTAAAACAATTCTTTTCCTGCCATGTGGCAAGCTATTGTATATCGATAATTTATAACTCTGATTGAAAATCACATTTTCATATATCTCTCCCAATTAATACTTTTATGTCTACCACATTGTCATAAATCATTTGGCATATTTATTTTTGTATTTACTTATAACAGAATATTTTTGTCTTTGTATATTGTTATCTGACAGATATTATTACCTTTCAGTTTTTTTTTCAGTTAAGAATGTGATTTCCAAGCAGGTCCTAGAATTTGGCATTAAATAAGAAGAACACAATTCAGTAGTGCTCTGTATACTCAAGAAACATTTGTCAGTGGTAATTAATACTCACTTTAAGCCTTAAAAAGGAGCAAAATAATCACCTAGCTTACACTTTAAATATATACAATTTTCATTTAAAGAAAGAGTTAGAGGTAAGGTGGGCTAGAGTATGTACATAAAAAAGAGTCACAAAGTGGCAGTATAATTTTCTCAGGAAATGGAAAATAGAAAAGTCTTTGTAGCATCCATAAGAAGCAAAGTTATCTACTGAACTTAATATAAGGTGACTTCTCTTTCAAGTATGTGAATATCTGAAATGTCTCAAACAGACAAATATTGTCTGTCAAGGAAAAAACATTACATTGCTTGTGAAAGGAAGTAAGCATGCCTATGAACAGAATTGAATGACAGAGAAGTTTTGCATTCTCATGACTTGAGAGACATTTCAATAAATATCCAGTGAAATTATAATTAAGTGAATTTAGCAAAGTCACTAAAAACAAGGTCAATAAACAAAACTACAGAGCATATCCATATTCTAGAAACAAATTATTCAGAAATTAAAGAAAAATATCAAGATAAAAGAGACCAAAATATCACATATTTGGGGAAAAAGCATAATGGAATATGTGCAAGACTACAACACTACAAAATGCTTACTAGAAGGACTGAAAAAATTTAATAAGTAGAAGTATATGATATTTTCATGAATTGGAATACTAGATAATGTTAAAAGTTAGTTATCCCTCAAATTATCTATAAATTCAATGCTAATCCAACCAAAATATCATTTATATTGTTGTTCTTGTAGTTGCAGTTTTTGTTATGTAGAAATCAAAAACAGAATTCTAAAATTGATGTAGAAATTAAAAGAATCTACAATATCCATAGAAATCTGTTTTTTATATTTTTATCGATATATGATAGTTGTATGCATTTTGGGGTTGCATGTGATATTTTGATACACAGAATTTGTAATAATAAAATCAGGGTAACTGGAATATCTATCACCTCAACATTTATCGTTTTTAGTGTTATATTTTATTTTCGTCTAGCTATTTTGAACTATGCAAAAATTAGTGTTAACTATTATTTTCCTACTGTACTGTGGGATACTAGTACTTATTCCTTCTATCTAACTGTATTTTTGTATGCATTAACAAACTTCTCCCCATCTTCCTTCTCTTCTTCCCTTCCCAGCCTCAGTCAACCACCATTATGCTAACTGTAAGAGACACACATTTTTTAGCTTTCACTTATATGTGAGAACATATAATATTCATCTTTCTGTGCTTAGTTTACTTCACTTAACAAAACATCCTACAGTTCCATCCATGTTGTAAGTGGCAAAATTTCATTTTTGAGTGGCCAAACACTATTTTATTGTGCATATATGCCAAATTTGCTATGTCCATTAATCCACTGACAGATACTAAGGTTGAGTCCATATCTTGGTGACTGTGAGGTACTCAATAAACTTAAGAGTGCAGTGATCTCTTCACTATATTGATTTTCTTTCTTGTGGATATATACCTAGCAGTGGGATTGGTGGATCACATGGTAGTTCTATTTCTAGTTTTTTGAAGAACCCCCATATTGTTTCCCATAATGGCTGTACTACTTACTCTATATTCCTACCAAACATGTACAAGCATTTCCCTTTATTTTGTATCCTCATCAACACTTGTTATTTTCTGTCTTTTTCATAGTAGTTATTCTAACTAGAGTGAGATGATATCTCATTATTGTTTATTGTTTTGATTTGCATTTTCCCATGGCAATCTTTAGAGAGAAAAATATAGCTGCAGGACGTACACTATGAGGTTTCAAGACTTACTGTAAAACTGTATTAATTAGATCATGCATAATGGTGCAACAATTCACAATTAAACTAATGAAACAGAATAGAGAGACTAGAATTTGATGTTTACAAGTATTATTACCTGTAATTATGACAAATGTGTCATAGCAATTCAGTGGCAAAAGAGGGTTTTTTTAATATAATATATTTTGGATCAACTGAATATCTATATGGGAATGCAAAACCTTACCTCACACCACACACGCATACACAAATAGTTTGAGAGAGATCATAAATTTAAATGTGAAAAATAAGGTAATAAGTTTTCTAGGATAATAGGAAACTATCTCCCCAGCATTGAGAAAGCAAGGATTTTATCATCAGAATAAGTAAAACATCATAAAAAGGATTATCAGTTGGACTTTATTAAAATTAAATATATCTATTTTCTAAGAGATAGTGTATGAAAAAAGCAGTATAAAAAAATATGAAGACTTGTATCTAGCATATACATTTTAAAATTCTTGTAAATTAATATGTAGTCAACCCTATTTAAAAAGTTAGTAAATTTTGTACAAGTACTTCATGAAAGATAATATCAAGATGGCTAAGAAGCTATTAAAAAGCACTTACATCATAAGTCATTGGGAAAAGGCAAGTTAAAACTGTATTGTGATACTGTGATATACTAGTGAGATGGCTAAAATGAAAAGTGTAGACAATAACAAATGCTGGCAACTGGAAATCTCACACATTGCTTATAGGGTGTACTTTCAGAAATTTGTTGGCATTTTCTACTCACAAAAAAAATATGTATCCTCTGTGACCTAGCGATGACACTTGTTATACATAAACAACCACAAAAAATTAGTTCATATGTCCACCAAAAGACAGACACATAAGTGTTTGTAGCAATGTTATTTATCATACACCTACACTGGAAAAAAACACATATGCATCCAAGAGTCCATACACATGGGAGGGAGAAAGGAGGATCTAAAATTACTGTGAATCTTGATATGAGAAGTTGTTATGTGGGCATTTATACTTATTTAAGTTGATCAGTTGTATACTTCTGATTTGTGTTCATCATTATATGTAATTTATACCTCAATAAAATAATTAAAAGTCATGTAAAATGAATTGAATTCATATTGAAATAATATGTAGGAATTGTATAACTTTTGTTTTGTTATACTAGATGATAAAAGTTTTCTTCCTTTTGCTCCCACCCAACCCTGGTCAAATATACATGGGTAATCAATCTTCTATTAGGAATGATATGAAGATCCCATCAGAGAAGTTATGCTGATTAAGTAAAAGGAACCTGACAAAGGGTTTATTTCAATATGAATAAATAGTTTCAATACAATAAAGCCATTATTCAAATAGAAATATGAACAAAGAAGAATGAGGATTTTACAGAAAAACAATTATAAATGATACTTACAAACATTTTAAATGCTCAATTTTCATTCACTATTATACATATATTCAGACAAATACAATGTTTTTACGTCTACCAATTCACAATTATCAACACAATTTAATAACACACAGGGTTAATAAGGATGTAGAAAAACTGTTCTAAGTTTGTGAATTCTTGAAGGCCTGCTGGAGTGTAATTTGTCTGTGTGCCTAAAAATGTAAAATCCCCTTATATTTGACATAAGAATTCAATTTCTAGGGATCGATATTACAGGTATGCTTTCACAAATATAAAAATAAATGCACAAAATGTTTTCATACAGAATTGAGTATAATATCAAAAAATCATAATTAACCTAAATATTAATCATTAGGGAACTGGTTACATAAACTGTAATTCATCATTACAATGGAATTCTATTCAATCATTTAGACAGATTAATGATTACAATGTGGCAGGAGCACCAGGTAGTATTAATGTATAAGGCAAACTATAGAAATGTTTGTAAAATAAAATATTTATAAAATAATACATGCATGTATAATTTATTGACTGACATATTGTTTATTAGCAGTTCTTAGGGAACAGATATGTCTGAGGTTTTGGAGTGGGAAGGAGGCTTTTTCTTTTCAATACATTACTTTTGATAGCATTTTTTTAACCAAAAACTTTCACAAAAACAAAGGAAACTCAATAAAAAATATTTCTGGCAAGAAACTGATAATATCCAAAACAATTTTGAAAAAGTGTGAAGGATCGGTCAGAGTAGTTGGAAAAAGTATAGGGAAAGGATGCAAACCTTCTGAAAGGTCGGAAGGTTCTGCAGAGCCCTGGGGGAGAATAGCTGAAGGTAGCTGTTCTATAACCCTGAGGCAGAGGGCAAGGAGTAGGTGCAAAGGAGTGTGGGGAAATTTATTTTAAACAGGCTTGTTTGCTTATGTTGATCAGGAACTGACCTTTGATCATCTATGCGCCTGACGTTCCCTGAAAGGGGAACAATAAATGTTAATTACCTACAGGTTGTGTTGGCTCTAGGTTTTTGGCATTGTGCCTGCACTGAATAAAAACAAGCAGCTCCAGCTACTAGGGGCTGCTCTCTGGGCCACTAGAGCCAGGCAGTCACCTAACTGCTCTTACACTGCATTCCTGTGTCTGAGTACTCATCTCTCAGCCAGGGTCTGCAGGACAGACCCAGCAAAAAAGAACAAAATCGGGATATGTACATTTCCTGATTTTCAAACTTCTACAGAGCCATTACAATCACCACAGTCATTACAGTCATTACAATCATGTACTGGTATAAGGATAGATATACATATTAATGGAATTAAATAGAGTTCAGAAATAAGCCCTTACATTTATGGCAAACTGATTTTCAAGAAGCATACTATCTATAATCCAATGGGGACAGAACAGTCTTTTTAACAAATGGTTCTCGAACAGCTGGATATGTATATGCAAATAAATGCAGTTAGACCAGGACCTCTCCCCATAAACAAAACATTAACTCAAAATGGAACACAGTCCTAAATATAAGAGCTAAAACTATAATCTCTTAGAAAAATGCATAGGAGCAAATCTTTGTGATCTTGGTTTACGCAATGGTTTCTTCTATAACACCAAAAGTACATGTCTCAAAAAAAAAAAAAAAAAATAGATAAAATTTTTTGCTGCAATTGGTACCATCAAGAAAGTAAAAAGCCAACATATAGAATGAAACTATTTGCAAATCACCTATCTGCTAAAGACCTTATATTCAGAATACATAAAAGACCCTTACAATTCAATAATGAAAATAAAAATAACCTGTTTTTTAAAAGTGGGCAAATGATTTAAATAGACATTTCTCCAAAGGAGATAAACAAATGGCTTACAAGAATGTTAAAGAATGATCAACATCTTTAACTGTCAGAGAAATGCAAATCAAAATGACAATAAGATACCATTTCACACCTACTAATTTGGCTATAATCAAAATAACAGACAATAACAAGTGTTGGTGAGGATGTAGAGAAACTGAACCCTTACTCTCAATGCTGTTAGTGGAAATGCAATATAATGCCGTCACTTCAGAAAACAGCTTAGCAGATTCTCAAATTGTTAAACAGTTACCATAGCAGTCTCATCCTAGTTATAAACCGAAAATAAATAAAAACACATGCAAAAAGTTATACATAACATTTCTAGAAGAATTATTCATGATCGCCAAAAAATGGGAAAACTCAAATGTTCATCAACTGATGAATGCAAAAACAAACTATGGCACATTCATACAATGAAATATTATTCTATAATGAAAAGAAATGAAGTAATGAGGTATGCTATAACATGAATTTTTAAAATGTCATGCTAAATGCAAGAAGCCAGTCCCAAACACCACATATTGATCTGCAGGATTGGAGGTCAGTTTTTTTAAATAAGAAAAAAAAGTCAAAAAACGAAAACAAAAGACCAAATATTGTATGTTTACATTCACATGAAATGTCCAGATAGACAAATGTAAAGAGACAGAATTGTAAATCAGTAGTTGCCAGGGGTCAGTGGCGGGGCGGGAAATAGGGAAGGAATGTTAATGGAGATAGGGTTTCTTTTTGATGAAATGTTCTACATTTGTCTACATTTGGACTGTGATAATGGTTGCACAACTCTGTAAATATACTAAAAAAACCACTGAATTCTATGAGTTAAAAAGAATTGATTTTATTATTAGCATTTTTCAAATAAAGCTATTGTTTAAAATGTTAAAATAATCACAAAAGTGCAATCTCTCTAATGCTACATCTCATAATTTCTTGAACAATAAAAATATGTCTAATTGAAGTTTCCTGAATGTTTAATAAAATAAATAATGAAAATCTTTACTCAAATACATATGGGCAGAAGGAAACTTATTTGCAGAAAGAAATTAAAGAAATGAATGATTATAGAATACCTATATTAGATAATGTATTAACTAATATATAGAGGTGCTGCAGTGGAAACTAAAGAGAGAAGAAAAGCTGTGAC
Organism: Trachypithecus francoisi; assembly: GCF_009764315.1. Taxonomy (NCBI): domain Eukaryota; kingdom Metazoa; phylum Chordata; class Mammalia; order Primates; family Cercopithecidae; genus Trachypithecus; species Trachypithecus francoisi. The sequence continues at coordinate 23,848,217 of NW_022681460.1, read as the reverse complement.
CAGGGACTAGGACTATGTGCTTTTAAGATGGGAGGGGAAGTTTTTATACTCTAAATATCCGTGGTCCTGGCCGTTTACATGAAAAAAGAAACAAAGCTGAGATTTAAGCATTCCATTACTTCAAAATACCTTCCTACTGATAGCTTTACTAGTGCAAGTAATGGCCAATTAAACAGAAAGATTAAAAGAAGTAGCTTGTGGAGGCAAAATGAACAAGCTTCCACAGCAAACACGTATCGGCTGCAGATGTTTCAAAACTGTCAGAGTTAATAAAAAAGTCACTTTGATAGCATTTTTCTTTGACAAATTCAGTTTTTTGCTTTTGTTTTATAGTGGGTTTTTTTTTTTTTTTTTTTGCAGGCATTACCTAATTAAATTGCAAAATATATAAGGCTGTTTAATCAACTCTCAAGGTTCTCTGAGAATTGTATTGGAAAAATAAACCTTTCATCTGAGCATTTATTTTAGTCTTTTTATCTCCTTTGTTCTAGGCAGAAAGTGGATCTTATTTCTATTCTGTGTGGATTTTTTTTCTTCCAGTTCCATATTTGCAACTTGCTCATGCATGGTAGAGATTGTTCTCTAGAAATGACCCTTAACAACCACGGGTCAAGAGCGAAACTGCAGCACCCATGTGTGCAATCAGTGTTGTTTACTCATCTAAGGTTAGTGAGGATGACTTGAACACTCATAATGATGGATCAGAATGTCACACTTTCTAGTGTATCCTGAATGAATACACAATGGGCTGGGAAAAATCAGAATGTTTTCTATAAATCCCCAGCATGCCCCATGCTATGGTAATATGTTATCATAATAAAGGAGGTAAAATAATGCAGTGCCTGTGTGCTAAAATCAGTGCAAGCACTAGTATTGACAGAGAAAACACATAATTGAATGACAATGGTACTTTGCATTCTAAAATACATCATTCATAAAAAGGAGCAGATGTAATATATATTCAGAGTTTAAAGTTTAATAGCCTTGTTTTAACTATCACCCAGGGTAAGAGATGGAACACTAACCTGCCTTTGAAGCTTCCTCGCCTCCTCCCCAACAGCATTACTTTCTTTTCTCTGCAACACATTCCTTAATTTTATAACTTCTCTTGCTTTCCTCGATAGTTTTCTTTCACTTACATATGTATTCCTAAACAGTATGCATTTACTTTGTCCAGATTTAATATTTTTATAAGGGGAATCATAATGTATTTTTGTGATTTTTGTTTTTGGTCAATATTTGGCTTGTGGGATTCATCTATGTAGATTATGAATGTGTTTATTCATTTCTAATGAATAATAATATTCTACAGTGTGAATATAACAGTTTACTCATGTTAATGTGAACTGATTTTATTTGCTATCATGAGCACTGTTCTACAAACATTTGTGTACGTGTATCCTTCTATAAGCAGGTGTCACTCTAGGGTATAAGCCTGGGAGTACAATTGCTGTGCCTTCTGGTAGGCACCAAATTGTTTTCTAAAGTAATTATTTCAACTCGCACTCCTCCCAATGGTACATGAATTCCAATTCAAATCCCTGTCAACTCTGCAAATTGACAATTTTTTTAATGCTTGACAATCTGTAGAGTACAAAATGATAAAGTAATTTAATTAAAATTTACTTAATGACTAATAGTTAGTAAACTGTTTTTTCTAATTGTAGTTCTGAAAAGAAAACTGTACATTTTTTGCCCACGATTGTTTTTGTAATTGACCTTTGCTAATTCTTTGTTTAATGTAAATCTTGCAAATGTGTTCTAACAATTTCTTTCTAAATTGGCATTTTTATTGAGCTAATATACAAGCAGGTGTAGTAAATAATACAGAGAATCTCATGTAATCTTTATCTTAAAGGTAACATTTTATAAAACTGGAGTGTATCATAACTAGGATATCAATGTTAATATGATTCCCTAATCTTCTTCAAATTCCCAGTCTTACTTGAATTAATTTATGTGTATTTGCATACAATTATGTGCCTAGTTTCATATGCTCACCCCCACAGTCAAGATCATGAGCTATTCTATCACTACAAGGATCCCTCATGTTTCCTTTCATAACCATATCGCCTTTTTCCTGAGACTCCCATCATATTCTTAACTACTAGTTCCAGTAATCTGTCCTCGATGACTAAAAGTTTGTCAGGCCGGGCTTGGTGGCTCACTCCTGTAATCTCAGCACTTTGGGAGGCCAAAGCAGGTGGATCACGAGGTCAGGAGATCGAGACCATCCTGGCTAACATGGTAAAACCCCATCTCTACTAAAAATACAAAATATTAGCCAGGCATGGTGGCCAGTGCCTGTAGTCCCAGCTACTCAGAAGGCTGAGGCAGGAGAATGGCGTGAACTCGGGAGGTGGAGCTTGTAGTGAGCCAAGATGGCACCACTGCACTCCACCCTGGGCAACAGAGCGAGACTCTGTGTCAAAACAAAAACAAAAACAAAAAGATTTGTCAGTTTAACTCCCGGGAGATGCATCCAGGTTGTTTCATGTATCAGTAGCTTTCTCTTTTTCATTGCAAAATAGTATACCACAGTTTATTAAACCATTCACCTGTTAAAGAATATCTTGGCTGATTTCAGTTTTTGACTATTACAAATAAAGTTGTTCTGAACATTTTTTGTGCATGGTTTTCTGGAAATAAATGTTGTGGAATAAATGTCTAAGAGGACAGTTGTTGGGTTGTGTGGTAGTTGTATGTTTAGTTTTATAAGGAACTGCCAAACTGTTTTCCAGTGTATCTAACATTTTTCATTTCCACCGGAAATGTATGTCAGGTTCAGTTTTCTGCATCTTCACCAGAATTTGGTATTGTTAGTATTTTTATTTTAGACATTGTGGCTTGTGTGTAGTGATATCTGATTATAGTATTACTTTGTATTTCCTTTGTAGTTAATGATGTTGAACATCTTTTCATGTGCCTCTCTGACATCTGAATATTATCTCTGGTGAAATGTCTGACCATGTCTTTTGCCTGTTTTCTAACTGGACTGTATGTTGTTGTTGTTTGAAAATTTCTCACATATTCTGGATACTAGCTTTTTGTCTTTGTAGACGTCTTTGTAGTCTACAGATACTTCCTCCCAGTCCATTGCTTGTCTTTTTATCTTCTTCACACAACTTTTGCAGAGCAAACTTTTTTTTAAATTAGGTCCAATTTATCCATATTTATTTTATAGATTATGCTTTTAGTGCCAAGCCTAAATCTTTTTGCCTGCCCCTAGATTGTGAGCATTTTCTTCCATGCTTTCTGTTAAATGATTTACAGTTTTACATTTCACTCTTAAGTCCATGATTCATTTTGAGTTAATTTTTAATGACAGGTAATAGACCTAGATCAAGATTCATTTATTTTAATCGTGGAGGTTCCAGCACCATTTATTAAAAAGGCTCTTCTCCCTACATTTATTGTTTTTGTGTCCTTCTTATCAAAAACTAGTAGGGAATGTGTATTTGCATCTATTTCTTGAATCTATTCTGTTCCATTATTTTTCCTCTGTAAGTATAACCAATTGGCCCCAATACTGTTACTTAATCGTCCACAATTTCTCACTGAAACACAATGTCACCTCTTTCATGGATGACATTACCACTGATGACTGGGTCTGTATTTGGTCTCTGAAGTCTCACTTGTTAGTCTCTATCTTGCAGCAACATTACACAGTAAGTATCCTCAATATAATACGACAAATTCCCTCTTCTTCTTTAGGAATTTCTAGAATATTTTGGCCATTTGCTTTTGTATATAAACTCAAGAAGAGCTTACCAAACTTCATAAAAATTGTTTTCAGATTTTAATTAGAATTACAACAAATTTGCAGATCAATTTGTGGATAATTAACATCTTCACAGTATTACAATTTCTTTTCCATGAAAATGGCACATCTCTTCATTAAATTATCTTCCATTTATTTTAATGATATGTAAATTTTCAATATTGCTACTTGCACATTATATCAGACATAGTGCTAGATACTACATGTTTTGTGAAGATGTAATTTTTCTTTTATATTGCATTTTCTAACTTTAGTTCTAGTTACGTACAAGCCTAAATCATAGCATGGGGTAGGATTATAAGAAAACAATTAACAGTTTTGTACTTAACCTTTATCATAAAAACTTGCTTAGTTGTCTAATATATTCTAATGATGGGTATATAATTTTTTTGAATATTTTTTATAAATAATTCTATTAGATTTTTAAAAATCAGTTTTATTTCCTACTTTCCAATCTACATATAATTCATTACATTATCTTGTCATGTCCTGGACAGAATTTGCAGAAATTCTTGAAAACATGGGGTGTGGTGGCAATCTGCCTTGTTCCTGATTTAGTCACCTTGACATATTCCAATTAGATCTGATTATTAACTGTAGATTTTAGGTAGATACTATTTATCCAGATAAGAAATTTTTATTGTATTCCTTGTTTGCTTAGAAATCATTTTAATTATGAGCAGTTGTTGTTACTTTTTTCTTCTTTTTTAGAGAGAGGGTCTCACTCACTCTGCCACTTAGGGTGTTGTACAGCAGCACAGTCGTAACTCACTGCAGCCTCAAACTCTTGGGCTCAACCGATCCTCCTGTCTCAGCCTCCCAAGTAGCTGGGACCACAGGTGTGTGCACACTATGACTTGCTATTTGTTAACATTTTTTGTAGACATGAATTCTCACTGTATTGCCCAGGCTAGTCTCATTCTCTTGGCTTCAAGCAGTCCTCCACCTCGGCCTCTCAAATTGCTGGGATATTAGGCATGAGCTGCTGCTCCCAGTGAAAATATATTTTTTTAACTTTAAACACACTGCATTCTGGAAGCAAACATATGTTTGTATTTAAATATGGGCTTAGGGCTTTGATAAATGCTGTGAAGGTTTTAAAGACAAAAGATGTTCTTGGCTCTTCAGAAGCATAAACAGTTCAAATGAAATAAAATTAAATAGGTTGAGTCATTTTCTTACAACTCGTATAATTGTTAAGTACATGGATTTTGGAGTGAAGATATCTGGATTTAGATCCTTATTTTCCCTTTTACCTGTTGCTTCATCTTGGCCAATTCCTTTACTTCTCTTCTACAAAATTTGTCGTTGATAAAATAAAAAGAAAAACATTTTATCCACCTTATATGATAAATGCCTAATATCCCAGCAATATCTAACACAAAAATAGTAATTGAGATAAAATGAACGCTCTAGAAATGATACGATCTGCTATAATTAGAATATAGTAATCCTTTAATTTATGACCTATTTATTTTTCCTGTTTCATTTAGGCATAATAAATTGGGCATTGGTCTTGAAAATATGAACCATAAAATCTAAATTCTTTATAAAATAAAACACAAAGATACTTGCATTATTGAATATGTAAATTTAACTGTGGCAGCATATTTTGCTATCCAACTGTGTGTTTTTTCTGGTTAATTCTCTCATCTTCTGTCAATAAATACACTGCATTCAGGAAGAGATGACAAAGTGAAAACAATAATAACACTGTGGGCTTTTTCACTCTAAATGACTTGGGAAAAGTATTTAGTCAAAGTAACAAATATTCTTGAATGCTTGGGTTTTCAATTATAATAAAATAACTTGAGATAAAAAATGTTTTGTTTTTATTTCTGAATCCTTTAGGACTTAAAAATATGGTAATCACATCAAAAACAAAAACGTGGAGTGGAAAGGAATTCATGAATATGTAGTTTTTTTCTCATCAAAAAGATACAAGAATTTTAGCAGTGGGTAGAAAAAAGAGAATAAGAGGTGACTGATGTTTAAAGAACAAAGATGATTTCTGCTAGTGGATTTCAGGGCCCCTCCTATGTAGAATCCCAATGTGTCAGTGAGGTAGGACTACTGCAACCCCAGTATACATCCTAGTAAATTGTGGAATAATGTCAGAGGAGAAAAGTTGTCCAAGATACTGCCTGGGATGTTACAAGTCTCACAGAGAACTTGCAACTAACATAGCATCTATGGGATAGGAAATTATTTTCTGAGCAAAGTGCCTAGACCAGTTCTGAACACAGCCTCATTATACCTTATACAAACCAATGAACTATAGGTAGAAAAACTGAAAATTCTGAGGTGTCATGAGAGTCGTGAACTGGTTGCAAAGTCAAGATCATCTACAGAGGCCCTGAGGTTGGGTTCAAGAAGACATGGTGCCTGTGAACCTGAAACTGGGGACTACAGAGGGAATGTGCACTTCAGCAGTAAATGCATCAGGAACAAAGGGAACCATTATTGATCTGATAGGATGAGTCACACCTCAGAAGCCAACAATGAGAGAAGATTACCAAGAATCAATTGCAAATCCAGTTCCCACACTTAAAATGCCCAGTGAAACTCCTGAACCCACAAGCTTCATAGGAGAGGGAGAAAAAAAAAAATGAGCAAGAAAATAGAATATGAACTGACCATGTTAATCCTAAATTGATTGAATTTTAAGCCAGAAGCAACTAAATCACCATCAATGGTAAGAGTACACTTTCTTCCACAGAGGAAAAATGCAGACCAATAAGCTAAACTGAGCTTCCCCACACTTCATATTTTATGTTTGTTATACTTGAATTTTCTATAACTGTGTAAAATTCAAATCCACTACAGAAATAAAATAAACTTTTATAACTATTGTTTGTTTTGCTTGGGCTAGACTGGGGGAAGCATTTTTAGATAACAGTCCAAGAAGTCTAAAGTAAAAAGTATTTTTTTTTTTTTTTTCGTGAATCCCCCTGAAATAAGCACAGGCAATCTTCACTACTCCCAGGAAACTAAAGGCATAAATCTTGATTATTTTTTCCCATTTCTGATTCAATACGCACAATTGCTTCCACTATCTTTGAATGACAAATGGTTGGGTAGGGCTGGTTCCTCTAGTGGCCTAATTTCCTACGATCCCTGGCTTAATTGACTCAGTGCAACATTGACAGCAATCTTATATGGTAGTAATCATTATAAGTTTGTCCTTATTGGCGAAGTATTATTCTCTGTAAGATTCTAAAAGCTGAGGGTCTCAAGTTGAACTGCCATAGTTTTGTCTCTATATTATTAAAAATATTATCAGCTATTTTTGAGTCTGGTTTGCAGAGATGAATTTATTCTGGGAATGCAAGATGACTGGGGTCGAGTTAGAAGGATAATAATAGAATCAAAACATTGTATGTTGCAGAATGAAACAAAAGATCCTCTGCCCTTTTTAGAATTCTGTTTTTAGTAATTTACATTTTTTTCTACAATGAATGTGTATTATTTGGATAATATGTTAAATACAGACACAAACATTTTTTTTAAAAAACAAATAGCTGGATAGGAATTGAACAGTCAACTGGTGCAAATGCCTTATTTGAGAGGTCAGTGAATTAAGATTCTGATGTCCTAGCCCTATATGCCCTCTAGTCAGTGTACAAGTTGGCAGGCATTCTCAAATGTTCTTTGCATTAACTCATTCTAGGGAGGAACTAGTACAGTAAAAATGATGGCACGTATTTTCAATTATTCTTAGAAAGGAAGGTAAAATGAGCTCATAAAATCCACTGCATAGATTATGTCTTTCTAATGTTTTTACCTCTATCTGAGAGCGGCTAGTAAATTGTCTCACACCAAGAGAAATGTCAATAACTTCTAAAATGAATAAATATGATGCATATTGTAAATTTGTGTTTTTCAGTGATTCACAGAACTGTCATTAACTTTGCAATCTACATATTATATATTTTGCATAATTCTTAATGCCATAATAAAGATACCATATTTGAAACCATACATAGCAACATTTTCTTTTATGCAAAAGGAAGGTCTCAGGGGCAAAGATTGATGCCTAATGGGAACATGTGATGCTTTGCTGTGTTTCATCATTCTAATATTCCATTAAAACTAGTTGCAGTTTAAAGAATTTCAGTACTGCCAGTTTCCTTATGAAGTCTACACTTCTCATATGAATTTCACTTGTGTTCGCTGAAGCTCACAGCTGATATTTTCCCAGAGTCAGGTTTCCAGTGAATAAAATAAAAACAGAAATTAATAACATCTTAACTTTTGGAACAGTGTCAGGTTATGCATCACAGATCCTAAAATTAAGTCACATTTTTTGGTTGTAAAATTTTTATTTTAATACTTGGGACACCAACTTGTACTTTCCAAGAAAAGGAAAAAGAAATAAATACCCTTCTTCTCCCAAACACTAGTGTTCTCCACTCTTTGCTTGTATTCTTCTGCCTATTTAAGGAAGAATGACATGAAAATGATTCAAAGTAATTTTCAGGAAAAAATATATTAAGACCTTTAAATCTTATAGGAGAATATTTTTATATGAATTTTATCATAATTCTATGCATTAATTTAATTTTGAGCTTTCATCACTGTAATGGGAATGTTTTATTTTCCAGATTAAATATGTGTACTAGTTTATTAAGTTAAGATTAAATATGTGTACTAACTAGTTTACTAAGTTAAACTCTTTTTCTACTGTTAATTTCTAAAAGTAATTTGTCACATGAATCTTCACAGAAAGAATACTGAATAACATTAACTTTTAGAAAGATATTTTTCTCACATAGCTACTACTTTTAAGAGCTTACATTTTGGTAGAGGATCCAATTTTATTTTATCTTACTTTATTTAAAATTTTTATTTAAAAAAGTTTTTTGGGAACAGGTAGCTTTGGTTACATGAATAAGTTCCTTAGTGGTGATCTCCGAGATTTTGTTGCACCTGTCACTCAAGCAGTATACGCTGTACCCAGTATGTACTCGTTTACCCCTCATCCCTCTCCACCATTCCCCCGGAGTCCCTAGAGTCCATTATATCATTCTTATGCCTTTGCATCCCTAACTTAGCTCCCACTTATAAATGAGAATATAAAATATTTGGATTTCCATTCCTGAGTTAGATTAATGGTATCTAACTCCATCCAAGTTGCTGCAAATGCCATTATTTTTTGTTTGGCTGAACACTGTTCCATCATATATGGATATATATTATATAATACATATATAATGTGATGTAATATATATATTATATGTATGTATCACATTTTCTTTATCCACTCATTGGTTGATGGGAATTTAGGCTAGTTTCATATTTTGCAGTTGCGATTTGTGCTGCTATAAACATAGACATGCAAATGTCTTTTTCACATAATGACTTCTTTTCCTCTGGATAGATACCCGGTAGTGGGATTGCTGGATTGAATGGTAGTTCTACTTTCAGTTCTCTCAAAAATTTCCATACTGTTTTCCACAGTGTTTGTACAAGCTTACATTAGCAGTGTGAAAGTTTTCCACACTTTTCACCACATTCATGCCAACATCTTTTTTTTTTTTTTTTTTTTTTTTTTAATTATGGCCATTCTTGAAGGAGTAAGGTGGTTTCTCATTGTAGTTTTAATGTCCATTTCCCTGATAATTAGTGATGTTGAACATTTTTTCATGTTTGTTGGCCATTTGTATATCTTCTTTTGAGAACTGTCTATTCATATCTTTTGCCCCACTTTTTTGATGGGGTTGTTTGAGTTCCTTTTAGATTCTGGATGTTAATCATTTGTTGGATGCATAGTTTGTAGATATTTTCTCCCACTCTGTGGGTTGTCTATTTATTCTGCAGATTATTCCGTTGCTTTTTAGTTTAAGTAGGTCCCATTTATTTATTTTTGTTTTTGTTGCCTTGCTTTTGGGCTCTTGGTCATTAATTCTCCACCTAAGACAATGCTTACAAGAGTTTTACAAAGGTTATCTTCTAGAATTTTTATGGTTTCAGTTCTGGATTTAGGCTTTTGATCAATCTTGAGTTGATTTTTGTATAAGATGAGCAATGAAGATCAAATTTCCTTCTTCCACATATGGTTTGGCAGTTTTCCCAGCACCATTTGTTGAATAGGGTGTCTTTTTCCGACTTTACATTTTTTTATGCTTCGTCAAAGATCAGTTGGCTTTAAGTATTTGGATTTATTTCTGTGTTTTCTATTATATTCCATTAGTCTATATACCTATCTTTTTATTGGTAACATGCTGTTTTGGTAACTATAGTCTGGTAATATAGCAAGAAATCAGGTACAGTGATGCCTCCAGATCTGTTATTTTTGCTCAGTAATACTTTTGGCTATGTAGGCTCTCTTTTGGTTCCATATGAATTTTAGAAAAGTTTTTTTCCCTAGTTCTGTGAAGAATAATGATGGTATTTTGGTAGGAATTGCACTGAATTTGTAGAATGCTTTTGGCAGTATGGTCATTGTCACAATATTGATTCTACCCGTCCATGATCATGGGATGTATTCCCATTTGATTTTGACATCTATGATTTCTTTTAGTAGTGTTTTGTAGTAGACAGATTTCACCTTCTTGGTTAAGCATATTTCTAAGTAATTTATAATTTTTTCCAGCTGTTGAAAAAAAGATTGAGTTCTTAATTTAATTTTCAGTTTGGTTGTTGTTGGTGTATAGCACTGCTACTAATTTGTCTACATCGACTTTGTAACATGAAACTTCACTGAATTCATTTATCAGATCTAGGAGCCTTTTGGGTGAGTCTTTACGGCTTTCTAAAGTGACAGGCTGACTTCCATTTTTCCAATTTAGATGCCCTTTACTTCTTTCTCTTGTCTGATTGCTCTGGCTAGGACTTACAGTACTATGTTGAATAGAAATGATGAAAGTGGCCATCCTTGTCTCATTCTAGTTCTCGGGGGGAATACTTTCAACTTTTCCCATTCAGTATGATATTAGCTGTGCGTCTGTCATATATGGCTTTTATTACTTTGAAGTATGTCCCTGTCCCTTCTATGCCAATTTTGCTGAGGGTTTTTATCATAAGGAGATGTTGGATTTTGTCAAATGCTTTCTCTACATCTATTGAGATGACCACATGATTTTTGTTTTTAATTCTGTTTATGTGATGTATCACATTTATTGACTTGCATATGTTAAACCATCCCTGCATCCCTGGTATAAAACTCATTTAATCATGATGTATTATCTTTGTGAGATGCTGTTGAATTTGGTTAGCTAGTAGTATTTTATTGAGGATTTTTGCACCTAAGTTCATCAGGGATATTGGTCTGTAGTTTTTTTTGTTATGTCCTTGCCTGGTTTTGGTATTACTATAATACTGACTTCATAGAAGGACTTAGGGAGGATTTCTTCTATATCCATCTTTTGGAATAGTTTCAGTAGAAATGGTACCAATTCTTTAAATGTCTGATAGAATTCAGTTGTGAATCCATCTGGTCCTGGACATTTTTTGTTGGCAACTTTTTAATTAGTTTCAATTCACTACTTGTTCTTGGTCTCTTCAGAGTTTCTATTTATTCCTGATTTAATCTAGGAGGGTTGCATATTTCCAGGAACTTATCCATCTCCTCAAGATTGTGCATGTAAAGGTATTCACAGCAGCCTTCAATGATATTTTGTATCCCTGTGGTATTGGTTGTATTATCTCCTGTTTTGTGGATTATTGTGCTTATTTGTATCTTCTCTTTTCTTGGTCAATCTTGCTAATGGTTTATCAATTGTGTTTTATCTTTTCAAAGACTCATCTTTTTGTTTCAGTTATCTTTTGTGTTTCTTTGTCTCAATTTCATTTTTTCTGCTCAGATCTTTGTTATTGCTTTTCTTCTGCTAGGTTTGGCTTTGGTTTGTTCTTGTTTCTCTATTTTCTTGAGATGTGACATTAGGCTATCTATTTGTGCTCTTTCAGACTTTTTGATGGAAGCATTTAATGTTATGGCCTTTCCTCTTAGCAATGTTTTTGCTGTATCCCAGAGGTTTTGATAAGTTGTGCCACTATTATTATTCTGTGCAAATAATTTTTAAATTCCATCTTGATTTCATGGTTGACTCAAGGATCATTCAACAGTAGTTTATTTAATTTCCATATATTTTATAGGTTTGAGGATCCTTTTGGAGTTAATTTGCAGTTTTATTCTACTTTAGTCTGAGATGATACTTGATATGATTTCAATTTTCTTAAATTTCTGATAGTAATTGTTTTATGAATTTGGAAACTCCAGTATTGGTGCATATATATTTAGAATTGTGATATTTTCTTGTTGGACTAATATTTTTATCATTATATAATGTCTGTCTTTTTTTTTTTTTTTTTTTTTTTTTTTTTTTACTGTTGTTGCTTTAAAGTCTGTTTTGTCTGATGTAAGAATAGCTACTCCTGCTAGATTTTGGTTTCCATTTGCATGGAATATCTTTTTCCACCCCTTTACCTTAAGTTTATGTGAATCCTTCTGTTTTAGGTGAGTCTCTTGAAGACAGCAGATACTTAGTTGGTGAAATTTTTTTTCCATCTGCCATTCTGTATCTTTTAAGTGGAGCATTTAGGCCATTTACATTCAATGTCAGTATTGAGATTCGAGGTACCGTTCTATTCATCATGCTAGTTGTTGCCTAGTTTTGTTTTGTTTTGTTTTCCATCGTGTAATTGTTTTATAGATTCTGTGAGATTTATGGTTTAAGGAGGTTCATTTTGGTGTATTTCAAGGTTTTGTTTCAAGATTTAGAACTCCCTTTGGCATTTCTTGTCAGGCTGGCTTGGTAGTGGCGAATTCTCTCAGCATTTGTTTGTCTGTGACTTTCTCTCTCTTTTGCTGCATACAAAATTCTTGGCTGACTGGCTGCCAATTATTTTGTTTGAGGAGTCTAAAGATAGGACCCCAATCCCTCTGGACTGTAGGACTTCTGCCTAGAAATCTGCTGTTAATCTGATAGGGTTTCCTTTATAGGTTACCTGATGCTTTTGCCTCACAGCTCTTAAGATTTTTTCCTTCATCTTGACTTTAGATAACCTGATGTCTCTTTGCCTAGGTGATAATCTTTTCACAATTAATTTCTAGGAGTTCTCTGAGCTTCTTGTATTTGGGTATCTAGATCATTAGTGAAGCCAGGGAAGTTTTTCTCAATTATCTCAATTATTCCCTCAAATAAGTTTAGCAAATTTTTTTTTTTTTTTTTTTTGAGACGGAGTCTCGCTGAGTTGCCCAGGCTGGAGTACAGTGGTGCAATTTTGGCTCACTGCTGCCTCCACCTACTGGGTTCAAGCAACTCTTCTGCCTCAGTCTCTCAAGTAGCTGGGACTACAGACGTGCATCACCATGGCCAGCTAATTTTTTTATTTTTAGTAGAGACGAGGTTTCACTATATTTTCCAGGCTGATCTTGAACTCCTGACCTCATGTTTCACCCGCCTTAGCCTCCCAAAGTGCTGGGATTACATGCATGAGCCACCATTCCCTTAAGAACACCAATTATTCTTAGGTTTGACCATTTAATATAATCCCAGATTTTTTTGAGGCTTTGTTCTTTGTCTGATAGGGTTAACTGAAAGCCTTGTCTTCAAGCTTTGAAGTTCTTTCTTCCATTTGTTCTAGTCTACCATTGAATCTTTTCACTGCATTTTGTATTTCCCTAAGTGTGTCTTTTGTTTCCAGAAGTTGTGACTGTTTTTTTTCTTTATGAAAAACAATGATATCTGTTTATCTGGAAAATTTTCATACACACCCTGATTTTTTTTTTTTTTTTTAATTTCTTTAAGTTGGTTTTTATCTTTTTCTGGTATCTCAAGTAGCTTAATAATCAGCCTTCTAAATTCTTTATCTGGTAATTCAGAGATTTCTTCTTGGTTTAGATCAATTGCTGGGGGAGATAGTGTGATCTTTTGGGGGTGTTACAGAACTCTGTTTTGTCATATTACCAAAATTATGTTTTTGGTTCCTTCTTATTTGAGTAGGCTATTTCTTCAAACTATTCTTGAATTTATTTTTAATTGGAATGTATTTTTTTAATTTAAATTTCTTTTTTTTCCCCCTCTTAAGGATCAGACTTTAATGTTTATTTTACCCTAATTTGGTTATTAGTGCTTCCAGGGGTGAAGACTCTATGAATTCCTTAGTTATAGAGTCTTTGTATGTTGATTCTCCCTGAAGCTACTTGTAGCAGTTATGTTCTTGATGTGTGGGTAAGTTAACTGTCTCCTATGCAGTTGTAATGATGGGGATCTCTTGATCTCTTATGGTGTATACTTTATTTATTTATTTGATTTTTTTCCTGGTGTTTTATTTATTGAGTTGATGATCTGGGCTTCAAGCCAATAGGGAATGTATCCCTGGGTAGGCACTAGTTATGGCTAAGGCAGGTGGGTAGATGTAATACTCAACAGTGGGCCGAGGTCCCAGTCTTGAGGAGGGTGACTGGGGGAGCTCTCAATTAGATGTGCTGAGGTTCTATCAGAGTGAAGAGTGGGAGCTACTTCAGCTTCCCTTGCCAGGTCAGCAGGAAAGCCATTTACCTCACAGCCTCACTTCTGTCCTAGTGTTTCAGTTTTCAGATCAGACAGGCACCTCTTTTCATCTATAGGACTGTTGATGTCCCAAGTAGGGAGGAACTATGACTCTGCCTCTCATGCAGGCCTGAATCTGGAGGGTGTACCTCCAGTCACCCTGAATTGTTCTAGGAAGGTTGTCTATAAGCACCTCCATGCTGCTTTCCTTTGGGGCAAGCCCCAACTATGCCTTTAATGGAGTGCCTGGGGCAAACAAGTACCCCTTCTCCAAGGCCCTTCATGATCACAGAAGCTGGCCTATTGGGGTAGAGGTGCAGACTTTCCCTCCTGCTGCAATTGTGTCTCTGTTGCAAGAAATTACTCAGCAGCAGAAAGACATGGAACTTGAGGCCTGCTGTTCAGATTCTTTTGTCCCATGGGGTAATACCTTGATGTGGTGTGCTCTCCCTCTTCCCCTAGAGATGGGGCTCCCTGAGAGCCAGACTGTAGTGATTATTAGTGCTCTTCCAGGTCTAGCCACCCAGTGGGACTACCAGGCTCTGTGTCCATGCCAGGGAACATCTGCAAAGAGTTCTGTGATGTGACCAGCCCTCAGGTCTCCTAGCTGTGGATATTAACACCTGCTCTGGTGGAGGTGGCTGGGGGTGATGTAGACTCTGTAAAAATCTTTGGTTGTAGCTAGGTTTATTGTGTTGGCCTTCCTGAATGTTGGTTATGCTAGCAATGAAGTTTTCACGTGGACAGACTCAGGACCTCCGGTTAGCCAGGATATTGTAGGCAGTGGTATTAACCATTGTTTTCTCCTTCCTGGGACCAGTGTTATTCTGTCATGAGTTGCTGTAATGGCCTGAGTTGGTTGGCTTCCGGCCATGAGGTGGTTCTTACAAGAGAGCACCAGCTGTGGTATTAGCAGTGGGATTTGAGGTTGCCCTAAGTTACCCAGGGGAAGTATTCTGGTTTCTCAGGTGATGGGCAGGGCCATAAAGCTCTCAAAATTTTATGTCTTTTGTGTTCCGCTACTGAGGTAGGTAGAGAAATACCATCAATTTGGGCAGGGTCAGGAGGTTCTGAGCTCAGACTTTCCTTGGATAGGGCTTGCCATAGCCACTGTAGGGGATAGGGGTATGGTTCTCAGGCCAATGGGTTTATGTTCCAAAGGGATAATTATGGCTGCCTCTGCTGTGTAGTATAGTTCACCAGAGAGGTGAGGGATAGCTGGTAGTGAAAGGCCTCACCCACCTCTCATTCAGTTGGCAAGGTCAGTCTTGTTCCTGCAGTACCCCATTAACAATGCTGAGTTACGATTCAGGCAGCATACAGGCAGAACTCAAACCTGCCCCAGGCCATAAGCTTCCCTGCTGAGAAAGCATGCATGGCTTTCAGGCCACACCTCTCCTCCCTCCCCATCTGCTTGCAATGGCTCCTGTGCTCAGGTCTGCAGCAGTTCCCGTTCATCCCCCAGATTCTGCTCAAGGAAGTGTGTGCCCAGTAAATGATCATAAAATTCACCTGGAAGCTTCTTTTACCCTGCAAGCCCTCCCTAATTCCTCTGGTTGCCTACCCCAAGGAACCCTGTGAGATAAAGTCAGGGATGCCTTCCCTCGGCTCAAGCTGAAGACTGGGAGTGCCTACAAGACTCTTTTCAGTGCTGCTACTACTTTTATATTTCACAAAGCTCCCTAAATCCATTCCAGCTCTAGGTAAGGTTAAATCCTTCTTTTGTGATCTGGATTTTCAGATTCTCCAGTGGAGATATGTGTTTGGAGGCAGGTTTTCCCCTTCTCACACTTTAGGAACTCATGGTTTTTTGCCTGTCTCACTGATTTTGCAGTAGCATGGCATTTCTTTCAAAGGATCTGAATTTTTTTGGTTTTCCTGGTACATTCCTGTGGTGGTTCTCGGAAAAATGTTCACAGTGTGAATTTCTACACACTGTTCTGCCTGGCCGAGTGGGAGATGCATGTTAACCCTGCCTCCTATTCACCACCTTCTCCTGGTAAAGCAAGATCCCATTTTAAAACCCAACTCAATACAAAAATTGTATTTTTTTTTTTTAGCCAGACATGGCAGCATGCACCTGTACCCCTAGCTACCGAGGAGGCTGAGGCAGGAGGATCACTTGAACCCCAGAAGCAGAGGTTGCAGTGAGCCAAGATCATGTCACTGCACTCCAGCCTGGGTGACCGAGCAAGACTGTGTCAAAAAACAAACAAACAAACAAACAGCAACAACAACGAAATTCAACTCAGATAAAAGCTTCTCGTGGAGGGTAAAGTAATTCTGATTTATAACTTCAGGATATTCTAAAAATCATGGAAAGTAATAGCTAGCAGTTCTTTGTGTGTCTTTGTTAGTCCTGATTGTGTTCAGCAAAATGTAATAGGACCTCAACAGACACCAGGCCAAGACAGGATGGCTCAGTGCTGGAGTGCACACGTCCCTTGTTGCTACCTGAATGAGCAGTTTGGTTTCGTGTTTTGCTATCATGGGAATTTTCCTGACCTTACATCCCAGACGGGATCCCCTATATCCATTTTCTATCCATCATTACCTGGAACATATAAATTGTTTTCTACTCTCCAGGTAATGACTTTATTCATTTTTACATAAACACAATTATTTTCTTTAAAAAAATCATCCTAAAAGATAGGTGATTACTGCTCTCAAAAAATAATTCAAACAAAGTAAAAATGAACATGAAGGTTGATCTCAAGTATTGGATTTACACACTGAAGATTAACATTCTACCAAAAAAAAAAAAAAAAAAGGGGGGGGGCAAACATTAAATTCACTTACCATACCTATATGATATGGTAATGCACTAAAACAATTCCTATCTACAAATGAATGTAAATACAGGAGAAAAAGAGCAAATATAAAAATACACAATTATTTTATTATCTAGTACAGATGAGAAATATGTGAATAAAGTGTCACAGTAGTTAATAAAATGAAAAACATTAATGTGGGGCAGATGTTGTAACAGTTTTCATGGATGAGGTTTTGGAGACACAACAAGAATTATGGATAGCCTTTTCTGATGAGGTAAGTATAAGGCCATAAGAACATGATCAAAGTTGCAGTTCAAAACATGATTTTGGTTCATACACTGTGGAGCAGGTCTCTGGTGCTTTTGTTGTCCAAAATATGACCCCCTTTGCCTGGGTAATGGGATCCAAATTCTACCTTGGGTAGCCACCTTTCTCACATTTTCCCTCTAGGAAATACTCCCTTATCCTAACCCCAGCTACTCTAGAGGGGTAAGCATGAGACTAAAGCTGAGCCTACTAGAATTAATCATGCAATTTTACTATATTGGAGAACAGCAATGCTCTTTTCACTTAGATTGCAGAAACTAAACCATGTAAGCCTGAAGCTGACACATCTATCATCACTACCATATTGTACATGAGACAATGTGCATGAAAAAAAGTAAAAAAAAAAAAAAAAAAAAAAAAAAAAAAAAATGCTCTTCAGTGCCAGATGCGGTGGCTCACGCCTGTAATCCCAGCACTTTGGGAGGCTGAGGTGGGCAGATTACCTGAGGTCAGGTGTTCAAGACCAGCCTGGCTAACATGGTGAAACCCTGTTTCTACTACAAATACAAAAAATTAGCTGGGCATGGCGACGAGTGACTGTAATCCCAGCTACTCGGGAGGCTGAGGCAGGAGAATCACTTGAACCCAGGAGGCAGAGGGTATAGTGAGCTGAGATCACGCCATTGCACTCCAGTTTGGGCAAAAAGAGCGAAACTCCATCTCAAAAAAAAAAAAAAAAAAAGTATTGTTCTTCAGAAGGAAAAAAGAAATGAGTGACAAAACCTTAACGCCATTTGCTGTTGTCCTAATTCTGGAGTAGAAAACTCAAAAGTCTTTGACTGAAGGTGCTGATATAAATGTGTAAAACAATACATGTAAAACATTGATGTCCTTTGTGAAAAAAATGAAGACATTCTAATAATAGCCATTTGCATTTAATTTTTTCAGATATTATTGTGGTCTCAATAGCTTTGTGGGCACATCTGTCCTGATGGGTACCTGATGGAACTCTCAGCATGAATCTTAGAGGGTGGTCTACATGGGGTCCCTTTCCCCTCCTTCTTTCCTGTACTATTTTTGGTTGGATTTTCAACTCTTGACAAAAAGATAATTTAATATTTCTACAACATACAAAAACAAAAATAATGATGAAAAGTTATGTCTTTCAATGAAAGAATCTGAAAAGTATTGACAATTCTATTTTAAAGTCAATTAGCCTGGCAGTAGACCTGCAAGTTAAAGTACAGTGTCGCAAAGGGTGGCTCCAGACAGGCAAGCAGTATTAGTGTCACCTGGAAACTTATTAGATATTCAGATTCTCAGGTCTCATCCCAAGCCTCGTGTATCAGAAACAACCACCTGTATTCCATGTGATTCTGGTGCACAGCAAAGTTTCACTGGCACTTGTTTAAAGGGGTGGTGGGATGATGATCAGAAACGTATTCAGACATCCACACGTTAAGTGAGTCTGCACTAATTTAGTGGCAGTGGTAAGGGAGAAAAATATACCACCACAAGAAGAAAGACTGACATATTTTATAGATAAATGAACACAGTAATAACCTACATGAATAAATGTATGAATGTCAGCAAGAAAGAAGAACAAGATTAATTTAGAAGTTAAAGATGGAGAGACACAGTTGTGTAAGCTCTGTAAATATACTAACTAGGTTTAAATTCCAACTTTGCTATTTCCTTCCTACGCTAAACCTCTCTCTACTCCAGTTCTCTCATTACTATCATGAGGAAAATATGAACGCTTAATCCTTGTGATTATTATGGAAATTCAAATAGTTAATATTAAGGGTACACATAAGGTTCTTAGATTAGGCCAGGCACATGACACACTCAATAAATATTAAATAGAGATTAGCTCTGTAGTTGCCCTATCAAATTTAGTAGCCCATAAAGACATGTGACTATGTAGATTTATATTTAAATAAATGAAAATAAAATGAAATGTTTTGCTCCTCAGTTGGACTAGCCAAATTTCAAGTGCTCAGTAGCTATCTGTGTTATAGAACATTTCCATCATCAGAAAATTTCAACTGCATCATAATGCAGGTATAAGATTTCTATGCTAACAACAGTGTCAGGTGTCCTTAGGTGAGGTGAAGACCTGGTTTGTTAGGAGAAAAATGACTGCTGGGTCTCCCAACTGCCAACACATAAAATAGCAATCATGGGAGGGGTGCGGTGGCTCATGCCTATAATCCCAGCACTTTGGGAGGCCAAGGTGGGCAGATCACCTGAGGTCAGGAGTTCGAGACCAGCCTGGCCAACATGATGAAACCCCCATCTCTACAGAAAATACAAAAAAATTAGTCGGGCATGGTGGCACTTGCTACTTGGGAGGCTGAGACAAGAGAATCACTTGAACTTAGAAGACAGAGGTTGCAGTGAGCCAAGATCGTGCATTGCACTCCAGCCTGGGCAACAAGAGCAAGACTCCATCTAAAAAAAAAAAAAAGCAATAGCAACCATTGACCTCCTCACTCTCCTGATGGGGTCTTCTGTCTCCTTCTGATACTTTGAAGCCCAGGATGGCAGAAATGTAAACTGAACCTGAGTGTGAGCCTGCTCACGGTGACAGCCTCCTTTGCTGACCAGGCCTGTCCCTCCTGCATCTCACTTAGTGAGTGAGTACAAGTTCGGATGTGCCCAGGCTTTTCCCTACTGCTCACCAAACCATCGGCCTCAAAGTCCTCAATGTATCTTTTTCCTCCATCCTAAAATATGGCATGTGAACTCAGTTTGGAAGATTCTAAGTATAAAAGCAAAGAAGACACGAAACTCAGTGTATTCTATTATCCAATCTCAGTTCTGAAAAAAAATTAACTAGTAAGTATTTACATGTGACTATTCTACTGTAATCTCTAATTATGCCTCAAAGTCAAGGCCATGATGAAGTGGGTTCTAAGAATCCTTCTCTATGATCCCTCTTTCTGAGCAATCTCATGAAGCCTTTATACTAGTTAGTCAGGCTTTCTCTCTGAACTGTGACTACACCAGCTCATTTTACATCTGTACACATGCTCATGTTATGTTTTCGTGCCTGGGACTGCTGCTTTAATTTTCTCTCCACATATCAAAATCTCTCCATCCATGAATACACAGCTTAAGTCTTACCTGGAAGCCATTTCTGAATAGTTCTTACATCACTGATGCCATAATGTAAGTGTATAACACGTAATTCAGAACTTATTTATATAACATTTTCTTACATATAGATAGATAGATAGATAGATCATATGTATTACTCTAATTCAGAAACATATCATATCATATACTTCATAGCTGCAAAACTGACCTTGATTTTTAAAAATAACTCAGGAGCAAGTCTATTGTGTTGTGTTTTGAGGCAGGGTCTCACTCTGTCACCCAGGCTGGAGTGCAGTGGCATAATCATGGCTCACTGCAGCCTCAACTTCCTGGGCTCAAGCAGTCCTCTCGCTTCAGTCCCCAGAGTAGCTGGGACTACAGATACATGCTACCACGCTCAGCTAATTTTTGTATTTTTTTTTTAGAGACAGGGCCATGTTGCCCAGGCCTGTCTTGAATTTTCACCGTGTTGCTCAGACTGGGCTCAAGTGATCCTCCCACCTCGGCCTCCTAAAGTGCTGGGATTACAGGTGTAAGCTACAGTGCCCAGCTATGTGTCTCTCTGTAAAGAAGGATTGGGCAATACTGAACGGCTAAATCAGTATCCCCCAGTAAGGATGATTGGTTCTCATAGACATTTGGAAGAGGTGGCTTTCAATAAGAGCATGGACAATTCATCAACAGTAGATGAAGTTGCAGATAGATGTTTAAATGTGATGATGAAAGTTTGTGAAAGTTTTAGGATACCTTCAATTTTCTCAGCGAGGCAAGAACCAAATTAGCCAAGTAAGAGGGAGAATGAAGGAAGAGATGGCAGAGATTTGAATAAGCAAGAAAAAAAAAAAAAATGTCTGCTCTATAAATAGGAAACATAATGGACTAGGGAACTGTGGCATATTTGATGCAAGGTGAGGACAAGAGGAAGTGAAAACAGGATCAGATTCCAGGTGTGACTGAAACATTTTTGTAGCTAGAGTATTAGAGGGAGAAAGATAGAAGATAGATAGTATTGTGGATGGAAATCAGGGAATTTGAAATTGAGAATACAGAGTGGTTGCAGGAAATGATCATGGGCAGAGTGCCTGAGTTAGCATGAAGGACAGATAATTGAAGGACAGTGGGTCAGGGAGGCCCACCTGAGAAGCCAGATAATTAAAATGATCATTTACCACAATGTTGAAATCACCAGTAATTAAAACAAGAGTAGTGGTGAAGAGGGTGATGATGAGCCAAGAGAGAAACACTTCAAGAACTCTAGGGGAGCATGACCTGGAAGGGACAAAGGATGGATGATGAGTGAGTTGTGAATGCTCATGAGAATGTACTGTCAGGGGAGAGTAGTGAGGTGAAGTAATGTTCACAGAAGAGGATTAAAACACAGTAGATTTTTGCCAATGATTATCTTTTGTGTTTTGGCAAAAACTATGCATAACACTTGAAGAACCTCTGAAATAAGACTCCTATAATTCTGTAAAAGGTTCTAGAGCTTGAAACTTCTCTTGAATTGTTACTGCCTGCTGAAGCATAGTATAGATAACATGTGGTTTGGAAAGCAGAGGGGTATATATCTTTATTACAAAATTTAATTAAAAGAAATGTTTTAGAATGCTGCTTTTTATTCACAATAATTGGCCATATTAAAAGGATGGCTCTAAAGGGGAATCATTTGTTCCCTATTTAATTTTTATCAGCCCATACTTCTCCCCACCATCCCATAAGTCATTTTGACTTAACTGTGTTTGCCTTCTTAAAATATGGAGCAGATAAAAATTGATGGCTCATAAACACATATTAAAGAGTAATTTGAGATTTATAGAAGAGAATAAAGAGGAACAGAGGAATGGCCACTACAGACAACGTTTCGTGCAGGTAAAATGAAATAATCCACATACACGGTGTGAACTCATGTGCATGTATGTTTATACATGCAAGCCCCCAGAAGGAAAAAGAGAGAACTGACTTGAACCTGAATCCTGGAGAGCTGTTGTAAAATCCTCACAAAATAATCAAACATACTCTTGTATACATTTGTTTATTTATGGAAATGACTTTTACCTATATCCTGTATAGCCACTGTTATTTAAAAATATTTAGACTTGGCAACCCAGCAGGTAGAACATGATTCATCTATAGGTGATGTTCAAATAAGTAGGGGCTCCTATTTGCAAATGTCCATCAAATTGAAAATAATTTTTCGGTGACACAATGAAATTTGTGCACTTATTCAAATTCATATTTACCTATGACCTGTTATTTGAATAAGTGCAGAAATGGACTCTATAATATTAACTCTAGTTACAAGTACATAGAGGAAAAGCTGATAGTGGCAGCACTGAAAAGAATAGCCAACTGCATACAATGATGAAAAGTCCAGATCTATCAACCTCTACCTCCATAATACTTCCAAAGCAAATATCATCTGCATATCTTGACTCAGGAGAACAATATTTACTAAATCATGTAGTGATCCATAAGAGACACAAAGAAGAAAAAAACAATATAAAGACAGGCATAATACTAAAAATTATTTATTTTTAATTCTATTCTGCTATGGTTCACAAGGTGAGAAATGATCCTACATGTAGAAATGAGTAGAAGATACCTTTCAAAATTCAAATTTTTATCTTGTTTAACATTTGTCTCCTTTTCTACTGTGCAAAGTATTAGGCTGAATGATTAACATTTTCTAAAAAGAAAAAAGAAGTAGCTATATTAAACTACAGGACTATTATTCATAATAAATAATAGATTTATCATTTTGAAACTCTAGATACTTTATATGATTCAAGTTCCCATTAACAATTTCCCATTAATGCTGTGTTGTAACTGGAAGAGCAATAATTTATATACTCTTCTTAAATGACATTAAAAATAAGTGATTTATTGAGATAACTACTGGAAATCAAGAAAAGACAATGAAGTTGCATATTGTGACAGACAGTTGCAGGTGCTATAAAATCTTCTCTTTCACAATTATAAATAAAAATAAAACATCTTTTCCAGCATAATATTTCAACTGAATCCATGCTTTTTAAAATTAGAAATTAATAAACATGAGATTAATAGGTACCATTATTTTTTAGAAAATCAATGATTGTCAACATTTTCAGACCAAGCAAGTATGACAGCATCATAGCTGCTATTGTCTAGTGTGAAAGGCAGTAATAAAGTAATGCACATAGAGGACTGTGATGGCTCATCCTAAAAGGCCAGTGATATTGATGAATCAGTATCCTGCATTATGATAACAACTGGACAATCCAATTACCCAAAGTCGAGTCTTAGATTTCTCTCTCTCAATGTCTCTTAACATTGATTAGGCAATCAACTTTGTTTTAAAATGCAGTGGTATCTCCTTGCAGTTTTGAGTGTTTCTGAGTCATCCAACTATATATAGGAAAGGATAAAACAGGCTAAAGAGCCCAGTTCCTGCCATTTGTAGTATATGATTCAGGAGGTCAATATTTACTTATAACATAACTAAGATCATAAAGTCATTATGAGAATTAAAATGAGAAGCTACTTTTTTTATTATGTCATCATCCAATCTCAGAAATAGGTTCCATATAATTTTTTTATCAATCACTAGATGACTGATACAAAACTCTGAAATAACAGTCTTAGATATTGTTATGAACATGCAACAAATGCACATCTATGCAAAAACCTCTTAGGATTCATAAAATATCTAGGATATAATATCAGAAAAAGGAAAATTACCAAAAAATAGTATGAAAACAAATACTGTCTCTGGGAAAAATACTGTCCCTGGGAAAAACAAGAATTAGCTACTCTTTACATATTGGAATTTCTTTTTGGTTCCTTTTTTGGTCTCAGTGGCTTTCTCTCTCACCCACATAACCATGTTGTCCTAAGCTCCTACCTCCTTCTCCCCTGCAATGCTAGATTTCCATCTTCCTTTCAGGAGCCTATTAGAGTAGTCTTCCAACAGGTAGTCAGTCAAGCATTCACTGAACAACTATTATTTGCACAGCACCAGAAAATTTTAAGGTGAGCTTTAACACATTAATCCAATGGCTAAAGGCAGTGAATTTCCAGATACCCCAGCAATCCAGTAACAGCTTACATTTATACTAGGAATAATTATAAATAACAAAGCTAAAAAAGGGAAACGTATTTTGTAATATGAGCCCTAAAATTTATCACAATAGAGATTAAAATGATTTATACTACAGATAATTTTAACTAAATTTATTTCTAATCACTTCTTGGCCTTCTGGCTGTAATCAAGTGTATTAAATTAATTTCTAAAAATTATATGCAATTCTCTTATTATCTTTATTTCCTTTCTTTTTGTTGTTGTTGTTGTTTTTAACATGAATGTAGAGACCAGATACTTGGGGGGAAGAGAATAATAAACCATCATGCTATGGAAACTTCTTCAACCAGGGGCAAAGACTTAACAGAGTTTTATCAATTTGGACTATCTTATTAAACTTTAAGGACCACAGACTGCCAAGGAAATGTAAATTTCTGACAATGATTTAAAATTATGGGGAGTCATTCTTTTTTTCAGAAATACTATGAAATTTGAGGTTGCTATTATCCATTGCAATTTGTACAATTTCCTTTGTTAAAATTTGCAAGCATCTAGGACTATCTGAGCTCATGGTAATACAGCATCACAAAATGCAGTGACAAGTTAGAAATATGATAATTAGGTCTACTTTCCTCTTGTTGAGCTTCATACAACAATAAATTTCCCTTAAAACTATAGCCTATAAAACTTTCCTCTCTGAAGTCAGTCTAATAACATAGATAAATATGAGTCTAAGTTGTATAAAAGCAGCAATTATTTCATTGAATAAAACTATTGAATATATGCTTTCTTATCTACCCAGACTAAACATCTCGTTTTAAAGATAACATGTTCACAATGTTCATTTTGAATGGAAATAATTAAAAATATATATACTAAGTGATCTCAATTTTATATGAAAAAACATATTTAAAGCAAAAGAATGGACACTTCAAATTATGTCATTATAGGTAAAGGTACTATTATGGGTGATTTTAAGTCACCTATTTTGTATCAACATTTCCCAAGTTGTCTTCAATACCATGCATCATTTTCAGAGCCAGAAAAATACATATTATGTATATAAAATAAAACTTTTTTCTGGATGAAAATGAAATAATCTCAGTGAAACATGAACATTGAGGTGTGGTCATGAATTCTTCAAATATATATTAGCCTGTAGACACAAATGGAAAAATATTACTCTGAAAAACTCACGGTTAAGATATTTGTGGGACAATATAATAAGAGATACCTAATGATCCCCATTCATCTTCAGTACCTGTAAATACACCAGAGGGACAAATAAGGCATGATTAGCGGGTGACCCATTTAAAGGCAACCCCAACTAATTCAACAAGGCTTGGAACTTGACCCGCATAATTTAGAGCTTCTAAAATAAACTTCACAGCACGCTAAAATCTTAATTTGCTTCCCAGATCTACCAACCCTTGCCCTTTACCTAGCTACCTAGAAAAACTTAACTTCTCTTTTTCTTTCATTTTATCAACCCCTACATCTGAATAGTGAGCAATGCATCCAGAGAGACTTAATCATGACACATTTCAATTCTGATAGTTCATGAAATCTGAATGTGTCTTCCAAAAATTGGCATGTTTGATATGCTTATCTTCTTTCTGAAAAACTGTGATTGCATCAATGATGTGTATTATTATAATTAATAGTATCTTGGTATCAATAAAACACAACATGTATGTATACATATATTTAGCTATGTATAGATATACTTATGTACTATATACTATAAATATATATACTTACATACTATAATGATCAATTATGGATGGTGATATTTTATAAATATTTTGTGTATTTCTTCTCCATCAACCTACTGGAAAACAAATGGCTTCTTACAACTTACAGATCATTGTTGGACCTCACTGAAAATCATCTCAACACTCTGTCATATTTTTTCCCCTTAATAAATTAAAAGTTTGTACCTCTTGGGCAAAATTATACACAGGATGGCAGGGCAAGTTGAGGAGTGATTACATAAGTTCAAAGGGAGTTCAGGCATATCTACTTCTCTACTAAGCACTGTTAAATTTCTGTCTGTTTGCAGAAAAGATTTCAGGAACATTCCGTTCAGCTTTTATTGACCTTTTTTGGTCTTCACTCTCCTTAAATATAGAACAGTTTAGGACTAGTCAGTACCCTCAGGGACTGAGAAAAGAAATTTGTGCCTTAATAGAACCATGCGTATCAGTTTCTTTAGAAAAATCCTCATCAAATAGTATACCATTTTAAAACTGAAAAGCATCAAGTTTCATGACCTCTTCTTTCTAAATCTTATAAATCGGTGAATCTACTGAATTAGCCAGCCATATGTTCTAGCAAATACAATATAAATCTAGCATATACTTTTCTACTTTATTAAGGTTTTATATTGAAAAGCTAGAGTGATTTTCAACAGACAGTTGATATTTATATATCATTACTACAGGAAGAAACACGGTCCAAGATCAATCTAATTTAGATATAATTTGGAGCATATGTTTCCAACTCTTAACTGCACGAAGTCAAGGCAGTGAAATCCATCAGCTAAGGGTAAGGGTAAAAGACTTCAGTTGTCTTACCTGGCAGCTGTGGACCAGCAACTTATTTAGCTTCACTCTACCCCATTTTTATCATTTATGGAAGAGGGATAAGACAATCCACTTTGCAGAATTTTTGTGCAGATTAAATAAAATAACCTAGCTAAGTGCTTACCCTGCTGCCTATACGTATTCAATAAATCTTACCTATATTACTCTTGATACTATTATTATCCAGTAATGTTATAAAGTAGGTTCAATTATCAGGTAATTGGTGGATACCATTTGCAACAAATACATCTGGGATGTTTGTATTAAAATTACAAGATCTATGAGGATTTAAATAGTATCATTTCCAAACCATGTTCCATGGGAAAAATGTGATCAATAGTTAAGTGGCCATGACATATAGGGCATTAAACTGAAATTTTAAAAAATGTATTTGTTAAAATGAGTTTGAGATTGCTATACAGTGTACTCTTATCTTGGAAACTGAAACTGTTCATTAATATATTAAAGGATAATGAGAGGCCCACAGAAGACACCTGGCTTCTTTGCTTCCTTAAGCATACCTATGCTTACTTAACTAGAGAATTCCTTTATCACAGAGCTACTAACAACCTCCTGACTTTACGTTACTCTGGGATCCTAACAAGAACCACATAATAGAAGAAAACGAAGCAGACTGGGTATACAAAAGAAAAAGAAAAGATATCTACATGGGACCAGGAAGGGTTTGTTTCTTATGGACACTACTAAAGCAACACAGCAGGACAAGCCGGGTTGTGAATGGTAGCAGAGCCCAGTCGGAGCTCCAGGGTGACACGTGTCTGGTAAAAGCTGTGTACACTGGAGGCCACATGCCTTGCTCACATGGACTGTTTTCATCCAATGCAGCAGGCCTAAGGCAGTCAGATCTACTTGTTTTTCTTTTCCCTAAATGTAAAGCTACCATATTTTTTTTTCTCATTTGCATCACAGACACTTATACAGTCCATGTTTCACAGGACAAAGTAAATACTTCTATGGGCTGGATACAGTCCTGTATGCAAGCATTTGGGAGTTCTGGCATGTACTTTAGGACCCAAACTATAATCTATCAATTCATATCAATCATTCATCTAACAGCTAAACATTTTGCCTCGTAGCAACCCTGTGAGGAATAAATTATTATGCCCAACTTCCTGATAAGGAGATTCAGTTAAAAATAGGTGAGAAAAACGTGCCCGTGGGCACAGATCTGGTAGGTGGGTGATCATTCCCAGGTGCACATGATTTATTATTATACTTTCCATGAGTCACATATGAACATACATTTCTTCCGGAGAATGCAGAATTTTGGGGCAAGGGGGAAATGTTCCCCGATTAATTATACTCATTCACCCTTCCTTATTCAGAGGTGAGGTAACTCTGGTTAAATTCTTTACTTTTTAAATGAAGATATCAACCACTTTCTGGTTGGGGAGCTATATCCTATAGTACCCTTACATGGTAATAGAATGTCTTTCAGGTCTTTAATTTCAAAGATGTACTTGAATTTCTAATCTTTGCTTTCAAATATTTATTTTAAAATTGTTCTGAGAAGTTACAGACTAGATGAATCTCTAAAGTGAATAAAATCCTATTTCTCTAGATCAGATTTGGCAAAGGACAGTCCATGAACCAAATCTGGCTCACCATCTAATTGCTTAAAGTTTTATTGGTACCCCCATTCATTTCCACATTACCTATGGCTGCTTTCATGCTACAAAGGCAGAATTGAGAAGTTGAGATGGAGAACATATGATCTTCAAAACCAAAATATTGACTCTGGCCCATACAGGATGACTTTGCCAATTTACTGTTCTATATATTCTAAGTTTTTATCCCAGGAATAAAATGACAGATTATAGACCAAATAGAACAAAATGACAAAATTATAGACCTCTGTCCTCAGAGATCACTGTTTTCAGATGATCACTGTTCTATAAAAGTGCTTTTTACTGAGTTTTCATGTTGCTGTCACCCCTGGGCTTATATTACATGTAGACAATAAGAAGAATGCCTACAATAATTTTTATTGTACTCACTGGAGAGGGTATCATTGAGGACGCCGTTAACCTCACCACAGTGCGTCCTGTGAGAACTGTAATGCAAAAACTGTATTTGTTTCCTCCCAAGGTATTGGCATTAATAGCATGACCACTTCAAATCTTATAATCATTTGTTTTCTCTTCATTTACAAGTGAAAAAATTATTTAAAGACAATACTTGCTATATTCCAATTTACACTGCAGAACATCCCTTTCTGCTTTCTAAATTTAATCTCGGCTTCATTTGAGTTTCCTAGAGTTGTTTCCTTTTTATTCTGATTTTTTAATTCTTTTTTTTTATTGCAATGTGTGCATATTTTTAGCCATACCTCCTCTTTTAAAAGTAAGATTGGATACAAATAAATGAGAGTATCAGTTCTAAAGAAAAAGACCTCAATGAAAAGATATTTGAACCTTCTACCCTTGTGACAGGAATCTATTCCTATGATAGCATCATGCCTTATCCCCAGGGCTCAGTTTAAACCTTTAGAATACAAGAAGGAAAGAAAATACTCTGACATCATAAAGACCTCAGTTGAAAAAAATCTGTAGCTATCTACAGGGCTGTATCTCGAGGAGAAAGAAAACCAGACTCCCTTAGTTTAGTTAGCACACCTCCTAAGGTATGGCCATCTTGTCCCGATAGTTTTAAGAACTTCTACTTAGAGATCAAGTGAGATTTAGGATGCAGTATATGCCTTAATGGTAGCTTTATATGACAGTGCAAAATAAAGTGAAAGAGGGAATGATGCCAATATGGAATTATAGTGATGCAACTAAAATTACAAAAGAGTAGAATACAAGCAGGTGCTCAGGTCAGCTTTCTGTCTTATTGCCTGTGCTGACCGTTTTGCCTCACTGCGTGCTTCCTGGACAATCAAAAATATTGAGAAAGATGCTATCAAATGCCTCAAACAGATCATTTAGGAAGGATGGCTTTGCCTTTTGCTTAGATATAGGTAAATTGGGTACCACTGAAGTTCATCTGTGATCCTAACTATGGTATGCAAATACAACATTAATTTTTCTCCTGGACCTCACCAGAGAATTTTTCTACGAAATAAGTTTTTCCACCTTGACCAAAATTGAATTCACTTCAAATTCGCTATTGAAAAAAAATGAAATTGATTCATCCCAACTTTACTTCTCATGCCTTTCTTGGTGGGAAGGCAAGTAATTAGAAAGGTTAGTAATTCAAAGTAAAAAAGCATTTCATAGCTAATCACTTTAAGAAATAAGCAGAACTTTGTATCAGTCCCTGTACATACTTCCAAAGTATTCTCCTGTACATACTTCCAGAATGATCTGTACCTAATGCCTTCACTACCTGGCTATCTGTGAAACTGTGTATCTATGGCCCAGTGTTTTTCTTATTTTTTCTGCATCATTCATAAACATTAATTACATAAGATTACATATTATCTGGATCTTTACCACTTCCTTTACCCTCATCTTTAAACATGATTATACAACGGCTATGGTTACATGTAGCCAACATTCAGTAATTAGACAACTATGAAGCTTACAAGTTACCGGATGGTTTGATGTTAGAAATAGCTGCTCCATAGCACTTCCCTGAAGTGCCACTTCTTTGTTCTCCACTAAATTTACCTAGGGTTCAAGTCCAGCTTTCTGGTGGATATTCACACAAAAACAACAAAATGTTTTTTTCAGCAGCATTATTGCAACCAAGTTTTTAGGATCCTGCATAAGAAAATCTGCATTAAAGTTAAAACATCTTGAATTCAAGATGCTTTTAAAAGATAAAGAATTATTACCATAAAGTTACAATACAGTGTCACATTAATCAACATTACACAAACATCTTAGAAGCATGCTGTTCCCGTGATAGCCTAATCTGACTTCCAGGAAGAACTCTTCACAAATAAACATAGAATGCACTGACAAAATTCACCCATAAACTAGAAGGTACAAGTGTATGAACTACTTTGCAACACAGCCAAAAGAGCAACTTAGAGCAAACTTCTGACTGCACCCCAGGTGGAGTAATTAGGATACATGGTATCTCTAACATGTTCTTTACATAGCCTTAATTTTATTACTAATAGTCAAAAGACATGGCATCAGTGCAGCAAATGAAGAATAACATTTTAATGGAAAAATTGATATTAGCCCAGTAAGAATTTTGTTACTAATCTCTAAGAGCTGAACCTGCTTTGAAAAGTTATTCAGGGGAGGCATCTACTAACTATAATAAAAATATAATATTTTACATAAAAAAGAATTTGATATTTAATAAAAAGTCTGTGTTTGCAAAAACATATTTTTGTGGATTTGGATTATCTGAAAGATACATAGCACATTAAGACACTAACATTATTAAAAACAAAAAGTTGAGGAGCTATAGTTTTTAATTGCTACATATCACTAATACATACCAAAACCCTTTTTCACATTTTAATATTTCTGAAATTAGAATGAGCTTTTAAAAGTGAAGGCACATCATAATTATAATGGCAGTTTGCTACATAAAATAATGGTATATGGTGTAATTGATGGTATCTTAGAATTCATAAAATGTGGTAAGTCTTCACCATAAAGTTAACTCGTTTACTGATTTTCAAAATTTTTTAAGGATTATGTTGCTGATGAAGCAGTGCTATCAATCACTAAAATATAAAAATTCTTAATGCTGCTAAGCAGGGGTATCTCTACATTCTCCTGTCACTACTGCTCAAGGAGGAATATAAAATGCCACTCATTTATTTTTCCTTAATTTCTTTTTTTCTCAAGGGAAGTATATGAAATTGTCTGTTTGATAACACTATAGTCATGTGATAAGGCTTGAACTTCACTGATAATCCTCGTCTCTCTTCCTTTGATATGCTCAATATAGAATATGTGAAGGCACATGACATTTAAGGTGTGGCTGACCTATGCTCGTAAAGAGAAACAGCCTTTCTTACTTTGGTTGCTAAAATTATTTAATACAGATAAGGATTAACCATGTTTTTTGTAAGTCCTTTTTGAAAAAAGTTTATTGGAAATCATTAAGAATCTAATTAGCAAAGCTTTACTAAGTTCACAGTCAACTAAATCCATTAAATTCCACACGTATAGCCTAATGTTAAATAATTATTTCTCGATGCATTTAATATATTACACCTCAATACAAAACTTCCTTTTTTAATCTTATTAAATGACATATTGACAGATTTAGCCTATTATTCTTGCTTGTCAAATACATACACACAAACATTTGTAAAAAGCTTTTCCAATTGCATATCACTTGTTACAACAAGCTTCCAACAAACTGACCTTTCTGTCTCTTAAACTCCTTTCTTCTTGTGATCTTGTCCTTCAGCCTAATAGAGCCCCTGTCTCAATCATCATTCTCCAGACCTTTACATTACTAATAGCTAGAACTGAATATAATTATAGAGTCAAGCGTCCAACCCTCTGACCACAACCTTTTGTTCCCTAAGAATGTAGCAGAATCCTCCCTTTGGGCAACATCAGGCACAGTTAATCACTGCGTCTCTACTGAAAGCTCTCCTTTCTTGGGCTTCTGAGTGTCACATTCTTATGTGTCTTCTGTCCTCTCTGGCTACTTAATCTCAGAATCTTTTCCTGGTTTCTTTTAATGGGTGCAGTTCTGGAGGAGTCCAGGGCTTAGTTGTCAGCTCTTTTCTACTTACAATTCCTCCCTTAGTGATCTCACCAAATCTCATGGCTTTACTATCATCTATATGCTGATGATCTTCAAATAGATGTTTCCCTGAACTTAAACTCATATAGCCACTTGACATCTCTACTTGAACTTATCTAATAGGAATATCAAATTAACATGCCTAACACTCAATTTTTTATATTCCTTTTCCTGCCTCCACCTGCATATATTTCAGTCATCCCCATTTCTGTTAATGGACAATACTACTTTTAGTTGATAAGACCAAATGTCCCTAGTGCCATCCTTTTTACCACTCTTTCCCTTGAAACAATATCCAATCATCATAAACCTACTCAATGTCCATAAAAATAAATCCAGAAAATGCTAATTAAGACCCCATTAAAATTTTACTCCACACATAGTACTATTGCCGAAATCAAAAAGGCTGATAACACAACATATTAGCTAGAATGCAGAGCAACTGGATATCTCATATATTGCTAGTCAGAGTGAAAAACAAAATATTTTGAAAAACTGGAAGATACCTTACAGTGTTAAATACATGCCTACTCTGTATGCCAACAATTATATTCCTACTATTTACCTAAGAAATATAAAAACATATGCCTACAAAACTAATCATACAAGAATGTAGCAGAGTGATGTCAGCAAGATGGCAGAATAGGGAACCCTGGACTCTCCTTCTTCGTACAAGCATATCAATTCAGCCACAATTGATGGAAGAATTCCCTGTGTGGGAAATCAGAAACTAAATGAAAGGTACTTACATCCTGGGAGAATGCAAAATCAGACTCACTGAAGCTGGTAGAGAGATATGAAACACCCTCTCACCAGAGACCCTTCTCAGTGTGGGTCCCTTAGATCAGAAAGAGATGCCCAAGCTCCTGGTTTCACCCAGGGGAAGTAAGGGCTTGGATCACATGTTCAATCCCCTTGCATTTCCAATGAAGCGCGGTGGGGAATGGGGGGTTGGTGCAGAGAACTGGCCTTTGTCTTGCTAGTCTTGAAGCTCTGAAGGGCCCAGCACAGTCTAGACACCTGAGGAAGAATGCATGCAACATCTTGGGCTGGTATAGGCTATTGTTCCTCCCCACTGCTTAGCACAGAGTGAGCAAACAAAAAAACAAAAAATCCCTTTTTTTTTTTTTTTTCAGTTTTCCTCTTGGAAGGAAAAGAGTTGATCTTGTGTCCAATGCTACTATATCTCTAGGGTTTCCCAAACAACAAGCTTCTGCTTTGTGAATCCTGACGCTCTGACAGAGATGGCACAATCTAGCCACCTGAGGAGAAATAGAAACAGTGGGTTACAGACACCATAGCTTCAGTTCATCACACAGTAAGCTGACAAAAGCCTTCCCCTCCTGTGGAAGGAAAAGAGTTGATAGAGGCCACCAGAATCCCTGGGTAGGTTGATTGGTGGGAGCCTTCTGTACGAGTCAAGTCAGTAACGACTGATAGAGGTGTCTGCTTTGTCTAACGTACAGATACCAACAGAGAGAGTCAAGAAAAATGAAGAATCTGACTAAGATGCTCCAAACAAAGGAACAAGATACACTTCCAGAAATCAACCCCAGTGAAATGGTTAACCTGACAATGAATTAAAAATAACGTTCATAAGGTCAAGAGCCCAATGCATGTACAAAGTAAAAATTTCAACAAAGAAAGAGAAAATATTACAAAGTACTAAACCAAAATCATGAAGCTGAAGAACATAAGTGACCTGGAAAACACACTAAAGGGGTTTGTCAGCAGACTAGATCAAGCAGAAGAAAAGATCAGCGAACCGGAATAGAAGTCACTGGAAATAACTCAGAGGAGCAAAAAGAGAAAAAAAAAATAGAAAAAATTTAAAGAAAGCTTAAGAAATTTATGGGATACTAGCAAGCAGACCAATATACAAATTATGGAAGTTTCTTAATGATAATAGAGAAAAAAAAAAAAACAGAAAACTTATTTAAAGAAGAAATTGTTGAAGGCTTCTCAAATCTGGGGAAGTTAATGAACATCCATATCCAAGAGCCCAAAGAACATCAATAAGATAAACTCAAAGAAATACACACCGAGGGACATTATAATCAAATTATCAAAAGTCAAAGACAAATGAGAATTTTGAATTCATCAAGAAAATGTGGCCAGTCCCAAAGAAGGGAATACTCATGAGACTATGAGTAAATTTATCAACAGAAACCATGTAGGGCAGAAGAAGGTGAGGTGATATATTCAAAGTGCTGAAGGAAAAAGAAAAACAAAAACTGCCATCAAATAATATTCCACCTGACAGAAACTGTCCTTCAAAAATGAAAGAGAGATAAAGACTTTTCCGAATAGAATAAATTGAGGGAGATCATCAACACTGGACCTGTCTTATAAGAAATGTTAAGTGGTGTTCTTCAAGTCAAAATGAAAAGACATTAAACAGCAATATGACAGCATAAGAAAGTATAAAACTGGTTGAGAAAAGTAAACATCTAGACAAATATAAAATATTGTATTATTGTAACGGTCGTGAGAAAAACACATTTAATTCTAGCATAAAAGTTAAAAGAAAAAATTATTTTGAAAACTATAAATATACAAACACAATTATTAAAAGATACACAATCTGAATAGACTGAAAATAATAACAAAGTATGTTGTAGGGAAGAAGTTAAATTGTAAGTTTTTGTATGCAATTCAACTTATCAGCATAAAATAGACAGTTGTAAGATATTTTATGTAAGTACCAAGGTAATCACACACACACATACAAATCTGTAAAATTTACACAAAACAACAACAAAAAACTAATCGAGGCATAACAATACCAAAAAAAAAAAAAAAAAAACCAACAAAACCCAGTGGAAAACAAGAGAGGAAGATATACAAAAGTACTATAAGAATAATAAGAAACAACTAACAAAATGGCAATAGCAAATTATTGATAGGAATATCAATAATTACTTTAAATGGATTAAACTCTCTAATCAAAAGACATAGAGTGACTGAATAGATTTTAAAAAAAGAAACCTACTTTAGATTTAAGGACACACATAGGCTGAAAGTGAAGGGATAGAAAATGATATCCCATATATTAAGAAATCATAATCAAAAGAGAGTAGGGGTACATCAGACAAATTATCATTCAGTCGAAAACTATTACAGAGACAAAGGAAAAGCTTTTATAATGATAAAAGGGTCAATGCATCAAGAAGATAGGGCAATGACAAACATATCTATGCATTCAACATCAGAGCACCTCGATATATAAAGCAAACATTGACAGAACTGAAAGGAGAAATAGACCACAATACAGTAATAACAGGAGACTTCACACCCCATTTTCAATAATGGACACAACATCCAGACAGATCAATACGAAAACAGATAATCTGAATAACATTAAAGAAAAAATGGACCTGACATTTAAAGAGCATTCTACCAAACAGGAGGTGAATACACACCCTTCTCTGACCTGCTTCTTTCTCCAGAGTATTTCATATGTTAGATCACATAAGAGACTAGTATGAAAAATTATATCCTAACAAATTACATAATTAGAATAAATGAACAAATTGCTAGAAACACACATATCAAAACTATATCATAAAGAAATAGAATCAGTAATCAAACACCTCTCAAAAAACAAAAGCCCAGGATAAGATGACTTCACTAGTAAATTCTACCATATTTAAAATATGAAATTGAAAACAAGGGAACTAAATATATACCCAAAGGAAAATAAATCATTGTACAAAAATACGCATACACTTGAATGTTCATCTCAGCGCTATTCACAATAGCAAAGACATGGACTTAACTTAGATGCCCATTCATGGTGGGTTGGATGAACAAAATGTGGTACAAAACACTATGAAATATTATGCAGCCATGAAAAAGAATGAAATCATGTCTTTGGAGAAACATGGATGCAGATGGAGGCCCTTATCCTAAGGAAATTAATGCAGGAACAGAAAACCAAAAACCACATATTCTTACTTATAAGTGGGAGCTAAATGTTGAGTACACTTGGATATAACATGCAAACAACAGTTATTAGGGACTACTAGAGGAAGGAAGACGGGGATGTGGGGAGAAAAACTACCTACTGGTTATTATGCTCATCACACAGGGTCATCTGTACCTCAAACCTCAGCATCATACAATACACGTATGTAAAAAATCCATACATGCACTCCCTGAATCTAAAATAAAAGTTGAAAATATTTTTAAAAAGAAAAGAGAAAAAAGCAGAAGCCATTTAATCAAGTACACAATTTTTCCTTATTATGAGTATATGTTGAATTTTGTCAAATACTTTTTCTGTGTCTGTTGGAATGATCAGAGGGTTTTTGTCCTTTCTGTTAATGCAATGCATCACATTTATTGATTTGCCTATGTCAAATTATCTTTACATCCCTGGGATAAATTCCACTTGATCATAGTGAAATATTGTTTCCATGTGCTGTTGGGAAAGCAAAAGAAAATGAGGGAACATTTACAAACTCAATTCTTGAGGCCAGCAATTATCCTGACATCAAAGCCAGGCAAAGAAACCACAAGAAAACTACACGCCAATATTGATGATTGATATAGATGCAAAAGTTTTCAAAAAATACTAGCACATGGAATCTAAGAGCCCATTAAAAGGATCATAGATGATGATTATGTGGCGTTTATTCCTGTGATGCAAGGATGTTCAATATGCCCAAATCAATTAATGTGACACAGCAAATCAACAGAATAAATGAGAAAAATCACAGGATCATCTCAATAGATGCACAAAAAGAATTTGGCAAAATTCGACACCTTCTTATGACGAAAACTCTCAAAAATGAGAAGTAAAGGAAATTACCTCAATATAACAAGAGTGATATATGAAAAGTCCACAACTAATATCAGACTTAACAGGAAAAAATTGAAAGCTTGTCTCTACAATCAGGAATGAGACAAGAATGCCACTCTCACCACTTCTTTCAGAATATTACTGGAAGTTCTATCCAGAAAAATTATGCCAGAAAAAGAAGCTGATGGCATCAAAAGCAGAAAGAAGCAAAATATTCCGATTGCATCTTACATGAGCGTATATATGTATTCATATATACACATAATCTTATACATAGACAACACTAAAGTTGTCTATAGACATATAGACAAATGATCTTAGACAACATTAGAGACTCCAAAAAAAGCACTGTTAGAACAAATACATTCATTTAGTAAAGTTGCAGGATACAAAATCAACCAGCAAAAATCAGTTTCATTTCTATATACTAGTGAAAAACTATCTGAAAGATAATTAGGCAAACAGTGTCATTTATAGTTGCACCACAAAGAATAAAATATGTAAGAATAAACTAAGAAGGTGAAAGACTTGTTTACCAAAAACACTACATTGATGAGAGAAATTTCAAAAAACACAGCAAATAGAGAGACATCAAAAGTCCAAAGATTGGAATACTTAATATTGTTAAACTGTCCAGCCACCCAAATCAATATACAGATTCAATGCAATCCCTATCAAAATTCCAATGGCATAATTTACAGAAATAGGAAATATAATCCTAAAATCACTAGAAACCCACAACAGGCCATGAATAGCCAAAATCAATCCTGAGAAAGAAAAATAAATCTTGAGACTTCAGACTTCAAAATACAGTACTTACTGATTCCAAAATACATGACAATGTTGAAGTAATCAAAATAGTATGGTACTGGCATAAAGATATATATATACCAATATTATAAAACAGAGAGTCCAGAGATAAACTCATTCATATGTGATCAACTGATCTTTGACAAGATTGCCAGTGTATATAATCAGGAAAGAATAGCCTCTTAAACAAATGGTGGTAGAAAAACTAATATCCACAGGCAAAAGACTGAAATTAAATCCTATCTTACATGATACACAAAAATTCACTTAAAATTAATTTATAACTTAAAATGGAAGATCTGAAACTGTAAAACTCTTAGAAGAAAACATAGGGAGGAAGCTCCTTGATATTTGGTCTAAGCAATGATTTATTGGATATGACACCAAAACACAGACATTAAACACTAAAAAAGACAAGTAAGACTGTACCAAACTAAGAAGCTTCTGCAGAACAGAGGAAATAATCAACAAAGGGAAAGAAACCTATTGCATGGCAATCTCTTGAAAGGGAGAAAATATTTACAAACTATATATCCAATATATGTTTAACATCTAAAACACATAAGGAATCACTACAAATAAATAAACACACTTCTTGCCATATTTCACCCAAGTAAAATATGGGCAAAAGATTTGAACAGATGTTTCTTTAGAGATGATATACACATGAACACCATGCATATGAAAAGATGCTCAACATCACTAATCATCAGGAAAGGTAAATTAAAACCTATTGATATATTATCTTGTATCTATTAGGATGGCTATTACCAAGAAACAAATAATAACAAATATTGACAGAGATGTGGAGATACTGGAACTCTTGCACACTGTTGATGGGAATGTGAAACAGTGCATCTTCTATGGAAAACAGTATGGGGGTTCCTTGAAAAATTAATACATATAAGTACTAAACAATCCAATTATCCCATTTCTAGGCATTTATCCAAAAGAATTAAAATAGGGATCTCAAAGAGATATTTGACCTCACATGTCCATTGCAACATTATTCATAAGAGCCAAGATGTGAAAACAGTTTCAAAGTCCATTGAGGGATGAGTAGGAAAAACATGTGATATACATACAATGGATACTATGTAGACTTAGAAAAGAAGGAAATCCTATCCATGTGACAACATGAATGAACTCTGAACACCTTATGCAGGGTGAAATAAGCCAGGCACAAAAGGACAGACACTTATGTGAGGAACCTAAAATAGTAAAACTCCTAGAAGCAGAGGGTAAAACGGTGGTTGCTAGAGGCCGAAAGAGAGGTGGGGGACTATGGGGTTGCTGTTCAATTGGTGTAAAATTTCAGTTACGTAAGATGAGTAAGTCCTACAGATGTGCATGCAACATTGTGCCTATAGTTAACGCTGTACTGTACACTGAAATATTTGCTAAGATTGTAGACCTCATGTTAAGTCTTTTTTTTTTTTTTTACCATAATATATCATAAAAAACAGTGCCTGGTACATAGTACGAATAATGTAAATTTTACCTCCATAATAAACAAATATCCAGAAATTGAGCTACCACCTCAATAATTACTGTTACCATTACCTTTTGGCTGCATTATTGCAGTAGCTCTCCTTACTTCCATCATTTATTTTTCCTACAATTTGTTTTCTACCCTATCAACTAGAATCACATTATCTAAAAAAATAAGTAAAGTCATGTAACACCTCTGCTCTCGATACTTCATTGACTAACTCACAAGTAAAGCCAACATGTTTTCATGATTTGCAAAGCTCTGTGGGTCTGGCCTCACTCTGTCCCTCTCTGACATCACATCTGGCTTACTTAGCTCAAGTCACACTTGATGTTTCTTGCCTCAGGCCTTTGCACTTGTTCCCTCTGCACTTCCCCCATATATCTAAATAATGTACTCCCTCATCTGTGAAGTCTTAGTCACGTGTCAACAACTCCAAGGCCGTACCTGACTACCTTATTAAAAATTGTGAACCCTTGGCACTTTCTACCCACTTCATTCCTTTGTTTTATTAATAGTGCCTATCACTAATATGGTATACAGTGTCTATCACTAATATGGTATATACTTTGTTTGTGCTTTTTGTGTGTGAGTGACTCTCTTTCCACACTTTAATGTAAAAATCTATGAAGGCAATAGTTTTTTTGTGTTTTGTTCACTGTTGCATTTCATGTCCTAAGATAGTGCCTGGCACACATAGAAGGTACTCTGTAAATATGAATTTCTGCGTAAGTGAATGGATGGATCATAAATATGATCACTATCCAACCAATGTCCTCATTTTGTTATTTATTAAAATGTTGAGGTAGACAGAGTCAAGGACAGTCATAAAGCACATCACCAGATAAATCCCTCCAGCTTTATTTAAATAGAATAATGAACACTTATTTTAGATGCATTTGCCAAGCTTAAATCATTCTGCCTTTCCTAAGGTAACAAAATCAGCTCTGCAAGTTGTTATCCAAGTAAGACTTTCATCTTACTACAAAGTCAAAGCATTTATCGATTGCTGTACTGCTACCATTAAGTGAATTAATATCAATATGATATCATAGATACAAACCTCTATCTTATTTCATCTTTAATTAAAACATACTACAATAATACAGTGTTTTCCCTAACAATAATAACAAAAAAATCATAAACTCTTAAAGAATAAAAGTTTTCTCTGTTTTCAACCCTTCTCATTCCAGGTTGTCATGTCATCAATTTACTGCTAATCGAAGCCACCAACTACTAAATCATGTTAACTAGTGTCA
The DNA here is from genome assembly GCF_009764315.1 of Trachypithecus francoisi. Lineage (NCBI taxonomy): Eukaryota > Metazoa > Chordata > Mammalia > Primates > Cercopithecidae > Trachypithecus > Trachypithecus francoisi. Next base: position 23,807,096 of record NW_022681460.1, on the reverse strand, counting down.
CTGTCTACTCTTCCCAAGCACTATGTAGTGGGAAACTCAGATGGAATCTTGATTTAAATAAATCATTTAAACACAGTCAGAAAGTACCATAAAGTTCAAATACATATTCCATTTATTGGTCATATAGCATGTTCTAGCATAGCATATTTCTCCCAGTAGTGGGCATGACATAGTGGGTAATCACATGCTACATGAGTTCAAATCCCTCTTCTATAATTTGTTAACTGTAGGATCCTGGGCAAATTACTCAAATTCCATCTGCCTAAATCTTCCCATGTATAAAATAGTGATTACAAAAAAAGCACCTTCCTCATAAGGTTACAGAGATAATTAAGTGAGACAACAAATCTAAAAGGTATAAATGTTTGCTATCATTGTTACTTATATGTAATAGCAAAGGAAGTAGCACAATTATGTTTTTCTGTCCTTATGAATTCCCTCTTACAACCTGATGACTTGGCCTTAAAAAAAAATCAGAATAATGAAACATTGATGAATTCTATGACTGTGTAAGTTAAATAATGCTTGATGTAATTGGATTTATATTTTTATTAAATATTTGGTTGCCATTTACAACACTGGAGATGATTGGCTATGAGCACCTTAAATTCATCTTTTTATAAAAATCAATCTATATTGGAATACAAAAGTCTCTGTGCTTCTCCAGAGATCAGAGATGGAAGTCTCTTACATGTGTCTCTGCTCAATTCGTGTGGTCACACTGTTGTCTCAGTTACAGTCTTGTTGATCATTCTCTCCCAGACAAAATGCCAAAGAATCACTGATGCACAGGCTCTTGTTCCTGCTGGGCTGCCACGACCATTAGCACAAAAACTGAGGCTGGCACTCTCCTCATATAACTACACCTGGACTCTACCACTCAGCCATGGAACCCACTGACGTGCAGATCTCCAAAGATTAGGTCAGGCAAAGATTGCTGTCAGCCCATCCTGTCCACAAAAGCTCCTCTGAAAGACAAACACTTGCTGCTGTGCTACGATTTAGAAGTTTTATACGTGGACCCATACCCAGGAAACATGAGTTTTTTTCCTGCTCAAACATTTATACCTGCCTGGTTCACTTTACCTGCTGCCACACATAGCTATACCATCCTGCTGACTATGACGGACTTCATTCTTTATGATGAATTCATCCCTGACTGTAACCTTGCTTTTTTCACAGTACCTCACAACCTCATCCAATTAGATATGTTGTACCTATTCAAACTCCAACATTGACAGAAGTCTTGTCTTTTCCACTACCAGATATGTCTCGGCCTCCACATAAATCACTGCACTGGATTTTGAGGAGGAAGTATTTTCTAAACCTACACACTAACTACCCGTGTCATAGCATTGGACCAGTGGGATATCCTGTTGCATAGAAAAACTGCCAGTGACTTCCAGTGGCTATTATAGATTAATGCTGTACAGTAACTATAGAATTGAGTGGAGATAAAGAGAAGTAATCTCATTTAGAACAAAATTAATTTCTCAGGATGATCATTAGTATGAACACTATATATATTCATGAATCTCCAACATTATGTTTCCTTCCCTTTATTTTAGATACTTTTAAAATACCAAAATAAATTTTCCTTTTCCTAGCATTAAAGTGTGTGTGTGTGTTGTGTGTGTGTGTATACTGCATTCATATGTACATATATAAAGTACAGGAATTTAGAGAATACATATAAATGCAAAAGATGAAAATAAAGAAGTCGATAATCCCCTCATCCATATATAATCATTGAAAAAGATATTCTTCACTTGTGATAACATAAAAAATATACCATTCTTGACGAGAAAAAAATTCAGATAAGCGTTTCAAATTTTACACCACCAAAATACCATCATCATCATCAACCACCGTCTCAGCAACACAAAGATATCTCTTCTGTAAAGACATAAAGCCACATGAAATGTCCATATCAGAGTTCAAGCTTAGATACTGAATCTGAAATTTAGCATGACCAAAAAGGTTATAAATTTGGATGAGAAGCATTTCTTCACCATTTCATATTGCTATGTCTGGAGAAAGAGGGGAGTGAAGGGGTGAACAGGTAAATAACCAGGTTCAGAATTTTTTTTTTTTTTTTTGAGACAGAATCTCTGTCTCCCAGGCTGGAGTGTAGTGGGGTGATCTCAGCTCACTGCAAGCTCCGCCTCTGGGTTCATACCATTCTTCTGCCTCAGCCTCCCGAGTAGCTGGGACTACAGGCACCCGCCACCACGCCTGGCTAATTTTTTTTGTATTTTTAGTAGAGACGGGGTTTCATCGTGTTAGCCAGGATGGTCTCGATCTCCTGACCTCATGATCTGCCTGCCTCGGCCTCCCAAAGTGCTGTGATTACGGACATGAGCCACCGCGCCCAGCCCCAGGTTCAGAATTTTTAAATGACTATCATATAACTAAAAAAGGAGACATTGGCTTAGGCTACTTCTACTTTCTTTATTATACTGATATTCATCACTTTAAAAATTACAAAAAAGAAATCTTTTTATGCTTCCTAGTCAGCGAATGCTTGCTTAAAAAGTAATATAATGATTTCTGTGATTCTAAGATTATTTCATTTAATAATAATAACTGATATTCAAATACATTTGAAGGCATTATTAGAAAAATAATTCCATGAATTACAGGGTCAGACATTCTTTAGCCCTAATCACACTCACCAAATAGTTCTCATTAGGTTATAACACTAAAGACACTGATTGTAAAATGCTGTGAAGTATTAGAGTAATAGACTCTAGAAGATGCAGATGTAGTTTTTCAAATTGCACAGGACTGCTCTATACTTCACTTTTTCATTGGGTTTCTAGAAAAGTTAATGTGAACACAGATAAATGCTTCAAAGTAAATCCCCATATGTTGATAATATTAAGGAGAGTTCTTTTTGATTCACACTCTATTTTTCATGGTATCAAATTGCTTTGTAGATTATTTTTAACAACATTACTCAAAATAGGACCAGCAGCAAGATTTAGTTTCCTTTCATTTCAGTCTGTCTGGATACCTGACAAGTTTGCTTTCATATATAAGCAATTCTAACTGCAAACCCTTTACCACTTTTTTATTTTACAGATAAATAACCTAATAATCACCATTTGTTCAGATCACACACAAAAAATACAGAATTAGCATTAGAATAATTAGTCATTGATTTTCAATCTACTGGTTTCTGAGTACAGTGTCACACAATTAATACGTGTTTCCAGTCAATGAGATTTTTCATTCAAGCAGATAATCAATCGATCAAAAAACAAGATGTTTTGATCACATGTCTAGACAAACACTGTTAGGCCTCCTAGAATAAAAAAGTAACAGATTGCCCTCCTTACCAATGTTTTAGAAAAACAAGAGTTACATATTTGAAACATTTAAAGATTATTAAGCAAGGATTATTTAAACACTCAATTACATTTTTCTAGATGCATTACAAAATTTTTAAAAGGGAAAAAGTCGATGTGATGGGGAAGAGTCATACAGGGCTCTTTGAAGAAGCACAATATATTCACAAAAGAGGACATACTTCAGGGAATTGTCCTGTGCACAGAGCCACATACCTCATTTGAGCATCACTATAGATCAATACAGATGAATCTAAAACAGAAACATAAGCCCACCAGCGAACATAAGAAAATGCCTTGTACTGTTATCACAATTTCTCTCTTGGGGCGTCGAACCACCACTTACTCAGAAGGTCACCCCACCTCCAGACTCTATCTTCCTTTGCACCTCACATAAATTCACCTTTTGGATGACACTGTTCCATTTCCAAGATAAGTTAACACTTGCTGAAAGCCTTTGTGTCCAAACTCCTGCCCCTTCATTTCTGATGGTAGTTGAAGCCTGGATTGAAGTCAGAGTGGCAAACCCAACAGTGGGCACCTAGTTTAGGCCCAGGCATATTTATGGCCATCAGATCAAGGAAGATGATGGTAAGGTGACCCAGATGGTCCATACCAGTGAAGGGGCAGTGGTCCCCACACCACAGCGTGTTGTTCTTTTCCTGTGCTTCAGCAGCTCCATTTCCTACGTACTAAGAGACTGTTTCATTCTGTATTCCACCCACTACCCTCCTCTCAGGTGAGTTTACCTGGCCCATGCCAGTTCCTTGAAGTTTGATCTGGTACCAAAATTGACCAGTCTCTTGGAAGAGATCTTGCCACCTGAGTGAGTGTTGGACCATCATTTGGATATTCTCCCTGCCTACTCCAGTATCTTGGTACAGACAGCTTTTGGAATTGGGATCCCAGGAAGTTTTGCCCTACAGAGCCTGTGTCTAAACTGCCTGGTGGTTATATCTAGGCTCTGTGGCCACATCACCTTCCTTCATTCCTCTCCCTGCCTCGCTGAGCAGGTTTCTGTGCTCGAGGGCTCACATCTGCATCTGCTTGACTCACCTCAGTCAGTCATGTACTTTTGGTTCACGAGCCCAGTATGGCATCCCTCAGGAAGTTATTGTCCTGAAATACTGAATGACACCTTAGTTTATATCACATTCCAGGCGCTCTCATCTCATACATATTTTAGGTGTATCACAACTAACTGATACATAGGTTGGTTCTTAGTCCCAATGGAGTGGAGTAGACAGACTAAAAAAAGCAAAAACAAACCAAACAAAAAAAATCCTGCTTTGTCAAGAATAAATTTATAACAATAAATTAATAGAAATGATACTCCTAAAAAAAAAAGGAACTATACTCCTGACGTTCTGTGCCCAGCAAATGATCTAGTTAATTAGATGTCTGATTTCCTGGAGGATTTACTCTTGGAGCCATTATCCCTAAATGATATCTTTCCTTTAGTTAGCTAGCTTTCAAAAATGGAATGGTGAGCAATACAGCCTATTTGGGTCTGAGTTTGAGGGTAGAATCTCCTAGCACTTTTCTTCAGTTGTTTGGCAGATTTTCAGAGATTAACAACTTTCAGAGATAATAATCTTTTTTTTTTTTTCAGGCCTCCAGATGGCTGAATCAGTTCTGCAAACTTTAACATCCATCTTAGAGGGCCTAAAATGCCAACTTTAAACTGATCTTAATAGACCAGTCCTCTCACACTTTTGTACAGTGTATTATTGCTTTTGGAAAGACATACATATGGCTTTACCACGCATTTTTGGGTATTAAACAATTTTATGGCATCCAGATTAGGCCCTGTGACAGTGGAAAATATATCTACCAGCTAATATAAAATTTAAGCAATTCTACTCTACTAGTAAATATAGGACCTGTGGCAAGATAATTCATTCAGATATAAAATTGTCTTCATATATTTTGTCCGCACCCTCAAATTCCAAGAAGACAGCCTCTTTTTGCTTCCTTGCCTCAGGGCAAGTTTGTGATACTGAGCAGAAAGGAGAAATTGCTATTAATATGCTAGAGAATAGAGGGAAGGTTCTATAGGACAAGAAATGGACTACAGTTCTAGGGGCCCCACATCAATTAGAAGCCTGCATCTAAGTTTAATAGTTTCTCCTAACAAAGCAGAACTATCTAATTTAAATTGTCAGGTTGTGACATCAATATCCATACTGCAGCAATAGATGTTTGTTTTTAGGTACAGCACATGAGGTGAATGTGTGATAGAAAACCTCTTATATTAATATTGATACAATCGCATCTCAAAAAGAGTTGTGTCCTTTACAGGTTTACATTAACATTCACACAAACAATTCTATGTGCTGTGGAATATCTTGCCATTTGCAGATGTTGACAAATGTGTCTGTTGGCTCCTTGTAAACATGAGGCATTAAATAAATGTTAAATTCAATATATTACCATGATAGGAGTTACACATATGTCAGAAAGAAAAAAAAAATTATATCTGTATATACTCTTCAGACATGATAAAACCATTTTTTTAAAAGAATAGTATCTTCTAAACCAATTTCTTTCTAAGTAAACTTCATTAATAGAGTTCTTTTTAGATTTAAATTACTTTCTAACTTCATTACTCGTCTTGCATACACTCCCCAAAATCTGGTAATTCAAAAGATGCACTCAAGCATCGCTTTGTGTCTCAAGGATCAGGAAATCTTACAAGAAACAATAAGTGGCTTTGTCAGGTTCTGAATGAGGAAGAAATTTCTGCAGTAAAAAATAAACTGTGTTCAATTTTCACATGTAAGAGAACATTTCCTTAACTTGCACAGGATTTAAAATTCCAATCACAAGAATGAAGGTCTTTAGAAATTAAGATATCTTTGTTTGGAGACAACCAGTATCCTACAAGGCAGTAATACTGGTAGCAATTGATCTTCAAATCCAACAGAAATCCAAACCAAAATAAACAGGACAAAAAGAGTCCCCTACTTCTTTTTGGGTAGGCTCCATACAAAGGCTTTAACCCTCTCTTTCAGCCACAGCACTATTGATGTTTTGGGTTGGATAATTCTTTGTTGCTGTGGTCTGTCCTGTGCATTGTAAGATGTTTAGCAGCATGCCTGGGCTCTACTCACTAGGTGCCACGAGCACCTCTCCCTACCCACCCCACACCACATACATTGTGACAGTCAATAGTGAAAAGTCTCCTGGAAGGCAACATTCCCCCACCTCCTCCTGAGAACCACAGCTTTAACCTCATTCCCTTCCAGCTGGCTTTTCAATGGCACTTCTTCCATACAGCCATTTACTGAGCAAGAAGAATTTGACTTTTAATGCTTTCAAAAATAAAAAGCTGCAAAGGCTGAACAATGTCTTTACATTGGTATGCATAATTAAGCAACGTGTCAAATCCAGTGTCAGAATGTTTTTTTTTTTTTTTTTTTTTTTTGAGGCGGAGTCTCGCTCTGTCGCCCGGACTGGAGTGCAGTGGCCGGATCTCAGCTCACTGCAAGCTCTGTCTCCCAGGTTTACGCCATTCTCCTGCCTCAGCCTCCGAGTAGCTGGGACTACAGGCGCCCGCCACCTCGCCGGCTAGTTTTTGTATTTTTAGTAGAGACGGGGTTTCACCGTGTTAGCCAGGATGGTCTCGATCTCCTGACCTCGTGATCCGCCCGTCTCGGCCTCCCAAAGTGCTGGGATTACAGGCTTGAGCCACCGCGCCCGGCCCAGTGTCAGAATGTTATTTGGGTTTCTTCCAATCTACATAGAGAGCAATTTTGTGATTAAAGCGATGTCTGTGCTTTCAGGTCAGGCAACCTAAATTCAAATTACATTTTTAACATTTAGAAGCTCTGTAATTGTGAATTTATGTTACTTAAATTCCTGACACTTCCAATCATCATATTAAAAAAGCAGGTAATATCTCTACTTCATATTATTACAGGAATTAAATGGGATAACATCTCTTAAGGGCATGCCATATATTAGATAATCAACCAATTATCTTATTCCTATAATCATAAAAGTATACAAATATTATACATTATATGTATTATGTATATTTTCTTCAACATAGCATATTTATGCCTCTAGCTTATCAATCATTAAACTAGGACTATATCATATGGACCATCCTCTATCTAAAAAGTGAAATTTAAATGTATTTCAGTTTATCTTTATGACAGAACAGGGAATAGGGTAAACCTAACTTTATCTCTTATTTTATTTTTCATCTATAAGAATCTGGCCTTATTTTTTAAATATAATGCTCAAGGGGGAAAACACATTTTGTTATTTAATTCTTATTCTTATTCTTTTTTTTTTTGAAACGGATTCTCACTCTGTTGCCCAGGCTGGAGTGCAGTGGCGTGATCTTGGCTCACTGCAACCTCCGCCTCCTGGGTTCAAGCGATTCTCCTACCTCAGCCTCCCATGTAGCTGGGACTACAGGCACATGCCACCACTCCTGGATCATTTTTGTATATTTTAGTAGAGACGAGGTTTCACTATATTAGGCTGGTCTCAAATTCCTGACCTCATGACCTACCCATATTGGCCTCCCAAAGTGCTGGGATTACAGGCTTGAGCCACCATGCCCAGCCCATTTATTTTTCTATTGGCAAAACTTTTTAAATTGTACTAAAGAATTAATTGTTCTACTATTTGTTACAAAACCATCCCGAAACCCATTCCTCCTAAGCAGTTGTGAAACCAATGAAATATTATTAACTAGATATACTGTATTATTTTATTACTCAGTATTATGCTCTAATAGAAGTCACACAGTCATACTTCATTTTGCATACATTTTGCTTGAAGTTAAATCTGTTGAGGCATTCCTCGCACGAGACGTTCAAATAATGCATGATCCCTGGCCTCAAAGAGCTTACAGGTGTTACATATTAAGTCATGTGGAAAATTATGCTTTGCAATTCTTAATTTGCATTATAATAGAAGTTAATAAGGATGATACATATTAATTGTCAGAAAATAATTAACCAGAGTAGAAACAATAAAGACCATTTAGTTATCTTTTTCACGATGCATAGTCTTCTCACTTTGCCAAAATATTGCATCCCTCCTTTTACTAGCCTTACATACTTAACAGGCTCCAGAATCTCCTTGGTCTCCTCTTCCCCAGTAACTCATCCACCCAAGAAATCATTCATCACCTCTAGGTGACTGACTTGGGAAAAATAATGAGAGTATAGTCCATCTCTTAGCCAGATGGAGATACTGCTAAATAATATCCAAGATATCAGGTTTCAGAGTAAATGTTGGCTCTGCAGAAAACTCTTCCCAGCCAGTCACACTAGTTGGTTCCTTCTATAGTAAGCCCTTTTTCACGCTACAGTTTTCTTGCATACACTTCCCATACAGAAAATATAATATTTATTTATATAATATTTTGATGCTTAGATAAATTCGTAATGGCCAATTTATGCATCAGCATTCCCAGGTTTCGAATTATAAACTTCTCATTTGCTTTGAAGTTTAGCCAGGCTGCTGATCTCATCTATTATAGCACGACTTTCCACAATTCTGGTTTAAGGAGCTATACTTTCCAATTGCATGTAGCTAACAAATAACTGAGAAATCAGGTCATTTGAGAATAAACCTACACTCTAGCAAATAAAGTTTATGACAAATGACAGGCTAGTCTTTTATGTAGTATGCCTATCTAATTTGGAAACATTTCTTTTGTGCTATCTAAAGATGAAACTTACATTTATTTCAGCTTGCCTCTAAGTTAAATAATTACTTTTTTTTTTTTTTTTGAGACGGAGTCTTGCTCTATTGCCAGGCCAGAGTGCAGTGGCGCAATGTCGGCTCACTGCAACCTCCAACCCCAGGTTCAAGCTATTCTCCTGCTTCAGCCTCCCTAGTAACTGGGACTACAGGCACCTGCCACTGTGCCCAGCTAATTTTTGTATGTTTAGTAGAGACAGGGTTTCACCATGTTGGCCATGATGGTCTCGACCTCACGATCCGCCTGCCTCAGACTCCCAAAGTGCTGGGATTACAGGCATGAGCCACCAAATTTCAGAAGAAAAATAAAAGCTAATTCTACTGAAAATTCCTGTGTTTTCCTTGATTTTGAAGGTTTCTATCATTTCAAGTACAATCAAGTAACAACAGCAAAACAAAATGTGCTTTCTTATTTAGGTGTCTTGTCAAGGACTTCATCTACGTTCTTAAATCATTATCAGTTCAATAAACATTTTGAAGTCTAAATGTGAGAAAGAACCCAAGGTGTTGGGAGTCAAGAGTCTAATGAAGAAAACAAACATACAACAGATAGTTTTAATAACACAAGCCCAGTGTAAAGAAAAAAAGTATCTATAGCCCCACCTGGAGTTCAGTAAAGAATTCCTGGGGAAGATGAACATGGAGTAAGCCTTAAAAGATGAGTAAGAATTTTTCAGAAGACCATAAGAAGGATTTTCAGAAATAACATGGTCAAATCTGCTGAGCAGCATAGTATTTGACTGTAACTAAAAACAACTTAGAATTAGGAAAGCCTAAGTGTGTGGAGTGAGAATCCTCATAATAGAGGTTTGGTAGAGCCATTCCCAGACCTGATCATTAAAACATCAGAGTATTGGGATTTCCATGAATGTATCCTGGAGATATGTGAGAGATAATTTTTTCAAGTAGGCCATGGAATAGCAAGATAGATTTCAACAGGAAAAGAATAAAATGGCTATTCTTTAACAATTCCATTGAGTTGATAATGTTGGATCATCCTGGATGACATTTTGGAGACCATCACATTGCATGCAATACAATAAAAATATTGTAGTTATAATAGTTCACCTCAGTTCTTGTAATCAGACAGAACAGCAAGTAGATGCTGCAATTACTTATTCATGTGTAAAACTATTATTCACTTCATTAGACCAATGTTTTCCTTGTTCTAAAATTTTCCTACAGTTTTGCTTTCTAGTCTCTGCTTCTTGTTTATAGAGAACTAATTTGCCTAGTTTTCCTAGATAAATAAGACATCACAACAAAGAGATCTCTGGGCCCAGGGATATACACATACACACTGTCACATGCATGCATAGATACAAAGATTGAAACTTAGATTTGATTCTTCAACTATTAGCCCAGTTGTTATAACAGTATTTTTAAAAGTACTCAGGGTAATAGGTAAGCTTGATGTTTAATGCAAACCAGCTTACAGAAAAACGTGATCTCTTCCTATTATATTATAAAGCAATAACACAAAAAAGAGTCCTCAGGGAGATATTTAATGTTTATTGAGAGAGTTGATCTCATAAGAGGTTGTATACTTACTAAGGTAAGTGGAACACAATATTAGGAAAATTCTAAACCTAGTATTTTCATCAAAACTATACAGAATGTAAAATATACATTTGAGTATAACTTAAGTACACATCATATTAAAATCAGGCTGCATAAAGGAGCAAAATCCATATTTTGATTAAACAATTCTACACACAGACACTTTTGAAAGGTTATATATATATATATATATATAATATATATATATATATAGGTTTTTATAATAATCATACTAACATTTAGTTAAAAATAAATACATGTATGTAATATACAAAATTTTAAGTGACAACAGCAAGCCTTATTCAGATTCAGAATGTGTCACAAGATTTTATTTAGGACTTGAGGTCAACTGTGACCTGCGTGGGTCTTTTTCACAAGTATATGCTTGAAACAAGGAAAACATAAAGTATTTATGAAATTAGATTAAATTAGTTGAATACATCAGTGTGAATATTATCCAAACAGGCTAAAAAGTTTAAAATAACCTAGCTAAGAAGTTTCATTTACTCTCTTATGACTCAATTTTTCATGGAACTGTTGGGTTAACATGAACAGCAGTTTTTCAACTATGCTAATCATCAGAGCCTACTTTTGAAGAAGAATCTCTAAATTCTTCACCACACTTTTACGACCATGTTATTACATAGTTTTTAATGTCTCAATTTTACAGAGAAATAAAATAACATTTAAAAAAGTTAAGTACTCTGTTCATAGTTACATGGATTGTAAGTGGAGAGAAGTCTACCACTCAATTCTAGCTATACATCATGAAAAGTAAATCTCAAACTTTCACATAATAAAGACATTGGTCATAATTTTAAAAGTTATGAAATGATTATCAGATAATAGAGAAATGAGCCAGTTCCTTTAGTGAAAAGAGTAAGAAGGTATTAGAATCTGATCTAGGTCTGTTTGATGTTAGAAACTGCACCCTTAACTGCCTCACTATGGGAAAAATGTTGATATATACTGCTTTGGTGACATCAGCAAACTTTGGATCACCGCACCTGAAAAACTGAAGGACAGAGCAATGAAAAACATAAGACATTTAACTATGTGAGTGGAAACAAGCTCTAGGTGTTCCTGACCAATTAAAGCTGAAATTCGAACAAAGTACTGATCTGTGATCTTCTTTACTCTTCTTACCTCATTCTTAGTCTTAATAAAGAACAAAGAAAAGCACCTAACATGTGGATTGCTGTAGATTTTTATTTCTCAATCTCCCTAGGAAGAAATGCAAAGACACAATTTCTGAGGAGTAAGAAACAACTAAGAAATAGTTACTAGGTCATTTTTTACATTAAATATTAACTTTAAAATATTTCAGAATTAGAGTAAGAAATACAGGAGGTTTCAAGGAGATATAAGATAAGGCTCTGATACTCAAATAATCATTTTTTTCTATATGAGGAAATGAATCATAAGTTCATGCAACAACTAGAGAGCAAATTTCTAATTCTCCAGTAGAGTGTTATAGGTCACAGTGTGTTAGGAGAAATAAAAAGTATTGTAAATATTCACAAGAGGAGAAGATAGCTATATCTTAAAGCTGCATTGTTATTGGGTGTTCCATGGCAGACTGGCATCATTTTTGTTTTGTTTTGTTTTACAGTGGGCTGAGATCATCTACAGTGCTGTCCAGACACCAGAGGGAAGTGTGAGAAAGACAAAAACCCAGTTGCATATATCAAACGCCTTGCCTTCCAGTTAAAATCAGGCCCTTAAAAGCACATAAACATTGATTTCTGTATTTCAGTTCCTTCCTTTTAGACAAGAAAAATCTGAAGAAAATGGATGATGCTAACAACAACCTTTCGTTTCTCTGGCTTTCCTCTTGATGTGCTCCATGAGATGCCCTGGGTAGTGTGGTAGAAATCAGGCTGCAGGTGTTCTCATCTTAACTGCTATAGTGGGCTCCCTTAGATAGTTTTGCAAGTCCCTATTCTTTAGTGTGCTTGTAGACTAAGGGAAATGATACAATCAATTTTCCTGTCATAAATGTTGCTAGGACCACGGACGTCATATGAAAATTTGTTTATTTAAACATATGTTAAACAGGTATACCAAACTAAACATATTTCTAAATCTTGGTGAAATAAGAATGTGAGATTCCCACGCTATTTACAGGATTACTCCAAAAATGTCTTTGAATATGTTAATAATAATAACAACAACTAACATCTGTTGAAGGTTATGTACTAGGTGTTCTTTCGTTTGCTTTTCATCTATCACTTTATTTAATGCATATAACAATCCTATGAGTTAGAGAATAAGCATCTTGCTCAAGGTCACATCGCTAGAAAGTAGTAGATCCTGGATATGAAACTAGGTAGTGTGGCTTTGGAGCGTCTACAGTTACACTATTAGGTTTACCCCAATTATCTCGGCAGCATGATTACAACAATAAACTGATTATCTGTAACCGCAGAGGAGTCAAATTCCTCTTGACCTGGAATATAGGTGTATTTTCCTACTCTCATGTTTAGCCATGGTTGCCTTCCACATAGACACATATACCAAATCAAACTTGAATTGGAGAATTTTTGAGGAAGGGGTTCAACAGTTTTAAGTAAGCTTTAAAAATGCCCAGAGGAAATCACGCAGCTAAGATATGTACAACATTTATAACATTTAAGCAGATGAGAATTAGGGACTGTAAGACTTTAAAATTCATACTGGCAGGAAGCCTCAAGCAGTGATGATAAAAGAAAACAAAATGATGCAAATTTAAGTGGATTAAATAGAGAGAAAAATCAGTGGGGGAGAACATCTTTAATCAAGCCAAAGTGCTGAAGACAATAGAGGTTGATGATTTGGAAATGGTTAATAGTTTTATATCTACTGAGATCAGCCCTATTCAGGTGTTTTTCAGTTCTATCTAGTTCTTGATAATTTACTCTGGTAAGCCAAGAATACGTAGACTTGTAGGACTGAAATGAACTCTACATGTGGAAAGAATTTTATATAATTAGGCCAAACATATGAGAGCTAGAAAGAAATTTAGATATCATCTTACCCCATCAAGAAAAAAAACTGAAACCAAAAGAGGTTAATTAAGCTTACTTGAGGTCACTCTGAAGTTGATTAATGTGAGCTCGAGTAAAATAGTTATGAAGTGGTAGAGTCTACAGTGAAATATAAAAATCTAACATCTAGTGTCCCACAAAGGAAAGAATTGCAGATAAAATGTTTTTAATATTTCCTTTACATCCTTTTAAAAATCAACAGGAAGGAGGTTATAAAAGATGGGAAATTATAACAATCACTAAAATACTTTTACAGAAAATTGTTCCCTATATATTTTCTAAACCTCTGATGATCTCTGCTTGTTTTCATCAGATTTAGAGATAAAACCAAGCACAGAGATGTGTTCTCAATTTCTCACACTCTGGGTGCGACATAAATAATAAAATACGGACAATGAGAATTTTAAGTTTTTAAATGCCACTTCAACCCCTGACAAAAAACGCTGAAATATCTTCTCAGGCTTTGATTGACAGTGAACTGAACGCACTTGATGCTGTGTATGACAGACAGGGAAACAAAATAGAAAGAAATTATTTTTATCTTTAGGAAGCCTACAACTTACTTGAGGTGAAAGGGCATATGGCATACTAACACGGAGAAGATTAAACTATGTAAAAAGCAAAAGATAATAAAACTTAAGGTTAGCAAAGTACATAAGTGTTGGCAAAACTGAAAGGCAAAGATGAGAATAGTATTAGGTGAAAGGAAGTAAGATGCCGAGTGAGTTTGCAGGTGAGATTGTTGACCGAAGCCGAAAGTCCCAGGTGAAAATAAGTGAAGATCTGCATGTGATGTGGGAAAGAGTCAGAGGAAGAATGTGCAAAAGGTTTCGTAGACCAGGTAGAAAAGGTAGACTTCAATGCACATGATAAAGAGGACTACTGAAGGTAAACAACACGACGTATATGTCATTTGGAGAAGGTAGCAACCTGACATTAAATACATTACTGAAATGAGGCAAAGTGTGGAAGACTATGGAGCTGGGGGGAAAAAAACAATGCTTGGACCAAGTGCTCCTCAGTAAGAAAAAAGGTAACTGGCTCGCAGTCAGTAATTCAGAATTTGATAGCGATATTTTATTTCAGACATTCAGCCAATGTGTACAAAAGTATATACATTATTTTCAGATTCCCTGCTGTCTTTGATGGAAAATCAATGTTTAGAGACTCTGTCTGTATGAAACTTAGTTTTCTTATTATGCAACAAAGGTAGTCCTACTAATAATTTTTATTTTTCTCAAATCTCATCTCTTTTACTGAAACATTCACTTTTTTGATATAAATATATAAATATGTGTATCAACTAGGATCTATAATTAAAAGACGATTCTTGCCATCATATATTACTCTTTCCAGTTCTGACCTGAAGTGTTTTCATGTGCCTGCTTTAATGATTTTCTTAATTTATAGCCATAGGCTACTACTTTGGTCTGCTGGCATATAGCTTCTTTAGTTTATGGAACATAAAGCTTCCTTAGATCTTATAATGCTTTACTTAGGTCTCACTTAAAATCAATTTAATGTTTATTTCACATTCAATTTTTTAGCCTTTTTGAGTTTTGGTCACATGGACTATGTAAATAATCACAGTAATGTGCTATACTAATGTCCAATTCAAAAATGTATTTAAAATGTAATAGGTTACTAAGTTGTTATGACAGATTTAAAGGGGTGTGCAATTGGAAAAAACTTATAAATGTTTATCTGATAACATAATGGTTCCTAGCTACCATTTATATATAGCTTCCTATGGGTCCAGCATAGTGTTCTGTTACCTCGTTTAGTTCTTCAAATAACTCCATGGGATTGATACTGGATTTTAAAATGTTTCATAGGTAAATGCACCGAACAATTATAAAATGTTAGCATGTACTGATATGTGCAGGCAATATGCTGAGCACTTTATGAGTGTCCTATGACTTAATGTGCACTAAAACCTGACATAGGCTGTATCTTTATCTTGGTTTCACTGAGGTGAAGAAAAGTAAAGTAATTTGTTTAGTTAATAAGTGGCAGTTCCTGGCTCAGAGAAGTTAAGTGTCTCTCTGAACATACAACAAAGCTTAGATTTTAGAAGATGTCTGCTGACTTGCATGCCTTGCTGTTAAACACGATACCTAGTACCATCTCATCTGATTTAGGCCTCTAGATGGACAATTTTCTCACTACTCAGAACATGGTAAAGTTTCATTACTAATTTACATAAGAGGTGTTATAAGTTCCTATGATCATTATCCTATTATACCAAAATGATCGCAGTCAGAAAGTTTATTCCCCACCACCAACCCACATGTCAAGTTTTTGCAGCTAGAATTTAATATTCTTTAGCAGTTTTCATTCATATTAGAGACAATCTGACTTCTTTCTCTGTCATCTAACCAAAACTTTGACTTCAGTTAAAGAATCTAAAATAGGTTATGTTTAGAAGACCTGAAGGCAAAAGTAACATTTTCATAAACGGCTCAAAACAGGATTACTAAAACACTCTTCTAAAACATGACATCCTTTTAACTTATTCATTCAACAAATATTCTGCAAGTGTTTACAAAGTATATATTAAATGCTAGTTAGTATTGAATATGAAAGATATAAACATGATTGCTGAACTTAAGAAACTTAGTATTAAGGTCTGGGGGAAAACAAAGGTACTGGTGTATACATATGTAACTATTCATAATAGAATATGTTCATATACTGTAGCAAACTGGCTAAGAGAGATGACTCTGGAAGTGAATCCTCGAACTGGAATGATCCGTCTGCCAGTTTACTAAGATTGGGCAACTTACATAAACTGTGTGTTTCAGAATCCTCATCCATAAAATGAGGATAAGAGTATTTACTGCACAAGGTGATATTGAGAACTAGCCAAGATAACGCTAGTGCCTTACAGTCACTAGATAATACGTTTTGTATATTTTCATGGAATGTGCTAAATGTGTATGAATAAAATCCAGACAAATGAACAATCCATTCTTTCTTTCTAAGGGAGAGAGGTAGGCGCCTAGGTTCAGGGAACTCTTTGCAGAGTTTGCCTGCAATAGTCTTGGGCTTTGATTTGGTTGTAGAGAGAAGCAGAAATGAATGATACAAAGAGAAGATCACATAAACACAGGCATAGTGAAGTGGAAATGATGCTCTACTGCTGAAGCATTGCTGAACATGGCAGATCATGGGGTTCTAGGTTAAAATAGCAAGGTTTAAGAAAATCAAAGTAGTAAGAGATAGATCACAGAAATGCTGAACAAACCAAAAGAAAGAGAGAACAATATCTGCCAGCAGGAATTCTCAGGTGTTAACTTAGCAACTAGATGCTAAACAACTTTAGAAGGAAGACCATGACTTTCAGGCCCAATCACAGTACTCACACGAATGTGCCTGGTTGACTTGTGGCTTGTTCAAATTAAATGCTCAATAAATGCCTGCTTGATAGAACTATCCAGCAAAATGAGAAAACCACCCCACCATTTAACCTGTTATATAGCTTGTTATATACGGAATATATTCTGTAAGCAAGAGTATCTCTCCCCTCAGGTTGTCAATGGTGACTGACTTTATCTTAGATCCAATGAAAATTTTATATATTTATTAACTTCAACCATGTTGACCATATTTTTCACAACATTTCTGGAGGAAGTAGAGGATATTATTTAAAAGGATAAAGTATTTGCAAAAAGGAACTGTAGGTAGTATATGCAACACTTCCCACTATTGTGCTAAGGTAAGTCATGTGAAAATAAAGTTTTCTATGCCAATGTATAAAATAGACAAATAATGTATTCAGGCACTTATATATGAATTTGTAAACTTAAGTGTATAGTACATGAGAGTTCAGAATTTATTTTAGCACATAAATCCTAGTAGATGCTTTTGTAAAACAAAGCAATGTTCATAAATAATGTACCATATGCAAATCAACTCAACATCTTGTGTAATCAATTGGTACATCAAATATGGTTTTCTTTCTGTAGACTCTGCTTAAATCATTAAATCCAGTGAATATTTTTGGATTTATGTTTTGACCAGGTTCCATTACTTGTCACAGAATGCAACAGTACTAGAGATTACTGTCTTTAGCAGGTAAAAGCTAAATCATTCTTTTAGGAACAATGGAAAACTTTTCAGTAAGTAAGCTGGCAAGTGGTTAACAAGTGACTGATAAAGACACCTCTAAGATAAACGTCAATTTTGTATTTCTCCACATTGGGCTCCTTGCCAATGGTTTATTTTTTATTTCATTTTTGAGACATGGTCTCACTCTGTGGGTTGGGCTGGAGTGCAGTGGCATGATTGAGCCCAAACTCCTGGGCTCAAGTTATTGTTTTGTCTCAGCCTGACGAGTAACTGGGACTACAGGCATACACTACCACATCTGGCTCATTTTATTATTATTATTTTGTAGAGATGGGATCTTACTGTGTTACCCAGACTGGTCTGAAACTACTGGCATCAAGTGAGCTAATGTTTTAAATTACCATTTTTTGTAGCAAGGGCATTTGAAAACTGTCTACTGCAAACATTTTTGTGCCATACAGATCTCTGGCAAGTTTATGTTACTCAGCTGCTTTGTTACAACTACTGTTAAGGTTGTGTGACTCTCATGCATACTGCTTATTCTGAAAGAAATTCCAAAAGCAAAAATGCAAATGCAGTGTAGTATTAACACTCTCTAATAGTTGTAGTAAATCCTTAAGCTACACATTTTTGGATTCCACTGTGATACGACAATTGAGTATATTCCACTACAATAAAATTTTCAGAATGTTAACTGGCATTGTCAGCTGTGTATGTTATCAGAGTACAGCTAACACATTTTCCCCCAAAGGAAGTATGCCAACTATCCATGTCTACCATTGCTAATAAGGCATGCTAATTTAAGACACTCAAGGCAAATCTAGTATACAAGATGTTTATGTGGTCCTTTTTCCCTACTTATTACATAAGCAATTGAATTTTCTCCTTTTTAATAGACTATTTTTAAAGCAGTTTTAGAGTAACAGCAAAACTGAACAAAAAGTAGTTCCCAATAGCCACAGATATACCCTCTACACACATTTATCCACCGTTATATGGTCATACCAACTTGTTATAATCATTAATTAGTCCAGGAAGTTTTTTTGTCAATTCTTTTAGATTTTCTACACAGACAATCGTGTCATCTGTGAAGTTTCATTTCTTCTTTTCAAATTTATATACATTTTGCCCTTTCCTTGTCTTATTGAATAAGCTAGGACTTTCAGTACTGTGTTGAAAAGAGATAGTGAAAAAGGACATCCTTGCCTTTTTCCTGGTCTTAGTGAAAAAGCTTCTAGTTTCTCAACATTAAGTATGTGTTAGTTGTAGGATTTTTGTAAACGTCTTCTATCAAGTTGAGGAAGTTCCCCTCTATTCCTACTTTGCTGAGAGTTTTATTATAGATGTGTGGTAGATTTTGTTAAATACTTTTCATGTATCTATTTATATGATCAAATGATATTTCTTCATTAATCTGTTGATATAAAGGTTTACATTAATTGATTTTTACATGTTGAACCAGCATCGCATAACGGAGAAAATCCTATTTGGTTGTTACACATACATTTTTAAAATATATTATTGGATTCAATTTGCTAATATTTTGTTGAGGATTTTTGTATCTATGTTCATGGGAGATATTAGTCTATGGTTTATTTTCTCATATGTCTTGGTCTGGTTTTGATTTTAAGATAATGCTGTTCTCAAAGAATGAGCTGGGAAGTATTACTTCTGCTTTCACCTTCTGGAAGACATCTTAGAGAGTTAGTGTAATTTCTTCCTTAAATGTTTTGTAGAAACCACCAGTGAACCCATCAGGGCCTTGTGCTTTCTGTTTTGAAAGATTAGCAATTATTGATCAAAATAAGACTATTTTTGATTGTCTATTTCTTCTTGCATGAGTTTTGTCAGATCGTGTCTTTCATGGATTCGGTTCATTTCATCAAAATTATCAAATTTGTGAGCATAGAATTGTTCACAGCATTTCTTTATTATCCTTTTAATGTCCATGAGATTTATAGTGATGTCCAGCAATTGCGTTTTAACTGGACTTCTTAAATTTACTTTGAGTTTAAACTGTGTTACACACTTGGTAATAGTTACTGTCTACAAACAACCAGCAAGAAAAATGCCTGCAATACCCACATGAGGCAAAACAAAAACAGGAAACAGGTATCAATACCTAAAGGGATACTGCTTATAATACAATTGTCCATTATTGCGCTTTCACCAGCAACTTACAGTCATACCTGATATCACTGGTTCCTCAAAAAATCAGGGAGGCAGCCCATGAATATAGATTCAGAAAATGTCACCTGAATGTATACTGAAATTTATATAGTTTGTCAAATGACTCCAAAGTTTACTAATCAGTCACATGTCAAACACAGAAGTTTAACCATCCTCATAATCATTTCATTATAAAAGGTTTATATGAGTTGGGAGCTGGAGAGGGGTAAGGTAACACTTGGAGCAGATGCGAAGATACTTGTGATAATGAATTATTGAAAATGTGTTGAGCCTTTGCAGAATGAAAAATTTCTTTAAATCTGAAATAGTGATTTGATCACTATAACACTAGTGCCCTATAATAATGCAAATCCTTCTTTTATATGAAAACTGAAGGATCCGAAAGTTATTTTACCTTTAAAAAGCAAGGATACTGATACTGTTTAGTATGAAAGCCCATTACCTAGTAGGGAAAATATTATGCCTTTTGTTTTGTACTTATATCTAAGAAAAAAATTAAGTAGAAGATATGGGAGATAGATGAGATTTCTAAAATTACTGTTTTCCTCCATTTAAGTAAATATAGATTTGCCAAGCGACCATAATCTCATTCACAACTACAATATATTACCCATTGATGCCAGACACACTGTAGAGCTCTTCACATATAAGATCTCTACGAGGGCAGGCTTACTTATTTATTCATTCATGTATCAGAAGCATCTAAAATACTGTCAGGCACATAATTGTCCCTCAGTACGTATTTTTGCATGAACAAATATTTACTGCATTTAGTCCTCTTAAAACCACATAAAGTATTACTATCCCCAGTGTACACATGAAGAAACAGAGGCCAAGGAAAGTATTCCACACACCAAGACCACCAAGACAGGCATCTCCAGATTTGGGATTTGAGTCTAAGTCTAACTTTGACAAACACAAAGGGCCACTGCCTACCTATCCTCCACATTGTCGGCCCCTCAACCCAGTTCTGAAATACACAGATACTCTGCAAGTATATATACTGTATATCATTTGCCACAGTGGTTTTTGACTGGCCATTCAATGTATTTTTTAATGCCAAATTCAGGGTTATTTCATTTTTTCAGCAAAAATTATAGTTCTCAACATTCTTTCAGAAATAAACCACTGAAAAATTTATGGTGTTTCAATTCAGTAGTTGCATTAAAATATCTCCATTGCTACATAAATGTGAATTCCAACTGATGAGCATAAAATAATTTGCTGAGATGTAATCAAAATCTATTTAAAAAAGACAAAAACTTTTCCTGAGTTTGCTTTCACATCATTAAGGATGACACTATGTCACTTTCTCCCTACAAAATACCCTATTTACAGCATTTGTTATTCACTTATAAAATGCATGCAGAAATTGACTTCTAAGATCCTGGCATGAATCTCCTTTTAACAAATTTTAAGATCTTTGGGTAAATATCATTACAGCATTTACCTGCTGTGCACTACTTTTCACTGGAAAATGCTCTTTGGGTTTCTCAGCAAGATTAGCAAATTTTTAAGCATAGAGGGGTTTTTTTGTTTGTTTGTTTTTTCTATGAGGACGGGAAAATATCTTCATAAAACCTGCTATGTTCTCTTCAAATAAGCTTTCATCTTGACCTAAAAAGAGTCTTGAGTAATTAAAGCACAAAGATCTTGACTTCAGTTCTAGGCATGCCAATTCATATGCATTTGATCTCTGAGACTTGTTTTCTACAAGTAGATGGAGCGTGTTTTCTCTTTTTTCCTAGACTTCCCTGGATGAAGTGAGGCAGCATATGGGAAAGCACTTTGGAAAAGTATCAGGTTCTACAGAAATATAAGATTAGTACTACACAAAAAAATTTACATTTCTGTGTTGATTAACAACAGAGATACATTCTGAGAAATGCATGATTAGGTGATTTCATTCTCATGTGAACATAATAGTGTACTTACATGAACCTAGATGGTATAACCTACTAGACGTCTAGACCATGTTCTGTAGCCTATTGCTCCTAAGCTACAAACCTGTACAGCAATTGTCACACAATGGTAAGCCATATCTAAACACAGAAAAAGTACAATAAAAATACCGTATGATAATGTTAGGGGACCACCATTATATCTGCAGTTCATCATTGACTGAAAAGTCGTTATGTGGTAGATGGCAATACATGAGAATAAACAGTCCTGGCCTGCAATACAAGAGATATAATGTCCTGAACTTAGGGAATTCATTTCCGTAATCCACTCCAATCTGTTCCTTATTTTCCCTCTCTTGTATGGGGAAATGCTCACCAAGTTATTCAAGCTAGAAATTTGGGATAATCTAAAATCACTACCTCCCCTTCACCCTAGATATAACTATGCTACCTAGCTAGCAAGTCTCTACCTTCTGTTATAGCTTTATTGGTACCTGTTTCTCTTATGCCCAAGATCAAAACCCTTGTTATATATTGTGAGTCATTTTTAATCTATCTCCTCTTTAGTTTCCTGCTTTTCACCCTAGGATCTATCCATGCTGGAATTTGCAATTCCATGAAAACATCATGCTCTCTGTCATCATAGTGACTTTTAAAAAGGCCAGTACACAAATGAAAATTGCAGGGAGCTAAGTATTGCTGCAGTCCCTCTTAGACTGAAAGACTACTAGCACACGTGAGAAAGCATTTGTGTCTTTTTTGCATGTACTTTAACTGTACAGACCAAGCCCAATTGCTACAGATAATTGAGAACTGGTTCTAACCTGAATTTCACATAGAACAGGAAGGAGTCACATTTTTATAAAGAAGTACTGAAAGAGAGTATATATTGATGAAAGAGCCATTACTAAATATAAATTTTATATTATAAAAAATTAGAAAAATTTAGAACACAGAGAAAAATAAAACAGCCATTATTACCCTGCAACAAAAGAAAAACAATTGCCATATAATACTTACTGATACTATTTTATGTTTAAAAAAGTAATTGATGACAATAATAACAATGACAAAGACCCACTAACATTAATTAGGCATTACTGTGTATCAGGCACTCTATTAGATGTTGTGCATGGATTTAGTTCTATTCTTGAAATAGGCCTATAAATTAATTCTGTAAAGATCCCATTTTACAGATGAGTATACTAATCTTCAGTGAAGTCCAAAGTTTCACAGTAGTAATAAAAAATCTGAATTTTATTTGAATTATAAATTAAAATCATTCAAAAGTACAAATATTTTGTATATACACATGTAGTTCCTTTGGGGTAAAAGTCTCATTAAAAGGCACATGAGGGTGTGAGTTTACAAGAAATCTTTTGCATACATTTCTCACATGCCTGTCTACATTTGAATGACTTCGGGATTAAAGAAAATTGCATTAATATTAAGCCCAATTCATATTAAGCTTACATTAAGAGCTTATAACATTAAGTAATTGTATAAAAAAGGACCTAGTAAATAACTCATATAACATTTTGATTTTCATGGATGTTTAGCATAAGAATACAGTGGAAAGACTACTAACATCAGATCCAGTCCTTGCCAATAATTTAGAGTCCAAAAGTCAGCTCAAGTCTCTCTTCCTTTCCTGTCGCCCACCACCATGCTATGGTTTCCATCATGCCGCCCATGTGCCAAGTGTCTAGGCTTGGGTTATTTACCTTTTTCTTTCAGTTCCTAAAACACCCTTCCCATCATGTTATTCACTATCTGTATTGGCTTTATTTCTCTCTCTTCCTTAAGGGAAGGGTTGGATTGAATTCACCCTTGTGTTCTATTGAATAGCTGCAATCTTAATAAAGCTCAGCAAGACACTGAAGAGGATAGACTTTTAATTTAACGATTGTTGTTAAGAATATTTCACATAATATGTAATTGTATGTGATCCAACTCACAAACTTAACACTTTTGGCCTCTTTTTCTCATTTTGTAATAAGACATGTTTTAACTGGATTGTCTAAAGTACATTCTGGCACTAATAAGTCTATGGTGTATTGCAAATTGGCCTTGAAAAGTCAGAATTTTGATTCCCAATATTTTCAATAAGCATCATAGTATATTTTAATATTTACTCTATTTCATGACTCTTCTAGAAAATTTAGCTAAATTTTAATATCCTTTACTGAAAGTAATAAGTAAGTGTTTTTCTCCTCTTAACATTCTTTTGCAAAATGTGTCTGGTAAAGAAAACAGCATTTATGAGTAATTACCAAGCACTATACATAAGAACTTTATTTAGACATTCTAAAGATAATACCATTCAATTCTAGTAAAGAGGAGGAACAGAATATGTCACGCAAAGATGAATGCAAATTTTATGTAAAACCTAAGTGAATGAAACATAAAAATTCTGGTAAACTAGTAATATAATCTTATTTCAAAATGTCTTATTTGATTTCAACAATCACACACAAATAAAATTGGTCTCATTACTATACAGAAATAACATGTGTTAAATTTTCTGCTGTTTGATAAACATTAATAGATTGATTTGAAATTTATGCATATGAATAACTAAAATTAGGATTAACTGAAATAAGAACTAAAACTCCTCAGTCATCAAGAATTCCTGTGGCAGACAAAAATCTTTAAAAGTTTCAAGTAAAAACTGCATACGGAGAAGTCAATATGAAATACAAATATTTTAATACAGGATTAAATGGCTCTTTTTTAAGACTAGGAACTTTATTGTTATGTTATCTATACCTTCATAAGACAACGAATAAATAAATGTTAGAAACTAACTGTCCTGAAATCAATTTTTATTACTATGGTGGGATTTATACCTATGCAGGCGAGTTGGTTTATCATCAATAATTTGGTCTACAAGGACTCCTGATTTCTCTGAAGTTTCTGGTAAAATGACATGGTATTAGATAAAGTGTTAGAAATCTGTAACACCAGGATGTTTGTTTCAAAAATATTTTCCCGTTTATAGAAATACAGGAAAGAAGGAAGAGGATATAAAAGGCCTTCTATAAAGATCTTGGAGTGGCGAGTGTTTTTGCTAGTAGTCGCGTGTGTTTGTGTGCAGAACTAGATTCAATCAGGGAGGGTCATAAAGTTAAAGTGCTAATTATCCTCAGTTTATTTTCTTCCTTTTCCTTTTCCTTTTAATTGAGAAATATAGTCGGTACGATGTTTTTGGTCTCATAAACTCAAGGGGTTATTACAAACCACATTAGCAACAGTCTATAGGTACATTATATATAAAATGGAAAATTGATAAAAAATATTTAAGACACACAAAAAAGCATTAGTAAAATGAAAGTGTGAATCTGTGACATTCAAATCTTTAAAAATATCTCTGACAATCAAAATGATTGAAGTAAGAAAACAATGAAAACTGTAACTCAAGTATATTGAGACTGATAGATCCAGAAGAAATTGCAAGAGACTAACCCAATTCTAAAATTCTAGCTTCTAGGAACGAGACAGCCTTTCGTCTAAGATCTTGAATAACTGAGCAAATACCTCTGGCAAATTGTATGTATCTTCCCCTTGCAGAAGTAGAATCCCAGGAGAGATGGGGAAATATATCAGCCTAGGTAAACTCAGATAAGACGACCAGTGTCGGAAACCACCCTGGAAGCCTGATTCTCAGGGCTGCTGAGCGAGACCTGTTGTCCCAGGTTTTTATCAGTCAGACTCCCATGGGCGTTAATGTATATTTCACAGGTCCTTAATCCTTTGATGCCCAAGCTTCCTTTCCCATCTAGGTGTATAATCTAGTTCCTCCCACGCACCATTTCTCTCTGAGGACAAAGTTTTTTCCCTTTTTTTTCATCCAAACGCCACCCCCCGCCCCACCCTTTTTATCCTTTCTGCCCACTACCTTTAATTTTACCATTGTTCTCTCAGTGACACGAGAAAGTCAGGTTTCCTGTGTTTCAGGAGACTGTCACTGGAAGGTAAATTATGCTTTTGCTAATACTCCCTAGCACCACAGGCTTAGCAAAATAATGGCATGCCCAGAACAAGAAGTTTTAAACTGACATAGCCTGTGATCTGTTTACACGCCAACTTAGTGGAATTCCTAAGCAGAAAGGAGAAAAAAGGAGGATAGTTACAAGTTGGTAAAGCATATCTTGCTGCAGCTAAATGAAATATTAGAATACTATTAATTTCTTCAATTGATCACCTTATTATCAAAGGCTATAAATACTTTTAAAGTTATAATGTATCCTTGCTTCTCTCTCAAACTCATACAAACACATAGATACACAGGAGAAACAAATGAGACTATGATTTATATTTTCATATGGAGGACAGAATAGATCTAAGAAAAATCTTTTTGTTAGTGATTTCAACCCCACACTGAATAATCTTTCATCAATTCTACTATATTTTGTCTAAATTTACTAATTTGAAGTTTGACTCTTTTTTTTCTTTTTTAGTTTTTTGAGACAGTCTCGTTCTGTCACCCAGGCTGGAGTGTAGTGGCATGATCTCAGCTCACTACAACCTCTGCCTCCCAGGTTCAAGAGATTCCCATGCTTCAGCCTCCTGAGTATCTGGGATGGCATGTGCCATCACGCCTGGCTAATTTCTGTATTTTTAGTAGAGACGGGTTTCACCATGTTGGCCAGGCTGGTCTCAAACTCCTGACCTCAAGTGATCCACCTGCCTCGTCCTCCCAAAGTGCTGGGATTACAGGCATAATCCACGATGCCTGGCTATTTTCTTTGCCTCCACTGATAATGACACTAGATAAGACACATACAGATAATAAGGAAATAACAACAAATAGAGGAAGAAGAAAAATAATCCAGCATTTTCAATAATTTAGGAAATGATGAAATAACTATATTAGAAATATATTTAAACCAATAATAAACCAAAATAAACCAGAAATAAAAGGTATTTAAACCAATAATCTACTATTTAAAAATACATGAAATCTCCATTTTACTTGCTATATAATTGCAATACACACACACACACACACACAAACAAATGATGTAGCCATTTTTGGCTTATTTACTTAATACATCTTAGGTAACATAAAAACCCGATTTTCAAAACTGCTGAAAATATCTAATAATATAGTAATTAAAATATAATCAAGAGAACTTCTTTAAACTAGATTTACAAAATGTGGCAATAGAGAGTTCTTCAATTTCCTATTCGATGCAGTAGATGCTCAGGTTTGATTAAGTTCATAGACTGTGGTATTATACTTCCTGTGTTCAAATTCTGTCCTGCCAGCCGGGCGCGGTGGCTCAAGCCTGTAATCCCAGCACTTTGGGAGGCCGAGACGGGCGGATCACGAGGTCAGGAGATCGAGATCATCCTGGCTAACACAGTGAAATCCCGTCTCTACTAAAAAAAAAATACAAAACCTAGCCGGGCGAGCTGGCGGGCGCCTGTAGTCCCAGCTACTCGGGAGGCTGAGGTAGGAGAATGGCGTAAAACCCGGGAGGCGGAGCTTGCAGTGAGCCGAGATCTGGCCACTGCACTCCAGCCTGGGCGACAGAGCAAGACTCCGCCTCAAAAAAAAAAAAAAAATTCTGTCCTGCCATTTATTAGCTGTGCGACTTTGGTCATATTACTTAACCCCTGTATATTGCAATTTCCTTATCTGTAAAATGGGCTCAAAAATAGCATCCATCTCAAAGGGTTATAAGAGTCAATGGGTTAATATTTGTAAAATGTTAACAGCAGTGCCTAGTTGGCATTTTAATAAGTACTTGTTAATTTTAAAATAGATTTAAATTCCACTACTGCACAGTAAATTTTTAAGGGATTATTTTCAGGTAGGCCAAATCTTGATGAAAAGCAACAACTGTAAAATCTAAAAATACAGCTGGGCACAGTGGGTCACGCCTGTAATCCCAGCACTTTGGGAGGCTGAGGCGGGTGGATCATGAGGTCAGGAGTTCAAGGCCAGCCAGCCCAAGATGGTGAAACCTCGTCTCTACTAAAAATACAAAAATTAGTCAGGCACGGTGGCAGATGCCTATAATTCCAGCACTTTGGGAGGCTGAGGCGGGTGGATCATGAGGTCAGGAGTTCGAGGCCAGCCAGCCCAAGATGGTGAAACCCCGTCTACTAAAAATACAAAAATTAGTCAGGCACGGTGGCAGATGCCTCTAATCCCAGCTACTCGGGAGGCTGAGGCAGGAGAATAGCTTGAATCAGGGAGGCAGAGCTTGCAGTGAGCCGAGAATGTGCCACTGCACTCTAACCTGGGTGACAGAGCAAGACTCCATCTCAAAAAATAAAAAAATAATACTCTAAAAATACAGAGAATAGTCCATTCCTGCAGAAACATTACATTACAAATGGAAATGTAATGCTTCTCTAGAAAAATTTTATTAATTCACACCTTTGAAATCTGTCTTTAGACCCATTTTAGAAAGTTCCATGCTACAAACCTGACAATAAATACATTTTATTCTCACAATACATATCCTAAATGAAAATGAAATCACAGGGACTGAGGCAAAAATATAATTCATTGTCAATGTGGAGTAGAATGCAAAATAAAAGAAAAATCAGCCTCAATGCTAAGGTATTTTGCATAATTCCCTAAACTTAGTTTTTCATAATGCATATAAATGAATTAAGAATTTAAAAATTTGGGCCAGGCACTGTGGTTCATGCCTGTAATCCCAGCACTTTGAGAGGCCAAGGCAGCAGGATCACTTGAACCCAGGAGTTTGAGACTAGCTTGGGCAACAAAGGGAAACCTTTGTCTCCACAAAAAAATAAAAGAAATAGCTGGGTGTGGCGGTGCGCATCTGTGGTCCCACAAGGGAGGCAGGCTGAGGCTAGAGAATTTCTTGAGCCCAGGAGGTCAAGTCTGTAGTAAGCCATGTTTGCAGACTGTCTCCAAAAAAAAAAAGAATTAAAAAATTTGGCATACAGCAATTCACACTGCCAGTGAGAAAAACTAAACTTTTAAATTGTACTTTACTTGGCTGCTGCATTGATAAAATGTTTTAAACCCAGGGATCAGTAATTTTAAAAGGCTACAGAGAGAATCAAGTAGATGTCGCCAGGACTGTGCATGAAACCTTACGTTCTTGCAGTGAAATTGCTCATTCTGAGCTCATTCACATTTCTATCAAGTCTCTCAGATGGTTTCAGAGCTGACAGCAGCTTACACAAAGCAAATTATTAGAAGAGTGAGAAAATGATGTAAAAACACTGACAAAAATAAAACACATGTATGAAAGTTACAAACATCATGGAAAAGATTTAAAGATTTTAAAAGCCACTGGGTATCTGTCGGATTGGTTCACGTGCATGCTCACATACTAATTGTCCTAATGTATTCCAGCAATACAGGAGGCTCCTGACTGTGCTACAGCACAAAACAGTAACTGATGCTCAGAACAATAGCCTTGGATTATCAAGAAAAAGTTCAAGATGCCTCAAGTATATTTCATTTAACATGGCAGATGGTAACTACTGTAATTTCGAACTCACAAAGTGCATCATACAGTAAGTGCTTTATATACATTCATTTAATAAATAGTTACAAAGTGCCTATTCAGCATCTACTTCATTAAATTTACTTCATTAAATACATATATCTCAGATTACAAACTGAGATACTGTATATAATTGCCCATTTACAATGGAGAAAATCAGGCATGTGAGCTCACAGAACTGGCAGACAGAAGAGCCTGGGTGTGACTCTAGATCTCTGCACTACAGTTTTATGCTCTTAAATTTTACAGGGATTTGCAAATATTGAGCCTAAAAGCAGAAAGCTCACCTTTCTCGACCACAGACTCATGTGAACAATCTCGTATACAAGAACAAGTCCACCTAAGTAAGGTACTAATGGATTTAAGAAATTTCTGTAAAAGAGGATAACTCTGCTATTTCTACATCATAAACATCAACTGGAATCAACGATCCATTTTTCACCCTCACATGTTCCATCTGAAGCAGACAGCAAGACAGGCTAGATTACTTTCCTTCATCAGCTCTTGACTTTCCCTTGTCTTTTGTTTAGCAGTCTCCTCATAAACACCCTAGCAAAATAGAGACCTTCAATCCAGTACTTATCTATGTCACCAGAAAAAGCCTTGAAACAAACACAGATGAAGAGGGCCCTTGGGGAATGTCAATCACCTCAACTCCCTCTTCCGTTTCTTTCAAGCCAAGCTTCTTTTCGCCCTGCTTAATTGCAAGACTATTTCCAGCTCAGACAGTGGACATCCTGCCTCAACTTTTTTAATAATCATTCTCCTGGGAATCTTTCCTGCTGTTGCTGCTGAATCCTCATTCTCTTCTCATCTTCTCAGTTGTAAATTCTTTCAGAGTAGACTATTGCTAACCAAAACTATGAGCACTAGATTCAAGAAATATGTTTTCCTTTCTAATTTTTGCTGATAGCCAGTGCTGGGAGTTACAGAGGAACCACCCACCTGCCTCTTCGTTAGGCAGCTAAAATGTTAATCTCACAGAGCCTGCCTGTGTGATATACAATACATTGTCCGTTTCCACTTTTATCTTTTGCATATATGAATGAATATAGAATACACAAGTGTTTGCATATATGTCATATGCCAAGAGTGGCAGTTTTAAAGTGCCATACATGCTGGGCACAGTGGCTCATGCCTGTAATCACAGCACTTTCAGAGGCCGAGATGGGCGAATCACTTGAGGTCAGGAGTTCCAGACCAGCCTGCCCAATGTGGGGAAACTCGGTCTCTACTAAAAATACAAAAATTAGCCGCACATGGTGGTGGGTGATGTAATCCCAGCTACTGGGGAGGCCGAAGCAGGAGAAGAGCTTGAACCCAGGAAGCAGAGGTTGCAGTATGCCGAGATCATGCCACTGCATTCCAGCCTGGGCAACAGAACAAGACTACATCTTTAAACAAATAAATAAAGTGCCATACTTCCTAAAGTTTTATAGAAGCAATGTATGACATATCATTGAGCCTTAGAATTCACAGCAGGATGGCTTGGGTGATTGCAGATCTTGAAATGCATTTTAAAATAATGACAACGAAGTTAATAATGCCTACTTCAATAACAGATTTCAGAGATTTCTGAAAACAATACAATTAATTTAACTCTAGTTAATGTCAATTAAGACATCATGCTTATATGCACAGACTTGAAAAATAATATTAATCAATGTTACCAAATCAGAAGCAGCTGTCTTTTATAGCATATATAGTTGCATGAAAACCTACCCAACTTTTCAATAGCAAAGTCTATCTGGGGCACATAACTCCTCTTTGACTGTTTTTTATTTATGTTTTAATTATTTATGTTCTGCTAGGAGAAGTTGTCTAATAGGTTTATAGCCTTAAGGACAATAACAGAAGTTTTTCTCTGATACCACTATATTATTAACACTGATAGTTAACACATGCCTCAATTTAACCCAAGATATTTAAATAAATATCTATCACAGGACTAACTGCAGTGCTATGGTAACCCTTGCCAAAACTAGTAAGTATGTTCATCCTTCATTATTCAAATATTAACATAAATATGTTATATGTCAAGCATAAAGCTAGGCTCATGAATAAAATGTGAAGACTAAATAGGTTTTGTTCTCAAGGAACTCAGATTTCATGGGGAATGGAGGAAAATGATAAAGTAATTACCATATACTACATAAAGTGCTATGATAAGGAATTTATGTATTCAGAATGGGTTCATAGCATAAAGCAAAATAAAACAGAAACACCAGGTCCATGGACTTCCAAGAGCATGTAACTCTGAAAGCTAAACAAGGATTACGATTTTGAGAATAAAGAGCAAGAATAGCTCAAGACAAAAGACTAGCACATGCAAAGGCAAGTGTGTTAAGCTATTGAAAGTGTGTCAGTATTGTTGGGACCAGAGAAGCACTTACTCTGGAGCTGATAAAGGCTCACTATCTGGACCTCTGGCTTGCACAGCCCTTCGAAGGCCCTGCCTGGGAGGACTCCTAGCAATGTGTGCAAAGATGTAGATGTACACAGAAAGGAGTTAACCTAGCAAGCCTGAAAGTGCTGTCCTTGAAAAAGTCTGATTGCAAAGTTGGCCTTTGGTATTTATCTGAGAACATGGATTTTGGGAGCAGTCCCACCATTCCCAAAATGATAAGATTGGCTCACTGTGCCTGCTTTTACGAACAAAATAATATATGATGAACACCTGCTCTCCTCCTGAGAGTCTGAAATTTTGGTACATGCTAGGCAGAGAGTGCCAGGTGACCAGCTCCAAATAAAAAAACCTGAACACTGAGTCACTAATGAGCTTTCCTGGTGGGCAACATTTCATCCCTGTCACAATCTTGAGGAATTAGGCACATCCTGTGTGACTCCACTGGGAGATGATTCTTGAAAGTTTGTGCCTGGTTTCCTCTGGTCTTTGCCCCATGAACCTTTTACCTTTTATGATTTTGCCTTGCATCATTTCACTGTAATATATCATAGCCATGAAACTGTGAGTACAACTAAATGCTGAATCCTATTGTCTGCCTAGCCATATCCCCAAACCTGGAGTTCTTAGAAACCCCGAATACAATGTTTCATAAAATATTCCAAAGGAAAATGGTTGTAGATTATATTTTAAAACTAAGAACCCCAAATTGTTTAGCTTTTCAGCCCCATAAAATCTGAGTGAGTCTTCCACTGCCCGGTGGGGGTGGGGGAGCATGGAGGACCACGGTGCTGGTGGGTTATTGAATCATACGTTATATGCTTCACAGAGTGTCAGAGCTCCTATGGCCATGAGGTTCAGAGGGATTTATCTTTTTAATCAACATTTTGTTAGGAATCTGAAAATAACTTAGAAGGGTAGAGAGTGTTGTAGGTAATATTAATTACTTTAACTTTAAAATATAAGTGTCCAAATACCTATTATGGAAAGGTTAATGCCTAACAGAGTCTCAGTCATGGCTCTCAGCTGGGGAGGGAAATCTATGGCTCTTTGTAGAACTCTCACATAGAGTCACTCTAAGAAACATAGTCATAGCTCAGCAAATTGTTCCTAGCACTGATTAGGTGCATTAATAAATTATACAATATGTTAGATATTTAAATATACTTTATTAGAAGTGATAAGACATTCATGAATCACTTTAAATATAGTTTAGCAAATATTTACTGAGCTTTGGCCACGTATAAAGCTCTATGCTTCTGTAGTGAATGTGATGGCATGCTGTGCCGGCCTCCCTTCAAGACTGAAACATTCATTCCTCAAGCTGCTGGAAGTGTGGGTTGCTGACAGCAAAGGGCTGAGCCCTTGGGAATCACCTGGGGAATTGTTTTCTTTAAGATTACACCTCTGTCCTGGGCATCTGCTGTGTCCAATGACTGGTCAAGGTAGGGGTAGAAAAGCCCAGCTATCTTGCTTCAATTTGGAGAACATAAAATCTCATCCAAGCTTCAGAGTCCCTTGTGGAATTGGCTGCAATGTTCATCACTGAACTATTGTAGAAAGTTCATCTTTGTTCTACTTCTTCACAACCCTGCTTCCCTAGCACGGGTTTCCAACAGGACTAAATCATCTACCTGCAAGCAAATCTCCATTTCAGAGTCTATTTCCTGAGGAAAATGACCAAACATAGCTAGTACGAATGGTCCAAAAACGATAGAGACATAGTCTCAGTCCTTTAAGGAACCTTCAGTTCAACTGGGTATCAAGATAAATCAAGGACATATATTCCATGAAAGCAGGAATCAATGAAAAAATGAATGAATAACAAAATGCAAGGTGTATTATTGTGAGTTAACAACAGGGGTACACAGGTCAAAGAAGAAAGAAATAAAACGGGTGAACAAAATAATATTTCATAAAGAAGTGGATTTGGAAATATTTCTTGGAAATCAAGGAACTTGCAGCATTTTTACAGAGTGAGTCTGCCATTCAGACAGGAGCTTACGAATAGAAATGTTGTAGAGAACAAAGTGAGTGTCCTAGAGGTCTGGCATAGGGACAGATGGAGGAAAGAAATGGTTTGTGTGGCTTGGAGGGAAAATAATGGCCTAATGTGGAGGCTTGAGAATGATAGGGGAAAATGAAATTTTTCCTTTTATTTTTTAATATTATTTTTTAAAATACTTTCAACTTCTATTTTTGATTCAGGGGGATGCGTGCAGGTTTGTTACAGGGGTATATTGTGTGATGCTGAGGTTTGGGATACAAATAATCCTATTATGCAGGTAGTGAGAATAGTACCCAATAGTTACTTTCCCCATTTTCTAGTCTCTCCACTCTAGTAGTCCCCATCTTTACGTCCATGAGTACCCAGTGTTTAGCTCCCACTTAGAAGGCAGAAGATGCCATATTTTGTTTTCTGTTCCTATGTTAATTTGTTTGGGATAATAGCTTCCAGCCATATCCATGTTGCTGCAAGGGACATAATTTTATTCTTTTGTAATGGCTGCATAATATTTTATAGTATATATGTGCCACACTTTCTTTATCTAACCCACTGTTGATGGGCACCTAGGTTGATTCCATGTTTTAGCTATTGTAAATTGTGCTGCAATGAACATATCAGTGCATGTGTCTTTTTGGTAGAAAGATTTATTTTCTTTCAGATATACATCTAACAATGGTATTGCTAGGTGGAATGGTAGTTGTTTTCTAAGCTCTTTGAGAAATCTCCCAACTGCTTTCAACATGGCTGAACTAATCTACATTCCCACCAACAATATATATGTGTTTTCTTTCCTCTGTAGCATAACCAACATCTATTGTTTGACTTTTTAATAATAACCATTCTGACTGGTGTGAGATAGTATCTCATTGTGCTTTTGATTTGTATTTCTCTAATGATTAGTAATGTTGAGCATTTTCTCATATATTTGTTGGCTGCTAGTATATATTCTCTTGAGAAATGTCTGTCCATTTGTTTTGCCCGTTTTTAAGGGGGTTATTTTGCTTTGACTTGTTAAATTGTTTAAGTTCCTTACAGATTCTGGATATTAGACCTTTGTTGAAAGCATAGTTTGTGAATATTTTCTCCCATTCTGACGACTGTCTGTTTACTCTGTTGATAGTTTCTTATGCTGTGGAGAAGCTCTTTAGTTTAATTAGGTCCCACTTGTCAATTTTTGTTTTTGTTGCAATTGCTTTTGAGGACTTAGTAATAAATTATTTCCCAAATCTGATGTCTAGAATTATGTTTCCTGGGTTTTCTTCTAAGATTCTTATAGTTTGAGGTCTTACATTTAAATCTTTAATCCATTTTAAATTAATTTTTGTATATGGTAAAAAGCATGAGTTCAGTTTTATTCTTTTGCACATGGCTAGCCAGTTTTCCTGGCACCATTTATTAAAATTAATTGAATAGGAAGTCCTTTCCCCATGGCTTATTTTTGTCAACTTTCTCAAAAATCAGAAGCCTGTAGGTTTATGGCTTTATTATTGGGTTCTCTCTTCTGTTCCACTGCTGCCTTTCTTCCGCTAGGCCACTTGTGAGCTTTTGTTCTATTAATCTTTCACACATTTTAGAAAATGAATAAATTTATCTTTGTCCAGAGCATGACTTCTAGCCTATCACCTCTATTCTGGCTGTGCTTAGCCCCTAACCCTGAGGCACAGGCAGTGTGTGTAATTCTTTATACAGTGCATTCACTTCCAACCTGTTTTTGTGCCAGTACTATGCTGTTTTTGTGCCAGTGCCATGCTGTTTGGTTACTGTAGTTTTATGGTATGATTTGAAGTAAGGTAATATGATTTCTCCGACTTAGTCCCTTTTGCTTAGGATTGCTTTGGTTATTCAGGCTTCTTTTTGGTTTCATATGAATTTTAGAATCATTGCGCTAGTCATGTGAAAGATGATATTGGTAGTCTGATAGAAATTGCATGAAACTTCTAACAGGCAATAGGAGTCATTCAAAGATGTTTGAACTTAGGTGTGATATTAGAATAAACTGGAGAAATGGACAAAGCTGGAAATCAAACCCCAGAAATATGGCTCCAAAGCCTTGTCCAAGTCTAATCCATGCCAAGACTGCCTCTCAGGACTGAAAGCCATGAGCTAAAGGCCAAGGGTTTTTGGTATCGCCAGTGCCAGTTTAGGATGAGGTGTGGGAGGAATACTCAATTGACACTGGCTGGCAATGTTTCTATCCAAGTATAACCAGATGCAGAATGAAGAATATATCCGGGTTTGAGGAATATAAAGCAGGAGTAAAAACAAGTTCAAGAAGATTAAGGTAGGTTGAAAGTCAGTGCATTATATAAAGAATTACACACACAGCCTGTGCCTCTTGGTCAGAGGTTAAGCAGAGCCAGAATAGAGGTGATAGTCTAGAAGTCATGCTCTGGACAAAAACAGATTCATTAGTTTTCTAAAATGTGTATAAGATAAATAGAACAAAAGCTCACAAGTGGCCTAGCTGAAGAAAAGCAGTGAATATAGCAGTAGCTACTATAGATTTCATACAAACAAGATGCAGGCTTTTAACTGCAAAGAAAAGATATGTGCTGACAGCGGTGTGGCCGAAGGTACAATGTATATAGAGACCAATTAATGAGGTTAAAATAAGTCATTCATAGCTCTCCTGCTTCCTAAACCAGAGCTCTGTGACAATTTGTACCAGAGAATTGACAACGTTCAGTGTAAGTATAAAATGTCATAAATGACAGGCACAATCATGACTGGTCACAGCTTACCCTCACATAAAAACTGAGGTCGGCCTTTATAAGAGACCATCTGGAATTTGGCCTAAGTTCCAGAAGGGGAAGGATGCCTCCAGGCTGGCTGCTGAGCTCCAGTAGCCATCAGAGATTCCCTTGGTTGAGGCAGGTGGCGCCTGCTAGCAGGAGAGTAAAATTAGCAACATCGCTTCTATGCATGGCCCTCATTCATTCCTCTATACTTGAGCCACATCTCCACAGGAAAGCTGGGACTGGGGAAGCCACAAACCCAATCTGAAACTTGCTGCAGGTCACCTGTCTAGTTAGACACCAGAAGCTGCTTCTGTGCTCCAGCCTGTCTTCCCCCCTGTGCTCCTCTGGACTACACAATTGAAAATTCACACCCAATTATAAAAACAGAATGAGGCTGCTTTCCTGAATGACTTGACTCCAGGTTTATTTTGCGTACTCTTGATTAGAGTAATGACTGTAGCCAGACTCACTGGCCAGCTGCCCCAAGTGGATGAACGCCCTAAGTCAGCCAATAGACCAGCCTCTCACTCAGCATTATACTGAAATCAGGGATTTTTAACTGACAATTTTAATGAAGATATGCTCACATGCAGTACTCTTGCTAGGCGACTGCTCCATAGAATTGAGTTGACTGTGAACAATTTCTAAGAGAAAATGTTAAAAACGAGGTAATAAAGTTTAATAGAACCTGAGTGATAAAGATGAAATGCCATATGCAGTAAAATACAGAACCATGATATGTTGGGCAACTGTTCACAGAATGGTTACTCAGAATACCTGGAATGAACAGATAACCAAGGAGATTTTCAAAATGTAGTCATCCCTGTATGTAACAGACATTAAAAAGGAAACAAAAAATATTGTGATCTTTGTTTGACAGGAGCTAAAATATTTTGAGGAGTACCTGCGACAGCGAAAACTGACCAACCAGCCGAGGATTCTACTCTAAGCTATTCTGAGGCCGATGCAAACAGATGACCCGTGTTCAAGACTCTATCAACCACTCCTCATCTCTCAGAAGGTCCCTTCTTGGGAAAGGACTTCTTTTCTTATCGCCAGATTTCCAGGCACATTGCTCTTCAAAAGACAAATGGTGTGGTTAGGGTGGTTGCTGGTTCCTTTCCCCTGTTTTTATAATTAAACTATCCTTCAAAATAAATTCAGAAGCTCAGAGGGCAGTAGATCATTTTTCTTAGGCTGAAAAAGATTCTTCAACACTGCCTATATCCACCAACTACTTGCTCCGCTAGCCATGGCTGGGCTTTCTTATAGCTCCTCAAAATACAAGCAAAGATGGAACATGCACATGCCTGGAGTACATTAATGAAATGTACAAATGAACCATGCCTGTAGCCCCAGCTACTCAGGAGGCTGAGTTGGAATGCTCACTTGAGGCCAGAAATTGGGGGCTGCAGTGAGCCATGATTGTGCCACAACACTTCAGCCTGGGTGGCAGAGTTAAGACCTTGTCTCAAAAAAACAAAGTCATATAATCATTGGCTGAAATAGAGTTGTCTAGATTATTTTATGTCTTTCATTGAAATGTAAAATATTATATGTGATCTCAATGACACTAAAAAGTAGGAACAAATATTTATTGAAATGAATAATGACTGAGTATATTATACATTATAGCATCTTCTCTAACTCAAGAGCTACTATAACAAACTTATTTTACCTTCTCATTCATTTGTTTCTAGTAATTATTATTAATAGTGTGGTTAAGAGGTTGGGTAGTGCTTAGGCTTTTATCCTAGATCTTCCATTTACTAACTACATAAATTTAAGTTATTAAAACTCTACATACCTCAGTTCTTCCAAAAATAAACAGAGTAGTACTGACTTCATAAAGTTGTATTATGGGTTACATGAGTTAGTAGATGTGAAGCTTTTAGAACAATGCTGGGTATACACTACTATCATTCTCTCTTTATATGCCCATTTCCCCACTAGATTTTGCTTTGTTCCTCATTTCTACCTCTAACACTTACATGCACATGCCTGTCATAAAATAGGTGCACAATATATATTTGCTAAATGGATGGATTTAATTTAATCCACACATTAGTCCTGTAAGGTCATCATTCTTGGATTATAACTGGGGTGTTTGTATGTTCAAGACAAAACATACCTAGTCAGTAGCAGAATGAAGATTTGAAACCAAGAGTAGTATATTATCATGCTGATGCTTTCCCACTATACCACACAGAGAAATTGAATACAAGCTAAGGCCTTGCTATTCAAAAGACAATAACTTGAGAGCTTCATTGTGGGGAATACTCAACAAATACATTTCAGTACAAAGTGTTTTTTTTGTTCTGTTTCATTTGAGAGATTCTTCTTGTAATGTGGTAATTAGATATCTGGTCCTCAGACTTCTATTTCTGGAATTTATTCTGCAGTCACACGAGTCCATCCAAGTGAGGTGCTATGAGAATCAGAGTTTCTCATAATGGAATGTGATCAAAAAAAGGAAATACTGTGGAGTGAAAAGGAAGGGCAAGAACAAAAGAAATAAATATAGACAGACGTAGGAGAACTGTCTCCACAAAGTGATGAGATATCATGCTTCCCACACCAATGTTTTTCTTAGAGAGGGTTGAGTATGAGAGAAATATGCAATTCAAAAATAATGTTATCCATGCTGGGTCTGTACTAGGAAGGGTGCCCAGCTGTCACACTAATGTCCCACCTGTTCTGTAGCCTGCTTCAGACTCCAGAGAGAAGAACTTGGAAGAGCCTAAAAGGAACTGAGCAGCAGACAAGAAAACAGGTTTAAAACCTAGGGAGAAACCTACCATGTGATGCTTTTGGAAAATGCCCATTACAAGATGCCTCTGTCACATTTCACATATCAGCCAAAGAGAGGATATTCTCTTCTGGCCTAAGAAAGCTATGTTAGATTGACAAATAAAAACATACTGCATTAAAGATAGTCTCAATCTGTGAGTTTGAGTATCTGCTGCTTTTAACACACACACACACACACACACACACACATACACAGACACACACACACAAATGCAGCAAATTGAAATATACTTTCAAATTGCATCAATGTGTTTTGAGACAGTATCCTTAGAATATGCTCTGCACTAAAAGGATTATATGCATTCCTGTTTATTAGAGTGGTTACAGAAGCAAAAGGAAGCCTCTTCCAAATAACAAGCTTTTTACATATAAACACATATGGCTAAATCATATGTTACAATTTTATTTTTACAATTAAGCCCTGCCTTTTCTAGTTCTCAAATTTATAATGGTCTCAGGACCTATTTATTGCTGAGAGGTCATTAGCATACTATTTATAAAGACTAAATTCTAATTCTGATGTGCATATGCATATATGAGCTCTGATTCAAGATCCATAACTCTTTTCTAATAACTCTATAGTGCCTGCTGGAAGTGCACTCTAGGTAAGTATACTTTACTGCTCTGCAGAAGCAATTACTTAGCTAAAGCTGTGCATATTCCTGCCAGTGCAGTCAGGAGCCACAACCAGACAACGAGAAGAGACACAGCAAATAGCAGAGAACAAAATGGGTGCAATGCTTGATAAATGGCACGGGAAACAGAAATACGAACGTAATTATCAGAGGCTCAAAATATATCTATAATTTGGAAAAAGAAAAATTCTAAAAAGGGAGAGGGACAGACTAAGAAGTTAACCCTTACACATAATTCTCAATGAGGTAAATATTTTATATATCTGGGTCTCTCCAGGTCTCTCCTGGATATATTTTATATAGCCAGGTGTCTCCTGAGACCTGAAGATGGTGGTCAAAAAGTTGAGATTGTGCAGAGGTGCGAATGGCACAAAATTAAGCCATCTCTAGCTTGACTTATGTTGTTCCCCACTTCATTCTCTTTAATCTCTCCATCTAGACATTCATGCACTTGAGAAATGCAGTTATGTATACAACTATATGTTATGTATGTATACCTATGTGTGTATATATGATGCATAAGCATATTTATCATGCTAATAGAGACAACAGAAGCAGTTTTAATTATATATTTGGTATTTAAAATATTATAAGTGTGAGAATTTAAAATGAAGAAATACGCAACTGTGTATAAATAACATCCCAGTGAAACAGAGAAACACTGCACGTACAATGAAAGAGACAGGTTGTCCTATCCATTTGTGCTCCTTTAAAAATACCTAAGACAGGGTAATCTATAAACAACAGAAATTTATTTCTTACCGTTCTGAAGGCTGAGAAGTTCAAGATCAAAGCACTAGCTTTTGGTGTCTGGTGAGGGTTTTCTTGTTGCATCCTCACATGGCAGAAATAGGGTGAAATGGGAGGAACATTGCATTCTCACATGGCAGAGAGGCAAACAGCTCCTTCACATTTCTTTTATAAGGGCACTAATACTATTCATGAGGGCTCTGTCCCATAAGTGAAAGCACCAACTTCTAATACTATCAGTAAGTCTCAACATACGAATTTTGGAGGATACATTCAGACCATAGCACAGGCTTAGCAATTTGTAGGCCTGCGTAAGTGGAAGCTACGGTGCGTGCCTGTCATATATGGAAAGGCAGCTAGTGAGTGCATATTTTAATAAATCAAGTGGAATCACTGGAGCTTTTCAGTTTGTTGAGTATCTTGCGTGCGTGCGTGTGTGTGTGTGTGTGTGTGTGTGTAATTTTCTGATAGATGAAGAAAAGAAAAAGCAGGTGGGTTAGATTAGAAAGCTAAATGAAATACTGTGAAAATCTTTACCTTTGTAGAAATAAGAGGCTGTACTTTGTGTTACATTGTGAGAAAATGTGCTCGTGGGATGACAGAAAATATGAACACATAAAAGCCAATCTAAGGGATTTTCATTGTCCACTTTTCTGTTCATTGAAAGAGAACAACTAACTCAGTACCAGGACCTACTACACACTGAAGATATAGATAAACCTCCAGATTCAAGCCCAGAGATAGACAGCTAATTGGTTGAAACCAGGCAGATAACCTAGTAGGAACAACCAAAGTCACAGGTGCAACAGCTATGAATACCCTCCTATAAAACCTGAGAGGTAGTAGACAATACAATAAACAGAAAACAAGATAAAAGAGTATTTTTCTTCCTAGGCTGCTAACACTGGAAACGGTTGTAAGCTCTTAGTGGCTAATAGTTAAAACAAAAGTGACACTATAATTACATATTATTACTATCTAAATCGGCATTTTTCACTTGGCCCAGATGTCAAATGTTACCGCATATAGATACCTTGAGAAAAGAGTGGATTTCTTAAAGTCTAGCATATCTGGACATCTTTCAGTTTACTGGTGCCTAGAGAAATAGATTTGGAGATTTTGTTTTCTAGTTTTAACTAATCTC
This sequence comes from Trachypithecus francoisi, assembly GCF_009764315.1. Classification (NCBI taxonomy): domain Eukaryota; kingdom Metazoa; phylum Chordata; class Mammalia; order Primates; family Cercopithecidae; genus Trachypithecus; species Trachypithecus francoisi. The sequence continues at coordinate 23,765,279 of NW_022681460.1, read as the reverse complement.
ACCCTCAAAAATGGCCTAAAATGTTTCTGAAAAAAAAAAAAAAACAAAAACAGAATGAAAGTAATGTAAGTAAAGCAAATTAAACAGAAACTGGGAGGTTAGGAGTTCCTTGTCAGCCAGAATACAAGGTAAAAATTGTGACTATCTAATCACATTTGATATGGCTATTCCCAAAACATAATTTTACATTTTATTAGCAAAAGTACAAGTATTTTTGTAATATTTGCAAATAAGAAAATTATTTAAAATATTACTTTATATGTGAATAATCTGTAATTATATGTAAATAACGTAAGTTAACATTATATATTTTATAACTATAAAATATGTTAGTACAGTATAAATAACTACACATATATTTGCATTGTGTGCTAAAATATATTTTCTTTGCCAGGGATGAAAGATTTAAACAGTTTGTAATACTGCTCAATTCCATTCCTGAAATCACATTTAACTATATGTTAGTTTGTGCTACTTCTGGGAGCAATTATATATTCAAATAAATGTACTAAATTAGGATTGATTTATAATGAGAAAAAGATTTATATAACAGAAAAAGTTACTAAACCAAATATATGGTTCTGGATTTTTGTCTGAACCCTCTCAGTAACTCACTAAAAATAAGAGTATTAAAAGCTATCATTCATTGAATAGCTAAATGACCATGTTTGCCACTGGGCTAATCCTTGCATATATTAATTCTACTCCCCACAACAACTTCATGAGGTAAGTACCTAATCCAGTAGAAAAAAGAGAAGGTGAAAGAAAGAAAGGATGAAAGAACTAGTAGTCTCATCAGTGATCAGTGACTAAATTAAATCATTTAATTAAATGAGATTTAAACAACATAGAGCTATTATTCCACTGTTAACTTCACAAAATAATCTTTATTTTGTCTAATATTAAGGAAGACATAAAACATAGTACTTTTATTACTGCTTATTAATTGTGTGTCCTTGGGCCAGTTACATCACATCTCTGGAGTTCAATTTCTTCAGATTCAAGTCTTTAATTTTTTTTTCCATAATAAGAATACCAGATATCTTTTTTTTTTTGAGATGGAGTCTCACTCTGTTGCCCAGGCTGGAGTGTTGTTGCCCAGGCTGGAGTGCAGTGGCAGGATCTCGGCTCACTGCAACCTCTGCCTCCCGGGTTCAAGCAATTCTCTGCCTCAGCCTCCCAAGTAACTGGGATTACAGGCACCTGCCACCACACCCAGATAATTTTTGTATTTTTAGTAGAGATGGGTTTTCACCATCTTGGCCAGGCTGGTCTTGAACTCCTGACCTCGTGATCCACCCTCTTTTGCCTCCCAAATTGTTGGGACTACAGGCATGACCCACCATGCCCAGCCTGATAATACCAGATATCTTAAAGATTGTTCTGAGAATTAAATGTGCTAATTTATATAAAGTTCATTCACAAGAGTGCCTATCCTAGAAAAACCCAATAAGTGTGTACTATCATACACTGCCAATGATAAAAATTATTTTGGAATAGAAATTGGAATTATTAGTCAAAAGTCATAGAGAGGATTCATTAACAATAATCTGGCCAGATATGGTGGCTCACACCTGTATACCAACACTTTGAGAGGTCGAGGCAGGTGTATCATTTGAGCCCAGGAGTTCGAGACCAGCCTGGACAACATGGCAATATCCTGTCTCTACAAAAAATACAAAAATTACTCAGGTGTGATGATGCGTGCCTGTCATCCCAGCTACCCAGGAAGCCAAGGTGGGAGGATTACCCGAGCCTGGGAGGTCAAGGCTGCAGTGAGCCATGATCATGCCACAACATTCCAACCTGGGCAACAGAGTGAGATCCTGTCTCAAAACAACAACAACAACAACAACAAACTGAAATCAGCTATTCCTGGAACTCTATTCTAGGGAATTATAAAATATTTTTGAGACATAAGCAAATGTACAGACACAAAGCTCCTCATTGTCACAATATTTATAATATCAACAATATATCCTATACTGGGGGATTATATAACAATAAATGGTATTTCCACCATTAGGAAGGTATGCTAAAACATTTTGTTCTTCATCTTAAACACTATATTAAATATACAAAACAACATAGGCCATAAACTTAAGTGAAAAACATAGGTTAGCCAATTTCACATTTATACTTACATTTTTATTTATATTTACATATAATTGTGAGGAACAAGGCTACTTGAGCAACAGATTGAAAGGAATTGTTTTAAAAGTATAACATTGGTTTTATTTGGTTGGTAGAAAAATGTTACCATTGCTAAAGATACCTCAGTTTCCGCACTACATTTGTGTTGAAACACACAGTGATTCTTTCTCTTCGTTATTTTCTCCATTCTCTTGTCTCTACCTCTACTTTGCTCCTCTTAAGAATGATAAATCAATGAAGAACATTTTTAAAGGGCTAGGATTAATTACAGACATCATTTCTAAGTTTTCTTAACTGAATAAGTGTTTTTTTTAAAAGCTCTGGAGATTACTATTTTTGGTGTGTATTTGTGGACTCACTTCTGAGATTTTCATACTAGATCTCTTCTTTGGTATGGCTTATTGTCAAGGGTTGCTACGTAGTATGAGTACTCGAAAAACAGACAGTGCTTAGGGGTAGTGCATCCCCCAATGTTTAAATCACCTTTAAAAATTGTTGAAACATGAAAGGATCAAAAGAGTAGAGAGGGAAGGAATATTTGAACAGTTCTGCATTTACTCTCTTTGAATACCAAGACTTCTTGCCTTTTCATGAGATACTCATAGTGTAAGAAGGTTTCCATCATTTAAATTACGTCTCAAATAGACCCCCCCCCACAGAATCACATGCATTATCTAATTTTTGATAAAAATATAGAGAAAGAGAGAAAAATTGAAGACTTTTTGAGAAAGTTTTGAAAAGATGCCTTGCTTCCACCTTTTCTCATAAAATAGCTATAAGGGTTAATAAAAAAGATTATTACATAAACATTATAAATTGTTTAGGAGTCAATCATTACAAACACCTTTGAGAATATCATTACTATTGAGAATATTTTCCCCATCTCTAGCACATATATGGTGGTGAACTCCTATTTATCTTTAAGATGCATGTGTTATTCAGACTTGCTTTTACAATACCTAAAATGTACTGCAATTTGTGAGCAATCTTAGCCAATCAAAGAAATAAATATTTAAAGCAATTTCCTAAATACTGTATTATTTACTGTCTCTCAAAGATTGGAGTCCTTTGATCAAATCACATGAACACTTATTTTCAACATGTTATACATGCTGAAAGCTTTCTCCTAAACTGCATGTACTTAAAATAAAAAGCCATATTATCATTAATCATTATAGCAATGCTTTTTTTATCCATCATTGTTTTCTCATATTGTAATATTTTTCCATTGCTGGATGACATTTTATTTTTAGTGGCTGAATACTTTTATGCCAAAGCATTTGACAATATCTCAGAAAGAACACTGTGTTACAGATTTTCCAATTTTTCTATTGTTAAGTTTTATATTTTTTAAAGTTGTACTTTAAAGTTTTATAATAAACACTGAAGATGAAATTTATTTTAAGTTTTACCTAGTCTGCTAAACTTTACTAGATGAGTAAGCAAACAAGGAAAAGTTATCCTTTCATGCAATAAATATTCTCTAATGTTGAAGGCAATAGATTTATAGCAAATATATTAAACATGGCAGACATAACTTACATTTTGGTGAGTGGTGTTCCAGTTCTGTTTCTGGAAGCTGTAAAGTTAAGTTGAACTTCTAAATGTGTACAAAATGGAACACAGGCTTTCTGTTTGTATCTGCTAGGGTTGGATGAGACGTCACTGCTCCAACCTGTGCTTCTTTACGCTTCTCCTCTCTTTTCTGTGTAGCTCCAGTCCTAGCAGGGTGGAGGACGTGGTATACCCAAGAAACTTCTCCTCTTTTTCTCAAGCTCTGCAATCAATTGTTAACAACTGCATAGAGGCTAATTTGATTCAGGCTTGTTGACACGTGCTCTGAGAGTGCAAATCAAGTGCCCACGAAAATACCAATAGAAAACACCTGTGACTAGCACGGGCCCTAGGCATAACAGGATCAACAGGTGTCTCTGGAGCCAATGTGATTGTGATTGTCTCTCCTGATGCTTGGTCCATTAGCCCACACTACAGTGGAGTTAACCATACTCCTCATTCAGGTATATTTCTTGAGAGCACATCCTTGCCTGCTCTGATGTCGTAGTAAGTACAAAGAAATACAGTTTAAAAGACATGGCCTCTGCCCACAAGTAGTTCATACTCAAACTTTAGAAACCCTCATAGACCATAAAATTGAAAACAATGCAGCATAACCTAAAAGGAAAATACGTGTTTCACAAGGTGCTGTGCTCCTCCATTATATGAAGAATATAAAATAATGAACACCATGACAGAAAAGGGCTGCTTAGCTCTAGACACAAATAAGCAAAGATAATAGCAGCAAAATGTGAAAATGGGAGGAAAAAAACCAAAGAGATGTCACATTCTGTATCCAGAGAGTCCATTTAGAGCAGAGATCAAGACTAAAATTTGTATGAATGCTGAACTGCCAACCTAGAGCCAAAGACCAAATGGAAGTTCAGTATGAGAAGAGCAGTGAGTGGAACCTCTGAAGCACTCGACACAAAAGGAGTGGCAATAATATGACAGAGTCAGGTGGATGTGTTCACATGTGCTGAATATCCAGTCTGTGCCAGGAACTGTAGCAGGCACTAGACCCACAACAGCAAGAAAGACAGAAAAAAAAAAAAAATCCCTGCTATTGTGGAGCTTAGGTTCTAGGCTTCTGAGAGTGACAGTCCTAAAGAGATAATAAGATGGGATAATGGACGGGAGGATGGTGCCGGGTGTAAGGGTTAGATATGGTGAAGGGTTAGACTTTTAAGTCTGGTAAGAGTGTTACAGGTAGAGAGTCTTGCAAAGGTCCTGAGATAGTGACCAGCTTGATATCTTATTGGAACAGAAAAGTGAGTGTGACTACAACATAATTGAACAAAGGAGAAAGCTGTCCAAGAAGGTACCCAAGACATAAGTAGGGATGGGATTACATAGAAGCTTGTAGAGAATGGGTTTGGATATTATTCTACTTATGCTTGGTATGGATAGTGGATTTAACACAAGGAGATAAAATGTAAGACTTACACTTTAACAACTTATCCTAGTTGTAGTCATTTGCACAAAATGCTGCCTTTCCTTCATCAGTATTTTTTTTCACCACGTGCCATTCTAATACATTTATTTCTTCTTGTGCATAATACATTGAGGGTGATCAAACGTACTAGCTTGCCCAATATATTCTCAGCTTATGCCTGTTGTCCTAACTTATTATTAATAGTACCCTCATTCACCCTCAAATGTCTCTTGTTAAACCAGGGGGTGCCAATTTTTCCTGTAAAGGAACACAAAGCACGTATTTTAGGTTTTGCGGGCCAGACAGCAAACTCCACCATGACAGCAAGAAAGCAGCCAGAGACAATATGCAAATAAGTGATCAGGCTATATTCTAATGTATAACTTATTTATGAATACTGAAATAGACTTTCGTATCATTTTAATGTGTCACAAAATGTTATTTTTCTCTTTCTTCCATTCATTTAAAATATAAAAACCATTCTTAGCTCAAGGGTCATACAAAAACAGGTGACTGAATGTGGCTCTCCAGTTGTAGTATTCTGACCTCCCATTTAGACCATGAATTAGATGTTGACTGTTATAAGTAACATTTATTGAGGGCAAGCAATGTTCCCAGAAATCCTTACAACAAGCCTATGAGGTACCTACTAATATTTGATGTGTTTTGCAATGAAGAAACAGAGGCATAAGGAACTCTAAGAGGCCTAAGAGTCTCAGGAACTTGTCCAATGTCTCTGAGCTAATAAATGGCTAAATTTACTAGACTCATTGCTGAATAATCTCACGATATACTTTCACTCTCACGCTTCTGATAGGCATTCTTTCTTCACATCTTTTTTTGAATTATTGCATAGTTTTAGTCTTTTTTTCTTTCCTCATTATTCCCTCTTGCTTTTTGTATACTCTCTTTTTCCCATTCTCTATAGAAATTATAACTGAGTTATATGCCCAAAACCGAAAACAAATCAAACCAAAACTTAAACGTCACATAATAAAAAATGCTTTCAATTTCTACAGTCACTAAACATTTCTAGAAGTTTTCTTCAGAGTTCCTAAACACAATTATTTCCTTCATATTTCTCAAAGGAAACACGTTTTCCCTCTAAGTACTGGCTTTCTAGGTAGAAATATAACTATTATCTAATCTCATTGTGTTCCTGTTTAAACAATCATGATTACAACTGCTGTTTTCTTTGCAGTTATCTTGTGAGCAAATACCTAATTTTCTCTTTCCTTATATCTGTAACAAATGGTTGAGTTAAGCAAGAACTGGGCAAGTTACTCCATAATCTTAAATCTCTGATACTCCATACTCCTAGTGCATTAAACTGAGAATTTTAACACCATTTTGAGGATTTTACGTTCTATATTTCAAAAAACTCTCTTTACAAATGAAGTCCTGGAACACTGGTTGTTTTTAAATCGTGGGCTTTCAGCATACTCTGCCACAATCCTTCATGGTTTTAACGCATTGACAAGTGTTTATTTAACAGTGGCTGTCTATTTTGATAGTACAGATGGATTAAAAAAAAAAAAAAAAAGAGGAGGGCATTTAACTCCAGGAACACTTCCACTGCTGACGCTTCTTGCCAGCAACAAGGCAGCAGTAAAGCTCAAATAGTTTATAAATGTCAGCAAAATCCTATGAACAAATTACTGCCTGCGTCATTTTTTTAGTGTCTTGTATTCCGAAAAATATATACTTTTTAATGGAGAGGGAGAAAAAGATGCCATTGGATTGTTGATATACACTACCATTTCCCACTAAATTGTTGTTAACAAATTCTTAAAAATCAAATTGAAGCTGTGGATTTAAGTTGCACATTCAACCAATTTCTGAAAATGTTAAGGTGGCATTAAAATCAAAGACAAATTTAAAAAGAAACATACACGTAGTTGGAGGGATGAAAGAGAACAACCTGTTTGGTTCATATTAAGCTTGCAGATTTATCAACACTGGGCATGCTAGGGAAGACAGAGCAAGAGTTTATGAGCTCTCCAAAAAGACTGATTTTTACAAGTCCCTGATTTAGCTATAAAGGGTGCCTATATATTTACTTAGCAAAAGGGTTAATGGATTCAACCTTTTGAAAAATGCACTTCTTTACATGCATATAACATGATGGATGGTTAACTGAATGCACATGGGTAAACATAGGTGAAAACAAATTAATTGGAAGGTATAGAGTTTATTGTTTATTTTTTTCTTGATAGATGGATCTCATTATTTTCCTTGGGCAGACAAAGCCATAACAGTTTCCAGAGAAAGGAGAAGTGACAGCTCCAGGAAACTGCTTACAGATGGACAGCCAGCAGGCTAAAAATATTACTTGTGTCCACCCCATCAATAAGCTGGCTCTATGAAGAGCAGCAATTATTCTTTTCCTGCTTGTGCTGCCATTTGAGAGGCATGAAGATGATTATTGATAACTCAGTATGTAGAACAAAATATATACAGTAACACAAACTCATTTACCATGGCAAATCCATATCAGAGAGCACCATTGCCTTTCACGCTATTATTTAAGGTGGCAACGTGTAGCCATCAATGTCTTAGAAGATTATGCTGATACTGTATTTTGTTACAATCTTATTAATTATTAATGATGCACATTTATTATTCACCTATATTTAGAGAGTCTGTATTATGCACTGCAAAGGGTGGAATATTTCTGAGTTGAAGGAGGTAGGTTTGCAATTTTTCATGCATATAAATGTCACAGGAATCGGCCTTTATCTTTTTCTTTTTTTCTTTTTGGCTATATCAAAGAATGTCTTTAAGATTTTGTGACAAGAATACCGAAATAAATAAATAAAAATAAAATATTGTGTAAATCACAAACTACCAATGCTTGATAAGAGTCAGGAAGCAAGATATATAGCTTTATTTTTTTTACTATGAGAAAAAAATTGTGGCACCAATTACTGTGTGGAATTAAAAAAAAAAAACCCTCTCTCAATTAAAGGCACTACAAAATAAATGACAGTTTCCAGGCATCAGCACAAAGCTGAAGGGATTTCAATGGCCTCATTACTTTTATTACCCTGCATTGCTCAGCCAAATCTACTGCAAGATTGTGTTTAGGCATAGGATTTGTCCCGGTACTTGCAGAAATGTGGGCAATGGATCAGCTCACCTGGAATTAAGAGAGCAGGCACGCAAAACCAGAACATAGCAAATGCTATACTTAGACAGTTATTCTGCTCTCTGGAGATAGGAGAAAAGGTATTGGCTAGAAAACAAGTTAATACCAAATGAAAGACAAATTCAACCATTTTAGTTAAATCTCACATCTGGTCATGTAGTTTAGGGTGTTTGAACCTATTCCTATCGCCTTACCTTTTTGAATATCCCATTTTCTGGCATTTATTTCCTAAAATACATACAAATAATGCACATTTTTGTTAATTTCTGCAACTAGCAACTAGCAGAGTGATTTTTAAAAAGTCAATCTAAATGAGAGAACATGTTCCACATTCTGCTAAAATTTCCTCCTTGGCTTGAAGGTCACAGTGATTAACTGTTCTGTGTTATTCTAGAGTTGCACAATTACCCAATAATCAGGAATTCCACCCAGAGCTGCCATGACTTAACTAAGGGACCCTTGTTCCTAGTTTTCCTAAATGTCTAGTCTCTGAGGACAAAAGAAAGGAGTTCATCTAAAGGTAAACTGTCTTGCTTAGTTTAAAAAAGCAGTGTGTAATTAGAAAACACAAGGAACTAAATAGCTTCCATCTAACTCTCAAATCACCTTACCATTTTTAATTTCAATCTTTAAGACTAATAGTTTTTCAGTCTATGATAAAAGTATTATTGTTTTTCTTATTTAAAAGATTCCCAGGGTACTAGTATCTGAAAAGAAAATATTACTTATTCAATAGTCTCATAGAACTATTATATTTAAAATTATGCATTCTTTTTATGCTGCCTTTTGTAATTTCATAAGAAAGCAACTAAATGCAGCAGTATTTATTTTACGGGGAAAGGGTTACTGAAATCTTTGTGGAATTTAGAATACAAGCTGTTTATCTAACTTCCTTATGATAAAAAAGCCTAAAATTCTGTTCAGGGGTCAGATTTTTAAAATATGAGCAATATATAAGACAATCTAGGTGAAACAGTATTTGAAATACATTTTACCTGAATTTAATCAAATCTGTAAATTATTAGTTCTGGCTGAAACACATATCCAATAGAAAATTAACAAAGATCATTTACCTTTGAATTATACTGAAATATTCCATCCAGAAATTCTTTGGTCATTATATAAGTCACAGTACTTTTAATCGTAAGTGATGGAACCTTTGGGAAGTGTTGATTAATCTAACCAAGCCAGAGGAAGGGCAGTAACAAAGCCAAACCCCTCAAACTAGGTACCTGAATGTAGTAAGGACCCCTTCCCCTCATCTTCCATTCTGTCTCTGGCAGCCTGAAAGGAATGCCTAGGGGTGTATGTGTGTGTTTTTCTAGGAGTTGCCCACAATGGCTAAGGGGCCCATTCCTTCTTTTGCTGATCTCTGATCAGGAAATCAGAGTCAAGCTGAGAGAGAAATCTCCCATTCTGACTCTATGGCTAGAGTGAGGGGGAAGAGAGGAAGCTGTCCAATACCATGGAAGTGCTATTTCCCTAGCTTGATCATTTCTTCGAATAACATTATTAACATGTTTAATAATATTAGTCCAACAAGATTCCAGGAATACTCTTGCAATATATTCACCAATATTTAATAGGTACTGCCTGAGTAAAACTTGTAAAATGAAATGTGTTTGCTTAGGCCCTTTGTCCAATTCTCAATGCTGTCCTGATGTCTGCTGTTATAGCCTTAGGCATACATCCTACCATTTCCAACCACTTATTTCACCTACTCTGTCCTATTTTACACTGTCAGGCTTTCTCTAACAGTGTGCCAGTGCAATGACACAGCGGAAACTCATTACTTGACCTCCCACCTTTGTTCTCTTGGTAACTTACTAAAGAGGCAATGTGAAATGAAAGAAAACACAAGCCTTTGCATCAGAAGACCTGGGTCTAAAACCTATCTCCCCACCTACATCTAATTTGATTTTATCCAAATTCCAATGACTCTCACTATGACTTTTCTTTGAAGTACTGTTGTGAAGATGACATAGATAATACATCTAAAATGCTTTACCAGATAGAAATATTCATTGTTTCTATTCATGCAATCAATTTATTAACTACTTTCTTCCCTTCCTTATACTCATAGACTGTACCATCTTCCAGTAGTTTTCAATTTTTAATCATCAGTCTTACTGTTGTTCTCGCCAATCTCAGGGACCTTGAAATTTGTATGGGTAACAATTCTAACACAATGAACTCACCATTCCTAGAACCTTGTAATGGCCAGACTAATCTTGATTCAAAACTTAATGATTCTTGGACGTACATATATTTTTTCCTCCTCAAGCCTTTTAGAAACAGTCTAATATTCTCATTCCTGCACCCATTTCAAATGCACCCACAGAAAGGAGACGATTTCCAGGAGGAAAAATTATCTAAAAATTGAGTGGACCAAATCCCACTCCTTAGGAAACTAGCTCTTCTTGTGCATTAGAAACACAGAAAGGATTAAGCAGTGAGCATTGCTTAAACAAGATAAGAAAACTGCCTCTCCTTGGCGGCTGCTAGAATCATAAATTGTCTTTGACAAGGACTTTGGGAACTTAATAATGTAATGATTCTACCTACACCTATGGAGGTATAGCAAACAGCCTGTTGCCAAGGTTTAAGACAGGTGCTATTTAATGCTCAATGAATGCTGATGTAACAGACAAGGAAGAAAAGATGTGTGATGAACAATGTATTCAATTTTTTCCTTTCAACCATTTTCCACCTCACCTCTGGAGCTGTAAGCTTTCTCCTCTAGTTTGGCATTTTCACTTGCTTATTGTATGTCACACACATGTAGGCCCGTGACCCAGGTATTAAATTTTAAGAGAGGATCAGGAAAAATAACGAGTGGGTATTAGGCCTAATACCTGCGTGATGAAATAATCTGTGCAACTAACCTCCATGATGCCAGTTCACCTATGTAACAATCCTGCATACGTACCTCTGAAATTAAAATATCACTTAAAATATAATAAAATAAAATTTAAAAGTTAATTATAATTGCTTCTTCCCCCACCTTATCAATTTAACTTCTTCCTCCCTCATCCACATCTCTACCTATTCCATTTTACGCCCCTCACCTTCTCTCCATCCTGTACTCTCCCTCTGTTCTCAGTTGGCCCCCATTGGAATGTCTGAGTCCTCACTTGCTTACCCTTTTCTCTTCCCTACATTCAGACCACTGGAGTCAGAGATTAACCAAAAGAGTTAAACCCTGCAGATAAAGATCTGTCTCCCATATGCCCTCAACTACAAGACTTTTTGTTCCCTTACTTTCTTCATCCAGATGCTAACTGAAAATGACCTCTACCACTCTTTGAGTACCTGTAAGTACTTGTTTTGGTAAGATAACTGAGGACATTTGCCATATTCTGCCATCCCCCATAGTTCCTCATACAAACATCTTACTCTTTTGGTATAGCTTTTATTGTGAAGCTTATATTGTTGTACTTTTGAGCAAAAATGTTATACTCATTTTTTGATTTTATTCATTTCTGTAGCTTTTCTATCAGGTGGTACTTTACACAACAACAGAGTAGTATTGAGTCTGTACAATGAGAGACAGTTGAAACACACTTGGAAAGGAAGACTTTCTTGTAAATTCGAGGTTTGGTTAATACCATCAGGAAGAGATTAGTGAAAATAAACGGATAAGAAACATAAACATGTCATAAGATTAACTACAGAGTTCCACACACCCACATTACTACTTGTTCTAGCTTATCCAAGAGGAGCTACCATCCCATAGTTGTGTATATAAATGAGCCCTCAACTGGAATAAGAAAAGCTTGGTTCCAATCCTTCCTATGTCTTTTATAAATGTTGTATTTCTGAAAACATCAGTAAATTATTTGAGCCTCAGATTCTTCATCTCTAACATGGGCAGAGTAGTATCTACTTCACAGTGTTGTCCTCAGGGTCAAATGGTACATGTATGAACATTCTGTAAAATTTAAAGTACTATACCAAAATAACCATTATTAAAAGTATTGTTGATATTGCTTCATTTTCAATATACCTTATAGAGAAATGGACTATAATCTACCACCTAGTCTAGGAGTCTGCTTCTTGGCCCCTCCCAGGCAGTCTGTAGGAGGAACTAGTGATTAATTGTCACATGACACTTTTGACTACTTTGAGTTTCCTCCTTTAGTGATACCACTTCCATTTACCCCCTACTCTTGAAACCACTAAGAAGAAAAATTCTTAGATAAACTTTTATCTGCTTTTGGCCTTTTATTGGTACCACTAACCCTATGTTTCTAGAGAGACCAAGGCTAACATCACTCTATGCCCCTTTGATGAACTTCACCAATTCAATGAAATTATTTTGATCCCATGTATCTCATGCAAGCATCTTGGCCCTGCAAACTCTACATCCTTCCCTGTGATAATTTAATGGAACAAGAAAGAAGGTAATTGGCTTGTTAACAAAATAAATGGCCATTAGTAACATCATAAAATGCTATTTCTCAATGGCATTTATGAGTCACTATTATTAAAAAATTGTTCTTTCTGAACTCTCATATAACTGTCTTTGAAGTCAGTAATAATCATTTTAACACAATGCTTCATTCCCTTTCTCCAAAAAGCTCTAAGCACCTGGGAGACATTATCTAATTAATCCTAATGCATGCAGAGAGGCTCTAAGGGGGAGTTTAAGAAGACAAAAAATGTCTATAAAGTTCACCATGACTATCATTAAAATATTGTCTGTTCAAATCCATGTACAAAACACAAGCCTTTAGTCACAGGAATTCACTTAAAATAATTTAAATAGTTTATAAAATAAAATGGATTTCTATTCACAACTGTTATATGCTATAAATTGAACCTGTTAAAAGATTACTTCAAAGGTGTATCCTTTATATTCAAGCTAGTTTTGATTCAGATGTATTTTTCTTTCTCTTTACAAAACAAAAGGAGCAAAGAATAAGCATTTCAAGATCTTAATCATTTGCCAAATCCCCAAATCACTCATTGATTCAATAGGTACAATTGATTCTACTTAGTCTGGTTCTAATTTTTAGAGTTTGTGTCATTTGAAGCACTCAAGTTTTTGGAAAATAGAAACAAATAAAATGCTTTTAACTGAATGATGTTGTTGGATTGAAGTAAACAAACAGTCCCTACCTAAACTAAGGAATAAAAGTGATCGCAATAAATAAATAAATTTAATTTTCTTTTTTGTCCTGAGGGCAAGGGCACAAACTGACCATATTTTAGCTCAGTTAACCACATGGATCGGGGTAAGTCAGGATATATAACACCAAATGAACTTCATTTGCCAATCTCTTTGTACAATAGAGTTATCCAAGGAAACCCACTGAGCCCCAAGCCAGGCTGAAGGGAGCCTTCTGACCCAGCTTTCTCAGTAATGTAGTGAATATATTGACTTGGGAGGAACAATGAAGATAATGAGCCTGTGTATTATACAACTGAAGGATGTGACCCAGGTTCTACTCTTTAATTTCACTGAAGGCAAGATTATATACTTTACTTCTTCTGTAAACACCACCTCCAATACTTTGACCAGTTAGACTAAGTGAAATGCCCTTATTGTATACTTTACTAGTAAAATACTACCAAAGACTCATTATCCTAATAATGAGTGCCTCAATGTATGTGAATGCCCTCCAAAACTATAAACTTCATGGGGTCAAGGTAAACATTTCACTATTCAGTTCCCAATTAGCTCATTATTTGCCACTATATTTATAGTAGCTCCCCCATACACAAGAGGGATGTGTTTTAAGACCCACAGTGGATGCCTTAAATCTCAAATAATACTAAACACCATATATACTACACGCAAATTTCTTTATCCTTATTCACAATTTCATGGATAGGTTTTTTCTTACCATAGATCTTAGAAAACTTGGCATATGATTTTTTTTTTACCTTATTAAGTCAAGAACTTTGACCTTTTTACTTAAAGGAAACACTTTCTGGCTTGTCTTTGGCACGTCCAAATTGCTGGCATCACTACTCTTGCACTCTGGGGCCATTGTAAGTCAAACGGACCTCTATTTGGGTGCAAGAGTACTTGCACCTGCACTGCAATGCCATGACAGTTGATCCTTGAACAGCTACTATGCAGCCAATGGGCAGGTAGTGAGTCTTCAGTGTAGACATGCTGGACAAAGAGGATTCACGTTCCAAGTGGGATGGAGTGGAATGGCGTGAGATTTTATCATGCTACTTAGAATGGTGCACAATTTAAAACATATCAAGTGTTTATTTTTGAAACGTTCCATTTACTATTTTCAGCCTGTAGTTGACTACAGGTAACTCAAACCACGGAAAGTAAAACTGCACATACGAGGGGACTGCTGTAATTCATCGTGGACTGAGTGATAAATAGGGGACCTGATGGATAGACAGATAAAGTAGTTACATTTGTTGACTCTGCCTTCAGGTTCTCTTCATAAACCCAGGAGAGTTCTAAACGTCTGGAAGAGATCTGGATGATATATACAGGCAGGGTCACAGAAGCTTCCAGAGACCTTTCATTGCATCTTGGAGTATATATTTGGGAATGTTTCCATACATTGTTTTCAGTCCAAAATGCATAAAGTCCTACTTTTCATAATCATTTAGTATTTATTTTTATCACTTAGTACATGATAGAAACAAGGCTAAGCCATGTGTGAAAAAGCATATGACTCAAACAAACTGTGTAAAATTCCTTCCTTGTAATTTTACATACTGGAATTTCCACAATTGAGAAAATACAGAGAACTGATGCAAAAATTGCCAAGGATATGACAACATAGAAATCAATGTTGACTATAATATACTGAGCTTTAAAACTTATGTAATCTTATAAATAATACATCTAGAGTCTAAACAATAAGCACAATAAAAAGTATGTTTTCAAACTGATCCTACATACTCTTTTTAAGAACATTTGATTAATTTATATCATAAGCCATGTTTAATTTATTAAATGTTCCAGTCTTTAATGATCAATAGAGACTAAAATAAGACCTAATATGACTGAGACATGCACTTAGGAAAATTACCGTGACAGCATTATGCAATTTTTCTGTGTATCTCCCGAAAATATTGCTTTTATCCTTTGTTTAGTTTTCTGTTGATAGGTGAAATTTCCAATAATTATTTATTTCAAAATGAAAATTGCTTTCAATCAATTGATAAACATTATAGAAATATCCCCAAGAATTTAAATCCCAGAAGGCATTTTAGTCTCTTGCACATTTTCAAAGTAACTGTCAGTCTTGGGTAGATGCTGGCATACAGTCTCCTCTATTAGAAGAAAAGATTGATCAGTCAGGAAGGAATGTTTACTGATGCTATTTCAACAGTAGTCATTTAAGAAAATTCTTCCTGAAATAGTTAATCTTTCTTATTCTATTAACATCAGCTATATAAAATCCTGCTTAATTGTGCACACACAAAGCATGTGATCTCCAGGGCTCTGCTTCCCTCTCTTCTTATTTATTATATTCATGAAACCATCTCAGCCACCCTAATATGAATAGGCTCTTCTATCCACCTATATAATGATTACTTCAGTGCTGTAACTCTGATCCAGATCTCTTCCTCTTTTCTGTATGATTCTTTGTAAAAGCCACAAAAATAGCCTGATCCCTGTATTTGGAGTGTAGTTTAATATTATTTGCATATCTTAGGACATATCCCTCTTCAGGAGCAACCAGAGGAAAGCATCCAATGAGGGACAGTGTGCAAGGGCTCGGTAGGATGGAAGGAGCAGAAGAGTCACCAGAAGCCACAGAGGCAAGCCAGTTGGAAAGTCTGATGTTTAATCCCACAAAGATATAAAACATGCCAAAGACTAAAATAATATAATTGATAACTGATATCCATGTTCACATCTGAGAGTGCTCAAATACATATGAAGCACAATGTGCAGTCCAGCTGGACCTAGTTACTATTTGATTCATAGGCCTGGGACCCTGAGAACTGGGAGAGATTTTTTCAGGTGTGTCAAAATGAGAAATAACACACCTTCCTAGGCAAGCTACTGTTTTGATTATTTATACAGCAATAAGATGAATATTGCTGGATGCCAAGAGATGGATTGATGAAAGGTCTTCACTCTCTCTCTATCAATGTTAAATCCAGTGCCAAGAATTAGCCTGGTACTGCACAGACTGCTCCTGCCCTCTGCTTAAAGAAGGTATCTGTCACTATCCAAAATATCCTGGGCGCCAGAGCTGATATTACTCACTGAGTCTTTGAAGGTGGATGACAAATGCATTGCCTGAATTTACAGCACAGCCTCTGAAAAGGCACAGCCTAGTAGCCGGGGGCCGGGGAGGCGGGGGGACGAAGCTCTAGCTATCTCCTATGTTGCTTTCCTTTGCGTGTTAGTGTAGGGTCCATGACAACATTCTTATCTCATTAAGATCATGCAGTTTATTACTGAACTATATATATACAGAGAGGGTAAATTTCCCTCACTTTATTCTACTCTATATTTTACTGTCCCTGCATTTTATAGACATATGAAAAGCATACAACTTCTATTGATTTTCAACAAAAGATCAATACATGAGATTTGCAGATTACATAAATAGTTAATTGTTGCAAATACAACCTGTTTTTAGGAAAGGGCCAAGATCTGAGAGGCTCCAGATTGAGCAGTGCAGTCAAAGTTCATTGAAATTGTGTCATATGGCAAACCCAAAGACCTCCCACCTCACAAATTATACTTATGTGAGAGTCTTCCAGGACAGTAACTGGATTGTAAAGGGTTAACAAATAACTATAACATAAGGAAATGGAAGTAGTACAGATAGTGACGTTTTGCTTCAAACCTAAGATTGGGCACATGAACTCTGGTCTGACACGCTGAATGAGAGTTTTACAAAACAGCCATGGCATTTTTGATAGCTTAAGATATCCTCTTACCCAAAACCAAAAACTCAAATCCTCAATCAAATTGTAGACCATTTTCTCATTCCAATATACTTTCCTGGATTTAGAAATTTCATTCTAGCATAGATTAGAAAAGTCGTGTTTCTTTGTGATTTGCATTCTCCAGTTCTATGGTGTTCCTTATGATGTACACCATAGAATTCCTACTGTATTCCTTGGCAGCTTTTCAGCAAGCATGTCCGAGATCAGATGTAGAGCCCACTTCTCAGATGGAGAAGACCCTAGAACTCAATGTCTGCATTCTCATACTCAGGTAGCAGAACTTTCTCTCATTGTGTCACACTGGCAGACCAATAGTTTCCAACATTTAGCATCCATCAGAAGAAACTGGACTACATATTAAAACTAAACTCTGCTGTCCACCACCCCTAGAATTTCTGATTCATTTGGTCTGTTTTTTTTTTTTTGTTTTGCTTTGTTTTTAATTTATTAATTAATTTATTTATTTTTGCCTGTGAAACAAGTTTTCAAGTGATTCTCATGTTGTTGATTCAGGAATCTCATACTGAGAAGCATTGCTATAGACAGCATTGCAAAATGTATGTATCGGTTTTGGGACTGTCTGTCTGACCTACATATTATCTTTTCCTCCATTTCTGTCTCCATCTTTTGATTCTTCTCTCTTCTCTCTCTCTTTCAATAAAATATCTTTTATTTGGAAGCTGTGCTTATGGTCGCAAAGTTGCGAGGTGGCGGGCGCCTGTAGTCCCAGCTACTCGGGAGGCTGAGGCAGGAGAATGGCGTAAACCCGGGAGGCGGAGCTTGCAGTGAGCTGAGATCCGGCCACTGCACTCTAGCCTGGGCGGCAGAGCGAGACTCCGTCTCAAAAAAAAAAAAAAAAAAAAAGTTTTTCTTATATTTGAAGAATACTTCACCAAACATGCAGGAAAAACTGTAACAAATAATATACAAAAACAAGTGTATAAGATCAACTCTTTATTGCTTAATTCAAATTCTGTTCCACGGAAACCTACTATACTAAGAAATGTTAAAAAGGCTTATACAGAATCAAGAAGGGTCAAGTGGTTCACAAGAGTTTGGGAAACTCTGGGTCAAGCAAAGTTAAATAAGTTTATCAGTGAATGTGAAATGAACTAATGTGCATTGTTATTCTCCAATTGGTAATGGAATTTAGTATTTACAGAATTTGTTTAATGATGGAATCCTTTTTTACTGGAACACTAGTGTTCCGGGAAAATGGTATGTAAAATTGTATCATTTTTCCCAAGGACTCAGATAACGGATTGACTTAAACTAGGTAGAATTGTTTTCCTTTTAAATCACTTCAAAAAGAAAGGTATTATTTATATAGTAGGATAGTGCATATATATGTAAAAAGACTGAGTAGTTTTTAAAATAGTAACTTCACTCCAATAGATATAAACTCACAACCGCCAATTTCATTAAACCTACTATTGAATTCAAATTCCTGAAAACCTACAGAAAAAAAGATAATGTGTAATACATTGTTCTCTTCCCTCTTTTAAACTTGGTAGTTATTATTAGAATGCCTGCTAATTAGTTAATTTATTCTGTACTTGATGGCTAAGCCAGAGGCTCACAAAAGACTTACAAGTTTTAATTTCTAGACAGACCCAATTCTTAAATCAAGTTTGTGAATTTCATAATTATTTCAATTTAAACTCAAACATGTCTCTCTAGCAATGTATGAAAAGATGATTAAGCTATTAAGTTAAACATTGGATATTTACTGAAAGGGCCAGAGATTGATAAGGATTACTGTTAGTAACCTTTTAAAGCCATAATGTATCAATTTCAAATTATAGAACATGGTTTAAATGTCATTTATATATTAGAATAAACTGAAACACATAATCACCGTCTCCATGAATCACCATTTAGTTTCATTTCTAATCTTTCAATGCAGACAAAGGTTATTAGGCCACAGACCTTGTTTGCTATTTGATGAGCATTAAGTGCTTCATTTTGAGGATTTCACTGATCTTTTATACAAGGGCAGACACAAATTGTTTTCTAAATAAGAGAAGAAAAACTGTATTTACAACCACATTTGTGAATATTTCCTTTCTCTAAGAATGTGTTTAATATTAATTGGAAGTGTAAAGCAGACTAATTCTTTTTTTTTTTATTTTTTTATTTTTTATTATAATTTAAGTTTGAGGGTACATGTGCATAACGTGCAGGTTTGTTACATATGTATACTTATGCCATGTTGGTGCGCTGCACCCATCAACTCGTCAGCACCCATCAACTCGTCATTTACATCAGGTATAACTCCCCAATGCAATCCCTCCCTCCTCCCCCCTCCCCATGATAGGCCCCAGTGTGTGATGTTCCCCTTCCCGAGTCCAAGTGATCTCATTGTTCAGTTCCCACCTATGAGTGAGAACATGCGGTGTTTGGTTTTCTCTTCTTGTGATAGTTTGCTAAGAATGATGGTTTCCAGCTGCATCCATGTCCCTACAAAGGACGCAAACTCATCTTTTTGATGGCTGCATAGTATTCCATGGTGTATATATGCCACATTTTCTTAATCCAGTCTGTCACAGATGGACATTTGGGTTGATTCCAAGTCTTTGCTATTGTGAGTAGTGCCGCAATAAACATACGTGTGCATGTGTCTTTGTAGTAGAGTAATTTATAATCCTTTGGGTATATACCCAGTAGTGGGATGGCTGGGTCATATGGTACATCTAGTTCTAGATCCTTGAGGAATCGCCATACTGTTTTCCATAATGGTTGAACTAGTTTACAATCCCACCAACAGTGTAAAAGTGTTCCTATTTCTCCACATCCTCTCCAACACCTGTTGTTTCCTGACTTCTTAATGATTGCCATGCTAACTGGTGTGAGATGGTATCTCATTGTGGTTTTGATTTGCATTTCTCTGATGGCGAGTGATGATGAGCATTTTTTCATGTGTCTGTTGGCTGTATGGATGTCTTCTTTTGAGTAATGTCTGTTCATATCCTTTCCCCACTTGTTGATGGGGTTGTTTGTTTTTTCTTGTATATTTGTTTGAGTTCTTTGTAGATTCTGGATATTAGCCCTTTGTCAGATGAGTAGGTTGCAAAAATTTTCTCCCATTCTGTAGGTTGCCTGTTCACTCTGATGGTAGTTTCTTTTGCTGTGCAAAAGCTCTTTAGTTTAATTAGATCCCATTTGTCAATTTGGCTTTTGCTGCTGTTGCTTTTGGTGTTTTAGACATGAAGTCCTTGCCCATGCCTATGTCCTGAATGGTACTACCTAGATTTTCTTCTAGGGTTTTTATGGTATTAGGTCTAACATTTAAGTCTCTAATCCATCTTGAATTAATCTTCGTATAAGGGGTAAGGAAAGGATCCAGTTTCAGCTTTCTACTTATGGCTAGCCAATTTTCCCAGCACCATTTATTAAATAGGGAATCCTTTCCCCATTTCTTGTTTCTCTCAGGTTTGTCAAAGATCAGATGGCTGTAGATGTGTGGTATTATTTCTGAGGACTCTGTTCTGTTCCATTGGTCTATATCTCTGTTGTGGTACCAGTACCATGCTGTTTGGTTACTGTAGCCTTGTAGTATAGTTGGAAGTCAGGTAGCGTGACGCCTCCAGCTTTGTCCTTTTGACTTAGGATTGTCTTGGCAATGCGGGCTCTTTTTTGGTTCCATATGAACTTTAAAGCAGTTTTTTCCAATTCTGTGAAGAAAGTCATTGGTAGCTTGATGGGGATGGCATTGAATCTATAAATACCTTGGGCAGTATGGCCATTTTCACGATATTGATTCTTCCTATCCATGAGCATGGTATGTTCTTCCATTTGTTTGTGTCCTCTTTGATTTCACTGAGCAGTGGTTTGTAGTTCTCCTTGAAGAGGTCCTTTACATCCCTTGTAAGCTGGATTCCTAGGTATTTTGTTCTCTTTGAAGCAATTGTGAATGGAAGTTCATTCCTGATTTGGCTCTCTGTTTGTCTGTTACTGGTGTATAAGAATGCTTGTGATTTTTGCACATTAATTTTGTATCCTGAGACTTTGCTGAAGTTGCTTATCAGCTTAAGGAGATTTTGGGCTGAGACAATGGGGTTTTCTAAATATACAATCATGTCATCTGCAAACAGGGACAATTTGACTTCTTCTTTTCCTAACTGGATACCCTTGATTTCTTTCTCTTGCCTGATTGCCTTAGCCAGAACTTCCAACACTATGTTGAATAGGAGTGGTGAGAGAGGGCATCCCTGTCTTGTGCCAGTTTTCAAAGGGAATTTTTCCAGTTTGTGCCCATTCAGTATGATATTAGCTGTGGGTTTGTCATAAATAGCTCTTATTATTTTGAGGTACGTTCCATCCATACCGAATTTATTGAGCGTTTTTAGCATAAAGGGCTGTTGAATTTTGTCAAAAGCCTTTTCTGCATCTATTGAGATAATCATGTGGTTCTTGTCTTTGGTTCTGTTTATATGCTGGATTACGTTTATTGATTTGCGAATGTTGAACCAGCCTTGCATCCCAGGGATGAAGCCCACTTGATCATGGTGGATAAGCTTTTTGATGTGCTGCTGAATCCGGTTTGCCAGTATTTTATTGAGGATTTTTGCATCGATGTTCATCAGGGATATTGGTCTAAAATTCTCTTTTTTTGTTGTGTCTCTGCCAGGCTTTGGTATCAGGATGATGTTGGCCTCATAAAATGAGTTAGGGAGGATTCCCTCTTTTTCTATTGATTGGAATAGTTTCAGAAGGAATGGTACCAGGTCCTCCTTGTACCTCTGGTAGAATTCAGCTGTGAATCCATCTGGTCCTGGACTTTTTTTGGTGGGTAGGCTATTAATTGTTGCCTCAATTTCAGAGCCTGCTATTGGTCTATTCAGGGATTCAACTTCTTCCTGGTTTAGTCTTGGGAGAGTGTAAGTGTCCAGGAAATTATCCATTTCTTCTAGATTTTCTAGTTGATTTGCATAGAGGCATTTATAGTATTCTCTGATGGTTGTTTGTATTTCTGTGGGGTCAGTGGTGATATCCCCTTTATCATTTTTTATTGCATCTATTTGATTCCTCTCTCTTTTCTTCTTTATTAGTCTTGCTAGTGGTCTGTCAATTTTGTTGATCTTTCAAAAAACCAACTCCTGGATTCATTGATTTTTTGGAGGGTTTTTTGTGTCTCTATCTCCTTCAGTTCTGCTCTGATCTTAGTTATTTCTTGCCTTCTGCTAGCTTTTGAATGTGTTTGCTCTTGCCTCTCTAGTTGTTTAATTGTGATGTTAGAGTGTCCATTTTAGATCTTTCCAGCTTTCTCTTGTGGGCATTTAGTGCTATAAATTTCCCTCTACACACTGCTTTAAATGTGTCCCAGAGATTCTGGTATGTTGTATCTTTGTTCTCATTGGTTTCAAAGAACATCTTTATTTCTGCCTTCATTTCGTTATGTACCCAGTAGTCATTCAGGAGCAGGTTGTTCAGTTTCCATGTAGTTGAGCGGTTTTGATTGAGTTTCTTAGTCCTGAGTTCTAGTTTGATTGCACTGTGGTCTGAGAGACAGTTTGTTATAATTTCTGTTCTTGTACATTTGCTGAGGAGTGCTTTACTTCCAATTATGTGGTCAATTTTGGAATAAGTGCGATGTGGTGCTGAGAAGAATGTATATTCTGTTGATTTGGGGTGGAGAGTTCTATAGATGTCTATTAGGTCCGCTTGGTGCAGAGATGAGTTCAATTCCTGGATATCCTTGTTAACTTTCTGTCTCGTTGATCTGTCTAATGTTGACAGTGGGGTGTTGAAGTCTCCCATTATTATTGTATGGGAGTCTAAGTCTCTTTGTAGGTCTCTAAGGACTTGCTTTATGAATCTGGGTGCTCCTGTATTGGGTGCATAGATATTTAGGAGAGTTAGCTCTTCCTGTTGAATTGATCCCTTTACCATTATGTAATGGCCTTCTTTGTCTCTTTTGATCTTTGATGGTTTAAAGTCTGTTTTATCAGAGACTAGGATTGCAACCCCTGCTTTTTTTTGTTCTCCATTTGCTTGGTAGATCTTCCTCCATCCCTTTATTTTGAGCCTATGTATGTCTCTGCATGTGAGATGGGTCTCCTGAATACAGCAGACTGATGGGTCTTGACTCTTGATCCAGTTTGCCAGTCTGTGTCTTTTAATTGGAGCATTTAGTCCATTGACATTTAAGGTTAATATTGTTATGTGTGAACTTGATCCTGTCATTATGATATTAACTGGTTATTTTGCTTTTTAGTTGAAGCAGTTTCTTCCTAGCCTCGATGGTCTTTACATTTTGGCATGTTTTTGCAATGGCTGGTACCGGTTGTTCCTTTCCATGTTTAGGGCTTCCTTCAGGGTCTCTTGTAAGGCAGGCCTGGTGGTGACAAAATCTCTGCATTTGCTTATCTGTAAAGAATTTTATTTCTCCTTCACTTATGAAACTTAATTTGGCTGGATATGAAATTCTGGGTTTAAAATTATTTTCTTTAAGAACGTTGAATATTGGCCCCCACTCTCTTCTGGCTTGTAGAGTTTCTGCCGAGAGGTCTGCTGTTAGTCTGATGGGCTTACCTTTGTGGGTAACCCGACCTTTCTCTCTGGCTGCCCTTAAGATTTTTTCCTTCATTTCAACTTTGGTGAATCTGGCAATTATGTGTCTTGGAGTTGCTCTTCTGGAGGAGTATCTTTGTGGCGTTCTCTGTATTTCCTGAATTTGAATGTTGGCCTGCCCTACTAGGTTGGGGAAGTTCTCCTGGATGATATCCTGAAGAGTGTTTTCCAACTTGGTTCCATTTTCCCCCTCACTTTCAGGCACCCCAATCAGACGTAGATTTGGTCTTTTTACATAATCCCATACTTCTTGCAGGCTTTGTTCATTTCTTTTTCTTCTTTTTTCTTTTGGTTTCTCTTCTCACTTCATTTCATTCATTTGATCCTCAATCGCTGATACTCTTTCTTCCAGTTGATCGAGTCGGTTACTGAAGCTTGTGCATTTGTCACGTATTTCTCGTGTCATGGTTTTCATCTCTGTCATTTCGTTTATGACCTTCTCTGCATTAATTAGTCTAGCTGTCAATTCTTCAACTCTTTTTTCAAGATTTTTAGTTTCTTTGCTCTGGGTACGTAATTCCTCCTTTAGCTCTGAGAAGTTTGATGGACTGAAGCCTTCTTCTCTCATCTCGTCAAAGTCATTCTCTGACCAGCTTTGATCCGTTGCTGGCGATGGGCTGCGCTCCTTTGCAGGGGGAGATGCACTCTTATTTTTTGAATTTCCAGCTTTTCTGCCCTGCTTCTTCCCCATCTTTGTGGTTTTATCTGTCTCTGGTCTTTGATGATGGTGACGTACTGATGGGGTTTTGGTATAGGTGTCCTTCCTGTTTGATAGTTTTCCGTCTGACAGTCAGAAGGACTGTCTGTTGTTCTGTCGGAGATTGCTTGAGGACCACTCCAGACCCTGTTTGCCTGGGTATCAGCAGCAGAGGTTGCTGAAGATAGAATATTGCTGAACAGCGAGTGTACCTGTCTGATTCTTCCTTTGGAAGTTTCCTCTCAGGGGTGACTCCACCCTGTGAGGTGTGGGGTGTCAGACTGCCCCTAGTGGGGGATGTCTCCCAGCTAGGCTACTCAGGGGTCAGGGACCCACCTGAGCAGGCAGTCTGTCCGTTCTCCGATCTCAACCTCCGCGTTGGGAGATCCACAGCTCTCCCCAAAGCTGTCAGACAGAGTCGTTCGCGTCTGCTCCAGCCCCCGCTACTTCCCCTATTGGACTTCAGCTGTGGGCTGAAAAGCAGACTAATTCTTATCTCTTTCTATCGCACTATATAATTTTCATGACACCTTTCAATTTTTCCATGGCAAGAGGACATGCATTCTTCCATTCATTCCCTAATCCATTCAACCAGTATTTATTCAGCTTCAATGACATAAAAGAGATTGTAACAGACCAGTGAAGAAAAAAATGCATCAACACCATACATTAGAATATATATAATCTTACTGACCAGTAGTTTTATATATATAAATATATATATATATGGTTTTGATGCATTATATATATATATATATATATATATTAGAATATATTGATATATATTTTAGCCCGGTAGTTTTGACATATTTCTTCATATGTATAACTCTATATAAAGGTAAATAATACCATAAAAAAGAGAACTTTGTTAAGGAGGAGACAGGTTTCAAATGAGCTCAGTAATAATCTCAGTTGAATAATTCCAAGCACAAAGGCAAAGCTTGTACTCTTCCAAAATATCAGAAAACTCAGATTTGGGTGCCAATGGGAGTCAAGCTGTGGTGAAAAGTAAAAGACTTACTTATTTTCCTTATAGTGACTATGTCTCCTAAACTTTAGCTCTACTATTAAAAAGAAATTTTCTGATTTCATTTGTCTGTTGCAAGTAAGAAAATTCCAAGCTCAACATCTTTCAATGATAATTTGAGGATGTTGCAGAAAACACTGATAACTGGTCTGCACTCAGAAGAAAGGTTAGCAGTCTGCCAAAGCAATTGACCTGCAAAAGCAGAAGGTCAAAAATACCATTTAAACTCTGTCTAGGAGAATGGCCTTGTTTGACACAGAGGGAATGTTGAAAGAGCATTGAAAGGGTTCACAGGGACCTGGGGGCTCAACAGTGTACATTGAATCACAACAGTCTATGTATAAGACACAACCATGAGATGAATGGCTATAGTCCTCAGAAGAAACTTTTAGTCTTTGGGACTGGTCCCCCCACAGTTTTATACTCAAAGAAATGTCCATATCTCAGTAGTAGTAGTTACTGAGGGGAGAACTACTTCATAGGGTAGTCCCTGATCATCCTAAAGTAAACTGGACATCTTCTGAAATGAGAGAGTGATGGGAGTTTAGTTCAGAATAACACCAACCTAACGTCTGTGGAAAACATTCCACAGTTTTTATATATGGAAGATTTTACTCCCATCTTTGCAGAAGGCTTAGAACTTTGCCTAGGGTGGAAAATTACTACCTTTGTTTTGGTCCTGAAACTAATTTTATTATTGATGGTGACCACTAAAAAATATTTGGACCATCTTATAAAATCCTACTATGTAATAATGGTTAGTTGAGAAGTCATAGAGATTATTAGCCCCTTCCATTGCAATGTAAAATACTATTCAGTAATTTTCTAAAGTTTACAAGTAGCTGAGAAATGACTGAAAGTAGCTTCTCTTGACTGCCAATCTGTCTTTCCATCATACCATGCTCACTAGCTTAAGTCAAGGTTTTAGGTCTAGAATACTTGTCTACATGATAATGAGCAGAGAACTAATACATAGTTCCTACCTTTTGCAATACACTATAGTCTGTCTTACTTTCCATTCATCAAGGAAGTCAGTGTTTAATAACGTGTATGATCCATTGCTGTGCAACATCCCAAATGCACAGTGTCTTCAAGTGAAGAACACTTCATTCCTTCTTAGTCCTCAGTGCCTGCCACAGTGTGCTGTACATGCAATAGATTCAAAATAGATTTCAGAGTTGAGCATTCTAGGAATATAAGACAATCTGCTAAAATCCTCTTCAAACTCCATAACCTTTAAAAGCCATGATTCAAAAAACATATGATCTTAGCTATCATCTGGTTGTTTGGTCTGACAGGTGTTTTAGCAAGTTCTGTTTTAAGAAGTATTGTCTTAAATATTCTCAAAATGAATCCTGTCTGCCAAAATGCTACAGGACACCTTGTTTATTGTTGAGTTTATATGCAAAGTTGGATTTGTTTTACCTTTTAAGGTAGCTTTGACATCTATAAAAGGTAAAACTTTTAGATTAGCCACTGTCATATAGGGTAGGACTTAGATGGTGGACAGTCTGAGAACGTTTTAGCACTCCTGTAAATAAGTATCCTTAAGAAATTTGCCTAATATTTATTTGTTTTTATTATTATGTTTCTTGAGACAGAGTTTCACCCCGTCACCCAGTCTGGAGTGCAGTGGTTGCGATCTCAGCTCACTGCAACCTCTGCCTCCCAGGCTCAAGCAATTCTCCTGCCTCAGCCTCCTGAGTAGCTGGGATTAAAGGCATCCACCACCATGCCCAGCTAATTTTGTATTTTTAGTAGAGACAAAGTTTCGCCATGTTGGCCGTGCTGGTCTCAAACTCCTGACCTCAAATGACTTGCCCACCTTGGCCTCCCAAATTGCTGGGATTACATGTGTGAACCACTGCCCCCGGCCTAAGAAATCTACCTAATACTTATTTATTAGGAATAAGAGAAAAACAGATATTTTCTAATAAAATATTGTTTAGTTCTCCATCAAAATAAGGAAATTATTACACATATTAAATATGTCAATGCAAGTTATTTTATTTGAAATTAATTTCATTCATAGGCCTTTTCCATTTATCCCAATATTCATCCTAATATGAAAAAATTCCTGTTACAAAGCAAAAACCTAATTTACATGAATGTAAATATAAAAATTCTTTTCTAGCTTTCACTAGGACACCGTAGGTGTTTCGGTTCACTTTTAAACTTTATTTTGATTCTCCACAGTTTCTTAGAAGTTTATAAATATGGGACATTAAGCATACTATTTATTCCTGTTAACTAGCTCTATACCATGCATTCATTTGCTTTCTTTTTTTTTTTTTTTTGAGACGGAGTCTCGCTCTGTCGCCCAGGCTGGAGTGCAGTGGCTCTATCTCGGCTCACTGCAAGCTCCGCCTTCCCGGGTTCACGCCATTCTCCTGCCTCAGCCTCCCGAGTAGCTGGGACCACAGGCGCCCGCCACCTCGCCCGGCTAGTTTTTTTTTTTGTATTTTCTAGTAGAGACGGGGTTTCACCGTGTTAGCCAGGATGGTCTCGATCTCCTGACCTTGTGATCCGCCCGTCTCGGCCTCCCAAAGTGCTGGGATTACAGGCTTGAGCCACCGCGCCCGGCCAAAAAATATGGAACGCTTCACGAATTTGCGTGTCATTTGCTTTCAAGATTTCTGTGGCCAAAAACTGCCAGTTTCAGCTTCATACATGATTTCAGGTCTTAGAATCAGTTTAAGGTCTGTATTTTCACCACAAAATTTGCAGGCATGGACAGGTAGTAAATATACTCTTGCAGTCTGTGGATTTTCTCCCCCCACGAGTAAAGTGAATATTGAAGCCAATTTTTACTTCCCAAGTTCTGTAAGGCGTAGGATAAGGAAATGATTTTCTAAATAATGCAATAATATTTGGAAGCCCTTGGCAGCTCCCGGCTGGGCCACCCATTAATGTGGTTCTATTGCCATGTGCTCTAGAGCTTCAGGAACCATTTGTCAATCTGGAGGGGTGTAAGTACCACTGCCAATTGCCATACTTTAAGTTTTTCTGAACATGATGTTTCTTTATGCTCTGGCTTCAAACACTATGGCAACAATTAGGTGAGAGGTGACTGTGCTATCAAGCACATAAGCAGAAGCACAAGAATAGCTTGAGAGGCAGGTGAAGTTTCATTTAACAAAAACATTGGTCCACTATTATTAATTAAGGCACAATTTGAAGCTAGACTTTTCTTTCTGTGGTGAGTCTGAGGTAATCAAAATCAGTCCCTTCAATATCATTGTGGGATTCTCAGATATTCAGATGGTGCAAACAAAGAAATAATTTCATTTATTCCACTGTATTTAGAGTTGAGAAGTAGCAAGGAACATTATATCAGTTTGTCCCCCTAAGGAAAGGTACAGACACCTTGTTTCTTACTGCAAATGATTTAAGCAACTAAGATTTCAGAACCAATTTTCAGAAAACGAATTTCATTAGGAAAATCATATCAATTAGTAGCTATTGGTTAGGTTAAAATTTAACTTAGTTTCATCAAATAATTTTTAAAAGCATTATAATTCAGTGATTTTCTATTCATTCCAATTTACAAGATTATGAAAGTGAACATATTCATAAACTGTTTTCTTTCCCTTTTTATTCACTCTATCCACATATCTAAAAGCCAACATTTGTACTTTATTAATAACAACAAAAATGTTATTTTATGTTATTCAGTATAACTACAGCAAAACAGTAGTGAAATAAACTCAAGCCACAAATACAGGGATTTTCGACCTCTGATTGTAATAAAATCTGACTTTATTTTAGCTAGCATGAGACTAATATATTCAAAATAATGTTTGTAATTCAAAGCAGGAAATCAGTCTAAAAAACTGAATAATAACAAATAAAAATATCAGTAGCATAAATTAACTAAATGTAAGTATTTGCATTTACTCTGAACAAACTCAATTTGGCCTTATGTTTTCAGAATTTCTGCCTCTCCAACATGGTTTTAAAAGGCAGAAGTCTCCTTTACTGCTTCCATTACTACAGCCATAAGGCAGCAATGTCCTCACAATTGTATGAGATGATGTGCAGATAATGATCATTAAAAGCGTGTTCCATTCAGCTGATAATGTTTACAAGAGTGATGCTTACTCTTATGAATCAAAGGCTAACGAAAGCTCAATAGATATTGCAATAACCATAAAGTAGAGGATGCTCTCATAATTATGGCTCAATCAAAAGTATTTTCACATGACTTCCTAAAATATGGTCTTATTAAAGCACAATTACAAATTACTCTCCCAATTTCTGAACTATACAAATAAATAGAAGTGTACAAAAATAGCAAACTGGGAATGAGTCCTTCAGTAGTTGTAAAACATATAGTGTATGACCCTGAAAACTGGAATAAAGCTCTGTTCACCTCTGCCACTCATTGAACTCTACGAACTTGTACAGAGGTTTAACTATTATCATTATGACTAATACTTCCTATGGTAATTACTTACTAGTGTTATATGATTAACTTTTCATGTCACTGAAACAAGTATCATTTTCATTCCCTTTTTATATATGGGAAGACTGAGATCAAAGATGTTAAGTAACTTGTTTGTGGTAATAGCTTTAAGAATTTGAAGCCAAGAAGAGCCACATGCATATACAGGAAGTCCCCGAGTTCTTACCTGAAAGCATCTGTATCATAGTTATCTGATGTTCATTCCATAATACCATCAAGCAAAGGCTTAGCACAAAACTTGATGCTTGATGCTTAGTAAATGGTTGCTAATAATAATAAATAATAACAAACTGGGAACTAATAAAAACAACAAAAATTAAAATGTCTTCAAAATAATCATATCTGAGGTAATTATGGCAAAGAGGAAATCGAAGAAATACTACAATCTAAAAACCTATCAGATATGACTAAAGCCGTATTCAGAAGAAAATTCATAGCTTCAGACATATTAAATAAACAAATAAGAATGAAAATAACTATATAATGTATTCAACTTGAGAATTTTAAAAAGAACTGCAAAATTAAACCTAAGGAAAACAAAAGAAATACACAAGATAAAACCTGGGAATAAAGAATTAAGAAAACTATAACAAAACCTTACATAAATATTTGTAAAATTCCTAAATAAAATACTAGCAAATCAACTGCACAACATATGAAAATAATAAAATATGTCCAAGTGAAACTCATTTTGAAAATGTAAGGCTCACTACCCTTTAGGAAATCTGTAAATAAATGACATGTTTTAATCGGTAAGTTCCAGCTAGGTCTGGATAAGGAAAAGAAACCACCTGTAATAAAAAACAGCCATTGATTACTGAATCCAGATCATAAGCACACACTTGTGCTGTGTTAAGTGTTGAGGGTGGCGAGGATGAGAACGGAGGTGTATGTATGTATGTGTATCTTAAAACAAAAGCTAGAAGCATGCTTTGTGAATAAAAAGTATTCTCGTTAAAGTAAGGATGTCCACTATTAATTATTACAGTTATTTTGGAACCAATAGTCATTGCAACCAGTCAGTAGAGAGAAATGTAAGTAAAGATAATGAAAAGAGAAAGATGAAATTATCATTTTGCAGAAAGTGTAGGTTTCCTTACTTTAACAAAGCAGCTCTACTTTTCATCCACTCAATCTTGCTGTCGCTAACTACTAAATTTTGCCCAATCATGGGCCTTTCCTTCAGCACCAAATTTGTTGAACACAGGCTTTCACCTGGTACTTTCATTTCTTGTACTACCTTTCCACTTTGAACCCTTTGAAGTTGACTGTTGCTCCCATCATTCTACGGAAATTTACCTGTCCTATCATAATCTCGGAAAATTATAGAATTTCAAGGGTCCATAGCTATTGTAGTCTTCAGATAAATATTAGTGACTGGCCTTTGGAATTCCATAATTGGAGTCTTCAGACAAATGTTATTATAACATGGCACCCAAGGGTCAACGAAGCCTCCAAGAAAGATGTCATGTCCAAATCTGTCTCAAGATGCTCTTTGGTGTATTGAGGAGAAAATACTGGCTTAATCCAATTTGATTCCATGATTAAATTTAATTTGTTAGAATTTAAAAAAAATGAGATAACTTATTAAAAATCTACAAATAACATATGTTTGTCAGGAACCAATAACTGAAGACTCTGAGAGAAAAAAATGACATCTGGGAAATATGAAAATAAGTTTCACTGGTGCTAATTTATGACATTCAAGAAGAGAAAGATTATTGATATAAAATTATCACTGGTATCTAATTAGTGTCCAAGTCTTTCCATGTCAGATGTCATTGAAAGAACCAAAGATAAAGCTTCCTTCTTTAGGTATTAATACAGTATGGTAAAAAACATTTCCAAATCTTCTAAATTTTATGAATCTACTTATTTCATCTTGTGTCTCTTCCTGTTGTTAATTTCTGCATGACTCTCTCTGATCGGTTTTCTTTCTTGCAAGTGATCACTTCCTCTTTTACCATATTGTGGGCACTCGCCTCTCTGCCTGGCAAGGGGAGAAAGAATTAACCAGCACAGGTAAGCAGACCTGAAGTAAGTGAGGGAGTGCATTCTAGATTGAAAGGACTAGACACAGGCTTGTCAGTTCTAACCTGACTAGTGTTCTCTCAGGAATACTGAGTTGCAAGATAAGAATGAAGCTTTGATAATCCAAATACACTTTGATTTGATAAATACACTTTGATAGAACATCAACTGAATTTACTACCAAAGAGAAACATTTTTAAGGTTCTAAATTTTAGCTGGAGGCTGAGGGAATACCAGAAGGAAAATAAATGAAAGCTGCTTGCCACTTCAAAAGCTAATCTTTGTAATGCTTTCATTAGCAGTTTTTAAAAAAAACACGTACACACTTCTGAAGTAGAAAAGAAACGATTTTGAGAACTGATTGCT
The DNA here is from genome assembly GCF_009764315.1 of Trachypithecus francoisi. Lineage (NCBI taxonomy): Eukaryota > Metazoa > Chordata > Mammalia > Primates > Cercopithecidae > Trachypithecus > Trachypithecus francoisi. The sequence goes on along the minus strand of NW_022681460.1, from coordinate 23,732,934 downwards.
ATAGGGTATAGTTTAACTTCCCAGTCTCTCAAAAATGGGCAAGGTCAGGAATTTCTTTTATGGCTATTGGGACTGTACAGTATTTTGTTTGTAAAGGAACTTAAATAGACCCGTAAGAGAGAGATTAGCTGATGAACTCTTTGTTTAGTTCCCTCAATAAAAGATAAGTATCCGTTATATTCAGAATGAAAGAGGAGATGAAAGATTCTTGGTCCTAAAGATACTATCCCCTTAGGCTAGATGGAAAGGAACTTTTTCAGTTTTAAATAAACACAATATAAAAATACTTCAACTAGACCATAAGGAAATTACAATGGGAATGGCAACCAGGAGAACCTAGTCTCCCTGAAATTTCAGCAAAGTGGTTAGGGGATGAAAACAAGTTAAAAATATTGTTAGCTGAATCTAACAAAAGAAAATATTTGTGTTTCAAACCAAAATACATAACTCAAATGCCACAGAAGTTTGTAAACAGTAAATTAGGTAAAAGGCAAGTTTGTGTCCTCAACAACCATACTCTAAGATTTTCTACCTGAAGGTCTGGCATTGAGAAAAGTCCTGCCTGCCAGACACAATGTGGGTTTTGCAGCTACGAAATCAATGGTAATACAGATATAACATGTGAGTTGAGGCATAAGAGAGAATTCCTAATCACACAGTAACCACATAACGTGAATTTTAAGGAAGAAACAATATCCATTACTTATTCTTTTAATACCAAATGATTCTAAACTGCATTTATGTTATCACAATGGCATGCTTTTCAAAACAGTTTTTATTTTCCCTTGACTATTATCATCAAATACTCCTTGCTGGTGAGCTTCTTGGACACTTGACCTGACCTTTCTGCCATCACTGGGGAACTCCACACATTTATTCCCAACTCATAAGCAGTATTAAGATACAGTGACAGTGTCTTTAATTTCTTGCACACAAACAATGTAAAAGAAAAATGTTTTAATATTACTTTGTAACATGGCAGCGTTTGAATGGTGGCAAGAGGGATATAAGACATTTTGAGCAGAAGTAGAATGAATTAATCACATAGTTGGGAATGATGATAAAAACAGTGGCTAGAAGCTACTAAGTACTTTTGTGTGCCCATCACTTTTATTTAGACCAAGTCATAGATAAAATAAAGGTATATAATAGAACTTGCACAGAAACCATAGCAAGCAAGTGCAGTGACTGGGAAATAAGTTTATCTGAAGAAAGCAAGCACCTGGAAACTACAGATTAGCTGGGAATGATTTTGGGGGACACTAATGCAGAGTACTGAATTCCAGGATCAGAGGAGGATACTACTTTTATTTTAGAAGTTTAATTAAAGAGACATTGAAGGCTTGCTTAAGTAGGCTGGGAAAAAGGTATTCTTCTGAATAAATTAGTCATATCCATAAAATGTGCTTTAATTTATGGTTAAGCTTTATTAGCTTATGGGTAATGATGTTAGAGCCATAATTTAAACATTTAACTATTTACAGCCAGATTATTGGTTTTATGTTGGAAAAATCAAATACTAATTTATGAACAAGCATTTTATAGCCTTCTCCCATTCCTTAGCATCTCTTGAAGGGGATGCTCAATTTCTTTATTTTCTTGCATTTCTGTATATTTAAATAATGATACATATTTGCAATCAAAGCATATTAGACATTTTTTTCTTGTACTTGTAGTTACTATATGAGGTCCATTCACATCAGAAAGTCAGTGTGTCTCAGAAAAAATAAGTTGGAAATAGATTCTCCCAAGCCTCCTTCTTTAAACAGGTGGTTAGAAAAAATGGTAACCAATTATCAAAAGACAGACAAGTGGCCAAAGATCATGAAAAAATGTTCAACATCACCAATCTTCAGAGGAATATAAATTAAAACCACAATGAGATACCATCTGACAGCAGTCAGAATGTCTGTTCTTAAAAAGTCAAAACACAACCGGTGTTGGTGTTGGGGAGGATGTGAAGAAAAGGGGGCACTTTTACACTGTTGGGGGGAATGTAAATTAGTTCAACCCCTTTGGAAAACACTATGGAGACTTCTCAAAGAACTAAAAATAGAACTACATTAGACCCAGCAATCTCGCCACTAGGTATCTACTCAAAGGAAAAGAAGTAGTTCTATCAAAAAGACACCTGCATTCATAAGTGTATTGCAGCGCTATTCACAATAGCAAAGACATGGAATCAACCTAGATGCCCGTTAATGGTACACTGAATTTTAAAAATGTGGTTCATATACACTATAGAATATTACAAAGCCATAAAAAATAATGAAATCATGCCTTTTGTAGCAACATGGATGGACCTGGAGGTCATTATCCTAAGTGAATTATCACTGAAGCAGAAAATCAAATACCGCATGTTCTCACTTATAAGTGGAAGCTAAAAAATGGGTGCACATGGAAACAACCGACATGGAGGATTCCATAAGAGCGAGGGAGGGAGAAGGGCAAGAGTTGAAAAACTGTTAAACCCATAGTACCTATTGGGTACTATGTTTACCCAGTGACGAATTCAATAGAAGCCCAAGCCCCAGCATTACACAGTATACCCTTGTAACAAACCTGCATATGTACCCCCTGAATCTCAAATAAAAATAAAGAAAAAGAAAAAAGAAAAACAAGTTATACAAACGTGACTGTGACTAACACAAACCCTCCAAACAGCTGAAAAGTTCATTACTATATGATACAGGTTCAGTCATATTATTATAAAAAATGAATAAATAACACATGCTGTTATCAAAGCACAAATTTCAAACTTTAATTGTGAAAATGCACTCTCCTTTTGGACTGTAAGGATATTCGACACCTACAGACAATATTTTTATTACTACTAAGCCTACAGAAAGCTATATGTAATTAAACTAGAAAATATGTTCCTCTCCTTTAACGTTACTATTAGAAATTCTAGATCAGCAATTAGAAAATCAAAAGTAGCAATACTAAGCCCATTTTATAAGAAGACCATACATTCAATTGCATTATTCCTGTTTCCCTGACAACCTGCCAGCATCCATGACCCAACCAAATTCCCAACAGTGTTGCAGAACAGGCTTTTAATAATGCAAAGGCCTTTCTTTCTTTTAGTGGGAGGATGCTTGCTTAGTGAGAATGAAATCGTCCATCAACAATCTGGTCATCGATTTTCATTTCAATATCCCACATGTGACTTAACTTTTGTCAAAAAATTCTCACATTATTTTGTTCTGAATGCTACTCAGAAAGTACATTTATAACTGTGAGATACAATTGATGTCCACGGGCTCTAAATAGCCACTTAAAAAACAATAGTTAGCTTTCTTCCCCCTACTTGTATACCATTAATTATTTTAAATAATATCTTTTAAGTGTTACAATTAGTAAGAAGAGGGCAAGATGATCTTTTACTGAGATATTTTCTAACTGATATTTAAAAACTGCTTTTTACATAATGATCTGAATTATTTTAAGGCACTAATGCAAGAAATTTAACTCTACATAATATAACACTAATCTTCACCCTTTAACAAGTTCCTGAGAACTAGACAATATGTTACTCCTGTACCTTTGTAAGTAGCAAATTCACTGTGTGATTTTTTAAAACTTTTTGTATTGTAAATCATTTGTCTCTCTTTTCTCTACATTTTGGCTAAAAGAAAGAGAAATCTATTTGCTTTCCTCTGGCTCAGCATTTCATATTAAAAAGTGTCTATCCTACCAGTAATAGCCAAAGTGGTTCAGTTTACTAAAACATGCAGCCTGGTTGTTGTTAATCAATGGCACTTTATTGATTTTGTTCTAAAGAACAAAATCACGCATAAAATATTACATATAAAAACAGAACACTAGGCAAACAAACATTACCAGAGAGGAAATAATACTATTCCTATATGGCTTTCACTGGTTTGCAACCATGGCAATACAATGAGGGAATAGATCTATATATGTATATATATATATACACACACACACACATATATATATTTCAGAAAATAAAAATCTTGCTTTTGAATTTTCTATTTTTAATTTTTTTAATTGGAAAACATTCAAATAATGTTTTAAATGTCATTCCATCATTTCATTAAAATGGCAATCCTGATCATTTTTATATTGCTTTGTAGTCCCTACCTGTGAATTTAAGAGTACCTTTCTTCTTAGGCTCTTAGTGAATATTCCAGTATGAATGTGTTAACTATTTGTCTACTTACCTTTATCAAATAATGGTAAAAAAATGACAACAAAAACAAACCGAAAGGTTCATAGAAAGATAGTACTTTCACTACATTAAATCCTAAAACTCCACAGGTAACATAACTATGTTTCTAAAGATGTTTAAAAAGATGGATTTAGCACTCTACTTTTTTTAATATACTTTAAGTTCTAGGGTACATGTGCACAACATGGAGGTTTGTTACATATGTATACATGTGCTGTGTTGGTGTGCTGTACCCATTAACTCCTCATTTACATTAGGTATATCTCCTAATGCTATCCCTCCCCCCTCCCCCCTCCTCCAACCCCATGACAGGCCCTGGTGTGTGATGTTCCCCACCCTATGTGCAAGTGTTCTCATTGTTCAATTCCCACCTATGAGTGAGAACATGCAGTGTTTGGTTTTCTGTCCTTGGCAATAGTTTGCTCAGAATGATGGTTTCTAGCTTCATCCATGTCTCTACAAAGGACATGAACTCATCCTTTTTTTATGGCTGCATAGTATTCCATGGTGTGTATGTGCCACATTTTCTTAATCCAGTCTATCATTGATGGACACTGGGGTTGGTTCCAAGACTTTGCTATTGTGAATAGTGCTGCAATAAACGTATGTGTGCATGTGTCTTTTAGCAGCATGATTTATAATCCTTTGGGTATATACTCAGTAATGGGATGGCTGGGTCAAATGAAATATCTAGTTCTAGATCCTTGAGGAATTGCACTTATTCCAAAACTGAGCACATAGTTGGAAGTAAAGCACTCCTCAGCAAATGTAAAAGAACAGAAATTATAACAAACTATCTCTCAGAACACAGTACAATCAAACTAGAACTCAGGACTAAGAAACTTACTCAAAACCGTTCAACTACATGGAAACTGAACAACCTGCTCCTGAATGACTACTGGGTACATAACAAAATGAAGGCAGAAATAAAAATATTCTTTGAAACCAATGGGAACAAAGACACAACATACCAGAATCTCTGGGACACAATTAAAGCAGTGTGTAGAGCGAAATTTATAGCACTAAATGCCCACAAGAGAAAGCAGGAAAGATCTAAAATTAACACCCTAACATGACAATTAAAACAACTAGAGAAACAAGAGCAAACACATTCAAAAGCTAGCAGAAGGCAAGAAATAACTAAGATCAGAGCAGAACTAAAGGAGATAGAGACACAAAGAGACACAAAAAACCCTTCAAAAAATCAATGAATCCAGGAGCTGGTTTTTTAAAAGAATCAACAAAATTGATAGACTGTTAGCAAGACTAATAAAGAAGAGAGAAGAATCAAATAGACATAATAAAAAATGATAAAGGGGATATCACCAGCACTCTATTTAAAGACAGATTAGTGAAGATCAGAGTGGAATGGTTACTGCTGGCCACATCTTGTTACACTGAAGTATAACACATCAAAATAATAAAATTGGTCATCTAGCATACTAAATATTTGACATTATATTCATACCCATCGGTCTTTGTTATTTTTTTAAAGTCCCAGTAACATCACCTCTACATACATATCAATTTCAACTTTTCATTTATTTTTGCTTTCTTCCTGAAAATGACTTTAAAAAAAAAGCTTCCTGAAAATGACTTAAAAAAAGATAATATCACTGTAGGAAGGAGACTACAGAATGTCTAAATGATGCATTCCAGTCCTCTGAAAGCTCTGTCTCCACACACACCAGAGAACCTAGTTGGTTCCTCTTAAGAGGTGAGAATCTCCAGCACAAGAATGAATGAGTGGTTAACAATCAAAAAAGAGAACAGGTGGGTCCTCTCCATCTTGGGTACTACTGGTATTGAATTCCAGCTTAGTTCAGTTTAACAAATATTTACTGGGTACTTAATTTATTCCAGATACTAGCTTCAGCTCAGAGGATACAGAAATACATAAGAATATGTTCATGCTTTCCAGGAGTGCCCTATGTAATTATGAAGTTGTCTGTAAAGCTAGTGTTGATAGCTATCATGGAGTTGCTTCTTAACTGGCATCTCATCTTAAGTGATAACACAGTCTAAAGTAAGCACATTTGGCATATAGAGAAAAAACTGTAAATACTTTAAATCATCCATGGAAATCCAATATATAACATCTTGTACACCATCATTGTCCTGATGGCTTTGCATTCAACATAGTGAGAACCACTGAGTAAAACTAAAGGAAGGATCAAAAGCAAAGTTTTCTGGAAATGACTGGATAGCCAACTTTTCTGTTCATGGTTACAAGACTATTAAGTGAATATGGACGCAATGGAACATCTTAAAGCAGCGGTCCCCAACCTTTTAGGCACCAGGGATGGGTTTCGCGGAAAACAATATGTCCATGGATTGGTGGGTTTGGGGGAGGGGGTGAGGATGGTTTTGGGATGATTCAAGTACATTACATTTATTGTGCACTTTATTTCTATTGTTATTACATTGTAATATATAATGGAAAAATTATAACTCACCATAATGTAGAATCAGTGGGAGCCCTGACCATGTTTTCCTGCAACTAGACGGTCCCATCTGGAAGTCATGGGAGATAGTGACAGATCATTAGGCATTAGATTGTTTTCCTGTGTTTTTCTTTTTTGTTTTTTTTTTAGAGATGGGGTTTCGCCATGTTGACCAGGCTGGTCTTGAATGCCTGATCTCAAGTGATCCGCCTGTCTCAGCATCCCAAAGTGCTGGGATTATAGGTGTGAGCCACTGCACCCAGTCTGGCATTAGATTCTTATAAGGAGCACGCAACCTAGATCTCTCACATGCACAGTTCACAATCGAGTTCTCAGTCCTATGAGAATCTAATGCTACCACTGATCTGACAGGAGGCAGAGCTAAGACATTAACGAAAGCAATGGGGAGTGACTGCAAATAAAGATAAAGCTTCACTCTGTCTTGTACCACTCACATCCTGCTGCTATGGCCTGGTTCCTAACAGGCCACGGACTGGTCCTAGTCTGTGACCTGGGGGTTGGGGATACCTGTCTTAAAGAATCCCTGCTTGTCTGCATGTTAATTCTATTTTAATACGAAACCTCACTTCTCTAAACTAAACCAAGGTTGATTTTGCTTTTGTTAGGCTTAAAAGTAATAAACTTAAAGGCTGGCACACAATAGGTACCAATAAATGTTTACTGGATTTTATCTAAATATTTCTTTATCAAATTTACAACTTTGAAAAGTATAGAGAAGAACTGGAGTATGTGCTTCCTTATCTTTTCAAATGATGCCAATTACTGTGGCCCTACTTAATAGCCATCATGCTTCTGTTCTTGAACATTGAATGCAATGGATCAAGTTGTATTTCACTCCTCATTGAGAGCTAGATTCTAAAATTAGCAATTTAAGTTAAATGTGAATATGATGCAACCCACTGCATGAAATATAAAATTATTATTGGTGTTCAGAGAATAGGATTTAAAGCTAGATGAAATCTCTGTGAAGGTTTTATAGAGTGGATGAAGTATATACAGAGCATTCTAAATTATGTATAAAAGTTAGACCAGCAAAGAAAAAATGAAATGGTATCCTAAGTAACACTAAAGGTGAAGATATAAAGTCAGGAACACCATGGTTTGTGCAAAGAGCAACATATCTTCCAGTATCATTGTAGTCTAAGACCCAAAGATAGAGTTAAGAAGATTTGGATCATGGAAGGCTATTTATTTAATGCTAAGGAGACTTGCCTTTATTGCATAGGTATTAGGGAGGCCTTCACACATTCTGATTAAATGAATGGCATGTTTGGATGTTTATTTAAAATATATTTAGTTTTCTTTAACTGAAGTGCAAAGGATGGATATAAGGCCAGTAGAATGAGAAAGTAGGAGATTAGTTAAAAGATTATAAGCCTTGAGTTAGGGTAGTGGTGACAAGAAATAGAGAGCAGGAAAAAAATAAAGAACCATTTGGAGTTAATTTGGAACTTGATAGTTGATTAAGCTGCAGTGAAAGAGATGTGCCAAAAAGAGATGGATAATGCCTGTGTCCAGCAAACTAGGCATGACTGGTTGATGATGATATCACTGTAGGAAGGAGACTACAGAATGTGGAAATGATACACATGAGTTTCCTGTGGATTACTGAGAAGATACGGTCACTAGATATTTTGATATACAAGACTAAATAAGCATCAGAGAAGGGACTAAGGCAGGGGATATGGACTTGACAGTCTTCAAAATATGAGTGATAATTGGCCAGGCATGGTGGCTCACACCTGTAATCCCAGCACTTTGGGAGGCTGAGGTGAGCAGATCATCTGAGGTCAGGAGTTAGAGACCAGTCTGGCCAACGTGGTGAAACCCCATCTCTACCAAAAATACCAAAAATTAGCCAAGCATAGTGGCGGGCACCTGTAATTCCAGCTACTTGGGAGGCTCAGGCAGGAGAATCGCTTGAAACCAGGAGGCAGAGGTTGCAGTGAGCTGAGATCGCTCCACTGCACTCCAGCTTGGGCAACAAGAGCGAAAATCTGCCTCAAAAAAAAAAAAAATGTGATAATTGAACGCCTAAGAGTAACAGAGATTGATAAACGACATCCCAAGGAAAACAACTGCTAAGCAGTAGGCAGTTCATGAGTTGTCAGAACACAGGCAAGAAGAAAAACAGAAGAGGAAACAGAAGTAGGAGGGAGCCTCAGGGAAGAAACACAGTGGCTACAAGCTCCGTACAACCTGAGCTTCTAGGCACAGCTCCAGTGCAGCAGGAGACACACTAGAGCACAATGTGTTGAGTAGTGAAAGTAAAGTGTGGAAGTGAGTCAGCTAGTGTAGACACTCAAAGAGCTTAGCTAAGGAGAGGAGAGACCAAAGAGTGATAGCTAACGTGCAACATGGAGTCAGGTTTTGGTTTTGTTTTAAGATGAGAATGTGACCACAGAGAAAAATGATATCCAGCAAGTTTTATTTTGTGCTAACACTGATTGATCAGTGGTGGCTGTCTGAACACAAGGTCAAGAACAACTGTGATGCCTGCATAGTTCAGTAGGAAAAAGAAAGCAATGATTGATGATGAGTGTCTTCTAAAAGCAGGAGAGGGGAGTAGTGTCACAGATGTTCCACATTTACCATTCCTTTACAGGCTTACTTCAAATGGCTACGATTATTCACAGATGAGATGCATATTGAGGATACTAGCTAGTAAATATTATAGCTTACTGATGATAACAGGAAAGGAGCATTGAAGAACAAGGTAATACTCTTAAAGAGTTACTAGGAACAGTCAACTGAGTAGCTATGGAAATCGACATCCCTGCAATTCACTGATTTGGTTACGAGAAGAATATTAGCAAAACATGAATATGAATACTATAGAAGAGAAAAAATATATTTTCCTTACTCATTGCCAGGGTCCTGGCTGAAACTCCTTTAAAAAAAGACAGATCAGTAAGAGAAAAGCATGACAAATTCATTTTTAAAAAGTTTTACATAACACAGGAACCTTCAAAAATAAAGATCCAAAGACCCCAAAACTGTACTTTTATGCTAAGTCTGATGAAATAACCGGCTAGTTGTAGAGAAACATGATTGGACAATAAGGGGTGGGATCTAATAGTAATAAACAGTGAGAAATTTCAGCAAGGCCTGTTTATTCAAATTGTTTCCTGTGTCTCAGTATAATATTCCTTCCATCCCAGGTACAGGGCAGGATCTCTCAGGAATGAAGGTGTTATACTCACTTTTAGGCAAGGTAGGTCACAGAATTCCTTTATAGAACTTGCTTCAGGGGAGAAAGGCAGGAGAAGGTCAGAATAACTTGCTCTGTACTTTTCTCAGGTGTCAAGGGGCCATATTCTGGGACATGATGTTCTGAATCCCCACAATGCTCAGGTGTTGTTTTCTTGATGTTTTTTATTTACAGTGTACAATGTGACTTTTTCACACATTAAGCTAATTAACACATCCATCACCTCACATACTTATGTTTATGGTGGTAAGAACACTTAAATCTACGCTTAGCAAATTTCAACTATACAATACATTATTATTAACTATAGTCATCATGATGCACAATAGATACCCAGAACTTATTCAACCTAATGGGAACTTTGTACCCTTTGACCAATTAATAATATATTGGAAGGGAAGGGTCATGAAAGAAAGAATATACTTCCGCTCCTTTAGGACATTCAGTCTTTCTGATTTTGTTTGTTCTTTTTTTTCTTTTTTTTTTTCTTTCCATTCATTGCTTCTCATCTAGGCTTTGCTGCCAGGAAATTGGGAGGTGTTCTTTGTGCTGTTGTGATATCACCATTCCTCTAGAGCTGGGAATATATTGGGTTGGGAGAAGAACAGAACCACATGGATCATGAATCCGATCTCCAACTGCATGTCTCAGACCAGCAATACACACTATTTGTGAGTTGAGTACTAGAAGAAATAATGGCTACCTCAAAGCCTTGACTTTAGCTACAAAGAATAGAGAGAGACGGGTATGTATTAGCGACTTAGGTACAATAATCCTACCAAATAATTGGCCTTGATTTAGCCAATCTAAGCAAAAGGAATTTCCCTGTACTCTAGATCTTCTATACACATAGTTCCAAGGCATCTTATCCTTAGCATGGACCAGTTATACAATGCATGTATACTAGTAATGAATTATCTAAAACATACTTGAGTAATTTAATTAGGAAAAGCACTCTTTTTTTTATTTATTTCATTTTTTAAATTTTTTTTGAGACAGAATCTCACTCTGTTGCCAGGCTGGAGCAATGGCTTAATCCCGGCTCACTGCAACCTCCACCTCCCAGATTCAAGCAATTCTCCTGCCTCAGCTTCCCAAGCAGCTGAGATTACAGGCATGCACCACCACGCCCGGCTAATTTTTGTATTTTTAGTAGAGACAGGGTTTCATCATGTCGGCCAGGATGGTCTCGATCTTCTGACCTTCTGATCCACCTGTTTCGGCCTCCCAAAGTGTTAGGATTACAGGCGTGAGCCACCACACCCAGTCAAGAAAAGCACTCTTAAAGTGGCTGAGTTGTAAATTTTCTCATTTTTATGACTATTGTCTGATAATCATGGATATTTTAACATAACTGATAATCTTAAGATCTGCTTTATCTAAAACTGATAATTTAAGTATAAAAAATGAGCCTAAGTGTCTATTAAACAAAGATATTATTTCCTGTATATCCTTGCGTGAACTTATTAAATATTCATTGTGTTATTTTCCCCCTTTCTTTATTTTTAAAAAACGTATTCTCCAACGTGGAAGGGCTTGTTCTGACTGTGTGACTTAGCAGTGGGAGAGGCCCACATTCAGCAGGTGTGTTGTTCTAAAATTCACTTTATACATTCTAACTCACTACAAATCCTTTTCTAAAGGCCACTCAATAATGTTAAAATGTAAGTAATCTGGGTATATGAAATATTATATCCAGTAAACATTCTGAGGGCTAACCTGATAGGTATGATGAATATATGTATTAAATTTTGTGTTTATCATTTCCTGAATCAGGGGAATATAATTGGACTGAAACAAATGCTATATTAAAGGTAAAAATAATCAGCAAACTTGAAACGCTATTTCTTTTTTCTTATACATACCAGAAGTGATCTGGATACTATCTAACTGCAGAATATAGTTTCTTAATTGACAAACTATCTTTCCCACTTTCTTAAAGCAATTGCACCCCCATTTCTATTTTTTATTATCTGAAAGATATTTTAATTATTTAACAATTGTTAAAGATGTTCTGTTCTATCACATCCCTAAACATAAATCACTGATGATTCTGTCTGTATCAATCCTTTCTTTTCCTTATCCCATTTAGTACACTACTGGTAGAAGCTGCTTCTAAGCTCTAGAGGCCATATTTGTTAATTTTCTTAGTAATGTCTATCCCCAAATCCCTCAACTATTTGGTTTCACATCCTGTAGCTTTTCAATTACAAAAATGTAATGTGAATATATAAATATCTTTCTTGAAAAACACAGTGCTTGGCAAAATAAATAAAATACAGACTTATTTTAGCACAGGTAATGAGAAAATCAATGTAAAGTTAATCTGTCCTGCAATAATGAAAAGTCCTCTAAAATTTTGTACATTTAAAACATATTATTACTGATCACACTGACATTTCTTAAATAACATAACAAAGATGTTTATAAACATCAATGAGTTAACATTGCAGAGGCATAGATGTTGACATAAAAATGAAGAAAGGGAGGCTTTCAAAAAAATGTTAAGGCACAGAGCAGGAGGATTTAGTATTTGAAAGATGGAACGGGATTACACAATTAAATGATAAGAGGGGGAAGCTCTGAAAAATTTCAGAGAACAGGCTGTATGAAAACAAAGTGGAAGGAGTGTAAATTGAAGGAGTATTAGAAAATAAGTGAGCCAGAGAAGAGAGGAAGGAAATCAAGGAGTCAGAATAACATTTTGCATATTTGTAGACACATGTGTAGGCACATCCATTATATAATACATACTCGTGTGTGTGTGTGTGTGTGTTTAATCTCAGATATTTTTTCTGTATCAGTCCTTTCCTTTCCTTATCCCATCTGGGACACTAGTAGAGGCTGTTTGCAAGCTCTTGAAAAAAAGAAATATATACTTTTATATACACACATATATATATTTACACATATACATATATATGTGTATATATAAAAGTATACATATGTCTATAATCTTTAGCTGAAAAGTTTAGAACTTTGAGAGACTTGGGCTATGCTGGTGCCCCCACATACTGCTAGGCTGCAGAGTCCAGTACAGCTGCAACAAGTAGTAATAATAAATACGACTGTGTTTGTTTCTTTTGCAAACTCGCCTGCCCCACAAGCCTTCCCATTGCTCCCAGGAATTCATGCAAGGCAGTCACACTCTGAAGCCTGTGGGAGGGCAAGGGAAAGAAAGGATGGGCAAATTAGCTATAATTGGATCTTATTAACTTAGTCATTTAAATTGCTAATCTGTTTCCAAGTAGGCTGATTTGTAAATAACTCATCTTGAGCTGACTGAATTTGGCTTTTCTAACCCTTGCTTGTAATTGGAAGGGAACTGAATAAGTTATTGTTTATTTCCCTTTTATTACATTTTAAAAATGAATGGTTAAAATTGTCTGGACACATTAGAATTAGAATTCAAATTTTATATCCACCTAGGCAAAGGGAAATAGGAACACTTTTACACTGTTGGTGGGACTGTAAACTAGTTTGACCATTATGGAAGACAATGTGGCAATTCCTCAAGGATCTAGAACAAAAATATCATTTGACTCAGTCATCCCATTACTGGGTATATACCCAAATGATTATAAATCATGCTGCTATAAAGACACATGCACACATATGTTTACTGCAGCACTATTCACAACAGCAAAGACTTGGAACCAACCCAAATGTCCATCAATGATAGACTGGATTAAGAAAATGTGGCACATATACACCATGGGATACTACGCAGCCATAAAAAAGGATGAGTTCATGTCCTTTGTAGGGACATGGATGAAGCTGGAAACCATCATTCTGAGCAAACTATTGCCAAGGACAGAAAACCAAACACTGCATGCTCTCACTCATTGGTGGGAACTGAACAATGAGAACACTTGGACACAAGATGGGGAACATCACACACCCAGGCCCGTCATGGGGTGGGGGAAGTGGGGAGGGATAGCATTAGGAGATATACCTAATGTAAATGACAAGTTAATGGGTACAGCACACCAACATGGCACATGTATACATATGTAACAAACCTCCACGTTGTGCACATGTACTCTGGAACTTAAAATATAATAATAAAGAGTATGATTACCAAATGCCTACATTTTACAAGGGTTCAATTAACTTTCAGAGACATATCATGCAAACCTAGTTAATATAATTAAAGGCAGTACAATCAGGGGAGGGGATAGAATTTTTTAATAAATTGCCCCAAAGGCCCATATCTATATAGATGTGTCTATAGATATCTATGTCTATATGTATAGATACATAGAGATGGGAAAGAGAGCTTTATAAGCCTATAACACAAAAATTTTAAATTGCCTTTTCCTTTTCAAATAAATCTTTATATGATCCAAGAGACATAAAAAAAGTAAGGTAAAATAATATAAAAGTTGCCTTCTCTCTGAGTCATTTGTAGAAAAGAAAATTTCCAGCAATTGGAGAAGATAGTATTCAGAGTAATATAACATTAAAATATGAAGAGATGTAATACAGTAAATATATTACACAAATTGAAAGGACAATATAGGTAATAATTATTACTAGACTTTAAGTCTTGAGAGGATAAATTAAATAATCTTAATTTATTAATATACTAGTTAATATACAATAAATGTCTTTATGTTGGTTTGTAAATTCCTTTCAAAAGATTAAACAGTGTCTTTACATTAAAAAATAAAAATATACAATACTGCTTGACACACATGTATACATGCTATGTATTGTTATGTGTGTGTATGTGTGTATGTGTGCCTACTAATCAGACTTTTTAAATGTATACTTGTTTCATCATAACATAATGCTTCCCTGGGTTGAAAAATCCTATGGGCTATAATTTCACTGTTATCTGAGTTAGATGATGCAATTTAAAAAGCACAATTAGAAAGGCAAAGAATTGTGCTTTTACTCAATTTTACTTACAGTACAGTGTTCAGTAAATATTTGTGAGAGTAAATGAATGAGGAGAGATGGTTATATAGGCCATAGCCTTGTTTCTCCTTCTCTTAAAAAAAAAGTCCTATCAAACATAAATAATAAAATAGCAACTCTGAAAAATTATTTCTATTTCTTCAGTTATAGCAAATAAATTGAGATATCTTGATCATCTGTTTATGTCTCCTTTAAGTATTCTGAGAGGGCCTTTTTATTAATCTTTTCTTCAATTTTGTATTGTGTTCTAATGATGCAAATGATTTAATTTATAAACAGTTCACAAAAACCTAAATTCACTGCCTCAGTTTCTTTATATCAAGTATCTCAGCTTCCTTAAGAAAGGTACAATGAGAATTCAGAACTGTAAAACAAAAATAGATTATCAGAGAAGAGTTTTTACATTTTATATTTGTTTTTAAAATATTTCAGCATCAAACACAACATGCTTTAGTGATGTAGTCTACTTTAAATCTTGGTTTTTAATTGGTTTTCTTTTTTATTGGTTCCAATAACAACCTCTTTCCTGAAATGTGTACAAGTTGGGCAGAAAACTCAGACTTTATTGCTACTTCTACTGTAATCAAAATATATGCTGAAGGTACAAACACAGAATTCAGAAGACCAGTAAGTGTTGTCCCTGATCTTCATTTTAGAATAAACTGCATAAGAAGAAATGAGGCAAAGGGAACGGATCCAATAAACGTCTCAATGTTCTGTTCTAATATAAATATGAAAGGGATACTGATCAATGATGTGAATGATGTGATATCCATTAATTTTGGCAGGAAGAATATTACTACTTTACCAAGAACTGAATGACCCATTTTCACACTGGCTTTTGGAAATACAAAGAACAAGCATAGATGGCATAGATACGGATATACACTTTACAGAGTCTCAGAGAAAAAGGGTGCCTCTGCTTCCTGCTGCCTTCTCTATTCAAATATTACAAGGAAGGAAAGAGAGATCCCTCAAAGCGATGAAATTTCCAGCTAATGTGAACAATGGTATTAAAGAAAATGAATAAACAGGCAATACAATGCCTATCTTCTACAACATTGAGACTATTCAAGTTTATTAACAAGAATAGCCACTAATATGTTACATTTTAATATCTTCCATTGAACACTGTTTTTATCAGAATAAGTTTCAAGATATAGTATGTCTCACATAATAAACAAGTATTTAGTTATAATGGAGAATACTGGTTATTCCCAATGAGGGCAGGAGGGGGATCATGTCAAGAATTTGTTACAGTTTCAGACAATATTAATGCATTAATTTATCTGTATGCTGATGAAAAAAACAAATAAGTTTCCATAATTGAGATGCACAATTCCCTCTAAATATACATACTTATATTGAAAGGGATACAAAATCTTTATCCTTTCTAGAAGATGATCCATAATATGTATTATGGCTTTACTGAAATATATTTTTTCTTGCAAAAAATGGCAGAAAAAGATGACCAAGAGATTACTACTCTGGAAAGGAGACTCATAAAGATTTAGAAAAAACTTGATTTCAAGCATGACTTAATTTTCATTAAATGCAAGATCAAATACCCTTAAAGCAAGTAAATTTTGTATTTATGATTCACATGCCAAAACCAACCTCACTTTGACTGTCCTTTTTTCACTCCTATGTTGAAGAATGCAGAAAATTATTCCCTGGAAAAAAATAAGGTAATCTCACTTTAATATTATAAGAGCTACATATAAATGCAGGAATATTAACATAAAAGCCCTAATTGGTTACATTTTATGGCAAGAAATGATACCAAGCTATAGTTTGGCTTTGTTCCCACCTAAATCTCATCATGAATTTTAGCTCTCACAATTCCCACGTGTTGTGGGAGGGACCCAGTGGGAGGTATCTGAATAGTGTGCGCAGGTCTTTCCCACGCTGTTCTCATGATAGTGAATAAGTCTCATGAGATCTGATGGTTTTATAAAGGGGATTTCTCCTTCACACTCCCTCTTACCTGCCACCACGGAACACATGCCTTTGCTTCTCCTTTACCTTCTCCCATGACTGTAAGGCCTCCCCAGCCCTGTGGAACTGTGAATCATTACACCTCTTCCCTTTATAAATGACCCAGTCTCAAGTATGTCTTTAGTAGAAGCATGAGAACAGACTAATGCAGTAAGGTGGTACTGGCAGAGAGGGGTGCTGCTGAAAAATACCCAAAAATGTGAAGCAACTTTGGAACTGGGTAATAGGCAGAGGTTGGAACAGTTTGGAGGGCTCAGAAGAAGACAAGACAATATGGGAAAGTTTGGAACTTTCTAGACAGTTGTTGAATAATTTTGATGAAAATGCTGATACTGATATGGACAATGAAGTCTAGGCTGAGGAGCCTCAGATGGAGATGAGGAACTTGTTGGGAACCGGTGCAAAGGTGACTCTTGTTATGTTTCAGCAAAGGGACTGGGAGCATTTTTCTCCCTGCCCTAGAGATCTGTGGAACTTTACACTTAAGAGAGATGATTTAGGGCATCTGAGGAAGGAAATTTTGAAGAAGCAAAGCATTCAACAGGAAGCAGAGCATAAAAGTTTGAAAAGTTTGCAGCCTGAGGATGCAATAGGAGAAATTTTCTGAGAAGAAATTCAAGGTAGCTGCAGAAATTTGCATAAGTAACTAGAAGCCAAATGTTAATCACCAAGAAAATGGGGGAAATGTTTCCACAGCATGTCGGAGACTTTTGCAGCAGCCTCTCCCATCACAGGCCCAGAGGTGTAGAAGGAAATAATGGTTAATTGGGCTGCGCTCAGTAACCCTCTACTTTGTGCAGCCTAGGAACTTTGTGTCCTGTGTCCCAGCTGCTCCAGCCATGGCTAAATGGGGCCAAGGTACAGCTCAGGCAGTGGCTTCAAAGGTTGGAAGCCCCAAGCTTTTACAGCTTCCATGTGATGTTGAGTCTGCAAGTGCACAGGAATCAAGAATTGAGGTTTGGGAACCTCTGCCTAGATTTCAGAGGAGGTATGGAAATGCCTAAATGTCCAGGCAGAAGTGTGCTGCAGGGGTGAAGTCCCTATGAACAACTTCTGTTAGGGCAGTGCAGAAGGGAAATGTGGGGTGTGAGCCCATACACAAAGTCCCCACTGGGGCACTGCCTAGTGGAGCTGAGAGAAGAGGGCCACCGTCCCCCAGACCACAGGATGGTAGACCCACCAAATGCTCACACTGTGCACCTGGAAAAGCCACAGAAGCTAAATACCAGCCTGTGAAAACAGCTGGGGGGCAGGGTGGAGGGTGCTATACCATGTAAAGCCACAGTAGAGCTGCAGAAGGCCAGGGAGCGCACCTGTTGCATCAGCATGACCTGGATGTGAGATTGGAGTCAAAGGACATCATTTTGGAGCTTTAAGATTTGACTGCTCCGCTGGATTTCAGACTTGCAGGGGCCTATACCCCCTTCATTTTGGCCAGTTTCTCCCATTTGGAATGGCTGTGTTTACCCAATACCTGTATCTCCATCGTATCTAGGAAGTAACTAACTTGCTTTTGATTTTACAGGCTCATAGGCAGAAAGGACTTACCTTTTCTCAGAAGAGACTTTGTACTGTGTACTTTTTTTTTCTTTTTTTTTTCTTTTTCCTTTTTTATTATTATACTTTAAGTTCTAGGGTACATGTGCATAACGTGCAGGTTTGTTACATATGTATACTTGTGCCATGTTGGCATGCTGCACCCATCAACTCGTCAGTACCCATCAACTCGTCATTTATATCAGGTATAACTCCCAATGCAATCCCTTCCCCCTCCCCCCTCACCATGATAGGCCCCGGTGTGTGATGTTCCCCTTCCGGAGTCCAAGTGTACTTTTGAGTTAATGTGAAATGAGTTAAAACTTTGAGGGACTGTTCGGAAGGCATGACTCATTTTGAAATGTGAGCACATGAGATTTGGGAGGGGCCACAAGAGGACTAATATAGTTCATCTGTGTCCCCACCCAAATCTCATCTCGAATTGTAGCTCCCATAGTTCCCACATGTCATGGGAGGGACCCTATGGGAAGTAATTAAATCATGGGGGCGGGTCTTTCCCATACTGTTCTTGTGACAGTGGATAAGTCTCACCAGATCTAATGGTTTTATAAAGGGGAGTTCCCCTGCAAAAGCCCTCTTGCCTACTGCCATGTAAGACAGGCTTTTACTTCTCCTTTGCCTTCTGCCATGATTGTGAGACCTCCCCAGCCATGTGGAACTGTGAGTCTATTAAATCTCTTTCCCTTAAAAACTGCCTAGCCTCGGGTATGTTTTTACTAGCCATGTGAGAACAGACTAATACACAGGGTACATACAGAATAGGTAGGTTTTGATGGGCTTGAACTTAAAGGCACTTGACATCCTGGGGGTGTCATCTTAGTCTACCACAAGTGTTGGTCATTTGCAGCAATGCAGACCTGGATTCAAATGCTGGCTCCAACACGTACCTTATCCAGGCAAACTAATTCAACTCTAAGCTCTGGATTTTTTTAAATTTGTAAAATAGAAAAAAAAATTAAATAAACCAACCTCACACAGCTGTTATAAGGACTATCTAAGAAAATGTTTATGAAGGATTTAAAACTATGCCTGGAACAAAATAAATGGTCAAAAAGTTGTCCTTAGAGTTGAGTGGTGGTTGCTGCTCTTATTGTTGGGGTAGCTAATTTATGTGTAAAAGAGGCCTGTGGTCCAGAATAGTAGGCTCAGAGAACGTGAAATTCCTTGAGAGAAGAAAACTGAACAAAGATATTTTATTTCAAAGCCAACTTAAAAATAAAATTTTAGCTTCTTCAAACTAGCATTGTGGACTTTGGCATGAATTCATACAGCAGTTCAATCTATTTTGAGAAAAGACTGATCACTGCTTTTGGGGAAAGCAGGTACTAAATTGCGAAGTTAATGAAAGCACAACAAGCATTGTGTATGAAGGCATTTTATTAAAAAACAGCAATTTAAATTATTATATTTATGATTAACTAGTTTTTGACAGTACAACTGCTTGAGGCTTTAACAAATTTCTTCAAGAGGTTTCATTTTGAAAATTTTATGACAAAACCTGCCTGTGGTTCCTTGCCCTTTCATTAATAAATATAAAGGTGCATTTAGTTTTCTTTGCACATATAACTTTTGCTAAGAGAGGTCTGGTATTGGCACTTTTTACTCCATTTATAAAATGGTAAGTAATATTCCCCAAATCTATGACCTTATAATGTTTAAATAGTATAAAAATTGGAAATGATCTACACACTTTTCAGGAATTAAAAAAAAAGTTTCATCTTGTTCTATAAATTGATTCCTGAATCCACAGATCAGGGCACAGCAATGCAGACTGACTGTACATGGCAGAGAGTGGGTGGCAGATGTATTCCAGGAGAAAAATTCAGTAACACATCAATCCACAGTGCTGGTCACTGCAAATAGGGAAACACCCCTCCAGTGTACTTACTGTGATAATTACGTTTAGCTGGAATTGTACTTTATTAGGAGAAGAGGGAAATCCTAGAACAGCTCACAAATACGACTCTTATATGAGCTGCACAGAGTAAAACTAACTGAACTTCTTTGGATTGATGTGCATACGTATCAAAGGAGATGTTATCAGTACTAATGACCCAGTCATAGCTAATGATTTTATGGCTAACCAGAGGCCAGGGTAGTTGTGCTAAACATACAGAACGGCTTTGCAGAACCTCACGGTGTTTTTGTTCTCAGCTGAACTATTTAAAATGTGGTTCTTTTAATGAACTATGAAATGATCCAATAAAATACTTTCAAGCATGAAGCATACTGTGTGACTTCATGATGATGAGATTTAAGAAGCCAGAGCTAAATCTAAAGACTTAAGAGAATGAAGAATCAAAACTCAAAAGCCCCACAGAAACTATCAGAAAAATCAATATGATTTGGTTGAGGAAAAGAGGAGTTTACTGCATTGCTTTTTAAGAGCAAAGAAACATTTTTTAGAAGACTTTGGTGAGAACTCAGTTACGGTCCCATCTCTAAGACATTCATTCACAAAGAGAAAAGGATTAATACTGGTTGGCTTATACCAATCAGAATTTACTCCCAAGAAAGGGAAAGCATCCCTTTCTTTGACCTGTTGAAATATAAATATAATATGCATTCTAATTGCAAAGAAAATGAGATAAATGGTATTTGGACAGGCAGATAATACATGCCCTTTATACTCTGCTAGTTGTGATAGGAATTCAAGTTCCTTGAAGACAGTTTGGTAATATGTCCTTCAAATTACACATCCCTTTGGATTAGAAAATCTACCTCTAATAATGTCATCATAGAAACTAATCAGAAAGTGTGTAAGAGTGTATGTATAAAACTATATCAGGAATATATAATCTCAGAAATGGAAAAAAATGTGTCCATTAGAGGGAGATATGTTAAACAAGTAATAAACTTTCACATGGTGAATAATATGTAGCCTTTCTAAAGGATGATTTGTAAGAATATTGATGATAGCTTGTTAAACAATCATGCTAAAACTTTTAATGTAAATATAAGTACTGAAGCAAAAAAAAAAAAATTCCCAAATGTTTGGCAACAAGATATTAACAACAGCAAGAGGTAACTATTATTTTCTTATTTATACTTATCTTTATTTTCAAAATCTTTAATAAGTAAATATTTTTAATTAGGTAAAAAAAAAAAAAAAAAAACTATGTCTGTGAAGAAAGAAAGGGAGGTAAGAACAGAAAAACATAGACTCCTAGATAGTAAAAGCAATAGGTTTAGATTTTTTTTTTTTTTTTTTTTTTTGAGACGGAGTCTCGCTCTGCCACCCAGGCTGGAGTGCTGTGGCCAGATCTCAGCTCACTGCAAGCTCCGCCTCCCGGGTTCACGCCATTCTCCTGCCTCAGCCTCCCCAGTAGCTGGGACTACAGGCGCCCGTCACCTCGCCCGGCTAATTTTTTTGTATTTTTTAGTAGAGACGGGGTTTCACCGTGTTAGCCAGGATGGTCTCGATCTCCTGACCTCGTGATCCGCCCGTCTCGGCCTCCCAAAGTGCTGGGATTACAGGCTTGAGCCACCGCGCCCGGCCTGTTTAGATATTTTTATAACACCACAATATATTGAGAACAAGAACATACTGGAAATAATGTCAATGTCCAAAGCCAGAGGTCTTATTGAGGAAACTTGTATAAACATACAAAATGAAAAAAACAACAACTGATAAAGTCACCTTGTAGAAACATATTTATTGGCACAGAAAGATGCTGCCAACATATTGAGGACTAACGGCCAGTTACAATATTTCATAGTCAAGATACTGACATTTTTGTTTTTTTAAAAAACAGAAACCAAACGCAAGTATATATTTGTAGGTAGACATTATCCCTAGGTGGTAGTATATCCATGGAATCTATTTTATTGTTTAAGTTTTTTATCTTTTTTATTCAATTTTCATACAATAAATATTCATTGAAAAGCTTTCTATTATTCATCGACAAGAAAAAATGCTAAATGAAAGAAAACATTGCTTGTTTAATGGAAAGAACAATCAATTTAAAGGGGGATATGTATATTATACATTAGTTTCCTGTTGCTGCTACAGCAAATTATTACACACCTGGTGGCTTAAAGAACATAAGTTTATCATCTTATAGTTCTATAGATCAGAAGTTCAGTAATCATCCCCTAGACTAAATCCTAGGTGCTGGCAGTGTTGCATTCCTTTCTGGAGATTCTATGGAAGAATCAATTTCCTTATTTTTCCTGCTTTCAAAAGTCACCTGTATTCATTGGCTTGTGAACCTTCTACCCTCTTCAAAGCGAGAAAGGCCACATCTCTAACCTTTTTTCCATGATTGCATTGCTTTCTGACCTCAGTTGGGAAAGAATCTCTGCATTTATAGACACATGTGATTAAACGGGGTCCACCTGGATAATCTTTCCCCCTCATGTTTCACAATCTTGATCATATCTGCAAGTCTCTTTTGCCATAAAAGGTAACATATGCACAGATTTTGGGGATTAGGTCATAGACATCTTTTGGGGACCATTATTCTATTTACCACACAGATTATCATGAATGTCTATTATAAATATGGTCTTTACAAATGAAACTTCAACTTACAAAGAAAACTCACTCACTAACTCCTTATGTGACCTCACCTTGTATTTCTCATATCTTAATAGTGATTTGAAAAATGACATGCCTATCTATGTAAATTTTAAAATTGTGAAACATACAGATGAAAACCTAGCATAAACCTTTGTGACTTTGGGCTCAGCAAAGATTTCTTCAATAGCACAACAAAAACACAATCTATAAAGATTGATAAAATGTACTTCATCATATTAAATGATTCAATTCTTCATAAATACTACTTAGAGAATGAAAGTATAGGGATAATACTTGCAAACACACATTTGATAAAGAACTTGTATCCAGTATATTTAAAAACTTCAAAATTCTAGAATAATAAAACAAAATGTCCAATTAAAAATGGGCAAATTATTTGTGTAAACAATTTACCAGGAAAAGCATATAGCAAATAACACATAGAAGATGTTCATCATCATTAGTTATTAGGGAAACGGAAATTAAACTACAATAAGGTACCTATTTAATACCTATTAAATGGCTAAAATTAAGGAGACTGAGCATATCAAATATTGGCGGGGAGGTAGGACATCTGGAACTCACATGAACTACAAGTAGAAATGTAAAATGATACAACTGTTTTGAAAAACAATCTGATAGTATCTTAAAAAGCAAAACATGTACCTTATAAATGATCTACACTTTCACTTCTAGGTCTCTAATTTAGAGAAAGGAAAGCAACATCCATAGAAATAATTTCACATAAATATTTATAGTAGCCAATTTTGTAAAAACATCTCCAAACTAGAAACAACCCAAGTGTCCATTAACAGATGAAAGGATAGACAAAATGTGGTACATCCATAAAATGGAATATGACTCATCAAGGAAAAGAAAAGAATTCTTAATGCATGTAAGAAGAATAGCTCTCAAAATCATGTAGAGTACACCTATAATCCTAGCACTTTGGGAGGCTAAGGTGGGTGGATCACAAGGTCAGGAGTTTGAGAGCAGCCTGGCCAATATGGTGAAACCCTCTCTCTACTAAAAATACAAAAATTAGCTGGGTGTGGTGGCAGGTGCCTGTAGTGCCAGCTACTTGGGAGGCTGAGGCAGGAGAATTGCTTGAACCTGGGAGGTGGAGGTTGCAGTGAGCCGAGATCACATCACTACACTCCAACCTGGGTGACAAAGCGAGACTCCGTCTCAAAAAAAAAATTAAAAAAAAAAGTCATGTAGAGTGAAAGGAGCCATGCAAAATAAAGAGTGCATATTGTATGTTTCTATTTATATAAAATCCTAGAATGCAAATCAATCTACAGTGGTAGAAGCATTCTCAGTCATTATCTGCGAGTGGGGATGGAGACATGAGAGGTTAGTAAAACAAAGGGGCATAAATAAAGTTGGGGGTGATGGGTATTTTTTAATCTTGATTGTGGTAATGATTTCATGCTATATATATATATATATGTTAGAATATATCAAAATGGTGTACTTTAATTATATGCATTTTATTTCATGTCAATTATTCCTCAATAATTTTTTATAATAGACTGTTTACATGAATAGCAAGGAAGAGTAGGTGATGAAGCTGAACAAGTAAACAAGAGCTCAGATTGACCTATGACTTACTGCAGGTTTCAATTCTGTCCTATTTATCATGAGAAGGCAATTGATGCTCATAATCATGGGAGTGAACTGATCAAAACATGGAGGACTGTACCCTGAAGCAAGCAGTATGGATTATGAACTTGAATGGCAAGGGTCTCGTGGCAGGAATATATTAGTTAGGAAAGTGCAACAGTTCTTGAATTAAAATTTGATGTAGGCTTACGCCACACAGGGCCAATGAAAAAGAGAGGAAAAGGCCAATTTGAAATATAGCCATAATGTATAAAAAGTTATTCTATAAGAATTGATGTCATTTTACCTGTGAAGGCATTTGGAGATTATTGGATAAAAGATGAACCAAATCGGGGAGACTCAATATATGATGGTGCCATTAACTAAGACAGAGGTATAAAACAAGTATTATCAAATAATTTTTAGGAAGGAAGGTAATGATTTAGGTTTTGGATATGCTGACTATGTACCGCATAAATGATATTCAGATAGAGACTAATAGTTGGAAATGTGTCTCAGGCTTAAAAAAAAAGAACAGGAATTGTTGACTGGGGAATATCCACTTTATGATAGTTCAAAATGAAAGAATGGATGACGATACTGAGGTAGAATGTGTAAAACAGAAATGAAAGATGACTACAGTTGAGCATCTAGAAAATATCAAGGATAGAGAGTGAGGTATGAATGGAGAAAAAGAATCCTTCCAACACTAATAAGGAGGACTCAGAGAATTAGAAGGAGAACGAAAGAAGGAAGAGTTTACTAATAGTGGCCAGAAAGCAGCCAAAAGGTCACGAACTAAAGTAGTTTGGATTCAGCAAATAGTTGGATATTAAAATATTGAGTGAGGGCAGCTTCCATAGAACCTTACGAGCAGAATCTGGTCAAAATGAGTTTAGCCAGTGAATTAGAGTTAAAGAACAAAAAAGTGGAGATAGCGATTAGGGACTACTGCTTCAAAACTTATCAGCAGCCAAATCAGCAAAAACGATATAAGGATAAAGAGAAAAATTGTATTGATCGTCGCTAAAATTAACTGTGAGAAAGAAAATAGAAAACAAAACCCTAGTCCTTGATTTCATTCTAAAAATCACCACTACAAAATTTCTACAAATAAAAAGAAGCATAAGATAGTAAATGTGTACATTTTACCACTACAGCAATAACCAAATAGCTAATTTGACTGAGCTCTTATTATGTTTCAGTCTAACCTTCCATATGCGCACACACACACACACACACACACACAATTTAATCTTCAAAAAGCTCACACTGCATACAAACTACTATTATCTCTATTTTACAGGTGAGAGAACGGCAGTAAAGAAAGGTTAAGTATGTACCCACGGTTAATAAGCCAGTGTTTGAGCCCAGGTCACACTCCTAGCTATGACACTAGGGCATACATACGACTCTAAAGGAATCTAGTATGACACACCCAACTTTCTCAATGATTTGTCCCTGAGATCCTCTTGTAAATTTACAATGAAAGCATACAAACTTATTGTTATCTACAATGTTAAACTATCCATGGAAGAAAGAGATTAAAAATTCACCAAGCCCATAGCTATGAACTAATGAAGGGATGATCATGCAGTTACTATTATACACTTTCTGTAACTTTAACTGACCACCAGTATCAAGAGTAATGTAGACCCTTGTCAGTTAAAAAATGCCCAGGGGCCACTTAGATCTGTGCTCAGGGGAAAGGTAAGTCTTATAACAAATTCCCTTTGATATCTCCAATTCTCAGACAGCAACCTCTTGATTAGAAATGGGAGTGCTCCAACCTGAATCAGAGGAAAATATCTGTCTCTCACCAAAGACATGGCTCTTCCTTAAAATTGTAAAGGAACAGATTTTGGACTTGGGGCCCTGTAAGAGGCTGAGGATATTCATTTCAAAGCAAGATCCTGCTATTTTAAATACCCATCTTGTTAGGAAAGCAGAGTGAAAGATTTATGAACAAAGGCTCCCATTTTATATATACATACACACACACATATATATATACACATACATATACATATATTACATATACATAAATATAGATACACATTTTATACACATATACATATGTACATATGGGTATAAAATGGGAGTCTTTGTAAATCTCATATGTTATATGGGGTGACTGCAGGTGACAAAATGAACACTTTCTAAAAACCATTAGGAATCATTGTTAAAGCCTTCTCAGCACCATGCCTTGCCCAGATTCATTCACAATGTTCCTATTTATTTCATGAAGAATAAGATAATAAGCCTTAGAATTAGAAAAGTCTGTACATAAAGTGACTAGAACTACACAGAAACTAATTTCTGTTTTCACAGGCATGAAGGTAAGTATACAAGTATAAACAGTGAAACTCAGAAGTACCCATTTGGCCCGTGAACACTCAGCAGCTCTCAATGCTGAGGGAGGGGTATAATATATTGCAGGGTATGCAGCGGAAGGAGCTGCCACCTCATAAGCTGCCATCCAACATTATTTTCACGTATTTGTGAAGGGGATGCTAAGTACTTGGTAGGGCAAGCAACAAAGCAGACTACCTAAGGCTTAGCATCTTCTTTAGAATACAATGATAGCTCTAATGACTGCTTGTAGTTCATGCTCCTAAAACGTAAGTTCTCAATATCAATTGAAAATACGACACAGCAAGGTGGCTAGATAAATAACTATACTGGGCAGCCCTCCTCTTCAGGGAGAAGAGCAGGCAACAGAAAGATACAGAGACAGACAGAGACCAAACAGAGAGAGAGAGCCCTCCTAATGAAAGCAGAGTATGAGGAACAGGCTCCTCAAATTACAGCAAGAGGGGAAAGAACAAAGCTTTATATTCAGGATTACAGTTGTACAGTGTAAATTTGTGATGATCAGTGTTAATTTATACATCAAATAGAGTCCAGTCATCTATTTCATTTCTTTTTAATTTTAATATAAAATGTAAAGACTTACGGAATACCATCTTAAAGCACATACCCAAATCTCATGAAAGATTTATCACCTTTTCTCCAATAATAGTCACAGGTATTGGCAACACAATTGTATCTTTATTAGCAGTTACACACATTGGTTTAGGCCCTCAAAGCATGCATAGAAGGAACAACTATGCTACTGTCCATCTAGGCTGCATTAACAAGTTTACTTGATATGGCTGGTCAAGTGTCAGTTTTATTGTGTTGTCTGTCTCCAAGACAGCCCTTTATTAGAGTCACTTATCGGGATGACAGACAGGAGGGTTAAAGCTTGACCCATTTTCTAGTCATTGAACATTTCCTTTAGAAGCAAGAAGATCAGCAAGGGTTTTCATAAACACGCATTTCTAAACAAACACCTGTTGCCACAGTCCCTGCTAATTTTAACTTACTGACTCAAGGCTGGTCTTAGAGGCCTCACAATGGCATTTGTTCTGATTCTCTGGAACTGCTTCACACATGCCATTTCCTTTCTACCCAAGGGTGCTCTGGGGAAGACTGAGTTCTTTAGGGAATAAAAGATGCATAGCACATGCACATACTTACTGAACTAATGACTAATGAGTTGTACATAATATAGAGTTATGTTGTGTTTTTACTAAAGAAGTCGTGACCTTCAATTATCTGGTTCCCCTTGAACAAAAGTGTTTACATTGTGTTTGGTTGGTAAAATAGTTCCATTCTTTCATTGCTAGGAAAATAAAAACTAACACATGTAAATATATTCTTCCCTGGCAGGCAGAGGAGGAAAGGCAAGATGAAAGATCACATTTCCCTTTGTCACACCACTGGAAGTATCTGACCAAAGCAGCGCGATTGGAGAGCTCAGGTTTAAACAAACAACAAAACCTAGCATTCTTTACCCTGGCCACGTACTCTGCCCTGGCCTGACTCCTAGGTCATCACTGGGTCAGCAAGGCCAGCAAGAGACAGTGGCTGTAGGCTCTAAACAGGACACGGTCCCATGCCATTGTCTCTTTGCTCTTTGCTGAATTATCAGCTGTGCAACAGTTTGATCTGTTATCCCCTTCCTCACTTCTTTGCCTTTTTGCCTGTAACCCCAAAACTCAAGGAGCCGTGAGATCATGCAATTGGCAGCATACAGTGTGGCTCAGTGGAATGGACAGATTCCAGAACAGGAATAAATCCTAGGGTAATAAATTAATTACTTCAAATATCATTATTAAAATGTGCACCAGTGAGTCTAAGGGATGCAAAGTATCACATTTTACTAGTGAAATCAGTGGTGTTCAATGTTAAGTAGTTGGTTAAAATGATTTGGCAGATTCCCATGTAATAACACTACTGTAGAGTTGAGGTCTAGCACCCCACTGTGCATCCTTCTACTTCAACAATGACTTTGACACCTGACCCAACTAGAAGGTCCCTTAATCCTGCCTTAAGAATGTCGCTGCATTTGGTTCAGAGCAAATTTTCAATATAAAACACTAGCCTGTGGGCAGAAAGTTTAGCCATCCCTGAGCTATGAGAAGAGACTGCATGAAAATTTTGTGATGACCTGACAAAAATATTCATACTTTAGCAGAATTTAGGATGGGTGTTGCTTTCACGATACACACTCATTGGTGGCAATCTCAACATTGTGGAGGTGGGGACATAAAATCTACTTATCTCTGACCACTGGAGGCTAGAGAAATGTATCAGAAGAATCTATCTACAGTTATGTGCCACATAAAGATGTTTTGGTCAATGAGGGACCTCATATATAAAGGTGGCCTCATAGATTATAATACTGTATTTGTATTGCACCTTGTCTATGTTTAGATATGTTTAGATACACAAATACTTACATTTGTGCTACAATTTCCTACAATATTCAGCACAGTAACATGCTGTACAGATTTGTAGCCCAGTAGCACTAGGCCACATCATATAGCTTAGGTGTGTAGTAGGCGATTCCATTGAGGTTTTTGTAAGTATACTGTATGGTGTTTGCACAATAACAAAATTGCCTAAGGATGCATTTCTCAGAATGTACTCCCGTCCTTAAGTAATGTATGACTGCATTACTAAATGGCTAAATTTCCTTAGGTCAGTCACAAAAGCTATTTCACTCACAGCATTCTGCTGAGAAACCTAAAATGAAATTACTTTCGTTAACTTCAACAGAGCGCATCACTCTTCTGATAATAGACCTTTCTTCTTTCAGGGAGCCAGAATTGCTCCCCTCATAGTCCATGTGGTTGAGATGTCCCTGACCCCAACCCCAAAGTTAGGTTTCTGCAAACAACCACCAGAGTACAGCATCCTGCCTGGTCCAATCAGAGGCAACCCCAGAACTATTGCTAGAACAATGAGTAAACAAGAGCACTAGAAGTGCAGCCAGTAAGGGCACAACTCTACTGGGTCACAGAGAAAAGAGGAGTAGAGAAAAGAAGAAAGACAGTTTGATGTCTAATGTTGTCACGTAGTCATTATGACTCAGGACAACCTGATGGCAGTAATACCCTGAAACATTTCTGTCACATGGACCACATAAGCTAGATTTGAGGTGTGTTTCTATCACTAGAAACTGAAAGAGTACTAACTAATGCATCGCCCTTATCCTGACCCCCGAGGCTTATAAAATGAAATTCCAATTTGGAATACCAGCTTTTTTCCAGTAAAACATAAATTGAAGCCACTCTGCAACTTTATCTCTCACAAATGCTGGTACCTCAATCTCAGTTTACTCACCATTGCTTGAAAAAGTCATGAGTGTTGAAACCTTGCTCTTGTTGCTTTTCCTTAGGATGTATCTTCCTGTGTAAATTCTGGTTCTAAAGATGCTGCAGAAACCGTATCTCCTTTCTCAAGTCTTCTCAACCATCGCTCCTCTCCTGAGAACTTCAATTTCCTCCCCAAACACGGTGAGACTTTTATGGTATATAGACATAAGTATTGTTTAAAGCAAACCCTACACAAATAGTGTAATAACAACATTTTGAAAAGATTAACTTTTTTTGTGCTGTAAGGATGAACGAGCAGGGAAAGTCAGAGACAGAGGACTAGTTAGAAGATTGTCACAGGAATCCTACAGTGAGATGACAAGGGCCTGTCCCAAAAAGTGACAGTAGAAATGAGAAGAAGGAATAGATATAAGAAGCAGGGGGAATTGACAGGTTAGTGA
Organism: Trachypithecus francoisi; assembly: GCF_009764315.1. NCBI lineage: Eukaryota > Metazoa > Chordata > Mammalia > Primates > Cercopithecidae > Trachypithecus > Trachypithecus francoisi. The sequence continues at coordinate 23,702,352 of NW_022681460.1, read as the reverse complement.
CAGATTGACCAAGTGCTTCAGATGGCTTAAAAAAGATATAGTAGCAAAAATCAGCTCTGAATCTTGTCCCATTGTCACCCTGATATAACCATACAGACTGTCGAAACTAAAATTTCATACGTTGATGGACACTAAATTACAAATTTCCTTCAAGGAAAGAAATGGTTGGAGTTAGCAGTAGAAACATACAGATCTGTGTCTTTATTTTTATTATGTTAATAACTTTGTTATTGCCAAATAAAATAGGCACTTTGCATGAATTAGTATAAAATAATATATAAGAAGGGTAATAATATTTGAGATATGAACATGCATATTTATTATTTCAAACCTAGGGGATGTACTACATTAAGAGACTATAATATGGCATATGGCATACATATATATTATATGATACACATATAAGTATATATTTAAACACAGAGAAATATATTAACAGATTCTAAAAATTAATTTATTGTAGTATGTTTGGGGTATATGCAAATATTTGCAAGAATCATTGCAAACATTTTTAGGAACAATATTAACAAAAAAGTATTTAGGGAAGAATTCATTTGTTGGAATTACATAAGAATTGGAAATGATAAGGTTTTCCCTTCTGTTTTGTTTTGTTTTGTTTTTTGAGACAGAGTCTCACTCTGTTGCTCAGGTGGGAGTGCAATGGCGAGATCTCGGCTCACTGCAACCTCCGCCTCCTGGATTCAAGCGATTCTCCCACCTCAGCCTCCCAAGTAGCTGGGATTACAGGAGTGTGCCAACACACCTGGCTAATTTTTGTATTTTTAGTAAAGACAGGGTTTCACTATCTTGACCAGGCTGGTTTCGAACTCCTGAACTCAAGTGAGCCACCTGCCTCGGCCTCCTAAAATGCTGGGATTACAGGTATGTGTCACTGCATCCAGCCAGGTTTTCCTTTCTTTTATCTGAAAATTCTTTTTATTTTTTTAACTTTCTTTTTATTGTTGTTGTTATTATTACTTTTTTAAAAAAATTATACTTTAAGTTCTAGGGTACATGTGAATAATGTTCAGGTTTGATACATAGGTATACATGTGTCATGTTGGTTTGCTGCACCCATCAACTCATCATTTACATTAGGTATTTCTCCTAATGCTACACCTCCCCCAGCCCCCCACCACCTGACAGACCCCGGTGTGTGATGTTCCCTGCCCTGTGTCCAAGTGTTGTCATTGTTCAATTCCCACCTATGAGTGAGAACATGTGGTGTTTGGTTTTCTGTCCTTGTGACAGTTTGCTGAGAATGATGGTTGGATGAAGCTGGAAACCATTATTCTCAGTAAACTGAAAATTCTTTTAATCTTTAAGTTCACCTTTGAAACAAAGCAGTTGATCAGTTTCAGGTATTTTATTTCCTCTCCCCTTTCCTGTCTGGCTTCCCTCTTCCTTCCACACCCTCCCTCTTTTCTTCTGAACTTCTTTCCTCAGCATTTTATGACTGGTCAGGAATTACTCAGGTAAGTTATATTCTTTCTCATAGATAGATTTGGGCGATTCAGGCTGCATTCTCTTTACTGAAGATCAATCCTGTAAACAAATATTTTTGAATAAAAGGATATGATTCTGATGTGTTCTTAATCCAAATGAACAGTACCACAGATATTTTTTCTAGATGGCTACAATAAACCCTAAAATTAGACTTGAGATCAGAATAGCATTCAGATACTTTTTCCCAAGATATTAAAAGTGGTTCATGTCCAAGTTTGGAAAATCATTCATTCAATAAAGTTAGTGACTAAGAAAATAATTAGCACATGCTATTACTTGCTTTAGAATTAGCTTGATATTTTAGTCCAGACAAATTATGGAACATGCACACAAAAAACCAAATGTTCTCTTTGTGCACTTTTAGCTCTAGTCAGTATTATAATTTCCTATGTCAATTTCTAGTCTATCTCTGCATTCTGTCTTTAAAGTCTGGCAATCTGGCCTGATACTGATCCTTGCCCCACTGATATTTAAGCATGTACTCTGTATTTCCCATTGCAGAGCTCCATTCACCTGCTGAGATCCCTGCTACCCCACCTTGAGGCCCTGCAGCTGTTTCGCTGTTCTGAGAATGCTGTGTCCTTTTTTCACTGTCTTCATCCTATCTGGAGCTCTGATGTCAACAGGCAGTGGTTACAGGCTACTCTGTTCCCCCAACACCTCATTGGCTTGGCCTTACAGGTTATATTTTAGGTCACTCCCACTCACTTTGCCATACCAGTCCTGTATTATGTGTACAAAATTCCATGTCTTATTAATGCCCCCAGAATTAAAACATCCAGGTGGTAAAACAGTACCAGACACATATTAAGCACTCCATTAGAAAGCATTTGGTGAATAATTTGCATTCCATCAACAAGTTCTGAACAAGTTTTGCATTACCAAAGATGAGGACAAGAAATAGTAAAATATGATGGTACCGTTAAAGGTGAAATATGGGTTATTTAATGTTGAATTCAACATGACCTGTATGAATATATAGCCATGGAAAGAGTATATCTAATATTAAAATATTTAAGATGGTCCCACATTACCAGGAATGCTTTTTAGAAAAAGTAATGCACATGGTAAGTATCCAAACAATGTCATTAATGTGTAAGTCTATGAAAATGTGACTCCAGATTTTTACCTACATCCCCGATGTTACCACTTTCTGGTAGAAGAATAACAAAAAAACGAATGTTTTGTTCCTTTTGTTCATTTTGTTCTTTTGACTTATAAAACATCATATCTGTAAAGAAGAATAGTTGCATTGTCTGCTCTGGCTAAGAAGAGATATCAGAATTATCTTCTGAGGAATGAAAGGGATGCCGTGGGAGGGGAGGTCTAACCATGAATTTATTTTACCTGCTTGGCTAACACAATGCTCCAAATGGAGCCAGTCATTCTTGTGTTTTTATAACTCACATTAGAACTTAAGTTGGTTCAGCATGCCAGCAGAGCTTTGCTCAAAGCTCAGAACACAGTGTGGGCAGTTCAAAGCCTGCCAAAGTCTATTTATAAACCACGCGAAGCACATCCTCAGCATTTGTGAATTCAAGTACAGTATAATACTGCAAGGGTTGTCAGCTCTTTCTCACTAAATTATATTTTTCAAGATTACTCTTCTGTCTAATTCTTTTTTGCAATAAAGGCGTAAAAGAAAGTTAGCACTTTATTCTGGATGGAGCAAAGTTAAATGAGAATGAGTGCCATCGCCAAGCCAGGTTTCCAACTACCTTAAATAGAGTAAAGAAGGCGGAGATCATAGTCTATGGCCAAAGCAGTCTATGAATGACTCATTTGGTGATAATATGCAGGGTGGATTACTGGTCAGGATAATAACCAAGAAGACACTTGAAATAACTCAGGAAGAAAATGAAGTAGGAGATTGGTAAGGGAAAAAAAAGGAACAGATGAGAAAAAAAAAAAAATTAAAAACAAAAAGCATCAGGACTTAGTTCTTTGTAATTTCCTCAGTGATTCAGCACCCAGGATAAGGTTTTCTCTATTTATTCATTAGCCATTCATTTCACACTAAACATATGCTATCTTATATTATTACCATTTTTACTGTTTGCCCTCTATCCCCAACCATGTATTACCTTAGAATGTCTGATAATATGCAGGCATTAGATATACCTGGAGCATCCAACTCAGAGAGTGCCTGAAGGATGAGTTTATTTATTATCAGAGGTGGAATGTAGGAGAAATATCAATAGAACTTGGTTATAATTTTAATATATTAACATTTTTATTGAAAGCAAATATGAAGATATTTCCTTTTTCAACTAGAATTTCCTTCAGCATATGAACTTGTCTCTGTATCACCGTTGTACAGCACACTAGTGCATTCCTGGGATTGAATAAATGGTTGTTGAATGAAGACATTACATAAAATTGTATTTAAATTAACAATGATTATGATTCAATGTAGAAATGGCAAAATTATGATAATTAACGTATGGCAAATAATGTTCCTCCTTTGAGTACCTAACCCTCTTGTGCAATGTGCATTCATACTTGCATATATATATGTGTGTGTGTGTGTGTGTGTGTGTGTGAGTGGCCGGGCGCGGTGGCTCAAGCCTGTAATCCCAGCACTTTGGGAGGCCGAGACGGGTGGATCACGAGGTCAGGAGTTCGAGATCATCCTGGCTAACACGGTGAAACCCCGTCTCTACTAAAAAATACAAAAAGCTAGCCGGGCGAGGTGGCGGGCGCCTGTAGTCCCAGCTACTCAGGAGGCTGAGGCAGGAGAATGGCGTAAACCCGGGAGGTGGAGCTTGCAGTGAGCTGAGATCTGGCCACTGCACTCCAGCCTGGGTGACAGAGCGAGACTCCGTCTCAAAAAAAATAAATAAATAAATAAAAAATAAAATAAAAATAAATAAATAGAACTAAGAGAACATCTTTTTCTTTCTATTTAAACAGTTTTATAAACACTGAATAGTAATTCATTTCTTATAGAATCCACTTGATTTTTATGTTATGTGACTTTTCTAAACAAAACAATTATTTAAAAAACTGCCAATTTGGCACCTGTATAAATTTCTTTCACTTCCTAATAGTAGTCACTCCTATGTCTACATTTATTTATTTGGTTGTAACATTAATGGAGTATTTTAGAAAACACGTTGATTCATTATGACTTTCTTAAAAACCAGAGGTCTATGTAAATGAAATGCGGTGTATATTCTATTATGCAGACAGATATCAATTTTTAAACAATGTTACTTTTTCCTCTTTGCTATTTTTGAAATTGTTTATATGAAAATGAGAAGTTAAATCTTTATAGCTCTGAATAACTGAAATGTTCTATAATTGTCCTTACCAGCCCACATATACTATAAAATCATTCATCTTGCTTTTTACTTTCTCCTTGTAAACATCACAGTTTTCAGAGCTGAATAGCTCTGTACATAGTCTGATTTCTAATCTAACATTCAAAACCTATTTCCTTTAAAGAGGCAAAAACAAACAAACAAGCAAACAACAAAAACACATGTTTACAAACTAAAGTCACTCCAAAAGCGGAAAAAAAAAAAAAATCATAAAGTCAGTTTCTCAGCACCATTAGATGGTACCCCAAATTTAGTTCTCTACAACTTTCTGAAAAGATGGCTTTTCACATTCCAATTCCATTGAGGTCAAGTCACGGTATATTGCAATATTTTAACACAATCTAGTATGTGTCGAGCTTTGTGGTAAGCGTTGGTGATCTACATCAATGGTGAAGAAGCTTTTACACATATTGCTTTTACAGACTAGTGCAGCAGAGAGACAATTAACCAAAGAATCACACTACAGTGAGATTAAAAACATCTATGCCAATGACCATGGCCAATGCTAACCATGATAGCACCGCCTTTTTTTGGTGTGATTTTGAACTATCTTCTCAACGAACAACAGCAAATAACAGAATTTAGTCTACCAGAGTGGAAGATATCTGTTAGCAATTCAAGGATGTTTCTGTTAAAAAGATGTACCCTATCACCTAGTGAGAGTAACACGCTCTCTAGCTACCCTTGTATTTAAAGGCTATAAATCATATACAGCATATTTTTGCAGATAATTTAAGAACCCAGGTTTCTAGATATATAGGGAAAAAATTATACACACAGTTGAAATAAAAGGGAGAAGAGATAACAAGCCTCTCTTCTTTTTTCATCTGGCTTCATGAAATTTATATTGTTCCTCACACTAAAATTCAATGTATTAATGAAGTATATTTATTAGTTCTCAAATTCTTATTGTAATTTTTTTTATTTTTATATTCACTCCTGAGGCTTCTTTTACAGTTGAGTAAAAGCTGGTGATTTCCAAGGTAAATACAAGACAAATATTCTATCCTAGAACTTCAACTGATTATTCTCACTTTGGGCTCATTTGCATTTATTAAAATTCAAGTTCTGGGCATTACACTTTATCTGTGGACTTTTTGTTTTAATTAAAAAGATATATGTATATGTGGCAAGAATTGAAATTCTGAATCTCTTAAGAATAAAGGAGTTATTCCTTGTTATTATATCTTTACCAAACCATCAGTTGCCACTTTGATGTTGCTAAGAAAGTGTCATTTTGGAAGGGGATGAAATGTTAAGAACAGAGTATTTGGTTCTTTTGTTTGATAACCAGCTTTCTAGAAATACATTTTAGTACAGCAATCTACAAGAACACTTTCACTGCTTAGTTCAATTTAAATACATTTAGAATTTAAAAAATACTATATTAATAAAACAATAATGAATATATGAGACAATGCTATATGTTCTTAAATCTATTTGTACATACCAAAACTCATTGGCAGCAACTAAATATAGGAAGACAAAGAAACAGAGGCAGAAATCCCAAGCACCTTGCCAAATTAAGTCTAATATTCTGACATTTCTCTCTCTAATGTGCTAATGGGAGGGCTATAGTCTCTGACCTCTCATTCCCTGCAGGAAATGTCTGTGGCTACCTGAAGCAGCCTTCCAGAAATAATATTTAAGCTTTACCTTCAAGCCAGCAGCACTCTTAATAAAATAAAAGCAGTACTATATTTCAACAACTTGAAGGTGGCTTTTTATTTTTCATATTTTAACATTATTAAAATCAGGATAAAAGTTTAGTTTGTGAAAAGTTATACTTAAATCAGAAGCACTTTTCTTAGAGGTAAAATAAATATAATGCATATTTTAATTGATGAGAGCTTAAAATGGATGAAATACAATTGCTCTCAACTTGTAGGAATTTCAGTTACGGTGGCAATAAACATTAGCAATATAGTAGGCCAAATGAAAGCCCCGTGGATTTCCTCTAAATAATGATGCAGCAGAATAGTTGCTCTGCCCACAGGGCAAGCTGACCCCAGACACACACTGACCTTATAGTATACCTGCAAAAATAGGTAGCTCTATCTTCTACAACATCACCTTAGAATATAAATGTCAGGATCTCATTTTCATGAATAATGTAGGCACTAGGGCTATTTTACTTTGATTGCTTATTTTCCATTCTCTAAAACATATACCTTATACCCAAATGATGTAACCTTACAATTTGCATTAACTCATGGATTTGAAACCAACCCTCTATAAGTTCCCTGGGGTCGTTTAGTTTCATTTGTATGCATGTAAATAGCACCAAGACTGACATAAAAATTAATGAACTATTTACTTTAGTAGCCTGTGCTTTGCTCCTAAAAGCAAGCAAATGTTTATATAATTAAGTTTATTAATATAAAATTAAAGCTATAAAACCTTCAATAATGAAAACAGTGTCAAAAGATAGGTGGCATTTAGTTTTGAAAAATGTAAATTAAAATGAAATTCAAAATGAAAAGAAATAATTGTAGAGCACTCATTTTATTTTTTTGATACCATCACCATATATATATATACGTATATACCATCACCCTATATCTATTTTTTTCACATACACACACACACACACACAGAGAGAGAGAGAGAGAGAGAGAGAGAGAGAGGGAGAGAGAAATAACAATTTCTTTATCCATTTATCTGTCAATGGACAGTTAGGTTGCTTCCACATCTTGGCTACTGTGAATCATACTAAGACAAGATTACAGTAGTACTCCCCTGTTCTCTGCAGCCTTCTTTGCAATAGCCAATATTCTTGTCTTATTGGATACTGATTTTACCAAATATGTCCTGATTTTACGATCCAGATTTGCCCCTAATTTGGAAGCTGATAAGAAGCTTACATTTTTCAGGTTTTCCATTTAAAAAAATCACAGCACAGCTTTCTCCAGTTCTAGTTGTTTAGAAAACCAAATTGGCAAGAGCTGAGCATCTCCACAGAAGAAAGAAAACAGACTTTTTTTTTATTATTTGACATTGTGTATGTTTATTAATAATTATTATTTAAAATAGTACGTAAAACTTCTCAATGGCAATACGCAGTTTTGAATAGAGGATATATCATTAGATACCTATTTTTCCCTTGGGGGTTTTATCTAAGTAAAAAAAGAATATATAACTGAGAAATTCTATATTAAATATCTGTTTATCCCAAAAAGCGTTCTGAATCACATACTTTGATAGGTCACTTTTTTCCCATATCTATCTTTGTTACATTAAAGAATCAAAGCTAGGCCAATGGGAGTTAGTTAAGGAGTAAATCCTACAGTTCTAATTATCATAAGATGCACTTATTCCCAACCCCAGAAATTAAGTGAGTCATGGAGTACGGAGGGAAACAAGATGAAAGGCAAGGAGACCAGCACACAACCGTTTTATTCATTCCATTTGAAAATACCAAAAAGCAAACATTCTTTTAACAAATAACAATAAACTCCAGCTAGTGATAATTCCTGGTTCAGGTGGAAAAACTTTAAAAATAGCCAAACTGCCACGCCCTTTCTTGTTCCACAAAAGACTGTTGACTGTCTCAGTGATTTCCTAAGTGTTGCTGGTTGATAGGACCATTGTGAGTTGGCACTGGTCCAAGACAGTTGGCTGTGCCTATCACCTGGAGGCCACTTGAACGTTATAAGAACAGTAGACCTGATGCTTCTGGATTTCTACCACATGGTGCGATCACAAATGGGTAGCAATGAATCAAATAAAATATGTTTTATAGGCTAGTTCCATTTGGCCATGTTTATAGAGAACAGTCACAAGAATATTGCAAGAGAAATTGCTTGAAACATATTGTATTTAATGCAAGATATCTATGAAGATAGAGTTATTAAAAACATATCAGCTTAAAATAAATAGAAATTTATTCAAAAGTCTTAACACCTTTATCTTCTGATCACACATTGTACTAGATCTACTGACGTGGTTGACAAAATAGTTGCTGTGAGCTGAAAGTTGTTACACATCAGACATACATAGCTCAATTATATCAAATTGCCAATATGATTTTAAGGACAAAATCTGTAATTTGGAACAACATACAGGTCTATTTTTCTAAATAACTCTTTCAAATGATGATATCAAAATGTATTCACAACTAAAATGTTATTTTTCCATTCAAAAAATGTTGAATTGCATTTTACAATTTTAGCAAGGTTAAATTGTCTATTAAATTAAGTAGACATATGTGGAAACAAAATTCAAAGTGTACCTTAGATTAAGTTTTCTTAAGAAAAAACAGTTTCAAGATACACATACTAGAAAACATTTTTCACTTGTGCTGATTTCAACAAATAATCAAGGAATATAGATTTAAAGAGAAATAATCTATTATGTCAACAAGAACAAAGTATGTTCAGATGCCCAAAATATAAACAAGGCAAAGGCATTATCACTGAAATATGGTAGTTTACATATTAAATACTATTTTACTAGTTAATTTGAAATTCCTTAATAAAATGTTATTCTCAAACTTTCAGTATTGAAGTTAGGATGTAAAATTTGCCATCATGAGCTCATTTTTAATATGAATATGACTGATCACAAGCTTAGTAGCTAACTTTCAATTTCCAACTATCAAGGAAACCATTTTCTTGATTGGACAATAACCTAGTTATTTGGGAGTACAATGACATATTATTTACAGTATTTGAAATGTTTTGGGAATGGTGGGCTGCAGACAACATTAATGAGCAAATCATGAGGCCCTTACTAAAAAAAAAAAAAAAAGTTTTAAAAGCTTTACTATTTACCCTCATTAATAGACTTGACATCTATTCCATCACTCAGTAAAAAGATACACAAGGCAATGTAGGAGAAAAGGAAAGGAAGAAAGCAGGAAGGGTTAAAAATAACTGAATTTTTAATAAAAAGCATCTTTATATTAACATTACTGTTTTCCTTTCTCAAATACCCTTCCTTTGTGTCAAATGTTGTCAAGATACAAGCTTTTAGACTTTAATACCTAGATTTTACTGTGATTCATGAGGATTGTAATAAAAATGAAACATTCCCATCTATCAAGATTGCAAAACAATTTGTTAAAAAGTCAAAGGAAATTTATTTGAGTATGGTTGGTACTTGCCTCTAACCATAAATTTTATTAATGCTTTGTTAAAATAATAACAATGACAATAATAATAACAGTAATAGTAATAATAAATGACAGATATAATGTGTCAGTCAATTTGTTCTATTGGAGGCTTTCAACTTCTCTTTCATAGTGAAATTGTGAAATATTTAGTAACTATTAAAGCATCTAGCCCAGAAAATTCTAAAAAGAGATTTACAAATAAAATCTTTCTGCAAATTTACAAAAATGTTACCAATATTTGACACCTTTATTTTACAGCAAAGAAAGTTACTTTGGACTTTTGCCTGATAGAGCTGACTTCATATTTTAAAAAGACCAATTCATCTGACTACACCTTAATTTCTGACCACATTTAATTTGTCTCATCTTTAAAATAGTGAGTTGCTCCAGCTACTCAGGAGGCTGAGGCAGGAGAATGGCGTGAACCCAAGAAGCAGAGCTTGCAGTGAGCCGAGATCGCGCCACTGCACTCCAGCCTGGGTGACAGAGCAAGACTCCGTCTCAAAAAAAAAAAAAAAAAAAATAGTGAGTTGCCTAGCAAGAGGCCACTGCAAGTGGATGAAAGGGAATTTACTCTTTTTGAGCAACTCCACGTAACCAGGTTGGTGCCTTATATACATTATTCCAGCAGAGATCCCTTAGGTAAGCAAGAAATGTTAACTTTGCTTTTTCCTACTTTTACTTAAAGCATGTGCAAGTTTAGCTCATGGTTCAACCATGAAAAAGAGATTCCATCTGTCTGTAAAGGCCAGGTCTTCTGTTACTATTCTTTCTCATTTTGGTATATTTTGCCTAGAACTACCTTGTCACCTTTTGTCACCAACAAGGCTCATCCTCATCCTTGATGTCTATGATGCCTATATCTGTCATTTATCAAAATCTTTTGAATTCATCTCCCCCAGGACACTGTGATGTCCCAAGGATGCAATTTTTGTGTTTCTTTCCTTTGAGTTCCTAGCCTTGCTGACAGAGCCTGGCTCATGGTAAACAGTCACTAAATGTCAATAGAACTAACCAAATTCCCTTCCTTCGCCTTATGCTTTTCCTTTAGAGAGCTAACACTCAGAATTTAACCTTGCTTTACCAAGTTAGTTTTTCATTATGTTTGGTTTTCACCTCACAAAGTGGACAGAATATTGAGCTCCCCCTCATATATGCCATAATACAAGGTAACAGCAGAGCGCAATTTCTTGGGACCTTAAAATTATGATGCCAAAGAGGACTAGTGCAATTCACTGGTTTTAAATTATTTGATAACAACTGACATAAGAACACATACAGGTTTATAAAAGGTGTGCATTTGTAATATGTATGGAGGGATATCACATTTAATGGTAACTTTAACGAATTAAAAAAAAAAAAAACTTGCCGTTTAAATATAGGCAGGTACTATGAGGAAAAGAAAAGCCACCTGGAACTGACTTGGGTGAAGCCTATTGCAGGGGGTGGAGAAGCATATGCAAGGGCACCAGTTAGTGTAACTACTAGATTATGCTTTTCTCACTTGAAAACGGGGAGAGACTTCTAACTCCCAGGGAAAAGTCCTGAGAGCCTTACTATTTGCTTACAGAGCAGCTGCACGTGACCTATGATAAAGTGGTAAATTATATCTACATGAGACATTCTAATCCTATTCTCCCTTTTGGGCTGGAGAGGGCACAGAAATGTGTCCTCTGCAAGGCAGAATTGAGAGGGAAAAATTATTTCCTTCCACCCACAGCTGTAAATACTTGAGAAGTTTACAAATATGTTTATTTATAAAACAAACAAAAACAAAACAGCCTTTCTATGCACCGCTCAAGGTCCCCAGAGTATGCGTAGCAGGTTAGTGGAGGCTATCTCAGAATCAAAAAAAAAAAAAAAAAAAATTCTAGTTTCTTTGTTTCTTTCCTTTCTCCAAACTGAGATTCATTTTAGGGAGCCCTGTGGGCAGAACAACTAAATTCTGAGCTACTATTGCCCAAGGACAAGAGTATTCTACTCTCAGTAGAAACCTTTCCAATAATCTGAGCTCTCTCTGGGGAAGTAGCATTGATGGCTGTGGGCAATCTGGCTCTATACCTGAAATCTTCACTTGGACAAGACAAAGTGAGTTTCAGAAGCCATTACAATGCTACGTAAGGTCACCCAAATTATGGTTTTTATTACAATTAGCTTACAGTACAGCCATAATATATTTTAGTTGCAGCACGGTTCTATTGGAAATGGAATGGAATTCTTTCATAATTCAGAAATATCATAAAAGCTACTTCCAATGTGATTCTTAATACAAAATGGACAGTTATCAGTATAACTGAGGGAAGGCACGTGGACATAAAAGATGTTCTTTGGAAAAATATTGGAACATAAAACTTTATATGAACCATAAATAAAATTTATAAGCAATGTAACCCTGAGGAGAATGCACACTGGATATGGATCACCCTAGAAACACTGATTGTCAAAATAACTAACTGTTGGGCTCTCATCGAATCCATGGTATCAATATTGTACACAGCCAGGCTCAACCTTTAAGTGTTTTATTTCAAAGATGGTAAGGAAGGAAATGGGATGTCAATTAAATATACATTTTTTGGCTTATGCCCATATGTACCTGGAGACCTGAAAAGAAAGTGTCCTTTTCAACATCAACAAACAGAAACTTAACTATAACATGTTTTATAAAATTGTAAATTTTATAAATTAACGTTGATGTTCATCTAATGATAATCAGGCTGCTGAAATGAAAAGCTGATATCATTTTGATTACCTTATAAGGATCAAAATGAGTTTCATTCTCCAGCTATATTACCACTTACTAATTATAATGAAATGAATTAGGCCAACTAGCGCATTAAATGACAATAAATGATGTGGACAGAGATATGTGAATACCCTTGTGCCTTAAGAATTCTATTACAAAAGTTAATAACAATAACATGGTACAACTATTGAGTAGATTTTTATATGCCATAGAGTATGCTAAGCTTGTTATATAGTTTAGTCTATTTAATCCTCATCACACCCATGACATAGGTTACCATTTTCATTGTTTTACCAGATAGGAATAAAAAGGCTTAGAGGGTTTATACAATTTGTCCAGGTTCTCAGAGCTGGTAAGTGGTAGACCTGAGCTTCCAACTATGTTAATATGACTAAGATTATGAGCCTTCAGTAGTTTTGACAGACAGCTATATTTAGAGGCAGGCAAAAGTAAAAGGATTTCAGTGGGTAACACAAGGGAACAACGCAGAAACAAGGAATAGTGAAAGTATCTGGAAGTAACTCCACTTAACTCCCACTAATAAAGGCCATTTTAGTTGGCCATTGAATTACTCCGATTGGATCATCCCAGCTTTGGTTTCTCCAGTCCCAGTTTGCATTAAATATTTCCTAGTTAGCCAGCTTTATGTGATTTCTGTTCATAGAAGCAATTAATGTGATTTCTGTTATGTACCTTTTTATAGGTTTATATCTTATCCCTTCAAACTCGTCACATTCAACAATGTCTTAACTCAGTAATATTTGTTATTCTGATTTGATTGGATGTTAGTATATTCCTTCATGTTACTTTACCTTCACCTTCAAGAGGACTCAATTTTATACTGTAATGCTTTCATCCATTCATTCTAGCAACTCTGAAATATTCCGGTTTTTTGTGTGTTTGTTTGTTTGTTTTTCAAAATTATCTATTGTATGTAACTTCTGATATCTTTGACCACCACCACCACCTTCATTTTCAGCAAAATTTCCTTTTATTTAATTAGGCATTACAGCAAACTTTCAGCCACACAATACTGCGTAGACCTTTATCCATTCCTTCCTCTTTTCTCCAGTTATCAAAGGAATGTAAGTGTAATTCCTTTGCCACAGAAGCTATGTTTTCCTTTCTCTCTCTTGAACATCATTCTCTATCTTGGGTGAAGGGAGAAGGAAACTAAAGCAAATGGTTCCTTACTCTCTTGCCTTCCATGCCAGTCCAGAAAGATACTGTTCATACTATTACCATTCAAAAAAATTTAGTTTCTTTATTGTTGTTGTTACTGCTTTCTCATTAGATATATTATGTAAAAGAACAAAACTGACCACAAAAGACCACCCTGGAACTTATTTTTAACCTAGCCAACCTATAGAAGGAAATGAGAATTTTTCCTCTCCCTTGTTTTTTTAAATGTCCTTTAAAAAAATACATACATATATATATATATACACACACACACACACATACACAGAGAGAGAGAGAGAGTGTCTTGGTGTTGCCCAGGCTGTGGAGTGCAGTGGTGTGATCTCAGCTCACTGCAGGCTCTGCCTCCTGGGTTCATGCCATTCACCTGCCTCAGCCTTCCGAGTAGCTGGGACTACAGGTGCCTGTCACCACGACCGGATAATTTTTTGTATTTTTAGTTGAGACAGGGTTTCACCGTGTTAGCCAGGATGGTCTCGATCTCCTGACCTCGTGATCTGCCCACTTAGGCCTCCCAAAGTGCTGGGATTACAGGCGTGAGTCACTGCACCTAGCCAAAAATATTTCATATTAAAATTCCAGTGGGCATTTTGATTCCTTACTTTACTAAACTGCTAAGTATTTTACATGGCACAGACTCTTGATGTTGCTTTGGAACCCCCACAAGCTCCAGGTTCTCTTTTATAATTGTCCTTCTCAGGATCCTTCCAAACTATTTTTTCCTCTCCCTGGGCAATATTTAATATCAGAAGCCCTCGTTTCTATTTTCACAGTACACTCTTTGCCTACCCCATCTCATGCCTGCCCATGACTTCAACTTTCATCAGCAGAACCAGCTCTAAAGTGTGGAACCTTTCAGGAAACATAGGAATCAAGTGTTTACGTACTCGTTAAGTATCTGTTCATAGAAATGATAATTGTAGAGTTTTAAGCTGCATTAAATAAAACAAATTAACATTCCTCAGAAAAAAATTGGCTCAAGTCAATCTTTTTATTTCCTTAAGAAGAAAAGAAACTTTGCATTCTTCACTATTTCTACCACATATTTTGACTTTGTAATTGAAACCTATAACATGTATGTACACAAAAGCATTCTGGATATCAATTATCATTACCTTAAATTTATGACTTTGGAAGATAAGGTATTTACATATAATAAAGTGTGTTCTTTTACTATTTGAAATCCTATTGGCTAATTATTCCATTGAAACTAACTGTGACATATTTTTAATGATGTAATAAGAGCTTGCCCAAACTGTCACAAAAATCTATATGACCCAACCTTTGGTGACAAACTGGTCACACTAGAAAATATGGGGCAGAGAGAGCAGTACGGGAACCCCTCATCACACAGGTAACATTAAATTATATGAAAACTGGAATATCAACAATAGGGGGTAAATTCTTAACTTTTTGACTACTGAGTAGTGGTTGTGGTTCAGATTCCGAATCAACAGCAGCACCAGACGTGTGCAAAGTGTCAAATGTTTCGGATGATTAGTAGCCACAGAAGTTCAGAGGAAGGTGAACCACTGCCAGTGTCAGAGCCAGTTGGGCCCTTAGAACTTAAACTAAAGCCCTTATTACAACATGGGAAAAGCCAGTGGTTGCCTGTATAGTCCTTTCTACAACAGCACTAGTCTTAAAACATAATGTAACCTCCTAATCTAGTTTTATAAAACTATGTACCTCTAAAACATTTTGAGGTCAACAATTTATTTTCCTGGTAAGTGTAAATAGCAAAGAATATAAGTTACAGCATACTAAAATTATTGATACTTTGGAATAAAACTGGTACATAATTCTTTTAAAGAATCCAGACTAATTAAAATACTAGAGCGAACTACATGTTTGGCTGTGTCCCCACCCAAAATCTCATCTTGAATTGTAATCCCCATAATCTTTATAATCCCCACGTGTCGAGGGTGGGACCAGGTGGAAGTAATTGGATCACGGGGGTGGTTTCCCCCATGCTGTTTTCATGATAGTGAGTGAGTCTCACAAGATCTGATGGTTTTATAAATAGCGTCTGGCATTTATCTTGCTTGCACTCATTCCAGCCTGCCATTCTGTGAAGAAAGTACTTGCTTATTCTTTGCCTTCCCTCCACGATTGTAAGTTTCCTGAGGCCTCTCTAGCCATGCAGAACTGTGAGTCAATTAAATCTCTTTCCTTTAAAAATTACCCATCTCAGGTACTTCTTCATAGCTGTGTGAGAACGAACTAATATATTCCATGAAGATCTTACTTACTGCTGGAAATTTTACTTCAATCCTATTCATTTTTGAACTTACATTTCCATCCCCACTGATTTTTATCCTACATAATAAATTTGATGCTTGAAGGTCTTTGTATTGATCATATTTCCCTGCAACAAGGATTTGTATCTAAAAATGGTTTTTAAAAAAGTTCCCTGTGACTATATAACTCTAGGTGTAAAAAAAATTTCTTTTGGGATGAGTTATCATTAAAATTATTTAAAAAGTATAATTATCAAAGCAAAATCTTAAAACTGTGACAAGTAATTATTAAACAAAGATTGCAATGATTAGAAATGAATCTCTTAATAAAATAGCTTTTTCCCATTTATTTCATACATGCTATGGATGACTAATACTTACTGTTAAAAGCGGAAAAGACCCAGCACGAGTTCTGTTTACTTTTTTTATTGCTATAACTGTGAAGGTTCTTTGTTCACACAAATAAATAGATGGAAACGGAATAAACTCTTTCCATTATAACAATGTCACTCAAGTCCTTGAACTACTTCTCAATTATATGCCAAAAGTCACTAATCTTTCATCAAAAATTATTTTAATCATATATTGGCTGACAACTCAATTAGGCCTCTCTGAAATTTTGCTTAAAGTAGAGAATTGTAAACCACCTGATTTAAAAATGGATTTGCTACCCAGTTATCAGAGTCATTCAATTTGTCAATTAGCCAAACAAATTCTTGTTTTATTGTATCCCCAAAGCTCTGAGTTCATATGCCAGTGGAACATCCTCACACAACCCCAGAGATATGCACACTCCAGTTTAAAGTCTGCTACACAATAGCATAATGGCACTTTTATATTACATTTATATGTGTTCAATCATCCTAAAAGTATAGTAGTAAGTATAACAGAGCACAGAATAGATCTAAATTCAACACCTTTAAACAAAGATCTTCTCCTAAGGATCTTCTGATTGATCGTCAGCAGCAAATACACACACACTCATACACACACACTCATACACACACACATACACACACTCTTAAAGTTCAAATATCTAAAACAACTAATTCAGTTTTAATACAAACTATTAAAGGACCTGGAAAAGAATGTTATGATTTCTTTTATTTTCTAAACAAGATGGTATTAGCCAAATAAGACATTGCATTATTAGCAATGACCAATAGCTCATCCATTTTTAATGCTTGAAAAACAAGTAGAAGATTGATTTCCTTCATTGAGTTCTGACAAATAGAAAAGTGGATCAAACCTAAACATTTCCTGGCTATGAACACTATCATGTCTTTAAGAGGTACAGAGAATTATTAAGATAGCAGCTAACTACCAGAAGCAAGTGCTGAGCAGTTTTACAGCTTTACAGGACTGCAAGCTGAGGCGTTCCCTGCACCTGGGTCATTCCTTGTTCAGCGGTAAATCTGTGGAATTGACAGAAACTACTACACTCACCATATCTGAGAGTACCAACAAGCTACTGTTGGCCTTTTCCGTGGAACAACACAACTTCCCCCAATCCCCATAAAAACAATAAACGTGTTCCACTTTTTATTTATGGAATGTCACTCCTTTATGAAGACTTATTTTTGTTTGTGTTTTTGGCATATATTTGTAATGAAATTAAATTGTATGAGAAAATTTACTTATTAAGAATAAAAAAGGGAGAAAATAAGAGTACATTGTCTTTCCCAGACACAAAAGTCATATGCAAAAAGTTTACATTTCTTATTTATGAATTGATATCTTTCTATGTTTTTTGTTTTCTATATTTCCAGTAGGGAATGAATCACAGCTGATCTCCCATCTCCAATCAATACTTTTAAACATCATACCAAATGAAAAGAAACACATATAAAAAGTGAGGTAGTAATAGTCTTCTCATTCCTTGCTTTAAAATCCCAATAACATGTGACATATATTTCATTCACCTGTCTCATATACTGGGGTAGTCTGAATTCTAAGATCATCCCAATGACCTATACCTTTGTATAATCATCTCCATCTTTGTCGTGAAAGACACCTATGAATAGGATGGGCCAGCACTCCCATGATTAAGTTCTATGATATGGCTGGCTCTAAAAGATAACAGAATTATCTTCAGTGGGGCTTATCTAATATGAGAGAGGAAGGGGGAGGGGGAGAAGGGGAGATTGATTCAAAGTGCAAGAAATTCTCCGTCACTGGCTATGAAGATGAGGGGGCCACATGGGCAACAAATTCAGGTTGTTTCTAAAAGCTAACATCAGCTCCAACTAACAAGCCAGAAGGGAAAGGAGAATCTTCGTCTTACAAATGCAAGGCACTGAATTCTGCTACAATCACAAGAGCTCGGAAGAGGCCCTTGAGTTCCAGATAATAACAGCTCAGCAAATGCCTTGATTTTAGACTTGTAAGACACTAAGCAGAGAAACTTCCCACATTGGCCCAGACTTCGTACCTACAAAACTGCAACCTAATAAACAGGTATTTGAAGACACTAAGTTTGTGGTAGCTTATGATACAGCAACAGAAATCCAATATATACACATTCCATAAACAGATCATTAGAAAAAGTTCAATACCTTCAAAAAGTTCAAAACGAAATGTCCACCTGTTCACCTGTTGAAGACAATATATACTTTCTCTATCTAATGTTTTTGGCTTTTGACTGTGACAGAAAACCCACTTTAAAAAAATAACTAATGTGGGCTGTGCACGGTGGCTCATGGCTGTAATCCCAGCACTTTGGGAGGCTAAGACGGGCAGATCATGAGGTCAGGAGATTGAGACCATCCTGGCCAACACGGTGAAACCCTGTCTCTACTAAAAATACAAAAAATTAGACGGGCATGGTGGCAGGCGCCTGTAGTCCCAGTTACTCAGGAGGCTGAGGCAGGAGAATGGCGTAAACCCGGAAGGCAGAGCTTGTGGTGAGCTGAGATCGCACCACTGCACTCCAGCCTGGGCAACAGAGCGAGACTCCGTCTCAAAAAACAAAACAAAACAAAAAAAACTAACGTGGTGGAAACCAAATGTCTAATACTCAAATTAGATATGAAAGAGACTCATCTTTTACTTCTCTATTTCTTATTTTTGAAGTTTTGAACTATGAGTGAAGTATACTGTGCACCTTTCTTATATAAATATCATGTCATTTAACTTTCACAGTTTCTTAATGTGGTAGTTGCATGCTCATATCACCCATGAGAAAACTGAGAGTCACATGAATTTAAGGTTAACTTCAATGTGTTTAAGATATTCACTTTATATTCCTCCTGTATATCATTAAAGTGTACCCACACCAAGGATTCCATCTTCATTCAGTACATAACACTCTTCAAATACCCAGGCAACCTCAACACCAAACCAGTCCATGAATGAGATCTCTCATTCTGAGTTCTTGACTCAATTCTTTGGAATTGTCCATTTGAGTGAAACTGTCCCTGAGTTTTCTGCTAGGCAACTTGACTTATACATTGAAGGTGTTAAATAGACTAATCCTTCCTAGAGCAGTGATGTTTATCAGTCTTAGATGTGAATGGGAATTACCTGGGAGCATGAAAATGTCTAATGCCTGGGTCCTAATGTCAGCAGTGATAATCTAATTGGCCTGAAGTGGGGGCCTGAGCATATTTTTTTTTAAATATCTCCCAAGCTGAGCGTAACATAGAGCCAAGGTTGAGAACCACAGATCTAGAGTTGGCTCATACCTTTGGAAGGAATTGCAAAGATTATTAGCTACACTGGAATAAATAGTAAAGAAAAACACCAACAGTAGTTTACCAGATCTTGCTTTTTGCCACAGTATACATACCTGGGCAACTGAGGCCAAAGATAAATAGCTAAAATGTCTGCTAAGTGTTTTACAGCTGTGTTAGTATAAATATTCCTGTGGGCTCTTCTACAATAGCAGTCGAATTTTAAAAGATTTGCCCTAGGGCGGAGCAAGATGGCGCAATAGGAACAGCTCCAGTCTCCACCTCCCAGCGAGAGCTACACAGAAGGCAGGTGATTTCTGCATTTTCAACTGAGGTATTGGGTTCATCTCATTAGGGAGTGCCGGACAATCAGTGCTGATCAGCTGCTGCAGCCCTAATAGCCAGAGCTGAAGCAAGGCAAGGCATCGCCTCACCTGGGAAGCGCAAGGGGGAAGGGAATCCCTTTTCCTAGCCAGGGGAACTGAGACACACAACACCTGGAAAATTAGGTAACTTCCACCACAATACCGCGCTGTACCAAGGGTCCTAGCAAACGAGCACACCAGGAGATTATATCCCACACCTGGCCGGGAGGGTCCCACGCCCACACATGGAGCCTCCCTCATTGCTAGCACAGCAGTCTGCCATCTAACTGCAAGGCAGCAGCCAGACTGGGGGAGGGGAGCCTGCCATTGCTGAGGCTTAAGTAGGTAAACAAATCCACTGGGAAGCTTGAACTGGGTGGAGCTCACAGCAGCTCAAGGAGCCCTGCCTGTCTCTGTACACTCCACCTCTGGGGACAGGGCAAAGCTAATCAACAACAACAATAACAAAGCAGCAGAAACCTCTGCAGATGCAGACAACTCTGTCTGACAGCTTTGAAGAGAGCAGTGGATCTCCGAAAACAGAGGTTGAGATCTGAGAACGGACAGACTGCCTGCTCAAGTGGGTCCCTCACCCCTGAGTAGCCTAACTGGGAGACATCCCCCACTAGGGGCAGATCGACACCCCACACCTAACATGGTGGAGTACACCCCTGAGAGGAAGCTTCCAAAGCAAGAATCAGACAGGTACACTCACTGTTCAGCAGTATTCTATCTTCTGCAGCCTCTGCTGCTGATACCTAGGCAAACAGGGTCTGCAGTGGACCTCAAGCAATCTCCAACAGACCTACAGCTAGGGTCCTGACTGTTAGAAGGAAAACTAACAAACAGGAAGGACACCCACACCAAAACCCCATCAGTATGTCACCATCATCAAAGACTAGAGGCAGATAAAACCACAAAGATGGGGAAAAAGCAGGGCAGAAAAGCTGGAAATTCAAAAAATAAGAGTGCATCTCCCCCTGCAAAGGAGCGCAGCTCATCGCCAGCAACGGATCAAAGTTGGACAGGGAATGACTTTGACAAGATGAGAGAAGAAGGCTTCAGTCCATCAAACTTCTCAGAGCTAAAGGAGGAATTACGTACCCAGCGCAAAGAAACTAAAAATCTGGAAAAAAGAGTGGAAGAATTGATAACCAGAATAATTAATGCAGATAAAGCCATAAACGAACTGACAGAGATGAAAACCATGACACGAGAAATACATGACAAATGCACAAGCTTCAGTAACCGACTCAATCAATTGGAAGAAACAGTATCAGTGACTGAGGATCAAATGAATGAAATGAAGCGAGAAGAGAAATCTAAAGAAAAAAGAAAAAGAAATGAACAAAGTCTGCAAGAAGTATGGGATTATGTAAAAAGACCAAATCTACGTCTGATTGGAGTGCTGAAAAGTGAGGGGGAAAATGGAACCAAGTTGGAAAACACTCTTCAGGATATCATCCAGGAGAACTTCCCCAACCTAGTAGGGCAGGCCAACATTCAAATTCAGGAAATACAGAGAACGCCACAAAGATACTCCTCGAGAAGAGCAACTCTAAGACACATAATTGCCAGATTCACCAAAGTTGAAATGAAGGAAAAAATGTTAAGGGTAGCCAGACAGAAAGGTCGGGTTACCCACAAAGGGAAGCCCTTCAGACTAACAGCAGATCTCTTGCAGAAACTCTACAAGCCAGAAGAGAATGGGGGCCAATATTCAACGTTCTTAAAGAAAAGAATTTTAAACCCAGAATTTCATATCCAGCCAAACTAAGTTTCATAAGTGAAGGAGAAATAAAATCCTTTACAGATAAGCAAATGCTTAGAGATTTTGTCACCACCAGGCCTGCCTTACAAGAGACCCTGAAGGAAGCCCTAAACATGGAAAGGAACAACCGGTACCAGCCATTGCAAAAAACATGCCAAAATGTAAAGACCATCAAGGCTAGGAAGAAACTGCATCAACTAATGAGCAAAATAACCAGTTAATCTCATAATGGCAGGATCAAGTTCATACATAACAATATTAACCTTAAATGTAAATGGACTAAATGCTCCAATTAAAAGACACAGACTGGCAAACTGGATAAAGAGTCAGGACCCATCAGTCTGCTGTATTCAAGAGACCCATCTCACATGCAGAAACATATATAGGCTCAAAATAAAGGGATGGAGGAAGATCTACCAAGCAAATGGAGAACAAAAAAAAAGCAGGGGTTGCAATCCTAGTCTCTGATAAAACAGACTTTAAACCATCAAAGATCAAAAGAGACAAAGAAGGCCATTACATAATGGTAAAGGGATCAATTCAAAAGGAAGAGCTAACTATCCTAAATATATATGCACCCAACACAGGAGCACCCAGATTCATAAAGCAAGTCCTTAGAGACTTACAAAGAGATTTAGACTGCCATACAATAATAATGGGAGACTTCAAAACCCCACTGTCAACATTAGAAAGATCAACGAGACAGAAAGTTAACAAGCATATACAGGAATTGAACTCATCTCTGCAGCAAGCAGACCTAATAGACATTTACAGAACTCTCCACCCCAAATCAACAGAATATACATTCTTCTCAGCACCACATCACACTTATTCCAAAATTGACCACATAATTGGAAGTAAAGCACTCCTCAGCAAATGTACAAGAACAGAAATTATAACAAACTGTCTCTCAGACCACAGTGCAATCAAACTAGAACTCAGGACTAAGAAACTCAATCAAAACCGCTCAACTACATGGAAATTGAATAACCTGCTCCTGAATGACTACTGGGTACGTAACAAAATGAAGGCAGAAATAAAGATGTTCTTTGAAACCAATGAGAACAAAGATATAACATACAAGAATCTCTGGGACATATTTAAAGCAGTGTGTAGAGGAAAATTCATAGCATTAAATGCCGACAAGAGAAAGCTGCAAAGATCTAAAATTGACACTCTAACATCACAGTTAAAAGAACTAGAGGCCGGGCGCGGTGGCTCAAGCCTGTAATCCCAGCACTTTGGGAGGCCGAGACGGGCGGATCACGAGGTCAGGAGATCGAGACCCTCCTGGCTAATACAGTGAAACCCCGTCTCTACTAAAAATACAAAAACTAGCCGGGCGAGGTGGCGGGCGCCTGTAGTCCCAGCTACTCGGGAGGCTGAGGCAGGAGAATGGCGTAAACCTGGGAGGCGGAGCTTGCAGTGAGCTGAGATCCGGCCACTGCACTCCAGCCTGGGCGACAGAGCGAGACTCCGCCTCAAAAAAAAAAAAAAAAAAAAAAAAAAAAAAAAAAAAAAAAAAAGAACTAGAGAAGCAAGAGCAAACACATTCAAAAGCTAGCAGAAGGTAAGAAATAACTAAGATCAGAGCAGAACTGAAGGAGATAGAGACACAAAAAACCCTCCAAAAAATCAATGAATCCAGGAGTTGGTTTTTTGAAAAGATCAACAAAATTGATAGACCTCTACAAGACTAATAAAGAAGAAAAGAGAGAAGAATCAAACAGATGCAATAAAAAATGATAAAGGGGATATCACCACCGACCCCACAGAAATACAAACTACCATCAGAGAATACTATAAACACCTCTATGCAAATCAACTAGAAAATCTAGAAGAAATGGATAATTTCCTGGACACTTACACTCTCCCAAGACTAAACCAGGAAGAAGCTGAATCCCTGAATAGACCAATAGCAGGCTCTGAAATTGAGGCAATAATTAATAGCCTACCCACCAAAAAAAGTCCAGGACCAGATGGATTCACAGCTGAATTCTATCACAGGTACAAGGAGGAGCTGGTACCATTCCTTCTGAAACTATTCCAATCAATAGAAAAAGAGGGAATCCTCCCTAACTCATTTTATGAGGCCAACATCATCTTGATACCAAAGCCTGGCAGAGACACAACAAAAAAAGAGAATTTTAGACCAATATCCCTGATGAACATTGATGCAAAAATCCTCAATAAAATACTGGCAAACCGAATCCAGCAGCACATCAAAAAGCTTATCCACCATGATCAAGTGGGCTTCATCCCTGGGATGCAAGGCTGGTTCAACATACACAAATCAATAAACGTAATCCAGCATATAAATAGAACCAAAGACAAAAACCACATTATTATCTCAATAGATGCAGAAAAGGCCTCTGACAAAATTCAACAGCCCTTCATGCTAAAAACACTCAATGAATTCGGTATTGATGGAACATATCTCAAAATAATAAGAGCTATTTATGACAAACCCACAGCCAATATCATACTGAATGGGCAAAAACTGGAAAAATTCCCTTTGAAAACTGGCACAAGACAGGGATGCCCTCTCTCACCATTCCTATTCAACATAGTGTTGGAAGTTCTGGCTAGGGCAATCAGGCAAGAGAAAGAAATCAAGGGTATCCAGTTAGGAAAAGAAGAAGTCAAATTGTCCTTGTTTGCAGATGACATGATTGTATATTTAGAAAACCCCATCGTCTCAGCCCAAAATCTCCTTAAGCTGATAAGACACTTCAGCAAAATCTCAGGATACAAAATTAATGTGCAAAAATCACAAGCATTCTTATACACCAGTAACAGACAAACAGAGAGCCAAATCAGGAATGAACTTCCATTCACAATTGCTTCAAAGAGAATAAAATACCTAGGAATACAATTTACAAGGGATGTAAAGGACCTCTTCAAGGAGAACTACAAACCACTGCTCAGTGAAATAAAAGAGGAGACAAACAAATGGAAGAGCATACCATGCTCATGGATAGGAAGAATCAATATCGTGAAAATGGCCATACTGCCCAAGGTTATTTATAGATTCAATGCCATCCCCATCAAGCTACCAATGACTTTCTTCACAGAATTGGAAAAAACGGCTTTAAAGTTCATATGGAACCAAAAAAGAGCCCACATTGCCAAGACAATCCTAAGTCAAAAGAATAAAGCTGGAGGCATCACGCTACCTGACTTCAAACTATACTACAAGGCTACAGTAACCAAAACAGCATGGTACTGGTACCAAAACAGAGATATAGACCAATGGAATAGAACAGAGTCCTCAGAAATAATACCAACATCTACAGCCATCTGATCTTTGACAAACCTGAGGAAAAAAAAAATGGGGAAAGGATTCCCTATTTAATAAATGGTGCTGGGAAAATTGGCTAGCCATAAGTAGAAAGCTGAAACTGGATCCTTTCCTTACTCCTTATACAAAAATGAATTCAAGATGGATTAGAGACTTAAATGTTAGACCTAATACCATAAAAACCCTAGAAGAAAACCTAGGTAGTACCATTCAGGACATAGGCATGGGCAAGGACTTCATGTCTAAAACACCAAAAGCAACAGCAACAAAAGCCAAAATTGACACATGGGATCTAATTAAACTAAAGAGCTTCTGCACAGCAAAAGAAACTACCATCAGAGTGAACAGGCAACCTACAGAATGGGAGAAAATTTTTGCAATCTACTCATCTGACAAAGGGCTAATATCCAGAATCTACAAAGAAGTCAAACAAATATACAAGAACAAAACAACCCCATCAAAAAGTGGGCAAAGGATATAAACAGACATTTCTCAAAAGAAGACATTCATACAGGCAACAGACGCATGAAAAAATGCTCATCATCACTGGCCATCAGAGAAATGCAAATCAAAACCACAATGAGATACCATCTCACACCAGTTAGAATGGCAGTCATTAAAAAGTCAGGAAACAACAGGTGCTGGAGAGGATGTGGAGAAATAGGGACACTTTTACACTGTTGGTGGGATTGTAAACTAGTTCAACCATTATGGAAAACAGTATGGTGACTCCTCAAGGATCTAGAACTAGAAGTACCATATGACCCAGCCATCCCATTACTGGGTATATATCCAAAGGATTATAAATCATGCCGCTATAAAGACACATGCACACGTATGTTTATTGCAGCACTATTCACAATAGCAAAGACTTGGAATCAACCCAAATGTCCATCAGTGACAGACTGGATTAAGAAAATGTGGCACATATACACCATGGAATACTATGCAGCCATAAAAAAGGATGAGTTTGAGTCCTTTGTAGGGACATGGATGCAGCTGAAAACCATCATTCTCAGCAAACTATCGCAAGAACAGAAAACCAAACACCGCATGTTCTCACTCATAGGTGGGAATTGAACAATGAGATCACTTGGACTCGGGAAGGGGAACATCACACACCGGGGCCTATCATGGGGAGAAGGGAGGGGGGTGGGATGGCATTGGGAGTTATACCTGATGTAAATGACGAGTTGATGGGTGCTGACGAGTGGATGGGTGCAGCACACCAACATGGCACAAGTATACATATGTAACAAACCTGCACGTTATGCACATGTACCCTAGAACTTAAAGTATTATAATAATAAAAAATAAATAAAATAAAATAAAATAAAAAGATTTGCCCTATTGCTTTAATGCTCCTTAAATGGCCTATTTAAAAGAAGTATCTTCATTTTCTAAAATCACTGTTTGTTTTTGTCTCTTTCAATTTGGCCTAATATATAATGCTATTCTGTTGTATTAGACTTCAACTTTGTCATTCTCAGCCCCGTTTGTGTTTTCTTATTATTTTTCTGTAGCATGTTTAAAGTGTTTCCTTATTTTTTCTTTGTTAGAATTTTAGCTAGTTTTTAAATTATTTTTATGTTAATAGGAATATCTTCATTAACAAAAAGAGAAATTTATAAAATTGTAAGTAAATTTGCAAGTATAATCCCAATCCCAAAGGTAGCAATATCCCCCCTTACACACTAATACAGTCATAACTAACTTTTTCATTTCTTGAATACATTAGATCTCTTTCCTGCTTCTAGGCTTTGTTAGATGTTGTTGTCTCTGTTTTTCTACATTAAAACATTTTTCCCTGGTTAATTATTCCTTCTCTTTCTAGTTTCAGTGAAAACATCAATTTCTCAGAAATATCTTCCCAGAAGTCTAGGCTAGGATTTTCCTGCCCATATGCAACTCTTGCACCCTCAACTGAAACCAAACATACCATAAGCTGTCACAATATATTTTAGCTATTTCACAGGTCTCTTTGCTATTAGGTTGTGTGCCTAGTGAATAACTGGGACTCAATACTTACTGGATGAAAGAATGCTAATAGTGTGGTGTGTATCTGTGAATCTTTTCTGACTTTGAATGCATATATATATATACACACACACACATATATATATATAAACAGAATTGCATATATATTGTGTTTATCTTCACTCAACAGTATGTCATGTGTCTCTCCAGGACAGTACATGTAGACCCATCTTGTTCCTTAACTTTATAGAACTGATTTTTGTTTGTTTGTTTGTTTGTACTCTACTGTATTAAACAATTATTTTGATATGAAGTTTTGCTCTTGTTGCCCAGGCTGGAGTGCAGTGGTGCGATCTCGGCTCACTGCAACCTCTGCCTCCCAGGTTTAAGTGATTCTCCTGCTTCAGCCTCCCGAGTAGCTAGGATTACAGGCACCCAGCACCACGCCCAAATAATTTTATGTATTTTTAGTAGAGACGGGGTTTCATCATGTTGGCCAGCTGGTCTCAAACTCCTGACTTCAAGTGATCCACCTACCTCAGCCTCCCGAAGTGCTGGGATTACAGGCGTGAGCCGCTGCTCCTGGCCTGATACAATTTTTTACCAGTAGAATTTATGCTCAATCAAGAACCTTGTACATACATCACTGCTCGCCTGTACATTTATTTGCTTAGAGGCCTTCAGATGGGGTCACTGAATCAGAGGATTTATAATTATAAATTTAACACATTTTGCCAGATTTTCTCCCAAATTTTTTTCCAATGTATGCTTCCATCTGTAGTGTTATTTTAATTTTTTGTCATAATATTACTTATTGAATGTTAAATCTTTTATTTCTTTTGTTATAAAAAGTCATTTATATTTATCTTAATCAACACATGTCTCAACTGCTATGTATCATTTGATAATGACCAAAGTGATTGGTCATTATCACAAAACTGTGATAATTGACTGGTGCAAAATAGTTCCATAGCCAAATGTTTTAAATCTTAACTCACCTATTGAGTTGATAAAAGATAACCAAATGGTGGTAACAGGTTTTCTGAGGATTTACACTGGTTATCATGAACTTAATACAGCGAAAAAGCTCACAAGTGGTATGATCAACTTTCATATGTAGGAGGCAAACAGTTTCAGAAGTACACATACAAATGAAAATAAGAAGGTAGGTTCTATATCTTTTTTTTTTCTTTCTGATAATATAGTATGCTACTGTATTGGTAAAACAGTAATATACTGTTTTGTTATTACTCATATTATAATACTGGTCAGTGTTACATTTTAGAATCATATGTAAGTTGTATTTATACATGTGTTGAAGTTATAAATAGCATTCCATTTCACACATTTTTCGAATCCTTGGATATCCATAAAAGTATATGCAAAAATTGAGTATACTTACTATCATTAATTTAAAAAATCAGGTACTAAAAAATTAAGAATAACAACAACAGCTATTGTAATAATAATAATTTGACCTAAGCCTTCACTTTAAAGAATTGAGAGTTTGGCCGGGCACAGTGGCTCATACCTATAATCCTAGCACTTTGGGAGGCCGAGATGGGCAGATCACCTGAGGTCAGGAGTTTGAGACCAGACTGACCAACATGGTGAAACTCTGTCTCTACTAAAAATACAAAATTAGCCAGCCGTGGTGGTACATGCCTGTAACCCTACCTACTCGGGAGGCTGAGGCAGGAGAATCACTTGAACCTGGGAAGTGGAGGTTGTAGTAAGCCGAGATGGTGCCACTGCACTCTAGCCTGGGCAACAAGAGCGAAACTCCATCTCAAAAAAAAAAAAAAAAGAATGGAGAGTTTGTGATAAAATATTAGCTTGCTTTTATTTCTTACTAGCAGCAAATTTATAAAAATAAAATAAAACCGTGAAGAACAACTGCATAAAGTTTCCTGAGTTTAATTTATGAGAATATTCTTTTTTTTTTTTTTTTTTTTTTTTTTTTGAGACGGAGTCTGGCTCTGTCGCCCAGGCTGGAGTGCAGTGGCCGGATCTCAGCTCACTGCAAGCTCCGCCTCCCGGGTTTACGCCATTCTCCTGCCTCAGCCTCCCGAGTAGCTGGGACTACAGGCGCCAGCCACCTCGCCCGGCTAGTTTTTATATTTTTAGTAGAGACGGGGTTTCACCGCATTAGCCAGGATGGTCTCGATCTCCTGACCTCGTGATCCGCCCGTCTCGGCCTCCCAAAGTGCTGGGATTACAGGCTTGAGCCACCGCGCCCGGCCAATTTATGAGAATATTCTAAACACTTAATATTATTAATAGAAAGAAAAAAATATATATATACATATATATATACCATAACTTGGTTGAGAACAGAAAGTATCAAATAACATTTAGGTTGCAGCAAATACCATGAATATTTGATAATCAGACAAGAGGTGGGGAGGTAGTGGAGAAATAGTGTGTATTAGACAATCCTTAGTAGTTCACACATCATTTACTTTACAGGTTAAGAAGCTAAAAATGGTAATATGGAAAATGTCAACAGATATATTAATGCTTATGGTAATAGTTGTGGTCACAGAAGAGAAAAAGAAGTCTCCTTCTAGCTCTCTCTCTCTCTGTCTCTGTTTCTCTTGCACAGATGTCTGCAGACATAGAAATGTACGGCACTTTATCCTGTTTGGTTCAAGAGTGCTAATAATCCCTCATCAGAGTTCCATCTAACACATCTGACCCAAGGCCATCTGACCGAGTCTTGTCCCCTCCTAGTGATAGGAATACACTGCTCACCAGGCAGCCTGTTTGTTCCAGACTCAGCTGCAGAAATGTCAGAGAGCTCTTTCAGCTCTTTGCTGGACATCTCAATAAGAAAGTCCCCCAGGCATTTCCAAATCAATTTGTCCAAATTCAAAGTCATTTTATTCCTTGCTGCAAAACTGCTCCTTTCCTAAAATGTTCCCTGTCATAGTTAATAGCCCTACTACTCTGCCAAGCTAGACCTTCTGGCGTTATCTTTGATCCACTCTCTTCCTCACTCCCACAGCCTAGCACATAGCAGGCACTGAATAACATGTAAAGGAAAACGGAGGGGTGGGCAGGGAGGAAAGAATGGAGGAAACAAGGATGGAACAGGGAAGGGAGAGAGAAGGGGAAAATGAGAAGGAGGGAGTGTCTTTCAATTGTGAGGCTGAATTGAGGCCCAAATTCATTGTTTCTTTTGCATCTCATATTGATAACCCTTGGACAAACACTTCTGTTTATTAGATTATTGCAATATCCTTTTTACTTTTCCTTTGCCACTTGTTCACTATGCATTCTCGTCTCTCTAAATTGTTATCTTGTTATCAAATTTATATTTCTTGTAGAGTATGTTTATTTTGCAGTAACAGCCACCTCTAATTAAAATATATATTGAATGCCTCTCATTATTTATAAATAATGTTTAAACTCCTTCACTTAGACCTTTAAAATCCTACACTTGGTATGGTTTTATGTTTCCATCTTCTGGAAGCCCAAACCCAGTCCTTTTCCTACTCTTATATGCACTAAAATCACACAAAGGCACAATATAATGAAATGGGCATTCTTGTCACCTTTCTTCATTCTGTGTTCAAAAACTGAAATATCATAATCAATTCCTCCTCATCTAAGCCCTATGCAGTTAAATCTCCCCTTAACATCTAACCTAAAGTCACTTTCTTTATAATAAATCCTTGTTTGACACTTTCAGAATTGAGAAGCCTTGCCCTCTTTGTGTGTCTTTACAATTTTGTTAAGTCTATTATAGTATTCATTTCAGTTTGAAAGCAATAAATACAATATTAGTACAAGCACACTGTCAAGAAATCCCTAGAATATGGTTCTTCTGAAGGTTGACAAGGGTCTGCCTCTCATGCATCTTTTCATCTCCAGCATCCATATCAGAGTCAATAACAACTCTACAAATAGGCTTCTTGGTGGAAAGAAATCTGGACATTTTTTCTAAGAAAAAAATTAGGTTATATGGCATTAATATTTTTGCTAGATTTAACCTAAAGAAAGTGTTTCAAGCTTTTAAAAAAATTATGTAGTTTTAACTTAACCCTGGACACAAAATTACAGTGCTCCTCACATTTAAATTGGCACCTCCAAATCACTCTGATACTGGCCAGTTCATTAAATACTAACCTAATAAGATATGCTGATCTGGATCCCGTGAACCTCCACTCTCCAGCTTCTGCTCCCTTTGCCTGCTCTCCTTCTCCAATCCCCTCCCTCCCTGAACACACTCACATCTCAGGAAAATCATGGTGTTTTGAACTTAACCCTCTTCATTGAATTCGGTGCTCTCTCAACATTGAGTGTCTTAACATTAAGTCAGATTTGGAAAATATTTTACCTTCCTGTGATTTTACTCTTCCTGCCATTTGAAGCAACAGGGACCAAATGTTCAAAGACAAGTCTATCATGAGCAGAAATTCCACAGGCTGTTCTGCAGAGTGTGCGTGGTCTTGCTCTCCCTCTCTGAGAACACTAAGCTTGATCTTCATATGTGATGGAACCAAAGTGACCGAAAACAGAGAGTGGCTAACGGGAAGGTCTGCATTCACAGGGAATCCATGCTAAGCCAGAATTTGGCACTGTGGGGCATGCAGAGGTACAAGAGCTCCCTGGAAAATGTTCGGCTTTTCCTCATCTGAAAGGTTCTCTGAATAATCAGAACTATTCCATTGGAGATATGATGCTTTTTATTTTCAGCACTGGTTAAACTATTTACACAAATTGAAGTATATGCTTACCTATTATCAGACTCACATGAAAAAGCTTTCTTTACCTTTAAAGACAGTACCCTCTTCATGTAGCAACTACTACTTGTATGGACAGAGATATGAAGAGAAGAATAAGCAGACCAAAAAGACAACTGAGGGCAGGGCGCGGTGGCTTACGCCTGTAATCCCAGCACTTTGGGAAGCCGAGGTGGGCAGATCACGAGATCAGGAGATCGAGACCATCCTGGCCAACATGGTGAAATCTTGTCTCTACTAAAATACAAAAAATACCCGGGTGTGGTGGCAGGCACCTGTAATCCTAGCTACTGGGGAGGCTGAAGCAGGGGAATAGCTTGAACCTGGGAGGCGGAGGTTGCAGTGAGCACCACTGCACTCCAGCCTGGCAACAGAGCAAGAGTTTACCTAAAAAAAAAAAAAAAAAAAAAAAACTTGAAAAAAAGCATAGAACACCCCCACGCAATCCCAAGATCTCTTTCTTATTCCATTCTTCTTGGATCCCCAGTTCAACATTATGAAAGTCAGTTAAGGGATCAGAAATCTTATAGAAAACAAGTATCTACTAAGTATCCTTTAAATAATTAAACACATCTGACTTGAACATTCAAAAGCCTTTGCTTCTCAAAGATAAGACATTCATTTTAGTATTCAAACCTTGTTTGGAAGTTAGCTCTGCTGCCTGAATCACAGAATGCCTTCTGCTTTGTAATTCTAAAGTGACATTACTCTTGGGCTTTAGTGACATGGTATAAACTGCTGGCATTTACAGAGTACTTAGCGGTGATACCAGTAAATCAAGACGACGTTTCAGCAACACTTAGGTTTTAAACCTCTACCTCACTAACCCTGTGTCCCAGCCATTAGTAATGTATAATTGAAATCTTAATTCTCACTGACTTGGGCTGAGTCAAGCCACTTCAGAAAACAATAATACTATCTGACACGCATGACCTTTTTGATTAAAATAACTTGTCACTTTTACAGAATGCCCCTTCCATATCTCATTAGCAGCTTCAGAGCCTCCAGTCTTCAAAAAAGATATTTGTTTCAGGAGATGCCTAGAAAATGTGCTTTACTCTTGAAAGTGTTACTAGACTAATAAAGTATTTATCTACATGTCATTATTAGCAAGAAGAATTCTGGCTTCTATAATGAAACATACAGAAAACAACAGCAATTATAAAAGCATCCCTAAGGTTAGAAAATGTCTATATGAAGATCAAATTCAAATATATTTCCAATTTATTAAGAGCTCTCTATATATGCAAATGTTCACAAACTAATTAAGCCAATCACTGTCTAATATCATAATCAACCTGTATCATAATGTTGACTAACTAACAATTCTGTAGATATTTGCAGGAGATAATTGGATGGCATTTAATAAGAGAGAGAGAGAAAAAATAAGGTAGACACAAACAAGAGCTATATCCTCTACTCGGGTTTTATTGTCTTGTCCTCATTACCTATTCAAACGAGAGTTGAGCTCAGAAGGGTTTCAAGGAGGCACAGAGAACTAAAACTTCATTCCTTAAAGCATCTTTTTGAATTAACTGAACTTTCTAAAAGGCATGGGGCAATTAGGACAATAACTTGATATGAAGTATAGATGAAGAACAAAGCAATCCTGTGCAATGGGATTTTAGTTTTTAATGATAGTTGGATTGGGTTCCAGTCAGGTGCTGGTCTTCTTAAATTGACACCAAATAAATGGCTACAGAGATACTTCTCTGGGATGCTGGATGGCATGAACTGCTGCATTTACAGGGGATTTGGGCTCTGACTTCATTTAATGACTAAAAGAACTAAAACTGTTCAAATTGCTCAGAATACTGGTGATGTCCAAGAACTCTTCAAACCAGTCCTGTAGTAGGGAAGATACATAGGCCAGAAATAAACAATGTTTGTGCATATCCTTATACCCATGCTGTACACACCCACTACCCTGTGAGAAGGAGCACAATCATGTAATAATGAATGTTACTGCCTTACTACCTACAAAATAAAATTTAAAATTATTGTTTTCTAATTCCAAGGTTTTCAATTGGCTTTCAAATATTTCTTTAAAAATTATATAAGCTATTTTTAAGAGTTACACATTGCCCAGATCAAATCAGAATTGATTTCTGATTTGTCTTGGAAAACAAAAAAAAGATGAAGAATATAAATGAACTTATTATTTGGTAATATTAGTCAATAGTCACAAACATAATTGCTCAGAATTTATGCTAGGAAATGTTAGCTATATTTGTTTTATCTAAGGATATCTCTTTAGGAAGGGGTGCAGTTCAGATCATACTGAAACCCTTGCTTAAATGCAATGATCTCCAAAACTACAGGATAATATCCTAATCAGTTGCATAAATCTGCTTTGTGATAAACTTTTAAAAAAGAAAAGTGTCATCTTTGATTAAGAGGGTAGTCAGTCCATAACCATTTAATCATGAAGCTAATCGGCCTGATAAATATTGAATTCTTGAATTTATTGACAATATACTTTGCCCTGTAGAAGCAAGTCAACTAGTTGAAAATAAGCCTTAATAACATACATGCGTGTGTCTAATATGTGTGTGTATGTTTACTCACCCATAAACACACACAATTGTGAAATTTAGAAATTAAAACCAAATTTAAAAACCCTCTGTGTTACTTTATTCTTTTGTTTTTAATTAAGTTGTTCAACAATGCATTCATTTTTCATGCTCATCTAGCATTGTATCTTCCTCCTCAATGAGAAAGAGAAGATGTACATTTCACACCGTGTATCAGCACAGGTGGTTAGGATTGTCATTGACTATTTTGATGTATGAATTTGCACTGATACCATATTAATAATTTTTAACAGGCTATACTCTATTTATATTCTGCCCCAAAGTATGACATTTAATTGACAACTGCAGAGTGATTTAAAGTTGCAAATTTCCATGTCTTTATAGACTCATAATTCAATAGGGAAAGTGGTACACAGAGTAGCAATAAGTTTAAATTATACTTTAATTACCTTTGAAAGATAAATTCTTTGTAGTCCACCAGTACTCTGAGACTTCTCACTTCTTTTTATCTGAATGTAACACAAGAAAACTAACAAATTCCAATTGCAATTGGACAAGTAAATCTATGATCTTATTCAGTAAGCATTGAATGCAAACAAAATGCCTTAATTCCACAAAATTAAGCTTTTAAAATAAACATAAAGTGAAAATTTAGTAATGGAAAGGAGTGTTTCTTAAAGGTGTATAAAAATAAGTATTACGTTAAAAGCAGAATTTTACTATTTAAAATTCTTGATACACACATTTTTGTATTTGTTCTTCATGCTCATCTAGCATTGTATCTTCCTCCTCAATGAGACATGAGCTACACTCTATAAAAATTTCCCTACTACATGTTGTCCATCTGTAAAATTTGAGGGTTTGTATGAATACATGCTTTCATTCATGAAAGTTAAGGCAAAAGGAGAACAAATGAATCAAGATAGAGAAATACAAGTGATGCAATTTTTATTCTATGCAAAGGATGTACAGTTTAAATTTAGGGAAATATCTGCATAAGCCATTATTAGTCCTGTTCTGACTGCCCAAGAATGTCTGAAGTGGAAACATGTTCAGGACTACAGAAGCAAGGATCTCTGGCATTCAATAAATTAACTGCCAGAGAAAGGGCTCGGGATAAGACACAAGTAATTAATAAGGAAATTATTCTCACCTATTAGTTAGCATATTTTTCCTAAATGAGATATATCTCACAACTCTACTACTGAGTTACAGCCCTCCTCACAACAAGAGAATCATTTGATAATGTAAGCTTTACATTTTAATCAAACCTTCCTCATAAGCCTGAACTAAGTAGCTTTTTGCTTGTTTGTTTTTAAAGACAAGGTTTCACTCTGTTACTCAGACTGGAGTGCAGTGGCATGATCACAGCTCACTGCAGCCTCAAATTCCTGGGTTCAAGTGATCCTCTTGCCTCAGCTTCCCAAGTAGTTAGGCATACAGGCACAACATCACCTTTTAAATGTTTAAATTACTAATAGAGAGCTTAGTATACTGATTTAAAGTCAATATTACTGTTAATGTTAAAATACTTTTATGAGACTGAGTGTAGTAACCCATGCCTGTAATCACAGCACTTTGGGAGGCTGAGGCAGGAGGATAGCTTGACCGCAGGTGTTCAAGACCAGCCTGGGTAGCACAGTGAGACTCTGTCTCATTTTTCTTTCCTTTAAAAATGAATTATAATATTTCTTTCAAACCAAGTTTATTCAAAATTTGTTATCTCTTAGTAGTGGGTTATTTTATTTTACCTGTTTAATCTTAGAGAAAAAATAACTAAGGAATATTTCAATATTTCCCCTATTACATGAAATGGGTTGTTGGTAAGACAGGTTAATAACTTTATTTTCTCCTTCTATCTTTAAAGTTTTACTCTCCCTTCCCCTTAATAACCAAACATATGCTAAAACGAGGAAATGAATGGATTCAGGTCCAGAAAATTAATTCTTTAATGATGGATAGCTGCAGAGGTCAAGCACGCTAACATTTCATTACTGTAGGCATTGCAAATGCTTTATCATCTCTCACCTTCTGCAGGAGGCACTCTCTGTGGAGTAAGACAAAATGTTAATAAGAGGGGTGCAGACAACAAACTTAGTCTTCTCTGAGTTCCATTAAAATTTTCTGTTAGAACTTATAAAATAGAAGACAATGTCTTCCATAATATCAATTCCCTTTTGAGGGTACCTGTTGACACGCTCGATCTCAGTTGCATAATCTTCCCTCTGTGTTAGCCGACCTTTGTGTGGTAAGAACTTATTATTCTGAAAAGCACATTCTTCGATTCAATGGTCAACCTTTTGCCTGCACAAGCAGAACACTCTCAAACCAATGTGCCAATACAGTAGGCTCACATGTTGACATTGGGTTTTTGTCTCTTGTTATTCACAGAATCTGATACTCCTTCCTATGTGCAGAGACTACAGTCTCCCTTGAAAGCTTCACAGTCTCTATCAAACACACTAAAAGGGGATGCTTAGAAGAACCGTGGTAATTTTTATTTTAACTGATACAATCATTTCTCCTTGAACATACATAGTTTAATTCTAAAGGAAAAAGAAACACGGCAGGAACTGATAAAGCCTGCTGTTATCCTAACTTCAAAGTTTCATCAAAAAGAAGATCCTATTTCTTGATTTCTCTAATCTTTAATGGAAAATATCCTTTCTAAAAGAATCAGAGTTTCACTAATTTTGGAAAGTATAATGGCACACACCTCAGGTGGCTATAGAGGGTACAAACTGTTTTTTGTGCATCCTGTAATGCTTCATAACCTACCTATTCAATTTCCTTTCTTTATTAGGATGTTCTCATTCTGATCTAATAACACTCTCTATAGATGAATGAATAGATATTACAGATTCATTTTCATCATTTATATGAAAGCACTTTTTTTCACTTTTCTTTCTTCCTAAAATATAAAAGTTTCATGTCTTTGAGCCATTATATAAAAAATTCCAGAGGAATATTTTTCTTTCATAATCAATTATTAGGATAGTTCTCCTTCCATTAAATTTGTTTTATGTTGAAACAAATTCTCTATTCTAAATAGCTTTCCTTCATTTTTCAGAGCATGTATTTACCACAACATAGGGCTATATCAGAAAAGTACTATCCGTTAGTAATTCTTCAACTCCTTTTTGGCCCCAAATCTAACAGAATAACTGGATTCATGTGTAAGGTGAAACAACTACACTATTTAGGTTGATGCAAACGTAATTGCAGTTTTTGCCATTACTTTCAATGGCAAAACTACAATTACGTTTGCACTAACCTAAATAGCATTCCAGGAATGAGGACTATGAACACGGAGTTATGAATAGCAGGAAACTATGAGTCCCGCTAGGATGATAAATCCTACTCTTTACCCTTGAATGTGAAGTCTAGGAATCTTCAACTGAAAACATCCATTGGTCAATGGGTAACCTTCTTTCTCTTCTATACAGATAGGCCAGGGCCTGCTCCAGACACAAGATGTAGGCTATGAAAGGTTCTATGCCTCTCCACCTCCCCTTTGAGCTTCATTTTCCTCTCCTGGTATCTTCCCCCATTTCTTTTCCTCACTAAATTCACTTCATAGCTCCAAATCCTACCCTAGCTCTCATTCTTTTAGGAATATTTTCTTTAACTGGCTGGCTCTAACTGTCGATAATAAGCTGTTAGCTGTCAGGGACATGTATAGTTTAACTAACCTGCAAGCCAAGACAGAAAAAAAAAAAATTCTAATGGTGACATTAGACTTTCATGGTTTCCAGCAGGAATGATATATTAGGGAGAGAACAGCCCTCTGCCCCGCACTACAGCACAGAGAAGACTGCTTAAAGATGAAACCCAACTTTTCCTGGGTCAATGTTTAAGTGTTAGGTTTTTCATCAGCCAATATTTGTTTTGGCAGCTGGAACAAAGAAAATTTGGCAGCAAATATTAAAGTTACAAAATATACTACTCTTTAATTTTGATAGTATTAAGTCTCTGGTTTATTTGATAATATTAATTTTATGGATATGGAGTTTTTACTATTTATCAGGCACTATTCTAACCACAGTATGTCTATTCCAGCATACATGCAGCTCTCACAACAACTTTGTATTTATCTACCATTGACCAAAATCTCCAATCCTATCATCTCCAGAGGAGGAAAGGGAACCTATTCCTAGAAGTCAAAGAATAAATAAGTAGAACTAAATGGTATGGTCAATATTAGAGGCTTATGAAAATGTTGGTTTTAAAACTGATGGCTATTTTTTGAGTAGTAACAAAGTTTTACCAACATTACTGAGGCAAGGGGGACTTTCTCTAAGCTAACATCAGGCTTTTATATTTTATAGAGCTTTTTATACAATATACCAAGAGGCTCGCTGTTTAATTATAAGGTTTTCTTTCAATCGTTCAATATATTCACGTTTCAGACACTGGAACAAGTGGCAGTTTCTCAGTTACTCAGATTTTAAACCTTAGTTCCTATCTCCAGTTTTCACAGTAAATTAAGATCTTTTTTATTTTGCATTTAATCTTCCATTACGCTATTTGTCTCAGAAATCTCTCGAGTTCTGTGATGACCTAAAATCAAAAACATACTAAAAATCCAGTTTGATCAAATCTAGATAAAAATGTACAGCTGACCCTTGAACAATACGGAGGTTATGGGTGCCAACCCCTGACACAGTAACTTTTGGCTTTCCAAAAACTTAACTACTAATAGCCTACTGTTGACTGGAAGTCATACTGATAACATAAACCATTGATTAACACATATTTTGTATATTCTATGTATTATGCACTGTATTCTTACCACAAAGTAAGCTAGAGAAAACAAGGTTATTAAGAGAAGCATAAGAAAGATAAAATATATTTACTATTCATTAAGTGGAAATGGAATCATCTCTTCATCCTTGTGATCTTCATGTTGAAGGGCTGGGGAAGGGGAAAGCTTGGTCTTACTGTTGCAGGGGTGGCAGAGGCAGAAGAAATCTGAGGATAAGTAAACTTGTGCGGTTCAAACCCATGTTGTTCAAAGGCCAATTGTAGTTTACTTGTCCAGACTCTTGCAGAATATGAAACTTTAAAAGCCTTCTTTTAACATTTTAAAGGATTTTTCAAAATATATTAACTTTCAACCATATTAATATTTATAAACAAGAGCCAAACGTTCAAATGGAAACGCATGTTATCGGTCTGAGTGCTTGCTAGATTTCACCAACCAAGAGCAGAAGACAGCTGATAAGAAAATCCCCCAAACCTTCCCCACTTCAGCCAATGTTGTATATCCAATGGCTGTGTAACACAGACATGATGGGGGCAACAAGTTTTCCTAAGGGGGATACCTTTACCATTATTTGTCCAGGAATATCAGCTCAAGATATTAGATGCGTAGGAATCAAACCACAGGTTTCCATTCAAACTGACACAAAGAGATTGACTACAAAGCAGAGAATGTATGCATCTTGTCTGGAAGGGAGTGCTACGATAAACAGGAGTGTGTGTGCAAAAAGAAAAAACAAAACCCCTGGAAGCACATACAAACCCATATTAAAATACAAGGCAGTTATAATTATTATATTAATATATTTTATATAATATATAATTAAAATTATTTGTAGCAAGTGTTACTTGTGAAAGACATTTGACTTTTATATTTTTTCTAGGTTAAATGGTGCCTTGGAAGAGAAACCTAATCTAGTTGAAAGAGGATTAACGCTACTCTCACCTGGCCCAGGGTACTCTCTGACCCTGAGACATTTTGCTTCATGGGCTTCCTTATATAGTAAGTGTGTACTTATTAACTCTGGCCCCCAGTCAGAATATCATTTTCATTAGCACTAGAACTTTTGCTTGACTTCTGCCCTATTTCCAAGGCTGACAGCATATAGTAAGCTTTCAATAAATATAAATCAAATAAATGAACAATTTTGATGCTTTACAGGACCACCACAGTTTATGACTTAAATTGCAAAGATAGCTTTAAAGCATGCCTGATTACAAAATAGCTAATATTCTTAAAAAATAAATATTTCCCTTTTTTTGAAATAGTCTGGCTTCATCGACCAGGCTGGAGTGCAGTGGTGCGATCTCAGCTCACTGCAACCTCCGCCTCCTGGGTTCAAGCAATTCTCCTGCCTCAGCCTCCCAAGTAGCTGGGATTACAGGCACGCACCACCAAGACTGGCTAACTTTTTGTATTTTTTTTCAGTAGAAAGAGGGATTCACCGTGTTGCCCAGGCTGGCCTTGAACTCCTGAGCTCAGGACTCCCAAAGTGCTAGGATTACAGGCATGAGCCACCACGCCCAGCCAAAAGATAAACATTTCTAAAGAACAATGAAAAAATAAACGCAAAAATCCTCATCATTCAAATCAGAAAGCTAAAGTTCAAAGTGAGTAAGTTCAGAACCAAAGTCAAAGGCTGATTCTGGGGCTTCGTCCTCATTCAGTACTATTTCCCGTGATAAATTATGTCTCTATTTCTTAGGCTTTCGTGGCAATTAGAATCCCATCTGTGTTTTCATTTTATGCTCCTTTAAATTTATTTTCAGTGAGAAGAACTAAATGTAAACTCTTACTATTTCTTCTAGTTGTTTTTCTTACCAACCAAACTCTCGTATACATACCAGCCTTACATTTGATTTTGTGACGGGAGTGAAACTTTGCAAAATAAAATTGAAGTTCCTTTTGTTCCTCTTCCCTACTCTATTACCCTCTTCTTCCACAAAGAAGGCAACTAGACTGAATTTAATGTGTATCTTCCAGTTTATGTTTTTAAACATTTATACATCTATCTATATATATATATATATCTCCATTTAATCAGTATTTTGTGTGTTTTAATGAAATGAGTAATGTAAAATTGTACAATTCTGCTCTTTTATTTTATATCTTGTTTTTAAAATTATTTATTTGATACATACATCTAGTTTATGCATTTGTCCTGAGATACAGTATTTTATTCTTTGACGGAATTATTCCTTTTACTTATATATCCACTGTAAGTGAATGTCTTCTTTCAATTTACTTATTTTGGCCAATTCATTTTATCTACTAGTTATTTTTGTGGCAGACACTGCTGGTTGGGTAACCCAGAGAACATTCCAAATCCCTTTTCCTATCTCCCAGCTCCAGGACAGAGGCTGGGAAAGTAAAATCCTTCCTTTTTTAACTCTGTCCTAGGGGAAGCTAACTGACATCAAGGCATGGCCTATCTAGACACTGGCAACCGTATCCAGAGTGGATTCTGTTAAAGCTTTGGCTTTCCTGATACACGTGTTAGAGGTCCCTGTCCAACTCTCTTCTCCATTCCTTTTGAATACGGGCATGCTATGTGAAGCTCTGGCAGGCATCTTGAAACCATGAGAGAAAAACAAAAAAGTCTTACTTCACAGATTCCGGCTCCGGCATTACTGAGCTAGGGCAACGGTCCCATCATTTAGGTCTACATAAATGTGTTCCAGTCTTCTTGGTGAGAAAAATCAACCGCTATCATTAGCAGAGGTGGATTTATTTTTTCAGTTGGATGCATTGTTAAACCATAGCCATCTCTTCACAATCATGTTTATTTCCATTTCTGCTTTACTTCACTTCAACAGACCTTTTTAACTCCATCCTTCTTCCTTATAAAAATATATCTTTTACTTCACATCATTTCATACCATAATGAGCAAAATTCCCATCACGCATTAATACTTAAGGTGAGGGAGAAGCAGGGGTGTTTGCCATTTTGTAATACAGTGGTAGTCAGGGCGAGTCGCGCTGGAAAGTGAGCAAAAACCTGAAGACGGCTGATAGTTTTGAAAGTCGTATCTCATTTTATCTCAGGAGATACTGAGATAGGGTTAAAATTATTTCTCAGTGGTGGGACCTACACCTCCAGGTAAAGGCAATATATATTCAAATAACATTTAGTCAGAACTATAAAGTGGGGGCGGTGAGCTGGGGGGAAGGAGTAAACTACTAAACAGTAGAAATGGAGCTCTCCTCACAGAGCTCATGGCCCAGGGGAGGGGGTGCAGGCCACCCCAGCACAGCAAGGTGCTCCACACTTTGAAAATGAATGAGAAAGACCCTCTGTGACTCTGAGGAGGGTGAAGGCTCAGGTCTGCCTGGGACAACCACTGACGGCTTTATTACACATTTAACCCTTGAGTTAACAATTAATGGTGAGCAGAAATTTGTAAGGCTAACAGGGGCATTCCAGAGAGAAAGAATGGCAGAAGCGGACTAGAATACCCACACAGCTTCAGGCAATGATAGAAGTTTACTATGAAAGGAGCCACACTGTGAGCCATAGAGGGGCAGGAGATGCCAGCTGTGCTGATGACTAGGACACAGCTTAAAGGAAGCTAGGATCCCATTGTACAGGCACAAATAAATGAAGAATCTCAGAGACTTAGAAAATCACTACATGGCCCAAGAAAGTGTTTTGAAGTGAGCTCAGATGATACAAACATTAAATGTATATATTTAATCTCTTCAGATACAGAGCAACATGTTTGATTTCTAAAGGACTGAACGGATACTCCCGCTTTTACTGCTTCAAACGTTTGTTTAATTGTTTTTAAATTGTCCTCTTCAGCCCCAAGATGGAATCATCTGGACCACTCTAAGTAATAGCACCCCTGGCTCCTATTTTGGACATGTGATTAATTGAATGGCATGAGCCAGAAAAGCCGTTCCCCTGGTCCTCCCTTTCTCTTTGCACTCACAG
Organism: Trachypithecus francoisi; assembly: GCF_009764315.1. NCBI lineage: Eukaryota > Metazoa > Chordata > Mammalia > Primates > Cercopithecidae > Trachypithecus > Trachypithecus francoisi. The sequence continues at coordinate 23,659,164 of NW_022681460.1, read as the reverse complement.
TGCAAGTGCTCCATTTCCTGTTTCCAGCCCTCAGCTGCTTTTCTTTTCCCTCTGCCTCACAGTGATTATACTGAGAACACATTTGAAAGCAAAAAGTTGGGCGAGAATTCCAACAGGTGTAATTAATGTCAAGTGCTCCTGTAAGTGGCTATGCTTTCCAGCTGCCTTCTCCACCTGCTGCCTTCTGTGGCTGCTTTCTTAATGCCGTGTCCATCTGTTAGAAATATGCATCCAGAACTCATCATTTTACATCCTGAGAGGCACCTGAACCCTCTTCGCCTCTTCTTAAGTGAGCCCTTAGAGCGTCACTTTATAGGCACAATTAGTTAAGTGTTGAGATACCATGGAGAGTAAGCACACTGGCTCCTCAGGGCACCTTTAACACCTTAAGGGAGTTTGTACATAATCAAAGTGGAGGAACAAAGAAGGAGAAAAGAACCCTCACTATATACTTAAAAGTAGAAAGCATAAGAACTAATACTTTCTTCAAATGTATACTATATGTAGTGTGAGTATGTGTATATAAATACACACTCCCCTCCTTTTTTTCACATAATGTGTCAGTTCACATTGGGTGATGTTACATTGGCTTTGTTGCACTTCCGTGCTCTATGCCAACCTTCAGGTGGGGATGGAAAACCACAGGGAAGATTCTTGTAGCACCATTTCTGGCCCAGTGTATGTCAAATACGATGAGAACATGAAAAGCTGTAATTACTGATAGGATAAGATAACAAACAATAGAGAGTAGCAGAGTCAAAAGGGAGGCAAGTTGTGAGTCTAACTACAGAAATGGTGCTTGGCCCAGTGCTCAGCACATTACTAGCTGGCTTCCCAGTGAACTCGGCTAGGTGCCATGAAGAAAAGAATCAGGGAAACCAATTATATTGATGACTGATGATAACTGAATGTGTTTTATCCCCTGGAGACTATTTGCAATTTCAAAGAAAACTCTCAGAGTCTCAATGGCTTAAAACATACACATGTGCACACCCACTCCCATAAATGTATTTCTGATAGAGTCTGAGCTAATAGACCAGGAAGATAAGGCAGGTATTTGAGGAAATTACAAGGAAGGTGCCCAGTGCTTCTAGAAACATAGCGAAAGTGTTATCTATTCCAGTTACACTTAAAGAGCAGCCCTTTAGTTATCTTCGGGGTCTAATGAAGGGGACCGTAAATATAGACATCTCTAATTTAATCATTAATCATTTCTGAAACCCTAGGAGGTTGTTTTAATCTTTAGGACTCAGGGGATTTTTATAATGTTTATGTTAACTATATCCTTAATAGTTTCATAGTTAAAGCATAAAATAGCAATACTACTTTAGATTGGAAAAGTCATGAGAACTGGAACCATGTCTGTGATCTTCAGTGAGGTATTCCTAACACCCAGCACTTGGCATCTGATGGGTGAACAACATTTGTTGAGTGAAAAACAGCCTGCAGTAGTAGTAGTATGCAGTAGACATAATATCCGCATTTAAAGATGATAATCTTGAGCTCAAAGTTATACAACTTGCTCAACTTTAGTGTTTTTGCTACACCAGCAAATGAATTGTGTCATCTTGCTTCTTTGACATCACTGTTTTTTCCTACCATTTCTTCTTAACAAAATCCACCATTTGTAAACTCTTTTACTTGGCAAGTTTAGTCTCAGCTTCAATCTAATTTTTAAAACTATTGAGCACAAAGTATATCTCTGCATTGTGATGGATTACAAAGATAATCCCCTGCCTTGGTAAAGCGTGTAATACATATATATAGCAAAATCCTATAAAAAGGTGTCTTGGAGGTAAAGCAAATTAGGGCAATAAATAATTGGCAATTGGCT